>NC_142470.1:14445164-15695164 GCF_049115385.1 Moschus berezovskii
CCACCCTGTCCCCACCCCTTGACCAGAAGCATCACCCTCACTGGAAGTGTCAGAGAACCCCCTGAGGTTCTCTCTGCCTGGAATGCCTTTTCTCACCTCCTTGGCTGAGCCAACTGAATTGTCTGCTCACTCACTCATTCACAAGCCTTTGTTGGATTCTCACTACAGGCCAGGCAGAGAGCCATGCTCTGGGGATAACCGCTGTCAGGGCACTTAGAGATGACTGGGGGACAGAGGTTAAATTCATACACGTACCATAATGTGCCGTGCGACTAGGAGACTGAAAATGAAAGTGAAAATCGTTCAGTCGTGTTCGACTCTTTATGACCCCATGGACCATACAGTCCATGGAATTCTCCAGGCCAGAATACTGGAGTGGTAGCCTTTCCCTTCTCCAGTTCGATCTTCCCAGGAATCGAACCAGGGTCTCCTGCATTGCAGGCAGATTCTTTACCAGCTGAGCCATAAGGAAAGCCCACGTGCGACTAGGAACTGGTCCTATAAAGGAAAAGAGAGGGTAGGAGAGTGACTGGGAGGAGGAGGAATTTAGCTCAATGAAGAAAGAGAGGAAATGTATTCCAGGCAAAGGAAATAGCATATGCAAAGGCCCTGAGGGCATTAACTAGTTTGGTGAGTGTGAGGAAGGGCAGAGACGTGTGACTGGAGCCTATAGAGCCAGGGGATGAGGACAGAAGAGTCAGATCATAGAGGGAGGCAGAAAAGACCAACCTTGCTGAAGGGACCTTGTGGTTAACAGGGAGAGTGAGGGGTCCAAGAGAAGGAACCAGAAAAAAAAGACTGGGAGATAGATGGGAGAAAATCAGGAGGGTGGCCCATCCCAGAAGCCAGGTGAAGAAATTCTCACAAAAGAAGGAGTCATCCACTTCTTTGGTGGGGGGTCACCTCCTCCAGGAAGCCTTCCTGGACTTCAAGTGTGGGGTTAAGGGTTCCACGGGGCCTTGGCCTTCCCCATCAGTGCTTACCTCTCTCCCAGACTAGCCTGGGAGTGTCACAAAGGCAGAGACAAGGTTTGACTTGTCTTCCCAACCCCAAAAGTTAGTTCAGGATCTGAAAGTAGTATTTGTTAGATGAATAACTGTAGGACCTGGCCAGAATGGCCCCTTCAGCTTGGGGCCACTCCCAAGGACTTCCTGGGCTCCCCTCCATTCCTGCTCATCACTTTCCTGAGGAACTTTTCCCTGTCCCCTTGTCTCTTCTCCTCAGATCCCAGGCACCTCACTGCCTGCCCAGCTTCCAGAAGGCCAACCACAGGCTCCAACAGCAAGGGAGGACAGGAGCTGATGCGTGGGCCCTTCAGTTATGGCACAGGCAGTCTCCGTTTCCAGGGGCCCCGGACTTACCCCGCCCCAAGACTACTGCTAGCAAACCTGTGG
Source organism: Moschus berezovskii (assembly GCF_049115385.1). Lineage (NCBI taxonomy): Eukaryota > Metazoa > Chordata > Mammalia > Artiodactyla > Moschidae > Moschus > Moschus berezovskii. Next base: position 14,446,559 of record NC_142470.1, read on the forward strand.
GACAGCAGGCAGAGGCTGTGGGTTTCTGAGACACCAGCGAGTTCCAGGTAGGGAGACAGAGGGATTTGGAGCCTTGTTTGGCTCTGGGTTGGTCCCCCAGACAGGGGTCTGTGCCCTTCATGGGGTAGCATTTAGGTGTTCCCCTGCCAAGTTCAGGTGGACGCCTCTGGAGACAGGCAGGCCTGTCCCACACCCCAGACTGTCTGCCCCCACCTCCCTCCCTGGAACTCATCACTCAGAATCCACTCTCATATCATTTGTCTCCCACTGGAGGCCAGGAGCTCCAGGGCCAAGGCGCCATCTCCCTTTTCTCCCTCCCTTGTTCCTTCCTTCTCTCTTGCCTCTCTCCATTCACTAATCACAAACTGTTTCTTAAGTTTGAGTTCTCTCTTCCTGCACCCCTGACCCTGACACAGAGCCTGGCATGTGGGGGTCACTTGGCAGGCATTCACTGGCCACCCGACCTTCCAAAGATGCCAGGCTCATGGGCTAGGCTCCCCTGAGGGGTGCAACTCCAAACGTGGCAAGAGCCCCTCTCCTTGGAAAGAACTGGAGCTGGCAAGAGGGAGGAAATTTGGCCTTGAATCTGTGCCCTGCAGCCAGGCCTGGCTGGGGTTGGGGTGGGGGTCCAGGGGGAGAAGCACACAGTTTTCTTAGCAGGAACCACAGGCCCAGGACAATCTAGGTTCCCAAAAGGCTGATCCTAGCTGGAGTGACACCTCCCTTGACTAGCTCTCCTCTCCGGAAGCCAACAGGGCCCCCTCCTTACAGAGCCTTAAAACCTACATCCCCTCAGCCCAGCCCTCCTCAGTCCCTCAGCCACCCTCCCGCCCTCCTGCTTTCCATCTTCCCACATCGCAGAGATGGCCAGAGTGCCCCACCCCCACCCCCAGCATCCTAACCAAAAGTGCACAGCCTGGCTGGGCTGAGCAATCCGGGTCTTAGACCCCTGAAACCCTGGAACCCCCAGCCTGCAGAAACTGCCATGGCTGATCCACTGGGAAATGTACAAGTTCCCTGCCACCGGCTCCCGACAAGGGCTCTGTCCCAAGCAACTTTCGCCCAACAATCTGCCGAGGGTTTGCAGGGAGGCTGCGGCAGCGGCCGCTCCCCAGGGGCAGCCCCTGGGGCCCTGCAGAACGGGGAATGCTTGCAGCCTGGCTTTAATTACAGACTGCGTTCCTCTTGCCTGGTCCATCTATATTTATCTGCAGGATCTCACTAATTAAATCCCCCACCGCAGCCGGCAGGCCTGGGGACGACCACGAGTGAGGCAGACAGGCAGGGGGGCTGCAAACTTCCTTCCTTTCCTTCTGGTCCAGGAGCAAAACAGAAGCGGCCAAAACTCCCGCTCCCTCCCCCGACCCCGCCGATGCTTGGTCCCAAGGAACAACAGCTCCGGGGACCCTTCAGCTCTGTGCCCTGCAGCCCCCGGCACCCATGACCCACAGGTCCCCACACCAGCAATGCCCATCTTCCTCCCCGCTTCAACTCGCATTCCGGATTCCCGCAGCAAACAGAGAAAGTCTCCCTGAGCAGCACTCTGCCACTTTGCTGGCGCTCTGGTCTTACCGAAGGAGTCGTCTTGGTCCAAGAGGGAGTCGGGCTCCATGGCGTATGGGCCCCCAGCCCCTGGCCCCACCTGATTTATGAACCGAGGCTGTCTCCATGAGCGTCTGGGTTTCTCCTTTTGTATTCCATCTGGCGGCTTTTCCAACTAGATGACTGGGTATTCCTGCACGCAGGCCCCTTTCCAGCCCTCGCCTTCATACAGTACATTTAAAGTAGCAGTAACCTCTTTTTCCTCCCCCCACAGCCTGGCTGGAAACATTAGAAGGGACCGAGGCAGCAGAGATGTCTAAAATAGGAAGACGCCGGGACGATTGGCCTGGCTGCCCGCGACGCTGGCTGCGGGGATCTGGCCGGCCTGCGCAAATGGAAAAGCTAAGAGGTAAGGGTGAGCCTGGGCTGAGCATCTGGAAGCTGGCTCCAGGAGCCCCCAGGGTCTGTGGGAAGGGGGGAGGCTGACCCACCCACGGGAGGGGATGGGGGGTCTGCTCTGTTCACCGCCCAGTGCCCAAACCCCAGGGGCTTCTCCCAGGCCCTGCTGGAACCTCCCACTCAAATCTGTTCTACAGACATTTCCTGCAGTGTGGGGGATGCAGAAATTGACTCATCCATCCATTCAGTCAGACACTAAGATTTTTTTTTGAGCATCTACTTGGCGCCAGACACCGTGCCAGGTGCTGGGTTTTGCAGGAGGGAGCAAGTCTCAGCATCTGGTCTCTTAGAGCTCACAGGTAAACAGGCCTGTGCAATGCAGCGTGTGCGGTAAGAGCTGTGGGAACTTGAAAAAAAAAGGGCTGCCTCACCCAGACAGGGGGAGGTGGTCAGGGAAGGCTTCCTGGAGGACTGGGCACTTAAGCTGGGGCCTTATGGGTGAGTAGCAATTAGCCAGCTGACAAACGAGGGAGTGAGGGGGAGGGTGTGCTGGGTAGAGGGAGTCGCCTGTGCAGAAGCCCTGAACTGAGATGGCACTTGGGGTGTTCAGTGACCTCCTCGATAAGTTCCAGGCAGTTGGAGCCGCGGCCACGGCAAAGGCTGTGGGAGAGAAGTAGCAGAGGGGATCAGGCAGGGCCTCACAGGTGGGGATGGTTCTTAGGTTTGACCCAGGGGATGACGCATGGGAGGGAGACATTCCAGGCTGTTCTTTAGAAAGGCCTCTCTGGCTACTGTATAAGGGGGCAGAGGCTGGGGCAGGACTGGACGGGGCTGTCAAGTCCCCAGGGGAGAGGGATGCTGGCCTCTACAGGCACAGCTATAATCACACGGGGTGCCACTCACTAAGCGGCCACCAGAGCCGGGCACCAGTCCCAGTGTCCCCACATCGATATAGTCACTCCTAAGTGACCCTGCCAGCAGAAACCCTGCCCGTCCTGTTTTACAGATGAGGACAAGGCCGATGAGAGAGGAGAAGTGACCTGTTCGAGGCTTGTGAGTGGCCTTCAGACCAGGCCTGGACCCCCAGAGAGGTCATAGCATAGATGCTGGTGGGGAGGGGGGTGGTGCTGGGGGGAGGACAAAGATGCGGTAATTCAATCCACATCTCGGACCCAGAATACAACAGGGCCCTGGGGCTTGCCGGACAGGGAGAGTGTCATTTGGGCCCAATTAGGGAAGGCTGCCTGGGGGAAGAGGCATCTGAACAGGACAGAGAGAAGAGCAGGATTTGGATGGGAGAGTGGGAGAAGGTGCAGGCCTCCCAGGCAGAGGGAACGGCACAGGCAAAGGCACAGAGGCAGGAAGGGGATGACAGCAGCAAATGAAGGCAGCATGCAGAGGGAATGACAAGTGACCGGGAGGGTGTCGGAGCAGGTGAGTGGTTGGGGCTGGAACAAGAGGACGTGGAATCACAGCCCAGGAGCATGGGCTTGGTCCAGGGGGTACAATAAACCTTGAAAGCCCTCTGTCTAGAGGACGGCCTGCATCCCAGTGGATACCTGGGTATCCCTGGAGACAGCCCTTTCCCAGAATTCTCCTTAACACTCTGCACTTACAGCAGAGAAACTGTCTGTTCCCCATAGATCACTGGGACATTAGAAACTGAGCCTCAGTGACCCGATTTTTGGAGACAGGACCCTGAGGCTGAGGCAGAGGGGACATTAAGAGGAGGGAGATGGGGACTTCCCTGGTGGTCCCGTGGCTAAGACTTGGTGCTTCCAATGCTGGGGGCCTGGGGTTCAATCCCTGGTCAGGGAACTAGATCCCACAAACTGCAACTAAAAGCTCCTGCATGCCAAAACGAAAACCTGGCATAGCTAAATAAAGAAAGAAAATATGTTTTTTAAAAAAAGGAGGGAGATGGGGGACTTTCCTGGTGGTACAGTGGTTAAGGACCCTGCACTTCCCCCGCAAGGAGGGACCAGGCCAGGGTGGAAGGGAGGGAAACACCCCCTGGACCCCTCCCAGGCCCTGCTGTTGCCCAGTGCTCCCAGAGCAGACAGTGGCTGCTGACGTGGTTGGCCTAGCCTGGGGAAGCTCCTCTGTCACCCGTGACCACCCCTCTGTGATGACAGAGATCCCAGTGCCCAGCCTCCCGCTGCCTTAATTACAGGGAGGTCAGGCCCTACCCAGGCAGCTGCAGGCATCAGGCTCCCTGGATCTCTGACTCAGCGGGTGTGGGGGAGGGGGTCTAGGAGTGGTGGATGGGAAGCCTGGACCCCTAGTCAACAGGTTCAGACCCAGTTCCCTCTACTTCCCCCAACCTCCAGGGACCCCAGGGCTTCTGGGAGTCCCAGGGATTCAGGGAGCTAAGGGGGCCCATTTGCACAGAGGCACTTGAGGTCTTTTTCTTGCTCGAGTGTGATAGGGCTGAAATCAACCACCTGGGTTTCTGTCCAGACTCTGCTGCTTACGAGGTGGGTGACACTGAGCTGCTGACTCTGCACTTGGGAGTCTCTGGTGGAATGGGGCTTCTCCTGGCCTTTCCTCCTAGGGTGGTAATGGATTAGATGGACCACGCTGCAACAGGCCAGCAGGTTGCCATGGAGATGCGGCTGCATCCACCCACTCACTCTTTCTGTGCCCGCCACGCCCAGGCTGGGCCAAGCCTGGGCGCCAGACACATAAAGGAAGAATCAAAACCCAAGGATCTGAAAGCCAGAGGGGAATAAAGTGAGGCTGGAGGAGGGAACAGTCTGCCTAGCAGAATCAGAAAAGCCGCGCAGGGCTTCCCTGGTAGTCTAGTGGTTAAGAATCCTCCTGCCAATGCAGGGGACACAGGTTCGACCCCTGGTCCGGGAAGATCCCACCTGCTGTGGAGCAATTAGGCCCGTGCGCCGCCCCTACTGAGCCCAGACTCTAGAGCCCGTGCTGTGCAACAAGAGAAGCCACTGCAATGAGAAGCCTGAGCACAAGAGTGAAGAGTAACCCCCACTCACTGCAACAGAGAAAGTCCACGTGCAACAGTGAAGACCCAGTGCAGCCAAACAAGTCCATAAAGTTTTAAAAATAATAATAAAGCTTTACAGAGGAGGGGCCAGCTGAGCTGGACAGACAGGGACGAAGAGGTATTCTCCGGGCGGAGGCTAGTAAGGGCAGGCAACACCACTGCATGGACCAAGAATAAGGCAGGAGACGTCCAGCACCCCTGGTGGTATGAGCGCTCAGCTTCTCTTCTTCTCCGGGTTCTGATTTTCTAGTTAAACCCTCTGTCCAGGGCCAAATGGAGTCCATCATCTTGCCCAGCCTGGGGCTCTGAACTGGGGTGGAGCCTGACCGCAGGCTCAGACCCTCTCCCACCCTGCATGGCTCCTCTCCGAAACACAGACCAGTGTGGGCTGGAGTCCACTTTGGAGCATCCTGGCTGGTATCTCAAGTAAGGACGGGTAACCCTGCCTGGGTCCGAACCCCAGCTCCCCGTTTACCAGTTGGGTGACCCTCAGCAAGAGATTTTACTTCTCAGAGCCTCCGTTTCCTCACCTGTAATAGAAGTAAGGAGATCCCTGGAGGCTGGTGGGAGACTCAATGAGTTAATACAGGTAGATCTTAGAACAGGGCCAGAAGAAGCATTCGGTAAAGCTAAAGTTGAGCGTCCTCAACACAGCCTTCCAGGCCCTCCTTATCTCTCTCCCTCTCCCCTCCCCCGAGCCCAGGCTTACAGGCCTTTGAATTGCCCCAGGGTCCGGCCATTTCCCCTGCTTCGAGTGAACCCCCCAGATCCTCGCCATCTCCACTCTCTGAGATAGCAGGTCCCCTGCCCCTCCCCTCACCCCACTCCTTGCTTTAGTTTTCTTCTTGGCCCTTTCGATAGACATCACCTGACATTATTGTTGTTGTTCAATAGCTATGTCGTGTTTGACTTTACAACCCCATGGACTGCAGCACGCCAGACTTCCCTGTCCTTCACCATCTCCCAGAGTTTGCTCAGATTCATGTCCACTGAGTCAGTGATGCCATCCAACCATCTCATCCTCTGTTACCCTCTTCTCCTCCTGCCCTCAATCTTTCCCAGCATCAAAGTCTTTTCCAGTGAGTTGGCTCTTCACATCAAGTGACCAAAGTATTGGAGCTTCAGCTTCAGCATCAGACCTTCCAGTGAATGTTTAGGGTTGATTTCCTTTAGGATTGACTGGTTTGATCTCCTTTCTGTCCAAGGGACTCCCAAGAGTCTTCTCCAGTACCACAGCTGTATGCTTATTTGCATCTTATCTGCCAGCTCCTGCTTTCACGTAAGCTCCATGCTGTAGAACAGCGCTTGGAACAGTCCCTAACTGGCCCACCTGAAGTGGATCCCCACTAAACATCTGTGGAAGGACTAGATGTTAGCTGCAATGGTTATTTTCCCCCACTGCCCCTGGCCTTGATAATCAGCCCACCACCCAGGAGCTCTCGCTGAGTTCCAGGGCTCCTCACACCCAGATACACTCCTGCATCTTCCTTCTTATCTGCTTGGACTGAGTTCCCCCTTCTCAGTAAGGGCTGGGCCCCCAGGGCCAGCCAGCAGGAGGGAGACCAGAGGGTCTTCTACTTGGGGATGGGGGGCTGTATTGTGAGCCTGCTACCCTCTCTGCACCTCACACCAACTTTTCCAAAACAGTTTTCTGAGTCCCATTTCACAGATGGGAACACTGAGAGGCTACAGTGAATTCCTGAGGAGTGGCAGAGCTGGGGTTTGAGACCTTGTCTGCGAGATGAGAAGGCCCTGCTGGCCCCACTGTAGCACCTAACAGGCCCTCCCAGCTGAAGGAAAAAGAAATTTGTCTGGAGGATGTGACAGGCAGGCTCAGAGGTGGGACATGGGACAGGGTGGGCAAGAAGACAGACCAGCCTTGGGTCTGCTCCCTGGTAGCCCCACCTTCCATCCTGGGCCCCTTCAAGCAGCTGCCATCTCCTGCGTTTAAGGAGAAGGTCACTTTGCTTTTTTGGTTCAATGGCCACGAAACTGAGAGCTGGCACCTTTAAATAAGTTCTGAGCCAGTCAGCAGGGGACAAGGGTAGGTTGCAGGCTGGCCCTGTCGACGGCTCCACGGGGCGAGGAGGGCCTCCTTCTAATGACAGCACCCCCTCCCTGCATTCCGGGTCCCTCTCAGACACAGCCTCACATCCAGGAAGCGGCAGGAGCAAGGCCCAAACTCTGGGCCCTCACACCGCCCGCGCTGCTGGGCTGGATTAGAAATTCGAGACCTTTGCTCGTGGTGCTGTGGGAAGGTTAAGTCGCTTGCCCTCGGTGATCACACAGCGGATTCCAAGGCCCCGACTCGCAACCACATTGCACTGTGGGCTTTTCGTCCTGCAAATGTGAAGCTGAATTATGAAAGAATCTCAGCTCTTTCCAGGAAGAAGCAAGCCCTAGATAAACGCTAGGAGTTAGGGGGTTTTCCAGGGCTGAAGGGATGTCAGGGATGGTGGCCTGGGGTCCTCAAAGTTCCTGACATCCTCAATTTTGTGATGAGCAGTGGGGCTCCGTATGGGACATCCTGGTTGCTGGGTGCCAGGGTCCTGCCTCGGGTTCCAGGAAACCCTGGAGACATGGGCACACCCTGCCTTCCGGCAGCAGGGATCAGACAGGCTGGCACGGTGTGAGGCGATCTTCGGTGGCTGGCAAGGATACTGCTCTCCATCCGCCTCCTCCCCTAGCCCTCAGAAGTTCACCATATGCCAGGTCACTGCCCCAGGAGGATCCCAGGCTTCCCAGAGCCCCAGGTTGGAGGCTCATCCAGTGCATACCCCTGAGGGGGCAGAAATCTCCTCCACGACATCCTCGCTCCAAATCTGCTTGCTTACCTCTCAGGACGGGGAGCTCTCTCCCTCTCAGGAAGTCAGTTGCCTCTAATGCCAGGTAAGGTCCTCTCTCAATGGAGTCATGCTTTGTTGTCCCCATGCTCTTCCACACCGGGCCTAGCCTTGGGGGAAACCCCTATGATCCTCAGAACGCCTTCACATGAGCTCAGCCCTCTGCACTCCACCTGACCCACACCCCTCCCCATGCTTCCTGGCTAGTTTTCAGGTTTTGTGGTGAGTCAGGAAAAAAACCAAGAAGCCTGGAAGCGTTTTACCCATTCGGCAATGACGGGAGCCATGCAATTCAGCAAACTTTCGCTGGAGACTGTGCCAAGTGCTGGAGACACAGAAATGAATCAGAGTCCCTGGATCTCCAGTAGGATGGGGGAGGGAGGGCAGGGAGGGACGCCCAAGGCATCAGCCAGGAGGTTTGGAAGCAATCTTTCAGGATGGTTAGTTTTCCAAGGGCTTCCCAGGTGGCTCAATGGTAAAGAATCCGCCTGCCAAGCAGGACATGCAGGTTCGATCCCGGGGTCAGGAAGATCCTCTGGAGAAGGGAATGGCTACCCACTCCAGTATTCTTACCTGAAGAAGTCCATGGACAGAGGAGCCTTGCTGGACTAGAGTCCATGGGGGGTCACAAAAGAGTTGCACACAACTTAGCGACTAAACAAGTTTTCCAGAAGGAGACAAGGGGAGAGATGGTTGGATGGCATCATCAACTCAACGGGCATGAGTCTGAGGAAACTCCAGGAGATAGTGAAGGGCAGGGAAGCCTGGCGGGCTGCGGTCCACGGGGTTGAAACAAGTCAGACGTGACTGAGCGGACAACAGACAAGGGGCGGGACAGAGAGAGCAGGTAGGGCGGAAGGACCTGAGGAAGCAGAGGCCGAGCCCCGGGACCACTGATTAGCCTGGGACAAAAGGTACTAGAGACTCGGGCAGCGAGAACAGAGGCGGGGACGCGGGGGAAGGGGCGAGCGGGGCGAACTGAGAGCTTCCACTGCTGTGTGCAAGACAGCTAGCGGGAAGCTGCTGTATAGCGCGGGAGCTCAGCTCGGTGCTCAGTGATGACCTAGAGGGGTGCGATGGCAGTGGGGTGGGAGGGAGGCTCAAGGCGGGGATATATGTATACGTGTAGCCGATTTGCATTGTATAGCAAAACCCAACATAACAGTGGGTTATTATTAAGCAATTATCCTCCACTTAAGAATAAATAAACATATACATTTTTTCAAAAAGTACAATGTATCAGGGGTCAGCAAACTTTTTCTGTAAAGGACCAGATGGTCAATATTTTTGGCTTTGCGGGCCACACAGCCTCTGTTGTAACTGCCCAGATGGTCAATAGTTTTGGCTTTGCAGGCCACACAGCTTCTGTTGTAAAATGACCCAGCCCTACTGTCAAAGCTCTGAAGCGGCCCTGGACAACACATCAATGAATGAGTGTGGGCTTGTTCCAACCACAACTTTACTTGTCAACTGTGAAATTTGAATTTCATATGATTTTCTCATGTCAGGAAACAGTATCCTGCTTTTGATTATTCCCAGCCATTTAAAAATGTAAAAAGCATCCTTAGCCCACAGGCTGTCCAAAAGCAAGATGGGAGGCTGATATGGCCCATAAGCCAGAGTTTGCTAACCCTGCTGTATAGGTTTACGAAGACTGGGAGATGAGGCTGGAAAGTTGGGTGGAAGAGAGCCTAGACTCTGTACCCAACCCAACTGCCTTCAACCACTGCCTGCCATCAAGAAGCTAGAAAAATGTGTGTTTAGATCAAGCGCTGAAACATACCTAGGGACAGTCTCCCAATTACACAGGAATACAAGCTGATTGATTAAAGTCAATAAAGAAGTATATAGATTAATAAGGAAATTTCCCCTCCAATCAGATGAAAGTGAAAGAGGAGAGTGAAAAGTTTGGCTTGAAGCTCAACATTCAGAAAACAAAGATCATGGCATCTGGTCCCATCACTTCATGGGACATAGATGGAAAAACAGTGGAAACAGTGTCAGACTTTATTTTTGGGGGCTCCAAAATCACTGCAGATGCTGATTGCAGCCATGAAATTAAAAGACGCTTGCTCCTTGGAAGGAAAGTTATGACCAACCTTGATAGTATATCAAAAAGCTGAGACATCACTTTGCCAACAAAGGTCTGTCTAGTCAAGGCTATGGTTTTTCCCGTGGTCATGTATGGATGTGAGAGTTGGACTGTGAAGAAAGCTGATCGCCGAAGAATTGATGCTTTTGAACTGTGGTGCTGGAGAAGACTCTTGAGAGTCCCTTGGACTGCAAGGAGATCCAACCAGTCCATTCTAAAGGAGATCAATCCTGGGTGTTCATTGGAAGGACTGATGCTAAAGCTGAAACTGCAATACTTTGGCCACCTCATGCGACGAGCTGACTCACTGGAAAAGACTCTGATGCTGGGAAAGGTTGGGGGCGGGAGGAGAAGGGGACGACCGAGAATGAGATGGCTGGATGGCATCACCGACTCTGTGGACATGAGTTTGAGTGAACTCCGGGAGTTGGTGGTGGACAGGGAGGCCTGGCATGCTGTGATTCATGGGGTCATGGAGAGTCGGACACGACTGAGTGACTGAACTGAACTGAATCCCACTCTGTACCCTAGGGATGATGTGGTGAGGAGTGGGTGAATAGGAGTCTAACCTCCTTCCTGTGCACACGGATGTGGGCACGTGGACACACACACACACACATGCAGAGTATGTGCTTATTCACACCACACATGGCTTACCCTATGATTGTTCTATGATGCGCTCTTGCCGCTTAGCAGTTCAATCCTGAATCCTCTCATCTCCTCTTTGATTCTTGTTTTGGCCACCAAGTGCTGCGTGGTGCTGTGCCACCATCCACCCAGTGGTCCGTCACTGAGGGACATCCAGGCTGGCCCCTGCTTTACATGATGACAAGCACACCCATCTATTCTGTGCACCAGTGTGGGACTTAAACTGGAGATATTTTCAGAAGCACAATTGCTGTGTCAAAAGGCCTGAGAACAAAGACAAATATATATCACTTACACGTGGACTCAAAAAATGATTCAAATTATACACAAAACAGAGACACAGCCATAGGCGTAGAAAACACAGTTGTGGCTGTCAAAGGGAAAAGGGGGGAGAGAAATAAATTAGGAGTTTGGGATTCACACATACACACGACTATGTATAAAATAAACAAAAAGGACCTGCTGTATAGTACATGGAATTATACTCAATATTTTTAATAACCTATAAGGGAAAAGAATATGAAACAAAAAATATATATATGTATGTACATGTATAACTGAATCACTTTGCTGTATGTTTGAAAGTAACACAACATTGTAAACCAACTATATTTCATCTACCCACCGTCCATCCATTTACCCTTCCAACCATCCATCACTCAACCATTCATCCACCAAAGTACCCATCCACCCATCCATCCACACATACCACTCACCCAGCCATCCACCCACCTACCCACCCATCCAGCCAGCCGTCCATCCACCCACCCGTCCGTCCATGCATTCATTATCTGTTGAGTAGTGAGTGAAGATGGCTTGAGTCCTCTGGCGCTGCTGGTGAATGCAATCATATTCCTGCCTTCTTGGTCTTCACTGTCTGGTGAAAGATGGTCTACACACGCCAGGTACTGAACACAGGAGGAAAAAAAAATCCTGCTTTCCAGGATTCATATTCTAGTGGAGGAGACACAAGCAGACATGACAGCTGGGGTGATGATAAGGACTAGTGAGGAAAATAAGGTAGAGTGAGGGGCCGGAAGTCCTGGGAGCTGCGGTTGTGTGCACGCTGGTCAGGGGAGACCTCTAGGGCAGATCTCCAGAGCAATGAGGGAGGGGACTGCCCACATGTGGGGGGGGGGTGGGAATTGTCAAAAGTAGAGGGAACAGCCGGTGCAAAAGTTCCGAGGTGGGGGTTTTCGGGAACAGCCAAGGAGCCAGCATTGGGGTGAGCGTGAGAGAGCAGTCAGCTCTCCGAGGTCCTGCGGGCAGGGGAAGGCTTGGCTGCTACTCCGAGGAGGGGCCTGTGGAAGGTCTGGGGTAGTGGGGCTGGCTGCTGGGTTGGGAATAGGCAGAGGGGGGCCAGGGCTGAAGCAGGGAGAAGGGTCAAGAGGTCACCAAACTTGACCCGATGAGAGATCCCAGGCCAGATGGTTGGGTGGAGGTGGTGAGTGGGTTGGGAAGGGGTGTCCTTCGAAAGCGGTGGTGGTGGTGGTGGTGTTCAGTCGTTAAGTCGAGTCCAACTCTGTACCAGCCTCCTTTGTTCATGGAATTTTCCAGGCAAGAATACTGGAGTGGGTTGCCATTTCCTTCCGCAGGGGATCTTCCTGACTCAGGGATCAAACCCATATCTCCAGAGTCTCCTGCATTAGTAGGCAGATTCTTTACCACTGAGCCACCAGGGAAGCCCACTTTGAAGGTAGCCACAGGCTTTCCTCGTGGATTGGATGTGGGGTGGTGAAAAGGTGTGAAGGACGACACTGAGATTTTTGGCCTCAGGAACCAGAGCAATGGGGACAATGGAGGACGAGCCGGTGGAAGAAGGGAGTGTGAAGCCCGAGCTTCTTCTGAACAAGGCAAACTGGAGATGCGTATTAGCCATGGAGAGGAGAGGCGAGGAGCAGCCTACAGAACACAGCCTGGCCTCGGGGGACAGGTCCAGGCTGAAGACAGAAACATGGGGCTGTCAGCACACGGGTGGGATTGAAAGCCTGGATGCAGCCCCAAGGGAGAGAGGAGACGGAGCAGAGAAGAGAGCTGGAGGCCCAAACCCGGGGCGCCCCAACCTTAGCGGGCAGGGAGGAGAGGAAGAACCTGGCAAGAGAACCCAGAAAGAGCAGCCAGCGAGGAGGAGGAGGGTGGGGAGCTGGGAACCAAGGGGGAGGGCTTTTGGCAAGGAGAGCATGAGGTGATGCTGAACAGCTGAGTGAGCGGAGGACAAATGCTGAGGACAGGGTTTGACAAAGCACTGCAGCCCAGGAAGACGTGGGGGAAAGCCTTGGTGACTGTGGGTGCCCCAAGGAAGGGTGCTAAACCTGGGAGGGCTTCCTGGAAGAAGGGGTGTCTAAGCGGGAGCCTGGGGGACACACACATGTTCACCAGGTAGCCAGGGGATGCCCAGGCCAAGGGATTAGCACCAGATCAAGGAGGGGAGAACTATCATAGCATGTTTGGGGAGCTGAAAAGTCTGACTGTAATATGGGGTGCGGGGAGGGGTGAGGGGCAGACCGGGTGGGAGTGTTATCCACACAGGACCCTAGAGAGGTCAGCAAGGCAGATGGAAGGGTCCTTGATAAGAGACCAGGCTTTGGTGATTAGGAGATGGGGTGGGAGAGGGAGGAAGGGGGTGGTGGCCCGGGGAATGGGGAAGCAGGAGGGGAAGCAATTTGGGGAAGGATGATGAATTCAGAGAAATGGAGGGTGCTAAGGACAGTCAGTGGGGAGACATCTGCCATCAGCGAGGCATGTGGGCCGGACACTGGGGTCTGGGAGGTGACCACATGTGAAGGGAGGATGCTGGGCAGAGCTGGGTGGAGCCACACACCCGCCTCCTTCCTGGCACTGCTTGAGGTCAGCCTGTGTCCAGCCGCTCTCTGTGTGCTGGGGAGGGGCCCCGGTAGCCTCTAGCCAGCATGGCTTATTTCTCCAGGCAGCAGAAACCCAAGGGGACCCCAGTGGTTCCTCTGGATGGGCGGTTGAATCTGTCTTGTCCCTCCCCAACTTCTCCGTCCCATCCACAGCCCACAAAGCACCTTTACTCATCCCCTTGGGTACCTCAAACAGAAGGAGACCCCACCATTCGATGCACACCCACATTGTTTCACAGAACCATAATTTATGGGGCAGGTGCCATCCTGGCCCTGGGAAAGCAATGACAACCCAGGCAGACCCGCCTTAAGGGGCCCCGCATTCAGTGGGGATCAATATGTAATTAGAGTCAAGTGTGGTTATAGAGGGGCTTCCCAGGTGGTGCTAGAGGTAAAGAACCCTCCTGCCAGTGTAGGAGACATAAGAGATGCAGTTTTGATCCCTGAATCAGGAAGATCCCCCTGGAGGAGGGCATGGCAACCCACTCCAGTATTCTTGCCTGGAGAATCCCAAGGACAGAGGTGCCTGGTGGGCTATATTCCATGGGGTCACAAGAGTCAGACACGACTGAAGCAACTTAGCACACACACATGCACATGGTTACAGGAGAGGGTGGCCTAGGGGCCCATAGGGGTCACGGGGGCTTCTGGGAAGAGGTAACATTTAAACGATAGGTATGAAGCTGATAGGTATGAAGCGTGGGACAGAGTCAGCCAAGGAAAAAGGGGGGTGGAAAAGTGTTTGAGCAGATGGGAACAGCATGCGGAAGGCTCAGAGGGGAGAGAGAGCAGGACGGGTAGGAAGAAGGAAAGGATTCAGTGTGATGGAGCCTGGGGTACCAGGAGGCGGTGGCGGGTTGTGGGGTGTAGCAGTGGTGAACAGCATGGACGTTTTCCTGAGGGCAATGGGGAGCCAAGGTGTGTCTTAAGCAGGCAGTGACTTGTTCAGGTTTACATGTGGGGGAATTTGGAGACAGAGGCCAGAAACACCCCAGAAAGACCGAGGCCAGATTCCCCCTCCTCCCTCTTGAAGCTCCCTTGATAGGTGAGGTGGGTCCACACGCTTGCACCCCTCCGGGGACCTTGTGCTCACTCCCTCTGGGGACAGGTCCCAACGTGACTTAACAAGCCCCGTGAGAGCTCCACAGCTCTGGGAATCCAGTCTGGCCACTGGGATACCCGAGGGCATTGAACTCTGCGCGGCCAGGTGGCTTGGGCGGCCCCACGTGGATGATGACCCGACAGCAGGCGCTGAAAAGCTCCGGAGCCACCCGCGGGGGCGTGTGCGAGCGCTCCGGATGCCACCTGGTGAGGCTGTCGGCAGGGTGCAGAAGAAATCAATCTGTTCAAGAAGACGCGCCGTCCCCCGACTCCCCCACCGCGACCGCATCCCGCTCTCTCCCTCTCCCGCTCCCGCCCCTTCCGGGAGAGGCCGACCTGCCCCGCAGCGCCACCGTGTGGGCTACGCGGCTCAGGACAGCAGGAGTCGGTCCCGGCTCCGGGTGCCAAACGCAGGACAGAGGAAAGGAAACCCCATCCTAGGCTCGCCAGGCTGCAAGGCTTACCAGGTCCTATTCTCCTTACATTTAAAACGTTTATCTCTTCAGAACGGCAATACATTTGTGGCCTGTTGGTGATTTGTAATTCTTTAAATAATACATGCTTACTGAAAAAATATGCAAACTCCATAGACTGCCTGCAAGGCAAAACTTGACAGTTTCCACCCAGTGTTCGTGCCCTCCCTAGCTCACAGACACGCAGAGACACCCACAGATTGCATTTTTTGGCAAATAAACTTCTAGACTTTTTTTTTCCTACAGGAAAAAAAAAAACTATATGTTTCTATTTGTCTCATCCATTTTCCATTTGATTCTCTTTATTTTGAATATATATTTGTGCAAATGAGATCACATTACATGTACCTAAAGTTTTGCCACTCGCTTTGTTTTATAAATTTTTGTTAACTATGGAGAAAAGATAAAAGAATATTTATCTAAATAATGTATAGTATGTGAATCAAACGGAAATGCACCCTAGTGCCCACCACCCACCTGAAGAATATGTGTATTACCTTTGAAGCTTATACATTACTTTTTTTCAGTTAAAAATATTTTTTCTCCTCTCTCACCTTTACTCTAGGTTGATTTGGTGTTTTATATTGACCCCTATCATCTCCGCATTAGCTCATTAGTTTTCCATTCTTTTAGTGCTTCCTCTCGGAGAAGACAATGGCAAGCCACTCCAGTACTCTTGCCTAGAAAATCGCATGGAGAGAGGAGCCTGGTGGGCTGCAGTCCATGGGGTCGCTGCTAGTCGGACACGACTGAGCGACTTCACTTTCACTTTTCACTTTCACACATTGGAGAAGGAAATGGCAACCCACACCAGTGTTCTTGCCTGGAGAATCCCAGGGACGGCGGAGCCTGGTCGGCTGCCGTCTATGGGGTCGCACAGAGTTGGACACGACTGAAGCGACTTAGCAGCAGCAGCAGCAGCAGTGCTTCCTCTAGAGATTATGACACAATTCTTGACTTAGTAAAGTCTAATATACAGCAAATTAGAACAGTACTATTGCCACTCGTGGGAAAATCCAGGAACTTCAGGCCACTAAAATCACCATTTACCCCCTCCTGACTTACATGCTATTGTCATCTGGTATTTTAATTCTTTGTATATTTCAAACTCCGCAAGAGGATATTGTTACTGTTTTATACAGACAATATTTGGTGAGATTAACCACATATTGTCTCTCTCTATTTTCCTTCATTTCTTCTTGTGTTTTCAAGTTTCCATCTGGGATCCATTTTTTCTCCTGCCAGAAAACCCATCCTTCACTAATTCCTTTGATGGGGTGAGCTGGTGATGAATTAGTACAGTCTTTATTTGCCCCAGTTCAGTTCAGTTCAGTTGCTCAGTCGTGTCTGACTCTGCAACCCCATGGATGCAACAAGCCAAGCCTCCCTGTCCATCACCACCTCCCAGAGTTTACTCAAACTCATGTCCATTGAGTTGATGATGTTATCCAACCGTCTCATCCTCTGTCATCCCCTTCTCCTCCTGCCTTCAATCTTTTCCAGCATCAGGGTCTTTTCCAAGGAGTTAGTTCTCCGCATCAGGTGGCCAAAGTATTGGAGTTTCAGCTTCAGCATCATTCCTTCCAATGTATATTCAGGACTGATTTCTTTTAGGATGCACTGGTTGGATCTCCTTGCAGTCCAAGGGACTCTCAAGAGTCTTCTCCAACACCACAGTTCAAAAGCATCAATTCTTCGGCACCCAGCTTTCATTATAGTCCAACTCATCCATACATGACCACGGGAAAAACCATAGCCTTGACTAGATGGACCTTGGTTGGCAAAGTAATGTCTCTGCTTTTTAATATGCTGTCTAGGTTGGTCATAGCTTTTCTTCCAAGGCGTAAGCGTCTTGTAATTTCATGGCTGCAGTCACCATCTGCAATGATTTTGGAGCCCAAAAAAATAAAGTCTGCAACTGTTTCGACTGTTTCCCCATCTATTTGCCATGAAGTGATGGGACTGGATGCCATGATCTTAGTTTCCTGAATGTTGAGCTTTGAGCCAACTTTTTCACTCTTCTCTTTCACTTTCATCAAGAGGCTCTTTAGTTCTTCTTCACTTTCTGCCATAAGGGTGGTGTCTTCTGCATATCTGAGGTTATTGATATTTTTCCTGGCAATCTTGATTCCAGCTTGTGCTTCTTCCAGCCCAGCGTTTCTCATGATGTACTCTGCATATAAGTTAAATAAGCAGGGTGACAATATACAGCCTTGATGTACTCCTTTTCCTATTTGGAACCAGTCTGTTGTTCCGTGTCCAGTTCTAACTGTTGCTTCCTGACCTGCATACAGGTTTCTCAAGAGGCAGGTCAGGTGCTCTGGTATTCCCATCTCTTTCAGAATTTTCCAGAGTTTATTGTGCTCCACACAATCAAAGGCTTTGGCATAAAGCAAAAATGGATGTTTCTCTGGAGCTCTCTTGCTTTTTCCATGATACAGCAGATGTTGGCAATTTGCTTTCTGGTTCCTCTGCCTTTTCTAAAACCAGCTTGAACATCTGGAAGTTCATGGTTCATGTATTGTTAAAGCCTGGCTTGGAGAGTTTTGAGCATTACTTTAATAGCATGTGAGATGAGTGCAATTATGTGGTAGTTTGAGCATTCTTTGGCATTGCCTTTCTTTGGGATTGAAATGAAAACTGACCTTTTCCAGGCCATGGCCACTGCTGAAGTTTCCAAATTTGCTGGCATATTGAGTGCAGCACTTTCACGTGTCGTCTTTTAAGATTTGAAATAGCTCAACTGGAATTCCATCGCCTCCACTAGCTTTGTTCGTAGTGATGCTTCCTAAGGCCCATTTGACTTCACATTCCAGGAAGTCTGGCTGTAGGTCAGTGATCACACCATCGTGGTTATCTGGGTCGTGAAGATCTTTTTTGTACAGTTCTTCTGTACTTGCCCCGACTATCTCCATTTCGCCTTCATTATTGAAGGGTATTTTTTTGCTGAGTATGTAATTTTCTTGCAAGAAAGAAGAGAAAGAAGAGAAAATTAACAAGGGCAAGAAAGAAGAGAAAATTAACAGAAAAAGTGGGACAAATAGAAAACAAAGAGTAATATAAAAGACCTATGGCTGAATAGATCGGCAATTATATTAAAGGCAAGCACATTCAATGCTAGGATTGAAAGTCAAACATTACCACACTGGATAAAAATAAATAAAATTCAATCATATGCAGGAGAAAGATGTCCAGTATAAAGATACAGAAACAAGGACAGTAAAAGCATGGAAAAAGTTATGCTATGCAAATAGTAACCACAAATAAACTGGAGTAGCTACATTAATATCAGCAAAAGTAGAGTTTAAGGGGGGAAAAATGCTAAAGAGTTATTCACAGCAGAAAAAAATGTTCCGTATAGCAGACAGATACGCCAATGCTAAATTTGCATGCCACTAGTCATGTTGCCTCAAAAGATACAAAGCAAAACTCAGAAAAAAATGAAAAGGAAAAAGACAAATTTACAACCCCTCTTTCAGTAATTGATGGCACAAGCAGACGAAAAGTTAGTTGGAACTTCAGATATCTACAGGAACATCACAGAATTGATGACCGAACGCTTTGGCCTTGGGACAGCGGCCAGGCAAAGGGAGTCTGAGACCGTGACCTTTTGTAGATAGGACCTCCCTCCCTGTCGCTGCCCCAGGTAGAAAGAGTCAAACCTGGGCACGAGTCTGTTTTTCTCTGAGCTTCAGAGATGCTTGGAAGAACCTTGGAAGAAGGCGACCAGAACTGCCTCCCAAACTTGTTGGAGTGGATTGGGGGGCCAGCAAGGGATCGAGGTGGGGAAGAGCAGGCAGGGGCAGGAGCAGACCGGGGTGGGGGTAGGTGGGGGCCCTGGGGGTTGGGTTTTCCCAGACCAGGAGTCAGGGAAGAGAAGGGGAGTGACCCTGGAGATTGGTAGCTGGGAGAGCCTTGGTCATGGAGTCGAAGGAGCCTTGGAAGCCATCCTTGCTGTGTCTCTTTGGTGGGGGCGGGGGAGAAAGCAAACAGCTACCATGGAAACCATCTCACAACAACCCACTCCAGTGGGAGCTCATGGAAGTTCCCTGAACAAGGATTCTCATCTCTTTAGAACGCTGTTTCTTACCCACACCGACACCTCCAAGGGGTGGGTGTGTGTATGTGTGTGTGCGTCCATGTCTTGGAGTATTTGCTCTGTGTGTCTGGGTATGGCCTGCCTCACCGCACAACCACTTACCGTCCATAAATATGGCACTCTCTTCTCCGGGCCTTTGCACGCGCCCTTTCCTCTCCCTGAACACCCTTTCCCTTCCCCCACTCTCATCTTTGCCAGGCGCCCTCTTGCTCATTCATCAAGAGCAGGTGAAGGAGTCTTCTTCCCCAGGAAGCCTGCCCTGAACATCCTCCCATGGCTACTCAGGGGACACTCTGCCCCCTACCCCCATCCTGGCTTCCCTCTCCCCCTGCCCTGTCCTGTGGACTGTAACTTCTGGTTCTTGTGTCCATGGAGTCCTCAAGTGCGGGACTGGTTCTTGTCCACCTCTGGGTCCCCAGCACAGGCAGGGACCCCATCAGAGGTCCCCATCGGCCACACAGAGGCCCAGACAATGCTTGTTAAATGGATGAATGACTGACCGACACATTAACAGCCACTTCTGTGGAAGGGTCTGGAACCCCAGAGAGTCTTCCTTGTTCAACTCAAAACAGCAAACTTGTCAGAGCTGGCAAGCCTCTCAAAAGTACATCCAAGAACCAGCAGCGTGGGCACCATCGACCAGGGGAGCTTGTTAGAAATGCAGCTTCCCTGGCCCCACTCCAGACTCACTGGGTCATAATTTACTTTTTAAAAAAGATACTCAAGTGATTCCCAGGCACATCACAGGGTGACAAGCATGCTCTGTGGACCCCGCCTCCCCCTTTACCGACAGGGAGAGACAGCCGGCACAGGGGAGGGCCTTGCAAGCCAGTGGCAGGGTTGGGACTTCAGGCCAGGTGGCCTCCTCCCAGGTACAAGTTCCTGCTCCCACCCCACCTTCAGCCCATCACCCCCCCACCCCTCCCCACCTCTACCCTCCGGCTCACACCACCTTTCTGGTCGGCTTGGCCTGAGATGCCAGCTTCTTCCCTTTTCTCCTAGAGGTCTTTGTACTCCACCTGGTGGACAGAGAACAGGACGGGCTGGCCTGAGTGGCCTGGCCACTTGTCTCTGGGTTTAACCTTAAGGGTTGAGGGGGGATGGAGGCAGGGAACACAGAGAAGGGGCTGCGTGCAGCAAAGGCTGAGTTTGGGGGACAGAGACGCAGTAAGACAGCTGAGAAGCGCTCATTTCACACTGGCCTCACCACATGCCAGTTCTGATCATCTTCTCTGAGCCTCCCTTTCCTCGTTTGCAAAATGAAGAGAGTGATATGATGCCTGCCTCACGGGCCGTTGCGAGGCTGCCAAGAGATGATGCTGGGAAAACCCTCAGAGCAGAGTCGGGGACCACAGTGACGACAGGAGAGTCCCCCTGAGGTGGACTCCAGGGAACATGTCCATCCCTCCTTGCTCCCTGCCCAGCACCCAGTTAAGCCCTGAGCCTCAGTCCCGTCACCTTCCCACCCCTCCAAAGAGGCCCTTTGAGACCACCCAGCCTCCCTCTCTTTTCCGAAAGGGAGTGGGAGGCCCACAGAAGAGGCTATAGAAATATCCACTCTCACTGGCGGTGGGACTGGTGGGGACGGGGTGGGGGTTGTCAGGTCCTGTCCCTGGTGCCTGGGATCCGAAAGGCTGAATTCTGGAGGAGGAGTGACTTTGGGGGACAGGAAGCCAGGAAAAACACATGCTCTGAAGTCAGACAGATCAGGTTCAAATCTGGCTCAGCCACAGTCCAGTTGGATGAACTTGAGAAGTGACCTTGCAGCTCTGGGCTTCAGCTTCCTCACCTGGCAACGTCCTTCCAGAAATGTTGTGAGGTTTACAGGAGACGGTGTTAAGCACTCAGCACCCAGAAGGCCCCAGGGTCACTGTTGTGACCTGTGGAGAAGCTGGGAGGCCTTGGGAAGGTACCCAGTCCCACCCCAGCAGCTGCCACCCCCGATTGCATGGTGGTGCGGGTCTCTGATTCCTTCCTGAGCAAGGTGGTAGTATCAGGGTGAGGGAGGATGGGTGGCAAAGACCAGAAACCAGGTTGGAACATGGTCTTGGGCTAAGAAAGAAGGCCCTGGGCTGGGGTCTGCTTTCAACCACGGCTGTTTGTCTGATAGTCAGGTTGGCCCAGGTGAGGAGTTGCCAGCCTCCCCGGATGAGTTTTAACTGGAAACCATTCTGACGTCTGCCTCACCTACAGGCCCATCAGAGGGAACCCCCCCTCTAAGATGACCAAGGGTGAGCCCTGGCTGCAAGGACACCCTCTGCAGGTCTATAGGTAACTTTGCAGCTTGGCTTGAAAAGACGAGTCGGACCAAACCACTGTCCCTCTGAGTTCTGGAACCTGCACACAAAGGGAAGAGGGAGTTAGCAGGTAAGGGGACCAACCCTTCTGGCTTGTCTGATTTTGGAACCCAAAGTCCTGCATGCCAGGGAACCGACACAGCACTGAGAGCAAATGGTAAAGAAATGTGAGCAATGCTATGAATATTGATCATAGCTACTGCTTCTTTTTTTTTTTTAATTGGAGATAGGAAAGGGTAGGATGAATTGAGAAATTAGCATCGACACATATACGCTACTGATTCTTGAGTGTATACAATATACCAGGTTCTGTGCTAAGAATTTTTTTAAAACTTAAAAAAAATTATTTTTAACTTGTCATCTTAACCATTTTTAAGTATATTTTCCAGGGGCATTAAGTACATTCACTGGGCTTCCCTGGTGGCTCAGATGGTAAAGAATCTTTCTGCAATACAGGAGACCCAGGTTCGATCTCTGAGTTGGGAAGATCCTCTGGAGAAGGGAATGGCAACCCACTCCAGTATTCTTGCCTGGGGAATCCCATGGACAGAGGGAGCCTGGCGGGTTACAGTCCATGGGGTCACAGAGAGTCGTACATGACTGAGTGACTAACACACACACACACACACACACACAAGTAGAGTCACAGGATGAGCAGCTATAGCCACTATCCACTTCTCGAATTTTACCCAGCATTCCAAGCAGAAAGTCTACACCCATTCAACAGTAACTCATTTCTCTGACCTCCACCCCTGACAGCCTCTATGCTACTTTCTGTCTGTATTTGCCTATTCTAGGTCCCTCACACAAGTGAAATCACACAATATTTGCCCTTCTGTATTCTGGTTTACGTCATAGTAAACCGGAACACTTAGCATAGTGTTTCATGGTTCATTCATGTCATATGTCAGAATTCCATTCCTTTTTAATTAAGGCCAAATAATATTCCATTGTATGGCTCTACCACATTTTGTCCATCCATTCATTTTTTAGGTGGACTTGGGTTGTTTTTGCCATTTGATTATTGTGAGCTATGCTGCTATGAACATGGGTGTGTAAATATCTGTCTTTTCAGTTGTTTGGGGTATGTCCCCAGAGTGCACTTTCTGGGTCCCATAGTGACTCTATGTTTCTCTCTTTGCGGGGTTCCAGCTTTTTTCCACAGCAACTTGTGCTGAGTATTCTTAGTGCCTTAGCTCAGAAAGCTCTGGCAGCGCCACCCAGGAGCCTGGCCCTGTTACTGGCCTGGGTTCCTAGAAGGGGACACTGAGATTCAGTCAGATGAAGTAAAGTGACCCGTGTCCCTCAGCTAGTAAGCACAGAGCCAGGATTCAAACCCACAATGAGTGATTCCGTGAGCCCACATGGCCTGACCCTGGGTTGGTCTGGGTCTCCAGATCCCCTCCAACTGGAGGGGTCGCCACACACAGAAGAGGGAAGAAGTAGAGAGGCTTGGGGACCCACCGCCCTGCAGGGCCTGCCCCAGCCCCACCAGTTCCTCAGCTCTAGCACCTGGACGTGGTGGTGGCTGTGGTGGTTTTGTCACTCAGTCACGTCCAACGCCATGGACTGCAGCCCGCCAGGCTCCTCTGCCCACAGAATTTCTCAGGTAAGAATACTGGAGTGGGTTGCCATTTCCTTCTCCAGGGGATCTTCCCAACCCAGGAATTGAACCCAGGTCTCCTGCACTGCAGGCAGATTCTTTACCCACTGAGCAACAAGGGAAGCCTGGCCACTGATACTGGGCTTCCAGGATGGAACATATCTATTTGCCCAGCATTCTCATTTCTGGCCATTAGACACCCCTTCCCCACCACACACACAGGTGTGTGTTCCTTAGGGAACTCCTAAAATTTCAGTTTAAGTGATTGGATTGATTAGAAGTAGGTGTGAGACCCGGGCCTAGCCAATCAGTGTAATTCTTTCCTCCAGAGATGGTCATGTGACCCATACTGGCACAATGAACTTGAACTTGAACTTCAGGACTATGGTTAAAGCTGATGGGAAGAGAGAAATTTTCTGTTCCCTGGGCTGCGAGAGGGTGACTTTGAGCCAGACATGCTGCAGCCACCTTGTTCCCTCAGGGAGCACTTTCCTGAGACCAGAGCCAGCAGGGCGGGAAGCAGATGGGGACACAGGACTGAGCCTCTGGATCCAGCTGTACCTCCTCTTTTCCTTTCCTTTTTCTGACTTGAGGTTGACTTAGGGTTTTGTCATTTGCATCTCAAAGAGCGCTGATTTGTTTGATCTTGGGGTGTCAGGAGATTCTCAGCTCCTTGGCCTCCCCCCCTGCGTTTGCGTCATAAGCCTCCCTTTCTGTGAGCTGGCCTGAGGAGATCTCATTTATGTCAACCCAGTTCAGCCAGGGGGAAACAGAGTGGGGCTCAACACAGCCTGGAAGGAGCCTGGGATCCAAGAACCCAACTCAGTGGTTATAAGGCTGGGACTTGCTATGGAGCCTGGCACAGCATCCAGAAGGCAGGGCTACCCAGGTGGGGTCCTAGAGGATCCACTCCAGGGAGGAGCCCTGAAGCCAGGGGGCTTTTCCCATAAGGTAAAGGGCTTAGGCAATTTGATCTCTGGTTCCAAAGGTTCATCTAGTCAAAGCTATGGTTTTTCCAGTGGTCATGTATGGATGTGAGAGTTGGACTATAAAGCTAAGCACCAAAGAACTGATGCTCTTGAACTGTGGTGTTGGAGAAGACTCTTGAGAGTCCCTTGGACCGCAAGGAGATCCAACCTGAAATCAGTCCTGAATATTCATTGGAAGGACTGATGCTGAAGCTGAGATTCCAATACTTTGCCTACCCGATGTGAAGAAGTGACTCATTGGAAATGACCCTAATGCTGGGAGAGACTGAAGGCAGGAGGAGACGGGGACGACAGAGGATGAGATGGCTGGATGGCATCACTGACTCAATGGACATGAGTCTGAGTAAACTCCGGGAGTTGGTGAAGGACAGGGAAGCCTGGCGTGCTGCAGTCCATGGGTTCGCAAAGAGTCAGACATGACTGAGCGACTGAACTGAACTGAACTGAAAGGGCTTAGGAGGGAACCTTAAATCCTCTGGAGGAGAGACCAGGAGCAAGGCTTCCACAGGGAGCCCAAGCTCAAGGTACCCACAGTCCACCTGTAATCAGACGCTACTGCTGGGGACCCGACTTGCCTGACAGTCTAAACCTCTCCTGGGACCAGGGCAGGTCATCGCCCAGTCAGGAACCTTGGCACCAGCAGAAGAGCTGTCCTGTCTTCAGATCAGGTGTGATGCCCTGTGAAGTGGCTCAGGGGGCAAAGGCCATCACGGAGGGCATCACTCACCTTCATTCTGTCTTCTTACCCTGCTTCCCCTCAGCCAGCCGGGGAGCAACTGTTTCCTCCGGTAGTACGAAGGTTCTGCTTCTCCTGGGAGATTGGTTTGCCTTCATTCTGAGACTGGGGGTTGTGTGAGCGGCTCCAGTCCCCTTTTTGTGCCACCTGGTTGGAAACTTAGAGCCCAGGTGTGGCCTCCATAGCAAGACTATAGTGATGCAGAAACCTGGGCACTTGCCTCAAAAGAACTCCCTGCCTCCGGTCCCAAAAGTTAAAACTCAATGAACAGCCTACTGTATAACACAGGGAACTCTACTTAATGCTCTGCGATGACCTGAATGGGAAGGAAGTCCACAAGGAGGGGATATATGTTTATGTATGGCTGATTCATCTTGCTGTACAAGGGAAACTAACATTGTAAGGCAACTATAGCCAATAAAAATTTATTTGAGAAAACTCAAACAGAAATATCCTTAATGTTTGCCGCCGCTGCTGCTGTTTACACTTTCACAATTATACTCCCCCCCTTTTTTGAAACAACACTGTCTTTTCAAACTGTGTATCTGAATCTTTTTCATGTAAATAAATTATTTTGCTTATAGTGTCTCTCCTTGTTTTCAAGATGTATACCTTGAGTTACTTCTCAAATCCAAATTATGAGTCTCCCTCCTCTGTGTATTCCAACATGGTTTCTGGAAAGATGCAGTGACTTTGTGTGTGTGTGTGAAATCCTGCATTGTACCCAGGTACAAAGAACCTGCAAAGCTGTTCGAATGAGAACTAAGATGGCTGATCACTCAGTCATGCCTAGAGGATGTTTTTTCCTTTCTTTGTGCCTTGAGTAATAAAAGTCATCTTCAAAATTTCCCGAGTCTGGGGGTTCCCTGTTGGTCCAGTGGTTAAGAATCTACCTTGCAATGTAGGGGAGAGGTGTTTGATTCCTGGTCAGGGGACTAAGGTCCACACGTGCCTCAGAGCAGCCAAGCCCACTCGTGGCAACTACTGAGCCTGCATGCTCTGGGGCATGTGTGCCCACATGCCTGAATGAAAGATCCCGCGTGACACAATGAAGATCCTGTGTGCTGCAACTTGATGCAGCCAATAAATAAACATTTTTTAAAAAAATTTCCTGAGTCTATGCTCTTACTCCACAACAGTAAATCCTCATGGTCTGTATTTTAACTTCATTTCTGCCTTCTTGTTCCCATGCTTGTGTTCCTTTATTTTTTGTCCACATTGTTTTCTGCTCTGGTTGTATATTATGCATCCTTGGAAGCTCCCCCAAATCCTTTCTACAACCAGGCAGGCCGGCTGCAGGACTCCTGAACTTGTCCCTTTGTTCTTCCAGCACCAGCCAGCAGGTGGCACTAAGGTGCTCCCAAAAGTCATACCAGGGTTGAGGCAGGGCAGGCTCCGGTGTTAAGTGGACAGTAGCCACAATTGGAGGCCTTGGGGAATTTAGAGGAAAGGGACTGGGGCAGAAATAATGATCTTCTGCATTAATCAGTTCCAGTCTGGGATGATCCTCAGGCTTCCTGGGCTAATTAATGTCACATAAGTATTCCTGGGGGCTTCCCTAGTGGCTCAGATGGTAAAGAATCTGCCTGCAATGTGGGTTCGATCCCTGGGTCAGGAAGATCCCCTGGAGGAGGGCAGTGCAACTCACTCCAGTATTCTTGCCTGGAGAATTCCATGGACAGAGGAGCCTGGAGGGCTACAGTCCACGGAGTCTCAAAGAGCTGGACATGACTGAGTAACTTTTTTTCTTCAAGTGTTCTAGGTCAGTGTCAGGAGCAAAGGAGGGACTAGCTCAAATGTGCTCAGTGCTTGGCACATAGTAGGTGTTCAGGAAATTGTTGGGGCCCTCCTTCCCCTACTGTTCTGGAGGAGAGGGTGGCTTTACTCCTTCAGGGACCAAGATGTGGGACCCAATCTAAAACAATGCTACCACCTCTGCTTTCCTCCCCTGGTATCGTGAACCCCCTCTCTGCAGGACAGACCCGGAGGCAGACCCCTGCTGGACAGGGCCGATCTTTCTGTTGTAGCTGCCCTTTCTGTCATGAGATTCCAGGGGTGGAAAGAGGCAGTAGCTTCTCCCACTTCCCCTTGTCCTCTGGTTCTTCTCCCAGAAGAGGAAGCCAGTGAGAAGGGCACTTTGCCAGGAGCCTGTGCTGTGCCCAGCAGCAAGCCTCAGTGGAAAGAACAACAGACAGAACCTGACAACCAGCGCTGGCAACTGCTGCTCTGGTTCAAAGCTTGGGCTTGATGTCAGACAGACCTCAGATTGGAGGTAGCATCTGAACACAGCGAATTCTAACCTTGAGCGAATTCCTTAAGCTCTTTCCAAGCCTCAGTTTTCCTCATCTGTAAAATGGAGAGGTTAATACCTACCTCATAAGATAGTCATGAGAATCCAAAGAATTAATGCATATAAGGTCCTCAGTCTGGCACCTAGTTCCAGCCAGTGCTGACCATCACTATTCTACATTTGTGGAGTCACTTGGGGCAAGCAAGTTGGTCCCACGGAGCCTTGTTTTTTTTATTTGCAAAATGGGACTATGGATATCCTCCTCCCTAGGTTATTGGGAGGGTTAAGGGAGTATAGCCTCTTAATAGTAACCAGAACCCAAATGATGCTCTGTTGTTGCGTGCTGAATTGGAATTCTGTGACTCTAAGGCTGGAAGGAAGCATTCGTTGAATCCCTTTACAGCATCCCCTCTGAGTAGGTTCCCTATGTCTTCTTGAATGCTTCCAGTGAAGGGAGACTCACCACCTCTGAGGAAGACTGCCCCTTCTTTCTCTGTTCAGCTCTGGCTACAACGCCCTTCTTCATGCAGGGCCAAGATTCATCTCCCAGTAGTTTTCCAGCCGGGAGTTGAACGTATTCCAAACCTTAATTTCCCATCACTGACCCTGGGGGCCATAACTAACTCCTCACTTCCCTTCCCCATGACTTCTGCTAAATGGATTAGTCCTCCAGCCTTTGCACAATTAGATTCTGGATCTAGTAAGCAGGGGAGGGGAGGAATGCAGAGAAGGGGGAGGGGTGCAGCTGAGGTTTCCTGCCTTTAAGGAGGGCAACTAACTGCTTCCCTGCCAGGGCTGGGGTTGTCCTGTCCAGCTGGTGACCAGCGTGAGAGGTTGCTTCTGCTGGGACCACACTCAGGGGTGACGTTCATGGAGCCACTGTACACATCGTGGCTGTTTGGTCATGGTCAGGGTGGCACCCACTGGCCGCAGATGGGGAAGCTGAGGCTCAGAGGGCAAGTGGTCGCACGGGGAGCTCGGCCTGCACGTGAGTTCGTTAATTCCTTCATTCGTCCAAATGTTCTCTCAGCCCTTGCTCAGTGCTAGGTGCTGCGCTGGATGCTTGGGAGGCTGCGATGAAGAAGACAAAGGCGTGATTTTCTACAAAGATAGACAAAGAGGGAGACTTAGAGGAGGAAATCACTCATTCTCCCTGCAGACTGGAAGGATGGCCTGTTCATTCATCCATCTGTCCGTCCATCCATTCACCCATCCAATCCACCAACATGTATTGGGTGTCTAAACTCAATCCTGTGGTTGAGACTCCATGCTTCTAATATAGAGGTCAGGGGTTTGATCCCAGGTCAGGAGACTAAGATCCTGCATGCTGTACTGTGCAGCCAAAAAAAAAATTTTTTTTAATAAAATAAAATTAGAGGTCCCCAGAATTCAGAGATGCCTGGAATGAGGATCCAGTGACAGAGCAGACATCAGTTAACTTGTGCGATGCAGAAAGCTCTCTTTTCTTGGGACTTTGCGGGGGGGGCGGGCCTTGTACCCCAGCACACGTGTTTCATAGTAGCAAACGCCGCCTTCCATCTTGGGGGTTGGTGCCCATGGCCTAGTCTAAGCCCATCAGTGCTTTCCATGATCAGCTCAGGAAAAGACCCATGACCTATGTCAGGCTCATCGAGACCAACAGGTCTCAACCCCAGGACTTTGATTTGAGATAGGGAGGAAGACGGCAACCACTCCAGGATTCTCATCTGGAGAATCCCATGGACAGTCTGGTGGGTCATTGTCCATGGGGTCACAAAAGAGTTGGACACAACTGAGCAAGTAATACACAGGGAGGAAGAGCACTCTCCCTCCTGCTGGACTTGGTGTTGAGGTGATGGGAGCTGCTGGGGTCGCCCCCTGGAGCTGGAGAACAGATCTAACCCAGGCCAGGTAGGCAGGGGCCAGCGACATTGTTCGAGTCCTGAACGCATTTGTGCCTGAAGCCAGATCTATCTACCCTGTGAGTAGATTTTTGTTTAAGGTGGTCTGGGTATTGAGTCATTTTCAACAGACGAGGCTGCCCGATTCCAGCACAGTTCTCCTCCTTCCAGCTGACCCCGGGCAGGCATCAAGGTTTCTGGTTTCTGTGGCTGCCTCACCGCCTCCTGCCCACGCCCACCCCTGCAGCCCCTGACTCTGACTCCCCACTCTCAAAGATGAAGGCTGCCTCTCTCAGCCAGCCTCAGGGAGTCAGGCTTCTCAACCAAGTTCAGTTCATGGCAGCCTAGCTTCATCCTCTGGTCTCATCTCTGTCCCGGAACTCAAAACAAGAGCCTGGTCACTGAAAGTCCCTTCCTTGGGCAGTCCCCTGAGGATCGCCTGCTGAAGGTGCTTTCTATCTCGGTAAACGCCCCCTCCATCCCCACAAGTCCCTTTCACTAGAAGTCAGTCTGCCATCTCCTCCCCTCGTAGAGTTTGCCTCCAAATACTTTCCAGAATCTACCTCTCCTCTTCCCTCTGAGGCTACTCTGGTTCAGGTCCCGACCCTTGTCACCTTGATTTTCACATCAGCTTCCTCCTTGAAGTGTCCTGGCCTCTAGTCATCATCATCAATGGAGGTCCATCCTTTGGGACTTCATAGATTCAGAGAAAAGAAAAGTTAGTCACTTAGTCGTATCTGACTCTTGGTGATCCCTGGATTGTAGCCCACCAGACACGCCCATGGGATTCTCCAGGCAAGAATACTGGAGTGGGTTGCCATTTCCTTCTCCAGGGAATCTTCCCGACCCAGGGATTGAACCCAGGTCTCCTGCATTGCAGGCAGACTCTTTACTGACTGAGCCACCAGGGAAGCCATCTGGAGAGAATTCTTTCAATTGAGATCCGGCGGGAATTCTTTCAATTGAGATCCGGAGGGAATTCTTTCAATTGCTAGCTTGGGGTGGGGCAAGGGGGAATACTTCTGGCTGTTATATTTGGGGAGCAGAGCAGGGAAAGAGGGCTAAAGTCCCCTCACTCAGAATGTATGTCCCTTACTTTCTGTTTCAGGCTTCTCTATTTTGCCTTATACTTGCAAGCCTTTGTGATTCAGTTCCTCTGTGCTGTGCTGTGCTAAGTTGCTCAGTCATATCTGACTCTTGGCGACCCCATGGACTGTATCCCGCCAGTCTCCTCTGTCCATGGGGATTCTCCAGCCAAGAATACTGGAGTGGGTTGCCTTGCCTTCCTCCAGGGGATCTTCCCAACCCAGGGATCGAGCCCAGGTCTCCCGCATTGCAGGCGGATTCTTTACCGGCCTGCAGGTGAAGTCATTTACTCCTGTAAGACCTGAGAGCCATCTTCCTGTGTCTAGGCTTCCCATCAGACCTGGCCCCTCCGTGACCCAAGCCTCTGGGATGCTCAGGACAAACCAACTGGCTCCTCCTTTGTCTCTTCTCTCCGGGCACTTCATTTTTTCCTTTTTGTTTTATTTTGGCCACACTCTGCGGCATGTGGGATCTTAGTTCCAGGGAACCTGAGTCCCCTGCCTTGGAACTGTGAAGTCTTAACCACTGAGCCACCGGAGAACTCCTTCTGCAAGCATTTCAGACTGTAGCTCCTTCTCCGTTAGCATCCCTTCTTCCAACGGTTTGTGGAGGTCTTCTTTTCTGCTTGTGCTCCTCTCCCCGCTCCTCTGTGATCATGGGCTGGTTTATACCTGCTCTTTCCCTTCACCGTCAGTCTGGGGGCCTGAGGAGGGATAGGTGGCGGATATCTGGGCTGGCACCATGTCCAAGTGGCTGTCGATCAAAGTCCCACCTCCCACTCTCTCCTCACCCCTCCCACCTGGCTTCCGCCCCTGCCCCTCCCTGGAACGCGCCTCCTCGGGTCTCTAAGACCAGATCCCCAGGATCACTTTCTGTTGTCACATGACTTGACGGCTTGGTAATGTTTGATCTTTTCAAACTTGTTCTTGTTCGACTCTGTCCGGCCTTAGATTCTTGGGGGGACACAGTGTCACGAAGACCCTTCCTGTGTTTCTCCAAACCTCTACTGAAGCCTCTGGATCTAATTTTCTGGCTTCTCTTCCGTCTGCTTCCTCTGAACTATTGTTATTTCTCAGGGGTCCCTTCTCAGCCCCCATTCTTTCTTACCCTAGAGAATTTCCCTGAGGGCTTCCTCCCTCCCCACGAATTCAGGGGTTTCCCTCCAAAAGCAGAACTTTTCCAAATGCTGGCTCCCTGCCCCGACCCCTCACCAGATCCCATCTCCAGGTGTGTCCCAGACCCCTCTTCTTGAAAGGCCTCATGTCAAAAGCTGGCCTTGGCTTCTCCCTCCTCCCGAACCTGTTTCTCTTCCTAGGAAAGGCCACCATCATCTGTTTAGTTGCCCAGAAACTTGGGTGTCATCCTTGACCATCCTATTGTCTCAGTGTCCACACTCAATTGCTCACCAAGTTCTACTGACTTTCCCTCTCTAGTAAATCTCTCTGTGCCCACCCACGCTTCACCCCTAAAGCTTCTCTTCACCGGTCTCCCTGTCCCCTGCATTCCACACTGCTGCTCATCTCCCGTTAAAAAGCAAATTTCATCAAGCTTCTAATGGCTCCCACGAATTAGGAATTAAGTCCAAATGGCCCCCAAGGCTGAAGTTGCCAGATTTAGCAAGCAAAATACAGGATGTCCAGTTATGTTTGAATTTCAGATAAACAATCTGTTGGGTTTTATTTTTTTTTAGTGTAAGTATGTCCCATTTACTCTCTGGTGTCTGGACCCTTTCCACACCCCAACCTCATTTCTTGCTATGCTGTATTTCACATCTGACTCTCAGGCCAGACTGAACTGTTTGAACTTGAACTCCCCAGCTGGGAGAGACAGCTCCTCACCGATAATCTCTTCTCACCTGCTGCCCATCCCACCGCCCCCCCTCCCCCAGAAAGGCCCGGTTCCCTTCTTGCCCTGACCAACCTCTGCTCGTCCCTGGGGTCCCCTTCTCTAAGAAGCCTCTCTGCTCCCTCATAGTGCGTGCTCAGTCATTCAATCATGTCTGACTCTTGGCGACCCCATGGACTGTCCATGGAATTTTCCCAGGAAAAAATACTGGAGTGGGTTGCCATTTCCTCCTCCAGGGGGATCTTCCCGACTCAGAGATTCCACCGTCATCTCTTGCTTCTCCTGCATCGGCAGGCGGGTTCTTTACCCACTGTGCCACCTGGGAAACCTCCCTCGGAGTAGATTGGGCTCCCTCCCGGAGTGGCCAGAGGCCCCTGTTTCCCTGGACGGCAGCACTTCATCGGCTGGCTTGTCCCCTGAGTTTGCTCTTTTTCTCTCTGTTGCCGACAAGGCGCCGTCAGCAACTCTGCGACCCACATCTGGACCAGCCCGCATGGCCCCATCCAGCTGGAGGCTCCCGTGGGCCTGGAGCCTTGGCCGAGGCCCCAGCTTTCTTTCTGCTCTCTTGGCCTGGGTCCCAGTCTGTTGGTTCACACTCCCTCTTTGCTTGAGTTCCCATGAAATGTGGCCTCCACCCGTAGCCCCCTGCCCAGGACCAGATTACAAGATGCTGAGACAATGGAGGCGGCGAGCCAGATTCCCATCAGGCCTGCCTTGACATCCCCCGCAGCACTCGCCTGTGCATCTAGGGGTCAGATGCTGACAGCAGAGGTCACAGGGAGCAAGGCTCACTCACGCTGGGCCTGCCTGCCCCCATGGGGGTAAAGGGGAGGGAGTTTGGCCTTAAAGTTGAGACCCTGGCTTTGAATCCCGGTCCGGACCCTTTCTAGTGGTGTGCAGAAAGGCCAGATGAACACACCCCCTCCCCCACACCTCATTTTCTTGTCTGTAAAGTGGGGACAGCAAGGAGATCCAACCAGTCCATCCTAAAGGAACTCAACTCTGAATATACATCGGAAGGACTGATGCTGAAGCTGAAGCTCCAATACTTAGACCACCTGATCCAAAGAGCCAGCTCATTGGGAAAGACTCTGATGCTGGGAAAGAATGAAGTCAAAAGGAGAAAAGGGTGGCAGAGGATGAGATGGTTGGATAACATCACTGACTCCATGGACATGAATTTGGGCAACCTTCGGGAGACAGTAAGGGAAGCCTGGCATGCTGTAATCCATGGGGTCACAAAGAGCTGGAAACAACTTAGCGACTAAACAACAAAGTGGGGATAATAATGTTTATCTCACAGCATATGTTGTCAAAGAAGTGTGGCGAACACATGCAAGGACACACAGCAGCAAACAGGATGCAGCTCTGGCCTTCGCTTGCCTTGCTCAAGGCTGGTGGCTGCAGGATGCTGGGACCAGAGCTCTCCCGGCAGCTTTCTCCTCCCAGCATCACTAACTGGGTATCACTAATCAGTCTCAAGCGGCTCCACTCAGAGAGACAAGGGGAGGAGAGTTGTTAGAGCCCACTCTCCGCCCCTGCTCTGGTTCCATTCAGCATCTCCACTGTGAATCAATAGCCCAGGTGAGCACAGAAGAGCTGACAAAGCAAGCTAAAGGTGAGGACGATTAAACAGAGCGGCCAAGGACAGAGGACAAAGCGCTAGGCCGGGAGCTGGAGAACCCAGGGCCTCCTCCCTCCTCCAGTTTGCTCCCTCTCTGCCCAAGCACCCTTCAGATCCCAGAGGAATGGTCACCGTGGCCGTGTGGTCTATGCTGCCCCAGCCTCCGCCTGGGTGGGGCAGGTTCCCCCATAGACATTCTTGGGACATTTCCCAGTACTCCTCACTCTTCATCTCGCTTCTTTACTGACATCCTTATTTATGTCTCAAACTGTCATGCAAAGAGAAAAAAAGAATGGGGAAAAAAATTAAGGGAACAGAATATTCAAAGCTAGGAATTCCTTGGTGATCCAGTGGTTAAGACTTGGTGCTTTCACTGCCATAGGCCCATGTTTGATTCCTGGTTGGCGGGGGCTAAGATTCCACAAGCCATGTGGCTCAAAAAAAAAAAAAAAAAAACCCTCAGAAACTGTGGGACAATTACAAAAGGTCAAACACATGTGTAATGAAAATCCCAAAAGGGAAGAAAGAGGCAAAGGAGGAGGAGAGATTTTGGAAGAAAGAATGGCTGAGAATTTTCCAAAATTAATGACAGACTCTCTCTTCCACCTGCTTCCAAACTGTGAGTGCCTTGAGGACAGGAGTCTGTCAGTTTGCAAATGATAATAACCAAAAATGTTTAGGATGACATTTATGAAGTGTTTTTTAAAAGTTGCACATATACACACAGTCTTTCATTTCCAACTTCAACACATGAAGACCTCAGGAGGTATCATTTCCAGTCTCACAGGAAGACCAAGCTGAAGAAACTGCAAATCCTAGATCCACCAGAGAACTGAGTTCACAGGGCAAACCCTACCTGAAAAACTGGACTAAGGGGGAAAACACAGAATCACAACCTGATAAGCCTCCCTGGGGGAGCCTCTAGAGCCATAATGGGCAGGAACACTTCTGATGGTAATTGATAGAGTGCTGGAGGCTCAGTATGGACCATGTTGAGAGTTAAACACTCCTAGATAAAATATACGTGGCTTTTAGCTCCAGGGTTCAGCTCCAGGTTCTCACAAGGAAGGCTAGAGAGAAATTCCCTCTCACTTCTAGAAGGAGCAGAGGAAGAGTCATTGTTGGTATTTAGTCGCTAAGTCATGTTCCACTTTTTTGCAACTTTGTGGACTGTAGCCTGCCAGACTCCTCTGTCCATGGAATTTCCCAGGTAAGAATACTGGAGTGTGTTGCCATTTCTTCCTCCGAGAGATCTTCCTGACCCAGGGATCATACCTGAGTCTCTTGTGTTTCTTGCATTGGTAGGCAGAAAAAAGTCACAGCTCAGCCACTCAGGCACACTACAAAAATGAAACAAACAATTGGGATTTAATCTTAAGACTACAGGATGCTTCCCTCCCCAATGCCATAGCACACGTCAACAGGTCAACTATAGTTTAGAGAGCTGCAAGACAAAGGTGCCATTTAAGATAGACTTCTCAGGAAAACTCAAAGACAATAGGACAGAAAACAGCAAGGAACCAGAAGACTGAAGCCTCTGGCACCGAGAGCTGCAGCAAACCTGAAAGCCAGCCCTGCTTTTAGCCACATTAACATAAAACTTCACACTGAAAGCCTGGATACCTCAGTTCCTAGTATCGGATACCTCATGGCCAGCTTTCAATAAAAATTACAAGCCTTGCCAAAGGACATGAAAAAGCCTGGTATGAAGAGACAAAGCAAGCATCACACCAAGACTCAAATATGATGCAAGATTTGGACTTGTCAGATAAAGTATTTAAAGCTATGATTAACATGTTAAGGGGATTAATATGAAAGAGTAGACAGCATGTAAGAACAGATAAATAATGTAAGCAGAGGCAGAAATTCTAAGAATCGTAAGAAAATGCTAGAAATCAAAATCACTGTAACAAAAATGAAGAATGCCTTTGCTAGGCATATCAGTAGACTGCTGCTGCTGCTAAGCCGCTTCAGTCGTGTCCGACTCTGTGCGGCCCCATAGACGGCAGCCCACCAGGCTCCGCCGTCCCTGGGATTTTCCAGGCAAGAACTAGACTAGACACAGCCAAAGAAAGAATCAATGAGTTTCAAAATATGCCGATAGAAACACTCCAAACTGAAATGCAAACAGAAAAAACTCAGTCACTTGTATTCAATGTAGTATTAGAAGTCCTAGCCACCACAATCAGACAAGAAAAAGAAATAAAAGGAATTCAAATTGGAAAGAAAGAAATAAAACTGCCACTATTTGCAGATGACATGATACTACACAAAGAATATCCTAAAGATGGGACCAAAATACTGCTAGAGCTCCTCAATGAATTCAGTGAAGTCATGGGATACAAAATTAATATACAGAAATATATTACATTTATATATTTATAACAAATGATCAGGAAGAAATTAAGAAAACAATCCCATTCACAATTGCTTCAAAAAGAGTAAATTACATAGGAATAAATCTAACTAGGGAGGTAAAAGTCAATACACATATTCAAGGCAATCCCTATCGAAATGGCAAAGGCATTTTTCACAGAACTAGAACAGATAATTCTAAAACTTTAGTATGGAAATACAAAAGGCCCTGAATAGCCAAAATAATCTTGAGGCAGAAGAACAAAGTTGGAAGTATCACATTTCCTGGTTTCAAGCTATACTGCAAACTCACAGTAATCAAAACAGTACAGTATTGGCACAAAAAATAGACACATAGATTGATGGAATAGAATAGAGTCCAGAACTGAACCCATACTTACATGAGCAATTAATCTTTGACAAAGAAGGCAGGAATATACAATGAGGAAAGACAGCCTCTTCAATAAGTGGTGTTGGCAAAACTGGACAGCTACACGCCAAAGAATCATCTTACACCATGCACAAAAATAAATTCATAATGAATTAAAGACTTAAATGTAAGACCTGAAACCATAAAACTTCTAGAAGAAAACAAAGTCAGTACACTTTTTGATATCATTCTTAGTAGTATTTATATATGTACATGTGTTGTCAGGTAAGACAAACAAAAGCAAAAATAAACAGATGGGGTTACATCAAACTAAAAACCTTTTGTACAGTGAAGAGTTTCCCAGATGGCAAAGGATCTGCCTACCTATGCAGGAAACACAGGAGATTCAAGTTCAATCCCTGAGTTGGGAAGATCCCCTGGAGGAGGAAATGGCAACTGCTCCAGTATTCTCACCTGGAAAATCCCACGGCCAGAGGAGCCTGGCAGGCTACAGTCCATGCGTTCGCAAAGAGTCAGACACGGCTGAGCAACTGAGCAGGAAAGGAAACTATCAACAAAACAACACCTACTGAATTGGAGAAGATATTTGCAAATGATATATCGGATAAGGGTTTAATATCTAAAATATACAAACATCTCATACAACTCAACATCAAAAAACAAACAACCCAATTTAAAAATGGGCAGATGACCTGAAAAGACATTTTTCCAAAGAAGACATACAGATGGCCAACAGACACATGAGAAGATGCTCAGCATCATTGATCATTAGGGAAATGAAGATCAAAACCAAAATGAGATATCACTTCACATCTGTCAGAATGGCTATTATTTAAAAAAAAAAAAAAAGATGTTGGTGAAGTTGTAGAGAAAAGGGAAATCTGTATGCAGGTCAAGAAGCAACAGTTAAAATTGGACATGGAATAACAGACTGGTTCCAAATTGGGAAAGGAGTACATCTAGGCTGTATATTGTCACCCTGTTTATTTAGCTTATATGCAGAGTACATCATGAGAAATGCTGGGCTGGATGAAGCACAAACTGGAATCAAGATTGCCAGGAGAAATATCAATAACCTCAGATATGCAGATGACACCACCCTTATGGCAGAAAGTGAGGAGGAACTAAAAAGCCTCTTGATGAAAGTGAAAGAGGAGAGTGAAAGGTTGGCTTAAAACTCAACATTCAGAAAACCAAGATCATGGCATCTGGTCCCATCACTTTATGGGAAATCGATGGGGAAACAATGGAAACAGTGACAGGCTTTATTTTGGGGGGCTCCAAAATCACTGCAGATGGTGACTGCAGCCATTAAATTAAAAGATGTTCGTTTCTTAGAAGAAAAGCTATGACCAACCTAGACAGCATATTAAAAAGCAGAGACATTATTTTGCCAACAAAGGTCCACCTAGTCAAAGCTATGGTTTTTCCAGGAGTCATGTATGGATGTGAGAGTTGGACTATAAACAAAGCTGAGCACCAAAAATTGATGCTCTTGAACTGTGGTGTTGGAGAAGACTCTTGAGAGTTGCTTAGATTGCAAGGAGATCAAACCAGTTCATCCTAAAGGAAATCAATCCTGAGTGTTCATTGGAAAGACTGATGCTGAAGCTGAAACTCCAATACTTTGGCCACCTGATGCATAGAACTGACTCATTGGAAAAGACCCTGATGCTGGGAAAGATTGAAAGCAGGAGCAGAAGGGGACGACAGAGGATGAGGTGGTTGGATGGCATCACTGACTCAATAGTCATGAGTTTGAGCAAGCTCTGGGAGTTGGTGATGGACAGGGAAGCCTGGCGTGCTGCAGTCCATGGGGTCGCAGAGTCAGACACGACTCAGCGACTGAACTGAACTGAGAGAAAAGGGAACACTTGTGCACTATTGGTGGGAATGTAAATGTCTATATCCAGTCAAACCATTCCCCAAAGTTGCTTACTTAGCTTTTTTCTTCCCCATTGCTTTCTGTGGGGTGGTGTTATTTCATTTGTCATACAGCTGAGTTCATCTGTTAATGTTTGAATTACTCTGGGGGTTGTGCGTGCAGCCTAGTTGCGCCTATTAATTAGCTTTAGAGTATGTGAAACGTTGTCAAGGTTCTGTGAGTCAGAGCTACACAAACAGACGAAGACATTCCCCTGGTCTTTCTCTTCACCACCTTGTAGGTGTTTCCTTTTCTTTCTACCTTGTTCGCACCTAACTCCTGTAGAAAGCCAACTCCATTAGCCTCTGGTTTATCCTTACTGAATTTCTTCTGCTCAAACGAGTAGACATGTGCATTTTCTTATGCCCCTTTAAAAAAATACATTTATCTGGAAAACACTTTGTAAACATTCCTATAACGTAAATCCCAAGCGTGAGATTTCTGGTGTGTACTGTGTGTGTCTCTTGATTTACAATTGCTTCCGCAGAGCAGAGCAGGTGCTCAGTGAAATGATGAAGAATGAATGAATTCTTGACTGGAGACTAATGCACTGGGTGACTTAGGGAAAGCCTCTTCGTGTTTCTGGACTTCATTTATTCCAACTTTGTAGGCAAGGGAATGCTCTTCCAGCTCTGATGCAGCAGCACACTATGAGGCAGGCGACAAAACATACAGAGCCACCTTGTTTTATTGCAATAAATACTTCACAGATACTGGTTTGTTTTGTTTTTTTTGCATATTGAAAGTTTGTCGCAACCCCACATCCACCAATCTGTCAGTGCCATTTTTTTTGACAGCATTTGCTTGTTTTGTGTCTGTGTGCCACATGTTGGTGATTCTCTCAACATTTCAAATATTTTCGTGATTTTTATCTTTGTTACAGTGACCTGTGATCAGTGATCTTTTTAATTTGTTCGTTCGTTTATTTTTGGCTGTGCTGGGTCTTCGTTGCTGTGCAGGCTTTTCTCTAGTTTCAGCGAGCAGGGACTACTTTCTATTTGTGGTGTGTGGGCTTCTCATTGAAGTGGCTTCTCTTGTGTGGAGCACACGCTCTAGAACCCTTGGGCTTCACTAGTTGCAGCCCAGCCTCGTTAGTTGCGGCTTGCAGGCTCTAGAGCTTGGGCTCAGTTGAGGTTGTGGCATAGTAGGGGCTTTGTTGCTCTGCAGCCCATGGGATGTTCCCAGACCAGGGATCCAACCCTGTCTCCTGCACTGGCAGGGGATCCTTTACCACTGAGCCACCTGGGAAACCCGTAAACGGCTACTCAACGCAAAGATAGGCCAAAGACTTTCTCCATCACGGCTTCTCAGCTCTGAACTAGGCTCTGTGACTTTCCACAGAGGCTGCCTAATTGCCTGAGTGTACGTCAGCAAGCAACTGGTTTTTCTTTTTCTTACAACATTCACTGACATCCTATGTATTAATTCTTTGGGCCACTCCTTAACTTATGTCACTGTTGGGTTTTCAGAGGCTGTGTGACCCAAGAGGATCTTTCCTCCTGGGGGCAAAGTGGCTTGCAGCCCGGAAACCACCTATTGACCAAAAGGGAGGTTTTTTCCGGCCCTGAAATCGCTGTCAGGATTGCAGGTTGGGGTGGCAGGACCTGCCTGGCCTGCTGTGTGTCACACTTGGTCAGTGCTGCTTCCTGTGGCTGGTTCGAGAGCTAAGACTGTCTCCTTCCCCTTTTCACATGGGCTGAGGGAATTGGTCTTCACTGCTTTTCCTTTGGCTCAAGAGGCCAGTGCTAAAAGTGGTTTCACTTGTGCCTACTATCAGCAAATGTCCCCTGGCTGCAGTACAGGAAATGTACAAAGGCCGCAGCACTAAGGAGGCTCTCTCAGGACACATTCTTTTTGATGATGTGCTCCCCGGGCTGCTACCTTAAATGACTCCTGGAGCTCTGTTCATATAGAAAGAACAGAAAGCACTACGGATGCCGGTCTGCTGGTCTCCATGCTGGTAGAGTTCCCTGAAATCCTGCAGTGCAGGGGCCCTGGTGCTGCCTCCATCCATTTCCTGAGCCAAAAACCCACTGAAAATGAGGGAAAGGGAGAACTTTAAGAAACCCTGTGCTTCCAAATTCACACAGTTCCAGCATTTTTCAAAAGGTTCACAGGAAAGTTTGCTGCTGTTGTTCAGTCGCTAAGTCATGACCAACTCTTTGTGACCCCATGAACCGCAGCACACCAGGCTTCCCTGTCCTTCACTATCTCCTGGAGTTTGTTCAGACTTATGTCCATTGAGTCGGTGATGCCATCCAACCGTCTCATCCTCCATTGTCCCCTTCTCCTCCTGCCTTCAGTCTTTCCCAGTATCGGGGTCTTTTCCAATGAACCAGTTCTTCGCACCAGGTAGCCAAAGCAGTGGAGCTTCAACTTTAGCATCAGTCCTTCCAATGAACATTCAGGGTTGATTGCCTTTAGGATTGACAGGTTTGATCTCCTTGCATGAAAGTTAGTACCAAAACAATTATTTGAAAAAGAGAGAGGAATGTCCCAATCAAACCTTTTCAGAAAATCCCAGGTTGAGGAAAATGGAACAGAGTCCTTTGCTACAGGACTTGTCAGAGCCTTTCACATACTGAAGACTCTGTAAATCTAAGAGGAAGAGGTGGACTGTGGCATTTCTTAAATTTAGTTCACTATAGAATTTCCTTTCCCTGCATTTTTTTGGAAACTAACATTTCAGGAAGCATACTATGAAACTTCCATGCAAGAATATGTTATCCCCCCAAGTCAGGTTTCCTCAAGGACAATGCATTAGTGAAATGTAAAGTTGGGATAGCACCAGGAGCCCATTCTAATCCCTGAGGAACTCTGTGTGCGTGGCAGCAATTCTTATGGCTGACAGCCATTCAGCCCACAGACATGTTGAGCAGCCAACTGTAGGCCAGATTTCAAGCTTAGGCTGCGGATATCTATCAAGAACCAGGAAAAGTATGAGGTTGTGTCCTGCTTGTGAGCTAATGTGGGTGCCTGTAGGAAATGCAAGAGTCCTGGGTCAGAAACAAAGGACTTTATTACTCACAGTGTGGCAAGTGAGTATATCTGTTTATTTGTATACTGATCAAATGTATGTTTGTATACACAAACATCAGTATATTTGTCCCAGTGAGTTCCACGGGAGTAAGATATGCTTGGTTTAGAAAATAAACACAGAGGGCACCTGGTTTAATTTGAATTTTAGATAAATGATAAATGCCTTTCTTTAGTATGTCTCAAATATTGCATGAGACATATCTATACTAAAAAAGTAGTCACTGGAATTTCCCTGGCACTCCACTGGTTAAGACTCCGTGCTTCCACTGCAGGGGGGGCATGGGTTCCATCCCTGAGCAAGGAACTGAGATCCTGCATGCCTTCCCATGTAGCAAATAAATAAATAAGTAGTCATTGCTTATTTGAAACTCAACGTTACATGGACATCCTATAGTTCAGTAGGCAAGTCTACACAGGGTTGACATACACAGATCCAGTTGGATACCTCACATGTGGTGGGTTGCAATACACGAGATGAGCCCTGAGCTTTGAGAACCCCAAACCTTTTCTTTTTTAAAATATTTATTACATTATTTTTGTCTGTGTTGGGTCTTAGTTGTGGCTTATTGGAGTTCTCGGGCTTACTTACCCCCAAGGCAGGCGGGATCTTAGTTTCTGACCAGGGCCCTGTTCCCTGCATTGGAAGGCAAATTCCCAAACACTGGACCACCAGGGAAGTCCCAGAGAACCCCAAACTTTAACGGGCAGGAAGCATGCCTGCCTTTCGATTCAGAGAGAAAGACTTGCCATCATCCAAGGCTGTTCACCGTGCAAACGTTCTTGAAAAGACAGTCTGCAACAAACAGCTGTCAGCATCTCCACTTGTAAGATCTGAGACACCCGTGGAGATCTGACTCCCAAAATATCCCGGTTATGAGGAAGAGGGGATGGCTAAGGTGTCTCTCCTCTGGAGTCAGTATAAGTGCTCGTCACTGGGGCTGCATTCTACCCATTTCTCTTGCTAACCTCCCTCCCCCACCTCTGGCTACAGTCTGTCTCCTTTGCAGGAGGAAAGGGGTTATATGATAATTCAAGTTCAGTTCTAACGAAACAACAGATGGCTGCAGGAGCTCCCTGGTGGTCCAGTGGTTAGGACTCAGCACTTTCACTGCCAGGGCCAGGGTTCAGTCCCTGATCAGAGAACTAAGATCCCTGCAAGTCACACAGCACTGCCAAAAAAAAAAAAAGGGAGTGAAAGATGGATGAGAGTACGCGCATGCATGCTAAGTCACTTTAGTCGTGTCCGACTCTCTGTGACCCCACGGACTGTAGCCCTCCAGGCTCCTCTGTCCATGGGATTCTCCATCAAGAATACTGGAGTGGGTTGCCATGCCCTCCTCCAGTGGATATTCCCAACCCAGCGATTAAAGTCACATCTCTTACGTCTCCAGCAAATGTTTGCCCAGTGCCTACTGTACACGGTCCAAGTGTGAGGATGGACACTGGAGCTGCAGTAGGGCAGGAGACTGACCTGATCCCTGCCCACAGGGAGCTCACAGTCTGATGCATTTGTAAAGGGGAGCAAGAGGAAAAATGACCTCTCCTTTCTGTAAGGAAACAGCTCCAGTGGCAAAGACCCTGCTCAGTTCTCTGCCTGGAGGCCTCACTGCAGCCACTTGCGCTACTGTTTGCTGTCCACCACCTCGTGTGTTTCTATTTCCTCGACTTTGCCTCCACTGCAGCTGCTGCCAGGCAATGCCGTCACTTCACCCCTTTCCTCCTGCTAATATTCTTTTTCTGTTTGGAAAATTTCAGCTCAAATCCTGCCACATCCAAGAACCTTCCTCAGAATGATGCTCCTCTTTTTTTTGTTTTTAATTTAAATTTATTTATTTTTGTGTGTATTCCAATAAAACTTTATTTAAAAAAGCCTAAGAGTAAGCCGAATTGGGGGGGGGCAGATCATAATTTGCCAATGGCTGTCCTAAAAACTGGAGAGATTTACATAGCCATCTGGAAATAGTGATATATACAGCCTGTGATATATACAACTCAAGACTTGTTGATTTGTTCATCCCATTAATCTATTTTGTTTGTTTTTTTATTGAAGGATAATTATTTTACAGGATTTTGTTGTTTTCTGTCAAATCTCAACATGAATCAGCCATAGGTATACACATATCCCCTCCCTCTTGAACCTCCCTCCCATCTCCCTCATTCTAGGTTGATACAGAGCCCCTGTTTGAGTTTCCTGAGCCATATGGTAAATTCCCGTTGGCTCTCTATTTTACATACGGCACTGTGAGTTTCCACGCTACTCTCTCCACACATCGCACCCTCCCCTCCCCTCTCCCCAGGTCCATAGGTCTATTCTCTGTGTCTGTTTCTCCACTGCTGCCCTGTAAATTCTTCAGTACCATTTTTCTAGATTCTGTATATATGAGTTAGAATACAATATTTATCTTTATCTTTTTGACTTAATTCACCTTGTATAATAGGTTCTAAGTTCATCCACCTCATCAGAGCTGACTCAAATGCATTCCTTTTTATGGCTGAGTGGTATTCCACTGTATGTATGTACCACAACTTCTTTATCCATTCATCTGTTGATGGACACCTAGGTTGCTTCCATGTTCTAGCTATTGTAGATATTGCTTCAATGAACAATGGGATACCTGCGCCTTTTTCAACCCTGATTTCCTCAGGGTATATTCCTAGGAATGGGATTGCTGGGTCACATGGTGGGTTTATTCCTAGTTTTTTTTAATCACCATTCCGTCTTCCATAGTGGCTGTATAAATATACATTCCCACCAACAGTGCAAGAACATTCCCTTTTCTCCATACCCTCTCCAACACTGGTTGTTTGTAGACTTTTTGATGAGGGCCATGATGACTGGTGTGAGGTGATATCTCATTTTGGTTTGCATTTCTCTAATAATGAGCAATGTTGAGCATCTTTTCATGTGTTTGTTAGACATCTGTATGTCTTCTTTGGAGAAATGTCTGTTTGGGTCTTTTCCCTCCTTTTTGATTGGATTATGTGTTTTTCTGGTATTGAGTTGTATGAGCTGCTTGTATATTTTGGAAATTAATCCTTTGTCAGTTGTTTCATTTGCTATTATTTTCTCCCATTCTGAGGGTTGTCTTTTCACCTTGCTTATAGTTTCCTTTGCTGTGCAAAAGCTTTTAGGTTTAATCAGGTCCCACTTGTTTACTTTTGTTATTTCCATTACTCTAGGAGGTGGGTCATAGAGGATCTTGCTTTGATTTTTGTCACCGAGTGTTCTGCCTATGTCTTCCTCTAAAAGTTATATAGTTTTTGGTCTTACATTTAGGTCTTTAGTCCATTTTGAGTTTATCTT
Source organism: Moschus berezovskii (assembly GCF_049115385.1). Classification (NCBI taxonomy): domain Eukaryota; kingdom Metazoa; phylum Chordata; class Mammalia; order Artiodactyla; family Moschidae; genus Moschus; species Moschus berezovskii. Next base: position 14,490,993 of record NC_142470.1, read on the forward strand.
TCTGTATGGTATTAGGAATATTCTAATTTCATTCTTTTACATATAGCTGTCCAGTTTTCCCAGCACCATTTATTGAAGTGGCTGTCTTTGCCTCATTGTTTATTTGTACCTCCTTTGTCAAAAATAAGGTACCCATAGGTGCATGGGTTTATTTCTGGGCTTTCTATCTTGTTCCATTGGTCTATATTTCTGTTTTTGTGCCAGTACCAAACTGTCTTGATGACTGTAGCTTTGTGGTATAATCTGAAGTCAGGAAGATTGATTCCTCCAGCTTTGTTCTTTCTCAAGAAGACTTTGATTTTTTGGGGTGTTTTGTGTTTCCATATTATATTTATTTTTAATTGAAGGATAATTAAAAGACGCTTACTCCTTGGAAGGAAAGTTATGACAAACCTAAACAGCATATTATAAAGCAGACATTACTTTATCCACAAAGGTCCGTCTAGTCAAGGCTATGGTTTTTCCAGTGGTCATGTATGGATGAGAGAGTTGGACTATAAAGAAAGCTGAGTGCAGAAGAATTGATGCTTTTGAACTGTGGTGTTGGAGAAGACTCTTGAGAGTCCCTTGGACTGCAAGGAGATCCAACCAGTCCCTCCTAAAGGAGATCAGTCCTGGGTATTCGTTGGAAGGACTGATGTTGAAGCTGAAACTCCAATCCTTTGGCCACCTGATGTGAAGAGCTGACTCATTGGAAAAGACCCTGATGCTGGGAAACATTGAGGGCAGGAGGAGAAGGGGACGACAGAGGATGAGATGGTTGGATGGCATCACTGACTTGATGGACGTGGGTTTGGGTGGACTCTGGGAGTTGGTGATGGACAGGGAGGCCTGGCGTGCTGTGATTCATGGGGTCACAAAGAGTCGGACACGACTGAGTGACTGAACTGAACTGAATTACAATATTGTTGGTTTCTGCCATACATCAACATGAATCAGCCATAAGTATACATATGTCCACTCCTTCTTGAACCTCCCTCCCACCTCCCACCCCATCCCTCCCCTCTAGGTTGTCACGGAGCCCCAGATTTGAGCTCCCTGCTCCATACAGTGAATTTCCACTGGCTATCTAATTGTTGTTGTTCGGTCACTCAGTCATATCTAAGTATTTTCAACCCCATGGACTGCAGCACACCAGGCTTCCCTGTCTCTCTCCATCTCCCGGAGCTCACTCAAACTCACATCCATTGAGTCGGTGATGCCATCCAACCAGCTCATCCTCTGTCTTCCCCGCCTCCTCCTGCCTTCAATCTCTCCCAGCATCAGGGCCTTTTCCAATGAGTCAGTTCTTTGCATCAGGTGGAGCTTCAGCTTCAGCATCAGTCCTTCCAATGAATATTCAGGACTGATTTCCTTTAGGATGGACTGGTTGGATCTCCTTGCAGTCCAGACTCTCAAGAGTCTTCTCCAACACCACAGTTCAAAAGCATCAATTCTTTAGCACTCAGCCTTCTTTATGGTCCAACTCTCACATCCATGCATGACTACTGGAAAAACCATAACTTTGACTATACAGACCTTTGTTGGTAAAGTACTGTCTCTGCTTTTTAATATGCGGTCTAGGTTGGTCATAGCTTTTCTTCCAAGGAGCAAGCGTCTTTTAATTTCATGGCTGCAGTCACCAACTGTAATGATTTTGGAGCCCAAGAAAATAAAGTCTGTCACTGTTTCCATTGTGTCCCCATCTACTTTCCATGAAGTGAAGGGACCAGATGGTATGATCTTCATTTTTCGAATGTCGAGTTTTAAGTCAGCTTTTTCACTCCCCTCTTTCACTTTCATCAAGAGGCTCTTTAGTTCCTCTCTTTTTTTCTGCCATAAGAGTGGTATCATCTGCATATGTGAAGTAATTGATATTTCTCCCGGCATTCTTGATTCCAGCTTATATTCATCCAACCTGGCATTTCACGTGACGTACTCTGCATTTAAGTTAAATAAGCAGGGTGACAATATACAGCCTTGATATACTCCTTTCCCAATCTGGAACCAGTCCGTTGTTCCATATCCGGTTCTAACTGTTGCTTTTTGACCTGCATACAGGTTTCACAGGAGGCAGGTCAGGTGGTCTGGTATTCACATCTCTTTAAGAATGTTCCACAGTTTGTGTGATCCACACAGTCAAGGGCTTTAGCGTAATGTGTATGTTTCAATGCTACTCTCTCAATTTGTCCGATCCTCTCCTTCCCCCACTGTGTGCAGAAGTCTGTTCTCTGTGTCCGCGTCTCCATGGCTGCCCTGCAGATACCATCTTTCTAGATTCCATATTCATGTGGGTTAATGCACAATATTTCATTTGCTCTTTCTGACTTACTTCACTCTGTATAATAGGCTCTGGGTGCACCCACCTCTTTAGAACTGAGTCAGAATGATACTCCCTTGCTTCACGCTCCCACCTGGGTTTCAGCCTCCCTTTGAGCACTGTGGATACATAACCTGCTCTGAATCAGAAATACTGGGAGGGGCCCCGAGCCTGGACTCTGAGGTCAGACCTCCTGGGTTCCAGGACAGGCTTGGCTGCCTTAAAGCTGAGCCACCCTGGGAAAATCACCCTGGCTTTTGTCTCTGCTTCTCTCGTCTGTCGAGAGGGGTCTCAGTGAGGATTGAATGAGAAAAGTCAGGACCAACACCCAGCACAGAGCAGATGCTCGATCATCAAGTGTGAAACTGAAAGCTGGTGAGGAGTTGCTATATGGCACAGGGAGTTCAGCCTGGCATTCAGCCTGGCACTCTGGTGGCCTAGAGGGGTTGGGTTGGGGGAGGGGAGGGAGGCTCCAGACCAAGGGACTAGACGTATACTTATGGCTGATTCACCTTGTGGTATGGCAGAAACCAACCCAACATTGCAAAGCAATTTTCCTCCAATTAAAAAATCAATTCAAAAAATTACGTTATTTTTTTAAAATGCCACAGTGCAGACGATTGTGACAAACCACTTTACTTTAAATTTCTGTTGATGCCTCACAACAGCCCTAGCTGGCAAGTATTATAACCCCCACTCTACAGATGGGGAAACTGAGACTCAGAGACCTGAAGTGATTTGCCTAAGCTGTGCTAGCGAGTGCTGGAGCTGGGTCTCAAAACCTGGCTGGCCTGACTCCAGAGTTCATGTTCTTCCAGAAACAGAAAACCTATGGGGCCTGGGGGCCAAGGTGGCTGAGGACACTGGCCATGGCTTCTGGAAGGCAAGGAACCATGAACCCAAAAGGTGACGATTTTCCATCCTAAGGGTCTCCATACGGAACTCTGGTTGGCTCCGTCTAACATCTTTTCTTGATGTTCCACAGGTCCAACGTGAAAGAAATGGGCCATCTGCAAGATGAGTAGACTTTGTGGACAGTTGAACCTCTGGTTGTCTTGGCAATGCTGTTCCCGACCTCCCACCTCCACCCCTGCCAAGATCTTCCCATAATAAGTCATTCTGAGCCTTCACAGAACACAGGCAGCTCATTTCCTTCCACTCTGGCTCCACCTCCCCATCCCGGCCCCTCCTGCGTCCTTGCTCTGGGGCCCCCGGATGAGTGTTGGAGCTGAGCCCTGCTCCAAGGCCTCCTGCTTGCCTGGGACTGATCTGCTTACTGGAGAGTCAGGACTCTGAGTTTCTTGATGTCAAAGGGCACTGAGAGCCATGCTTGGAGCAGTGGTGGGCAAGGGAAAGCACTTGATTTGGGCTGGTGGTTCCAGCCCGCCCCTGATCCCCTCAAGGCGTCTCCAGGGACCAATAGCCTTTCTCTTTCTCAGTTCTGCTGACAAATATGGACTCCTCAACTCTCTCTGGCAGCAAACCCTATCCCATCTCCCCTCTGCCAGTTCAGTTAACAGGAGCCACATCCCTTCTCACCCCTCGTTGACAGGAAGTCCTGAATCACACTTTCAGGTTTCCAGGGAACTTTGAAGATGCTGTGGGTATCTTGCTGCTGCATCCAACACACGGCCTTATGGCGCTGCTTGACCACGGACCTCAGTCTGTCTGCTCGGGCTGCCCCTTGTGGCCTGGGTTCTTGTTCAGGCCACTGTGACCCACCCAAGGTGAGGGGCTTCACTGGTAACTTCACTCCCAGTGTGGTGAGCTCATCCACTAGTGCATGAGGCCCCAACCCTCGGTGCCCACACGCCCAAAGCCCTCTGGGGCAGGCAGAGAGGGACCCAGACTTCTGCACTTCTTGGCACCCTACCCCTCAGCTGTCTCCCCAGTCCCAGGAACCCACCCAGAGGGGTGACACCTTCCTTTTCTCCCTCTACAAAGATTAAGGGCATGTTCTGTCCTGTTTCTCTTCAGGAGATTTATCACGTGGACCAGGGACTTGGAAATGCGCTCAACTTTCAAACTCTCCTTGGATGGGAGGGTGCTCAAGCCTGGCTGAGGGTGGGGCCTCCCCTCATTCCTTCCCGAGCCAAATAATCTCTCCTCCCAGCATTCACAGCCACTCATATCAGATTGGCGAAGGAGGCCTCTCTCCCCCGCCCGGAGAAAACAAAGCTCAAGTTAAGCTCTCCCTGTGGACCGGCTCTTCATGCTAATGACAACATCCACAGCCAGTGGCCAGCCCCCACAATCCTCCTGAGAGGTGGGGTTCATGAATCCACTTTAGAATAGACCAGCCCTTCCGTAATGGACTTCATCATAACCAGATAGGCTGTCATTTGCCAAACGCCTATGAAACAGCTCACATGTGTGACACATGTCTCAGGTGGCACTGCCCATGCTGGAGATCTGCTAAAATCAGTGCAGTGCTCTCTGCTCTGATTCTTTTTGCTTGATGGCCACGCTGGGTCTTTGTTTTTGTGTGGGCTTTCTCTAGCGGCAAGCGGGGGGCTGCTCTTCATTGTGGTGCGTGGGCTTCTCACTGCGGTGGCTTCTTTTGTTGAGGAGCCTAGGCTCACGGGCTCAGTAGTTGTGGCACACGGGCTTAGTTACTCCTTGGCAGGGTGTTTCTTCCCGGACCAGGGATCGAACCCATGTCCCCTGCATTGGCAGGCAGATTTCTATCTACTGCGCTGCCAGGGAAGTCCATACCCCAGCTCTTCACCCTGATTTTATAGCACCTGGAGGTCGAAAGCTTCTGCAAGCTTACTGCTTTGTGTAAGCTAAACTTCTTAAACAATCTGACCCAGAATGTAATGACCTCACACAATGGAAGTTTACTTTTCTCTCATGATAAGATCTAAGAGTTTGGTTCCAAGTTGGTGGGGTGGACATGGGGTGCAGGCTGATGATGGATCTGCCATTGTCAACACAGGGCTCCCAAGGTCATCCCACACACAGAAAGGGGACCAGCAGGGTGGGAGTTTTCGGGGCCAGGCCTGGAATGGCACTCATCACATCTTATCATCTGCAACTCCATCATTAGGCCAAACCTAACCTCAAGGAGGCTGGGGAATGTAGGGAGCTGTGAGCCCAGGAAGGAGGAGCGTGGATGTCATGGACTCAGTGGTCTCTGCCAAACCAAGCTTTCTCAGATCCTTAGCTTTTTCTTCCTTGCTTGTGATCTCTGTTTTGTATCGCGTTGACTCAAACAGGAAACTTAGTTCTCTCTGAGTTACACAAATACACACATCTACACGTAAACTCTGTATCCAGCACTGGTGGGACTGGCACATGTTACTGATAATCTGGAGGTAGAGAGGGGGTGGTGTTACAAATAGCTTCTGGGAAGAGTGGACAAGCTTCATTATCCTAAAGCTCTCCTTTGCCCAATCCTGCTTGTCTGGAAGGGGGGCTTGTCCCCCCTCCCCATGCTGGCTTTCTCCATTTTGCTGGCTTTCTCCCCTGCTTATTCTTCTCCCTCCATCTCATTTCTTATTCTTCCTTTCAAGAAATCCCAGCCCCAAACAAAGCCTTCCTGCGTCTTGTCATACCCAGCCCCATGAGTCTCTCCAAGAAATTTATCAAGATGTTTTCCCCAAAGACAGTCCCCAGCTCTTTAGATAGAGCTTCGTTCACACTCTCGGTAACCCCTGGAGTAGGCATTGTTACCTCAGTTGACACTTCGGACATCAAGAGAAGCAAAGAACCTGCTTAATTAAAGATCCGATATATAATAGACTCCCCACTAGACTTGACTCAGGGGCCGCAGACTGTGGGCTAAGTGTGGCTAAAGAAAGATCCTGACATTTCTTAGGAGCTCTGCGTGGTCCTAGGGCTTGATATGTCTTATTTGAGCTGGAATTTCCCCCCTCCTTCCCCCTTTTCACAATGAAAGTGAGCATTAGAGACAGAGAAGCAACTTGCCTGAAGTCAGCAGCAGGCCAGACCACCCTCCCCTGCCCAGGTGGTCTCCCCACCTGGGGGCAGAAGCCTGGAAACCTGGGTGTTAGCTCCAGATCTGCTCCTGTTTGCTCTGGGGCCTTGGCTACATCCCTTCCCAGAGTTGAGCCAGTGGGATTGGATTGGGCAGTTCCTCCCAGTGCGGATGCTCAGAAGGCCAGGATTCCACCTCTGTCAACTGTGCTCAAGCTTTTCTAGCCAAGAGACTGTCCTGCCATTGCAGGCTCTGCAGCTCTCAGTTTTGACCCCAGGTTGCAGGCTCGTGATGGGCTTTGTAGGAAAGGAGTTTGTATTCCTGGCCACCCCCTGACCCAGACTTCCCACCCCTCCTCCCACCAGACTTCCTGGTGTAGCCAGCAACCTGAGAACTCTGCTGGCCCCAGACTCCTTTCCAAATAACCCAGAAGTCTAAGTTCCTGAGGAAGGAAGGGATTAGACAAATAAAAACCCAATCCAAAAGCTTTCTTCTTGTTCTGGTCTTGGGGAGTAGCACAAGTTCAATGCTTTGAGACGTCCCCTCCCTGGCTTCCCAGTGCCTCTCCCACCTTTAAACAGCCAGAGCGGGGACCTCCCTGGTGGTCCAGTGGTTAAGACTCTGTATTTCCAATGTAGGGGGCCTGGGTTAGATCCCTGGTCAGAGAACTAGATCCCACGGGCTGCAACTAAGACTCAGCACAGCCAAATAAATAATTTAAAAAAGTAAAACAACCAGAGCACTTTTCCAAGGGTGACCAATTTGTCTCAGTTTGCCTGGGACTTGTCTCATTTTTCAAACAGAAAAACTAGCATTCCAAGAACACCTGCTCACTCCTAGGCAAACTGGGAGGTCAGTTTGCTCTTACCTTTAGTATTTTCTACCTTAAGAATAATACACAATTATTTACAGTAAATATGGACTAAAAAGAAATGTTTTAGAACAGAAAGGTGTATTTTGTGTTTGTTTTTCATATATGCCATCCAAAGCTTGATTAACTTGAGATAGGACTTTTGTTATTATCCTTTTGATAGTTCATAGGAACTGAACCAGAGTTTTCTTATTTTTACTCAAACAACTGTAAATCATACAGGATTTCTTTCATGTCTGTTGCAAATTTGAAAACTATTCCCAAGCCTACATGCTTACTATTGCGTTCAACTTTCCTGATAACTATTGCACAATTATCTTTTTTATATAAAATATTATTATAACAAAGTTGTTTGGATTTTAAAAGCAACTTACCATATAGCCAGAGTTAGGTTTTTTGGTTTTTTGTTTTGGTAACGAACTAAAAAAAAAAAAAAAGAATGGCTTGGGCTTCCCTGGTAGTCCAGTAGTTAAGAATCTGCCTGCCAGTGCAGGAGCCATGGGATCGATCCCTAATCTAATGGGAAGATCCCACATGCAGCAGAGCAACTAAGCCCATGCACCACAGCTACTGAGCCTGCGCTCTGGAGCCCATGGTCCATGAAGTCGTGTGCAACAACTACAGAGCCCAGGTGCCCTAGAGCCTGTGTTCCGCGACAGGAGAAGGCGCTGCAACGAGAAGTCCATGCCCCACAACTAGAATGTAGTCCTGCTCACCACAACCAGAGAGAGCTGGGGCAGCAACCCAGCCACGGAAACAATAAATGATTTTTTTAAATTATAAAGAAAGAATTGCTTAGTGATTGAGAATGATTAAGAATTCGGTCTCTGGAATCAGATTTACAAGGCCTGAGTCCTGCCTCTGCCCCTTATGGGCTGTGCATCACTGGAGAAGTCATCACTGCCCCTGGAGTCTTCGTTTCCTCAGCTGTAAAATGGAGATAATAAAAACATTTTGCTTCAGAGGGTTGGTGTGAAGATGTACTGAGCTAGTGTTTAGTAATATTCAGTCCCCAGGGTCACAGAGATGATACAGATCTAGCCTCACCCGTGAGCCCAATAGACTGAGATGGGTGAAGGAAGCTGGTACTGAGTGTCCCCGGAGCACAGGGAGGGGCTGGTAAAGTTGGCCCAGGGATGACAGGAGACTGTTGAGGGATGGAGAGACATTTGAGTGGGGCTTTAATGATAGACAAATGGGAGTCACTCAAGAGGAGAATGGAGAAGAACATTCCTGGCAAAGGAAACAGGCTGGGGAAATGTGTGTCTGTTCAGATTCAACTGAGCTGGAACTACGTTTCTGGAATCTCCTCTGGGTTGGGGTTGGTCATAAGAAAACTTTGCATGAGGTTTGGGAAGTGGAAGTGAATGTAGCCGTGTTTGCGGTCAGGTGATGAGGAGAGAAACTGTTGCAGCTCACGAAGGCTGGCCGACATCTACTGGCTCTCTCTATGGTTTGTTTTTGTTTTTTTTAATGGTATGATGTAGCAGGTGGGCCCACACCTGCTCCAGCTCTCTTTCTTCTTCTTTTTTTAGTTCTCACTTATTTTCTTATAAAGTCATTGAAAGCAGGGTATCTCAGAGTCACTTTTATGATTCTGCTAAGAAACTACTACAAGAGTGTGGAGTGAACTTTTTCTTTTCTTTTTTTAAACTGAATTATAGTTGTTTTTCAATGTTGTGCTAATTACTGCTGTACAGCAAAGTGACTCAGTTATACATATATATACATTCTTTTCTTATTCTTTTCCATGCTGGTTTATCATGGGTGTGAATATGGTTGTCTGTGTTATACAGAAGGACCTTGCTTTCCTTCAGGTTCTTCTGCGTCTTGTGGGTCAGTTTCTTCAATGAAGACTCCACTTCTGCCAGCCAACCACGTGATGGAAGCTAGAGGCAGGGATGCGAGGAGAGACCACGTGGGTTTGTTTGTTCCCGTGAGAACCAGCTTCCCCTCACTCTCCTCAGTTTCTCATCATTTTCCCTCTCTATTGCCTGCCCTGCTGGCCTCTGACGCAGCAGTCGACGCAGTGACCACAGCTATGTGTAAATGGTTTGTGCGCTATTCCCCTCTCATCACAGAATCAAGTCAGCTCCCTGGAAGACATGGCTGTTCTCTCTCATGCGAGTGGTTTTGCTTCTCCCAGTGAAACCTGACTCATACCTGAGTCCTGTGTGGCTGGGAGTTGGAGAACTGGCAACATGGGCAAGGGAAGGGGAGGGGTGACAGAAAATGAGGATAGAGAGGTAGGTTGGGGTCTGGGGATTTGAAAGGCAGGAATGTCTGGGCAGGGGGCTTGCAGTTTATCCTGCTGTTATTGAGGAACACTGGAAGTTTTTGAGCAGGAAAGTGATGTGGCCAGATGGGCATTCTCTCTATAAAATGCTTGATTTCTTTGACTATGTGTTTTTTGTAAGCCAAGCCCTGGGTTGGGTCCTGGGAGAGAAAAAGAGAAGGTCAGACAAGGGTCTCGCCCCCGCCCCTCCCCCCACATACAGCCCCCATCCCAGGGGCTTGTAGGCACATATGAGTTCATTCTCTCATGTGCAGAAGGAACTTCAAGGCAGAGAGTGGTCAGAACCACAAGAAGAGTGCTGGTAAGGCAGGGTATTTCCTCAGTTACAATATGATTTTCTTAAACCATATTCTTCTGTACTTCCCCTTCCAGAGTTGGGCTTCCCTGGTGGCTCAGAGGTTAAAGCATCCGTCTGCAATGCAGGAGACCTAGGTTTGATCCCTGGGTTGGGAAGATTCCCTGGAGAAGGAAATGGCAACCCATCCCAGTATTCTTGCCTGGAGAATCCCATGGATGGAGGAGCCTGGTGGGCTACAGTCCATGGGGTCACAAAGAGTCAGACATGACTGAGTGACTTCACTTTCACTTTCTTGGATCGACTTGAAAGATGCTAGTTCTTCCTTTGTCAGAAGGAGGTAAAAAAACAAACAAAAAAACCCCCCGAAACTTAGGGATTTACACTAAGCAAACAGAGGTTTCAAAAACTGTCTTGTCTCCCCTTGTCTTCATTTACCTAAAAGTGGAGGTGAATCTGGTTATTAAAGAGGGGGTGGGACAAGAAGACCATCAACCCTGTGTCCTGGGGGTCCTGGCTGGTCAGAGTTGGGATTCAGATGCCTTAGCAAGTATGTCCAGTTAGGCGATGTCCTCCACCCAGCCACAGGCTATTGTACCCACTGATTCACACAGGGCTGAGGTGCTGTCTGGGAGGGACACCCGTGTTCAGACGCATGTCAAAGTTCAGACATGCGCAGGGGTGTGTGGCAGAACGCAGTGGAGGAGGCAGGGGCCGACTGACAAGGAAGGGGCAGGGATGGGGACTTCCCCGGTGGTCCAGGGGCTAAGACTCCTCCTTCCAATGTAGGGGACAGGGGTTCAATCCCTGGTCTAGGAACTGTGATCCCACATACTGTGGAGAAACCAAGCCTGTATGCAACAACTGCTGAGCCCGCATGCCGAGGGCCCATGCTCTGCAACAAGGGAAGTCACTGCAAAGAGAAGCCCACACGCTGCAAATAGAGAGTAGTCCCTTGCACTGCAACTAGAGCACAGCAATGAAGACCCCGCACAGCCAAAAATAAATCAGTAAACATTGAAAGGCCAAGGGACCTGGTGTGGCATAGCAGACTCAGCCCCAAGGCCAAGGAGGGGGACACAGGGGTTTAATGGCCATCGTGGAAAAGTGCCCTCATTTTCCTGCTCCTCCTGGGAATGCAGGAGCTGTCTCTCTAAACTCCATAACATGTAAGGGTCCAAGAAGCCCTGCTATGGGGTTCCAAGACCATGTGCAGCCCAGAGAGGAAAGCACTTTCTCCTTTACAGCCATAGGACAAACCATGGTGGCACTGTGAGGTCTGACACGTGGGTGGCAGTGTTACAGGCTGGACTGTGGTGGCCTTGGAGCCTTGGAGAGGGTGGGGGCTGGCCGGATCAGATGATGTCTCCTGCACAGCTAGCAGCAATGTCACCATCGGCGTTAGTCGCTTTCTACTTCTGACAGCCTTGGCCGTGGCAGTGACATGGAGTGGCAGCCAGGACTGACTCCTCAGGGGCCACATCACACTCCTTGGGACTGGAGTTCCTGTGTGAGCAGGTAGCTTTCCCACTTGCAGAACTGAAGGTCAGCTGTCAGTGGGACGTTGTTCGTATCCAGAGTTGGCAAGATCTGGGAATGTTAGATGATACCAAAATAAGGATGGAGTGGGTAGAAGGATGGTAATAGGATGGGTAGAGAACTGGAAATCTCTTAAAGAGGACGAGAGTGTAGGATTTTGTGGAGCCTGGTGCGGAGATATAATATGTGGCTCAGGCGGTAAAGAGTCCACCTGCAATGCAGGAGACCCAGGTTCAATCTCTGGGTTGGGAAGATCCACTAGAGAAGGGAATGCCTACCCACTCCAGTATTCTTGTCTGGAGAATCCCACGGACAGTGAAGCCTGAAGGGCTGTCCGTGGGGCTGCAAAGATTCAGACACACTGATCCACTAACATTTTCACTTCACTTCAGGGGTGGGGGAGGACCATAACTCCCTACAGAGCTTGGGTGGTGGGAGGAGCTGGAACCAATGGGAGAAAGCCATGCAGATTCTGATTCTCCTTCAGCTCAAGGAAGAGCTTTCGAGAGCCAGATCCCTTCAGGTAATAGTGAGTACCTGGTCCCACAGGATTCTGGCAGAGGTGGGATGATTCAATGAGGAGGATGCTGAGAATCTGCAGACTCTAAGCTCTGGGTCTCATGAACCAGTCAAATAAAAGTTTAAAAATGATTTTTGGTATTAACAGCGAAAAAGGGAGGAAGGCATACACATATGCCTTCCCAAGAGAGGAGTTACTAATCATATGCCAAGAAGAAATGGAAGAAAATATAATTTATGTATCCAGTTTCTGTTGCCACAACAGAGTATTATAAAGCAGTGAATATGAAGAAATTACAACTGGAAACGGCAGCCTGGATGTGCCTTAGAAGCATAGTATCAAAGGGGAAAGAAGACTCACAAAAGACCTGCAATATGATACCATGTGTATAAAAGTTTCAAAATGAAGCTAAACCAAAGAACATGTTCTTTAGGGGTGGATACATCTGCCAGAAAACTATTTTTGACAAGTAAAGGCATCAGAAACATGGCTTTAAGGAGTGGTTACAGTGGGTGGGGAGGAAGCCCCAGGCTGGAGTAGGGAAGCCCACAGACGGCCTTGACAGTATCAGCGACTTCTAGCGTCTAATGGACGTGGTTGAAGGACAGACATTTGCTTCATTGCAATGCTTTGTGACTTCATAATGTGACATATATTGGGCTTTCCTGGTGATCGAGTGGTTGAGACTCTGCCTTGCAATGCAGGTGACGCAAGCTCAATCCCTGGTCCAGGAAGATCCCACGTGCCTCAGGGCAACTAAGCCTGTGTGCCACAATTACTGAGCCTGTGCTCTAGAGCCTGGGAACCACAACTATGGAGCCCGTGTGCAGCAACTACTCAAGTCCAAGTGCCCTAGACCCATGCTCCACAAGAGAAGCCGCTGCAGTGAGAAGCCCGCACACCACAGCTCGAGATTCGCTCCCACCCTCTGCAACTAGAGAAAGCCCCCGAGCAGCAATGAAGACCCAGCACAGTCAAAAGTAAACAAATAAATATTTAAAAAAATGTGACATATATTTTTGTCTGTGTAATATTTGCAAAAAACCACCAACAACAAAAAACCCATGGGCTATATTCAGAATTACGCAAAACTGTATACACATGTATATATATATATTTAAACTTTTTTGGGGGGTCCTTTCATATTTGGCAATGAAAATAGAAGGCAATGGCAAGCCACTCCAGTACTCTTGCCTGGAAAATCCCATGGATGGAGGAGCCTGGTAGGCTGCAGTCCATGGGGTTGCTAAGGTTTGGACACGACTGAGCGACTTCACTTTCACTTTTCACTTTCACACATTGGAGAAGGAAATGGCAACCCACTCCAGTGTTCTTGCCTGGAGAATCCCAGTGGGGGAGCCTGGTGGGCTTCCACCTATGGGGTCACACAGAGTCGGACACGACTAAAGTGATTTAGCAGCATATTTGGCAGTTTTTTTTTTGGAGCAGCAATTAAAAAAAAATGTTTTGGACAGAATGCTTTCCAACTGGGCATCGACGTTGACAGTGACACAGAAACAAAGTTGAATGTCAGACTTGTTCTAGAACGTGCGCTTTGGTCAGTCCTTTTCAGCCATCCAGTGTCACCTGAGTATGTGGATACCCTTTTGCTCACTTGTGCAAATGCAGGAAATTGAGGAACTGTAGCTCTGGCTGGCAGAGCTTGCAGCAGGCAGGCTGCAGGGCTGGCTGGGGATGCTGTGCCAGGTGAAAATGGGGATGCAGTTTGGAATTTGGAAAGCGTGGTGGTGAAAAGGAACAGAGTGGTGAGGAAAGGGGTGAGGGGAAGGATTGCTATAAATGAACTTCAGGAAGGTGAGAGTGCGTATATTTCCTGCTCTGAGGATGGGGGTAGAGCCCCCCTGTGCTCTGGTTCCCCTCTGACCGTACCCTCTTTGTGGGGTGAGGAGTCTCCAGGGCCAAGGGGATGTACTTTCTCAGAGCTTGCATCGTCCCCTTCTTGAAACCACATCCCTGGTACCTAGCATTCTCTACCTAGAGGTCCTAGGGCCTGCCTCCTGAGGGCAGACCACACTAGCCCACACTAGCCAGCGTGCACAGGCCTAGGACCATGAAGGCTGTGCAGCGAGCAGATGTGGACACGGTTTAGAGCAACTGAGGATGCTTGTGCAAGTAGGCAAGGCCCCTGTGGTGGTTGATATGGAGTCGTGGGTAGGGACAGGAGGAGAGGAAAGAGCTGGGAAACTTCATTGGTATTCTTGTGCAGCTTCACAACTTTTAGGGAGTGGGGAGCTGTCCAAGGCTACCTTCATGTCTAAGATTGCCCCCATGTCTGTGAGTCAGTCAAAATAATGTGAAGACAGGATGTGGGATTGAGAGACTACTCTGGCCAATGCGCCCGTGTCAGAGGTTTCAGGGGACAGGGGCGGGGATGCTCCACGTGCCTGCCTTATCTCCTGACCACAACTTAGTCAGGACACTTAGGCATGAACTACTCTGCTGGTCCCAGCTGGACACGGGTTAAGGGTCCTAAGTTCTAAGCTTTCCCTGGCTCTGCCACCAACCAGCTTGGACAAATCAGCTCCCTTCTCTGTACAATGAAAGTGGAAGATACCAGGAGCCTTGGCAGGTACTGGGGCAAGGAGTGTCTCAGTGGAGGAACCACCATCCACCCAAGTGTTCAGCCCCCTGAAGCCACTTCTCTGTGATTCTGGTCTGCCCTGTCTCTTGCCAAGATGACTGCCCCCAGCAAGCTGAGCCCATTGCCCTCTTTACCCCCCATCTCAGCTCCATCCTGAAGAAATATCCCAGCAGCAGTGACATGATGGCTGTGGTAGGCAACCTCTCAGATGACCCCCTGCCAGGATTCCCATCTCTAATATCCACTTCCTCACAGAGTCTTCCCTCTGAGTGTGAGCTGAAACTGGGAGCTTGATTCTAATGAGCAGAATATAGAAAAAAGTGATGGATGTCCTGTCCAAGATTAGAGTACAAAACCCCTGCGGCTTCTATCATTCTCTCGTCTCTCATTTCCTACCCTGAAGGAAACCGGTTGCCATGTTGTGAGCTGCTCTGTGGAGAGGCCCGTGAGACAAGGAGCTGGGGGAGGCGTCCAGTCAACAGGAAGGGAAGAACCAAGACCCTCAGTCCTGTGGCCCATCAGAAATCGAATCCTGCCAGCAAACACTTGGGGGAGCTTAGAAATGGATCGAACAGGCCATCCCCCAGTAGAGGTGGCAGCCCCAGATGACACTGTGATTTCAGCCTTCAAAGAGATTTGAGTCAGAGGCACCCAGTTAAGCTGCTCCTGGCTTTCTGACCCCAGAAACTGTGAGATGATTAATGTTTATGGTTTTAAGCCACTAAATGCTGGGATGGTTTTAAAGCAACAACAGGAGAGCCCCTGGGACATCTCAGATACCTATTCAGAACTACAAATGAGTGCCATTCTAATGAACACCCCCAAAAGCTGGTTTCTGGAGATAAGGTTTCCCAGGATAGCTCTAAAGAGCCAACACAGCTTGGTAGAGATTGTACTCCAAAACAGACAGGAGATAGATCTTCTGATCCCTGAACAAGGAGGGACTTGAGCCATCCTGGCGATGTGAATTTGGAATTGGCTATGGCTTCCCTGGTGGCTCAGAGGTTAAAGCGTCTGCTTCCAATGCGGGAGACCCGGGTTCGATCCCTGGGTCGGGAAGATCCCCTGGAGAAGGAAACGGTAACCCACTCCAGTATTCTTGCCTGGAGAATCCCATGGATGGAGAAGCCTGGTAGGCTGCAGTCCACGGGGTCGCATAGAGTTGGACACGACTGAGCGACAGGATGGAACGGAATGGAATGTCCCTACTGGTCCTTGTTATGCCATATTGATGCTACTTATGATTGTTCCATGAATTATCAATTGTCCAGCCTGTTCTGTCTCTGCTCAGCTCAACGAGCTACAACATGCAGTGCCAGTTCAACAAAGATACAAAACTGCAGCCGACCATGGAAAATATCACTCACCCTTACATGGACACCGCTACGAGGACTCTGAGGCTTGAGACTAGCAAGAGGGGGAGGCCCAATACCCCTAGCCATCCCAATTCAGCAGGAAGTAGCTAGAAAGACCTCAACGCCCCTATTCCCAAAGAACTGGGCCTCCCATCTCTCGAGGGGGGAATGTTAGGTAGTTAGAATAGGAAACAGGAGCCCAAAATGGTGGGGGCTAAAAGACAAGGAAGGGAAAAGCTCGCGAAAATAGAACAAAAGAAGGTCAAAGGAAGGTCCAAGGACCAGAGTGAGGACTTCAGGTCGAACAAACAGCACTCCTGGCTAGCCCAGTTTGCATAGGGCAGGCCCAGGGGGAGGGAAAAACATGTAAAAAGAGGAGCCGAGGGGCTCTGTCTCTCTCTCCCCCCTGCAGGCTGGCGTGCTCCTGCACTCTCGTCTCTTCACGTCCTTGGGTTGGCATGCCCCCATGCTTCAAGGATGGATTCTCCTGTCATCTTCTAAATAAAATAGAGCTGTAACACTGATTTGTCTAAGAGCTATAACATGGTTTGTCCAAGACCCGAGAGCTGTGACATGACAAGGGCTTTAATGTCCGTTGCTCCAAATTTTTGTTGTGACGAGACAGACACGAGGAGCGTACACTCGCCTGACAGATCATTTTCTAAACTCTATTGAATTTTTTTAAGGTTTAGCTATTTTTCTTAAAGAATTTCTTAAAGCTTTTCCCTTCCTTGTCTTTTAGCCCCCACCATTTTGGGCTCCTGTTTCCTATTCTAACTAACCAGATGGAACTAGCAGTTACTTTGAATCATCTACTAGTCACAATAAACTTGTATCAGAATAATGAGATGTTAGTCTATTACGTAAATCTCATAAGTTCTTTGTAGCTTCTTTCCCAGCAAATCTCTTTATTGGATTTGTTACAAATTTGCTCCTGTTTTATATTTTGGTTTTTTGGCCACAAGGCATGTGGGCTTTTAGCTCCCTGACCAGGAATTGAACCCACATTCCCTGTAATTGGAAGGTTAACTGTTGGACCTCCAGGGAAGCCCCTGGAGGTTTGTTTCTTACAACCACCACTTACTGACTTCAAACACAGACACATCTATTATCCTATGGTTCTGATGTCTGCAGTCTGACATGGGTCTCACTGGATTAAGTTCATGGCATGGGCAAGGCTGTACTGCTTTCCTGAACCTCTTGGGGACAATCTGTCTCCTTGACTTTCTAGCTCCAGAGGCTGTCAGCATCCCTCGACTTATGGCTTCCTCTACCCTCAGAGCAGAGACGAGGGTTTGAATCCTTGCATTGCATCACCGCAACATCTCCTTCATTCCCAGACCTCTTCTGCCTCCATCTCCCACTTTTAAGTATTCTTGTCTTGGGCTTACCCAGATAATCTAGAATTTTTACATTTGATTTTTAAGATCAGCTGATTATCAACTTTAATTCCATCCACTGACTCCATTCTCTTTGCCACATAACGTAACACACTCACAGTTTCTGGGATTCCGACCTGGATGTCCTCTGGCTCTAGTATTATTGCTTTCTATTTTGAACTGTGGTGTTGGAGAAGACTCCTGAGAGTCCCTTGGACTGCAAGGAGATCCAACCAGTCCATTGTAAAGGAGATGAGTCCTGAGTGTTCATTGGAAGGACTGATGCTAAAGCTGAAACTCCAATCCTTTGGCCACCTCATGCGAAGAGTTGACTCACTGGAAAAGACTCTGATGCTGGGAGGGATTGGGGGTGGGAGGAGACAGGGACAACAGAGAATGAGATGGCTGGATGGCATCACCAACTCGATGGAGGTGAGTTTGAGTGAACTCCGGGAGTTGGTGATGGACAGGGAGGCCTGGTGTGCTGTGATTCATGGGGTCGCAAAGAGTCGGACATGACTGAGTGACTGAACTGAACTGAGCTGATTCTTAGTAATTAATTAGGCTGCATCGGGTCTTAGCTGTGGCACACAGGATCTTCATTGTGGCATGCAGGACAGGCTTAGCTGCTCCGAGGCATGTGGGATGTTTGTTCCCAGACCAGGGATTGAACCCATGTCCCCTGCAGCGCAAGGTGGATTCTTAACCACTGGGCCCACCAGGGAGGTCCCAAGGGGGCCAGTATCCTGCTTCCACACCTTGTTGTACTGCAGACTCCAGGGCCCCTGCAGCAGAAGGGTGGAGTCAGAGGCTCTGGAGTCTGTGTTTTACCCTGGGGCAGTGAGAGGGAGGAGGTGAGGGCTGGGGGAAAGCAGAGCAGGTGGGGCTGATGGGGAGGGGGGAGGTTTCCTGGTTCCTTTCACCTCCAAAGAGCTTCCTTCCCCTGCGGCCTCAACAGCTGTATCCTCCTCCCACCAGCTTCAGGCCCCGGTGGACCTCAAGGCGGGTGAATTAAAACCCAGGCCTTGAGTGTGTCTCTGTTAAGAGGAGAACTCCAGACTTCCCAGGTTCTTCTGACTTCTGAAAACTTGCTTTTCCGTTTTAAGGTCCCCGTGTCACCCTGGTCGCCTTCAGGCTGTTGAAGAGACCCTGGTCTTTGAAGTAACTTGTGGTGGCAAAAGCCATTCCTATGTGTGTCTCTTTGAGATCCCGAAATGCCTGCATTCTGAGTCACACACGGGTGGTGAGGAGAGCCTGCAGGGGGCTTGTCGGAGCCTGCAGATGAATTCCTGTGGGAGCAGGGATGTCGCAACCAGATGGAAAGGAGCTATTTTGTCAGGAGATGACTGATGATCTGAATGGGAAGTTGTTGTTCAGTCACTAAGCTTTGTGCGACTCTTTGTGACCCTGTTGACTAAAACGATGCAAGTTAAGTTTTAGTTGGGTCAAAACGAGGCCTGCGGCCTGGGAGATAGCTCTGAGAGACTGCTCCAAAGAGGCAGTGGGGGAAAATCAATATATAAGATTTTGGTGAAGAGGCAGTTCAATACCATTAAGCACTCCTTTTGCAAAAGGTTTTCTCCTAGTTGGGAAATATCTGATGTCACCATGAAGGGATTTAGTGCCTCTTAGATATGAGGAGATACAAGGATTGAAATAATAAAATCTGTTCCTAAAAACACCCAACTATCTAAAGACCTGTCCCACTAGATTCCCTTGAACACAGAGCATCTCACTACATCCCTCAGGGGCTGTTGAAGGTCAACAGCTATAGCAGCATGGGGTTCAATCTCCCTAAAGGCAGACGGCAAATGCCCCTGTTGTTCAGTCACCGGCAATGCTCTCAGCAAGTGCCAATTTGTAGCTGAAAGTGCTTTTCTGGATATGAGGAGATGCAAGGATTGGGATCATGAAATCAGTTCCTGAACATATCTATCCATCTAAAGACCTGTTCCACCAGTTTCCCTGGAGCACAGAAGCAGGCAGGTGGCAAATGCCCTTCTTGTTGTTCAGTCACTAGAAAATGCTCTTGACAAGTGCCAGTTTGTAGTTGACAACCCCGTGGACTATAGCACGCCAGGCTCCCCTGTCCTCCACCATCTCCTGGAGACTGCTTAAATCCATATCCTTTGAGTCGGTGATGCTATCTATCTCATCCTCCACTGCCTCCTTCTCCTTTTGCCTTCAATCTTTCCCATCATCAGGGTCTTTTCCAATGAGCCAGCTCTTTGCATCAGGCAGCCAAAGTATTGGAGCTTCTGCTTTGTGATTCCCTTCATGGATCACAGCCTTGTCTTGGCAAAGGGGCTTGTGTAACTCAATGAAGCTATGTGCCATGGTGCGCAGTACCACCCAAGACGAATGGGTCATAGTGAAGAGTTCTGACAAAATGTGGCCCACTGGAGAAGAAAATGGCAACCTGCTCCAGTATTTTTGCCTGAAGAACCCTATGAATGAGGAGTGAAAGAAAGTTAGTTGCTTAGTCGTGTCTGACTCTTTGTGACTCCATGGACTATAGCCTGTTAGGCTCCTCCGTCCATGGACTTCTCCAGGCAAGAATACTGGAGTGGGTAGAAGTTCCTTCTCTAGGGGATCTTCCTGACCTAGGGATTGAATCCATGTCTCCTGCATTGCAGGCAGACTCTTTACCATCTGAACCACCAGGGAAGGCTCTGCCTAACCCCACTAGGCCTCCTCTGCTCTAGAGGCCACACCCCATCCCCACCTTCTGACCCATTTCATTGGCTCCCTTTCAGGCCACACGTGTGCTGTTCTTCTTGTCAGCTCAGCCTTTGATTATGCTGTTCCCTCCTTCTTTAACACTCTTCCCTCTCTCCTCCCTCCGTTACTTTCTGCTCATCCTTCAGAAGCCAGCTTGTTGCAGAGAAGCCATTTCTCACTCCATGTTACAACTGTTGCTTTGACTCACTTTTCGTGGCTTTTGTTATTACAATCATGCATAGCTGACTCAGAGCACCATGCCACGCTGCCTGACTGTTAAACTAAAGTGCCTTTGTCCAGCTCATAGAGAGATAATCTGACCCTGCTCACCTGTGAATGGCTACAAAAGAAGACGAGATGAATACACCCCTTTCCAAAGGCTGGCCCTTCCCAGAGACGTTTTGCAAGACTAAAAACCCTTTTTACTTTACTTCCTCACTGCTTTTCCCTCTCTATTTTGCCTTTTGACTTTAGAGAAGTAATGAGAAACTTCTCTCTCTGGCTCTATAAAAGAACCTGATATCCAGACCCAGATGCGATGGTTACTTTGACAAATTAGTCTGCCATCTTCTTGGTCAACTGGCTTTCAGAATAAAGTCATATTCCTTGCCTCAACACTTCCTCTTGGATTATTTGGCCTGTTGTGCAGTGATCAGAGTGAGCTTGGACTCAGGAACAAGCTGGGTCATCACAACTTCAGGAAAGTGTTCCCTGTCCTTCTGACACATATCCAGATTTCCCCACCAGAAGCCCTCAAGGGCACCCTGGACCCTTCTCACATCCTGCACCTCTGTTCCTGCATCTTTTAGGCTTTTTTTCTGCAGTCGTTTCTCCTTGGTTTTAAGCTCCATGAGGGCAGGAAATGAGCTGGCTTTCACTCAGCCACTGCACCCTTGGTTCTTCATGTAGTGCCTGGCACACACTAGGTGCTTAAAGAGTGTTTGCTGAGTGAAGGAAAGGGGATCAAGACTTATGCCCTCTAAAAATAGAAAATGCTTCTTTGGAGAGAGTGAGGCCTCCATCATCAGGAGCCTTCAAGTATAACTGGATGTTTGTCTGGAGGGTACATATATGTAGAGAGGGGTCAAGCAAGAGATGCATGTACCAGATGAGCTTTCAGGTCACCTTTGATCCCAAGAAGCTTGAAACCCGGGGAACCCATGATGAAGTGGCTGGCTGGCTATTGTCTGAGAGACCTACGTTGACATCTGGCTCAAATCTAACTCACTTTTTAATCTCCCTTTATAGTTGCAATATTTAAGTCTAAGCATTTATTTTATGATTGGTATAGTGCTGTGCTCAGTCAAGACTGTTTTCAACCCTGCAGACTGTAGCCCAGCAAGGTCTGTCCATGCAATTTTCCAGGCAAGAATACTGGAATGGGTTGCCATTTCCTTCTCCAGGGCAGTCTTCCCGATCCAGGGACTGAACCCCCGTCTTTTGCATCTCCTACATTGGCAGGTGCGTCTCCTACATTTACCACTGTGCCACCTGGGAAGCCCTTCTAATTCACTTTTTAAGCTATGAATGTTTATCTCATTTTTCTCTCCACTATTCATTTTCCCACCTTAAAAACAAGATGATAATAATCACACCCCAACCCATGGGATGACTGTGTGTATAAAAATGCTGTCCTATGTCTTCAGCTGGGTTTCCTAGAAGCAGAGCCTGGGAGGGGCTTCTTGAAAACTTGATTTATTAGAGGCCTGTCCTCAGGAATAGCGCCGGTGGAGGGGCGGGGTTGTGTTGAAGAACACAGGTTGGGCAGAGAAAGAAAGCAATGAGAGGATGTGGTCTTGACTGCCGATTTAACCTGTTCCTTGGGGATCTCTGAGGCATGAATTCTATCATCTTCCAACAAGAGGGCTGACTTTCTGTAACCCAGACCAGTCAGGAGCCATTGGTTACTGGGTGCTCTGAGAGGGACCTGACCTCCCAAGCAAACAACTTCCATCTGGCCGAGGATAAGAAGAGGGCAGCTAGGCTTTAGAAGCCAATCCTGGGATTTTTCCTGGTGGTCAGTACTTAAGACTCTGTGCTGTCAATGCAATGGCAAGCTACTCCAGTACTCTTGCTTGGAAAATCCCATGGATGGAGGAGCCTGGTAGGCTGCAGTCCGTGGGGTCGCTAAGGGTCCGACATGACTGAGCGACTTCACTTTCACTTTTCACTTTCACCCATTGGAGAAGGAAATGGCAACCCACTCCAGTGTTCTTGCCTGGAGAATCCCAGGGACGGGGGAGCCTGGTGGGCTTCCATCTATGGGGTCAAACAGAGTCGGACACGACTGAAGTGACTTAGCAGCAGCAGCAGTACTTAAGACTCTGTGTTGTCAGTGCAGAGGGCTTGGGTTGGATCTCTGGTTAGGTAAAGAAGATCCCACATGCTGTTTGGTGTGGCAAAAAATATACATTTTTTTAAACAGAAGGGAAAAGAATAATGGATGACATACACTTAAATATGATTTTTAAAATAAATTTTTTAAAAAAACAAGGGCACCAGTGGGCATGAAGGAAACCTGGGTGGACTCCGGAAATCTCCACTATACATGTTCATGGTCACTGGAGTGGGAAGGGCTTGACCTTGGTATCCTATCCTGTTGTCAAGGAAGTAGAACCTTCCAAAATTTCAGCGACTTGTCCAAAGCCTAGTTCATCCAAGAGTGGGAGTAGACCTTGAACCTAGGGTGTCTGCCTCCAAATCTCTTATCCTTTAAACAATCCTGCTCCCAAGGCCAAGGCTCCACTGGCTGGGGGAGGGTCTGGCCAGTGAGGGATCTGGGAGCCCCCCAGAACCTGGAAGGAAAGGAGCTCCCACCCCAAATACTCAGCATCAGGGTGTCAACCAGTCTCACTAGGGCTCTTGAAAACTCACTCCTTCTGGTTCTCACAAAGGAAGTCGACATAGTCTTGTGAGTGAGGGCTGCTTCTAATAAAAGCCTGCCGGAGCCCCCACTGAAGTGACACGGGGACTGACTGTGTAAACCACAGGCATTTCCTGACTGCAGGGAGAGAAAAATCAAGCCCAGGGCTACCAGGCTTCCTGCACACACGGACACCTAGGTGCACACCCACCCACAGCACACAAGCATGCACACACCACACACAGCTGAACACCAAGATGCCTTTTCAGGCACCTCCCTTGTGGGCAGGCTCACGGCCACCCAAAAGCACCCACTCCCTCACACTCAGACCTGCAGCCGCACGCGCTGAAACACACACTCACACACTTACATGTGCAGACACAAAGTTACAACACACATCCAGACACCAATATGCCTCCCGACCTAACCCCATCACAGGTGCACATTCGGAAGAGTGTAGGAACGCACACACACCACAGACGCATGTGACCATCAGGATCACGCAAGGAGCCACACACACTCTAGCGCATATTCTTTCAGTGATCAGATATCCATTGTGCAGTGGATATCAGTCGTAAATAATCCACCTGCCAATATACGAGATGCCAGAGATGCAGGTTTGATCCCTGGGTCAGGAAGATCCCTTGGAGGAGGAAATGGCAACCCACTCCAGTATTCTTGCCTGGGAAATCCCATGAACAGAGGAGCCTGGCAGGCTATAGAGATGGAGTAGCAAAGAGTTGGACGTGGCTAAACGACTGCACACACACCGATTTGTCTAGACATGCAGGTATGTGGACACACAGATACACGTTCAAGCATCTCCATACACACACACACACACTCAAGAATACACACAGAGACAGACACACACATGTACATGCCATAGATAACAAATACACACAACCATTTTCCCCCCAGCTTTACTGAGATACAATTGAGCACACACAGTCTGATTTCTCAGTGAGTGAACATGATAGGCGGTGTAGTTTCTGAAACACCTTGCCTCGGTGTTCTCTCCCTGTCTCCCCCTCCCTCATCCTTTCTCCCACTCCTGCTCTCCTTTCCCCTTCCATCTCTCCCCTCCTTCTCTCTTCTCCCAAAGTGTGTGTGTATGCTCAGACGCTCGGTAGTATCCGATTCTTTGTGACCGCATGGATTGGAGCCCACCAGTCTCCTCTGTCCAAGGGATTCCCCAGGCAAGAATACTGGAGTAGGGTGCCATTTCCTCCTCCAAGGGCTCTTCCCTGCCCAAGGATCGAACCCGAGGAGTCTCCCGAGTCTCCTGCATTGGCAGGTAGATTCTTTACCACTAACGCCACCTAGGAAGTCCCCTTCCCAAAGTCTATCTCCTATTTTTCTCAGGAGATGGGTGGCTACAACCCTGTTACAGTTATAAGAAATTCAACCTGAAAATCTTGTGGGCCTGGATTTCTTTCTTCCCTTGTGTTGCTCCAATGCTTTTTCTTTCTTTCTCCCTTTATAAATTGAAGTACAGTTGTTTTACAATATTGTGCTAGTTTCTGCTGTACAGCAAAGTGACTCAGTTATATATATATACATATATTTCAGACTCCTTTCCATTAAACAATGGTTATTGCAAGACAACGAATAGCATAGTTCCCTGTGCTATACAGTAAATCCTTACGGATTATCTATTTTATATATAGCAGTATGTGTCTGTTAATCCTGTACTCTTAATTTATCCCTTCCCACCCTCTTTCCCCTTTGGCAACCATAGGTTTGTTTTCTACGTCCGTAAGTCTGTTTCTGTTTTGTAAATGAATTCATTAGTATAGTTTTTTAGATCCCACATCTAAGTAAAATAATATTTGTCTTTCTGTGTCTGACTTACTTCACTTAGTTTGATCATCTCTGAAAGAAAGTGTGTCACTCAGTCGTATCTGACTCTTTGCAACCCCAAGCACTATAGCCCTTCAGACTCCTCCATCCATGGCATTTTCCAGGCAAGAACACTGGAGTGGATTGTCATTTCCTTCTCCAGGGAATCTTCCCAACCCAGGGATTGAACCCAGGTCTCCCACGTTGCGGGCAGACTCTTTACCATCTGAGCCAGGGGAAGCCTTGGTCATCTAGGTCTATCCATGTTACTGCAAATAGAATTATTTCATTCTTTTTTATGGCTACATAATATTCCAATTTATATATTTACATCTTCTTTATCCATTCCTCTGTTTATGGACACTTAATCCACCCTTTTTCTTTTGCTCAGATCAACCTGACTGCCTTTAGCTGAGGGTAGGGACAGATGCTGAAGATCTTGGAGGAGGCGGGTGCTGAGTGGGAATGAACTCATTCCTGGAACCCAGAACTTGAAGAATTTGGCTGGAAAGCTAGAAGGACAAGGAAAGGATCTAGTCTTTGGGCACAGGCTGCACCCTTTACGCCAACTATCAGACCCAATCCCCTCTCCTTAGGAAGAAAGGCTTGGGGCTTGGGAAGATAGAAACTTGCTTAAGCATGGACTTGGTCTCTGAATCCTGTTCTGAGCAATTTTCCTCACACCAGCCACAGTCTAATGGCTGGATGATAATGGCGGTGGTGGTGGCAATGATGGTGATGGTGATGACGGCGATGGGGTGATGATGAGGATGGAATTACTGGTAGTGATGAGGGTATTGACTCACACACAGTACCTACTCATGCTAGGCTCTGCTCTACACTCTTAAGTAAATTGTTACTTTCACTTTGTCCAGGAGGCAGCTAAGGCACAGAATGGTGACATCACTTGCTCAAGGTCACACAGTGACAATGCCTGGCAAACTCAGAGATGACGTTGCCTTGACTCATAAATGCCCCACAGGCAGGACGCCAGAGCAAAGAGAGCCTGGGGAGACCCATCCACTCTCTGGGGTCACTGTACAGATGGGACATCTGGAGCCCAGGGGAGGGGCCCTCCCCAGGTCACTCAGCAAGAGTCTCCTTCAGGGAGAGTTCCAATGCTGACGCTCAACCAAGTCAGGACTCTCTGAAATGGAGAGTCTCATTACACAGAGAAAGAAGTCAACCGCAGGCTGTCTGAGTATTGACAGCTTCTAGAAATGATCCATGGTCAGTTTTGTTCAGGACCCCAGCACCTGCAGTGTACAGTGTGGGGACAGACCCGCTGCCATAGTAAGTATTAAAAGTGAGGGGCTTCCCAGGTGGTCCAGGGTTAAGACTCCATGCTTCCACTGCAGGGGCACAGGTTTGATCTCTGGTTGGGGAACTAGGATCCCACATGCCACGTGGCATGGCCAAGAAAAAGAAAATGGAGGTCATCTCCTCCTCACCCCACCTTCTGCTTTCTGTACAAAAAGAGACACAGGACTGGACACTTGGGTAGTTTGGTTTTGCCTATGGCAATGATTTGAGATGATCCAAGATGCCCATCCCCCTGCCCGTTTCTTCCCAATTGCCCTTTCAATTTCTGACATTCCACCATCTGAGGTTCATTCCTGTGTCCTGATAACCATCACGGCTGTCATACATGGACAGGTGCCTCATATCTCATCTCATTGGCTCCTGGGAGGGAGGTTTCCTCCTTACCCAGATATGGAGACTGATCCTGGGGAGGGCTGCCTCCTCCTGATCAAAGATCCCAGCTGGTAATGGTCAAGCCAAGATGGTCACCCAGGTTTGTTAGAATTCAGGACCTTCTCTCTTGACTGGGGCAGCCACTGGTCACTTGGGGTCCTCCCGGCTGTGACTTCTGCCTCTAAAAGTAGGGTGGGATGGACTTTTCACGTGGGGTGCCTCCAGGCCTGTGAGCCTGGGGGCATGAAGGTGAAGCACTGGAGGGGCTATGAAGCTGCCTGATAAGGCAGTCAGAGCCAGGCGCAGAGCAGGGCAGGGGCCTCCTGACGGCTGCGAAGCAGAGAAACAGATCAGGCTCCCAGTGCCTGGTTTGACAGCCCACAGGTCAAAAGCCAGGACCAATGGAGACAGATTTGAATCAACTTTCTTATCCAAAGAAGGGTTTTTGTTTGGTTTTTAATTTTTAAAAAATCTAAAAACTACATTGATGCTTTTGAACTGTGGTGTTGGAGAAGACTCTTGAGAGTCCCTTGGATTGCAAGGAGATCAAACCAGTCCATCCTAAAGGAAATAAGTCCTAAATATTCTTTGGAAGGACTGATGCTGAAGCAGAAGCTCCAATACTTTGGCCACCTGATGCGAAGAACTGCCTCATTGGAAAAGACCCTGATGCTGGGAAAGGTTGAAGGCAGGAGGAGAAGGGGATGACAGAGGATGAGACAGTTGGATGGCATCACCGACTCGATGGACATGAGTTTGAGCAAACTCTGGGAGATAGTGAAGGACAGGGAAGCCTGGCGTGCTGCAGTCCATGGGGTCGCAGAGAGTCAGACAGGACTGAGCGAGTGAGAAGTACGTGCTTACAATAAGCACTGGGTCAGGGAATATCTGAGGCAGAGGGAACAGCAGGTGCAAATGCCCAGGTGTGGATTATACTCGACCTGTTTGAGGGACAGCACAGAGGAGATGGTGGCTGGAGCCTTAGGGGGCCCGGGAAGAGTGGTGAGGGACCAGGCAGCCAGGTTGTGCCTGAGCTGAGATCTGCAGGGTGAGGAAGGGAGCAGAGGGAATTAGCATGACTTAGTGGGGGGACCTCATTCCCACTGGGTTTAGTGATTCAAGAATTCAAAGAAAAACTTTATATAATTGACCATAGGAGCTCACATTTATTCGGTGCCTTACTATATTGAGAACCTCTTTCATATGAACATGTCATTTTTTATTCTAACATACCCCTGGGAGGTAGAGATAATTATCTCCATTCTATAGATAACTATCTATAAAGGAATAGATAAGTATAGGACTGAAAATTTAAGTGATTCTTTTTCACCTCAAGGTCACCTGGCTTGTGGAATTTCAGGAACAAAAACTAAGCCAGAGCTGATCCCAGGCTTGTTCTATTACACATTTTTTTTCCTAATGCCCAGAACATAACGTTCATTCAAACTCTTGAGAAGACCCAGGACATTAGCGTTTTTAAGTTGCGTCTTTATTTTATTTATGTGCTTAATTTGAAAAATAGAAAAGATATTTTCAGGGAATAACAATCCTGAAATACACAAGGGCTTAAGTGGATTATTTCTTTGACCTTTTTTGAAAGTTGAGAGGAACACACTTTTAACACGGTGGAATGTAGCTTTATTAGTTTTGGTTGCAAATATAAAATTTTATTTCAACTGGTAGAATTCTTTGGCCCTGGAAGCACTGACAGTTTTCAAAAATGAACCCAAGAGCCTTAAAAAACCTGGCCTTCTCCCTGTTTCTGCCTTTTGAAATTAGATATATGTAAATGCCAGAGGTGGAATTTAACATCATTAGAAAACAAATGACTTCCAAATACCAAACCAAGTAAAAAGGATATTTCCTTGCCTGGAGATGATGATTTTAATAGCATTTCCTTGGTTCAATAAAGGATGGAGAAGCTGATGGGCCTTTAAGGAGCCAAGTCAGCCTCTGGTCTCCTGGGCTTGTCGATTCCTCCCATCTTATTTATTGTCCAACTAGAAGGAAAGCAATTATCTGATGCCAGTCCCAAGTCAGAAAGCCTTTTCTTCCTTCCTTCTCTCCCCCACTCCCCACTTTCTTGCCTCAGTAGGGGAGGAAAGCACTGTTCCTTTACCCTCGTCCGTTCTGTTAATGCAGCCTGCAAATTAAACTGACAGATTAACTGGAGAAAAAGGCATGTGTTCCTTTATTGATGCTAATGTTTTTATATATGTGGGGGCTTCACAGGAAAAGTAAAAGTGAAAACCCAAAGAAGGGATTAGACCTGAGGTCTTATTCACCATTTTAACAAAGGGTAATAAACGGCGAAGTGACCAGACAAAAGTAAAGGCGTTGGGGCTACTAGGGGTGTCAAAGGGTGGGAAGGTATGTATCTGGAGGAAGCTGATGGAAGATGCGTGTCATTCGAGTCAGGTTGTTTTGTTTATGCACTCACCTGATTGCTGGCGATAAAGGTTGTCCTCCTCTTCCTGGTATGAGTGGGGGTTGGAGGTGGGGGAAGTGGACCTTCACAAGGAGAATTTATGTCACCATTATGAAGGGAAATTTATGCCCTGCTTTTCGGCGGAAAAGTAAGGGGGGAAAGTGGTAGCAGAGAGTTTTCCCTATGTCTGCTGCTTCTCAATTGCCTTCAGCTTCAAACAGTCTTTATGTCAAGTGACATATTTTGGGGGTGGTGAATTTTTTTTTTAATTGTTTTGTTTGATAAGAAGAGAACTTTATTCACATAAATGCTCCATCATTTTATTTTATTGGCCATGCTACGCAGCATATGGGATCTTAGCTTACCGACCCTGCACTGGGAGCACAGAGCCTTAACTGTTGGACGCTGGGGGTGGGGAGGGTGGAGCGGGCGTGGGGTGGGGTGGAAGTTCTGTTTCCCTTAATTCCTTCTTCCCTCCTTCCTTTTTGACTCCATCTCCTTCCTTCCCGTGTGACTTTACTTTTCAGTGACACTGACAGCAGGGGTGGGACGAATCCCTCCAAGGCAAACTCCTTCCCCAGGGATGATCACTCCAGAGGCGCCCTTCTGTGGACAGGATAAAAGGCAAATTCCTGGTCTCCACCTTCCAGGCCTCTCCGTCATGGCCCCTCAGCTGGTGGCTCCGGGAAAGGACCTTGCCTGTCCCACCCTCTGTCCTTTGCGCAAGCTCCCCTCCTTCCTGTTCCCGTCCTCCCAGCTGCCCTCCTGCACCCCACTTCCTCCAGGACAGAACTCAGCCTCACCTGCTTCTCCTAACATGACTATTTCTGGAAGCTGCTGTAGAACACTTTCCCCTTCTGGCCCTGAGAGTTTCCCCTCCTGTCTGGGGCCTGAGGAGCACGTGAAAGAAGGACTGAAACCCAGCTCTGAAAAGTTCTAGTAGGTGATTTTGAGGAAGTCACTCCCCCGTAGTTCGAAACTCATTTCCTCATCTGTAAATTGAAGGGCACGGCTGGCCATCTCCTGGGGCTCCAGGGCTCTGTGTGTCTCTGGTTCTGGGGAAGCTTCCCATTTCCTTGAGCTGGGATTTCTGGGGGTCGGGCTCATCAAACTCTGAAGACCCTGGTCTTCCCCCCGCCCCCTCCCACTCACCCCCAGCATGCCCCTGCTGATAAGCTCTTCCCCACAAAAGCCTCAAACAATTTTCCATCCACTGAAATGGACTGATGGGGCTTGTAGCTACACAGAAAGTTTTGTTCCTACAGTTATGACAAGTGTTATGAAGGGGACACCTGTGAACTCTGACCCAGTGACATTTCACTCAGGCCCTTAGCCAGGTGTAAAAATAGAAGAAGAAGGTGTGTTTTTTTCCTGTTTATCTGCAGGCGTTCCTGCAGACTCAAGATACCAATCCTTTTTTGTTTTCTACCTTGCAAACATCTTGCAATTTCTGGTTTGCCCATTAATTCATTGTGGCATCTTTCCAGTATGTGTTGTATTTGTATTTTGATGTAGTCAAATTTATTTATATTTTTCTTTAAGGTCTGTGCTCTGTGTGTGTGTTTAAATAAACACTTACCTATTCTGAAGTACTCTGCATATAAGTTAAATAAGCAGGGTGACAATATACGTGAAGAAAGCTGATCGCCGAAGAATTGATGCTTTTGAACTGTGGTGCTGGAGAAGACTCTTGAGAGTCCCTTGGACTGCAAGGATATCCAACCAGTCCATTCTAGAGGAGCTCGATCCTGGGTGTTCATTGGAAGGACTGATGCTAAAGCTGAAACTCCAATCCTTTGGCCACCTCATGCGAAGAGTTGACTCACTGGAAAAGACTGATGCTGGAAGAGATTGGTGGTGGGAGGAGACGGGGATGACAGAGAATGAGAAGGCTGGATGGCATCACCGACTCGATGGACATGAGTTTGAGTGAACTCCAGGAGTTGGTGATGGACAGGGAGGCCTGGCATGCTGTGATTCATGGGGTCGCAAAGAGTCGGACACGACTGAGTGACTGAACTGAACTGATTCTGAAGTAACAATGATATTTTCCTCTGAAGGTGTTAGTTTCTCTTTTCCTTTAGGTCAGTTACCCATGTGTTCTGTGGCATGTGTGTGTGTGCGTGTGCGTGTGTGTGTGTATGTGTTAGGAATCTAATTTTAGTTTTCATATGGATTGCTCAGAAACACTTTTTAAAACTGTGATAAAAGTCATCTCATAAAATTCACATTCAAAACAGGTAAGCCGTGTTTAAGTGCACAGTTCAGGGCAATTTAATGCATTTACTGTGCTGTGGAACCCTCAGCACTGTCTATTTCCACAGTGTTCTTCATCAGCCCAAGAGGAAACCAAATACCCACTTGGCAGTCACTCCCATGCTCCCTCCCCCAGCCCCTGGTAACCATTTATCTGCTTTCTGTCCCTATGAATTTGCCTATTTTGGATATTTCCATAAAATTGAGTTATACGATACATGGCCTTTTGTGTCTGGTTTCTTTCACTTTTTCAAGGTTCATCCACATGGTAACATGAATCAGTATTTCATTCCTTTTTATGCCAAATGATATTCCATTGTATGGATGTACCATGTTTTCTTTATCCAGTCATTGCCTGAAGGACACTTGGATTGTTTCCACTTTTCTGCTGTTATAAATAGCGATGCTATGAACATGCCTGCGCGAGATTTTGTTTGCCCACCTGTTTACAATTCTTTTGGGCTCAGCAATACTCTCTGAAGTCTATTCTTTCTCCATTGATCTGTAGCCCCATTTCTGTCCTACACTGAGTTTCCACATGCGTGTGGGTCTCTTTCTAGGCTCCTTATTTTGTTCCCTTAGTCCAATAATCCATCCTGGCACCAACACTATGCTCTTAAGAGTTTCATGGTGTGTCTGGATATCTGGCTGAACACCTCCCTGCTTAGTTAAGACTGTCTTGGTTACACTTAGCCTTTTGCTCTTCCATTCAGGTTTTAAGAGCGGCTTGCCAAGTTCCACAAAACTCTGCTGGGATTTGTTTTGATCATATAGGTTGATGTGCAGAAAATGGCTATCTTTGTGATGCTGAAGCTTTCCAGCACACACTCATGGCTCTTTCTCCTCCTCCCTAAAGACTTTGGCTCTGCTTGGGTCAAAGAGAGCTTTGGCTCTCCCCTAAGTCTTGGGGAACCTGGTGAACTCCCTTCTTCTGGTCTCAGGGTCCCCTGCAACCCGTATTTATCCCTCAGAGCCCTGATCACAATGGTCCCAAAATCATTCATTGGGTGGGTCTTGGTTTAATGTCTGGGCAGCAGCCATCTGCCAGGGCTATGATGTTACATGCTTACCTTGATATCCTCAGCTTGACAATCAGGGGCTGACACATACCGAGGTCCCAGTAAGTATTTGTTAAAAGAATGAGGAAGGCCTTCTGGATTCAGAGCACTTTGGCCAGACCTAGAGAGATGGGGAACAAAAGTTACCTAACTTGCCTCTGCTTCGGCTTTCTTTTCTGGAAATTGGGGGATGTGATTAGCATGCACAGAGGATGACATGAGCTGAACTATGTGAGAAGCATCTGGAGCAATGCCTGGCAAGTCATCAGAGCTACCTGTGCTTACCTGCCTCGTCCTTCCCCTCTGTCAATATTCAGCCTCCCACTCCCGTGATTCCAAAGCCCTTTCCCCAACATTACCCCATTTTGATTTTGCCTCCCTCATGAACTAGTCACCTTATTCCCTTTCAGCATATGATGCAAAGTAGTCTCAGACAGGAAGAACGACACTTCTAAGACCTTAAACCTAGAAGTCTTGACCCAAAGCTAATGTATGTAATCTTGGAGGTGTTTTCCAGCTCAGCCAGTCAGTAGAACTGCCAGTTAGATTTTGAGAGCTATATGTGTGTGCATACATGCTCAGTTGCTTTAGTCGTGTCTGACTCTTTGCGACCCTATGGACCATAGCCCACCAGGCGCCTCTGTTCACGGGATTCT
The DNA here is from genome assembly GCF_049115385.1 of Moschus berezovskii. NCBI lineage: Eukaryota > Metazoa > Chordata > Mammalia > Artiodactyla > Moschidae > Moschus > Moschus berezovskii. The sequence goes on from NC_142470.1 coordinate 14,523,608, forward strand.
CCAGGCAAGAATACTGGAGTGGGTTGCCATGCCCTCTTCCAAGGGATCTTCCTGACCCTGGGATCAAACCCGAGTCTCCAGGATTGCAGGCAGATTACTGCTGAGCCACCAGGGAAGAAGCCCTGAGAACTATACAGCTCTTCCCAAAACAAACAAAAAAATCCAGATCCATAGTATTGACTTACATTATTTTTATTTTATTGTTACTGAAATAGGTAACAATATTTTCAAGATTTTTATTTCTATTTTAATTAGGTAGAGGAGCTACCCCACGTCCGAGGTCAGGGGTGGCAGCCGAGAGGAGCAACCCCATGTCCAAAGAGTGGCGGGCGGAGAGGAGCTACTCCACATTCAAGGTCAGGAGGGGTGACTCATTCAAGGTAAGAAGCAGCAGCTGTGCTTTGCTGAAGCAGCCGTGAAGAGATACCCCACGTCCAAGGTAAGAGAAACCCAAGTAAGATGGTAGGTGTTGCGAGAAGGCATCAGCGGGCAGACACACTGAAACCATAATCACAGAAAACTAGCCAATCTGATCACACAGACCACAGCCTTGTCTAACTCTATGAAACTAAGCCATGCCATGTGGGGCCACCCAAGACCGGCGGGGCATGGTGGAGAGGTCTGACAGAATATGGTCCACTGGAGAAGGGAATGGCAAACCACTTCAGTATTCTTGCCTTGAGAACCCCATGAACACTATGAAAAGGCAAAATGATTGGATACTGAAAAAGGAACTCCCCAGGTGGAGAAATAACTCCAGAAAGAATGAAGGGATGGAGCCAAAGAAAAAGCAATACCCAGTTATGGATATGACTGGTGATAGAAGCAAGGTCTGATGTTGTAAAGAGCAATATTGCATAGGAACCTGGAATGTTAGGTCCATGAATCAAGGCAAATTGGAAGTGGTCAAACAGGAGATGGCAAGAGTGAACGCAGGCATTTTAGGAATTAGCAAACTAAAATGGACTGGAATGGGTGAATTTAACTCAGATGACCATTGTATCTACTATATGGGCAGGAATCCCTTAGAAGAAATGGAGTAGCCATCATGGTCAACAAAAGAGTCCAAAATGCAGTACTTGGATGCAATCTCAAAAATGACAGAATGATCTCTGTTCGTTTCCAAGGCAAGCCATTCAATATCACAGTAATCCAAGCCTATGCCCCAACCAGCAACGCTGAAGAAGCCGAAGTTGAATGGTTCTAAGAAGACCTACAAGACCTTCTAGAACTAACACCCTATAAAGATGTCCTTTTCATTATAGGGAACTGGAATGCAAAAGTAGGAAGTCAAGAAACACCTGGAGTAACAGGCAAATTTGGCCTTGGAGTAGGGAATGAAGCAGGGCAAAGGCTAATACAGTTTTGTAAGAGGATGCACTGGTCATAGCAAACACCCTCTTCCAACAACACAAGAGAAGACTCTACACATGGTCATCACCAGATGGTCGACACTAAAATCAGATTGATTATATTCTTTGCAGCCAAAGATGGAGAAGGTCTATACAGTCAGCAAAAACAAGACCAAGAGCTGACTGTGGCTCAGATCATGAACTCCTTATTGGCAATTCAGACTTAAATTGAAGAAAGTAGGGAAAACCACTAGACCATTCAGGTATGACCTAAATGAAATCCCCTATGAGTATACAGTTGAAGTGAGAAATAGATTTAAGGGACTAGACCTGATAGACAGAGTGCCTGATGAACTATGGTCGGAGGTTTGTGACACTGTACAGGAGACAGGGACCAAGACCATCCCCATGGAAAAGAAATACAGAAAAGCAAAAGGGCTGTCTGAGAAGGCCTTACAAATAGCTGTGAAAAGAAGAGAAGTGAAAAGCAAAGGAGAAAAGGAAAGATATAAGCATCTGAATGCAGAGTTCCAAAGAATAGCAAGGAGAGATAAGAAAGCCTTCCTCAGTGATCAGTGCAAAGAGATAAAGGAAAACAACAGAATGGGAAAGACTAGAGATCTCTTCAAGAAAATTAGAGATACCAAGGGATCACTTCATGCAAAGATGGGCTCGATAAAGGACAGAAATGGTATGGACCTAACAGAAGCAGAAGATATCAAGAAGAGGTGGCAAGAATACACAGAAGAACTGTACAAAAAAGATCTTCATGACCCAGATAATCATGATGGTGTGATCACTCACCTAGAGCCAGACATCCTGAAATGTGAAGTCAAGTGGGCCTTAGAAAGCATCACTACGAACAAAGCTAGTGGAGATAATGGAATTCCAGTTGAGCTATTTCAAATCCTGAAAGATGATGCTGTGAAAGTGCTGCACTCAATATGCCAGCAAATTTGGAAAACTCAGCAGTGGCCACAGGACTGGAAAAGGTCAGTTTTCATTCCAATCCCAAAGGAAGGCAATGCCAAAGAATGCTCAAACTACCACACAATTGTACTCATCCCACACGCTAGTAAAGTCATGCTCAAAATTCTCCAAGCCATGCTTTAGCAGTACATGAACTGTGAACTTCCAGATGTTCAAGCTGGTTTAAGAAAAGGCAGAGGAACCAGAGATCAAATTGCCAACATCTGCTGGATCATTGAAAAAGCAAGAGAGTTCCAGAAAAACATCTATTTCTGCTTTATTGACTATGCCAATGCCTTTGACTGTGTAGATCACAATAAACTGTGGAAAATTCTGAAAGAGATGGGAATACCAGACCACCTGACCTGCCTCTTGAAAAACCTGTATGAAGGTCAGGAAGCAACAGTTAGAACTGGACATGGAACAACAGACTGGTTCCAAATAGGAAAAGGAGTAGGTCAAGGCTGCATATTGTCACCCTGCTTATTTAACTTATATGCAGAGTACATCATGAGAAATGCTGGGCTGGAAGAAGCACAAGCTGGAATCAAGATTGCCGGGAGAAATATCAATAACCTCAGATATGAAGATGACACCACCTTTATGGCAGAAAGTGAAGAGGAACTAAAAAGCCTCTTGATGAAAGTGAAAGACGAGAGTGAAAAAATTAGCTTAAAGCTCAACATTCAGAAAACTAAGATCATGGCATCTGGTCCCATCACTTCATGGGAAATAGATGGGGAAACAGTGGAAACAGTGTCAGACTTTATTTTTGGGGGCTCCAAAATCACTGCAGATGGTGATTGCAGCCATGAAATTAAAAGACGATTACTCCTTGGAAGGAAAGTTATGGCCAACCTAGACAGCATATTAAAAAGCAGAGACATTACTTTGTCAACAAAGGTCCATCTAGCCAAGGCTATGGTTTTTCCAGTGGTCAAGTATGGATGTGAGAGTTGGACTGCGAAGAAAGCTGAGCACTGAAGAACTGATGCTTTTAAACTGTGGTGTTGGAGAAGACTCTTGAGAGTCCCTTGGACTGCAAGGAGATCCAACCAGTCCATTCTAAAGGAGATCAGTCCTGGGTGTTTATTGGAAGGACTGATGCTGAAGCTGAAACTCCAATACTTTGGCCACCTCATATGAAGAGTTGACTCACTGGAAAAGACCCTGATGCTGGGAGTGATTGGGGGCAGGAGGAGAAGGGGACGACAGAGAATGAGATGACTGGATGGCATCACCGACTCGATGGACACGAGTCTGGGTGAACTCCGGGAGCTGGTGATGGACAGGGAGGCCTGGTGTGCTGCGATTCATGGGGTCACAAAGAGTTGGACGCGACTGAGTGACTAAACTGAACTGAACTGAAATAGGTATAAACCTAAAATTAACCTGGAAGCTGTCACGCTCACACTCTATAAACCAACTGTAAAACCAAAACAAAATTTCTAAGTAGATCAAACGCAAACTCAAAACCAATAAAATCCACAATAACAACATTAAATTAATGTGACTGGTGATGCGTTGCTGAAATGAAACCTCTTGCATCGAGTTTAATAGTAGCGGAGTGATGTTTTTACACGTTCCATTTCCTGTGTCCTCGTCTTTTGATTTCGATCACGAGTTATCATTTGAGCCACTTGAATTACTGTCATAGTTTTCTTAAACAAAAAACAACAAACTCATTTGTTTTCCAGTTTGATGGAGTGAACAATTGAAACAACGCATCCTTAGATGCAATAATGAAAACATGGGGAATGATGCACTTGGTATAACAGCATTCGTATATTTACTGTGATACTCAGCACTAATGAACTATTATGAGTGAGTTCACCCAAGACAATAATGGAACAGTTTGTGCTTTTGCAAAGGATGTATTGTGCTGATTGTCACGGAACACCTCCTTCCTGAGCAACCATGTGGGGTTGATGATTCAATTCTCCCACCCATTTACTCCACTGGAACCGTAACAGGAGGGAAAGGGGCAGGGCACAACTTTTGAAAGAATGACATAGCCCAAGGATACAACATAAACCGATTAGAATCAAATGAAACCAAAGTGGCAGACAAGACCAGACCTTAATCCTCAATCAACAAGTGAAATGACACAAGGTGCCATGACAGTTCCACAGCACTGTTAAGAGACCAAGGAGTGGGCATGATGGCCCAAATCCCGGAAATCTCCACCCCTTCCCCAAAATAGTTGCAATAATCCTCTCACTCATTAGCATATGAAATTACCCAGCCTATAAAAAGGAACCACACCAAATTTCCGTGGCCCAGTTTGCCCTCTGCAATGGCCCACACTGTCTGTGGAGTGTGATGCTTTCTGTATCTGAATAAATCCACTTCTTACCTATGACTTTGTCTCTCACTGAATTCTTTCTGCGATGAGACATCAAGAACCTGAGCTTCATTAGGTCTGAAACCAGGTACTGGGCATTTTGGCTGGGTGTGAGTCCCAGCCACATGGGTTTCAGTCCCAAACTTGGTTTTGGCTGGGTTCAAGTCTCAATCTGAGGTAAAAGGTTTCAGAACCATCAGGAAACTTCATCCTCCCAAGTTTCCAGAAGTCACTTGGCCTCCTGCAGCCTCTTATATCCTTCAAATATTTGATCAGGGCTCTGTTCTTCTCTCATTAGCAGGAAACAATTAAAATGATACATCATACCCAGGGTCTGTGCCATTTTCATGGTGTCAAATTACAGTTTCAACGCGTTAAACTATTTAAGAAGGTAATTTCTTAGCCCCTAAAGTTGAAGTTCAATGATCCCCGCCTGATAACATTCTGAGTTTAGCACCAGCAAAATATATGGTCTGGAACACAAGAAGTGAGATAATTGTTGTGGCTACCAGCATAGAACCAAGTCAGCCGGATGTGCCTACATCAACTCACCACAAGTGAAATGTAGTCACGCCGGGCTCAGAAGCACAAACTTTGAAATAGATTATTATTATTTTTTCCAGTTCCGTTCTAAAATAATTCTAGTGGAGAACCACAGGGCCTGTGCAGAATTGTTTGAGGAACTCTGGGCCCAAAGACTGCCAAGTCTGCGAACAAACCCTGGCAGGGCCGGCGCAGGTGCCCTGTGACCAGACCCTCCCGTTCGGAGCTCAGGATGTGGGGGGCTCGGGTGAGAGTGGCTCTTGCCTGCCGGCCTGTCGCTGTCATCTGCACCTTCCTTCCCCAGGAAACAAACGGTGGATCAGACCTCCCAGGCTCTCCGCTTCCCTCGTGTCTGGCGGGGCGCCAGGGCTTCGGGGCCCCTCCCCGCGGTCCTGGGTGACAGGCCCCACCCCACCCTCCGATGCTTCGGGTACCCCCCCGCCCACGGCCACCCCCACCATGCGCAGGCCCAAGAAGGCAAAGAGGCCCAGCCACCCTCACCAGGGATTGTCTTTTCTGTTTTTGCTGGTTTCAGGCTTTTTTCTGCCTGAGTGAAAATGAAACAAACACCCCCCTGCGCCGCCCCACCACCAGACACACGCGCACCGGCACTCGCGCACTAGCGCGCGGGGCCTCCCAGCGGCCGTGTCCGGGGCGGGCCCCGCTCTGCACAAACAGCCGCGGGCCGGGCCGACCGGGGAGCGTGCCGCCCGCTGCGCAGCGCCCGCCGGCTCCCTCGCGCCCCTGCCCGCCGCCTCGGAGGAGCGCCCGGCGGCCGGCCGACGGGAGCCCAGGCGGCACACCCCGCCCGGGCACGCCCCGCGGGGCTCGGGCGGAGGCAGCGCGCCGACTGTTCGGGCAGCCGAGGACGCCGCCGGGGCCGGGAGCCGAGGCGCCGGCCAGCCCCCCGCGCGCCCAGCTTCTGCGGATCAGGTGGGTCCCACGAGGCGCCGCCCCAGCCCCCTGAGGCCGCGAGCCCCCGGGCGGCGGGCGCCGGGTGGGGGCGGCGCGACGGGAGGACGGGCCGCCGCGCCGGCCCTGCCCTGTTGCTGCCCTGCCCGTGTCCCCGCTTTTGTTCTGATCGCTCCCGCGGTGCCCAACTCTGACCCGGTCTCTTCCCATCTCGTCCCCGTCGCAGCCTCTGCCCAGCCTTCCAGACTCGGGCCTCTTGAAGGGCTGCGGGCAGGGCTTCCCACGGGGTCCGGGGCGGGGGGTGGAGGCGGGAGAAGGCAGGCTCAGGGGGCGCAGGGCGGGACCACCGAGGAAGTCCCGGAAGAGGGGAGGGCTCTGCCCCATCTGCGGGGCAGGAGGAGGGAAGGGGCGCCCTCGCCCTGGACGGGGTGGGAAGAGGATCCCTCCGGGAATGGGGCTCCTGGGAGGGCGAGGGAGGGGCGCAGGAACCCCTCGGAGCCGGGGCGCCGAGAGGGAGAGGTCGGGGAGCTCAGAAAGCCGAGCACCGAGCCCAACACCCAGCACGGGGAAAGTTTCAAACGTAGTAACTTCGGCAGCTACGAGGCCGGGGGCGTCGGGGTGATGGGAGGCGATCGGGGCCCTTCAAGTGTTCAGACCACCACGTTCCCACTCCAAGGGGACACCACCCTGCGTTTGAAAATGGCAGAAAAGCAGCTAAACAGAATGATTGCACAAACTCTTGAAAGGCGTCCAAGAAACAGTAAAGTGGAAAAAAATGTCAGCACGCAAAGAGAGAAAGCAGAGCCACTTGAGATTCCCAGTCTTCCCGCGGCCCGGGGAGGGGAGGGACGGCGGCGCGGAGGTTTGTCCGCCCGCGCGCTCCTCTCTGCAGAGGCGAGCCCCGAGCCCCTGCGGCGGCGTTGGTGGCTTTGCTTGTCGTTTGCGCTCCTCCTCAGGCCTCGTGGCCTCCTCCGTTTACTTAGAAATGGGTGGGTCTCAAGGGGCCGGAGGTGGGGCGGGGAGCATCTGGCCTCGCTGCTTCTTAGCTGGGAAACCCTTTCCTAGCGAGAGCCTCAGTTTCCGCGACCACGAAACAGAGACAGCTGTGAGTAAGGAAATGCCAAGGGCCGAGGGACTGGGGTGGGTGGGGGGTCGCGTGTACGTGGGGGCATGTTGCGGGTGTTCTGTTGTCCTTCTGCACCTTTTGGGCTACGCGAAGTTCTTTCTTCCTTCCTGGGAGTCATTCCTGGGTCTTCCTTGCCTTCCCTACCACGTTGAGGGGGGAGGGGGCAGGTGCAGATTCTTAGTTATTGTTACATGGAACAGGTGCACAATGCTGAACAAGCTAGCGCTGAAGACGTCCCTCGGGTTCATCTGGTTAGGAGGATTTCAAACTTTGCCCCTGAGAGGCCTAGAGTCCTGGCTCAAGGGGCACCATGGTGGGGGAGGGGAACCTGGGCGGCAGGGCGCTGATCTTTCCCTTCCATCTTTTTCAGACAGAACCAGTTCAGGTCTGCCTTTGCCTCCTCTAGATACTGGGAAACCCTGGAGGCTGTTTTCAGTATCAGATTCGTCAGATCCAGTCAGATCTGGCCCCTTTGGGTGTAGCAACTGAATCTAGAGGTGTGCAGAGTGATTTGGGCAAGACCCACCAGTGGCCAAGCCTTGCCAGGAAACCTGTGTCCTTAGTCGTTGGTCAGGAATGCCTTTTCCTGGCCCTGGTGGCTCTGAGCTTTTAGCATCGGCCCACCCAGACCCTAACTCCAGGACCTCCAGGGACACCTCCCTACCCTCAGGGGAGAAACAGCCCAGGAGTCTCCTACGCTGAGCTTTTCCAGGCCTTCAGCAAGCGTTTCACCTGCAGTTTGGTTTCACAGGCTGAGGTCAAAACTCTCCAGAAACTAATCAGCACACTGCAGCTTGCTTGGCCCAGCCCAACAAGTATCAACCGACTTTATCGTTGAGGCAATGTAGGCTGAGAGACCAAGTAACTTGCTGGTGGGCACTCAGCTCCTAAATCGCAGCTGGGATTTGAAAGCGGCTCTGTCTGTCTCTAAGGCTTCTGCTCTTTGCATTGCATCATCTCTCATGATGGCTAGAAACTGATTAATGGGCAACTGTCATGGAGATGGGGGCAAGGGTGAGGGGAGAACGACTGAAAGGGGGACTAGGTTACGGTGGTGGGGCTGACATTTATATCGGTGCATTCATAGCATATATATACTTGTATTTTAACTGTTTTCTGCCCTGTGCATTTGTGGGCACTCAGTCACTAAGTCGAATTGGACTCTTTTGCGACCCCATGGACTGCATCTGTCAAACTCTCCTGTCCATGGGATTCTCCAGGCAAGAATACTGGAATGGGTTGCCATTTCCTCCTCCAGGGGATCTTCCTGACCCAGTGATCCAACTTCTTTACCACTGAGCCACCTTTTCTGCCCTGTATGTTCTCATTATTTTAGTTTTTATTTTCCAGTTATTCTACAATTATTTTCTTTTCCTATGTTTTAACTAAAGTATAATTTTCATACAATAAAATTCACAGATTGTAAGTGCTAAGTTTACCAAGTTTTGATAGTGGTTTGCACTCATGTAGCCACCACCTAAAATGAGATATGAAATATTTGCATCATCCTAGAAGGTTCCCATTTGTAGTGAATTTTCCTTCCACACTTCCAAGCAACCAGTTTGTGATGTTCCTCATCACTGATTAATTTTGCCTGCTCTGGAACATCACATAAATGGAATTGTACTGTGTGTCTCTTTCATGTCTGGCTTATTTCACTTGACGTAGTGTTTGTTAAATTCACCCATGTTGTGTATATGAGTAGTTTGTTCCTTTTTAGTGCTGAGTAGTATTCCAGTAGTATTTATGGATATACCATCATTGCATATTTATTCTCCTGTTGATGGATATTTGAGTTGTTTCCAATTTGAGCCATTATTTCTTAGAGAAGTCTTTTGTGGTCATTTGTTATCACTTAGGAGTGAAATTGTGGGATCACAGAGGGTTCCATTTTACATTCCCACAGCAATGCATAAGACATAATTATTCCACATCCTTGTCAAGATTTGGTATTGTCCATCATTTTTTGTTTTAACCTTTTTTAGTGCCTGGGTAGCAGTTATTTTATACCTTCTATTTTTATGATAGAATTTTAAGTGTTCTTGGAGAACACAACATAATCAGGGTGAAGAATATGAAATAAGATGTGAAGAGCCAACTCACTGGAAAAGACCCTGATGTTGAGAAAGACTGAAGGCAAAAGGAGGAGGGGCCAGCAGCGGATGAGATGGTTGGTTAGCATCACTGACTCAATGGCCATGAATCTGAGCAAACTCGGGGAGATAGTGAAGGACAGAGGAGCCTGGCGAGCTCCAGTCCCTGGAATTGCAAAGAGTCCGACACGGCTTAGCCACTGAACACAGCAACAACAGTGGAGGCCATTGTGAGGCATGGCTCCTGAGGGAAGGGACCAAATGGTGGCTGGAATTGTGATTTTAGGAATAGGAATTTATGGGCTCAGGAAAGACTATCTCATGTCAGAATGGAGATGGAAAGATCTGGTCCTTGTACTCTGTAAATAGGCAAGTTGACTCATGCATATGGCTTTAAATGCTACCTCTGTAACAATCATCTTTATCTCCAGTTCAGATCTCTATTGTAAGCCCCCAGTTCACACGTTTAACTACCCTTTGGGTATCTCTTCTTGGATGTCCCAAAGGCGATGCAGACTGGACAAATCCAGAGCAGCATTCATTGTCTCTGTGTGGCTTTCTGTCAGGGGTCACTGGATGAATCATGGTGCCACTCGCGAAGAGCGTACAGGAAGAGGCGCGTCTGAGGTCGGTCGCTGAGGTACTGACTTTAGTTCCAAGCTAACCAGTGTGGAACAGTCGAGGAAGATAAGCACTGGATCAGTTCAGTTCAGCTGCTCAGTCGTGTCCGACTCTTTGCGACCCCATGAACTGCAGCACGCCAGGCCTCCCTGTTCATCACCAATTCCCGGAGTCCACCCAAACCCATGTCCATTGAGTCGGTGATGCCATCCAACCATCTCATCCCCTGTCGTCCCCTTTTCCTCCTGCCCTCAATCTTTCCCAGCATCAGAGTCTTTTCCAGTGAATCAACTCTTCGCATGAGGTGGCCAAAGTATTGGAGTTTCAGCTTCAACATCAGTCATTCCAATGAAAACCCAGGACTGATCTCATTTAGGATGGACTGGTTGGATCTCCTTGCCGTCCAAGGGACTCTCAAGAGTCTTCTCCAGCACCACAGTTCAAAAGCATCAATTCTTCTGCACTCAGCTCTTTTTATAGTCCAACTCTCACATCCATACATGACCACTGGTAAAACCATAGCCTTGACTAGACAGGCCTTTGTTGGGAAAGTAATGTCTCTGCTTTTTAATATGCTGTCTAGGTTGGTCATAACTTTCCTTCCAAGGAGTAAGCGTCTTTTAATTTCATGTCCGCAATCATCATCTGAAGTGATTTTGGAGCCTAGAAAAATAAAGTCAGCCACTGTTTCCCTGTCTATTTGCCATGAAGTGATGGGGACCGGATGCCATGATCTTAGTTTTCAGAGTGTTGAGCTTTAAGTCGACTTTTTCACTCTCCTTTTTCACTTTCATCAAGAGGCTCTTTAGTTCTTCACTTACTGCCATAAGGGTGGTGTCATCTGTATATCTGAGGTTATTGATATTTTTCCCGGCAATCTTGATTCCAGCTTGTGCTTCTTCCAGCCCAGCATTTCTCATGATGTACTCTGCATATAAGTTAAATAAGCAGGGTGACAATATACAGCCTTGATGTACTCCTTTTCCTATTTGGAACCAGTCTGTTGTTCCATGTCCAGTTCTAACTGTTGCTTCCTGACCTGCATACAGGTTTTTCAAGAGGCAGGTCAGGTGGTCTGGTATTCCCATCTCTTTCAGAATTTTCCAGAGTTTATTGTGATCCACACAATCAAAGGCTTTGGCATAGTCAATGAAGCAGAAATAGATGTTTTTCTGGAACTCTCTTGCTTCTTCTATGATCCAGTGGATGTTGGCAATTTGATCTCTGGATGACACTGAGCATTTAGGAGATTACTGGAATATACTGTGAGTAGTTTTGGTGGAGTGGAGGGCAGGTAAGCTAGATTGCTGGTAGGTGATAGAGAAAGAAGTGGAGATGGTGAGTTGAGTCAACACTTTGAGGAAGTTTGTTTGAGAAAGTCAGGGGAGCGATTGAGCTACAGTTGAAGGAAGAGAGGGTGAAGAAAAGGATTTTAGATGGAAGAGACAAGTGAAATATAAGCTCAGTGGAAGGATTCCGTCCAGGAGAGGGAAGGGAGGGCTGATAGGTGAGGTACTGGGAGGAGTAGGAAGCAGTGAGGGGGGTTGGCTTTGGAAAAGATGGAGAAGTTTCATCAACTACAAAATTCTGTTGACCTCCATATGCACAATTTCTAATCATGCTATGTGAGGTTCTTCACCGTCTGTTCCCTTCTTGTCTCATATATATATAGCATATATCAGCTTTGGCTGCAGTTAATTCTGCATAACAAACATCGCCCCACCACTGACTCTTCGTTTATGACCACAAAGGTTTCTTTATTACTCATGCTACATGTCAGCTGGAGGGCAGTCAAGATTACGTGGTTTTGTAGATCTGCACTGGATTCCAGCCAGACAGAATGTCTGCTCTGTGTATCCTCTCCTCCCAGAACCCAGGTTGAAGTTGCTGCTTCTACCTGATATATATTATTTTATGGTGAGAGCTGGAGGAAGAAAGAGATGATGTGATGCTTCTTAAAGTTGCTGCACTGGCATGATCACTTCTATCCGTATTCCATTGGTCAAAGACAGTCATGTGATCAAGTACAGCGTCAATGGGATAGAGATATATGCTCTGCCTATGGATCCAGAATGGATACTTGGGACCAGTAATCCAACTGACCACATATATTTATTAGAAACTCCTTCAAACAGATCTGCACCTGTCTTTAACTCTCCATACTAATCTTCATTGCACCATGGTTCTTTGGCTCCATTGTTCCCCTTTTCTCAAGCATGGCAAGAGCCTTTCAAGTCATTATATCCCTCTATCGGGACACCAAGGCTATGGTTTTTCCCGTGGTCATGTATGGATGTGAGAGTTAGACTGTGAAGAAAGCTGATCGCCGAAGAATTGATGCTTTTGAACTGTGGTGTTGGAGCAGACTCTTGAGAGTCCCTTGGACTGCAAGGAGATCCAACCAGTCCATTCTAAAGGAGATCAATCCTGGGTGTTCATTGGAAGGACTGATGCTAAAGCTGAAACTGCAATATTGGCCATCTCATGTGACGAGTTGACTCACTGGAAAAGACTCTGATGCTCGGAGGGATTGCGGGCAGGAGGAGAAGGGGACGACAGAGAATGAGATGGCTGGATGGCATCACTGACTCGATGGACATGAGTTTGAGTGAACTCCAGGAGTTGGTGATGGACAGGGAGGCCTGGCGTGCTGTGGTTCATGGGGTCGCAAAGAGTCGGACACGACTGAGCAACTGAACTGAACTGAACTGAACTGATCGGGACACCATCATTCTCCTGCAGCCCCCACAATCTAATATAGTTCAGGTAATCCCACTTCTTTACCAGTTCTGCAGAGAATCCCTTTACTTCCAACCCAACTGCCCCTGCTGAGTTGGCATGCAACCCTCTTTATCTGAGAGCCCTGCTGCCAGGCAGTCCCTGTTCTCTGCTCTAAACTAGCACCCTCCTCATAACCTCTCCTAGCAACCCGAGTCCTCTTTCTAGACACCAGATGATTGGCATTGTCCATCTTTCCAAGGCTCCCCTCTGCTCCCAGGTTAAAGCACATATTCCTCTAGGTGATATGCAAGGTCTTGCATGAAGCTCTCATCACCCTCACCACCCCACCTCTTGGAACTTCTGCTCCAGCCTCAGGGAACTTCTGTAATTCCTGAAACCCACTCCTGGTTTGGTACCTCTGGGCTTTTTCCCCATGCTGCTTCCTCTGCTTAGAGCACCCTTCCCTCCTCCTCCAAAAACCTACTCATAGACTCCTTCTCATCCTTCGAGACCTGTGCTTAATCACCTCTAAGATGCCAGTCTCTTCATTCTGCCTCTTGCCCCCCGCCATGAATCAGGCACTTCCCCGGATCTCTGGGTGTCCTGAAGTGCACGCTCCGACACATTCTGTCACATGTCGTCTTTCTCCCCTCCTTGACCACGAACTGTTGGAGCCCGCTGTGTATGTGACCACAGTGCTCTTTGCCTCACCTGCTGGCTGAGAGTGGCCTCCACTGACTGAGTTTGCGCCTCTATTGCCCATCAGACCGAGAACCAAATACCTCCCTTCTGAGCCTGGGCTGAAAAGCTCTGCTGATAAAAAGCTTCATGCTCGCTCCTGCAAGAGGGAGGCCAGGTAGGTCAGAGTGGGAAATCAAAGAGTAATGTAGATTTGGACCATGGACTGAAGGCAAGGGGGTCATCATTTAGTGTACTGAACCCAGAATTATTTATAAAATTCCTTGCAGTTCTAAAAAGAGGAAGTAAAAGTATGTCATAGAAATCTCCAGACAAAGAGCTGGTCTGCTCAGCTTGTCGCAATGGGGGGTGGAGGCGCCAGACCCTCGGCTACCTCTGGTCAGACCTGGCTGCGGCTCTTGCTGGCTCTGTGCTCTGACTTTGTTGCCAGATAGAGTCTCCTAAAGGAGAGGTGGCGAAGACAGCGGGGTGGGGACCTGAGGTTGCGTGTTTACACATTGTGTCCGCGGGGAAACTGCATGCAGGGCTTCTCCAGGGATCTGGGTGTAAGGGCATATGCTTCCTGCAGGGTGTGTCTCAGGCCGTGTGTGGTGGGCAGATGTGAATGGCAGGAAAAATCATGGAGTTGCTACCTGGCCCGGGTCCTAACTGGAGAGTGAGTGATCTGAGACAGAGGGGGCACGTGTGGGAAGGCGGAGGGAGAGAGGATGTCTAGAAGGATATGGTTAAGAGGGCTGCATGGCTGGGAGGCTGGGTGGAGGACCGGGCCCTGGAAGGGGTCGGCTGGTTGTGGGTTGACTGCAGGACCCTGGTGGGAACGGAAAACTGCTATAGCATTGTTCTTCCTAGAGTTCTCTACACAAATGGCCAGTTAGATAAGTGAGATCGTATATCCACCTCGCTTGAGGCTCACGAAAGCCCTGTGAAGCTGGCAAAACAGGAATTATCCCCCCATTTTACGCGTGGGGAAACTGAGGCTTAGAGTTTTGATCTTTCGGCCAAAGGTTCTCAAGAACGAAGTGAAAGAACTGAGGCATGAAAGCCCAGTCCTTACTCCAAACACAGTTTGACTTGGAGATCCTGGTGGGCTGTGGGCAGGGGGAGTGAAGGTGGTGCTCAAGGAAGGGGAGGGCACGGGCTGGGGAGCAGATCCACGCCCAGCCCAAGAGAGGGCTCCTGCCTGGCACTGCCCAGCCCGGAATTAGCCAGAGTGCAAAGTAGCTACTGGAAGAGGGTGGAGAGAGAGGCCAGGTCTTGTGATCAGTTCTTAACGAAAGTTTCCAACTCCATCCCACTCTGGGTGTCTTATCTTTCTGAGCCTTACTTTAACATGCCCTGGTCTTGGCCACACGAGGTAGGGGTTTGTACCTGTCAGGGCAAGTGATCAGGAAGGGCTTCCTGGAGGAAGTGACCTTCCAACTGGTGGGTGGCCAAGGTGGATGGGGGTGGGGTCACTGAAAAGAGCTCTGGGCTGAAAGTGAGTTGGTCTCACCCCACAGGCCATGGAGACTGTCAGAGCCTCAGTTTCCCTGTTAACAAAATGGTTTGAGGCTGTGATCCAGGAAACTTCTCTTTGAGCACTATCTGCTGTTAAACAAAAGGCAGACAAGTCCAAACCCACAGGAAATGAACATTCAAGCTAAAAACGAGAAGTAGCTGCTGAAGTGTACAGAGAGATCCCAAGCTTTGAGCTTTCCACCTGTGAGTTTGGGTACCAGGAACTGTGGTTCTGAAAGATGCATCTCTTGCCAAGATTCATGCTTTGAGTCAGATCTTATCCAACATTCATTGGGCCACCAGATCTTCATGTACTCCTGGTCAAAGCATCCAGAATGTACTCAGCATCTCTGCTAGACACACCTGAGATTAGCAGTAAACAGAGAGGTACAATCCCTCCCCTGCTTCCCTGCAGAGATAGAAGTCAGCTTGGGAGACAATCATTAAATAGCCAACTGCATAGAGGGAGCCATGAAGGAGAAGCACGGGAGGCAAGCGGGGGTGGGTGGGGGGCAGGGGTCTGTACCTGTCAGGGCAAGTGATCAGGAAGGGCTTCCCGGAGGAAGTTACCTTCCAACTGTGGCCTGCAAGATTCGGAGGCTGAAGAGGGAAGAGTGTTTTGGGCAAAGGTAGGAGGCCCTGAGAAACAGTCATCCTCATCTTCTCCAGGGCTGTTCCCTAATCCAGATGGCCCTGGTGTCTGGAGGGGTACTGAGGGGGGTCAGCTGCCCAGCGGGGTGACGTTGTATTTGGCAGCATCTATGTGCAGAAGCGCAGCTGTCCTTTCTCCTCTGTCAGGGAAACCTCGAGTCCTCAAGTGGCCAGCCAGCTGTCCCCAAGAGGAACTTGCCTGGCATTTGCAAGGAAAGACAAGACACTTCACAAAATTAATGGTGAGGTTTACTTTAAGGGGAACATGGCTCCTGGAGAGCAGGGACAGGGGTCTGGATGCTCTAGGTTGATCTACGGTTGTCTGTATGTTGGCGTTTTGTATGGCAAACTATTTTCACATGTTAGCCAGAGCTGTGCAGAGGTGGGTGGAGTTATACTCATGTGTGCAAATTAATTGAGTGCATAGGAATTCATTCCCTGGCATGAAAAAGCTCCCTGAATGTTTGAGGCTGATGTATTGAGAAACGCAGGAGAATCCCTGGCTGCAAGCAAGGGATGTAGCTTCTAGCTCACTGAGGCAGCAGAGGTGTGCATTGGAAGGATTTTTTGCTGTTGCTCACGGTATCCCTAGGGAAGCTGGAAAAGCAACTTGCCTAGAACTAGTAGAGGTTGGGCAACAGACAGCCTACTTAGGGTCTCCCAACAGGAGCTAATTGTAGTTTTTGCTGCCACTGGAGCTGCTGTAACATTTCAGTGGCATCTGAGCCCTGGTGCTTCTTCTTTAGGACCCAAAGCTACTAAGTGACCATGCTGAAGTCACTCTCCTGCATTCCAAGTGCAGATGAATGGCCAGGGGGAGGGTCTAGGTCATTCCATTCTGGTGGAGGAAGAAGGGTCCTGATGATAAGCTGAGAAGTCACAAAATGCTCCCAAGCTGCCAGAGATGGGGGTCCAGTAGTTCCATGGAATCCTACACGTCTAAGCAGATTCACAGGGCCATAGCTACTGGAGGGAAAAGTGTTCTGGGGGGCTTTCAGAGGGGCAGCCTGGCCTTGATCAAGTTATGGAGCCCCTGAGCCTCAACATTCCCATGTGTAAAATGGGTTGATGTGGATTTAAGAGATAATCTATGTATCTAGTGCCTGACGTGGTGCTGGTGAGTGGCAACTACTGTTACCATTATTAGTAGTAGAAGTAATAGTAACTTCATTCTGCTTTTAACCAGCACAGTTATATTCCCGAAAGAAGAAACTCAACATATGAAAATCTAGAGGAATTAAGAAGTGACCACACACATTTATACAAACAGGTTGTCTGCAGGGTGTTCCTTTAAATTTTTACCTTCACAATAGACTTATGATAAGATTTAATGTGTCAAATAAACAAACAAACAAAGGAAGGAATGAATCACCATCTTACGGGCCCTCCTTAAATACTACTGTTGAAGAGAACAATTTTTTTCCTGGGACTGACAGATCTATTTGAAGATCCTGGACTAGCTTCCTCACTGTGCAAACCTTAAAAAAGGAATAGGGAAGTTGACTCCCACAGGACTGGAGGCACTGCCCCCACATACAGCCCCAGGAGAATTGGACTACACTGCCACACTCTCTGGAAAAACAGACTCCCACAAACACGGAAGGCCTGGATTAGAGCTGGAGGTCATGGTGTGCCCGTAAATGTTTCATGATCAGCTGAAAAATGAAAGCTCAGGGACTTCCCTGGCAGGCCAGTGGTTAGGACTCTGCACTCCCGCTGTAGGGGCACGCGTTTGATCCCTGGTTGGGGAGCCAAGATCCTGCAAGCCATATGACGGGCCAAAACAAGAACAGCAAAGACCCTATGTCGTGTTTGCCAGTTTCCATAGTAGAAATATTTCCACTATGAGTGGGGAGCATGGTGCTATAGAGCATTCTCCACTACATCTAGATAAAATAGATTTAAATAGCCTTGAGTATAGCATGTAGTAAAACGGGAAGTGATGAGTTTTGATGACAACCTTTGATCTGACTACATTTCATTTAGTCTTGAGTTTATAGAATTTAATTTTTTAATAGTGACTGTGTTTAACAACTTGCTCGCCGAGTTCCTGAAAATTTAACAACTGGCTCTTGCATGAGCCAGCTCCAGCGTGCTGCTGCTGGCTGGGGAGGTCCTTGGGGACCCTAGAGGACCCAGTGGAAATAGATCGTCCCCCCAAACATTTCCCCTGCCCTGAGGCAGTCTCTAACCAGCCTTCTATTTGCTTTATTCCCCTTGTCCCCACCTGAAATTATGTCTTTAATGACTTGTTAATTATTATTGATTTGTTTATTTGTTTACCAACTAGAATGTGAGCTCTGTGAGAACAAAGGCCTTCTTGGGTGGTTCATCTCTGAATCCCCAGTGCTGAGAACACCACGTGCGTGTAGCTGCCCCTCAATAGCCATGGATCGAATGCATGAGCAGAGATAGGGCTAGAAGCCTTCGAGGGTTCAAATCTTGCCTCTGCTACAAAGTGCATTTAAAAAAAAACTGGAGTGTAGTTTAACAGTGCTATGTTAGTTTCAGGTGTATAGCAAATAGATTCAGTATATTATATATATATATATATTCAAATTCTTTCCCCTTATAGGTTATTAAAAGATACTGCATAGAGTTCCCTGTGCTATTCAGTAGGTCCTTATTGGTTATCTATTTCAACTGTGTGTGTGTGTGTGTTAGTTGCTCAGCTGTGTCTGACTCTTTGCAACTCCATGGACTGCAGCCCGCCAGGTTCCTCTTATCCATGAAGTTCTCCAGGCAGGAATACTGTAGTGGGTTGCCATTCCCTTCTCCAGGGGGTCTTCCCAATCCAGGGATTGAACCCAGGTCTCCTGCATTGCAGGCAGATTCTTCACTATCTTTAGGGAAGCCACATCTTATATATAATAGTGTGTATATGTTGATCCCCAAAGGGTGCATCTTTCCTTGAGCCTCTTTATCTATAAAAGAAAAGAATTGGAGCAGAGACCCCCCACCCAGGGTTCCTTTCAGCTATAAAAGGTCTATACCTGATAAAGGCATCCCTTACCCACAGTGCAGCCCAGCAGGGATTCTTAGCTGAGCATCCTCAAGGGTGAAAGCCAGTGCACTGGTTCTTAGGACTGTCGGTTTTATTCTTTTCTTCTGAAGATAGCTTTTCACACTGAGTGCAGCGTGGCTTCTCTTGAGCGGCCGAGAGTGGCCCCAGCCCAACCTCCTGGGCTGTGCAGACAGAGAGTGCGAGCCAGGCCCTGCCAGTTCAGGGGCAGCAGAGTTTGAGGCCCGTTGCATCCATCTGCAGCCACACTTTGAGACTCTCAGCGGCTGGTGGAAACAGGTATTTGAGTCTCCTCCTTTTGCCGGTGGATTCTTTACCAACTGAGCTATCAGGAAAATCCGCCTGCAGGAGACCCTGGTTCGATTCCTGGGTTGGGAAGATCCCCAGGAGAAGGGAAAGGCTACCCACTCCAGTATTCTGGTCTAGAGAATTCCACAGACTCTATAGTCCATGGGGTCGCAAAGAGTCGGACATGACCGAGAGACTTTCACTTTTTCTTTGCAGGTGAGGCTGGACAGGGTTTGGGACCCTCTCTGTGAGGAACACACTTCCCTGTCCCCAGGGAAGAGGCCACCCATTGCTGTCTAGGGAGTCTGCCTGTCTCTTATTTGTTGTCTGTTTCCCTCAGGGGTGATCTGACTGAATCCAGCCTCCTCTTCCATGGGAGGCTCTGGGCAGAAGTAGGAACAGAGATAAACCAAGGCCGTATCTTCTGCTGCATCTCACTGCCAACCCCCACTTCCTTCAGGTTGTTCCCCCACCCAGGGCAAGCTGGGGATGGGTCTCCCCCCGCCTCCGACTACTGACTCTGGCTGCAGCCTCCTTGGGTGCCCAGCAACCCCAGGGAGCAGCTGATCTTCCAGTCCATCTGCTTTGGGGCAGTATCATAGGGTCTTTTTTTTGTGTGTGTGTGTGTGTGTAGTTCTGTGTTTCTACCATGCTTGGCTCACACTGAGATTCGGACTTGCTTTACCTGAGGGCCAGGACTTGGGCACGCACTACAGGGCCAGTGGGGCTCTCAGGGCTCAGCTTGCTCCTTCTCCAGATGGCAAACCGGGAGGAGGAGCAATTCAGAAACCAGAGACATCACCAAACAGTAACAGCTCACGCTTACTGAACACTCACTCACTCCAGATGTTGGTCTTGGAGCTTTACAGGAGCCCTGCCTTTTCATCACCCAGAAGCCTGGTTTATAAGTGAGGAAATGAAGCACTGAAAGATTCAGCGATTTCCCAGGGTCACATGGTAGGGGAGAGATTTGAGACTCATATACGGGCAAGATGACGGCGCCCTTCATCAAAGCTGCACACTGTCTTCAGAAAGAAGACCGCAGAGCCAGCTGGGAGCTGGCAGAGCCCCTAGTCCAAGCCTCTCGCTCAACAGGTGGAGAGACCCAGGCCCAGAGAGGGGTGGAGGCTTCTCTCAGGTCACACAGGGCCTGGGAGGTCCAGCCAGATCCCAACAGTGCCCTCCACCTACACTGCTTGAGAGAGGTTTTGGGTATGGAGTCCAGGATTTAACTGTAAAAGCTCAGAAACTCTTGGCTCCCTAGCCAGCCCCTCCAGGCTGTAGAGAAACAAGTGACCCACCTGCCCCTGGATGTCACACATTTCCTGTTTGTGAGCCTGGGTTGTGGTAGAGCCCTGAGGAAGGGCAAGGGCAGGACAGGGCCTTCCTTTCGGGAATTCGAATTGTTGGACGGGGGAATTGCTGCAGCGTTGTGCCTAAATGTTTCATTCTTGTAGACAGGGACACCGAGGCCCCCCGAATGTGAGAACCTGGCTGAAGTCGCAGAGGGCTCTGGGATCACCCTGGGTTTTGGTTTTGGTTTTAGAGTTTGGTTGGTTTAGGGTTTTGTTGTTCTTTTTGAGATGGTACAATCGTAGAATGTGTGAGCTGGTGGAGATCTAATCAGTACCTCAGTTCACCTCCGCGGTCGCTCAGCTGAGAAGCTGAGGCTGGGGTGGATGTGGGCAGGAATGGGAGAGTACTCTCTTTTTTTTCGTCGTGTAATGCTTTATTGTATTTGTTGTTGGTCACTCCCTAAGTGTGTCAGCTCTCTGCGACCCCGTGGACTGCAGCACACCAGGCTTCCCTGTCCTTCACCAACTCCCAGAGTTTGCTCAGATTCACTTCCATTCAGTAGGTGGTGCCATCCAGCCATCTCATCCTCTGTCGCCCCCTTCTCCTACTCAGTCTTTCTCAGCATCAGGGTCTTTTCCAAAGAGTCAGCTCTTGGCATCAGGTGGCCAAAGTATTGGAGCTTCAGCTTCAGCATCAGTCCTTCCAGTGAATATTCAGGGTTGATTTCCTTTAGGATTGACTGGTTTGAGCTCTTTGCAGTCCAAGGGAGTCTCAAGAGTCTTGTCCAACACCACAGTTCAAAAGCATCAATTCTTGGGCACTCAGCCTTCTTTTTGGTCTAGCTCTCACATCTATACATGACTACTGGAAAAACACAGCTTTGGCTAAACGGACCTTTGTCGGCAAAGTGACATCTCTGCTTTTTAATACGCTGTCTAGGTTGGTCATAGCTTTCCTTCCAAGGAGCAAGCACCTTTTAACTTTATGGCTGCAGTTTACTGTCCAAAGTGATTTTGGAGACCAAGAAAATAAAATCCCCCTCTGTTTTCATTTTTTTCCCTTTTATTTACCATGAAGTGATGGGACTGCATGCCATGATCTTAGTTTTTTGAATGTTGAGTTTTAAGCCAGCTTTCTCACTCTCCTCTTTCACCTTCATCATGAGACTCTAGTTGCTCTTCGCTTTCTGCCATTAGGGTGGTATCATCTGCATATCTGAGGTTCTTGATATTTCAGCCAGCAATCTTGATTCCAACTTGTGATTCTTCCGGTCTGGCATTTTGCATGATGTTCTCTGCATAGCAGTTAAATAAGCAGGGTGACAGCCTTGCTGTACTTCCTTTCCCAATTTTGAACCAGTCAGTTGTTCCATGTCTGGTTCTAACTGTTGCATCTTGACCTGCATAGGGGTTTCTCAGGAGGCAGGTAAGGTGGTCTGGTATTCTCCTCTCTTTAAGAATTTTCCAGTTTGTTGTGATCCACACAGTCAAAGGTGTTAGCGTAGTCAGTGAAGTAGAAGTAGATGTTTTTCTGGGATCCAATGGATGTTGGCAATTTAATCTAAATGTTTCACTGTATATTTAACAATTACTTTATTGTTGAAAATTTAAGAAAATATTTTTTTAAATTAATTTTTATTGGATTATAGTTGATTTACAATGTTGTGTTAGTTTCTGCTGTATAGCAAAGTGAATCAGTTATACATATAGTCACTCTTTTTCAAAAAGAATTTTTAATGGCTGTGTCAGGTCTTAGTTCCAACTCTCTAGTTATGGGGCACAGGCCCCAGAGCCCATAGACTCTGTAGCATGCAGCATATGGACTTCGTTGCCCCAAGGTATGTAAGCTCTTGGGGGCTTCCCAGGTGGCTCAGTGGTAAAGAATTTGCCTGCCAGTGCAGGAGACACAGGTTTGATCCTTGGGTCAGAAAGATCCCCTGGAGAAGCAAATAGCAAGCCGCTCCAGTAATTTTGCCTGGAAAATTCCATGGACAGGGGAGCCTGGTGGGCTACAGTCCGTGGAGTTGCAAAGAGTTGGACACAACTTAGTGACTAAACAACATATGGGATCTTAGTTCCCTAACCAGGGATCAAACCTGCATCCCCTGCATTGGAAGGCAGATTCTTAACCACTGGGCCACCAGGGAGGTCCCTATATCCACTCTTTTTTTTCCCCCTACTCTTTTCAGAGCGCTTTCTTAAGATTCTAGAGCTGGCTGCTGGCAGAACCCTGAGGAGAACTCATTTTTTGAATCAACATGCAACAAATACCATTAAATGCCACCTCTTACCCCATGCTGATTAACAAGGAACTTTCCATCTGGTGGGGAGGCAGATATTAACCCAATAATTACGCATATGTGTCCAAAGAGGGGTCACTACCCTCAAGAAAAAGAACAGGAAGCTACATGGAGAATAAGACTCTTCCCTTAGAAAGTACGTTTGTAGCTGACACCTAAAGGACATGTAGGGAGGGGGTGAACGGGTGTGAGGGAGGTGGGGAAAGGTGTCCCAGGCAGAGAAAAGAGCATGTGCAAAGGCCCTGAGGCAGGAAGCCCCTCATTTTGTACATGACAAAGCCGAAGCCCAGAGACTGGAAACCGATCCAGCTAAGCAACCCCAAGAATCTTTCTCTTCCCTCCACACCCCCAAATTCTCTCTAACTTTTTTTGAGGGAGAGAGGCAGAAGATAACTAAACAAATGAGTTAGTGGCAGAGCTAGAATGACAAGGGCCCACCCCTTCATGATGAGGGACTTTTAGAAACCCCTAAAACAGGCAGTTTCTAAACCATGGGACCTTGACTAAGACAGTTAGCCCCTCAGAGTCCCTGTTTCTTCATCTGTAAAATGATAAAGCCCTTTCCGTGGAAGGACTCCGTGCTGGCTGGTCAATGTGGGAAACTGCCGACTCCCGTTCGGTGCCTCCTCCTAGGTCAGCCCTGGGCCCGGGGTCTGAAGGGGCCTCTCTCCACCCCGTTGTCTGACTGTAATCCTATAACCCAGCAGTCAGCATTAACCATATATGGTACCAGTGTCCCATCAAGACAATATGAATCTTGGACAGTGAACTTCTAGGAGATAAAAAGGAAGCTTGGGAGCCTATTAATACTATACATCCATCATCTCAAAAGACACTTCAACAGGCAGTGCTGTTTACTCCTCCCAGCAGCCTTGCAAGGGGGGTGCTCTTCTGCCCCTGGGCTAGGGAAGGACACTGGGTCTCTCAGAAGGATCCTAACTGAGCTCACATGGCTGGGGAGGGGCCACTCCGGGGGTGGGGGGGCAGCCCCAGCCTGCTCACCTTGGCAGCTACCTTCTAGTCTGTCTGCCCTTGAGACAGCCCTAAGCAGAAGGTCCAGGCGCCAGGAAAGTGGACCCATGCGGCCCAGGGCAGAGGGCAACCCTGGGAGGCAGACACACTGGCTGCCCTTCTAAACCGATAGTCTTTAAATCTTTGCTCAACGTTTATCTGGGGTGGAGGCGGGTGGTGCTGGAGGAGGTGGATTTGCAGTGAATCCCAATGGTGAGCCTCTTCTCGATTCTGAATTCGTTCTACACAAGAACCTTTTGCAGAGCAGAAGGGGTAGAAATTCACTGACAAAGTCACTTTCCCAGCTGCAGTGAGTTAATGTCCTAAAAAAACACTGGCTGTTCCTCATTTTTCTTTCTCCAGTGTGTGTTTGAGCTTTTCCAAGCTAGACAGCTTCTTGGGAGGCTCGTTAGAAGATTTGTTTTGGTTCTGTTTTTATTTGAAATTTATTGAAATGTAGATGAGAACAACTAGTCTCAGAAAGGTGGACCACTCTGCCGGTCATTTATTTTGACTGAACAGTTTGGGGTATTCTTTGGATGACATATTTGAACTTGGCTCCTTTTATTAATTAAGCACAGAAAATATTGCTTGCATTTACATAAAAGACAGCAATGCATTTTTGGAAAGTGTCAGAGAACCACTAGATTTATTTAAATAGCTTTTGGTCTGGTTTTAATAGTAATGTATTCTCATTGTAGAACATTTGAAAAATGTAGAGAAGTGGAAAGAATAAAGTGATCACACTACCACAATCTCATGGCACAGAATTCACAGCTATGACCACGTGACACTAGGTGTTGTTTTATTCTTTCTATAAAATATAACATAAACTGTTTTTTTTTTTTTTACATAAACTGTTTTAACATGATTTGAATATGCAGTTCAGTAGCACTAAGTACATTTGCTTCACCAGTCTCTAGAACTTTTCCATCATCCCAAACAGAAGCCCTGTACCAACTGAGCAAATAATTTCCCATTTCTAACTCCTTGCAGGCTTCCCTGGTGGCTCAGGGGTAAAGAATCCACCTGCAGTGCAGGAGAAGTGGGTTCGATTCCTGGGTTGGGAAGATCCCCTGGAGAAGGAAATGGCTACCTACTCCAGTAAACTAAACTACCACCACCAACTCCATGCGGCACATAAAAGTGAAAGTCATTCAGTCGAGTCCAACTCTTTACGACCCCATGGACTGTAGCCTGCCAGGCTCCTCTGTCTATGCAAGTCTCCGGGCCAGAATACTGGAGCGGGTAGCCATTCCCTTCTGCAGGGGATCTTCCCAACCCAGGGATTGAACCCAGGTCCCCCGCATTGCAGGCAGATTCTTTAATGACTGAGCCATCAGAGAAGCCCTTGCAGTGCATGGTAACCACTATTCTACTTTCTGTATCTATGAATTCAACTACTCTAGGTACCTCAGCTAAGTAAAAGTATACAATATGTGTCCTTCCGTGTCTGGCTTATTTCACTTAGCATGATGTTTTCAAGGTTTGTCCACGGTGAAGCACGTGTCAGAATTTCATTCCTTTTTCAGGCCAAATAGCATTCCACTGTGTGTCTGGACTGCATTTCTTTGTCCATTCACCTGTGGATGGATATCTGAGTTGTCTTCACCTTTTTGGCTTTTGTGAATAATGCTGCTTGAACATCAGTGTACAAATATCTCTCTGAGTCCCTGTTTTCAGTTCTTCTGGGTCTATCGCTAGAAGTAGGATAGCTGAATCATATTGTAATTCTGTGTTTTAATTTTTTGAGGAACTGTCCTACATGTCCGGTAACTCTGATGTATAAGATCCAAAATATAAATCATAGTCTATATGCAATTTTTAAGAATAATTTTATTTATTTGCTTTTGGGCTGTCCTGGGTCTTTGTTGCCGCGTGGTTTTTTTCTCTAGTTGAAGCAAGTGGGGGCTACTCTCTAGTTGCGGTGCTCGGGCTTCTCACTGAGGTGGCTTCTCTTGCCGTGGAGCACAGGCTCTGGGGCACTTGGGCTTCAGTATTTGCCGCAGTTGGGCTCCACAGTTGTGGTTCCCAGGCCCTAGAGCGCAGGCTCAATAGTTTTAGCACATGGTCTTAACTGCTCCACTACACGTGGGATCTTCCCAGATCAGGGATCGAACCAGTGTTTCCTTCATTGGCAGGTGGATTTTTTTTTTTGCCACTGAGCCACCTGGGAAGCCCTAGGTGCAATTTTGTGCCCGACTTTCTCACTTAAATTTTCCATTTTATTGACTATTCCTCAAAAACATTTTCGAAAGTTTGCATTGTTATATCACATTTCCTTTCTCCCCACTCATTGATTTCTGGGCCACAGCAAAATATTTTGAACTATGATGATAAAATAAATAACTTGCTTTCGGTAAACAGCTTTATGTTTTGTTCGTACTTGTTCGAGAAATACTCTGGCTGCCCTCAAGAAATTTTTAAATTTCTTCTTGAGGATTCTTAGGGATCATCCAGTTCAGTGTTTTTAAAAGTTCTTTGTCGCCAAGAAACCTTTACTACAAACAAAATAGCAAAGAGATAAAAGGAGAGCTGATCAAGAGAAAGGTGGATGGGACTCAGAGTCCTGCCCTGTCAGTCTCCCCAGCTCCTCTCTGTCTCTGAGGGACTTTGGTGGGGAGATTCTGTTTTTTTTTTTTTTTCTGGAACTCAGTTTAAAAACCACCATGCTGATCCAGCATTTTTATTTTAACAAAGAGTGGACATCTTGAGAGAAGACGGGACTTGCTTGAGGTCAAATTCATTTTTTTAATTTGTTCATTCATTCATACTTTTTCTCAACCCATATCACCTACTGAGCGCATGGCAGCATCACTTAGGGAGCTTGTTAAAAATACAGGTTCTCAGGACTCTTGCTTCTGCACTGTAAAGCATAGGCGCTGGTGAGACCCGGACAGGAACCCCAGCTCCACAGTCCACACTGGGTTCTGTCAGGGGGAGGTTTCCCATTGTAGCCCCTGTGTTTGCATATTCAGCCCTTTGACCCGAGTGCCCTTCCCCACCCACCGCACTCCTACTCACCCTCTGAGGCCCAGTTCAAACGTAGCCCCTTCCTCTATGAAGCCTGGCTGCAAAGGCTTCCTTCCTCTTAGGCCCCCAGAACACAACAGGGGGATTCATCCTCACTCAGCCACTCGGATTTTTTTTCTTTCTATTGTATGTAATTGCTTCCAGGCTTGGCTCTCTGACGACAATGTAAGCTCCTTAGGGAGTTTTTATAATCTCTGCGTGCCCCACGGTACCAGGCATAGATGGGGATGCTTTGTGATTGTTTATTGGCTGGACTTGGATCTAGTACAGCCCCATATTTAGAGGATAAAAAAAAAATTGCAGCCCAGATAAAGTCTGCAATTTGTGGAAGGTCATACAACCCATCAGGTGTGTCCTGGGCTCAGCCTGGCACTGGCCAGCTGCCCGGGAGGGCAATTAGCTGTCTGGCCTGAGCAGAGAGCATCGGCTCCCCTACCTTACCACTGCCTCCCATGATAGCCCAGATTTTCTGAAATCCAGGGAGCTCCGCCTTGCTGGAGATTCAGTATGCATGTCTGGATGCCTGGCATTGCAAATAAAATTGAGTTTTCATGAAGTTTCACAAAGTATAAAACTTCAGCAGATATTATGTGACCGCCACTTGGACCAAGCCAGTGCTCTGACGCTAAGAAAGCAAGACTAATAGGGACTGTCTGGGGGCGGGGCCAGCCAGCCTGCTATCCAGAGGCGGTTGCTCCAAGCCCTCCTGTTATGCTCATTTGTGATCAACAACTGATACTTTTCTAATTAGCACACTGGATGCTTTTTTTAATTGGGAAAACAGGTGCGTTGCTTATTATGATAAATGTTATACACGGGCTCACAGCGCTGAAATCAAAGGAGTTGTGATGTTTATGTATTTATGCTGTGTGGATGGGATGGCAGTTTCTGTTCACTCCCTGCTGTTGCGTGGAGATGGTATTCCAGTCCTTTACCCCATCCCAGCCAGGAACTCTGGGTTCTGTGGGCTAAGGGGACAGAACCCAGCCTCTGGAAATCTGGCTTCTGCCTCTGCAGGGGTTGTTAGCCATTATTGTGCTCTTTCATGGACTCCTTTGGCATCTGTTAAAATATTAATGTTAGGGTTGAATTTCAGTTCAGCCAAACTGAGATGCTTCCTCATTGGTAATTGGGGGGTGATTCCAGTACCTGCCTCTCAGAGAGCTTAGCAAGAATTGAATAATGAGTATAAAGTGCTGAGAACCCAGCCTAGCATTCAATAAATAGTAGCATTTGCTGCTGATCCTGCCTTGTTGTTTTATTATTATTATATAAAGTACAGACTCCTACTATTCAGTACCTCACACTCTGGACTGGGATATATATAATTATATATAAGTAATTAAAGGTAGAAGTAAAGGTGCAGAAAAGAAGCCTGCGAAGGGGCCAAGGTGGATGCAGAGAGAATGAAATGGTTTCTCCTGAAAGCGCCAGACGGTGGCTAAGCTTTTGGGTCAGCCAGACCTGGATGAGTTCTGGTTCTGATCCTTAGTTGATTGAGCTTGAGCAAGAGATAGCACCTTCCTGAGCCTTGGTTTCCCTCCCTATAAAATGGGAATACCAGTAGAATCTACAAGGATGCTGTGGACGTCACCTCCTTCCCTCCCATAATCAGCCAGTTAAATCACATATCTTTGTTGCCTTGAACCATATGCTCCTCCTTGTCTTTCTAGCCAACTCTCCCCACCCTAGTCTGAAACAGTCTGTCCATCAAGTTGCCATCCCTCCCATTGTCCCTGGGCTGGTGTGGCTGGCTCGGTTACCACCCCAGCAGGGTTGCAGAGCTGCTTGGCACCCTGTGTCCTCATTCCTGGCCAGTATCCTCTCTTGGTGCCCAAGGCATCTGCTCCTAACCTGGGTGCCTCTTACGCTGCAAGCCTGACATGTTCATAGGAGTGACCTAGCTTCCTATTCCATAGCAAAGGGAAGCCGTAGAAGACAATGCTCTGAACTTCCTTCTCATTCCTTTCAAATTTAGCTGAATCTGCACCCATCTTTGAGACCTAAGGAGGAAAAAATTTCTACAGGACACTGAGGAACACTCTTATCTCTGCTTCATTTTCCTTTGTTCATGCAAGGCTCTCACTGATGAGGAGGGTAAAGATTTTATAGGGAAGAGTAGAAGTTATCCTACTCTGTGTGAGATAGGGAGTGTATCAGTCAGGATGGTGTACGTTATGCTGCAGTAACAAGCAACCCCTGAATCTTAGGGACTAAATCCATAAAGGTAGGGTTTTTTTTTTTTTTGCTATACCTCTCAGTTTGTGGGATCTTAGTTCCCCAAACTAGAGATTGAACCCAGGCCCTCAGCAGTGAGAGCATGGAGTCCTAACCTCTGGACTGCCAGGGAATTCCCTAAAGCTTTCTTTCTTACTCTAGTTATTGTGAGCATCTTGAGTCAGCTAGGGGCTGTGCTCCTCATTCAAGGAACCAGGCAGATGGAGCAGTTACCTCCTTGAATGTACTTCATGGCACACAGAAAGAGAGCCCTAGAGGGTCTTCCATTGGCAATAAATGCTTGGGCCAGCTCACATCTTACTGGTCAGACTAGTCACGTGGCTCTACTCAGCCACAAGAGGACCAGGAAATGAAAGCCTCCCACGAAGATGGAGAGTAGGAAATATT
This sequence comes from Moschus berezovskii, assembly GCF_049115385.1. Taxonomy (NCBI): domain Eukaryota; kingdom Metazoa; phylum Chordata; class Mammalia; order Artiodactyla; family Moschidae; genus Moschus; species Moschus berezovskii. The sequence goes on from NC_142470.1 coordinate 14,552,710, forward strand.
TCGTAGAACAGAATTAATGAGTACTTGAGGCAGGTTACTCCTTTCTTTACCTAGGGTGCTAAATCAACTCTCCAAGCTGAGATAACCAGGCTGGTGGTACAGATGGAGCAGGCTGTTGGCTCTTTTGTGAGTACTAGGAAACCACAACCAGAGAGGAAAGACCCCAAGGCACTTCTCAGGCTCAAGTGTGAAGCAGAGCAACAAAAAGGCACATGCAACTGCCAGCCTCTCTAGGGTGGGGAAAAAAAGCGGCTCCTCATGAAAAAGAGCAGCCATGAAGAGGGCAGGTGATGCCTGCTTGGAGTTCCAGGTGCTCAATGTGTAGGGAAGGCAGAGGCAACGAGTGTTGAACCAGGGTTTGCAGACCACGTTCTTCATCTCAGAACTACATGGGGTTCTATGAGTGGAGTGCACATTTAGGTGTTTTTGCTCCATTTCTGAGCTAGCTATTTCGTGTTTATGAGAGGGATGTTCTTTCTGAATTGGATGCCTCACTATCTCCAGTGCACCCCCGATGCTCACCTTCTTCCAGTGGCATTTCTTTTGTTTGTTTGTTTGTTTTTTGGCTGCGTAAGGTCTTAATTGAACCACGTGGGATCTTCGATGTGTTGTGTGGGACAGTAGTTGTGGCACGTCGTCTCCAGTGCACGTGGGCTTCAGTAGTTGCGGCACGTGGGATCTTAGCTCCCCGACCAGGGATCGAACCTGTGTCCCCTGCATTGCAAGGCACATTCTTAACCACTGGACCACCAGGGAAGTCCCGCCAGTGACATTTCTGTGTCCCATCGTGGCATGCAAAATCGTTCAAGAGCAGTGCGGGTAGAAGCGGGAGGGAAGGACAGAGATGTGGCCATCCCTGGAAGAGGATTTGGAGTTTTTCTTGGGCATAAATAAGGAAACTCTGGAAGAAGACCATTGACTGACGCTCTCAGCCCCTTCCCGGAGCGCTTGATTTCCTGTGCTATGGTTAAGAGGCGTCTCTTCCTGGAGAGATGCCAGATTCCTGTGTTCCAGCTGTAGCTTTCCCACTTCGTTGCTGAGTGGGCCCTGATAAGTTATTTCCCTGCCTTGGTGCCTCAGTTTTCTCATCTGTAAATTGAAGTGGCTCAGAAGGCTCAGACCAGACTTGAGAGGAGAGTGGTGCTGGGTGGTGAGGGTGTTCCTGTAGCTGTATGGATGAGGAGGCAGGTAAGACTCCTCTCTGAATCCTCCCAATGTCCATGGAGCCCAGAGGAAGGGAGTGACTCATTGCTGCCACGGGACACTCACCTTGGTTGCAGGATGTGTGTGGCTGCCAGAAAGTTGGACTTCCCACTACACTGAGCTCCATGAGAGAGAGGCCTTATTGGCTAATCCTTGTCAATCCTGTAGCCTGGACAGTGCCTGGCATTTGGTAGGTGGCAGTGTTCTTGCCTGGAGAATCCCAGGGAAGGGGGAGCCTAGTGGGCTTCCATCTATGGGGTCACAGAGAGTCGGACACGACTGAAGTGACTTAGCAGCAGCAGCAGCAGTGTTGTGTGTTAGTCACTCAGTTGTGTCCAACTCTTTGCGACCCCATGGACTGTAGCCCACCAGGCTTCCCTGACCTTCACTGTCTCCCAGAGTTTGCTCAGACTCATGTCCATTGAGTCGATGATGTGATGTACACTATCTCATTTATTATGGTCTAAGAGAGAGACCATTTCATGAAAGGATGGGCACGATAAAGGACAGAAATGGGAAGGACCTAAGAGAAGCAGAAGAGATTAAGAAGTGGTGGCAAGAATACACAGAAGAACTGTTCAAGAAAGGTCTTAATGACCAGGATAACCACAATGGTGTGGTCACTCACCTAGAGCCAGACATCCTGGGTTGTGAAGTCAAGAAAGGAAGCATTACTACAAACAAAGCTAGTGGAGGTAATGGAATTCCAGCTGAGCTATTTAAAATCCTAAAAGATGATGCTATTAAATTGCTGCACTCCATATGCCTGCAAATTTGGAAAACTCAGCATTGGCCACAGGACTGTAAACATCAGTTTTCATTCCAGTCCAAAAGAAAGGCAATGCCAAAGAATGTTCAGACTACCATACAGTTGCGCTTATTTCACATGCTAGCTAGGTAATGCTCAAAATCCTTCAAGCTAGACCTCAACAATACATGAACCGAGAACAAGCAGGATTTAGAAAAGGCAGAGGAACCGGAGATCAAATTGCCAACACTCACTGGATCATAGAAAAAACAAGAGAATTCCAGAAAAACATCCACTTCTGCTTCATTAACTATGCTAAAGCCTTTGACTGTGTGGATCACAACATACTGTGGAAAATTCTTAGACATGGGAATATCAGACCACCTTACCTGTCTCCTGAGAAACTTGTATGAAAGTCAAGAAGCAACAGTTAGAACCAAACATGGAACAACAGACTGGTTCCAAACTGGGAAAGGAGTATGTCAAAGCTGTATATTGTCACCCTGCTTTTTTAACTTCAATGAACTATAACTTCCAAGAACTATACAAGAAAGATCTTCATGACCTAGATAATCATGATGGTGTGATCACCAACCTAGAGCCAGACATCCTGGAATTTGAAGTCAAGTGGGCCTTAGGAAGCATCATGATGAACAAAGCTAATGGAAGTGATGGAATTCCAGTTGAGCTATTTCAAATCCTAAAAGATGATGCTGCGAAAGTGCTGCCCTCAATATGCCAGCAAATCTGGAAAACTCAGCAGTGGCCACAGGACTGGAAAAGGTCAGTTTTCATTCCAGTCCCAAAGAAAGGCAATGCCAAAGAAAGAGCCTCTTAATGAGGGTGAAAGAATGACAAAGCTGGCTTAAAACTCAACATTCAAAAAACTAAGATCATGGCCTCCGATCCTGTCACTTCATGCAAATAGAAAAGGAAAGAGTGGAAACAGTGACAGATTTTATTTTCTTGGGCTCCAAAATCACTGCAGACAGTGACCGCAGCCATGAAATTAAAAGATGCTTGCTCATTGAAAGGAAAGGTATGACAAACCTAGATGGCACATTAAAAAGCAGAGATACCACTTTTCCAGCAAAGGTTCATATAGTCAAAACTGTTTTTTCAGTAGTCATGTATGGATGTGAAAGTTGGACCATAAAAGAAGGCTGGTTGAGCTCTGAAGAATTGATGCTTTCGAACTGTGGTGCTGAAAACTCTTGAGAGTCCCTTGTGTTGACTAAAAAAATACACAACTTGAAAGTTGTGAGTTAAGTTTTATTTGGGGCAAAATGAGGACTGCAGCCTGGGAAGCAGCACCTCAGATAGCTGGGAGAGACTGCTCCAAAGAGGCAGTGGGGGAAGGTCAATATATAAGGTTTTGGTGAAGGGGGAGTTCAATACCATGAAGCACTCATTTTACAAAAGGTTTTTTGGTAGCCATGAGGATCTGATGTCACCATGAAGGGATTTAGTGCTTCTCTACTTCTTGCATGGAGAATCCCAGGGGCGGGGAAGCCTGGTGGGCTGCCGTCTATGGGGTCGCACAGAGTTGTACACGACTGAAGCGACTTAGCAGCAGCAGCAGCAGATATGAAGACATGCAAGGATTGAGATCATAAAATCTGTTCCTAAGCACATATACCTACCTAGAGACCTATCCCACCAGATTCCCTGGAGCAGAGGGCACCTCACTTCACCCTGAGCCCCCTCAGGGGCTGCTGAAGGTCAATAGCTATAGCAGCATGGGGTTCCATTTCCCTAGAGGCAGATGGCAAATGCCTTTGTTGCTCAGTGGTTGACAGTGCTCTTGGTAAGTGCCAATTTGTAGTTGACACTTGGATTGCAAGGAGATAAATTAGTCAATCCTAAAGGAAATCAACTCTGAATATTCACTGGAAGGACTGATGCTGAAGCTGTAGCTCCAGTACTTTGGTCACCTGATGCAAAGAGCCGACTCATTGGAAAAGACCCTGATGCTGGGAAAGATTGAAGGCAAAAGAAGAGGCCAGCAGAGAATAAGATGGTTAGATAGCATCACCGACTCAATGGACATGAGTTTGAGCAAACTCTGGGAGATAGTGAAGGACAGGGAAGCCTGGTGTGCTGCAATCCATGGGGTCACTAAGAGTTGGACACAAGTTAGCAGCTAAACAGCAACAACAAAAAGAAAGACATTCTCATTTACAGAGGAGAGAAACCAAGTCCCAGGAGGTCAAATGACTTGCCCAAGGTGACGTATTTAGTCAATGCTCAGACCAGGCTCATGCAAGTGCAGGCTCTAACTACTATGCTATACTGCCTCCCGCTACTATGATGAGATGGAACAGTGCTTGTCTGTTCGTGATATTAATAATAATACGAGTTGCCTTTTTCTAAGTACCTGCGAGGTACCAGGAACTTTACAGATGTTATTCTTCACCTTTTAACAACTTAAGGAGTAGTAAAGTATTATTCCTATTTTTATAGATGAGCAAATTGAGGCTCAGAAAGTGATGTGACTTATTCAGGGCCACACAGCAAGAAAGTTGGGGGGTGAGGGGCAGCTGGAATTTGAGCTCAGGCCTGGCTCATTCCAAGAACAGGCAGGAAAAAAGTCATCTCCGTTGTGGGCTCCGTTAAGAGATTTTCTTGGTTTTGTAGTTGTTTAACTTCTCACTAGGGTTCCTGGAACCTCATCACTACAGATTAATTCTTGGACAGGCTTTTATGCTCGAGTCAACTTACTGTAAGAAAAAAAGTCTAGTGTGTGTGGGGGAAGCCCAAGACAAAGCAACCTCAGGATTTTCTGGTAAATTCTTAGACTCTTAATGCCTCCTGGCCTACATAGGGGAAGCAGGGCAAGCTGAGATGATTCTAGCCCCAGGCGCTAAGCGGGGCTGGGTGCGGTTGGGGAGAGACTGGGCTTGTACCACCTCCTGGATTGCAAATGGCCACAGGAAAGAGTCTGACTGCTGCAGAGGCTAACCTAAGGCACCAGTTGATAGTAAACACAAGCCTTGAATCCTCAAGGGTCGGAGGGGACTTCATTGAACCCTTTTTCTTTTATTGAGCTGTTTTTACATAAAATGACCCTATGATTTATCCTCCAAACCTGCAAACCTTTGAGAGTGAATGGGGCACGAAAACAATGACCTGTTACTTGATCACAACATGTGTAGATCAGAACTGTGATAGGGAAAGCATCTTGATGTTACAGGCTCTGGGAAACTACCCACGCCAGGTTGGGGGGATGGGTGGCTGTGAAAAGGTCAAGACCAGGCGACAAAAATAGGAGGGTGGTAAAATAGAACAGGAGACCAGGAGATGGGGCAGGTGGAGCAGTGACTTCCACCCCAGGACACCTCTGCAACTCTGGCCCTGGGCCAGCCCCCACCTGGTTAACACAGTAGCAGTAGCTGAGGTCTGCAGAGAGCACTTGGCATTTGTGGGCACACGTGTCCCTCCCACCAGACTTGCACTTAACAATTGCAGGGAGTGGATGACGTTTTGTCTGTGCCTAGCCCGTCCCAACAGTCTCAGCACTGAGTACTTCCCTTTCAAGCATTTGCTGATGATGGTGTAAATGCTAGTGGGCATGGCTTTCCTGAAGTGCGCCAGGGGAGATGATGTTCAGCTTGCAGAGGGAAGAGTCAGGGGACCTGTCTGTGAGGAGCTGTTAGGTTCAGTGGGAAAGGTGAGGCAGGCAGAACTTACTGATTTTATGATCTTGCCATATTACCTGACTCTGAGCTTTGGATTCCCTGTCTGGGAAACAGAGGGCTCTTTACTGATTGTGGGGCTTCCCTGGTGGCTCAGAAAGTAGTTTGCCTGCAATGTGGAAGACCCAGGTTTGATCCCAAGGTCAGGAAGATCCCCTGGAGAAGGGCATGGCAACCCACTCTAGTATTCTTGCCTGGAGAATCCCATGACAGAGGAGCCTGGCAGGCTACAGTCCATGGGGCTGCAAAGAGTCGGACACGACTGAGCGACTCACACTTATGAGAATAGGATTCAGTGAGATAGTATGTGTAAAGGAAAGGCAGTTTTGATTACTAACAATAAGATTCTGGGAAGGAGAACTCATCTCTCCTGAAAAGATGTGTCTTACAATCAATCAGAACAGTCCAGAGATGAACCAGACTACCCGGGTTGGTGGTGAAGCCTTCTCATCACTGGAAGTCTTCCAGCAGAGGCGGTCGGGCATGGATGCTATAAATGGTGTGACCACCTTTGGGAGAGAGGCTGGGTTAGCAGGGCATGGGGGAGAGGAAAGCTGAGAAGAGGGACTTGTTTACGTCCCTGTCCGTGTCACCTGGAAGACCGTGCTGTCGGCCAGCGAGTGGAGCACACGGGACCAGCAGCCTGGGACTGGTGGGAACTGGCCCTTTGAGAAGTGGGGATTTGCTTCTAGGAGGGAGAACAGGAAACAGAGGCCCCTGACGATTTTATCTTTTTCTCATGTAACGGCCCCTTGCTGGTTCCAGGCCCTCCCATCTTGGCTGAGAGAGAGGAGGCGGCTTCTTTGGATCTTGAGCGCTCAGCTGTTCCGATGCAAACCTGGTAGAGCTTGGGATTCAGCACACCTGTTGGCTCCAGGGCACTCTCTCCATCCAGGGCTATGCCCTCCCCTCTGATTCTGGTCTCTGGAGCCTCATTACATGCTCTGGATGCACCAGCTGCACCCACACGGGGGCTCTTTGCCCAGAGTCTGTGGCTCGACATGAGGGTGCCATGAGCCCCCGGAGCTGGCAGGCAATGCAGAGTTAGGGAGACACAGCTCCTACCTTTTCATCTAATGGGGAGGATTAGTGGGGGGGACACTGAGGCACACCCAAGGAGTTGCTTAGAATTGGACCCCTGCCTGTCTATTGCCACCATTCCATTTGCCCCACTCCGTGGGATTCTGAGACAGCAGCATCCTTGCCAGGGGAACACAACCTTCCCTCTTCCGGGGGTACATGGGGCCAGAGGCAGTCACAGGAGTGTCAGCGGGTGGTGCTGAGCTGAGAATTCAGATGTGGCTTCTCTCAGCATCCCCAACAACTTTGGTGTCCAGCTGTCCAGCCTCTCGGCTCTGCCCCTCAGGTTTCAGGGCTGTGCGCGTTCACAGGCCGGTTCAGGACTCCCCACTGTCTCTCAGCGCTCCCTGCCCTTGGTGCACAGCAGACCTGCTGGCTCTTGCCTGCACGCTGGCAGCTCCCAAATCGGGCTCTGCCCAGGCTCTCTCTCTAGAACAATGTTACTGAGCTGGCTTCGGAGGTTCTTCAAACTCAGCGCTTCTAGAACCAAGCATCAACGCCCCCTCCTTCCAACCGCTCCTCTCCACTTTCCAATCAACCGTCTGATCTCCTATACCAGCCAGAAACCTGGGGACCAGCTGGGTTTCCGGATCACCTGCAGACAGATTCCTGGGCCCCACCCTGGGCATCCTGATTGGTTAGAGCTGAGTGGACCTGATGCTCCGCTTCTCTAACAAGCTCCCAGGTGATGCCGAGGCTGCTCCTTGTTCTATCCACACTGAGTCGCACTGAACTAGACTCATCTCACTCCCTTCATCCCATGGCTCACTGTTATTCTTGTTACTGGGGCTTCCCTGGTGGCTCAGACAGTAAAGAATCTGCCTGCAATGCAGGAGACCCAGGTTCTACCCCTTGGTTTGGGAAGATCCCCTGGAGAAAGGCATGGCAACTCACTCTAGTATTCTTGCCTACAGAATTCCATAGACAGAGGAGGTTGGTGGAGACTAACATATACACACATTCTTGTTATTATTACCATAGTTAATACGTATTGAACATTAGGGGCCAAGCCCTGTACCAGGCATGCGTTTCGGCCTACAAAGATGTACCGAGTGCCAGGTGCTATAATAGACATTTCCACTTTGGTACAAAACATACATATGTATCTGCCAGTAGAGTTGACGTTCTGGTCAAAGAAGAAAGAAATTTAAAGGAAAAATAAGTTACCTACAAAAGGAAAGTAATCTAAAATGCAGGACTGTTTCGTCTCTCCAAGAATGTGACACTGAAGCAAATTTTGAAAGATAATTCAGTTCTTATAACCCAAGGTCTCAAGATGCCGCTTCTTTCTTGTCTCCCAGCTCTCCCCATGGCGTTAGGTCTCCACATCCCCCTCCCCGACATTGGCCAGCCGCCTCCTGGCTGAGCTCCCTGCCTGGAGATTTAACTTCTCCCACTGACCCTCATCCTGCAGCCAAAGAAGCCTTCTAAAAAGCGAATCGTTGTAGCTCTCTTTGCCTAACAGGATTCCCTAGGACCTTCAGGAGGAAATGCAGATTCCTCAGGTTCAAGGCTGGTGGTGATAAGATTCACCTCGCCCCTCCAGCTTCTCTGCCCCCACCCCACCCCCATTCTGCCTCCTTCATCCTCCACACTTCAGCTATTCTGGATGGGGGCTTCTCAACTTCCCACTTTGCTGCACCCGCCCCGATCACCACCCCACCCATTCTGTCTCTTCACTTTTTGCACACGGGGAAGCACCTTCTGCCTGTCTTGGTGCCCGCCCCCCCCCCGCCCCTGCACTCCTGCATCCTCCCTGCGGAGCTGACCTTTGGTACCCGTCCTTTCCCTCCTAGGAATCTTCAAGCCCTTCTCCGCTTGTCTCTGTCTCATCACGAGTATTTCCCTTTTGCTCCACGGCCTCATTGGACCCTCTCTCCAGCCCTCCCAAGGCAAGCCCCTGGCGAGAGGTCCTGGCACTCACCGACATCACTTCCTTACCTGAGGTTCATTCCTTGGGCCGCTGCAATCCGGTGCCCAGCTCCAGGCATCCATGTGTTCTTGACGCCAGCCGCACCGGGAAGCTCTTCTCTGACATCCTTCCCCTCCCAGGGTGATCTTACCACTCACATCTCAGTGATGCCTAGAGCTGAACACTGGCAGACCTGTAGCATCTCTCTGGGGCATCCCACAGAGCCTGTCCCAGGGGGGCATTTCTCTTCTTCCTACAATCCTGATCAAACAGAGATGCTTTAAGGATTCCATCTACTTGCCTCTTTCTAAAGACCACCTCCACCTTCCTGCCCACTTCCAACTGTTGCTTTCAACTCTGTAATTATGTACGGGGTTTCTGCCTCCATGGGTGGTTCTGCTAGTGTTTACAGGCTCCCAACCAGTAACTATTTAGGTAACTGTCTCTAGTGGATAGAGTCGAATCTTCCAAAAAGGTGTGTTCAAATCCTAATCCCAAGTGCCTATGGCTATGAGTTTTTTTTTTTGGAAATAGATTCTTTGCAGATGATTCAAAGTCAGATGAGGTCATCCTGGATTTGGGTGGGCTCCAATCCAATGACTAGTGTCCTTATAAGAAGAAGGAAACTTGGACAGGACACAGACGCACATGGAGAACACTGTGTGGCTACACAGACAATGCTGGAATAGATACAACGTAGACACAAGGATGCTTTCAAACTGTGGTGCTGGAGAAGACTCTTGAAAGTCCCATGGACTACAAGGAGAGCAAACTAGTCAGTCCTAAAGGAAATCAGCCCCGTACATTCATTGGAAGGATTGTTGCTGAAGTTGAAGCTCTGTATCTTTGCCACCTGATGTGAAGAGCTGATTCACTGGAAAAGACCCTGATGCTGGGAAAGACTGAAGGCAATAGGAGAAGGGGTGACAGAGAATGAAATGGGATTAGATAGCATCACTGACTCAGTTGACATGGATTTGAGCAAACTCTGGGAGACAGTAGAGGACAGAGGAGCCTGGTGTGCTACAGTCCATGGGGTCACAAACAGTTGGACACGACTTAGCAGCTGAACCACAAGACACAAGAAATGCCAGTGACTGCTGGCAACCACCAGAAGCTGGGAGTTAGGCGCTATGGATTCTCCCTCATGACCTTCAGAAAGAACCAACTCTGCCGACACCTTGACTTTGGACTTCTGGCCTCTAAAACTGTGAGAGAATAAACTTCTGTTGTGTTAAGCCACCTGGTCTGTGGTACGGTCTTACGGAAGCCCTGGGAAGCCCATATGCCGACCATCACTCCATCCGTCCACCAGTCCACCCATCCTCAGGACCTCCTCTGTACCAGAGCCTGTGTGAGGACCAGCAGGGACCTTGGGTCAAAGCAGAGCTCCCTGCTGCCCTTGAGAACTTGCACATGGAAGGTAAGATGGACACATGGACACACACACACACACCAACCTGGGTTCCAAGCAGGCCACACAAGGGCAGAGGGAATTCGGGAGAGAGAGTCAGCCTTGGCCAGGAAGCAGATCTCGGAGGAGGTGGCATTGAGCTCTCAGCTCTGAAGGCTGCACGTTCATCAGCCAGCTTTGCAGAGCAAGTGAGAACAGGCCTTCCACAGCCACCAAGCCCACATGGGTCCCCGCCAAGGAGCCACAGGATCCTGGGAAAGTTCCGCCTCAGCTTTGTCAGTGCCCACATTGGGTGTGAGGCCCAGATGGGGACAAAGAATGTGCCTGGGGCCACATGGCCTGTGGAACCATGTCACTGGATTTATAAAGCACTTTCTTGGGCTTTCTTTTCTCTGCTTGTAATATTGGTATTGACCTCAGTTTTTAAAAAACTCTCTTCACTGCAAACCACCCCCTTGCATTTCTTGGGAAAGAAATGTTTCCACAGCAGGGCTGGGTAGGGGCAGGCCTGCCCATCCTCCTTATCTTCATGACTGCTTTAGTTCTCACCTGGCCTTGCAGTGAGCCAGGGTGGGAGAGACTTCTCTGGGGCCCTCCCAGATTCCAAGTCTCCTCTCTCAAAAGCTGTTTCCCCAACTTCTGCTTTTCTCTCTTCTCTGTTTCAGGGCCAGAATTGAGCCCTGTTTTTTCTTTAACTGGTTTGTTTGGGCCCCCACCGTGGGAGGGTTCAATGGGGCTCCTGAGTGGGCTGGCAATCCTGTGGCATGCTAGCCACCTTCCCCCCCATCCCCCACCTCCTCCAAAAGCTGGAGCTAGTTGTTCATAAGATGACCCCAGGACCCTGGGGGAACAGGGCTTGAGCAGAAGAGGATTTACACATCCTGAAGGGTTGGGCTGCCTGCCTCCCCCCTCAGCTTAGTTTTCCAGCCTCTCTTTAGTGACAAGAAAGAGAGAAGTGCATAGAGAGGAGTGCACAAGAAAGAGCCTGTGCATATTGACTCACCAGGTCCCTAGGAGGCAGGAGATGTCCGTCTGAAAAGGTCCAGTCACATCACCTCCTCCATGAAGCCTTCTGAGATTGCCCCAGTCATATTTCTATAGGAGCCCAATTCACAGCTGTACCCCACACTCAGGCCCAGGCAGGGCAGAGTTGGACTGGGAGGAACTGTCCTCCACAGATGAGAAAACAGAGGCACAGAGAAGGAAGCCGGACACGCCTATGTCGCATAGTCTGGTGATGGCAGAGCAAGGGTTTTAGCCTTTCAGCTTCTGGTACAAAATTATTTTCCTTAAAAAAGGAGTCCTCATGACCAATATATCACATTCCGGAATCAGAAGTTCTGTTTAGATGTAGGGTTTGTTTTTTCTCTTTTTATTTATTTTTCATTTTTGGCCACACTTGGCAGCTTGCAGGAGCTTAGTTCCCCAGTCAGGCATTGGACCCGGGCCCCCTGCAGTGGAAGTGTGGAGTTCTAATCCCTGGAACAACAGGGAAGTCCCCTTATTTTTTCTCTCTTTTGAAAATTTGACTTGGGTCTGATTTGGGCAGAAGCTCCCCAGTTTTCTGCAGACGCCATCGCTTCCTGTTGCATTATACCTGGTCAGAGTCATACACTTCCATCACCCTGGCTTCCATTCAGCGATCATTCACCAAATATCTATTGAGCCTCTGATAGGTGCCAGGTACTGGGTAATAGGTACCAGGTACTGGGAAAGCCCGGAAGTGACCAAGATGGAAGACGGGCCACCCCCGCACCCCAGTCGTTCTTGGTTCCAGTGGCATTAGGTTCACAGCCCCTGCCTCATTCTCATGGGGATCCATTAACATCCCCAGCTTGGTCTGGCTTCACCACCACTGGGGATGTAAGAATTTGAGGTGCGATGAAATCATGTAAAAACCCCAAGCTTGTCTTCCATTTCAGGGTTGATGACTCAGACCACACAATTCTGTGAGGTTCTTATTTTACCTTTAGTTTCCTTCCTTACAACTTGGGACTGTGATCTTTACCCTACTTTCCTCTAGGGTTGTGTGAAAGCTATCTGGGTCTTTGTAGAGCTCTACAGTGAGCTCTAAACAGGGCGTGACTTTTTGACCTTGAGGGATCCTGAAGTCTTCACCTGTTCAGGAAGCGGTTCGGCTCTGAGGCAGGTTACTGGCCTACTTTGGCTTCAAGGCTTTCTGCTCAGGGAAGGGTGAGAATTTCTGGGGGTGCAGGGGGGGAGGGCATCCCCTTGCACCCATTGCCAGATTGTGAAAAGAACAATCAGGTGTTGCTTTTTCACCTCTGCCTGGGGTCATCAGCCTGAGGATGTGGTCAGAACTGAGGGAGGGGAGGGGGGAGGGGATTTCCTCTTTGTTGGAAGCTCAAACCCAGGCTGTCATTAGTACCTGGACCTTGCCCCTCGGTGGGAGCTCCTCCCATCTTCCAAGCTATCAACAAAGCCTGCATCTCCCTTCTCTGGAAAGCATCTGACCTACAGCATGAAGAACTGAGGTTAGCTTCACAGAGGGACTTCCTGGTGCAAGGGGAGAAGGCTGAGGCTCAGGATGGAAGCTTGTAGAGGAAGAGGGAGGACTCTAGCATGGCTTTGGTGGCATCTGTTCTGGAGTTAGGTGGGATGGAGGCAGATCTCAAGAAGGTTGGCTAGGTGTTGCTTGGAAAGAGTTGTCATGATTTCATTTTTCCAGCTCTTCTCAAGGAAGTAGACTTGCAGGTACAAACACTCCTGATTGCACTTATTTATTGTGTGGGCTTTACTTTGCTAACCAAGGTCTGCCTAGTCAAGGCTATGGTTTTTCCCGTGGTCATGTATGGATGTGAGAGTTGGACTGTGAAGAAAACTGATCGCTGAAGAATTGATGCTTTTGAACTGTGGTGCTGGAGAAGACTCTTGAGAGTCCCTTGGACTACAAGGAGATCAATCCTGGGTGTTCACTGGAAGGACTGATGCTAAAGCTGAAACTGCAATACTTTGGCCACCTCATGCAACGAGTTGACTCACTGGAAAAGAGTCTGATGCTAGGAGGGATTGGGGGTGGGAGGAGACGGGGACGACAGAGAATGAGATGGCTGGATGGCATCACCGACTCGATGGACATGAGTTTGAGTGAACGCTGGGAGTTGGTGATGGACAGGGAGGCCTGGCGTGCTGTGATTCATGGGGTCGCAAAGAGTCGGACACGACTGAGCGACTGAACTGAATTGTGTGGGCTTTTGCCAGGGCCATTTCAGTGCTGACGCTCACAGGTGTATGGCAATACTTAATGATAATGGGACATTGGGCCAGAATCTCTCCTTCCCTACCTTTCTCCCACCCGCCGGGCTACATGGTCAACATTTTTATTTGATGTAAATCTGTGGGAGCAGCAACCTTGGATTAATTGAACATTGGAGTCTATGGGCAATTGAGAACCTCAAGCGCTTTCCAAGAAGTAGTTTCTTAATTCTTGCAATAATGGGTAATATGCATGTCTATACCTTTATACGTGCTGGCTACCAACCAACTACTACTATCCCCATTTTACAGCTGTAGAAACACAGAAGTTAAGTAAATTGCCCAGGATTGCACAGCATATAGGGCAGAGCTGGGACTCAAACCCAGGCAGCCTGGGCCCAGAGTCCACATTCAGAATCACCATGCTGTAAGCTCCTCGCCCACCTTGAGAGGTGGGGACTGTGATTATCTCCAACACACAGAAGAGGAAACCAACCAGATTGTTCCATCAGTCACAAGCATCACCAAGAATGTCTTTTATATCTGCCCAGGACACATTTAGGGTTAAACAGCGATAGCCTGCGACTTTTGTGTCTATAGCAAGCTTTCCCGGGAACACTTAATCCTCAAGCTTCCAGAGGTAAGCAGGGTGGGGATCTGGACTTTTGAGTTTCCCAGCGGAAAGGGGTCTGGGATGTGAAGCCAGGACACCCCACGCCTGGGGTGGTGTGCCTATTTACGTTGGCTGCAGCTTTGAGGCCCTGTGATCCTTTGACTCGAGCTATGGCCGAGAGACAGTCACTCAATGCTGGCTGTCGTCTGACCGGCACTGGACTATCAGGGGTGGAAGGCACCTTAGTGACTTACTGAGTGATAAGATTAGTCAGCCTGGCTGGGAATGGTGCCAGGCTCTTACCTGGACAGCCTCTGGCCTCCTTTGATCAGTGGAGCGACGTGGCCTGAGGCTTACTTGCTCCAGTTCCCTGCCTCCCAATTAAAGAATGACCACAGGTATGCATTCCATTGTTTTGAGAGTCCTTAGCCTCAGGTTGCTTCAGGGAAAAAGAAAGATCCTGTTGGACCTCCTGGAAGATGAATCTTCTGCCTTCCAGTTTTACATACTCTGTTGAGCTGTAGATAACCCACCTGGAGCCTCTGATTCCATAACCTGGAGAGAGTCCTCCCGGCGGCGGCTCAGGAGGAAGGGCAGCAAAGACCCACCGGCTGGTGACCTCGAGTAAATCATGGAGGTCTCAGAGCCTCTATCCCTTTCCTGACCATGGTGTGGGTGAGCCCGAGGACTCACTGAGATAAAGGGAGAGGCTGTTTTGTAAACAGCAAAGGGGGAGACCTGTGTGATCGGGGCCTGCTTGTCAAGGACGGATCTGTCTTGGCCCAGCTCCTTAGCCTCTAAATGCTGTCTCCCTTTCCTTTGTCCACTGACCGCAGTCCAGATGCCTGAATCATTTACAACCACAGATTTTCTCTGAGCCTGTAGAGAGGTGCTCCGTGGTGCTCAGAATTGGGGTGTTGAACCCCAGAGAAGGAAACTGTTGTAGGAAGGGGGAGGCCCCCTACAGGGCCCCAAGAGCGGGCTTTTGTCTAACACTCGGAAAAGAATTGTCCAAGGAGACACGTGCTGACAAAGCAAGAGATTGTATTGGGAAGGGCACCCGGGTGGAAAGCAGTAGGGTAAGGGAACCCAGGAGAATAGCTGTGCCGCACGGCTCGCAGTCTCGGGTTTTATGGTGATGGGATTAGTTTCCGGGTGGTCTTTGGCCAGTCATTCTAATTCAGGGTCTTTCCTGGTGGCGCACGCATGGCTCAGCCAAGATGGATGCTGGTGAGAGGGATTCTGGGAAGTGGACGGAAACGCGGTGTCTCCTTTCGAACTCTTCCGGTTGGTGGTGGCTTATTAGTTGCGTATTCCTTATCAGGATCTCCTGTCATAAAACAATTCCTGCAAATGGTTACTATGGTGCCTGGCCAGAGTGGGCGGTTTCAATCAGTGTGCTTCCCCTAACACCTCCCCCCTGAGAGACTTCATACTCAAGATACTTCTTGGGAATTGGGGCGGAGGTCTCTTTCTTCTGGAACTTCTTCCTGATGTGCATGGGCATAGGCCTGCCTAGCAGAGCAGAAGTCTCTCTCTACCTGGGGTGCTCCACATCTGAAATCAGCTTCCACCCTTGTAGTAACAGCAGTTTGGCTTGGAACTTCTGGAGTCTTACAAATAAACTTTCTAAGGAGTTGGAGTATACAGGGGCCAAATAGGAGGCCTAATAAGATAGTTATCATTGGACCCATGAATGGCAGGAGCCAAGAAGGGAAAGAAGGAGAACTCCATACACCTATTGAACGCAAATCCCGGATCTTTGTGGCTTGTTCCAAAAGCCCCTTGATATCCTCTTGGACCTGCCCAGACTGGTTATAATAAAAACAGCATTCTTCCTTTAGATAGAGACAAGTGCCCCCCTGTCCTGCAGTCAGTAAATCTAGGGATCGACGATTTTGTAGGACCATTGCAGCTAGGGAGTCTAACTGGGATTGTAGGCGTTGGAGGGTCCTCGCTGTTTTTACTATGGATAGAGCAGTGTCGGTAGAAAGCTGCTGAAATTTATGTAAAGAAGTTCCCCCCATGGCAGCTCCTGTCAAACCAGAGGTCAGTCCTAATGCCCGGAAAAGAGGGGTAAGTATTACCACACGATGTATCCTCTGGTTGGTGTATACTGGTAAAGTCAAGGAGGTATTACTCCAGGCCAGATCTATGTGGGGCGTGACATACCCTAGGGAGCAAGTTCCTGACCAAAAAGGTGGTAGGGATAAATAAGCTTTATCCCCACATATGAAATAGACACCATGGCTGGGTTTAAGCTGGGTTTGCCAAAGGGGAACAGGATATCCATCTGCCTTACAACTGGAACATGGCATAATGGAACAGGGGCAGTCTTTTAGTCGCTGGGAGGAGACTGTCACTCCACTTGCTGCAAAACCAGCAGCAGTGAGGGCATTTAGGAAGGGATTTAAGTGTTGTGAGGCATCTTGGGTTTTGTCCTCAAGGTAGAGAGTATTTCGTTTAGGCTCCCACCATAGGGTTAGGTTTCCAGTGGTGGGTACCCCTACAAGGGAATAACAGGGGTCAGAGTTGCCTGCCCGATTTAGAAACCAGGATGACCGGGTGTGGTTTTTCGGTTGTCTAGAACAGAACATGGATTTTCGAGACTGGTTAATAGCATCCGAGGAGAGCCTCATGTTTGGGGATAGGTATAGCTATTTCAAATCCTGAAAGATGATGCTGTGAAAGTGCTGCACTCAATATGCCAGCAAATTTGGAAAACTCAGCAATGGCCACAGGACTGGAAAAGGTCAGTCTTCATTCCAATCCCAAAGAAAGGGAATGCCAAAGAATGCTCAAACTACCGCACAATTGCACTCATCTCACACGCTAGTAAAGTCATGCTCAAAATTCTCCAAGCTAGGCTTCAGCAATATGTGAATCGTGAACTTCCAGATGTTCAAGCAGGTTTTAGAAAAGGCAGAGGAACCAGAGATCAAATTGCCAACATCCGCTGGATCATGGAGAAAGCAAGAGAGTTCCAGAAAAACATCTATTTCTGCTTCATTGACTATGCCAAAGCCTTTGACTGTGTGGATCACAATAAACTGTGGAACATTCTGAAAGAGATGGGAATACCAGACCACCTGACCTGCCTCTTGAGAAACCTGTATGCAGGTCAGGAAGCAACAGTTAGAACTGAACATGGAACAACAGACTGG
Source organism: Moschus berezovskii (assembly GCF_049115385.1). Taxonomy (NCBI): domain Eukaryota; kingdom Metazoa; phylum Chordata; class Mammalia; order Artiodactyla; family Moschidae; genus Moschus; species Moschus berezovskii. The sequence continues at coordinate 14,569,755 of NC_142470.1, forward strand.
TTCCAAATAGAAGAAGGAGTACGTCAAGGTTGTATATTGTCACCCTGCTTATTTAACTTATATGCAGAGTACATCATGAGGAACGCTGGGCTGGAAGAAGCACAAGCTGGAATCAAGATTGCCGGGAAAAATATCAATAACCTCAGATATACAGATGACACTACCCTTATGGCAGAAAGTGAAGAGGAACTCAAAGGCCTCTTGATGAAAGTGAAAGAGGAGAGTGAAAAGGTTGGCTTGAAGCTCAACATTTAGAAAACGAAGATCATGGCATCTGGTCCCATCACTTCATGGGAAATAGATGGAGAAACAGTGGAAACAGTGTCAGACTTTATTTTGGGGGGGCTCCAAAATCACTGTGGATGCTGACTGCAGCCATGAAATTAAAAGATGCTTACTTCTTGGAAGGAAAGTTATGACCAACCTAGATAGCATATTAAAAAGCAGAGACATTACTTTGCCAACCAAGGTCCGTCTAGTCAAGGCTATGGTTTTTCCCGTGGTCATGTATGGATGTGAGAGTTGGACTGTGAAGAAAGCTGACTGCTGAAGAATTGATGCTTTTGAGCTGTGGTGTTGGAGAAGACTCTTGAGAGTCCCTTGTACTGCAAGGAGATCCAAGCAGTCCATTCTAAAGGAGATCAATCCTGGGTGTTCATTGGAAGGACTGATGCTAAAGCTGAAACTGCAATACTTTGGCCACCTCATGCGACGAGTTGACACACTGGAAAAGACTCTGATGCTGGGAGGGATTGGGGGTGGGAGGAGACGGGGACGACAGAGAATGAGATGGCTGGATGGCATCACCGACTCGATGGACATGAGTTTGAGTGAACTCTGGGAGTTGGTGATGGACAGGGAGGCCTGCCGTGCTGTGATTCATGGAGTCGCAAAGAGTTGGACACAACTGAGCGACTGAACTGAACTGAACTGAACTGATAGTGTGTCAGTTTTGCCAGAACCCCTAGTTCCCAGACTTTGAGCTAAATCGTAATACCCTAGTGAAATTTCTAGGTCCCGTTTTTTCCATCAGTTTCAACAGTGAAGGTCACTGCACATTGTGAGTTGCCTAGATTTCCCACTGACACCCCTGTTAGGGAGTTGCTTCTTAGATAGGGAAGGTCACTTGGGGAATGTTAGCCAAGAGAGAAAATAAAGGCTCAGGTGGGATTGCAGATGTTATCGAGGGAGTAAATATAGACAGTTGTTGCTGATACCAAGGCATGAAGTTTTTTTCCCCTTTTTCCCTAAAGGCCATACAGCGACCAGATGGGGTGCGATGGGTAACAGCATGTAGCTCGGCTGGAAGAGTGGGCCATTGGTACCCTGGGATAGGTTGGACATACCCTCAACTTCTGTGATTAATGCAGATCCAGCGGGGGCTGATTAGGTTGAGTCGGGAAGGAGTGTGGTTTGCAAGTGTATATGCCTCATTTCAGTTCAGTTCAGTCGCTCAGTCGTGTCCGACTCTCCGCGACCCCATGAATCACAGCACGCCAGGCCTCCCTGTCCATTACCAACTCCCGGAGTTCACTCAAACTCATGTCCATCGAGTCGGTGATGCCATCCGGCCATCTCACTCTCTGTCGTCCCCTTCTCCTCCCGCCCCCAATCTTTCCCAGCATTGGAATCTTTTCCAGTGAGTCAACTCTTCGCATGAGGTGGCCAAAGTATTGGAGGTGTTGGAGAAGACTCTTGAGAGTCCCTTGGACTGCAAGGAGATCCAACCAGTTCATTCTAAAGGAGATCAATCTTGGGTATTCATTGGAGGGACTGATGCTAAGGCTGATGCCTCGTTTAGGGAGAGATTAATAGCCATACAGGGAGACATGATTAGAAAGAGGAAGAACATCATATGATGCATTTTACTTATCTGAGGGAGAATTGATGGGGTTCCACCTGAACAAGAGTCTGAGGTTTTCAGCAGGTTCACAGGAATAGTTGTCCTCTGCTTTTGGAGTCTCAGTCCCCGTCTCCCGCTCCTGTAGGCCACAGGGTTTTATTCTAGAATTGTGGCCCCAGGCAGATAGACCCTTCAATTTTACAGCAGTTGAGGTTACCAGGACAACCTGAGATGGCCCTGTCCATTTCTTGGCCAGCTGCCTTGGACTCCCTTTTTCTTGCCAGGTCTTTACTAATACTTGGTCCCCCAGCTCTACCTGGGGATTTTTCAAGTCTTCCTGTGGTTTAGGGAGGATCTGTTCTCCATATCGTTGGAGTTCTTGTTGAAACCTTCCCAGGTCAATTATATGTTTTAAGAGTGTATTGGCGTCCTCATCAAAAAACAAATCAGAAGTTAAGAATGGACGTCTATACATCATTTCATAAGGGCTTAATAATAGTGGCTGTTTGGGGGCTGTCCGTACCCTCATGAGGGCTATGGGTAGCATATGGATCCATCTTATTATGTGTTTCTTGACATAGCTTGGCCAGAGCCCTTTTAAAAGTCTGGTTGGCTCTCTCTACCTTTCCTGAAGCTTGAGGCCTCCAGGATGAGTGGAGGCGGTATTTCATGCCAAAGCATGTGGCCAGGTTCTGGGATATCGTGGCTGTAAATGAGGGCCCATTATCGCTCTGAGGTGATCGAGGCATCCCAAATCTAGGTACTATCTCCTTCAGCAGAGCTTTACAGACTTCTTTGGCTCTCTCTGTCTTAGTAGGGAAAGCTTCAGTCCATCCTGTGAATGTGTCAATAAAGACCAGCAAATAAGAAAACCTTTGGGCCTTTGGCATGGCTGTAAAATCTACCTGCCAGTCTTCTCCTGGGTATGATCCCCGATGTTGGACAGGTTTATTTAGAGGAGGTGGCAAGGGTCTGGTTTTTGGATTATTTCTTAGACAGGTATCACAATTCTGTGTGACCTGTCTAACAAACTTAGCCCACTGGGGATGGTAGAGAATAGGCTTAAGCAAGATTTCCAGATTATCTCTTCCAAAATGGGTACTTTATGTAAGGAGTTAGTAATTTTCCAAACCTGAGAGTCAGGGAATATTATCTGGACCTGATCAGTCTGAAACCACCCATGTGACCCAATCTCCCAGACCCTCTCAGTATATCGGGAATGTTCCTCTGGAGTATAATCTGGAGTCAGGGTTTCCTTGGGAAAAAGGGGGCAGATAGCAGTGACAGGGGTAGCTTCCCTAGCAGCTCGTTTTGCCTCTTGATCAGCTTTTCTATTTCCCTGGGCCTCCTCTTCTTGTCCCTTTTGGTGACCCTTACAGTGGATGACAGCTAATTTTGCAGGCAGTTTGACTGCCTCCAGGAGCCTGAGAATGAGTTCTTTGTGTTTAATAGGAGAGCTTCGAGCATTGAGCATCCCTCTTTCTTTCCAAATTGCTGCGTGGGTGTACAGGATGAGGAAAGCATACTTAGAGTCTGTATACACATTAATCTTCTTTCCTTCTCCTAATTCTAAAGCTCTTGTCAGGGCAAAAAGTTCAGCTTTCTGGGCTGAGGTGTCTGGGGGAAGAGACCCACTTTCTTTAGTTTCTTTTAGGCTCACTACAGCATATCCTGCTTTCCTCTCTCCTTTTTCTACCAAACTACTGCCTTCTGTGCACCATTCTTCCTCTGGGTCAGATAAAGGTGTCTCTGATGGGTCTGGGCGAGAAGAGTATAACTCGTCTACGATTTGCATGCATTGGTGGTCCAAAGGGGAAGTAGGGGGATCTGGCAGTAAGGTGGCTGGATTTAAAGTCTGACAGACCCTCAACTTTATTTCTGGAGTGTCAAGGAGGAGGGCTTGGTATTGGGTGATCCTTCCCCCTGTCATCCATCTATCCCCTTTAGTTTCCAAGACTGCTTGCACCTGGTGAGGCATATACACTGTGGTGGGCTGACCCAGGGTCAGCTTAGATGCCTCCTTAACCATAAAAGCGGTGGCCGCTACTGCCCGGAGGCAAGTGGGCCACCCTCTGGCTACCTCATCTAGTTGTTTTGAGAGATAAGCCACAGGTTGTAATAGGCATCATTTGCCCTAACATCCCAAGAGCAGTTCCTATCCTTTCAGAAACATAAAGCCTGAAAGGCTTTTCCAGGTTTGGGAGGCCTAAAGCTGGAGCTTTAGTGATAGACTCTTTTAGGGCATTAAAGGCAACCTTGCAGGTCTCATCCCAGTCGAGTGGCTCTTCTTTCTCTCTTAACTTTTCATATAGGGGTCGGGCCAGATTGCCATACTTAGGAATCCAGGTCCTGCAAAACCCTGCCATTCCTAAAAATCCCCTAAGCTGTTTTTTTTGTTTGGGGGTACAGGGTATTTAAGATGAGGGATTTCCCCTGGAGGTCGAGCATTCTTTTTCCTTCTGTAATTATAAATCCAAGGTATTTTACTTGGGTTAAGCTAATCTGAGCTTTCTTGGGGGATACTCGGTAACCCTTTTCATACAGGAAATTTAGAGTTTTAATAGTGTCCATTTGAGAGCTGGTAAAATCTGGACTAGCTATGAGCAAGTCATCTACATATTGTATTAGATTACTGTTTGTTAAAGTTAATTCTCTTAGTTCTCTCCCCAAGGAAGTCCCAAAAATATGAGGGCTGTCCCTAAACCCTTGTGGTAGTCGAGTCCAGCAGAGTTGTATGGCCTCCCTTGTTTCTAAGTCCTGCCACTCAAAAGCAAAGAGTTTTTGGGACTCAGGATGGAGAAGAATGCAAAAGAAGGCATCTTTCAGATCTAAGACTGAGAAGTACTTAGCATTTCCTGGGACTTGGGTTAGGAGGTTATACGGATTTGGGACTATGGGGTGGATGGGAACCACAGCTTCATTAACAGCTCTTAGATCCTGGACTAATCGATAAGATCCATCTGGTTTTTTAACAGGCAAGATTGGAGTATTGCAGGGAGACTCACAGGTGATTAGAATTCCAATATCTTGGTATTTGTTAACTAATGGTCTAAGACCCTCAAGAGGTTCTGGTTTTAAGGGATATTGTCTTTTCCAGGGGTAGGGAGCATTTGGCCTCAGAAGAATCTTTTACCGGTGGAACATTTATGGCTAGACCAGGGCTGGAGACATCCCACATCTGGGAATTGACCTCATCTAAGAAAGGGACAGACTCTTCCTTTTTTACATCTGACTGTAAATATTCAGACACCAGGCAAAGGAAATTAGCGACTTCTCAGTTCAGTTCAGTCGCTCAGTTGTGTCCAACTCTTTGCAACCCCATGAATCACAGCACGCCAGGCCTCCTGTCCATCACCAACTCCTGGAGTTCACTCAAACTCATGTCCACAGAGTCGGTGATGCCATCCAGCCATCTCATTCTCTGTTGTCCCCTTCTCCTCCTGTCCCCAGTCCCTCCCAGCATCAGAGTCTTTTCCAGTGAGTCAACTCTTTGCATGAGGTGGCCAAAGTATTGGAGTTTCAGCTTTAGCATCAGTCCTTCCAATGCACAGAACTGATCTCCTTTAGAATGAACTGGTTGGATCTCCTTGCAGCCCAAGGGACTCTCAAGAGTCTTCTCCAGCACCACAGTTCAAAAGCATCAATTCTTCGGCGATCAGCTTTCTTCACAGTCCAACTCTCACATCCATACATGACCACGGGAAAAACCATAGCCTTGACTAGACAGACCTTGGTTGGCAAAGTAATGTCTCTGCTTTTTAATATGCTGTCTAGGTTGGTCGTAACTTTCCTTCCAAGGAGTAACCGTCTTTCAATTTCATGGCTGCAGTCAGCATCCCCAGTGATTTTGGAGCCCCCCCAAAATAAAGTCTGACACCGTTTCCACTGTTTCCCCATCTATTTCCCATGAAGTGATGGGACCGGATGCCATGATCTTTGTTTTCTGAATGTTGAGCTTCAAGCCAACTTTTTCACTCTCCTCTTTCACTTTCATCAAGAGGCTTTTTAGTTCCTCTTCACTTTCTGCCATAAGGGTGGTGTCATCTGCATATCTGAGGTTATTGATATTTCTCCTGGCAATCTTGATCCCAGCTTGTGCTTCTTCCAGCCCAGCGTTCCTCATGATGTACTCTGCATATAAGTTAAATAAGCAGGGTGACAATATACAACCTTGACGTACTCCTTTTCCTATTTGGAACCAGTCTGTTGTTCCATGCTTTCCCCAAGTCACTCTGGTCTGGAGGCGGCAAAGAAGGTCTCTCCCCAGTAGGGGAGCAGGACAACCAGGGATGTATAAGAAGGGGTGGGTTCCTTGCCAATTGCCCACCCTACAATGAGGGGCTTAGTAAAATTGCGGCTTTGGGGTTTTCCATCTACCCCTATCACCATTTTAGTCTGGGAGTCTAAAGTCCCAATCGGAAAGGAAGAACAGAGAAGGCAGCCCCCATGTCTAAAAGAAAGTTCACATCCTTACCTTCTATTTGTAGAGTCACCCAAGGGTCGAGGGGAGTGATCTGGATCTCACCATTCGCAGGGGTTTCTCGAGCCACTGGGCACCGTCGGTCCCGGTCGCCCAGGACTAACACACAGGGGGCAGATGTAGGGGTCTCCATACACCTTCCCTTAGGGCAATGTGGGCACTCCCTTTTCCAATGCCCATCCTCTTTGCAGTAGGCACACTGGGTGTGTCTCAGCCGCGGTGGATTGTTAAGATCCTTTTTCTTTGCTCTTCCCGGGACTCGCATAGTGGCAGGATCAATCAAGGCCAGGATTTTAGCCTGTTGTTGGGCCAAGGCTTGGGTCTGTCTCTCTATTCTCCTATCTTTTAGGGCTTCTTTTTGCTCGCTTTTTGCTTCTTCCTCCTGGTCCCTGTTGAAAAACACCCTATTTGCCTCCTCCACCAAATTGGAAATTGGGGTCTCTGGTCCTTTTCCTAGTTTTTGTAATTTTCTCCTTATGTCTGGGGATGCCTGGGTTATGATGGAATGGGACAACAAGACTCTTCCTTCCATACTTTTTAGATCTGTCTTGGTAAAGTAAAAAAAAGGCTTTTGTGAGTCTGCCCAAAAAAAGAGTTGGATTTTCCTTCTCTTCCTGTGTAACCTCTTTTATCTTATTATAATTAACAACCTTTTGAACACCCTGTGTCATTCCATGTAGTAGGCAAGTAATGAGGTGTCTTAAGGATTCCTTTCCTGCCCTTGTATTATGATACCAGTCTGGCTCTGTAGAGGGGATTGCCTCTTCGGCAGGGATCAGACTGACATACCCGCTGTCTTTCATCAGCCACTTTTTTAGCCTGATCTAGGATTCGAGCCTTTTCCTCTTTACAACACCAGGTGAGGATGACCATTATATCCCTCGAGGTGAGAGAGAAGTTAAGGCTAAGACGCTCAAATTCATCTTTAAATTTTTGGGGTTCTCAGAATATGAGCCCAGTTGTTCCTTGCATTGGGTAATGTCTTGCATAGAGAACGGAACATGAACAGGCATAGTTCCCCCCTCCCCGTCTGGTACCTCTCTTAGGGGGCAGATTTTGTCTGAGGATGACCTTTCCTTCTGTGGAGGACAAAACTTACTTCCTGATCGTAACCCCATGGGCAAGGGGGCATATGGAGGAGGAGCCAAGGCGATTGTGAGTGACTTCCTTTCAGATCCCATGACTTCCGGGCCCAGCCTCCTGACTTCCGGGTCTGGGCTCCTGGCTTCCGGGCGTGTCCTACCTTCCATTCCCCGTGACTTCTCTGCTGAAGTAGAGGAGGTCAAAAGAAAGTCAAGGGGATCCTCTGTTTCAGACCTTGCTAAAAGGACTTTGGGGGAGCATTTATCAAAGTCCTCAAGCTTATATTTTCCTTTTTTTCTGGAATCCTGGTAGAGGGCCATAAAGGCCCTGACATAGGGAACCTTGTGTTTACCCTCGTGTTTGCAGTATAGACTGAGCTGTAAAATGGTGTTGTATCCAAGTGATCCTGACTGGGGCCATTTTCTCCCTTCTCCCAGAGAGTAAGTAAGCGTATTGAATATAGTATTTGGTAAGTTTTCTCTTTTTTAGCCCTTCCAGTTGGTATCCCTCCCAGTTTGACAAAAGACACCCCACCAGGGTGTCTAAAGGGAAGGTAGGCTTATTTCCCATTTTAGCGATGGTATAGTTTATATCTCGTTCCCAGGGGACCAGTATTGGGGTGGATGCCCCTATATCTGACTCTAGAGCAATTGTAAGCTCTCTCCTAGTCCCAAATTGCCTGATTGTAAATGCGCCAAAGGAAATGTTCAGTAGTAAGCACAATCAACGGGGCTGTAGGACTGGCCCCGAAAGGTGAGTTAACCCTTAAGGATGTGTCTAGGGTGTTAATTTTCACCCAAGACCAGGTGCGACTATACTGAACCCCGTCAATCACTTCCACGTGGAAGCACTCAGCCAAATGCTCAATTAAATGGCTGAATTTATAGAAACAGAGCACCCGATGGAGGGCTTCTAATGCCCGATTGGCTCCCCAAGAACAGAAAGCACAATTGATGGGGAGCAGAGAGCGTAGCCTCTCAGAAAATCTCTTGCAAAGACCCAGAACTTCAGGTCCACGTACTGACAGACAGAGTGAACAAAAATAACATGGGTCTTCAAAGAGAGGAAAAGAGGTCAGGTTGAGAGAGAAAGAGTGGGAAGAGACAAACGGTCTAAGAGTCGGGGCGGGGGGGTGGGGAGAGAAAAAGTTAAAAAAAAAGGGGTGGCCTTACAGATGTCTCCTGCCACCTACAGATACCCAGGCGTTATGGGACTTTTCCCTGGGCTTCCAGAGAAGGGAGGACTGGAACTCGGCCCTACCGGAAATCAGACCAGACCAGAACCAGAATTCGAGTTCTCTGCCAAGAGGAGGTGATTAGTCTCCAATCCTCAGCTCAGGCTGAGGCCCTTCGACCAGATTTCTGCGTCCAGGACCGGGGGACAGGAAAAATAGGATAGACTAGGTTGAAGGGAGGGGTGAGATAAAGGGGTCAACAAACTCTCTTGTTCCTTACCCGGTTGGGGCACCCTGGCCAGTTGTCCGTGTCAGGAGACCAGGGACAAACGAGTCCCAGTTGCAGCCGCTGGGTCAGATACGTTGGCAGGCGAGCTGGTCCTGGAGTACCCCAAGTGGTCTGGATGTCAGCCCTGGTAAAAATGGGGGTGTCCCTTCATTGTCACCAGTTGTTGTAGGAAGGGGGAGGCCCCCTACAGGGCCCCAAGAGCCGGCTCTTGTCTAACACTCAGAAAAGAATTGTCCAAGGAGACACGTGCTGACAAAGCAAGAGATTGTATTTGGAAGGACACCTGGGTGGAGAGCAGTAGGGTAAGGGAACCCAGGAGAACAGCTGTGCCGCACGGCTCGCAGTCTCGGGTTTTATGGTGATGGGATTAGTTTCCGGGTGGTCTTTGGCCAGTCATTCTAATTCAGGGTCTTTCCTGGTGGCGCACACGTGGCTCAGCCAAGATGGATGCTGGTGAGAGGGATTCTGGGAAGTGGACGGAAACGCGGTGTCTCCTTTCGAACTCTTCTGGTTGGTGGTGGCTTATTAGTTGCGTATTCCTTATCAGGATCTCCTGTCATAAAACAACTCATGCAAATGGTTACTATGGTGCCTGGCCAGAGTGGGCGGTTTCAATCAGTGTGCTTCCCCTAACAAAACTACAGGTCTACCCAGGATCCTATGTCCTGCAAGCCAGAGTCAGAGAAAGCCAGAATGCCCAAGCGAAGGCTGTTTCCAGCAGGAAGGTTTCTGTTCATTGTTGCTCTTCATATATACACAGAAAAGGCACTGTTGTGGTAAATTTCACGAAGTGGACACACACCTGTGTCACCACTACCAGGCTCAAGAAATGACATGACCCGCCCCCTGGGAACTCCCTCGGGGCCCTTTCCTAGTCCCGCCCACCCCGACTCTGACTTCTAGCAACAAGGATTGATTTCACCTCTGAATGTTAAATAAATGGAATCCATCCAGAGCTTCCTTCGCTCAGTGCTGTGTATGTAGGAGCTTCATCCTGGTGATGTCAGTGGCTGTAGCAGGTTCCTTCTCACTGATGTAGGTGATCGCCCACACTTGGTCACACCTCATCTGTCTGATGGTGGGCAGTGGGGTCGTTTCCAGTTTTCCATGTGCTATGAATGTTCTAGTCCACGTCTCTGGGTGAGCTGATGTGCACTTTCTTTCGGGGTACAGACCTGGGGTGTAATGATAGGCTCATAAGTTGTGGTTGGTTTGGTTGTGGTAGATGCCAGCAGGAAGGATTTAAACAAATAGTTAAGCAGGACTTCCAGACCCAGCAGACAGTGGTGCGCTAGCTCTTGTCACACCTCTTGAAATTTCCTCTGGAAAACAGGAGGAAGAGGCTGAACTAGGCAGGCCTGCATTGGAGGCTGGGGTGGGTAGTCCTTGGCCCCTCTCTGTCTGGTTTTGTTCCCCCTCTGTATTCTGTCTGGGTGCCCAGTCTGTACTCCCAAGGAGGTATCTGGGGCCACTTGGAAGGGATGGGTAGGAGGGTTTTAAGTTTCATTTCCCTGCATTAGCCAAAGCGCCCTGTGTCCTCTGTTTTACATAGTAGGATTTTGAGAATGACAGCATGTGTTATTGTTTTGATTTTCTTAAAAAAGAAAAAAAAAAAAAAAAGCTTTAGCTATACAACATTTGAAAATTCATCACTGTGAGGTCCCTTCCATCTGGATGATTCTATTTTGGGATTAGGAGTGGGGTGTGGGAAGGGTTAAGCATTATTCAAAGAGCAGGGCTGGGCCTCAGTGACCTTTTTAAAGTTCTTAAAGCTCAGCTCATGATGCGGGAGACCTCAGTACTTTCTATTAAAATAGTGTTCAAACAAACGGAAAGCCTCCAGGATGTGGGGGAGAGGCTCCACGTGGAGGGACGTTTGGGTAGCCTTTCAGCAGGATTCTTGACGACTTGCTCCTTCAGCCACCCCTCTGCATTTTTTTTTCTTTTCTTTTTTAATTCTCCACCAGCTGTTCCTGGTGGTTGTCAGTTGGTTTGTTTTGGTTCAGAATGGTTCTCATTTTCGCCCAGGAGTGGGTGACGCTGCCGTCTCTCCCGAGGGTGGTGGCTTTCCTTCCTCCAACGCCAGGCCGAGTTTGGACCTGTAGTTTCGTTTGGTGAGAGAGGCTGGGCCCTTCCTAGGCACCGAGAGAGGAACGTCTCTGCCTTTGGCATGCAGCTCTGAGTCAACAGGCCTGATAAACAGCCCACTTCCCAGGACCAGCAAGGAACAAAGCCCCTGACGGCTGCGGGATCCGCCCACCCCCTCTTCCTGAAACAGCTACTTATTCTTTTGACAGGAGTCGGAACGCTGCACCTTTGCTTCCTTCCAGCCCTGCCTCTTTCTGCAGAACGGAGCTCAATAGAACTTGGTACTTTTGCCTTTTACTCTGAGAGGAGAGAAGCAGATGATGAGGTAAGTGACACGTTGGAATGATTTACCTCTGCTGGGTCGGGGTCCCTGGGGGTATTGTGAGCCGGCTGCAGAGCGGAGACACCTGGGGGAGGAACCCCGCTCTCCCCCTGACTTCTTGCTGGAATCCTCCAGTCGTCCTGGAAGACAACAAAGTCCTCCTCTCCCGGCATTGGATCGAGAAGTGGGTGCTGGCAGGATGCTGGCTCCGTCCCTGGAAGCTCTGCTGGAGTTTGCTGCCCCTGGCAGAACCTCACAGGATGGGGCTGCAGCCTGGGGTTTTTCTGGGACTCAAAGTGCCAATGCAGGGGAAGGAGGGCTTGCCCTGTGGGTGCATGCAGAGCCTTCTTGGGGCAGCACCGACCCTTCATTTACCTCACCTTATTTCTCCTGGGAAAACTCTTGCGCAATGATTCCTGGGTCAGGCAGCAAGGAAAAGTTGGCTGGACCCAGGCTTCAGATTTCCTGAAGGGGATTCTAGAAAGGGCATTGTGAGAATCCGTCCAAATACAGGTTGTTCCGTCTGTGGTGGCTGGAGCAACAGCTAGTCGTATATTTAGTCTGAGGCTTGTCTCTTAGTTTCCTGCATCTGTGTTTACTTTGACCCTTATAATGAAAAACATAACTGGAAACAGACTTCCATGTACCTCCCCCCCCCCCCACAAATTATACCATGTTTCTTCTAAAAGGGAGCGTCTCCCCCTAATGCCTACCAGTTTAGAGAGATTTTAGGGTAAAAGCAGAACTCTCTCTCCTCACCCCCAGCACCACCTCCCTGCCAGGAGCTGGGCCAGGAGGGCAGAGAGACTGCTTTTCAAACACAGCATCCTCCCATCACCACCTTGAGGGTGAGCCTAGCGATCTCAGCCTTTGCGAAAGTTCAGTTTCCTCAGCTATAAGGCTGTTTTGCTAACCAGGATGAGGGACGAACAGGATGGAATGAGTAAGGAAGGCTCAAATGCCAGGTACACAGGAGGTATCTGGAAATGGCAGAGGTGTTGAGCCGAGTAGGCTCACCAGCTGGTCCAAGGAAGCCTGTGATTGGCTAGCTTTGGGCCAGTTGCTTAGTGATAACCATGAAAGGCAGGCTTCCCAGGTGGTATTAGTGGTAAAGAACCCACCTGCCAATGCAGGAGATGTAAGAGGCAGGAACCATCTTCCTGGGTCAGGAAGATCCCATGGAGGAGGGCACAGCTTCCCACTCCGGTATTCTTGTCTGGAGAATCCCATGGACAGAGGAGCCTGGTGGGCTACAGTCCATAAGGTCACAAAAGAGTCGGACACTGAAGCAACTTGGCATGCACATACCCCCTCATGTAACCATGAAAGGCAAAATGAAAGGATGTGCCTAAGAGACCTGGCTGATTAGTCCGTGGGTAAGCCTGCATGTCTACTGAGAACAAAGGAGATAAAAGGGTGAGCACTGGAGGCCAGCTCACCGTACCTGAATCCTGGCCCCACTGCTTTATGTTGTGTGACATTGGGCAAGTCACTTAACCTTTCTGAGCCTCCATTTTCATGTCTGTAAAATGAGGATAATACTAGAGTGACTTCACAGGATCATTATGAGGCTTACCCGAGAGACTGCTGGTAAAGCGTTTAGCCCAGGCCCTGGCCTGGTTTAGTTGAGGGCATCCAAGTGTTGCAGGGCCAGAAGCTTATTCCATTTCCAGGCTCCCTTTAGGAAAAAGAACACAAAGTTGCAAATATGACATTAGGATGGAAGTAAATGCTGTCATCCCTTGGTATCCACTGGGGATTGGTTCCGAGACCCTCGCAGATACCAAAATCCGGGGACAGTCAAGTCCCTTACATAAAATGGCATGGTATTTACATACAACCCACACACATCCTCCCATTTACTTTTAATCACCTCAAGATTACTTAGAACACCTAGTACAGTGTAAATACTATGTAAATAGTTGCCTGCACGCAGCAACTTTGAGTTTTGCTTTTTGAAGCTTTCCTGGAATTTTTTGTTTTTTAATGTTTTTGATCCGTGGTTGGTTGAATCTGTGGATGAAACCCATGGATATGGAAGGCTGACCGTATTTAGGAAAGGAGGAGACATCCGAACATGTAACAAAAACTGACAAATGCTCTCAATAGGAAAAAATCCAGAAAATAACATTGTAATAAAGTGTGAAGATAATATAAAAATGATTAGTATTACTCAGCTGTCGGATGCACCTGTTATATTTTAGCTGCATACTCTTGGACTGCCTCTTTGCTGACTTTGTAATATCATTTTAAATTGAGACAAAAAGAAGACAAATCAGTTTTTGCCTCTAACATGGTTAAATCAAAGGTTGCTTTTTATTACCTCGAGTTTAGAAGAGTTTCTTTCAGCTTCACAGCTTGTTATTGGTGATGCCATGGTTGTGAATCACTTGGCAGTTTCCTGCTCAGGTAACTCCAGACAGAGCTCCAGAGAACTCAGCTCTTCCATCCTGGGTGGGGTGGTGGGGGTGTGTTGGCGGGATATGGGCACCAGGTAGCTGTGAAGTCTTGATCACCATGACCCCTGAGACCCCCAAGTGGGGAGCAGAACAGCAGTTAGTTCAGCTCCTTCTCTGGATCACAGTGGCAGGCTCCTGGGAGCTCAGCAAGGCCCACCTGGGGCAGGTTGGGTCTGCAGGGAGTGGGGTCAGAACCCAGGCTCCACCTGCAGCCCCAGGACTGGAGTGATCAGACAGGGCAACACCTCGTCTATGGGAAGCATTTGAGCCTTAAGCACTCCCCACCCCAACGGGAGAGCAGGCCCAGTTTGCCAAGGGGCCGGACATGGAGGTTTCATAAGCTTCCGGGTCAGTTGACCTGTGGACTCAACGTGACTTGGTTGGCGGTCTTCTCTCATGATCATCACTTCTAGGAAACTGGGGCTATCGCAGAAAGATGAGCTTGGTGTGGCTGAGTGAACCTGTCCTTGGCAATGAGACTTTCAGCCCTCTGGCTGATTTCTTACCAGGTCCCGGGTTGATCAAGAAAGACTGTGGTGGAAAGTTAAGTCCCCAGGACTTGTTTCTAGGATGGGGAGACTGAGGCCAGAGAAACCATGACTCAGTTCACAAAGCCACTTCATGTGGCCGCTGGGGGTGCCATTTGAGCCTCCTCTTCTTCCCCTCCCCATCGTGAGCCATGGGGGCAAACGTGATGTCCGCGGGACCCCGAGCCCGGGGCAGTGGGGAGTGGAGCTGACTATCACATCAGTCAGCGGGCAGGGAGGGCTCGCCTATGACCCTTCTGGGTCCTGCAGTCTCCGATGGAGCCACGTGTTTCTGAATGTTTCCCCTAAAAAAAGCAGCGTCCTCATTTCGACTGCCATTTGTGGAGCATTTACTGCCCACCAGCACGATGTGCTGCGTATAAATGGTCTCCTTTTGTCCTTTCAAGAACCCTAGAGGGGGGCATGTTTGAAGCTCCATTTTTTGTCTGTGTAAACAGAGGCTCAGAGCCAGAGAACTTGCCTGGGGTGTGCGTCTAGGGCTGCACAGCCTTAGCTGCCAGACTCATGTCTGCCCGGAATGCTGGATGTAAATGTTACAATGGAGGATGTGGCAGATGAATGATAGGAGGTTTCCCGAAGGGTGACTAATAGTCAGTTCCTGGCCCTCCCTCCCACCCCACCGCCCGCCCCCTCACCTGCTTTGTTTCATTTGCAACATTTGTCACTGTCTGACGCCTAGAGTTTTGAGCCTCTTAACCCCATGCATTGGTCCAGAAGTGACTGCGGCTCGAGGTTGCAGGATGGGATGGGTTCCAGGGATGGGGGGGATGAATCACAGGCAGAGAGGAGGATTTAGCCTGCGGGAAGGCGCTACATTCCCCCCTGCTCTGCCCCAGATAATGGCTTTTCCAGGGGTTCTGAGTGCCCGGTGATTCAGCTGAGATGCTCACCTCTCCGCCTGATGCGCGATGGGGAAAACAAGGGCCACGAGACTTCCCTTCAGAGAGGAGTTTTGCTGGGAAGGAATACCTGGACTTACACCAGATGGGGTGAAATGATGAGATTCTCTGAAGCGTGGGTGTGCGTATGGTCTGTGTGGAAGAATTAATTTATAGGCCTCACGGAAAAGTCTGACGCTCCAGGGAAACAGAAGCGGAAAAGGAGGCAGGGGAAGGGGGTAAGGAAGGTGGAGAAATGACAGCGTGACTCTGCTTTGCAAAATGCACTGGGGTTTTTAGCACGTGTTCCAGGAGTGGGGGTGGTTTTATTTGGAAGCCATGGTAAGGGCTGAGTTCTGGGAGTGGCCCAGGAGCGGCCCGTGTGGGTGGTAGGATGGATTCAGAGAGAAATCGCAAACACCATTGACAGGAGAGCTGAGAGATGTTGGGAGAGCTCAGGTGGAGCTGGGCCTGGCTGGGCTCACCTGATCTCTGAGGGGTGGGGCCAGGTGACTCAGATAGTCACACTTTCCCATATAAGACAGAGTGTTAGTACCCTGTAGGACCTAATTCAGGGGCTTCCCGGGTGGCTCAGTGGTAAAGAATCTGCCTACAATGCAGGGAAAGTTTGTGTTAGTCGCTCAGTTGTGTCTGACTGTATGCTACCCCATTGACTGTAGCCTACGAGGTTTCTCTGTCCATGGGATTCTCCAGGCAAGAATACTGGAGTGTGTTGCCATGCCCTCCTCCAGGGGATCTTCCCTACCCACGGATTGAACCCCGGTCTCCTACATTGCAGGTGGACTCTTTACCATCTGAGCAACAAGGAAAGGGTGCAATGCAGGGGTCGTGGGTTCAGTCCCTGGGTTGAGAAGATCCCCTGGAGGAGGACATGGGAACCCACTCCAGCATTCTTGCCTGGAGAATCCCATGGACAGAGAAGTCTGGTGGGCTACAGTCTATAGGGTCACGAGTCAGACACAACTGAGCAACTGAGCACACACAGGGCCTAATTCTATGCTCTACCCCTTAAATGGGCTCTTTAGAAGCAAGCCCATATTTCCTACTTGGTGGGTAAGATAGTCAACTACCAGTCTTCAGAATGACACAGTTTTGAAAATTCTGAGAGACAAACACATCAGTGAAGGGCTTTTAGACCACATTGCCTGCCAAATGCCTCATCATATCCAGAGAAAAATGAAAATGTTTTCAAAGACCCACTGGCCTCTCTGCCAGTCCTTCTGTCGCCAGTGCTTTGCTGAAGGACTCGAGATTGACTTATTTGGGCAGCTTCCAACTGTGAGTCTCTAACAAGAGTGACACCTGACCACAGCAAAAAGTCAACAGATTCAAGTCATTTATAGGATCCAGAAAGAAATGGGCTCCAAGGGACTTCCCTGGTGGTCCAGTGGTTAAGAATCCCTTCCAATGCAGGGGTTGATGGTTGATCCCTGGTCCAGGACCTAAGGCCCCACAAGGTCCTGGACAACTAAGCCTGCACTCCATAAGGAAGACCCAGAGCAGCCAAAATTAAAAAAATAAGAAAAATATTAAAAATGGGCTTCAAGAGTTGTCTCTGGGGCTAATTTCTGAGATTAAAAAAAATCAAACACCTGCATTTGGAGGGGGCATGAGGGGGTGTCCCTGATGTACATGTCAGTGCTCTCTACCACGAGAGTTGTATGTTTAACGTTTCTTACCCTGGGAGAAAATTTGTGTTTGATCCTCAGCAGGTGGGGTTGATAAAGCTTCAGATGGCTGGGGCTTGATCAAAGAAAATCAAAGCTGCCTGGCCTTTCCAAAGAGCTCTTAATCAGGCTGCAGCATAGAACAGATGGATAGACCTTTAGAGTCCCTAATTTGCATCAGTTTGCACTTTATTGTTTAGCATGTTCTTATTCCAAAACCCTGATTCTTTTCTCTCAAATATGTTTTGAGCTTTTGCTGAGTACCAGGGACTTTGCTTTCTTCACTGGATCCTCCCAACAGCCCGTTTTATGGACACCAGTAAGAAGAACTGGCAATTTTTGAGCGTTTACAGGGTGCCAGGCACAATGCTAAATCATTTTACAGATGCCATCTCTTACAACCATCACCATTTTTAATCCCCATTTTAAAGACGAGGAAACCCATCTAATGTGGTCCATTACAAGTCCAGCATCCCTTTTCTGAATCGCTAGGGCCAAATATATTGGAATTCAGAGTTTTTTTTTTTCTTTGTATTCATAGTATTTATCTTATATTATGTAATGTCCCAATGCAGCAGCGGCAGCACATAACAAAATACATCAATATTTATACAAAGAAACATTTAAACAGCCTCACTGAGAGGGATAAAGATTATAAATAGCCTCACATCAGTTAGGGCCTGGATGTCAATTGAATTATAAACAGGCTTTCAGTTTTCAGAGCTTGCTGGAGTCGGATGAGGGTCTGAGAAGCTGCTACATGTTTGGAGCTAGCCAGTTTTGTATGTCTCAAATCCCTACTTCACTCCCAGACTCCTGTGTTCTAATCACCGTCCACACTTCTCTGGGAGGGACCATAGCAGTAGAGCGAGGTGGCCACAGTCTCAGTCCAGACCTGTTTGTTTCCAAACCCTGGCCTTTCCTCACACAGTGCTCGTGGTATTGACGTAGAAACCAAATGGCTTTTCCTAGCAGCCAGGATGAGTTGCAAGCATTCCTCTGCATTTTGTAACTTTGCCTTGGGTCCCAGGCTGTGTGCACCAGCTCATGAGGTATTCGTAGGGAAGAAGCTCAAACTGAGGTGTCCCTGTGGCCCAGCAGGTCAATCTTCTCATGGTCTCTGGAACACCACCGGTCACAGTTGTATCTGAAAGCGGGAGGGTGAGTTATGACCTTGAGTTCAGCCCTGGCTTTTCCATTTCCAAACAGAGCTCACTTTCTAAGCAAGGAATGTCATGGCTGGTGATCCCACATGTCCTCTTCTTTAACTGGATTTAATAATAAAAGTGATGAAGGGACTATCCCTGGTGGTCCAGTGATTAAGACTCCGCTCTTCCAATGCAGGGGGTGGGTGCAGGTTCTATCACTGGTCAGGAAAAAAAGATCCCACATACCACTCGGTGAGGCCAAAAAGTTGTTTAAAAAGTAGGGAGGAAAAAGAAAATAATAAGGCGATGGAGCACCGGAGATCCAAGCCAGGAATCATTTCAGAGCCCTCTTTGAAAAGAGTTAGAGAATAACCTGTCCCATGAAGGACCGTCTCGGTGCCTTCTCACTTTATTTCACACACTCACTAGGTGATGGCCTCCTGTGGCTCTGAGGGCACTGGGGATTCATGGTAGAATAAGAGGACATCCCTCCTGCCCTCAGGAAGCTCATAGGAATGATCAGAGGAGATGGAGCCAAATGTGGATGTTGCCATGTGAGCCACCTCCCAAGGTGATATGTGCTGCGACGTGAACCATGATGGGGTAGCCGAAGGAGGGAAAGGGGGCTACGCTGGTGGTCGGGGGTAGGGAGTGATGTCTTGCCACTCACACGGTTCACTGGACCCAGGGTAGATAAGACACAACCGGGGAAGATGGAAGAAGACTCAAGGAGCCAGAGGGACTGCAGACATGTTTATTCTCTGCCAGCAGCAGCAGCAAGTCTTCAAAGGCTACTGATATACTAAGACAGACAAAAGTGGCCCATGGCCAAGTAGGTGCGAAGGCCCAGTGCCACCAAGGTTAGCAATATTGTTGTTTATAGAACACTAGGTGTGAGGCTGTGAGAGAGTGGGACAGGAGAGCCTGACTGACTTCATGTTGTCAGTCGGTTTCTCCACAAGTGGTGTCATCAAGGTGATGACATTGGCTCCCAGATGTCTCCTCTCACGGTTTCTCCACCTGCTGCGCCTCTCCTTCTCCCCCCTTCTCTTATCCTACCTTTGAGTGTCAGCATCTTTAAGCTTCAGCCCAGGGCCCTCCTTCCCTTTTGTCTCTCTCCATTGTCTCCTTGGTAATTGAATTTATTCCCTTCACATTAAATATCATCCTTGGTCTATGGACACTCCCCCAGTTGCACAGCCTGCCCACATTTCTCTGATGAACTTCAGACTTGAGTTCCACTTGCCTGTAAGTCTCCATTCAGGTGTTCACACGCTCCTTGAAATTCACACATCCAAGAGGGAACTCATCATTATTTTCCTCCAAGCCTATTCCTCCTCCAACCAATCTGAATGCTACAACCTACCTGCTTAAGCAGAAACCTTATTTCTTCCTTCATCCCTAACGACTAAATTACCAGCCAAATCCTATCAATTCTCTCTCCAAAGTATGTTTTGAATGAAACCAACCATTGAGTCAGCCCATCTCCTCTCCTTTTAAAATTTTTATTGATTTAATTTTGGTTGCCCTGGGTCTTCGTCGCTATGCCAGGGCTTTCTCTAGTTGTGGTGGGCAGGGACTACTCTTTAGTGGTGGTGCACAGACTTCTCATCGTGATGAGAAGTTCTTCTTTTGTTGCCAAAAGAACACAGGCTCTGAGCAAGTTGGGCTTTGGTAGTTGTAGCACATAGGCTCAGTAGTTGTGGCTCGAGGGCCTTAGAGCGCCCGGTATGCGGGATCTTCCCAGACTAGGGATCGAACCCTTGTCCCCTGCATTGGCAGGCAGATTCTTAACCACTGGACCACAGGGAAGTCTCCAGACCATCACCCCTGTTGCAATTAGAATGGTCTAGCTTGTCGTTTTATCCGTTCCTAACATCCAGTGCCCAGATGGGTCTCTCTGAATGAAGATGAGTCAGGTAACTCTCCAGCTTCAGATGCTTTTGTGGGTCCCTGCCCTCTTTCCATGCCCTTCCAGCCTCTGACTGCCCCTGCCCACCCTCTGACTACCGGCCATTACCACCACCGCCTCTTTCCCTCAGGTGGGACAACTGCACTATTTTTTTTTTTTTTCTTCTCCACATTTTTTGCTTTTGTTTTCCCAAACACAGCAAGCATTTTCTCTAGTCAACCTGGTATAGATGCTATTTCTGAAATATTCTCATCCCTTCTCATGGTACTTTGTTTTCTATCCTTTTCCATCCTATCTTCACTCCATGGGAAGTGTTAAAGTCATCCCCCCAGTGAGCCCTTCCCCAACCACCCAAATCAAAGTACTTCCCAAGCTGTAATTCTCTACCCAGCACTCCTTCCCGCTTTGATCACAATTTCATGCAGCAGTTAAGAAATATTTATGTACCCACTGTGCGCCAGCTGTGTGGGTGTGGTAGGGAAAGGTCACCTGGGAAATGGTTGAGTCTCAATTGTAAAAGACCAGCATGTTTTCCCCCCTGAATGAGTGAGCGTGTAGTTAGAATATCAGAGGCAGCAGAGCCATGGAATGGATGATTCCCCAAAGTCACGTGCCAAGAGGTAGGGCTGTCAAGTCAGAGGAGGCCCGCATGCGTGGGAACCATTAGCTCAACCCTCACTCTAGAAAAATGGTACAGATGAACTTGTTTGCAAAGCAGAAATAGTCACACATACAGAGAACAAATTTAAGGTTATCAAGTCGGGGAGGGGCGAGATGGGATGAATTGAGAGATCGGTACTCACATACAGATCCTGCTGTGTATTAAATAGATAACCAATGAGAACCTGATAACTAATGAGAACCTACTGTATAGCACAAGGAACTGTCCTCAGTGCTCTGTGGTGACCTAAAAGGGAAGGAAATCTAAAAATGAGGGGATATGTGTATATGTATAGCTGATTTACTTTACTGTACAGTGAAAACTAATACAACATTTAATGGCAACCCACTCCAGTGTTCTTGCCTGGAGAATCCCAGGGACAGGGAAGCCTGGTGGGCTGCCATCTATGGGGTCGCACAGAGTCGGACACGACTGAAGCGACTTAGCAGCAGCAGCAGCAGTACTCCAATAAAAATAAATAAACCCTCTCCCATGTCCATGGTAGACCTTGTGATCACTCAGGATACTTTCCCTCGGAGCCTCAAAGTGGCCTTAGCATCTTTTGCAACTCAGGCAGCCCCATCAATTCATTGAATTGGCTAATTTGCCATTGCAGACCCATGCAATTTAAGGTAGAACCTGTTCCTTGCATGTGTGTGTGCTCAGTTGCTTCAGTCCTGTCCAACTCTTTGCGACCCTACAGGCTATAGCCCACCAGACACTTCTGTCCATGGGATTCTCCAGGCAAGAATACTGGAATGGGTTGCCATGCCCTCCTTCAGGGGATCTTCAGGGATCAAACTTGCATCTCCTGCATTGCAGGTGGATTCTTCACTGCTGAGCCACTGGGGAAGCCCAGAACATGCTCCTTCAGTTCAGTTCAGTCGCTCCTTAGCGCTTGTTAAATATTCATCACCTTTTCCTTTTAGAAAGGATATGGGTAGAAATGTTTCTTAAAAAAAAATCCTATCCCACTCTTGATATATTTAATCTATTTTTCCCCCTCTTCTTTTCTTTTCCCAGGAGAAAATAATGAATGTCAAAGGAAAAGTGATTCTGTCAATGCTGGTTGTCTCAACTGTCATTGTTGTGTTTTGGGAATATATCCACAGGTAATTATGGAGCATGATAAAGTGATGTTAATGAACGTCTCCATCAGCCAGGACACCAGGCTGAATTAAAATTAGGATTCCTTCCTTCCTGTTTCCCTGAGCCCTAGACTTTAAACACTGTCTTTAAAATCATTAGATCTTCAAGTACTTTCTAAGTAATTATCTTTCTTCCTGCCATGTTCCTAATATCTCAATTTTTATATACCTTTGCAGTTCTGGGCAGGCTAGAGCCAGAAACAGTAAGGTCCTATTGAGACCAAAATGTCATATTAAAATATGACCAGATATGGAAATTGCATTAAGAAATTTCAGACAGGAATTCCACAAGAAATTCACCCTGATTTTTGCAGTCCTAAAATATTTGCAGAGTTCAAAGGAACAACTCAAAGTTGTTGACTTTTACTGCAAAATACACTTTGATTCACTGGTGATTCATTTGTGCCTGGCTAAACTTTTGAGTGCTTTGTCTTTTTTTTTTTTTTAACTCTGGAAAACAAAATGAATGAAATATTTCTGAGTTTTCAAATTCATCAGTGGATTCACCTCAAATATTTGAGCTGATTCTGTGTTTTAAGAAACTATAATGCCTCGGAGGTTCCAGCTGGAGAGGCTTCTGACGGAAAGAAGTCTCCCCAGGCAGCTACAAAAATGCACAATAGTTTTGACTTTAAGAGGCATCAGTACAGTTCAGCCTTTCTTTCAAAAAGGCCACCTTACACTTAGAGGTGGATGAACCTAGAGCCTATTATACATAGTGAAATAAGTCAGAAAGAGATAATCAAGTATTATATATTAACGCATTCATATGGAATCTAGAAAGATGGTACAGATGAAACTATTTGCAGAGTAGCAAAGGAGATGCAGACATAAAGAACAGACTTGTGGACACAGCGAGGGAAGGAGAGGGTGGGATGAATTGAGAGAACAGCATTGAAACATATATATTACCATATGTAAAATAGATAGCCAGTGGGAATTTGCTGGATGCCACAGCGAGATCAAATCCAATGCTCTGTGACAGTTTAGAGGGGTGTGATGGGGTGGGTGGTGGGAGGGAGGTTCAAGAGGGAGGGGACATATGTATACCTATGATTGATTCATGTTTACTTATGGCAGAAACCAACAAAATATTGTAATTATCCTCCAATTAAAAATAAATTCAAATAAATAAATAAGGCCACCATACAACTCTGGACCAGGAGCACTGTCTTGTCACCATTGAGATCTTCATGGTCTTCGTAGCTTCCTAAGTTCAAGATGATGGCCTGGATAAACGTTAGAATATCGCTTTCAATTCTTAAATTCTAAGATTTGATGAGCTGGTAGGACTGTCGTGGCTACTTATAAAGGGACTGCACCTTCAGGTATATCAGTGGAAGGAGGAATCTCCAGACTCTGGAGCTGTTTTTCCCCAGGGTGACCTAACCATTTCTAGTACTATTGTTTCATTCTGAACAACTCATTTTGAAAGAAACGGGACAAGCTAGAGAGTGACCATGTTAAAGGGGTCTACAAACTAAGTCTTTCGAATTGAAAGAAACTGTGGGTACTTAGTCCGAAGGAAAGATGACTCAGTTTTGGATGCAAGGACCCTGGGGCTCCCTTTACTTGAGGGCTGAGGGAGTATCCTGGCTGGAGTCTGGCACTAGGCTGCCTGGGGCTTGTCCTGTGCCATGACTTACCTCCTCTGTGACTTTGGGCAAGTTACTTCACCACTCTGTTCCTTGGTTTTCAGTAAGTTTCCCTGTTGTTTAAAATGGGCATAATAGTAATACCTGCTTCATAGGGTTGTTGGATTAAACAAGTTATTGTGTATAAAGCACTTAGGGCAGTGCACTCAGTAAACGTTTGCTGCCATCACCATCACCATCATCACCACCATTCTCATCATCTGCTCAGAGGTAGGATTTGGCAAATAGAAGGAAGAGCTCCAGCAGTTGGAAGAATCCAACAGAAGAGCGAGTGTCCTTTGGGGTCCTGCCCTGAGCTGAGATGCTTGTGTAGGTAACCTTGAGAGCATTCGAGCTCTGAATGCTTGATTGGATAACCTTGGCCTTTTGAATTGCAGCCAGAGTCACACTTCCAAATTTTGGGTACTTCACAAAATTAAAATATGGGAGCCAAAGGCCCAAATGTGCATATTGGCACTGGTCTCCCATAAAGAGGGTTATTTTGCCGTGCTGGGTACAATCTCTCTACACAGTAACTAGAGCAGCTTCTGGCTGCTCTTCAGGGCCATAGTCTGGCACCCAGACTGCAGCCACATCATTCTTCAATGTGGGGAATCTATTTGAATGTCTGCAAGAGTTTAAAAGGCAGCAGATTCTTTGCTACCCTGAGAATTGGCCTTGTGATGGTGTGAGGTGAGCTGAGGGCACTAACCTTAGAGAGGTGAGCAGCACTTTAGCTAAAAAGGATTTTAAAGTAAATTAATCAAACACATTAACTGATTAGTAAAGAGAGACTATTACCAATAGAGCATCCTGAAAGAATGTCATCCAGGACAGGGTTTGATTTGAGGTTGGATAAAAAAAAAAAAAATCTTAGAATTTTAGAGATGGAAGAAACTTAAAACATTTATGATAAAGTAATGATGGTGAGGGTGATTTTGATGATAGTACCTACTAGTTATTGAGTGTTCGAATGTGCCAGGAACTGCACTAGGCATTCCCTCCAGTTCTTAAAATAGCCCTGCAAGCAAAGGATTAGTCTGAATAGTCTATGTATCTAGATGAGGCACACTGAGTCTCCACAGTGTTAAATGTGAATGTTCAAGGTCACATTTTCAGGAAGATTTAGGTCTGAGGCTGTCAGAATATAGCTTTTTCTCTGACCCGTGGTACAACCCTTCCTTCAGTTGAGGGTTCTCATTTTTCAAGTGACAAAATGGAGACCAAATAGGTGAAATGACTTAGCAGTGAATTTATGTCCAAGTTCTAATTGGAACTCAGATCGGATTCATTGTCCGGGGCTCCTTCTTGAGCTGATTGTTATGCCAAGTGCTGTGAGGGATACAGTGTGAAGCACAGGGAATTCCTTCCCTCAGGAGGTTAAACTCTAGATGGAACAAGCAGATGTGTGCGTCAATATCAACAATGCAGAGCGAAGGAAGGATATCAGAGGGAGAGAAAAGGAACCGTGAGAGTTCACGGAGGCAAGGATTATGTTTGACTAGATAGCGATCTGTTTTTTTTTGGAGGGAGAGGCATTCATTTACAGATATTTATTGAGAAGCTACTATATGCCGGTCACTATACTCAGATTGTACCACAGGAGAGGGGGCATTTGAATTGTGCCTCGAAGGATGAATATGTGTTAAATGTCATGCTCTGCATGGTGGGTGTTGCTGGGACCTGAAATGTCACAGGCCTCTGGGAGGAGAGGGTGAAAAGGCCAAGATGGCAGATTGAAAAGATGGAACAAGATGGCAAGTCTGAGTCTACAAAATGATGTCCTGAGCGCCTGGTCAGGGTATGTGTGCTTGGTTGCAGAGGGCCCTCTCCCTCCTCTTTCCCTTCTTCCTAACCCCCTCTTGTCGGGTCTGGAGTCAGATTCCCCAGGTTCAAGTACTGTTCCTTCTAGCAATCCAATCTTAGACAAAACCACTTAATGCCCAGGTGCCTCCGAGGAAGCATAGAACTTCCTTCCTTGACTGTTGTGAGGATTGAATGAGCTCATACATGTCAGTTGCTTAGAACAGTCCCCGGTCAAGTATTAGCTGTTAGGAATATTGTCAGATCAATAAACAGATTTAGAAACAAGAGATATTAGAACTTGGTCCACAAGTGTTGAGCTCAGAGGGGTAACTGTAAGTGGAAAGAGGGCACGCGTGTCACTCTGGTTAAGAGATATGGACTCCCAGCAGGGGCAGAAGGCAGAGTCTGAAACAAGTGTTAGTCATTTATATTTTTTTCAGTGATGAGGGCAGCTAGGGCCAGACAGGTGCGGAGCCAGGGCAGGTGCCTGAGCCCAGGTCCAGAACTCTTTCTACCAGGCTCTATCCCTTTTATTCACCGGGAGAAGGAGGCAAGAAAGATTTTACCGTTGGGCACAGCTCCCGTGCATAGAACGGTGGAAGAATCCAGTGCGACAAGTCCTGTCCCTTTACCCCCAGAATCTCTCTCAAGTCACTGCACTCTCTCTCCGTCTCTTTGGCTGCCTTGACCTGGGCCTGGACCACTACCTGGACCTCCTGACTAGTCACCCCATTTGCTCTCATACTGCCTGCAGAGACGACCCTGTCCCACTCCTGCCTAAGACTCCTCAAGGGCAAATTCCACAGCAGGCTATAGCGAGGGGACCTCCGGTTACTTCTCCGTTTATTTCCTTGCACATTTAAATGCCTCCTTCCTTTTTCAGGGCCTTTGCATATATAGTTTTGGTCTCCAAGAGACACTCTTTCTAATTTCTCTTCCCCTGGACTTCTAGTCATCCTTCAGAACTCAGCTAAAACATTATCCCCTCCTCTGGGAAGCCTTCCAGGTCTTCCTGTTAAGTGCTCCTAGTTACTTTTGCTTCTTTTTTTTTTTTTAAACAGCTCTCCTTGGAGTTTGAAGTCCTGTAGCTGTGTGATATAGTCTGCCCTCCCCACTAGCCTGTCTGTACCACAAGGATACACAGGGACTCTGTCTCAGACAGTACTGTAGCCCCAGCACTAGGCATGTGGCACATGCTCAGCAGGTATTTGTGGAACAGAGGGAGGTGGTCTGCTGGAGGAGTCAGAGAGTCACTGGTCCAGCCTTGTAGATGCCGTCAGACGGTGTCACTGCCTTCATTAGCTTCAGAAATGCCCTTTGAGGCTGCTCCCCCTTTGAGGAGGCTCTGAGGTGGTGGGGTGCCAGCTCAGCAGTCATTGGTTTTCTGGGGAAGATAAATCCTGGGCAAGGGATGGGCCATGGTGTTCCCCACTAGGAGGCAAGAGGGGAGCCATCTGGGGAGCCCCTATCCCTCAGTGAAGCCACCGTGGACAATGGAGAGCTGCCATCTTTTATTTTTAAACTAAGATTTGAGATTCTCCAGAGATGATCTGACCACTGCTTGTTCTGGGTAATCCAGGAGTGATCAAAGTCCCCTGGTGTCATTGGTTTTATCTCAAAGGAAGGTAGGAACCTCGTTCTTGTTCAGTTGCTCAGTCGTGTCTGACTCTTTGCAATTCCATGGACTGCAGCACTCCAGGCTTCCCTATCACTGTCTCCCAGAGTTTGCTCAAACTCATGTCCATTGAGTCGGTGATGCCATCCAACCATCTTATCCTCTGTCGTCCCCTTCTCCTCCTGCCTTCAATCTCTCCCAGTATCAGGGTCTTTTCCAGTGAGTCAGTTCTTCGCATCAGGTGGCCAAAGTATTGGAGCTTCAGTTTCAGCATCAGTCCTTCCAGTGAATATTCAGGATTGATTTCCTTTAGGATGGACTGATTGGGTCTCCTTGCAGTCCAAGGGACTCTCAAGAGTCTTCTCCAGCACCACAGTTCAAAAGCATCAGTTCTTTGGCGCTCAGCGTTCTTTATGGTCCAACTCTCACATCCATACATGAACACTGGAAAAACCATAGCTTTGACTAGATGGACCTTTGTTGGCAAAGTAATGTCTGTGCTTTTTAATACATTGTCTAGGTTTGTTATACCTTTTCTTCCAAGGAGTAGGCTGTGGTCACCATCTGCAGTGATTTTGGAGCCCAAGAAAATAAAATATGTAACTGTTTCCATTGTTTCCCCATCTATTTGCCATGAAGTGATGGGACCGGATGCCATGACCTTATTTTTTTGAATGTTGAGTTTTAAGCCATCTTTTTCACTCTCCTCCTTCACCTTCATCAAGAGGCTCTTTACATCTTCTTCACTTTCTCCCATAAGGGTGGTGCCATCTGCATATCTGAGGTTATTGATGTTTCGCCCGGCAATCTTGATTCCAGCTTGTGCTCCCACCAGCCCAGGGTTTCTCATGATGTACTCTGCGTTTAAGTTAAATAAGCAGGGTGACAATATACAGTCTTGCCATAATCTTTTACCAATTTTGAGCCAGTCCATTGTTCCATGTCTGGTTCTAACTGTTGCTTCTTGACCTGCATACAGATTTCTCAGGAGGCAGGTCAGGTGGTCTGGTATTTGTATCTCTTTCAGAATTTTCCAGTTTGTTGTGATCCACACAGTCAAAGGCTTTAGCATAGTCAGTGAAGCAGAAGTAGCTGTTTTTCTGGAACTCTCTTGCTTTTTCTATGATCCAACAGATGTTGGCAATTTGATCTCTTATTCCTTTGCCTTTTCTAAATCCAGCTTGAACATCTGGAAGTTCTCAGTTCACGTACTGTTGAAGCCTAGTTTGGAGAATTTTCTGCATTACTTTGCTAGCATGTGAATTGAACGGAAACCTGGAAGTAGCCAAATCCATGCTCTCAATTTGGCCTGGGGCTTCAGTGATAATGGCTGCAAAATAGCTTTTCTGAATTAAAAGTAATATGATACATTTTTATTTCTCATTTGCTTTTAGCCCAGAAGGCTCTTTGTTCTGGATAAACCCATCAAGGTAAGTGCTTTTAATTCTAGGTTTCTATGGGATTCTCCCCCTGCCCACTCTTGCTCCCCTACAGTCCATTCTTAACGTGGCAGGTGGTGACACAGCTCCGGTCACAGGTGGAGGGGAAGGGTCTCAGGAGTCTGGACTGTATTCCTCCAGCCCTTAGTCTTATCTCTCTAGAGCCATGACTCATGTTTTGTCCTTTCTTTTCATCAAGTATCTCTTCAAGTAGTCTTGTTTGGAGAACATTCCTGCCTTGCTTATAAAAAAAAATCAGGGTAGATATTGTCCATTATGCTACCCACCACATGTTGTATAAAGACCCTTGCAAGAAATTTCATTGTGATAAAAGATCAGGAAAAAGTTTGGGTTTCCTGATGAACTAGTGTGTGGTGTAGGAGTATTGTTATTATTGGTCTCGAGGACTCTGCAAGCCTTGGTTTTTCAATCTTTGGCTTGGTTGCCAGGAAACTCAGAGCAAAGTGTTATGTTCAACTGCTTGTACTTTCCTTGACCTTCATTTTCGATATAATTTCTCCCCTGGTATTAAATCTTTGCTTTTATGCTCACATGTCATATGACCTTGGCAATTTGCTCAAACCCACTCAACCAGTATCTCAGTCACAAAATTGAAGGTAAAATTTTTATTCTTCCGGAGTGGCTCAGATGATCAAGGTCATGTGAACATACCTACTGAGTGACTAAAATGTTTGTTTCCTCTTAACTTCATTTTTATTCTTGTATTTTTCCCCTATTTATTGTAACCATACCTTCTTAATCATAAACCACTTCAAGCACTTCTTGAAGAGATGGGCTTTAAAGCATGTTTCTTTTTTATTATGCTGTTCATACCTCACCATCTTATTTGTTCAACTGAAGGGTATTGTTTCCTGGCTTCCCCTTCTTTTCGCTCTTCTAGAAGGTCCCCACCCTGGAGAGGCTCTCACAGTGAGTGTGGACACGTCAGTATGTGCCTGGTGAAAGTGGCTTCTAATTACAGTTGGTTGAGCTTCTTTCTGGTTTACAGACCCTCGGATTTCCTGTGTCTGTCACTGCTGACCTTTGTAGCGACTCAGATTCTCCTCATTTAGCCAAAGAGATCATTCTTGGAAATGTGAGCCATTTTGTTTAAAGACTGCAACTTGCTGCAGTAATTTTCATCTTAGAAAGCTCTTTCGTGTATGCTACTTATATTTAGGCTTCAAAGCCTCCTTCATGGTAGGTTTCTTGTTGTTGTTGTTGTTATTATCTCTGACTTTTCAGAGGCGA
Organism: Moschus berezovskii; assembly: GCF_049115385.1. Taxonomy (NCBI): domain Eukaryota; kingdom Metazoa; phylum Chordata; class Mammalia; order Artiodactyla; family Moschidae; genus Moschus; species Moschus berezovskii. The sequence continues at coordinate 14,599,221 of NC_142470.1, forward strand.
AAATTCAAGATTCAGAGAGGGAAGATGTTCTCTCATAGTTACCCGGCTAGTAAGCGGCAGACCCAGGAATCAGACTTATGGATTAGCATCCCCCCGCTTTGTCAGTCCGTTTTTCCCCTTCTCTCCCTGTGAGGGGTCCCTGGATGAGCTGAGTGCCAGGGGCTGCCCACGGGAGGGGAGATCTAGGTTGTGTCAGGTGCATCCTCTCCCGTTCAGCCACAGCAGTCTCATTTGTGTTCGTTTACAAATGAGCGATTTTTTTAAACAAAATTTTAAATGACATACCATAAAAAGCGTTTGGAAACCCCCCGTTTGGGACTGCCTCATTTTCTAAAAATGTTTGTCACTTTTTTTCTCATTTCTTAGAAACCCAGAAGTTAGTGGCGGCAGCATTCAGAAGGGCTGGTGGTTTCCGAGATGGTTTAACAATGGGTAAGGCGGTTGCATAGTGATCTGTTTATCTACCCAATGCTATAGAGTCCAGATAGAATGGTTTCACAGCCATGACCTCAGTCATTTGTATTTCTGGCTTATTGGAAACACACAAGGCCTCTATTTCATGGTTGGGACTGGGCCATTAAGTTTGGCGGTCATGTTTTTATTTTTTCCCCATTTAACTGGAGGGTGAATGAAGTTCAGGCTAAAGTTGGGATTGCAGGAAAGCCTATCATAAACTAAAGTGTTTTTATGAGGACTGTTTTATTAGTTTTCCCTCCTCTTGAAATAACCTGATGGTTGTTGGGTCATTAAATTGCTAACTGTGCTGACCTGGAAGGATAATAAGCAAGCTGAGAACTGCACCACTTCAACAAAAGTACGTCTTTATGAATAAACGTTTAGTATCACGAACCTTTCTCCAGACATTCGCTTGGTGCACATGTTCTCTGCCTTGGAGCCCATTTTTGTAAGGTCCTCAGCCACCATCCTGATAGCATAGGTCATCATCCTTGCCTTCCTCAGCTTATTTTGCCCTTTGTATGTATGACCTGCAGTTACCACGAAGAAGACGAAGACATAGAAGAAGAAAAAGAACAAAGGAAGGAAGACGAAAGCAAGCTTCAGCTCTCGGACTGGTTCAACCCGCTGTAAGAAAAGAGGTTTCGCCCCGTTTCCAGGAAACCCGTAGCTCAGCATAAAGGAGCGGGGGCTATGGAGGCAACAGTGCATGGAGAACAGCCCTGACTAGGGGGTCAGAGACTTAGCATTTATTAGACCTTTACACCAGACTGTATGAGAAACTTGAGAGACTGGTTGTCTTGACTTCTTTGTTTGAGCAGTAACTACAATGATTCTGATAGCAGTCAGCCAATGGCAGCAGAAGAATCACAAAATACTGCGGCTGGAAGGGGGTCTCATAGGCCACAGGGTACTATGGAAAGCTACAAAGCTAAAGTCAGAGCAAGAAAATTCTGAGATTCAGTTAACTCGTCTATAAAATGGCAGTGATGTTACAGAAGCTCGTAGGGCCATGCGTACGTTCTTTAAACAAGCATACAACAAATGTTTATCAAACACCCATGATATGCTAGCTTTTGTTTTACAAACTACTGGTCACTATCCATTAAAGTGTTCATAAACTAGCTGAATGGGTTAAAAGCAGCCTTTTAAAAATTGAAATCAATAGAAAATCAGAGGGCATCACCTGAGGAAGGATAGGTATTGTTACGTGGATTTTTGCCTCTCTATGTATGTGTATGTACATGTGTTTTTGACATGAGATATATTTCTTACTGTGAATCCTGGTAAAAAATTCTGTACTAGGCATTGTGTTAGTTATAGGAGACAGGAAAAATTAGTCAGCATGGTTATATTCAAGAAGTTCACGGTCCTGTAGGGGCTCTAGATGTGTAACTCGTGTTTGCCAAGATTGATTAAGGAGCTGTGAGCAACCTGACTTAGAAGGATGTGGTTTGGGGAGTTGGGAGGTGGGAGCTGTCCAGGATGACTGTGAGTCCTGAGAGTCCAGTGGGTGGTGGTGCCATTGACCAGAAAAGGGTCTAGGAGTGGTGAAGGGGAGGGGTGATGAGCTCAACTAGGGATGCGTATGGATTCAGGAACTCGTGGGGCAACTGGACAGAGATTCATAGGGTGCCTATCTTAGTCGTTCAGGCTGCTATAACAAAATACCATAGACTGGATGGCTTATAAACAACAAATATGTATTTCCTACAGTTCTGGAGGCTGGGGAGTCCAAGATCAAGGCCCCAGATGGGGTGGTGTCTGATGAGGACCCACTTCCTGGTGTGTTCATGATGGTCATCTCACATGGTAGAAGGGGAGAGGGAGCTCTCAGTGGTCTCTTTTCTAAGGGCACTAATCCCATTCATGAGGGCTCTACCCTCATGACCTAATCCTCTAAGGCTCCACTCCTTAGGTTTTAACACATGAATTTGGCGGGGGGGACACAATAGACAGTCTGTAGCAGTGTCCCTAAGTGTGGCAGAAGATAGGTATTGGAGATGTAGGAAGAAGAGCCTTCAGCGTACAGGTGGCAGTGGGATCTGCAGGCCTGGATAAGGCACCAGGCCAATGTCTGACATCAGCATTTAAAGGGCCAGTGGAAGAAGAGAAGTCTGAAAAGGAGCAGGAGTGGCCATAGAGGTAGGAGGAGGATCAGGGGAGAACAGCAGCTATTACAGCATGAGGGATCTTGGTTCTGCAAAGACCGAATGTGTTCTGGCAAGTTCTCTTATTTTGGGACAAAGGATCCATGCCCGTATGAAAGGATGGGAATTTTGCTCCCTCCCCGCCAAGGTATCATTTAAGGAGCTGGACAACAGGGTAGCCATCTATGGGATGCTAAGCCATTCCTGGAAATGTAAGAATATGGAAGCACTGTGGTTTGATAAGCCCCTTAGGTATATGTGTGTGTGTGAGGGGGTGAGAGCCCCCTCAGTGGCCAGCTAGATGAACTAGCGATACAGTCACCAAGCTTACTTCAAAGGAGGTAACTTTCACTTTCACTGTGTTACTTCTGCTTTGCTGAGTGGGACCTGGAGGCGGAAGCCAGGGCTGGATTACTCTGGTCAGAGAAGAGAAACAGATCACAACCAGCAGCTGTCACTCTCTCCATTGTCCTCCAAATGAATGATGAGCAGATATTTAAAGAATATTGATTTGTAGTGACACCAAATCTAAGCCTTCTAAGGGCACTAAAGTATATTTCTTGCATAAATGATTGAAAGATGAACAAGTGAATTCACAGATGACATATTTATAGAAATGTATCCTTTTCTGTAAACTACCAGAAGCATGTTAAGTATACTGTAGATACATTTTTTTATATCACTATCTCTTAGCCTCATATCATCACATTCTCTTAATTTTCTCCTACTTTCTCAGTCTCCTTAATGGGGCCCTTCCTTCTTCCCAAGCCTCAAATATTAGCTTCTGGAGGTTGAGTCCAGCATCCTCATCTCTTTTCTTTATACTATCTTCCAATGTACTCTCATCCATTTCCATGGCATGAGATACCATCCATGGGAGAGTGATTCCCACATTTACATCTTAAGTCCAAAGGTGTTCTCTGAGCCCCCACTTATGTCTAACTGTCTGTATGTCTCACAGAGTTCTTGATTCACCCCACCCCCGTTCTTCTCATTCCTATTTAAGTCAGAGTCCAGGAGACCTCTCCATTTCATCCTTCACTCTTTCCTTCATCCATCCCACAGTCTAATCCGTTAGCATGTTCTGTTAATTCTTCCTCCATCATCTCCTTCTTGCCACCCCACAGCTCTTGTCTTTGTTCTGCTGCCTGGAAGGAGTCCAGTAAAGAACATACTATATGCATGCTACGTCTTTGGTGAACTGATGCCTGATTCACAGAATTTTAATACTTCCTCTGCCCAGCCCCTGGGGACCAGGGCAAGAATACTAGAATGGGTTGCCATTTGCTACTCCAGGGGGTCTTCCCATCCCAGGGATCTAATCTGCATTTCCTGCATTGCAGGCAGATTCTTTACCAACTATGCCACCTGGGAAGCCCATAAATAAGTACATAAGATGTAAATGCTACCAAATACCTAGGTATTTGGGTTATGGAGGCCCTTCTGCGTTGTTGAAAACCTTTGGCCTGTATTTGGGGAACCCGACAAGCGGAGGTAACACAGCAGGTGTGCTGCTTGGAAAGAAGGCATTTGGGCAGTTTTCTGTCTTTGCTGGTACTTTTTCCTCCTTTTAGAGCCCCATCTTGGTGACCTTGGACATCTTTGGGTCTTACACATGTGTGGCTTGCCTGCTGTCACTTTTTTTTTTTTTTCCGGGGTGGGGGTGGGAGAGGTTCATCCAGGAAGCTATTCTCAACCATCCACCCCACCCCCTTGTCCTCCCCTCGGCCTGCCTTTTCAGCCTGTCATCTGGCTTCCTAGTCAGGGTCGCTGATGTGTGGAAATTGCCAGTGAAATTTAATAATTAACAGCTGGGACATAGAAAATTTTAATTTTTAATGAAACGTTAATTTTTAATATTAGTACTTTTTTTTTTCCCCTTGCTCAGAGGAATCTTCCCCATCAAGTAACCAAACTGGACATTGGTGTCCCGACTCAGTCCTTTCTAGAAGGTGTAGAACTGAGTGGTCTTGCAGTGAAAGAGTGGCAGGTGGCAGGCTAGCCACCTGTCAGGACTTTGAGACCCTCAAGGGGTAGGCAGGTCTCATTCCCCTGATCTCGGAGCTCAGCATGGGGCCTGACAGGGAGCAGGGACTTAGCAGAAGTGTCTGGAGGAGTTTAGTGCCTTGGTCTGACCCCTCCTGTTGATTAAGTGGTAGTTTCCTTCTCCTACTCTCCAACCCCCTACTTTCTTTATTTGTGAAATGAGGGTGATGACAGCACCCACTCTAGAAGGCAGTTGTGAGTATTCAGTGAAAGAATGAAAGTCAAGGATTGAGCCCCGATGCCTGGAAGTGTTAAATAAGAACACCATCCTTTCCTCCTTTTCCTCCTTTTCCTCCTCCCCTTTCTCTTCTCTTTCTTAAAAATATTACCTTCTCACCAAATGTTCAGCTCACACGCAGCTGCATGGCTTAGCTAATGGTTTGGGTCAGAATGGCTAAGAGATCCCTGACAGGCTACACTAAGAACAGCAATGGGTGAGATGACAATATATGGGAGGGTTTACATTCAGAAATAACGGTTATAGAATGATAAGCCTGTGTGTGTGTGTGCGCGCGCGTATGTGTGTGTGGTTTCTCTGGTTTGAAAGCTAGTCATTCAGTTAAGCTGGGGGTTTTATGTGACTAAAAGCATCCCATAAGCTTCTAAAAACCAAACACAAAAGCTCATTTCTCATCGGTACAGATAAAAATGCTGAAATATCTTAGTTGAGTGGAAATGATGACAAACCTGGTTTTTAACCCCAGTTCGTCAGCCTAGCAAGTAAATATCCAATACAATAAGCAATAGATGCAGTGGTTCGGAGCATGGACTTACCGAGTCAGACTATCTGGGTTCAGATTCCAGCTTGGCTCCTTAGCTGCTGTGTGACCTCCAACAAGTTGTTTAACTGTTCTGTGCTGCAGTTTCCGCTTTGATAAAATGGGAATTAAAATAGCAGCTTCCTCTGAAGGGTGAAGCCCTGGGTACTGTGGCTTGCTCCATAGGAAGTATACAGGGTACATTAGTTACCCCCATTAGCTGTTTGGCCTTGGACAAGTAAACAAGCTTTTCTGAGCCTTGGTTTTCTTATCTGTACAAAGGACATAATACATGACAGAGCTTTTGCAAGGACTACCCGAGAAAGTGTGTGTGCGTGTGTGTGTGTGAAAGTGTTTTGTGTAGGTTGGTGCAGAGTCCAAAACAGCTGCTTTCACAATTGAAGGGAAACCGAGAGCAGCTGTCCAGGGCAGCCACGCTGCTGACACACCTGGGTGTGAAGGTAGAGCTGGGCTGTGGGGTTTGAGACAAGACCCGGTGGGGAGGGCCGGGCCAGCAGTATCCCTCCCCATCTCTGGAGGAGACTCCTTGTGTGTGGAGGAGGGAAGCAGGCCTGCCGCAGGACACCAGGAGGGGGTGGGAGGGCCTGGTTGGTTCTAGAACAGGAGGGTCGCAGAGCTTGGTGATGGAGGGACAGGAGGGTCTATTGGGGGCTGGAGTGAGGAGGGGGTGACCTGGCCTTGCCATCCTCCCTGGAAAAAGTCAGCTTCACCCACGGCGGAGGGGCAGTGTTGTGAAAGCCCACTCTCCATCCATGTGTGAAGGGGAGAGGACGTTCTCAGTGGGCCGATCTGTTTGCCAGTGTCTCCTCGATAGCCTCACCAAGGCCACCCGCACACGGTCAGCAGGGGCCCAGTGGGGCCACCGAGACTTTGCCTCAGTCACGGGCCCTCTCCCCACAGTGGCTAAAGTGCCAGCACATGGCGGGGCCCTTGGGTAACAGGGGTTACGCTAAAGGACTGTGTTTCTGTCTCCACTTCCCGCCATGGAAGGGCAGTCACTTGCAAACACATATGGGGTTGGAGCTGAGTCCCCACGCCGTTCCTGCCTTAGCCTGGGCCCCAGCCGCTGCTCAGCCTTCTGCATTTACTTTTCACTGTTCGTTGGTTTGTCTTCGCTCTTACTTTGCTTCCTGTGTTTGTGTTGGCTTTGCCAAGTCCCTTTCAAGTGTGCTGAGTGCAGAGAACACCCCCCTCCCCCACCCCCAGCTTTGTAAAGAGGAAATGTGATCTGAGAGAGGTGACAGCCAGGGTCTCCGAGTTTCATCCCTGGCCACTGCGAGCCTGCAGGATCCTTTCTTAGTGATTGTCTGCTCCTTGTATGTCAAATGAACGATACCACCAGAAACCCCTTACTCCTATACCCAGATTACAGCCAGAAATTCCTTTCTGGCAAGGGGCAGCTTGAAACAGCTTCTTCCTCTTTCAGCTCGAATGTCACTTTCTTGTCCCCCTGCATCAAGCATCAGGGCTTTCTCTGGGTCAGATGGCACCCATTGGGATAAATAACGTCTGAAGATGCCACTGGCAGCTTAGGAAGGGGCTGGGGAGATGGGAGTGGGATATTGAAGGGAGATGAGGATAGGGAAAGCAGGAAAGGGGGCCAGAGGGCATGAGCTGTACAGGTAAGACCCCCCTAGGGCCCCCGCTAAGGCAGCCCCCAGGCACCTAGGCCACCATCTCCTGTCCCTCACCCAGAAGATGCTGCAAATGTCACACCACCAGCCGACTGTTCGCGGTTAAACTCCCGTCAGGATTCAAGGCTGGTCACCACCAGCCACGGCTGACCTGTTTTCCGTCAGACGTCTCTGCCTCACCTTAGCAAGGCCATCCTGACTCACGGACTCTGTTTTGTCACCAGTGAACGCCCCGAGGTTGTGACCATGACGGATTGGAAGGCGCCTGTGGTGTGGGAAGGCACTTACAACAGAGCTGTCTTAGATGATTATTATGCCAAGCGGAAAATTACCGTCGGCCTGACGGTTTTTGCTGTCGGAAGGTAGGTGTTGCTAATGAAAGTAACCTCGACTTTTCCTTTGTCCCACTGTGAGAAGGCTGGTGAAGGGCTCCCTGGGCTCACGGAGGCTCTTCATGGACGTATCTGAATCATTAGACAGGAGAATGGAGTAATAGGACTGTTTCAGGCTCCTTTTTGGAGAAGGCAATGGCAAGCCACTCCGGTCCTCTTGCCTAGAAGATCCCATGGACGGAGGAGCCTGGTGGGCTGCAGTCCGTGGGGTCGCTAAGGGTCGGACACGACTGAGCGACTTCACTTCCACTTTTCACTTTCACACATTGGGGAAGGAAATGGCAACCCACTCCAGTGTTCTTGCCTGGAGAATCCCAGGGACGGGAGAACCTGGTGGGCTTCCGTCTATGGGGTCACACAGAGTCGGACACGACTGAAGTGACTTAGCAGAAGCAGCAGTAGCAGGCTCCTTTTTGCTGAGGCCCCAAGAGGCTGAGATCAAGACGGTGGTGGATGGGGAGTGGACAGCTTCCCACCTGAGCGAGGCCTCGGTTGCAGGGTAGAGTGTCTGCTGCACTCACTGAGCCTGGAGTTTCCAGCACACCCAGAGCTGCCTCCACCCTGACCTCCACGGCCCTCTCTGGGAATTCCAGAAATGCCAGCTATTAGACAGCCGAGCGTGTGTCATTGTTTCTCCCACGCGCCCAAGACCCTACTGAGAACCAAGGACAGGAGTGACCAAGCGCGGCGCTCCCCACGTCAGCCTGGCTGACCCCGCTTCCCAGTCTTCCTCAGCTGCCTCTGTCCTACTCCTCTTGGAGGCTTTGGCCCCCGGAGATCTGGCCAACCAGAACTTCCTCTTCCAGAGGTTAGATGGGTTCCTGTTTCTGCTTCCATTTCCTTGTTTAGAACGACATTTCTCCCCAAACTGCAATCATTCTTACTTAAAAGTCGGAACTGTGATATTAGTTTAAAATATAACCCACTTTGTTCTTTTGGAGAATTTTTTTTTTTTTTTCTTTATCAAAACCAAAGCAAAAGTTCCCTTTTCCTACTAGCCTCCTCCTCGCAACCCCCCTCCATGGGCCTTCCCATCTGTATCTTTTCCGAGAGCCACATGGAAAGTTGACCGCTCGCTTGTACAGAGAGCGGTGAAGGCCCAGGTTGATCTGAGTGAGGATCTGTGCGTCTTCACTCCCAAGAGTGACGCCCCAACCCAGAGCCCAGAAGCCATCACCCTCACCGTACTGGTCAAGTCCTGATGTCACCACCTGTGCTGATCCCAGGGGCATCTCTGATGGAGAAGGGTGACTTTGGAGTTTTGACAGTTTTACTGGAAGAATCTGTACTAAGTCTGGAGCAGATGCTTAGCTCACCTCAATCTTTGGTATGAGAGGGGACAAGCCAGCCACACTGTAGACTGATTTACTTATGATGTTTCCACAAAGAACAGAATGTGGCCTGCGGCTCCACAATGGCTTCAGCCTTGTATTCACAGCTTCACAGAACTAAACAGTAAATTGTACACCCTGGTGAAAACCCTGAGCTCTCCTCTTGGAGGCAGGAGGGGACTGCTTGTACTCTGTAGCAATAAATCCTCCCAAGAGTGGATTTGGACTTTTAGGAGGTGTGATGTTTGGTTTGTTTTCAAATAACAATGCCCCAGAGCCAACTGCAATGCTTTCATCTCTAAATAATGTTAAACCTCACAAGGGCCCCCTCCCCTCCCGCTAGGATTGTCTCCCAAGCTTCAGGGCACAATAGATATTTTTCAGAGCCATGGCAAAGTCCCTCTTTATGTTGCTCAGATATATTCTCTCCGTTTAAAGAATCAATACTGTAAACCCTGGGGTTTTTCCAGAGACCAGTATTAAAAACACAGTTTATTTTTGTAGAAACGAACGGGAATCCAAACTGCAACTAAGGAGCAAAAACAAATGCCAGTTATTATTACTCACAAAATATCATAACTGGGCGTGAGTGTGATCAGCAAATTAAACCTAGTCCATATTCGCTGAGCATGAGTCTGGGGGTCATGCAAGTTGTGTTAAGCCAACTCCTTTCCTTCTCTGTCACCCCCATGGCGTCACGTGGTAGTGTGTAGTTTGGCTTGCAAAAGACACACACATGTTTTTTGAATGAATAAGTAAATAGCTAAAATACCACATGTATTAGAAGGACCTAAATCCAAAACACTGACAACACAAACTGCTGGCAAAAATACGGAGCAAGAAGAACTCTGATTCACTGCTGGTGAGAATGCAAGATGGTTCAGCCGCTTTGCAAGACAGTTCAGCAGATTCTTACAAAGCTGAACATATTCTTATCATACAATCTAGCAATTGCATCCTTGGTATTTACCAAAAAAAAAAAGCTGAAACTTTATATCCCAACAAAAACTTGCATACAGATGTTTCTGTTCCGTTGCTCAGTCGTGTCTGACTCTATGCGACCCCATGGACTGTAGCCTACCAGGCTTCTCCATCCATGGGATTCTCCAGGCAAGAATACTGGAGTGGGTTACCATTTCCTTCTCCAGGGGATCTTTCCGACCCAGGGATCGAACCCGGGTCTCCCACATTGGAGGCAGACGCTTTAACCTCTGAGCCACCAGGGAAGCCCATTACAGCAGCTTTATTCATAGTTTCTAAAATTTAGAAATAACTAAGATGTCCTTTAGTAGGTGAATGGATTAATAAACTGTGGCACAGCTAGGTGGTAGAATGAATTACTAGTGCAAAAAACACAAAATCTATCAAGCCATGGAAGAGACAGAGGAACCTTAAATGCATATTACTAAGTGAAAGAAATCAATCTGAAACCTGCTGTCAGATTCCAACCTTGTAACATTCTGGAAAAGGCAAAACTATGGAGACAGTAAAAAGATCAGTAGTTGCCAAGGGTCGGCAAAGGGGAATGGATGAATAGGCAGAATTTTTAGGGCAGTGAAAATACTCTATATGATATCATACATAGTGAAAAATACTTGTCATTATATATTTGTCGAAACCCATAGACTATACACAACCAAGAGTGAACTTTCATGTAAATGGTGGATTGGGTGTGATAATGATGTGTCAGTCTGGGGTCATAAACTGCAGTGGGTGCTGGACACTGATAGTGGGGGAAGCTGTGGGAAGGAGGAGGGAGCACGCGGGTATATGAGAACTCTGCAATTTCAGCTCCACATTGCTGTAAGCCTAAAAGTGTTCTAATAATTAAAATCTATTAGAAAAGGAAATGAGATATTTAAGTTTAAATCAGAGGTTGTTTGCTCTGGTATTTGGATGAGTCTTATAATGGTGGTAGCTGGATAATGTATTGGTGTTTGGTGTAACCACTGGAAAACTCTTAAAGTGAATGTGTAATGTGGAAGGATATTCTTGGTCCCAGAGAAGCAGAGAGTGGCGATGGTTAGTCTTAAGGCATCCCCAAAGGACCTAAGGGGCAGTATAACATTGGAGTGTATGTTGGGGTTTTTGCAAGATGCCTGAGAACTAGCGCCCCCTGATGTTGATAGAAGGGTACAATCTTCCAGTTATAAAATGAGCAAGTTCGGGGGGGTCTGACGTAAAGCATTGTGATTATTGTTAACAATATTGTTTTCTATACTTATAAAGTTATTCAGATAATAAATCTTCTCCCCACAAAAGAAATGATGGTTCTGTGATGAGATGAAGGTGTTAACTAATGCTACAGTGGTGGTAATTTTGTGATATATGTGTGTTGCATGCTCAGTCACTTCAGTCATGTCTGACTGTTTGTGACTCTATGGACTATAGCCCACCAGGCTCCTCTGTCCATGGGATTCTCCAGGCAGGAATACTGGGTGGATTGCCATGCCCTCCTTCAGGGGATCTTCCTGACCCAGGCATCGAACCGACATCTCCTGCGTCTCTTGGATTGCAGGCAGATTCTCTACCCACTGAGCCATCTGGGAAGCCCTTTTGTAATATATGAATATACCAAATCAACACTTGGCACACCTTAAACTTAAACTGTGCTATCTGTCAATTATATCTCAATAAAACAGTACGAATTAAAGACTAGCGCACTTCTGCCTACCCGAAGTCTGAACCAACTGATAAATCAGACAAAGGGATAAATAAGGTAGATGGTAGTGATGATCACCTTCATATCACTTCAGTATCACTTAAAGCTGATATTGAAGAATATGGGTTATAAAACCGAAGGCCCTGGGCCTCCTGATGTTGAACCCCAGAATTAGAAAGACTTAGGCATCCCTCATCCATAGCATGAGAAAATGCAGGTGTCTGGATGTTGGAGAAGGGCCTGTACCATTTAGCTACGCTGCAGGGCCCAGAGCAGTTGAGAATACATGTCCTCTCCACCTGGCTAGCTTCCAAGAGGGAGAGAGGAGGGGCTGGGCCTGCCTAGTCACCTTCCAGAATCATCAGGTAAGTCACTCCACCTCCTCAAAGCTGAGTGACTGAATGGTAGAGAATGGCCAGAAATTAATAGTACAGCGACGGACATGCCTTGATGAGGACAGCATGTCTTCTCCTGCAGAAATCCCAGTGTGTGTGTGTGTTCAGTCGCTCAGTCATGTCCGACTCTTTGCGACTCCTATGGACTGTAGCCTGCCAGGCTCCTCCATCCATGGAATTTTCCAGGCAAGAATACTGGAGTGGGTTGCCATTTCCTCCTCCAGGGGATCTTCCCAGGGATCGAACCCGCATGTCCCTTGTCTCCCTCGTCTCCTGCATTGCAGGCCAAGTCTTTACCACTGACCCACCAGAGAAGCCTGCAGGAATCCCAGAGGTTACATTTATCCCATTTTTCCTTGTTTCAGATACATTGAGCATTACTTGGAGGAGTTCTTAACATCTGCTGACAAGCACTTCATGGTTGGCCACCGAGTCATCTTTTATGTCATGGTGGATGATGTCTCCAGGATGCCTTTGGTAGAGGTGGGTCCTCTGCGCTCCTTCAAAGTGTTTGAGATCAAGCCCGAGAAGAGGTGGCAGGACATCAGCATGATGCGCATGAAGACCATCGGGGAGCACATTGTGGCCCACATCCAGCATGAGGTTGACTTCCTCTTCTGCATGGACGTGGACCAGGTCTTCCAAGACCAGTTTGGGGTGGAGACCCTGGGCGAGTCGGTGGCCCAGCTGCAGGCCTGGTGGTACAAGGCCAATCCCGATGAGTTTACCTACGAGAGGCGGAAGGAGTCTGCAGCGTACATTCCCTTCGGCGAAGGGGATTTTTACTACCACGCGGCCATTTTTGGGGGAACACCCACGCAGGTCCTTAACATCACCCAAGAATGCTTCAAAGGAATCCTCAAGGACAAGAAAAATGCCATAGAAGCCCAATGGCACGATGAAAGCCATCTAAACAAGTATTTCCTTCTCAATAAACCCACTAAAATCTTATCCCCAGAATACTGCTGGGATTATCATATAGGCCTACCTGCGGATATTAAGCTTGTCAAGATGTCTTGGCAGACAAAAGAGTATAATTTGGTTAGAAATAACTTCTGACTTTGTGCCAGTACATTTCTGAATTTGAGAGAGTATTATTCTGGCTACTTCCTCAGAAAAGTAACACTTAATTTTAACTTAAAAAAAAAAAACTAACAAAAGACCAACACAGCAAGTACATATTATTTCTCCTTGTAACTTTGAGCCTTGTAATACAGGGAATGAACCTGTGGTAATCAGATGTAAATTCCCAGTGATTTCTTACCTATTCTCGGTTTGGCGGGGTGGGAAGGGATACACTATCGGTTGAACCAAAAAAAAAAAAAAATTGTCATAGACAAAGAAAAAGCCAGAAACGTTCTACATGTGCCAACTGACTTACTGGAGAGAAATATGCAAAGGGACGTGTTTGGCAACCAGATAACGATTGTGAGGGGCTGTCGTTTGATTTTAGTGTCTTCCTGTCTCTGCTGGGTCTGAAGCAACACAGATTTGCTTTTGCAGCAGGAGAACACAGTCTGCCTTGGTGATCCTCGAATGGTTTAGTCAGTGTCCTTTCCTTATCAGGACATTGTTTGGCTTCTGTGCCAAGACTAGTCAAGATTCCCAATGCATGTGATGATGATGTTGGGAGTCACAGACAATCTGAGTGAGTCAGTGGGAGCTCAGCATGAAATGAAAACAAAGCCTCCGAGTAAGCTGGCCATGAAATAAGCAAAGAGAGAGTAGAAAGACAGGGAGCTGATCACTCTGGGGCAGTGCCTTCTCTGAGGGTCACAGGGCATGGGTTGGCACATAAATACGGCATGGATCCAGGCAGTGTGGGTGGTCTCCAGTCTCCTCAACCATTATGACAGCCAGAGCAGTGTTGTCTTATAAGATGCTTCTGGTTTTGGCCAAGTCATATTCAGTATGCCAGACCCTGGAACTTGAGTCTTCAGATCCTTGGCCAGAGGAAGTGGATGGTGTCCAAGGAAACAAAAACCTGCAGGGGACTGAAGAGAATTGCCAGGGGTTACCCTTCCCAGACCTGGGCTTCATGACGGCCAGTTGTCAGCAAGTCCTGCCACCATCTGCTCCAACCCTCAGCCCTTCAAGGCCCACGTTGGAGGGCTGACATCAAGGAACCTCCCGTTTCCCCTTGCCCCATCTGCACTACTGAAATATAACAACCAGACGTGTTTAATAAAGTGGTTAGTTGGTTTTATGTCAGAAGTAGAGGGGATGGCGATGGGAGATCCAGTCCTTGGGGCTGAACACCTTACTATTCAATTCCTTTCTCTAAGAGAAGCTATGAAACCTTATATATTATTTAAAGTTAAGCAAGTCAGTGTCAAGGGAGAAAGGAGGCAACATTTATATATGCAGGCATGTGTATATTCTGCTTGTGTTTCAGTTTATGTCATTGCTTTCCACTTTCAAACGACGGACTTAAAGAGCCACCTCACTGGCTTGATGCTCAGCAGTGTGGGCTTCTTTGATAGAATGAAGCCTCCGTTTTCTCTCCTGTGTTACTGTGCCTCCTGCTCTTCCGTTCTTGCCACAGTTTTTCACAAAACAGTAAAACCAAAGAAAACCAACAAAAATCCTGAAGAAGTGGGCTTGTAAAAGAAAAAGGAGATCAAAGGTCAGTTAGGACTCTTGCTTCTGTATAATTCAAGTTTTTGGGGATCATTCTGGGCCAGGGAGAGTTCATGGTTTAAGTCTGAAAGCAAAGAAATGACGTATCTTCAAAGATCAGAGAAAAGGAATGAAGTTTCCTTTTGAAGGGATCTTGATTTTTTAAAAATTCACTTAAATTTAAAATCCAAATGGACAAACTCAAAAATCAATAGTTCAATGTTAAAACACTAAAATAAAATTCCTGATTTACAATTAAATAATTTTCTCAATATATTCTGGTCTTTGTCATGGATTGTGCATTTTCTTTAAAAGATGTTCAGGACTGTCAGTAACAGAATTTTAAATACTTAGACTTCAAAAAGTCATTGGGTCCTTCTAAAAAATGTGTGCACTGTTACAAAGATAGAACGAACATGGTTGAGATCTGCTAACGTTTATAACAACGGATGCTCACATAGAGCTCCCACAGTGGTGCACGGAAGTAAGTGCCAGCAGGATTAGGCTTGCCCGTGAAGGTCAGGGCAGGCAAGAGGGCACAGGGAGAACACCGTGCCATGACCACTTCTGGTGGTTACAAGTCTTGACCTCTGGGGAATATATCTGGCCAAGGGAGCCCCAAGAGAGACTTGCTGAATTTCTAGCATGACTGAGTGGGTGTATCTGTCATGAATACAAAGTCAAAGTGGAGCAGGCTGATGCAGTGTGATGCGTGGGACATACAGAGGGCACGATTCCCTCATAGTAGAGACTTATTCCCATTTTGCAGATGAGCAAAGTGAGGTTCAGAAAGGTTAAGCCACACAGATAGAAAGCATCTGAGCTGTAGCTCACACCAGAGAAGCTGACAAGGATAAATGTGTTGAGCCACTTCAGGCCCCTCAGGTGGCCTCCCACACACACAGAGGGCCACATTTCCTATCAGGGAAAATGCTTTATGGAAGAATCTAATAAAGGGGAATTTTTGCCATAAGAATATTTTAAAAACTAGGTATGCTCCTAGGCTCATACCACTTCCCACTTTTTCTGCACTAAACCTGCCCCATGTGTGCATGTGTGTTAAGTTGCTTCAGTTGTGTCCGACTTTTAGTGACCCTGTGGACTGTAGCCTGCCAGACTCCTCTGTCCACGAGATTGTCCGGGCAAGAATACTGGAGTGAGTTGCCATGCCCTCCTCCAGGGGGTTTTCCCAACCCAGAGACTGAACCCACGTCTCTTACATCTCCTTCATTGACAAACAGGTTCTTTACCACTAGTGCCACCTGGGACACCAAAACCTGCCCCAAGGGCATTAAACTAGTTTAAATGTATCATGTAAAATAAATACAAGACTCTGTGATCATTCTTAACTTTAGGTTGTGCTTGCAGGGCCACTATAAGCCCCATGGGCACACAGAAGCTGTTATGCCAAGGCATTTTGCCTTGGAGGGCAAAGCTGGGTGAAGGGGCAGGGGAAAGGGACAGCCATGCCTCCTTCTTCCACTCAGGGGGTCCCATGAGGCGGAAGAGAAATAAGTTTCTGTAAGGCTGGAAGGGGCAGTCATCGCTTGTCTGTCTTGTAACGACTCATTTTTTCCTCTCAGCCAAAGCCACCATGTGATTTACTGATAGCTATGGCAATATTTACAGTTCTAAGAATTTATTAAATCACCATTTATTAAATATACCTGATGTACATGAATAACACAGGCATGCAGCATACTCACAAGTGTGAAACACCATAGAAAGCATGAATACATAATATACGATGCGTACCTTTTAAAGAGAGAGCTAGGTTAAGTGGGAGCTGCTGGTCAAAGTCTCAGGGATTCAAACCCAGGACTCTCTGACTGTAAATCCTTTGTTCTCTCCACAGCTCAAGTCTTTCTCTTTCACACACACACACACACACACTTTAACCATTTTGGTTTTGAAACTGAGGACAGCAAGGAATCACCACCAAGGGCTCTCAGTTCTTGTATGAGCATTAAAGAAAAAGCACTTAGTAGACTCAAACTCTTCAGACACGGAAGGGAGGTCTAAACTCATCCTGGAGCCTGGCTGGAAAGCAGTCAAACTGAACCTGAGTGATACGAGGCTCAGGGAAGTTCAAGGGCTGAGGGGGTACAGAGGAGGGAAGGTTGGGGAGGTGGAAACCGTCTCAGAGGGGCTGCTTCTGAATTGAGCATAGAGAGAAGAGAAGGGGATCACTGAGAAGTGGGAATGGAATGAGGTTTCAGAGAGAGGAACAGCAGGTATGAAGTGTGGAGGACTATTTTGAAGCTTTAAGGGAGACCCTGGATGAAGTCTCATAGGAGAGCCTGTGTGAAAAGCAGCAAAGAGCTTGAAAGGGCTTTGGCTGGTTGGGAGCTGCACTTTTGCCCAGCATCTGTGCCTTTCTTTCTCACTTTATCTCCTTTGTAGAGTCTATGTGGTTTCTATGGCAACTAATGCCATGGTTGGACCAAGTGACCCAGGCTTAAGCTAATCAACATTTTCCCTCCCCCGCCTCGGTGGGCAGATGATCTAAGCTAGTCCAATCAAGTTGAATCTTAGGTCTTTTACTGGAAATGTGGATGCATTAGGATGATACTGATGACATTAGAAGCTGCTAACACGTCTGGCCGGAGAAGGCAACGGCAACCCACTCCAGTATTCTTCCCTGGAGAATCCCAAGGACAGAGGAGCCGGGTGGGCTACAGTCCATAGAGTCACACAGAGTTGTACACGACTGAAGTGACTTAGCATGCATGCAACACTTTTGGGGACCACAAGGTAGGTTAGCCTTTGGATGAAATTGACAATACGATCCTAGGAGCAGAGACACTGAAGGAACTACAGTCCTTGATGACAGCCCTGAGCCAGGGGCTCCAGACTTATCTAAAGCCCACATGGCCTGTGGGCTCTTGAATGTGTGAGCCATCAAAGTCCCATCATTAAGACACTTGGAATGAGTTTCTCTTAGAACTAAAAATATCCCCATTGAACCCTTCTAGAATTGTTAGTTCCTTAAAGTCTGCCTTTCCGTTTGCTCCAGCACCCATTACATCACCTGACTTACAGACACTGCTAAAAGAGTATCTGTTAGATGAGTGAATAAGTGAATCATCACCTCCACTCGCGTCATGCCTCATAAGTGCTTTTTTTCAATCCAGAAAAATGTTTTTGATTGTGGACTCTGTGTCCTACTAGAAAGTAGATGCTTTTCTACCTGGTCAGAGTGAGAGGTGATAGTCCCTCTGTCGTGTCCAACTCTCCAACTCTTTGTGACCCCATGGACTGTAGCCCAGAAGGCTCCTCTGTCCAAGAAAGTAGATGCTTTTCTACCTGGTCAGAGTGAGAGGTGATAGTCCCTCTGTCGTGTCCAGCTCTCCAACTCTTTGTGACCCCATGGACTGTAGCCCAGAAGGCTCCTCTGTCCATGGGATTCTCCAGGCAAGAATACTGGAGTGGGTAGCCATTCCTTTCTCCAGGGGATCTTCCTGACTCGGATCAAACCCTGGTCTCCTGCACTGCAGGCAGATTCTTTACCAACTGAGCCGCTGGGGAAGCCCTTTCTATCTGGTACCTGGAATTATTTCTTCTAGAGCTTCAGGCTGTAACCTGCAGCTCTGGGTTCAGTGTTTCTCGAGGTCAGTGATGCAGGAGACAAATTTCCTCCGTCAGAGTAGAACAGCGGTTCTCAAGCAGGATGCTTTTGCACAATCACCACCACTGCTGCACACTCATTCCCTCTCCTGCACCAACTCCTGGGATATATGGCAATGTCTTAAGATCTTGTTGGTTGTACAACTTGTAGGGGGAGGGTTGCTATGCACATACAGTGGGCAGAGGCCAGGGATGCTCCTCAACATCCTACAATGCACAGGGCAACCCTCACAACAAAGCATTATCTGACTCAGAAGGTCAATCGTGATGAACTAGAGAAATCTGGTGTGAAATTTCCTTGAGCTTCATTAAGAAAGAAACATGGGGAGCCAATATGCAGAATACCCACCTGTCTATACCCAGGGAATATTCCCTGATGGGTACGAAAATCTTCCAGTTCATCTGTTCTTAGTCCCCGGTGACATTCACAGCTAAGACGAAAGTAGTTCCCCATACTGGACACCAGAGGGCAGGAATTTCCAAAGACAACACTTAGGCAACGGCTTATGATGAAAACACTAAAGATGATTAAAAACATTCTTTTCTGGAGCTGAAGAGGACTGCATATTTGTAGAAATATATATGAATTTTGCATAGAAATGAAGATCGCTATAAATATTTAAAGTATGTGGCTGTGAAAAATCAGCCAACGTTAGAACACACTTTTGGTAAATTGATGCTTTCGAACTGTGGTGCTGGAGAAGATTCTTGAGAGTCCCTTGGGCTGCAAGGAGATCAAACCAGTCAATCCTAAAGGAAGTCAACCCTGAGTATTCATTGGAAGGACTGATGCTGAAGTTCCAATACTTTGGCCACTTGATGTGAAGAGCCAACTCACCGGAAAAGATCCGGATGCTGGGAAACATTGAAAGCAGGAGGAGAAGAGGGCAGCAGAGGATGAGATGGTTGGATGGCATCACCGACCCAATGGACATGAATTTGAGCAAATTCCAGGAGATAGTGAAGGACACGGAAGCCTGGCGTGCTGCAGTCCATGGGGTCGCAGAGAGTGGGACACGACTTAGCAAAGAAGAAAAACAATAACAAAACTGTTCAGAAGAAAAGGTGGTTACGCTAGCTAGGTGTCTTAAAGATATTTTCGTTGCAAAGAACTGACATTCCCCTTGGGTTGTATAAATCCCAAAGGGAGGTTCCTGGGAGGCTCCTGGAGAATTCTACTGAATACAAGGGATGGTTGACAGCCAGACAGTGGTACACTGAGGCCGGTTCATACCTGCTTGTGAGAACCTGCTGAGTGCAATACTTCCCTACTCCCTGTTCAGGGACTTCATGTGGTAGCTTGATATCAGCCACAGTGGGAATATTTGCACCATGGAAATCAGTAAACGCTAGAAATCAGGGTTCCATCCCCTTCCTTTCCATTTCCATGTTTGTTTGTTTTTTTAAAGGAAGTGATTGTGTAAAAATTTACTAGCACGTCACTATAACCAGGTCATAAGCAAGAGCCAGGGAAGTACAAGGGCCTCAAGAGTTGAAAACTGTGAACTTCCCCTAAAGGTCTGCAGATATGACCAAGTTCCAACTATCTCCAGACTCAAGGTTTCTTCCTTTGAAACTCTAAATTCCTGGAAAAGAAAAGCCAAATGGCATAGCATCCATTCCTGCTTTCAGCAGCTGCACCTTGGAGCAGGTTTACTGGAGGGTAGATTGCTGTCTGGGGTGGTTCTCAGAGAAGGACATGCTGTTGTGAGCTGCGATGATGTCTCTAAAAGTGTCTACAACATTTACTTATAGCTCTCTGGCTGTCAATCACTTCTTTCCAGATATCGAAAATATTCCCTGCTACCATGATTCAAAAACATTATGTACAATTCTAGCACAGCCTCCCTCACCTAATAGACCACAGAAAGTGAAAATGTTAGTCACTTAGTCATGTGCGACTCTTTGCAACCCCCATGGACTGTAACCTGCTAGGCTCCTCTGTCCATGGAATTCTCCAGGCAAGAATACTGGCATGGGTAGCCATTCCCTTCTCCAGGCGATCTTCCCAACCCAGGGATTGAACCTGGGTGTCTTGCATTCCAGGCAGATTCTTTACTGTCTGAGCCACCAGGGAAGGGATGAGTAGACCACAGAATCCACAGCTAATGTCAGAGGACCAAATTTCTCAGAGTCTGCGATCTCTAGGTAATAACCATTTAGCCTTTGGTTCCTTAGAAAGCCCATCTGACTGTTCTGCAGTTGGTAAAATAAATGGTAAATTTAGCTCACATGAGAATCAGTAGTAAGAGGCAAGGAAGGAAGAGTGGAAAACATTACAGTAACTCCTATCTTTCCAAAGAAAGGAAAAAATAAAAATAAAAGGAGGGAATTATGGTTCCCTGCTCAAGAGGATATTTCTTTACTCCAGAATTCAGATGGCCTCTGCTTGTAAGTTTTCTGTCAAGGTTAACAACAGTCTTCATCCATCATCCCAGTTTGCTTCAGACCCTTTTAAATGTGTAAAATTTAAAGGTCATAAGAGTCCAGTGGCAGGGCAACTTGTCTGAAACATGGACCAGCTGGAGTGCTTTCTCCTGTCCAAGGTCCTACTGGAAGCTCAGTGATTTTACACTTATCAGACAAGCGGGAGATTGCTGGATACCTTATGCGTGGGGACACTGCCTCCAAAATTCAAAGTATGACATAGGAGTTATGTCTCTCTTTAGTAGTAGGAGACTTAAAGCTGCATTCTGGTTCTCAAACTTGGTTGCTTTCTGGAATTACCTGGAGAGCTAATACTGATGCCTGGTTCCAACCCCAGGAATCCTGATTCAGTTGGTCTGGGTGGGCACTGGGACTTTTAAGAACTTCCCAGGTGAAGCACTGGAAGCTGTCCCTCCACCTAGACTGACAGAATTTTCTGGGCTAACTATTTTGGAACTCTGGATTGTATTGAAGGCTTGTGTCTTCCAGGGGCGGGCTTGAATGGTAAATTAAGGTCGTTGGTGATAGCGGTTTAGTCACTAAGTTGTGTCTAACTCTTTTGTGACCCCGTGGACTGTGGCCCATGGGATTTCCCAGGCAAGAATACTGGAGTGGGTTGCCATTTCCTTTTCTAGGGGATCTTCTCAACCCAGGGATTGAACCCGAGTCTCCAGGGTTGACAAGCAGATTCTTTACCACTGAGCCACCAGGGAAGCCTAGATTAAGGTTAATTGCATTCGGTTTCAGCTCTTGGCACATAGCAGCCACTCATCCCCTTCTTCCAGCCATTGGACAGATCGCCGTGCATGTGTTCCTGGAGTGACTTACTCACAGCTTGTGGAAGCCAGGGTGGGCAAAAAGGACCCTGTCTTCCAAATACTGGGTGTCTGTGCTCTGATTGCTGACTGCTGCTCTGATCACAGAGGTGCCGACAGAGGGGCAAACAGCCATTGTTGTTGCACATCCTATCATTGTTGCAAGTCCTTCCCCTTCCAGTCGAAGCGACTTCCAGGGGACTTAAAGGGTCAACAACCATTACCTCTCCCTTCATTGTTTTCTTTTTCTCCCATTGGTTCTAGATATTAAAGACAAGGACATTCAAAAACAATACATATAAAGGGAAATTCGTACGTGACCATGAATACCCAGGGAAAGGCTCAGAAAAGACTTCAAAGACCTTAAGTTTATAAGTTAGACTGATTCTTAACACAGAGACAGCCTACAACAATCAAAAAAAGCAAAAATAGTAATTAAAAGCTATAACAAAAAACAGCAAGCTGCAGGGGAAAGAGGATAATCAGGTTTCCAGAGTTACCACAGTATTTGATTCAAATGTCCAGTTTTCAATAACAACAACAAAAAAATCACAAGTCATGCAAGCAAACAGGAAAGTGTGGACTATTCAAAGGAAAAAACAAATACCAACTGTTTCTAAAAAAAAAGGCTTGATGGAAAATATCCTAAATAAAGACTCTAAAATAACTGTCAAAGATGTTCAAAGAACTAAAGAAAGATGTGGAAAATTTAAAAGTGAAATATGAACAAAATGGAAATGTCAAGAGAGAGAAGATCTAAAAATAAACCAAAAAGTAATCCAGGAGATGAAAATTACAACAACAGAAATAAAAAATCTGCTAGAGGGATTCAAAGACAGGCTTGAGGAAGTAGAAAAAAGAATCCATGAATTTGAAAACAGGACAATGGAAATTATTGAGTCTGTGAAACTGAAAGAAAAAAAAATTGCCGAAAAGTGTACAGAACTTAGGAGACCTATGGTATACCAGCAAGCTGAGCAATATATGCATTGGAAGAGCCCCAGCAGGAGAGGAGAAAGTATTTGAAAAAATAACACCTGAAACTTTCCCAAGTTTGATGAAAGACATGACTATAAACATCCAAGAAGCTCAATACACTCCAAGTAAGAGGAGCTCAAAGTGACCCACACCAAGACACATGATAATCAAACTTTTGGAGGACAAAGGGAAAATCTTGAAAGAAGCAAGAGAAAAGTGATTCATCACATATGACAGAACCTCAATAAGATTATTGGCAGATTTTTCGTTAGAAGCTTTGGAAGCCAAAAGGGAGTCTTGCAGGTTGAAATGAAAGGACATTAGCCAGTTACCCAAACCTACATGGAGAAATAAAAGATTTCTTGAAAGTACATATATGGACAATTATAAAAGCTAGTATTGTAACAACTGCTTGTAACTCCACTTTTTGTTTTCTACATTGTTAAAGAGACACACACATATTATATACATATATATATATATTTTAAATTATCTGTCTAAAGACTAGTATTATTATAACCTTCATTTGTTTTCTACGTTATTAAAGAGAGATAAAAATATATACATATATTTTTTAAATTACCTGTCTAAAAACTAGTATTATTATTGTAACTTTGGTTTATAACTCCAAATTTTGTTTTCTACATAATTTAAGAGACTAATAAATTTAAAAGATTTATTAGTTTATGTTTTGGGGCATGCAATGTACAAAGCTGTGTAATTTCATGACATCAACTGCCACAAGGGGTGGGGACAGAGCCGAAAAGGAACAGAGTTTTGGTGTGTCTGGGCTTCCCTGGTGGCTCAGATGGGAAATAATCTGCCTGCAATGCAGGAGACTGGGGTTCAATCCCTGGGTCAGGAGGATCCCTGGAGAAGGGGATGGCTACCCACTCCAGTATTCTTGCCTGGAGAATTCCATGGATAGAGCAACTTGGTGGGCTACAGTCCATGGGGTTGCACAGAGTCAGACACAACTGGTGTGTTTATAAAGTCAAGCTGGTATAAATTCTAATTTGAGTGCTATAACTTCAGGAGGTTAAATGCAAACCCCAAGATTACCACAAAGACAATAGCTATAGAATGCATACAAAAGGAAATGAGAAATAATCTTAAATACTTCACTACTGAAAAATCAACTAAACACAAAAGATGACAGTAATGCAGGAAATAAGGGACACAAAAAAAGCATAAGGCTTATAGAAAGCAAATAGCAGAATGACAGAAGCTAAGTCCCTCCCTATCAGTACTTTACTTTAAATGTAAATAAAAGTAAAGGTAAAACATGTGTTCTCATGCAGTGACTGGGATGAGCGATGTCATGTGAAAATACCTACCTGAGAGACTAAATCAGTGTCTCTTTCTGTTCTTGTCTGCTCTTTTATTGTTTCCCTGTTTATTGCAACCACACCTTCTTAATTGTGAGCCATCTAAAACAATCCCTGAATGGAGATGGGCTTTAAATTAGGTTTCATAATATTATTATACCTATTCATGCCTCACCACCCTATTTGTCCAGCTAAAGAGCATCACATCCCCTGGTTCCACCACCACCACAATTTTTCCCTCCTCCTGATGGCCCCTGCTTGGAGAGGTTCTCACAAAGAGAGAATCCAGAAACTTCCCTATGTGGGTAGTGGAGATTACTTCTGAATACAGTTGAACTATAAATAAATTTTAATTTCCTCTCTTTTTCACAATGGATGATTAACATTGATCCACCATTCATTTCATTGACCTTTCCTTCTACAGTGTTCCATTTCTTTGTAAGTCCACCCACTAACGTTTTTATTTCAAATATAGTACTTTTAAAGTTCTAGTTTTAATTGCTTTCATTCATTTGCTGATTCCTATCTGTTCATTCATTTTGAACAAGTTGTCCATTAAATTCTCAAACTTTTTTTTTTTTTGCAAAAGTTGCTTTAAAGTCCTTATTTACCATTTTCAATGTTTGAGTTATAGTGACGTTCATTTCTTGTCAGTATGTGTCACACATTCCTGTTTCTTTGCATACCTAGTAACCTTTTAAAAATATATATATGGCATTATGCATGACATGTAGAGGTTCTGGATCTGTTATTTCCCTCTGTAGAGTGCTGA
The DNA here is from genome assembly GCF_049115385.1 of Moschus berezovskii. NCBI lineage: Eukaryota > Metazoa > Chordata > Mammalia > Artiodactyla > Moschidae > Moschus > Moschus berezovskii. The sequence goes on from NC_142470.1 coordinate 14,623,632, forward strand.
TTTTTGTTTGGACAGTTAGTTAAGTGACCTGGACCTAAATTCCAAAACCTATTTCTACTGCACGAGGCATCAGTTGAAGTTACTCAGTTTTTATAGCCTTGTAAATGTTGCTATTTCCTGGGGAAACTAAAGTCTTTCCTATGCACGGACAGTTATATTGTCATCCAAGGTTTTGGTAAGAGTTTCTATGCCAACTTTGGGGCACCTCATTCTGTGTATCTGTGTATTCTGGATTCTGTGTATCCCTTTTTCTGGGATTTCCCTATGCTTCTCAGCCTCCTTTACAACTCTATCCTCTGACTCTTCAAGCCTTTCTATGTGAGTTCTAGCCACCTAGCTCTATGTGAATTGAGGGATAACTCAAATGAAAAGCTGTATAAATGTGAATTTTTCCCAATACACTTCCCTCCTTTCAAGGATTGGTGTATTTTTAGTCCCTCTCATTTACCTTCAGATATTGATTTTATTTAACTTTTTCTTTAAATTTAACCCAGAGCGTAGGACTGTTAAATCATATATGGGAGCATTAGTCTGGTATAACCTATTCAGTTGTGATCCAAAAGAGATTCTAATTCTGCACTAATTTAACTTAGTTATCCTCCTTCACCACCTTCTTTGTTTCTCCTAGGAAGAACTGAAATCAACAGAAAATCTCTAACACTGATATGGCTTTTATTTTGCATATGAATCTTGTATAAAGTGAAAGTGTTAGTTGCTCAGTCATGTCCAACTCTGTGTGACCCCGTGAACTGCATCATGCCAGCTTCCCTGTCCTTTACTATCTGCTGGAATTTGCTCAATTCATGTCCATTGAGTAGGTGATGCCATCAAAGCATCTCATCCTCTGCTGCCCTCTTCTCCTTTTGCCTTCAATCTTTCCCATCATCAGGGTCTTTTCCAATGAGTTGACTCTTTGCATCAGGTGGCCAAAATATTGGAACTTCAGCTTCAGCATCAGTCCTTCCAATGAATACTCAGGGTTGACTTCCTTTAGGATTGACTGGTTCGATCTCCTTTCTGTCCAAGGGACTCTCAAGAGTCTTCTCCAGCACCACAATTCAAAAGCATCAATTTCACTCAGTCGTGTTCAACTCTTTGAGATCCCATGGACTGTAGCCCTCCAGGATCCTCTGTCCATGGGATTTCCCAGGCAAGAATATTGGAGTGGGTAGCCATTCCCTTCTCCAGGGGATCTTTCCAACTCAGGGAGTGAATCTGGGTTTCCCACATTGCAGGCAGATTCTTTACCATCTGAGCCACTATGGAAGCCCTGAATCATGTTTGTATTATTTCAGGTAACTGTAAACCGTTGGTGAACAGTAATGGCTTCCTTATTATTTTTTTGAACGGTGTATTATGATGAGCCAAAGATTCTCTAATTTTGATGAAGTATACTTTATCATTTTTTCAGCTGTTGTTTTCTGTCACATAAGGGATATTTATCTACCCCAAAATTACAAAGATATTCTCCTATGCTTTTCTCTAAAAGCAAAACACTATCTGACATAAATCACAGCAGGATCCTCTATGATCCGCCTCCCAGAGTAGTGGAAATAAAAGCAAAAATAAGCAAATGGGACCTAATTAAACTTAAAAGCTTTTGCACAACGAAGGAAACTATAAGCAAAGTGAAAAGACAACCTTCAGAATGAAAGAAAATAGCAAATGAAACAACTGACAAAGAATTAATCTCAAAAATATACAGGGAGATCATACAGCTCAATACCAGAAAAATAAATGACCCAATCAGAAAATGGACCAAAGAACTAAATAGACATTTCTCCAAAGAAGACATACAGATGGCTAACAAACACATGAAAAGATGTTCAACATCACTCATATCACAGAAATGCAAATCAAAACCACAGTGAGGTACCATCTCACACCAGTCAGAATGGCTGCTATCAAAAAGTCTACAAACAATAAATGCTGGAGAGGGTGTGGAGAAAAGGGAACCCTGTTACACTTTTGTTGGGAATGCAAACTAGTACAGCCACTGTGGAGAACAGTGTGGAGATTCCTTAAAAAACTGGAATAGAACTGCCTTATGACCCAGCAATCCCACTGCTGGGCATACACACCGAGGAAACGAGAATTGAAAGAGACACATGTACTCCACTGTTCATCACAGCATTGTTTATAATAGCCAGGACATGGAAGCAACCTAGATGTCCATCTGCAGACAAATGGATAAGAAAGCTGTAGTACATTTACACAATGGAGTATTACTCAGCAATTAAAAAGAATACATTTGAATCAGTTCTAATGAGGTGGATGAAACTGGAGCTTATTATACAGAGTGAAGTAAGCCAGAAAGAAAAACACCAATACAGTATACTAATGCATATATTTGGAATCTATAAAGATGGTAACAATGACCCTATATGTGAGACAGCAAAAGAGACACAGATATAAAGAACAGGCTTTTGGACTCTGTGGGAGAAGGCGAGGGTGGGATGGTTTGGGAGAATGGCATTGAAACATGTATATTACCATATGTGAAATAGATCACCAGTCCAACTATGATGAATGAAACAGGGCACTCAAAGCCGATGCATTGGGACAACCCTGAGAGATGGGATGGGGAGGGAGGTGGGAGGGGGGTTCAGGATGGGGGAGATGTGTACACCCATGGCTGATTCATGTCAATGTATGGCAAAAACCACCACAATATTGTAAAGTAATTAGCCTCCAATTAAAATAAATAAATTAAAATTTTCAGAAAACTTGTGGCTTTAGCTTTTATGCTTAGATCTGTAATTCACGTTGAATTAACTTTTTGTATGGTACAAAATACACACAATAACACTGGTGAGTTGCAAAATTTTGGAGTGAGAAAAGCCAAATACAAAAAGTGAATCAGTACAATTCTATTTGTGTGAAGTTTTACAGCAGGACTAGCTCAGCTATGGTGGTTTCTTGGGTGTGGGAAGGTAGTGACTCCAAGGATCACAGGAAATGTTTTGGAAGTTATGGAGATGTTCTATATCTTAAAGAAGTTTTTACATACACATGTACATTTGTTACAAATCCAATGAACTGTACACTTACATTGCATGTATTTTACTTTGTTTAAATTATACAGCAGTTAAAACTGTATTACGAACCTTTAAAAAATCCCCAAGGAAAGAAAGAAACTTAAGTCATATTTTTAGCTGGACAAAATCTAGTCCCCTGGTAATGACAAAGAGAAGCTACTGGCATATGAATTGTTACGGTAACAATGTCTAATTCTTTCATCATCAAAAGAGAATTTGATGACATCATCAATCACAGAAGACTGAAATAATAAACACACAAACTGGAGGGCAGCACAGAACCAATACTAGGTTATCTGAGTCACGATTTTTCAAAGATCTCAAAATGTTCTACCTGAAAACTGTCTACTCTCTTAGGATTCTCTACATGAATTCCCAAACCACTATACCATAAACATTGTCTCTGAGAAGAGCTGTATAAAATTCCTATGTAATCTTTGTGAAACAAAAGGTAAGAGTTTGTCCTTAATGTCAACCATTGAGTCATATCTAGTTCCTTTTCTGTACACAAAGGATTTCATATTTCTTAGATTAAGTATCACAAAGGAGTTTTGTAAACTTGGCTCAAATTCCAAGGTCAGTATACAAATAATCTAAAAATGATCACTTAGCCACCAGCCAGTGGTCTGAATCAATTTTATATTAAAATACTTTCGAGAAAGAGCATATATTTTATGCTGTTATTGGTCCTATCACCTTTCTTAGAATGATCTTCATAATACTTTTTAATTAAAATAATTAATTCCTTCATAACTATACAACTGTTTAGAGTCCAATTAAGTATTTTCATAACAGTTCCTTTCTCTGACACCCACCCTGTGAGTTAGGCTTGGAAGTGGCTTTTATATTTTTCGTTTCTGTAGGAAAAGCTCTTTGTACTTTAGTAAAGACATACATTTTAAGATCTCTTGTATTTAGGCCAGCTTAGGCCACCTAATGTCCTAAGTCTTTGGGCAGCTAGCTCAAACTGTTTCTACAGACTTTACATTTTCATACGGAGAGATATCCAAGGATCAGAGGTGCCTTACACCCCAGCCAATGTCTGTTACCTCATTTATTACAGCTTCAGCCGTGGAGAAGCAGGATTCAACACAGCATACTCTGTGTACATTCTGCTTTATTTAATCTAGTTTTATCTGTTTCTTTTTATTCCCAGGAAAGAATGAGATACCAAAGGAAAACAATTCAATTGTTATTATTTTTATTGTTTCTGTGGACATTTCAGAGAATGTATTATTTCAGGTAACTTAAAAAAATTAATGATATTTTATTCTCATGCTGGTAAAGGATCTAGTGTATTCAGAAAGGTGATAAATTCTCCCCCTGAATGACTCATCATCCAAATATATCGATTCAAATATACCCAATTATATCCAAATATATTAGCATAAACATAGTCTTCAGCATAAAATTTCTTTGTTTCTAATGTGATCAAAGGTAATGTTATTTTTGTAGGTCCATATGTGCATGGAGAAGCAATGTTAAGCTACCAAGACAGTTACCATGTAATTAATGACTGTAATATTAGTACATGTTGTAAACTGCCATTTTTACATGGGTGGCATTAAAAAAAGTCCCTAATATTGGTGACTTCACACATTAAGTGTGGTATTTGCCCTCCATGTATTTGAGCAAGTAGAGAGATTTCATTGGCAATTAGGAAATTTCATTTTTCTTTTTTTTTTGCTTGGTTTCTTTGGCTGTGCTGCATGGCTTTCAGAAGTGACAGAAGAGTCCTAACCTTTGGACCACCAGGGAATTCCCACAAATGTCACTGTTTAAATGTTATTAAGCAAGCTTCTCTGTCATTTGTATCTCAAATAATTACTTTTTTTTCCCTCCGATATAGCATGCAGTCATAATTGTAATAATTTTTATCATGTTTATTACTGTATCTCTATAACCAACAATGTATTTGGCACCTAGTGTGTGTCTTAGTCTATTTAAGCCACTTTAACAAAATTCCATAGACTGGTTGGCTTATGAACTACAGAAATTTCTCACAGTTCTAGAGGCTGAGAAGTCCAGGATCAAGGCACCAACAGATTTGGTGTCTGTTGAGGACACACTTTCTAGTTCATACACAGCCATCTTCCCAATGTGTCCTTCAGTAGCAGAAAAATCTCTGCCATGGGTCTCTTTCCCAAGGACATCAATCACATTCATGAGGGCTCCATCCTCATGATCTAATCACCTCCCAAAGGCCCTACCTCCTAATGCCATCACCTTAGGGGTTAGGATCTCAACATACGAATTTGAGGGGTATGCAAATATTTCCTATATAACATTGCATATTCATTAAATATTTGGTAATATTAGATAAGAAAATTAGGTAATAAAATGAATGGGTTTATAGGGATATAAGTCCTGGGTGTTCATTGGAAGGACTGATGTTGCAGCTGAAACTCCAATACTTTGGCCACCTGATGCGAAGAGCTGACTAATTTGAAAAGACCCTGAGGCTGGGAAAGATTGAGGGCAGGAGGAGAAGGGATCAACAGAGGATGAGATGGTAGGATGGCATCACCGACTCAATGGACATGGGCTTGGGTGCACTCCGGGAGTTGGTGATGGACAGGGAGGCCTGGCAGGCTGTGGTTCATGGGGTCGCAAAGAGTCGGACACAACTGAGTGACTGAACTGAACTGAACTCTGTGTGCTTGCTAAGTTGCTTCAGTCACGTCCTACACTTTGCGACCCCATGGACTATGGCCCACCAGGCTTCTCTGTCCATGGAATTCTCCAGACAAGAATACTGGAGTGGGTAGCCATTCTCTCCTCCAGGGGATCTTCCCAACCCAGGGACTGACCCTACATCTCCTCCATTGCAGGTAGATTCTTTACCACTGAGCCACCAGGGAAGTCCCAGGGAAATAACTCTAGTCATATTAAATGTGGAAACCCTTTATATAAGTTTGAAATTAATACAATGCTTTTCATTTATCCTAAGCATGAAGAAATTACAGAGGATATATCAGTGCTGGTAAGTTTTTGTAGGCTATGACTTCTTCTTTGAAGACTAAATCAGTTGGAGGGCAATGGGCTACCTGCAAGTCCTTGGCAGGGTAAACCTATAGGCAGGGCAAACCAAAGCAATTTTACAAATAAAGATATTTACAAGTGGAGATATTTGTTTAAGGTTGGAGTACCAGGAATAAATTTAAGTCTGAATTTGGCATGGTGGCAAGAATACACAGAAGAACTGTACAAAAAAGATCTTCACGACCAAGATAGTCACGATAACGTGGTCACTGACCTAGAGCCAGACATCTTGGAATGTGAAGTCAAGAGGGTCTTAGAAAGCATCACTAGGAACAAAGCTAGTGGTGGTGATGGAATTCCAGTTGAGCTATTTAAAATCTTGAAAGATGATGCTGTGAAAGTGCTGCACTCAATATGCCAGCAAGTTTGGAAAACTCAGCAGTGGCCACAGGACTGGAAAAGGTCAGTCTTCATTCCAATCCCAAAGAAAGGCAATGCCAAAGAATGCTCAAACTACCGCACAATTGCACTCATCTCACACGCTAGTAAAGTCATGCTCAAAATTCTCCAAGCCAGGCTTCAGCAATATGTGAACCGTGAACTCCCAGATGTTCAAGCAGGTTTTAGAAAAGGCAGAGGAACCAGAGATCAAATTGCCAACATCCGCTGGATCATGGAGAAAGCAAGAGAGTTCCAGAAGAGCATCTATTTCTGCTTCATTGACTATGCCAAAGCCTTTGACTGTGTGGATCACAATAAACTGTGGAACATTCTGAAAGAGATGGGAATCCCAGACCACCTGACCTGCCTCTTGAGAAACCTGTATGCAGGTCAGGAAGCAACAGTCAGAACTGGACATGGAACAACAGACTGGTTCCAAATAGGAAAAGGAGTGTGTCAAGGCTGTATATTGTCACCTTGCTTATTTAACTTACATGCAGAGTATATCATGAGGAACGCTGGGCTGGAAGAAACACAAGCTGGAATCAAGATTGCTGGGAGAAATATCAATAATCTCAGGTATGCTGATGACACCACCTTTATGGCAGAAAGTGAAGAGGAACTCAAAAGCCTCTTGATGAAAGTGAAAGAGGAGAGTGAAAAGGTTGGCTTGAAGCTCAACATTCAGAAAACAAAGATCATGGCATCTGGTCCCATCACTTCATGGGAAATAGATGGAAAAACAGTGGACACAGTGTCAGACTTTATTTTTTTGGGCTCCAAAATCACTGCAGATGCTGATTGCAGCCATGAAATTAAAAGATGCTTACTCCTTGGAAGGAAAGTTATGATCAACCTTGATAATATATTAAAAAGCAGAGACATTACTTTGCCAACCAAGGTCCGTCTAGTCAAGGCTATGGTTTTTCCCGTGGTCATGTATGGATGTGAGAGTTGGACTGTGAAGAAAGCTGATCGCCGAAGAATTGATGCTTTTGAACTGTGGTGTTGGAGAAGACTCTTGAGAGTCCCTTGTACTGCAAGGAGATCCATCCAGTTCATTCTAAGGGAGATCGATCCTGGGTGTTCATTGGAGGGACTGATGCTAAAGCTGAAACTGCAATACTTTGGCCACCTCATGCGATGAGTTGAGTCACTGGAAAAGACTCTGATGCTGGGAAAGGTTGGGGGCGGGAGGAGAAGGGGACGACCGAGAATGAGATGGCTGGATGGCATCACCGACTCGATGGACGTGAGTTTGAGTGAACTCCGGGAGTTGGTGATGGACAGGGAGGCCTGGCGTGCTGTGATTCATGGGGTCGCGGAGAGTCGGACACGACTGAGCGACTGAACTGAACTGACCAGGAATCAAAGAAAGAGCAGACTGGCAGGGTGCTATCTCTGATAGATTAATGAGACCTGGTTAGAGGAAGTGTGTTACGGAAGCCAGAAGCCAGCCTACAGGAACCTTGGATCTTTTAAAGCTCTGGGGAAACACATGGGAGTTGAGTATTGGCTAAAAGACTCCCAGGTATTAATCACATGCCACCCGAAAAATCATGCCATCAGAGTGTGTGCAGAGAGGAAACATCCTCAAAGTTTGTCCAAGATTCAGTATCATAAGATGTTCCTCTGCTTCTCCCTGTGCTCACGGGAACACAGAGTGAAGTGAAAGCAGCTTTCCTTTATGTTGCTTGCTGTCTTCAGGGTCCTTGTCTCTCTCAGGTTCCATGACTGCAACATCCCCACTAAGACCAAGACTCCATAAACTTGGGTGAGCTGTGCTATATGTGAAAATAATAAAGAAGGTTTTCATGTACCAGGCGGAGTATGTTTTCTCATGGCTTGCAGGGCATTGGAACTCTCCGTCACCTGAAAAAAGCAGGAAAATCCTAGGCAAAGGTGGGAACATTCGAGGAAAGCCTGCGACAGCAGATGCTGGGAGAAAGAATGGATTAAAATGCTTTCTGCCAAAATGTATTCAGTGCAATACAACGTAACAATCATCCTATTATTAATGTTAGCTCTCCTTAGCATCAGGAGTCTATAGCTGTAGCATGGTAATACTTATCATTCAGGCATTGTTATTGATGGGAGCGGTGCCTGGTAGAATGTCACATCTCAGCCACATTCCAACACTGCATTACACCATCTGTGTACACAGGCACAAAGACAATCTCGTGACATATGACTCAGCTCCACAGATGCCTAATCCCCTAACTCAGCCCAGAATCAGCTCTCCCAGGGTGTCTTATCAAGAGTGCCATAGAGCCTTTGAAGTGAAGTGAAGCGAAGTGAAGTGAAGTCGCTCAGTCGTGTCCGACTCTTTGCGACCCCATGGACTGTAGCCCACCAGGCTCCTCCATCCATGGGATTCTCCAGGCAAGAATACTGGAGTGGGTTGCCATTTCCTTCTCCAACAGAGCCTTTATGAAAGAGGAAAACAAGGGCTCAGGCACAGTTGCTGGTCTTTTCACCTACTGTGTCACTATGGACAAGATAATAAAAGCTGTGCTTCAGTTTACTGTATAGGAGTGGGTTGAATTAGATAATACTCAGGAAAGTATTCAATAAGTATTAGTGATTAATGAAAGAAATCTAAATGTATCTGGCAGATTAGGATATACTCCCCTTAAGAAGGGATATTTAAATGCTATGTGGAAATTAGCTGGTGGAACCTGTGGAATATTTAAGGGATTAACAAAAGGCCAGTGAGTCTGGAAAACTGTCGATGTAGGGCTAGGTAGGAAAGGTGGGGCTAGGTGGAACAGTGTGAAGGGTCAGATCATGCAGAATATCGTGGCTCTATAAGGAATATGGACATGATCCTTAGGACAGTGGGAGGCCACTGGACATTGTTAAATAGAATAATGATTGGTAACATTGGAGCTTCAGAAACATGTTATTGGAAGCAGAGTGGAAATAGTGAATCAGTTGAAAAGGGAAAATTCAGGGATCAGCAGAGGGCAGCACATCGCTAATCACATGGATAGAAATATGAAGGAAGGTTCATGATACTGTGCTCTTTCCATTTGTGTGCCTTTTCAAAGGTACACAAACTTCTAAAAAGTGAACAGTGAGGCCAATGAGGAGGCTTTAGTAGTAGTCCAGACAGGAATGATGCTGACCTGAAATCGTGTGGTAGCAGGGAATGGAGGTAAGGGATGAATTTGAGATGTTTTGGAGGTAAAACCATCAGGGTTTAATGGTGGGTTTGATGTTGGGATTCAGAAGGGCTCTGAGTGGAGAATGACTCTCATATTCCTGCCATGCAAATCCAAGCAGATTCAGCGAGTTAAGGCAACATACGAAGAGGACCTCCTTTGGGGAAAAGATGATGACTTTAATGTTAAATGTCTTCCTTTGGTAGCATCTGTGGAAAATTCAAGTAGAAGACTTCAGAACACAGTTGGGTATACTAGTCTTAAGTTTATGGGAGAAGTATCCTTATATATAAGAACTTGAAGCCACAGAAAACTGCCCAGAAGATTGTCAGTTGATCAGAGAACTTTAAGAAAAATCCTTCTGAGAATAAAGATCAAATCAAGGCTGCTGAGCAGATAGGATATTTAAGGCTACCCTTAGGTAGAAAATAGGAACATATTTTCATTGTGGTAGAAGCCACTACAGGTAAATTTGGGGATGAGTTTGCAGAAAGTTGAGGGAGCTTCCGTCTGATGACTGCCATTTTCTCTGTGAATTAGAAGATGAAAATGAGAACTGTGGAGACAGATAGACTCCTGGGAAGCACAGAGAATGACTCTGAGGGTGGAAACCATGATTTTTCCACAACCATCAAAGGTCATGATTCATTCTCTGCCTATGCTTATTTTGCATTTTACCTCTGATAATACATCTCAAACTCTAAACATATTATGTGACTCTTTGCATTATTTTTCCTAATAGGTCTGTGAATACTCAAACAGAAGAATTAAAGCTATCAGACTGGTTTTTTCCCAAGTAAGAATTCCAAATCTAATATGTGTGAGATTAATCCATAGGCTGCTCAATAGAAATTAACAGATGGCAACAATACTGTGACTGGCATTCCAAATGTTGGAGAGCAGATGGATCTTTGATGGTTATTTTAAAAATAAGCAGTAGCCGAGATCAACTGGGAATGGACATTAGGACCTACGTCCTCCATGAATGAGAATTTAGATGGTAGAAACACAAAGGGTCCTAGAATGACGGAGAGTCAAAAATGTCAGGGTACATTTGAGATCGTTTGGTTGTTTCTCCTCATTTCACCAATGAGAGAACCAAAGCCCAAGTCAGGTGGGTGGGCTGTCTGGGCACTTCATGCTTTAATGCAGCAGCTTTCTTCTGGCCTCTCTGCCTCCATCTTCTTACTCTATGCACATGTCTTTCACCTTGATGCTGGATCTGAGGACTTCTTTTAATTAAAACTTTGAAAGGAGACATCCAGTTATTGGATAATGATCCATGACTCATCCTCCCAAAGTATCACTACATTTGTCAGATCTAATCAGATAATACAAAACCATACCAGCTATTTAAACAGAGGTTTTAGTATAAAGAATTGCTGATTACTATAAAGTCATTAAGGGGCTTCCCAGGTGATGGTAGCGGAAGAACCTGCCAATGCAGGAGACCTCAGAGATGTCAGTTCAATCCCTGGGTCGGGAAGATCCCCTGAAAGAGGGCATGACACTCCAGTATTCTTGCCTGGAGAATCCCATGAACAGAGGAGCCTAGCAGGCTACAGTCCATGGAGTTGCAAAGAGTCAGACACTTCTAAAACAACTTAGCACCCATGGACACCCATAAAGTCATTAACTAGGTAACCTGAAAAACTGAAAATACAACTCTAAGGTTTCATAGAGGGAACAGCTATAGGAAGTAATTATTTTCCCTGGTTCTGAAGAAACAAAAGGAAGGGACTGGAATTATTACACCTTAAAAACTTAGAGACAGATCTCACAGGGCTTAAACTCCGATGCTGCTCACCCGGTGCGGGTGCCTCTGAGCTCCAGGAAAAACTCTTGGGGCAGAGAACCAGCCCTTCTAAGGAGGAGCACGGCGAGACTGGTTTTGCACGTGTTGGAAAAACTGAAAGTTGGATTCAACTGCTCAGGAAAAGAACTGCTATTGCTGTGATAAAGATGCATTGCTGGAATGGGACTTGCAGGAGCAGGATGAAGACAAGAAGCCCACAGGAAACAGAAAAGAGCAAGTTTCTTCTTCCTCCAGCCTTGTAATTTTCCTCCAATGCCCTTTTTTAGTAGAGCCTAACAGGGTGCCCATTGGCAAAGGATAAATGTGATTTGCAGTGTCCCAGCTCAACATAATAAAGCAGGGTATGCTGTGGTGGCTTTAACTATGAAAGACAATAGCTTAATAACTGACACAGCATCCCCCTAATAAGACAGGTAAGTTATAGCCTCATAATTCAAGGTCTGATCAATCACAACAGGTGAAAAAAGGAGAAAACCACATAATCATTTAAGTAGATTCCAAATAGGCTACTTTTAAGTTTCTATCTCCATTCCTTTTTTTTTTGGTGGGGGGTGTGTTTAAACAGCAGAGATTTATTTTCTTCCATTTCTGAAGGCTGGAAATAGAAGATCAAGGTGTTGGCAAGTTTGGTTTCTTTTGAGGTCTCTCTTCTTGACTTGCAGCCTGTCTGCTTGCTGTGTCCTCACAAGGCTTTTTCTCTGTGTGCACATCCCTGGTGTCTCTTACTCTTCTAAGACACCAGCCCTATTGGCTTTGGCCCTGTCCTTATAATCTCGTTTAACTAACCTGTTAGTTTCTCAGTCATGTCCGACTCTTTGCGATTCTATGGACTGTAGCCCTCCAGGCTCCTCTGCCCATGGAATTCTCCAGGCAAGAATACTGGACTGGATTGCCATTCTCTTCTCCAGGGGATCTTTCCAACCCAGGTATCAAACCCGGGTCTCCTGCATTGTAGGCAGGCTCTTTACCATCTGAGCCACTGGGGAAGTCCCGTTTAACCTTAATTACCTCTCTAAAGGCTGCTGCTGCTTCTGCTAAGTCACTTCAGTCATGTCCGACTCTGTGTGACCCCATAGACGGAAGCCCACCAGGCTCTCCCTTCCCTGGGATTCTCCAGGCAAGAACACTGGAGTGGGTTGCCATTTCCTTCTCCAGTGTGTAAAAGTGAAAAGTGAAAGTAAAGTCGCTCAGTCGAGTCTGACCCTTAGCGACCCCACGGACTGCAGCCTACCAGGCTCCTCCATCCATAGGATTTTCTAGGCAAGAGTACTGGAGTGGCTTGCCATTGCCTTCTCCGCTTTAAAGGCTACCTATCTCCAAATATTCAGACTGGGATTACACCTTCAACACATGAATCTGGAGGAGACAATTCAGTCCGTAAGAAACTCTGAAACAGCTAATAGAATCTTTCTCTTGCTGTGTGACAATCCCTATTGCATTTTTCATTGTTTTTCATTGATGATCATTAAAGCCGAACACCTTTTCATGTGAATATTGGTCACTTGGACCTTCACTTTTGTAAACTGCCTGTTTATATCTCTTCTCTTTATCCCACACAGCGGATTGTCTTTTTCTTATAGATTTGAATACATGTAATATAAAATTCACTATTTTAATTGTTTAAAAATGTACAATTTGGGGCTTTCCTGGTGGTCCAGTAGTTAAGACTATGCCTTGCAATGCAAGGGAACTTGTTTAATCCCTGGTCCACAAAGACTCCACATGCTGCAGAGCAACTAAGCCCGTTGGCCATGCCTACTGAGCCCACATGCTGTAACTACTGAAGGCTGCAGAACCTAGAGCCTGTGCTCCACAGCAAGAGAAGCCCATGCACCACAATTAAGGGTAGCCCCTGCTCACCACAACTAGAGAAAAGCCTGTGCAGCAACCAAGACCCAGCATAACCAAAAATATAAGTAAATAAGTCTTTTAAAAATGTACAGTTTTAGCTAATTCCAGAATATCTTCATCATAGCTAAAAAGAAACTCTGCCCATTAAGAAGTAACTTCTCATTCCCCGCTCCTCGACAAATGCTAATATGCTTTCCATCTCTCTGGACTTGCCTATTCTGGACATTACCTATGAAGGGAGCATAGTATGTTTTGTTATTTTTTTAATGTCTGACTTCTTTCACTTTGCATGTTTTCAAGATTCTTCTATATTGTAGCATATATCAGTATTTCATTCCTTTTCATAGCTGAATAATATTCCATGGTATGGATATACCACACATCCATTCACCAGTAAATGGATATTGGGTTGTTTCCACTTTGGGGCTATTATAAGTAATGGTGCTATAAACATTCATGTACAAGTTTTTATTTGAAATCATACTTTCAGTTCCCTTGGGTATATATTTATAAGTGGGTTTACTGGGTACATGGTAATTCTATGTTAAACTTTTTCAGAAACCACCAAACTCTTTTCCATACAGTTACATCATTTTATGTTCCCATCCACAATGTATGAGTGTTTCAATTTCTCTACATCCTTTCCAACACTTGCTATCTTTTGTTTAGCTGGGGGGTGGGGAGTGTGTTTGTTTTTGCTTATGTTATGGCCATTCTGGTGTGTGTGAAATACCTTATTATAGTTCTGATTTACATTTCTCTAATGACTAATGATGTTGATCTTGAGATGTCTTTGTCTGGCTTTGGCATCAAAGTAACATTGGCCTCATAGAATGAGTTAGAAAGTTCTATTTCTTTGGGAGACTTTGAGAATATCAGTTCAGTTCAGTTCAGTCGCTCAGTTGTGTCCGACTCTCCACGACCCCATGAATCACAGCACGCCAGGCCTCCCTGTCCATCACCAACTCCCGGAGTACACTCAAACCCATGTCCACAGAGTCGGTGATGCCATCCAGCCATCTCATTCTCGGTCGTCCCCTTCTCCTCCCACCCCCAACCTTTCCCAGCATCAGAGTCTTTTCCAGTGAGTCAACCCGTCGCATGAGGTGGCCAAAGTATTGCAGTTTCAGCTTCAGCATCAGTCCTTCCAATGAACATCCAGGATTGATCTCCCTTAGAATGGATTGGTTGAGTCTCCTTGCAGTCCAAGGGACTCTCAAGAGTCTTCTCCAACACCACAGTTCAAAAGCATCGATTCTTCGGCGATCAGCTTTCTTCACAGTCCAACTCTCACATCCATACATGACCACGGGAAAAACCATTGCCTTGACTAGACGGACCTTTGTTGGCAAAGTAATGTCTCTGCTTTTTAATATACTATCAAGATTGGTCATAACTTTCCTTCCAAGGAGCAAGCGTCTTTTAATTTCATGGCTGCAATCAGCATCTGCAGTGATTTTGGAGCCCCCAAAAATTAAGTCTGACACTGTTCCCACTGTTTTCCCATCTATTTCCCATGAAGTGATGGGACCAGATGCCATGATCTTTGTCTTCTGAATGTTGAGCTTCAAGCCAACCTTTTCACTCTCCTCTTTCAACTGGTGTTAATTCTTTAAGTGTTTGGTAGAATTCAACAGTTTGATCCTGGACTTTCTTTGTTAGCAGATTTTCAGTTACTTTTTCTTGTTACAGGTCTATAAGATTTTCTAGTTCTTCCTGAACAAGTTTTAGTATTTTGTGTGTTTCTAGAAATTTATCCACTTCATCTATAAGGTCTATAATAATATCCGCATTTCCGTTCTTGATTTTAATAATTTGAGTCATCTTTGATTTTTTCCTGGTCAGTTTCATTAAAGGTATGCCGATTTCATTAATCTTTGCAAAGAATCGACTTTTGGTTTCATTGATTCTATCATTTTTTTCTCTATTCAGTTCTCTCTGCTCCAGTCTTTATTATTTCTTCCTTCTGATGGCTTTGGTTTTGTTTTTCCCTTTTTTTCCAGTTTTCCCCTTTTTTAAGGTAGAATGTGAGGTTACTAATATGAGATCTTTCTTTTTTGAAATATAGATGTTTACAGCTATACATTTCCTTCTGAGTACTGATTTTCACTGTCTCCCATAAGTTTTAGCATGTTTTATTTTCATTTTTATTTATCTCAATTTATTTTCTAATTTCCTCATGATTTTGGAGTTTTTTGTTTTTGATTTTTTCCCTTATGATTTTTTTCCTTTGGCACATTGGTTGTCTAGGTGTGTTGTTTAATTTCCAGGTGTTTATGAGAGTCCCTCGGAGAAGGCAATGGCAAGCCACTCCAGTACTGTTGCCTAGAAAATCCCATGGATGGAGGAGCCTGGTAGGCTGCAGTCCGTGGGGTCGCTAAGGGTCGGACACAACTGAGCGACTTCACTTTCACTTTTCACTTTCACACATTGGAGAAGGAAATGGCAACCCACTCCAGTGTTCTTGCCTGGAGAATCCCAGGGACGGGGGAGCCTGGTTGGCTGTCGTCTATGGGGTCACACAGAGTCGGACACGACTGAAGTGACTTAGCAGCAGCAGCAGCATGAGAGTCCCTTGGACTGCAAGGAGATCCAACCAGCCCATTCTAAAGGATATCAATCCTGGGTGTTCATTGGAAGGACTGATGCTAAAGCTGAAACTCCAATACTTTGGCCACCTCATGCGACAAGTTGACTCACTGGAAAAGACTCTGATGCTGGGAGTGATTGGGGGTGGGAGGAGAGGGGACGACAGAGAGTGAGATGGCTGGATGGCATCACCGACTTGATGGACATGAGTTTGAGTGAACTCCGGGAGTTGGTGATGGACAGGAAGGCCTGGCATGCTGTGATTCATGGGGTCGCAAAGAGTTGGACACGACTGAGTGACTGGACTGAACTGAACTGATGAATGTTCTAGACTTATTTCTGTTACTGATTTCTAATTTTATTCCATTATCATTGGAAAAGATAGTTTGTATGTTTCCAGTCACTTTAAGGTTACTGAGACTTGTCTTATGGTCTAACATGAGATTTATCCTGGAGACTGATCCATGTGTATTTGAGAAGGACATGTATTCTTTTGTTGGGTAAAGTGTTCTGTGTGTGTCTAATTCGTTCTTTTGCCTGCTCAAATCTTCTGTTGACATCTTAAAGTGAATTTTTTCCTTTCAGCTATACACGTCTCAATTTCAGTATTTCTATTTCATTTGTTTTTATAATTTGTTTCTTTATTAATATTCTCTATTTGTTGAGACAATGTTCTGGTTTCCTTTAGTTCTTTGTCCATGGCTTCCTTTAGCACTTTAAGCATATTTTAAATGGTTGATTTAAAGTCTTTTTAGAAAAATTCAGTCAATGTCTGGACAGTTCTCATTAATTTGTTTTCCTGTGAATGGGCTGTACATTCTTTATTTGCATAACTCTTAAATTTTGGCTAAAAACTAGACATTTTGAGTACTATATATAGTTTCTCTGAAAATCAGACACTTTTGCCTCCTCAGAGTTTGTTGTTCTTATTTGCTATTAGTTGTTTGTTTGGTTTTATTTTTCCCTTTTTCTCTAGTATTCCCCCTTTTTCCCTTAAGGTGGAAGGTGAGGTTATTAACATGAGATCTTTCTTTTTTTTTAATGGTTGTTTGTTTAGTGGTTTCTCTAAACTATTTTTTAAAGACTGTATTCTTTGTCTTGTTTGGTCTCAGAAGTCTCTGAGCTACCCTTAGGTTGTGGCCAGTGAGTTGTTTGACAGAGATTTCCTTAAAGTGCCTAAAACCTGAGAGAGGGAGGTGTTAAGGGCAGAAGGAGGAGGAAGAGGAAATAAAGGAGGAGGAGGAGAAGAAAAAAACAGAAAAGAAAGGAAAACAAAACAAAGAGAAGAAAACATTACATTCTTTAAAGATTGGCTCTGTGTTTGGGCCCTCCTTCAACACAGCCCAGTTGTTTATAGGTCTGCCTTAGCTGTCACTTCTTGTGTGCACTGAGCCTAAATATCAGTCAGAGGTGAAAGCCTAGGATCTTCACAGATCTTTTCTGAACATTCATTCTGCCCTGAACATGTGCATGGATTTCTCAGTTCCTTGTTCTGTGTGTGTCTGACTGACACATGGGATCTTGTCAAAGCCCTTACTTCCCAAAGAACTGTCTTTCAAATGTTTCCTCCCAGAGCTTTCAGCATATATAGTGTTTATTTCAACTTAAATCTTCTGACTCAGGTGGAAGGGGCTTGTTCTTTTACAATTTTTTTTTTCAAGGAATACCCTCCCCTTCAATTCTTAGAGAATGTTAAGTACAAGAAAAAAAGCACTATGAGTCAATCCTTCAAGGAACTCTCAGGTAGGCTAAAAAGATAAACACAATCCCTGGGAATTAGATCCACTCTTCTCCCAGCTGAATCAGACACCCACACTGAGAACATAATATGTTTTTGTCTTTTCAATACTGCTGTTATACTAGGAAGAGAGTTGGTGCAAGGCTGTGTTAAAATACCTCAAAGTTTTTCTAGTCCTACCATATTGAGCCATTTTTTTGTTGTTTCTTTTTGAGATAACTTTTGCTTGGTTGCTCTAAATCTTTGGCTATCTTCCAAAGTTCTGACAAAGTTGATTCTGACAGTATGCAACAATATTAACACTGGCAGCATTTCAGATTATGAAAACTGGGAAGTTCATTTTTTAAAATACTGCTTCTGAAAAGAATCAGTGTCCAAAGCTTAAGAGGGTAGATCTTTTCCAACTGTAAGGGAAATTGTTACTTTAGACTTTGGGTGACATTTCAACTATGCATCCTCAAAGATCTTGGAATAACAATATAATCATACATGTACTTTTGTAGTGATCTAACCCTAATGATGCAGCCATGAAATTAAAAGACGCTTACCCCTTGGAAGGAAAGTTATGACCAACCTAGACAGCATATTAAAAAGCAGAGACATTACTTTGCCAACAAAGGTCCGTCTAGTCAGGGCTATCATTTTTCCAGTAGTCATGTATGGATGTGAGAGTTGGACTTTAAAGAAAGCTGAGCACCAAAGAATTGATGCTTTTGAACTGTGGTGTTGGAGAAGACTCTTGAGAGTCCCCTGGACTGCAAGGAGATCCAACCAGTCCGTCCTAAAGGAGATCAGTCCTGGGTGTTCATTGGAAGGACTGATGTTGAGGCTGAAACTCTAATACTTTGGCCACCTCATGCGAAGAGCTGACTCATTGGAAAAGACCCTGATGCTGGGAAAGATTGAGGGCAGGAGAAGAAGGGGACGACAGAGGATGAGATGGTTGGATGGCATCACTGACTCAATGGACATGAGTTTGGGTGAACTCCGGGAGTTGGTGATGGACAGGGAGGCCTGGCGTGCTGTGGTTCATGGGGTCACAAAGAGTTGGACATGACTGAGCGACTGAACTGAACTGAACTGAGCCATTTCTGATAAACTGTTTCTTCAGTTTATCATGCCATCAAGGCTCTGGGTTAGAAATAAGGAAATACTGCAATCAGACATAGGCTTTATACATTAGCAATATCTACTACAATTTTATTAAAAAGTATTTTGCTCATAATTCGTATATCTTCCTTACAGTGCTGTAAATCGCTCAAACATAACTACCAGCTGGGCAGCTCCAGTTGTGTGGCATGGCACTTATAATGAAGTGGCGCTGGAAAATTATTACTCAAGTCATAAAATTACTGTGGGGTTGACTGTGTTTGCTGTGGGAAGGTAGGTATTGCTGAATGACCTTTATATTCAGGTATTTTATTTCAGAAAATGGGAGATTATCAATAATCTACCTCAAGAATTTAGAAAAAGTAGAACAAAATAAAGCCAAAGAAAGCAGAAATAAGGAAGTAATAAACGTGAGAGCAAAAATCCATGAAATTGAAAACAGAAGAGTCTTAGAGAAAAATCAATGAAACAAAAATGTGGTTCTTTGGGGAAAAAAAAACCCAATAAAATCCATAATCACCAGGAAGACTAGCCAAGAAAAAAAATTAATGCAAATTACAAATATCAGGAAAGAAACAGGGTATATCACCTCAGACCTTGTAGACTTTAAAAGGATAATCAGGAAACACTGTAACATTCTCTACATATCTGACAACTTAGAGGAAATGGACCTTAAAAAGCACAAACAACCACAACTCACCCAACATGAAAAAGATCATTTGAATAATCCTGTAGCTATTGAGAAAATAGAATTCATAATTAAAAAAACTCCCAAAGGGGTTTCCCTGGTGGCTTAGCTGGTAAAGAATCTGCTTGCAATGCGAGGGACCTGGGTTCGATCCCTGGGTTGGGACAATCCCCTCAAGAAGGGAATAGCTACCCACTCCAGTATTCTGGCCTGGAGAATTCCATGGACTATATATAGTCCATGGGGTCACAAAGAAAGGACTTTCACTTTCAAAGTCCTCAGGCACAGATAGTTTCATCAGAGAATTCTACCAAATATTTAAAGAAAAATTAACGCCAATTCTACACAATCTTTTTCAGAAAAGAGACTAGAAAGGAACACATCCCAAATCATTTTATGAAGCAAATGCTGCCTTGATATCAAAATCATATCAAAAAAGTATGAAAAAGTATTAAGTTGAACAATACTTATCACTCATTAAACTGACAAAGTTATCAGCTTTATGGCAACTTGCTATTAGATGTTGATAGTAATTTATTGTTTAATAAAAAGAACACAGAAAGAGGAAGAAAGGGAGGAGGGAGGGAAGACTCCTTGCAGCAGAAGTTTCCCATGACCTCCTCCTGAGACTCACTGTGGTCTCTTCAAGCTGCTGCCCTAGGATCTGTATCAAGATTCTGGGGAGCGACCCCGTTCTGGGGCAGTGCTTCTACCTTCAGGACGCAGATGGAGTTTCTGATTCCTTCCTACCCGCTCCCGAATAGAACACAGGGTCTTGGAAGTGTACTGTGTGAGGGAAGGGGCACTGAAGCCACAGCCTCATTAACCTCACCATGAAACCCCCTCTCTGTTTTAAAGAACCTCTGAAAGCTCAGGAATAAATGGCATCAATTTCCTCTGAAATTAGGAGTATAGGTGGGACTGAAACTAGGAGGATAGATTTAAAGTATCTAAACGAAAATTTTCAACATGAATATCTGCTACGGGAATGAACAATTAAGCCAATAAAATAAAATGGAAAAATGCCATGCAAATATTAAAGACTTTCTATTTATTGGCAATAGTACTGTAGACCTGTAGGGAAAGACTTCCATAAATGATGTTGGAGAAAATCAGTGTCAACACAGGAAAACTGAAATTGTACCTTTGATGACAGAGAATGAGATGGCTGGATGGCATCACCGACTCGATAGACATGAGTCTGAGTGAACTCTGGGAGTTGGTGACGGACAGGGAGGCCTGGCGTGCTGTGATTCATGGGGTCGCAGAGAGTCGGACACGACTGAGAGACTGAACTGAACTGATAGCATATCATGTACAAACATACAAACATCAATTACTAGGTAGTTTGAAGACCCATAGTTAAAAGAAAAACTATATCTTCATGAACTCAGGATAGAAAAGGATTTATTAATCAAGACATGGAAACTACTAATCATAAAGGAAAAGACTGATAAGTCTGACTGCTTAAAATTCCGGGTGTTCATTGGAAGGACTGATGCTAAAGCTGAAACTGCAATACTTTGGCCACCTCATGCGACGAGTTGACTCACTGGAAAAGACTCTGATGCTGGGAAGGATTGGGGGCGGGAGGAGACGGGGACGACAGAGAATGAGATGGCTGGATGGCATCACTGACTCAATGGACATGAGTTTGAGTGAACTCCGGGAGTTGGTGATGGACAGGGAGGCCTGGTGTGCTGTGATTCATGGGGTCGCAAAGAGTCGGACACGACTGAGCGGCTGAACTGAACTGAACTGAACTAAAAATCAGAGAAACACAAACTGAAGGCCATTTTACAAAATACATGATTAGGGTCATGACCAGAGAAATTGACAGAGTGGAAGAGACTCCTGACTGAATGTGGGATGTGTTCTGGATTGGATCCTGGAAACTGAAAAGGCCATGAGGGAAGAAGCTGGTGAAAATCACATAAAGTCTGTGGTTTAGCTAATAGCATTTTACCACCTATAATTTCCCAGTTTTGACAGATGTACTATAGTTACATAATATATTGCTATTGGGGGAAGGTGAGTAGAGCATATGTGGGAACTTTTCTGTAAATCTAAGGCTGTGCTAAGCTTCAGTCGTGTCTGACTCTTTGCGACCCTATGGAGTGTAGCCTGACAGGCTCCTCTGTCCATGGGATTTTCCAGGCAAGAGTACTGGAGTGGGTTGCCATTTCTTTCTCCAGGGGATCTTCCCAATCCAGGGACTGAACCAACATCTCTTAAGTCTCCTGTATTGGCAGGCAGGCTCTTTACCGCTAGCACCGACTGGGAAGCAGGCCTTGCTAAGATCCAGTGTAGTAAGTCTAACAGCATTCCAACATAGAAAGTATTTTAAAAATTGGGGGAAAAAATGTTTGCCATTGTAGCGACAGTAAGTTTTTTTATTTTTAATTGTAAATGCCTGATATTAAGCTTTTGATTGATTGCTGAGACATCCATTTTATTTATTTATTCATTGGCCACACTGTACAGCTGGTGGGATCTTAGTTCCCTGACCAGGGAGAAAACTTGGGCCCTGTGCCATAAAAGGGCAGAGGCCTAACCACTGGACCACCAGGGAATCCCCTGAGATACCCACTTTAAAGACATCCATCTCAAATAAAAATATTGCTTACTAGCTAAACAACTAGATAAAGAGCCAAGTCACCCTACCCATGATATCTTTCTTTTAGAAAGTCCTAAGTGATCTGATCTACAATTTGTCGATGGGGGAACTTGCAAAACCCTAGGCACCCCGCCCTCAACACAGTAAAGGCAGAGCCCCAGGTCCTTTGTGTTTCTCTCTCTTTCTCTCTCCCCCACCACCTCCAACCTGGGACCTCCCTGTGTGGCCCCAGGTATGCCATGTACCCTCTAGGATTTGTGATTAATAAAGCTTATTTTCTCAAAGTTCCCTATGGTTATTGTTGAGGTGCTCCTTGAAATTATAATAAGAATGACAAAGACTTGTCCAGCCATAACGTAGGCTCTGGTGATGTCTGGTAGGAAGTAGGCATGTCTTACCACAAGTAGTAGGGATTCCAGCAAGTGCCCCCAGGCACTCCTAGCCGATAACATCACTATCAAATAGGCAGAGACTGACACAAAACAGCCCCACATCACATCATACACAAAAATGAACTCAAATGGATAATAGACTTAAATATGAAGGATAAAACAATAAAGCTACTAGAAAAACATAGGAGAATATTTTCACTACTTTCAGGGGGCAAAGATTCCTGAAGTATGACACAAAAGCACTAACCATAAAAGAAATACGGATAAATACGGACTTTGGATTTGAGTTGCTGGCTTCCAGCTCGATGTAATATTTTAAGTGATATTTTTTCATAATGTACTTAATAATTTTAGATACTCCAAACTGGAGAGTTTTCTCCTGACTCCATCTGTTGTATTTCTTAAGACTCTGATCAATATCCAGAACTTATTTCTAATGATCATATAAACATCATTTGAACTAGTCACATATATTATCTTTTCGTTTTTGAATTTACCTGAGGCCATTTATTTTACTACAAGAATCCTTAAATGGCTGGAGAGATTGGAAATGAGAAAGTTTGCCTTCAGTTCAGCAATCTTAGCACCATATTAAAGGGGATAGGGCAAAATAAGAAACCCAGTGCTGACAGTGGATACAAAGCATGTCACCTCTGACTTTTTACGCATAACTAACTACTCTAAGTAAGCCACAGGTATTAATAACTGCTCTTGCAATGACCTATGACCTTTCCTGCCTACAACCTCTAAAGCAAGTCCCAACTGCTCTGATAACCCTGAAAACTCAGGCTTTTGTTTTGTGCTGGGCACGGTTCAGTTTTCTGATCTCACCAAGTTTCATTCCCTCTCATGAGAAATTCCTCTTTTCTCCTATGATCCATAAAACCTCACCAGCGAGAGGAAAGGCAGACAATTTCACTTTTACACTACTTAAATATAACTCAAGAAGCATATCTAATGTTTGGTTCCTTAGTAGCATTTTTCGATAAAACTACAGTAAGTGTAATTTAAATAGTATGTGTTTCACTAACATACAAGAAGATGAACTTAATTGCTTCTTATTTACTTCACAGATACGTTGACCGTTATTTGCACACATTTATAGCATCAGCTGATAAATATTTTATGGTTGGCCAGAAAGTCATCATTTACATCCTGATAGATGACTTCTCTAAGGTGCCCTGGGTAAAGCTGGCTCCCCTCCGAATGCTGAAAATTTTTGAAATAAAGCGAGAGAAGCGATGGCAAGACATCAGTATGATGCGCATGAAGACCATCAGTGAGCATGTTGTGGATCACATCCAGTATGAAGTTGACTTCCTCTTCTGCATGGACGTGGATCAAATCTTTGTAAAAAAATATGGCCTGGAGACTCTGGGGGAGTCAGTAGGTCAGTTACATGCTCATTGGTATAAGACAAGTCCTACAGAATTACCTTATGAGAGGAGTCAGTTATCAGAAGCATATATACCTGTTGGTAAGGGGGACTTTTATTACCATGCTGCTGTATTTGGCGGTACTCCCATTCAGGTTCTCAATATTGCTAGGGAGTGCTTCAGAGGAATCATGAATGACAAGAAAAATAACATTGAGGCAATATGGCATGATGAAAGTCATTTGAACAAGTATTTTTTCCTCCATAAACCCACTAAGATCTTGTCACCGGAATACTGCTGGGATAAGTTTGGATCTAATAGTATTAAGAATGGCACTTTCAAACTCTATTGGGCTATTAAAAATTATGACTTTCTTAGACAGTCAGTGTAATTTTATAGCCCTTTGTGTTGCTGAATTTAAAAGCATCATTTTGTCTTGTCTTTAAAAAACTAGTACTTGACAAATTTTAGCACCATAAAAATAATCACTACTAGAATGACAAACTCACCAACACAGTTATATTCATACTTTTCCTCACCTTTCTTTTTGACTCCTATAACATAGGATATAGCAGTTACAGAATGAATATATTGACATCGGATGGAAATATAGTGTTCTCATATCTTGTGTGAATTTTGAGGAAGTATTTTTTTGGATCACATTGGACAAAATAGAATCTGTCAGGAGAAAATGAAATCTGAAATATTTTCACTGATCCAGCTAGATACATATTTCTTATATCGCTTAAGGAAAGGGATAATCTAGGGGTATGGATAAAGGAAATCAGTACAATTATACTAATCTACTCTTTATGTAAAATTTTGAGGACATTAAAGCTGCAGCCAGATGGGCAGATAGTTACTTTGAAAACTGGGTTATTCAAAAAGAACTGTTTTTTTTAACTTTTTAGTTTGTACTGGGATGTAGCCTAACAATGTTGTGACAGTTTCAGGTGAACAGTGGAGGGACTCAGTCATACAAATAGATGTATCCATTCTCTCCCATCTCTCCTCCCGCCCAGGCTCCCACATAACATTGAGCAGAGTTCCATGTGCTATATAGTAGGTCCTTGTTGGTTATCTATGTTTAATATAGATACATGTCCATCCCAAATTCCCTAACTATCCCTTCTGCCCCTCCTTCCCACCTGCAGCCATCAGTTCAGAATGTGTTTTAAAACTACAAAGTTATCTGTTGTAAAAACTAATAAGGAAAATTTAAATATAGAGAGAAAACTGAAAGTCTTCCTATACTCTCCCTTTGAAAACCTATCACTCAATATTTCCTTTATATGCATTTATATACCCACCTCATGAATATACACACACACACATATGTATGCCTGTGCATATATGCTTATATACTATTTTATATAAATTAACTTATATCACATAAATGCACACATGCATGCATGCATACACATTTTATCAATTGTCTGGGTCTAGTTAGGAAAATAGAGCTACTGTTCCAGGTATTTCAAACAGTGGGAATTTAACACAGGGGAATGGACACATAAAAGTGATAAAAGAGTTGAGGAGAAAATAAGATATATATGTATAAATACATCTTCTTTATCCATTCATCTGTTGATTGACACTTAGGTTGTTTCCATGTCTTAACTATTGGAACTAGTGCTACTATGAATACTGGGTGCATGTATCTTTATGAATTAGGGTTCTCTCCAGATATATGCCCATGAGTGGGATTACTGGATCATATGATAACTCTATTTTCAGTTTCTTAAAGACCTTCCATACTATTCTGCATAGCTGCTGCAACAACTTACATCTCCACCAAAAGTAGAGGAGGGTTCTTTTCCTCCACCCCTCTCCAGCGTTTATTATTTGTTCAGTTCAGTTCAGTTCAGTCGCTCAGTCATGTCTGACTATTATTTGTAGACTTTTAAATTATATGTATATATTCATTCAATGAAGATAGTAGCCCTCCTGGGACTGAAGAAAAAAATTGTAGGATGGCTAGAAAGCGCTAGAACCTAGCATGAGCTGCCTGGCATGAGATGAAACAACAAACAGGATTTTTAGTCACTGCTAGAAATGCCACGCAAAGGATACAGAGAAAGACAGAAACCAGATACCGCCCCCCCTGCCCCCACAGAGACGGGCTTTTCCCTTCTACCTTGCTCTCTTCTGCCACTGTTTTCCATTTTCTGGTGCTATACAATAATCAGAGGTAAGAGAGTCTGGAAATATAGGTACCTGCTGCATTGGGCAGATGAGAAAAATGAGAGACCCAAAAGTTGACAGACAAATGGCTACCACAACCCACCCATTCTGCCTTGAAATGGCCATTCTCATCCTTCCACCCATACCTAACTCTCATAAAACAACTTTATGTTTCCACTTCACAGAATTCAACTAACTTTTGTACAAGTAAAGAACCACTTTCTTCTCAAAAAGGTGAAACACAAATTACCATCGGACTTTATTTCCCTCCCCATGTTCAAGAACCCCAGATAATATAAGGTCTCCTCCCTCAGAATGGTACATGCCTCTTCATAGTTTGGTGAACTCTGATACAAATTGGAAAGAAAAGAAATAACCACTCCTCATTAAGAAAGAAAATGTAGAAGAAAGAAATAGGGAAAATAATTGTGCGTGTGCTAGTCACTCAGTCATGTCTGACTCTTGGCAACCCCATGGACTGTAGCCCACCAGTCTTCTCTGTCCATGAAATTTCCCAGGCAAGACTGTTGGAGTGGATTGACATTTCCTTTGGTTAACATATAAATACATACATTTGTATATAACTATATATATTAAGTTTCTATTTGTAATATAAATATAAGAAAAATGTGCAGGCCTGCAGCAGTCTTCATTTTTGTAGCTGGTTACAGAGTCAGATTCACATTTATCATTTCTTCCTTCTATCACTGATTTCATGTTCCTTGCCCTCGGTTAGAAGCTCAGATTTATATGGTTCTTTACTAGTGTGGTGCCTTTATACATTTGTTGTCTGGTATCTGACTCTTTAGTGGGTCTTTACTGAACTGCTGGTTTTCTCATAAAGACTGTCCAGTAAGAAGCTCCAAGGGAACACCTTAAGTTCTTAATGCAGTCCTCCTTCCACTATCATGTACTTGCAATCTCTTTCATTTTGATAACTGTTATCAGTAGACCCACCCAGACCCCTTCTCTGGCTGCTGACTTAGCATGATGGAAAGGCAAAATGTCCAGAAAAAAGCCTCAGATTCCAATTCAACAGGACCATCACGATGTTTCCTGGTGGAAACATGCTTTCTTTATGCTCTCATGCCTTCCTTAACGTTCTTCAGTCGCTAAGTCATTGCCAACTCTGCAACTTCATGGACTACAGCCTGCCAGGCTCCTCTGTCCATGGGATTTCCTAGGCAAGAATACTGGAGTGGGTTGCCATTTCCTTTTCAGGGGGATCTTCCCAACCCAGGGATCGAACATGGGTTTCGTGAATTGGCTGCAGATTCTTTATGACTGAGCCACCAGGGAAGCCCCTCTTTGTGCCCTCAGCTCAGTTCAGTTCATTTCAATCGCTCAGTCATGTCCGACTCTTTGTGACCCCGTGGACTGCACCACGCCAGCCTTTCCAGTCCATCATCAATTCCCAGAGCTTGCTCAAACTCATGTCCATTGAGTCGGTGATGCTATTCAACCATCTCATCCTCTGTCATCCCCTTCTCCTCCTGCCTTCAATCTTTCCCAGTATCAGGGTCTTTTCCAATGAGTCAGTTCTTCACATCAGGTGGCCAAAGTACTGGAGTTTCCGATTCAGCATGGGTCCTTCCAGTGAATATTCAGGACTGATTTCCTTTAGAATTGACTGGTTGGATCTCCTTTCAGTCCAAGGGACTCTCAAAAGTCTTCTCCAACACCACAGTTCAAAAGCATTAATTCTTTAGCACTCAGTTCTCTTTATGGTCCAACTCTCACATCCATACATGACTACTGGAAAAACCATAGCCTTGACTAGACAGACCTTTGTTGGCAAAGTAATGTTTCTGCTTTTTAATATGCTGTTTAGGTTGGTCATAGCTTTTCTTCCAAGGAGAACTTTCATGACTGCAGTCACCATCTGCAGTGATTTTGGAGCTCACCAAAATAAAGTCTGTCACTGTTTCCATTGTTTCCCCATCTATTTGCCATGAAGTGATGGGACTGGATGCCATGATCTTAGTTTTTTGAATGTTGAGCTTTAGGCCAACTTTTTCACTCTCCTCTTTCACTTTCATCAAGAGGCTCTTTAGTTCTTCTTCACTTTCTGCTGTAAGGGTGCTATCATTTGTATATCTGAGGTTACTGATATTTCTCCCAGCAATCT
This sequence comes from Moschus berezovskii, assembly GCF_049115385.1. NCBI lineage: Eukaryota > Metazoa > Chordata > Mammalia > Artiodactyla > Moschidae > Moschus > Moschus berezovskii. The sequence goes on from NC_142470.1 coordinate 14,651,746, forward strand.
TGATTCCAGCTTGTTCTTAGCCCAGCGTTTCTCATGATGTACTCTACATATAAATTAAAAAAGCAGGGTGACAATACACAGCCTTGACGTACTCCTTTCCCGATTTTGAACCAGCCTGTTGTTGCATGTCTAGTTCTAACTGTTGCTTTTTGACCTGCATACAGTTTCTCAGGAGGCAGATAAGGTGGTCTAGTATTCCCATCTCTTTAAGAATGTTCCACAGTTTGTTGTGATCCACACAGTCAAAGCCTTTGGCATAGTCAATAAAACAGAAGTAGATGTTTATCTCAAACTTTCTTGCTTTTTCATTGATCCTACATCATAGTCAACAAAATAATCCAAAATGTGGTACTTGGATGCAGCCTCAAAAATGACAGAACAATTTCTGTTCATTTCCAAGGCAAACCATTCCATATCATGGTAATTCAAGTCTATGCCCTGACCAGTGATGCTGAAGAAGCTGAAGTTGAACGGTTCTATGAAGACATACAAGACCTTTTGGAACTAACACCAAAATAAGATGTCCTTTTCATTATAGGGGACTGGAATGCAAAAATAGGCAGTCAAGAAACATCTGGAGTAACTGGCAAATTTGGCCTTGAGCACAGAATGAAGAAGGGCAAAGGCTAATAGAGTTTTGTCAAGAGAACGCACTGGTCATAGCAAATACCCTCTTCCAACAACACAAGAGAAGACTCTACACATGGACATCACCAGATGGCCAACACCAAAATCAGATTGATTATATTCTTTGCAGCCAAAGACGGAGAAGCTCTATACAGTCAACAAAAACAAGACTGGGAGCCCAGCTGAAAGCTTGTTGCTTAACCACGAAATGACGCTGGGATTCTTGGCTTCTGGAGGAGAAGAATTCAATCCGGGGCCAGAGACAGGCTTGATCACTCAGAGCTTTGTGTAATAAAGTTTTATTAAAGTATAAAGGAGACAGAGAAAGCTTCTGACATAGGCATCAGAAGGGGGCAGAAAGAGCACCCCCTTGCTAGTGTTAGCCATGGAGTTATGTACTCTCTAATCAGTTACTACAGTGAATCAAAAGAATGTCTGGAGGTTGTAAGGACCTCACTAGACCTACTCTCATAATTTACACCTCAAGCTAATAGGATTAACCAGAGGTTTTTTTCTGAGACTGTCCTCAAGCAGGATACATTATTGTTATATAATCCTAAGGAATGTAGAGGGACAAAAAAGTTTGTCCTTTCTTCCTCCTTGAGATTTCCAGACCCCTCTCTCCTTGGGGATCCCTAGACTTCTTATCAATCAGCCTAGGAAATGACTTTCTCACAGCAAGTATATCATAAATGTCAGTCGTGTGGCAAGTCACCAAACTTTGATGGGGTTTTTCTTCCACCTTCTGGTATACATTTGTACTAGCACGACATCTGGGATTCTTGCTTTTTTCTGCTCAAAATATCCAGCCTGATGCTAACAATGATATCCTGTCAGATGCCCAGGTGGCTGCAGACCCTGTGGATCATGTTATGACAATGCTGCTCTAGAATTCACGTACCTCTAAGGTTTACTGATGTCTCTCTCAGGTAAAAGCAAGCTGCTTCTGATAATCTGTATTAACTGATATAAGGAAAAACATCGGTCAGCTGCAGGCCAAGTACCCAGGACAATGTTAATTCGCTCTGGGAACAAGATGTAACAACACCTAGAAAAAGTAGCTGTAATTGGCATCACTGCTTAATTAACTTTATAATGATCCACAGGCATTCTCCCAATTCATCTGGCTTTTATACTAGCCAAACATGCAAGTTAAACAAGGATGTGATAGGGATCAACAGCCTGTAATATTCAAGTCCTTTTTGGTAGCACTAATCCTTACAGTCTCCACATGAAGGTGTCATTACTCTTGATTTATTACTTGGCTTCCATTTGACCCTGCTTACCACATTAACCCTTACACCATGGGTAAAAGGCTGATGTAAGTATTCAACCAGTTGCTAAATATCAATATTTCAACCATGAATCCAAGAATTCAAAAACTGCAGAGGGACTCTTTTCTGTGCTGGGACCACTGTGAGACATGAATTTGAGCAAACTCCAGGAGATAGGGAAGGACAGGGAAGCCTGGTGTGCTGGAGTCCATGGAGTCGCAAGGAGTTGGGTACAACTTAGCAACTGATCAACTGTGAGATAAACTCAGGACAGAATTTAATTTAATTTATCCCCTATTCTCCAAGGTTATGGTTTTTCCAGTGGTCATGTATGGATGTGAGAGTTGGACTGTGAAGAAAGCTGAGCGCAGAAGAATTGATGCTTTTGAACTGTGGTGCTGGAAAAGACTCTTGAGAGTCCCTTGGACTGCAAGGAGATCCAACCAGTCCATTCCGGGGGAAATCAATCCTGGGTGTTCATTGGAAGGACTGATGCTAAAGCTGAAACTGCAATACTTTGGCCATCTCATGCGACGAGTTGACTCACTGGAAAAGAGTCTGATGCTGGGAGGGATTGGGGGTGGGAGGAGAAGGGGACGACAGAGAATGAGATGGCTGGATGGCATCACCGACTCTATGGACATGAGTTTGAGTGAACTCCGGGAGTTGGTGAAGGACAGGGAGGCCTGGCGTGCTGTGATTCATGGGGTCTCAAAGAGTGGGACACGACTGAGTGACTGAACTGACTGAACTGATTCTCCATGAGCCCTCATTGGTTCAGCAGACCACAGTGTCATTTCTGGCCCCTAAAAATTACTGTCAACTCAGAGCTAGTATTCATTCTGCATTTTCTCCCAAAGACCACAGTCAAGGTGATATACACACCCTTCAGTCAAGGGACTCCAGAGTTGTTACCTGGCTTACATGTGGGAACATGGTAAGGCACCATACCTCTGCCCAGTAGGCCTAGAGATTTTCCAGTGATGTAAATCCCATAACTTTCATTGAATCAGAGTCCATTTCAGCAACAGTATCTCCCTACACTGATTCATTTCTCAGTGACTTAGTAAAGGAACGTGTCCTCCAAGACCTTCCCCTCCCCGGAAGGGGAATGCTTTGAACATGATAAATTCACTCCAAACTTCTGATCTTCCTAAACCTTTGGATTTCTTCTACATCACACTATGGAAGCTATGACATCTTAACCTCATTGATTATAGAATAACACTGAATTCAAATTTTAGTTTAGCAACTAAGAAAACTCTTAGAACCACTTATAGTTGACTAAGAAAACATTAAATCCAGAATCTTGGGTAAGTGTACCTGTTGTAGTAACTATAGTTCAATCTAGTATTACATTCCATTCATCTTGATCTAACATCACTTTGAATCCATTCTCACATGTGTTTCCCTGCTACTATAAATTAGCAAGAGCTTGAAATTCTTTTAATGTAACTGTCTCCTACTGAAGTATAATTTAAATTCTCTCCTAGGGGCATGCAATGTCTGACTTTAGGTGTTAAGTCTTCAGGCAAGGAGAATATGCATCACCTTGTAAATCAACTATCTTGAGGGGATCATTACAGCATCTTAAGCAGGAAATGCTTGTCTCCTCAGAGTTGAGGAGGAGGAGGAATTGATTCTATTGACAAAGGAAGCAAAGAAGGATTACAGTTAGAAGTTCTCAGATTCATTTGAATCTGATAGGGACAGAGTAAAGGCACAAAGTAGGTGATTACATAGTTAATCCCATTAGGGAGTTGTAAGTAGAAAAATATGGGAGACCCCTGTAAGTTTAATGATTACTCAAAACAGATTTGTTTAACCACAAAACCAAGCAGGCTTGCTTAGTAACAAAACCACAAAGAGAAGCACAAGACATGCCTCAAAACAATGAAACAGTGGTGGCATGAAACCCTCATCCTGCTCAGTGGCTCAGGAAATTAAGACATGCTCTCTCCACACATTAAAAATCAGTAATTTGTGGACCTAGCTTGATCATGTAGGAACAAGAAAATTCTCCTGTCCAACCTGGAGGAAGAATTGATGATGGAAGCCTGGTGTCTACTCAAGAATGACAAAGAAGTCCCTCCCCCCACCTCACTTTTCTTTTGATTATAAAACTGCAGCCCACTAAATTCTTGGGTGCAGCACCTTCTTGCCCACCCACTTGTAAGCCTCCTAAGCATCCTATGCTAGTAAATCACTTCTTATCTATCTCTTTGCCTTTCACTGAATTCTTTCTGTGTTGAGATATAAAGGACTGGCTCTCCATGGAGTTCCCCTGGAATGCCACCTAGTGGTTTTAAATCCACCCAAATGCTCTTATTCCTAAAGGTCCCAGTCTTTCCCATTCTCTAATTTAACACAAGGTACTTTTAGAAGATGTGTACTCAACTATTCACGTTATGTATGTCACACAAATAGATCTGGAGCCTTATCTTCAGCCACAACAACACGCACACATGTGCACATACAAAATGGCACCGTAAGAGATGTCTTGTTCTGAGAGTTTAAATTTCTAGACTTATTTTATTTCTTTAAACTCTCCAGAGCAGTCAGAAGCAGCAGTCCCATCTCACAGACTTTGCACTATTTACAATCATGAGGGCAAGGACAGCAGCTACATAATGTCTTCCATTTGGCTGACACTTCCTACCAGGCAATAATAGGTTATAACATAATTTAAATAATTGTGATGTCACTATATGCCACAGACTTTTAGTAGCCCACAAGTAGAATAGGGTTCTACTTGTAAGGAGGTTTCATGGTAGTCAAACTTAAATAGGTGAGCAACCCGATACTAAAATTCCATTTTGAGAGGCAATTTCTTTGGTAGATAGTTTGCAGAATGGAAATTATTATCCCCTCTCTGTATCCATGAGCTTTTCGCATTGCCCTAAATAATGTTCTTGAACAGCCAGATGCGTGAATATAGGCTAGCAATCCCCAGCCAACTGACCAGAGTACTGCAGGTACACAAGTTCTTGCCCAGCTGAGATGAGCTGGCCCAGCTGAGCAGCAAAGGATGCACAGATTCATGAGCAAAAGTCAAGCATTGCTGCTTTGAGTCATTAAGGTTTGGAGTGAGTTATTATACAGCAAAAGCTAACTGATTGATACCAGAGTACTCCAAGTACATAGTAGCAACCATATCAATCAGGGTCTAGTTGGGAAAATCTGGATATTTAAAATAAGGGACTCTAATTCAAGAATTGATTATGCAGGTGATGAAATTGCTAAGGTGCTCAGGGGACAATGTGGTGACTGAAAAGCTGTGACAAACCCAAGAGCCAGAAAGAGCAGAAAGAGGTGGTGTTACTAAAAGACAAAACCAGGGTCACCAGGGAGAGCTGAAACCCCCTACAGTCATGCAGGGCACAGCTGTCTGATGGAAGCTGGAATCACAAAAAGTTTAACTTTACCTTTGTGCTTTTTCTTTAAACTGTCTAGTGTTTTCAGATATACTATAACCATCAACCCAACAGTTGGTCCTTGATCTCTGTGTGTCTTTCGTTTTCTTATACAGGTTAATATATGTATGTAGTATATTGCACACAAGTCAGTATTATACCATATAGTCAAAGCTATGGTTTTTCTAGTAGTCATGTATGGATGTGAGAGTTGGACCGTGAAAAAGCCTGAGCACCAAAAAATAGATGCTTTCAAATTGTGACGCTGGAGAAGATTCTTGAGAGTCTCTTGGGCTGCAAGGAAATCAAACTAATCAATCCCAAACCAAATCAACTCTGAATATTCATTGGAAAGACTGATCTGAAGCTGAAGTTCCAATACTTGGGTCATCTAATGTGAAGAGCCAACTCATTGGAAAAGACCCTGATACTAGGAAAGATTGAAGGTCTTTGTTAGATAGCATCTAACCTGTGGTTGGGCTTCCCTGGTGGCTCAGAGGTAAAAGCACCTGCCTGCAATGCAGGAGACCTGGGTTCGATCCCTGGGTTGGGAAGATCCCCTGGAGAAGGAAATGGCAACCCGCTCCAGTATTCTTACCTGGAGAATCCCATGGGTGGAGGAGCCTGGTGGGCTACAGTCCATGGGGTCACAAAGAGTCGGACACAACTGAGCGAGCAATTTAAGTTAACCTGTGGTTCGATAGCATCACCTACTCAATGGACAAGAATTTGAGCAAACTCTGGGAGATAGTAGAGACTAAGAGAGATAGTTCAGGTGACAGAGACTGAGACAGAACTGTGTTTGAGCGTCTCCTGTGGAGGTACAGGTCAGCAGTGGACTGCCACAGGGACAGGGGCTCTGGGCGCAGCAGACTTAGGTATGGCATAAGCCCTCTTGGAGGAGGTTGCCATTAACCCCACCATAGAGGTGCCAGAACTTACACAGGACTGGGAAACAGACTCTGGGAGGCACAGACAGAACCTTGTGTGCACTAGGATCCAGGAGAAAGGAGCAGTGACCCCACAAGAGACTGACCCAGACTTGCCTGTGAGTGTCCAGGAATCTCCAGTGGAGGCTGGGTTGGTGGTGGCCTGACTCAGGGTTGCGGGTACTGAGTGTAGCAGTACATATATGGGATCTTTTGAAGGAGGCCACCATTATCTTCATTGCCTCCACCATAGTTTGGCCCCAGGTAAACAGCAGGGAGGGAACACACCTCCACTCATCAACAGAAAATTGGAATAAAGATTTGCTGAGCTTTATGGCCCCGCCCATTAGAACAAGACCCAGTTTCACCCTCAGTCAGTACCTCCCATCAGGAAGCTTCATAAGCCTCTTATCCTTTTCTATCAGAGGGCAGACAGACTGAAAACCACAATCACAGAAAACTAACAGATCAAATCACATGGACCACAGCCTTGCCTAAGTCAATGAAACTATGGGCCAAGCCATGTGGGGCCACGCAAGATGGACCAGTCATGGTGGAGAGCTCTGGCAAAATGTGGTCCACTGGAGAAGGGAATGGCAAACCACTTCAGTATTCTTGCCTCGAGTCCCCGTGAACCGTATGAAAAGGCAAAAAGATAAGACACTGAAGGATGAACCCCCCAGGTCGGCAGGTGCCCAATAAACTGCTGGAGATCAGTGGAGAAATAACATCAGAAATAATGAAGAGACAGAGCCAAAGCAAAAACAACACCCAGCTGTGGATGTGACTGGTGATGGAAGGAAGGTCTGATGCTGTAAAGAGCAATATTGCATAGGAACCTGGAATATTAGATCCATGAACCAAGGCAAATTGGAAGTGGTAAAACAGGAGATGGCAAGAGTGAACGTAGGCATTTTAGGAATCAGCAAAATAAAATGGACTGGAATGGGTGAATTTAACTCAGATGACCATTATATCTACTACAGTGGGCAAGAATCCCTTAGAAGAAATGGAATGGCCATCATAGTCAACAAAAGAGTCCAAAATGCTGTACTTGGATGCAATCTCAAAAATGACAAAATGATTTCTGTTCATTTCCAGGGCAAACTATTCAATATCATGGTAATCCAATCTATGCCCTGCCCAGTAACGCTGAAGAAGCTGAAATTGAATGGTTCCATGAAGTCCTACAAGACCTTTTAGAACTAACACCAAAATAAGATGTCCTTTTCATTATGGGGGGCTGGAATGCAAAAGTAGGAAGTCAAGAAACACCTGGAGTAACCGGCAAATTTGGCCTTGGAGTACGGAATGAAGCAGGGCAAAGGCTAATAGAGTTTTGTCAAGAGAACGCACTGGTCATAGCAAACACCCTCTTCTAACAACACAAGAGAAGACTCTACACATGGGCATCACCAGATGGCCAACACCAAAATCAGGTTGATCATATTCTTTGCAGCCGAGATGGAGAAGCCCTATACAGTCAGCATAAACAAGACTGGAAGTTGACTGTGGCTCAGATCATGAACTCCTTATTGGCAATTCAGACTTAAATTGAAGAAAATAGGGAAAACCACTAGACCATTCAGGTATGACCTAAATGAAATCCCTCATGATTATACAGTGGAAGTGAGAAATAGATTTAAGGGACTAGATCTTATAGACAGAGTTCCTGATGAACTATGGACGGAGGTTCATGACACTGTACAGAAGACAGGGATCAAGACCATCCCCAAGAAAAAGAAATGCAAAGAAGCACAATGACTGTCTGAGGAGACCTTACAAATAACTGTGAAAAGAAGAAAAGTGAAAAGCAAAGGAGAAAAGGAAAGATATACTCATTTGAATGCAGAGTTCCAAAGAATATCAGGGAGAGATAAGAAAGCCTTCCTCAGTTATCAGTGCAAAAAAATAGAGGAAAATAATAGAATGGGAAAGACTAGAGATCTCTGCAAGAAAATTAGAGATACCAAGGGAAAATTTCATGCAAAGATAGGCTCAATAAATGACAGAATGTTATGGACCTTACAGAAGCAGAAGATATTAAGAAGAGGTGGCAAGAATACACAGAAGAACTGTACAAAAAAGGTCTTCATGACCCAGATAATCATGATGGTGTGATCACTCACCTAGAGCCAGACATCCTGGAATGTGAAGTCAAGTGGGCCTTAGGAAGCATCACTACAAAGCTAGTGGAAGTGATGGAATTCAGGTTGAACTATTTCAAATCCTAACAGATAATGTTGTGAAAATGCTCCACTCATTATACCAGCAAATTTGGAAAACTCAGCAGTGGCCACAGACTAGAAAAGGTCAGTTTTCATTCCAATCCCTAAGAAAAGCTATGTCAAAGAATGCTCAAACTACCACACAATTGCACTCATCTCACACGCTAGCAGAGTAATGCTCAAAATTCTCCAAGCCAGGCTTCAGCAATATATGAACCATGAACTTCCAGATGTTCAATCTGGTTTTAGAAAAGGCAGAGGAACCAGAGATCAAATTGCCAACATCTGCTAGATCATGGAAAAAGCAAGAAAGTTCCAGAAAAACATCTACTTCTGCTCTATTAACTATGCCAAAGCCTTTGACTGTGTGGATCACAATAAACTGTGGAAAATTCTGAGAGAGATGGGAATACCAGACCACTTGACCTGCCTCTTGAGAAACCTGTATGCAGGTCAGGAAGCAACAGTTAGAACTGGACATGGGACAACAGACTGGTTCCAAATAGGAAAAGGAGTAAATCAAGGCTGTATGTTGTCACCCTGCTTATTTAATTTATGTGCAGAGTACATCATGAGAAACACTGGGCTGGATGAAGCACAAGCTGGAATCAAGATTGCTGGGAGAAATATCAGTCACCTCAGATATGCAGATGACACCACCCTTATGGCAGAAAGTGAAGAAGCACTAAAGAGCCTCTTGATGAAAGTGAAAGAGGAGAGTGAAAAAGTTGGCTTAAAACTCAACATTAAGAGAACTAATATCGTGGCATCCAGTCCCATTAGTTCATGGCAAAAAGATGGGGAAACAGTGGAAACAGTGGCTCCAAAGTCACCTCAGATGGTGACCGCAGCCATGAAATTAAAAGTCACTTGCTCCTTGGAAGGAAAGTTATGACCAACCTAGACAGCATATTGACGCACCCACAGCTCACAGGGAGAACTGTGATCCAGTCCAAACCCCTGACTCAAACCCCATCCTCCTGACTCCTAGCCAGTGCTCCTGCACTGACCCCCAAGGTCTCCAGAAGGAACATTTTAGATGCTAGCCTACACAGCATATTAAAAGGCAGAGACATTACTTTGTCAGCAAAGGTCCATCTAGTCAAGGCTATTGGAGAAGGAAATGGCAACCCACTCCAGTGTTCTTGCCTGGAGAATCCCAGGGACGGGGGAGCCTGGTGGACTTCCGTCTATGGGGTCAGACAGAGTCGGACACGTCTGAAGTGACTTAGCAGTAGCAGCAGTCAAGGCTATGGTTTTTCCAGTGGTCATGTATGGATGTGAGAGTTGGACTATAAAGAAAGCTGAACACTGAAGAATTGATCCTTTTGAACTGTGGTGTTGGAGGAGACTCTTGAGGGTCCCTTGGACTGCAAGGAGATTCAACCAGTCCATCCTAAAGGAGATCAGTCCTGGGTGTTCATTGCAAGACTGATGCTGAAGCTGAAACTCCAATACTTTGGCCACCTGATCCGAAGAGCTGACTCGTTGGAAAAGACCTTGTTACTGGGAAAGATTGAAGGCAGGAGAAGAAGGGGATGACAGAGGATGAGATGGTTGGATGGCATCAATGACTCAAGGGACATGAGTTTGAGTGAACTCTGGGAGTTGGTGATAGATAGGGAGGCCTTGTGTGCTGCAGTCCATGGGGTCGCAAAGAGTTGGACATGACTGAGTGACTGAACTGGGAGATAGTGGAGGACAAGAAAGTCTGGCGTACTGCAGTTCACGGTTGCAGAGTCAGACACGACTTAGTGACTGAACAACAGCAGCAACACCAGTTATCATCATCATATATTTTTACAGTAGGAACTATTATTCCCCAGAATTTGTCTTCAATGAACACTTCTTTCATGGGAGCCCCAGGATAACTTAATTAGCTGTTTACTGCTGTATTCCATAGCCTCCCACATACCTCTCTCTGAATACGAATGTGACTTCTCAATTTCCTTTAAACCCCAAATAAGGTCTAATAACCAATTCTAGATTCCCCCAATTTCCTGAAGTTTTTGTGGCCTACAACCCTTCTTTCTGGTATCAATACCTGAATTTATCAGTGCATTGAAAATGATTCTGATTCATCAAAACATAAAAAATTTATGGAAATGTGTGTTTGGTAGGAAAATTGAACCCTCAAATCTTCGTGACCTTTACACACAAGAAAACCTTTCTTATTCACCATACATTAGTAGTGAGTGTTGGAGCCAGATAATCTGCTCCATACTGTCACCTGGGGACCTGGAATAATGATGGGTCCACTACCGGTGACATTGTTAGTCACAGTGTCAGGGGAAGAGAGGCTTTTCAGTGCCTCAGCCTGGACTTACCACATGCCCCTGCCAAACACAAAAGGGCTAGGAAATGCTGTTTGCCATCTGCCTGGGGAGGAAGAGGGAACTAGATAGTAATGAGTAAGAGCAGTGTTTACTACAGAACAGTAAGAGGCAGTTCAGAGTGCTTAGCAAATAGCAGCTGAAGATATATAAAGGGACTACGGGAGGAAACAGACCCATGAGATTCTGCTGAAGGTATAAATCTCTCTGAGTACCAACCCTGAGCGCATCACTTATTATCTCCCCACTGACCTCCGTACTCTTGGAAACATCTGTCATGATGTTAGTCCTTGACTGTATTATGGATAATCTCAAACTGAACTCCCTTAAGCCTCGAAGCCCCAGATAGGAGAATCTGATGAGCACAGCAGGTGGTTTAGATCGCATGGCCACATTTAAGCTGCAGCCGGCAGGGAGAGGAAAGTTCTGCCTATTTCAGATTCCGTTCGGGACAGAGGATGCTTTTGCTCCTTGAATTTAGGATTCCCTCTAAAAGAAGGATGTCTGGTTTTGGGGCAGCCAAGACATTAAAATGTGCATTGTATAGTGTGATTTGAGTATTTAAGAATTTCATATAAACAGAATCATACAACATATGTCCTTTTTTTTCTGGCTTCTTCCACATTTGAGGTCCATTTATGTTGTTGCATGTATCAATACTCTGGTCTTTTTTTTTTCTGAGTACTATTCCATTGTATGGACATGCCATGCCACAATTTGTTTACCTATTCACTTGTTGTTGAACATTTGGGTTGTTTCCACCTTTTGCCTACTACCAAGAAAACTACTATGAACAGTCATGAACTGGTCTGCCTATGGACATAAGTTTCCATTTCTCTTGGGTAAATATCTAGGAGAGGACTTGCTAAATTGAATGGTAAGTGCTTGCTTGAATGATTAAGATATTGCCAAACTCTTCCAAAGTAGCACCATTTTACATTTCCACCAATAGCATATGAGAGCTCCAGTTCTTGCATCCTTACCAACGCTAGGGTGGTCAGTTTTCTTAATTTTAGCCATTCTAATAGGTACGTGGTGGTAAATATGGTGATTTTAACTTGCATTTGCTAAAGACTAATGATGCGTGTGTGCTAGTCACTTCAGTCATGCCCGACTCTTTGTGACCCCATGGACGTAACTGCCAAACACCTCCACTGTCCATGGTTCTCCAGGCAAGAAAGGATTGCCATGCTCTCCTTCAGGGAAAGATTAATGATAATAAAGACTAATAGGATTTTCTCATATACTTAATTACCTTCTCTGTGTGTTTTAACTTTTTGGTAAAATATCTATTCAAATATTTTGCCCATTTTAAACTATATTTGTCCCAATCTCTAGTTTCTTTTTCACTGTCTTAATTGTTTTTTTTTCTCATTTACATTTTATTGTTTAAATTTTACATATAGGTCAGTAATCAATCTTGAGTTAATTTTTTTTTTGGTATGGTGCAAAGTACTGATCAAAGTTCTCTCTCCTTTTTTTTTTGGCATATGTACATCCAATTGTTTGAGTCATTTGTTTAAAAAAGACTATCTTTTTTTTTCCAATGAATTACTTTTTCCTATTTGTCAAAATCAATTGTCCATATAGGTGTAGGTCAATTTATGGACTCTGGGTCCTGTCCCAATAAGCTTTTTGTCTATCTTAAAATCTTATGATCTTAATTACTGTAACTTTAAATATAAAATTATACCAAAATAAAAAGGTTATTTAAAAATATAAAAATGCAAAGGCCTAATAGAAAATGAACAAAGCTACAAACAGTTTAGAGAAGGCATTATGATGGCTCTTAAATATCCAAAAAGATGCTCAACATCAGCCATAATAAAATAAATGCAAATTAGAACTACACTGAGATACAATTCCCACCTTTCAGACTGTCAAATACTAAAAATTTTAGCAGTGCACTATGTTGTTGGGAGTATAAGGAAATGGGTGCTTTCATACACTGATGGTACAAGTTAAGTTGGAACAATTTCTATGGAAAACAATTCAATAACATTCATTTAAATTTTAAATGGATTTAACCTTTGACCCCAAAATTCCATTGATAGGAATTTATCCTGCAGCATAGTTCAATGTTAGGTCTTCCCTGGTGGCTCAGACGGTAAAGAATCTGCCTGCAATGCAAGAGACTGGGGTTTGATCCCTGGGTTGGGACAATCCCTTGGAGAAGGGAATGGCTACCCCCTCCTATTCTAGCCTGGAGAATTCCATGGACAGAGAGCCTGGCAGGCTACAGTCCACGGGGTTGCAAAGGGTCGGACACGACTGAGCGACTAACACATATAGTTCAACATGTGCTCATAGAGCGTGTTCAAGTTTTTTCACTGTGGCATTTCTCAGAATAGCCAAGACAGTAAACAACCAAAATCTCTAGCAATAGAAAACTGGTGGAATAAATCATGATATAGTCATATAACAATATAAATTTCACTAGAAAAAGAATGAGTCATATATGAGATGTACTGGAAAGATCTTCAAAATAAGGGAGGCTTTCAAAGTACTGAAGGGTGTTTTCAGTATGCTGCTATCTGTGAGAAAAGGAGAACTATATACTTAAAAATGTATATATGCTTTCAGAACACAGAATAGTTATGGAATAAAACCCAAGAAACTGTGAAGAGTGGCTGTCGCTAGGGATGATGGGAAAAATCGGTGCTGAGGTAATAGAAAATTTAGTGCACATTATATAATGCTTTTTCTGTTTTTTTTCAAAAAAAAAACTATTTTAAAGAAGTTTTTCAATAAGAAAAACTGTTCTTAAAATAGTGTTTCAATAATAAAAACTATTTTTAAAGAAAATAAGGATGCGTGCTATCTCAAACACAGAGTGACTATCTCAGGAAATGTAAGTCTGGATGATTATCACTTTCTCCATTGTGCTCTTTTGCACTTGACAAATTTTAAAACCTGGAAATGTGTTTCTTCCATAATCAGAAAAATAACTACTTTTAAAATATTCTAAGAAAGCATAAGAGGAGATTAGCTTTACCTGGAATAATGGACAATGCCTAAAACAAGATGAAGAAAAAGATGTTGCATTTTCTTCTGTCATTCATAAACATACATAGCACACTATTCAAACGCATTTCTATAGCAAAAGTCATCAAAAAAGGAAGGAAGTACAACAAAATAAACTAAAAGCAAAGCATTTTTAAGTCCTTTAGTTTTTCAAATAAGAAAAAGTTATACCATCTGGCAGCCCTGAGTAAAACTTCCTACCAAGTGTATCATTATGACTGTCATTATGACTTTTTAAAGTTCTCATCATAAAAGGGTGGTGACATCACCATTAGCATAAAAGACTCAAATATCAGAGAAGTATTACACAATATCTGGTTTTTCTTTTAGAATTCCTGAAATATAATGCTCGGAAAATATCCTAGGACTTTTTCTCTTTATATCACCAAAACTAAAGGTAAGGCTCTTAGGAAGGAAAGATATGAAGGTTTGGATCATCTGGCAAATTCCCAGATAGGGATCATCCCCAAACTCTGGCCTTGAAAATACAGTGTACAAAATAGGGCACACATCAATACACTACTAGCCTTTAAAAGTGATATCAGTGGGGCTCCCAGGTGGTGCTAGTGATAAAAAAAATGTCATTGAGGGCATATTGTCAGAACATAATCTGGCTAGGTGGAATCTTATCGCATGCATTTCTAACCATCTTGATCTTTTTTTTTTGACTGTGCTGTGCAGCCTTCAGGATCTTAGTTCCTTGACCAGGGTTCAAACCTCTGCCCCCTACATGGAGAGTACAGAGTCTTAACCACTAATAGGGAAGTATCTAACGGTCTTGAATTTAAAAGGTGGCCATTTCACATTGCGGGGACACTAAAATTGTGCCCAGTTAAAGCATTCCCCAATGTGGTATTATTTATAAAAAAATTATAAGATAGAAATGTAATGCAAGCCACATTTGTAACTTGAAATGTTACAAATGTGAAGCTACACTGCAAAAATGTAAGAGAATCATGAAATTCACTTTAATGATATATTTCACTTAATCCACAATATTCAAAATTTCTTTTCAACATGAAGTCAATATAAACAGCTATTAATGAGAGATTCCACATTATTTTTTCATACCAAGTCTTCCAAGTATGCTGTTGCGTTAGCAACATTTCAAGTATTCACTAGTCACTTGTTGCTAGTGGCCACCATGTTGGAAGGCACAGATCTAAAACATCCTGCTCACTAAATTCACGTTCAAAAAGCAAATATCAGAGACCTCCATTTTACTCCAACACATAACCTACAGGCAGGATCTATTTTTGGATGATGAAATCAGTTAATGCTTGTAAACCATAACCCTTAACCTGACAAAACACCTTCAACACAAGCTCAGTCATTGGTTGAAGCCAAATATTCCGTTTAAGAGCTTACTGCCTTTAATTTAAAATTTTAATCTGTTTATAACACTGGTAGCTCAGACAGTGAATAATCTGCCTGCAATGCAGGAGACCTGGGTTAGATCCTAGGTCAGGAAGATTCCCTGGAGAAGAGAATGGTTACCTACTCTAGTATTCTTGTCTGAAGAATCCCATGGACAGAGGATCCCGGCGGGCTACAATCTATGGGGTCACAAAGAGTCAGACGTGACTGAGCGACTAACACTTTTACTTTCTCACTTTCACCTTTGAAAGAGTGTGTTTGTTTTTAGGTTTCTGGTACTCTAGATTTTGAATAAATTACCAGTCAAAATCATTGTGAGGAGATTACATGTATATATACATATCAGCTTTGGAACAGAATATATCTAATGCATAATGATATCGTCCTTAGTACCCCATTTTATTGTCACAGAAGTCTAAGTGAAGTAGAAAGAGTTTCACTGAATTTCATTTATGCAAATAGGATGGGCTTTGATAAAGGACTGTGAAAAGAATGGGCTTCCCTTGTGGCTCAGCTGGTAAAGAATCTGCCCGCAATGCAGGAGACCTGGGTTTGATCCCTGGGTTGGGAAGATCTCCTGGAGAAGGGAAAGGCTACCCACTCCAGTATTCTGTCCTGGAGAATTCCATGGACTGTACAGTCCATGGGGTCACAAAGAGTTGGATGCGACTGTGTGACTTTCACTTATGAAAAGAATATCACAGGCCCTTTGCACCTAATCTGAAATGAATCCCTCCTACAGGGCTCACCTTATGGGAGATTTCTCCAGCACGTCAAACACAATAGGTGGTTTTCCTGACTCAAGTCTGCTTTCTTCCTAAAGCTGAGCATTCTGGAATCATACACTTGGACTGATGGCCACGTTTCCATAAATTAATATGTTATTAGAAGATGGCAAGAAAGTTGTTTTCTACTTCCCAAAAAACTTTTTCTCCTCTTTTTTTCTAGGAGACAATGAATACCAAATGGAAACTGCTGTTATTGATTGCATTTGCTTTATCCTTGATGTTGATTATGCATCGTTCTCAGTAAATACAATAGACTGATGAGTTATTATATTTAATGACTGGCAGGGTTGATCTAAAATGCTGAGTGTTGTCCAAAAATTATTAATAAATATTCCCTAAATTAATCAGGAGTTGCTTTCCCTTTGGGGAACAAATAAAATCATAAATATATTAATTCTTTCATTTTTCAACATTCAACAAGTATTTATTGAGCGCCTCCTTGGTGCCAGGCCCTATTCTAAGTTCTAGGAATTTAGTACTCAGAAACAACGCAAAGTAACTGCTCTTATGAAGCTTTATGTTCTAAGTGGAGGAGATGGACAATAAGGAAAGAAATATTTAACATAATGTCAGGAGCATTGAATTTTATGTCATAACACTATGAGAAAGAAATTATGCAAGTTGAGAGGATTGAGAGTGTTAAGGGGTTATTTTAGATACATTTTAAGTTATATCAATAATCCTTCTAATAGAAAGAGACTCAAAGTAACCTCCTACAGAAGCACAGCTATACTGGGAAATAAATTAGTTAATCTGCTACAATTCTCTCACACAGAAAAATTCAAATCCTTCCCTCCTCCATGGGCTTCTTTTCATGATCTTTTTAAAAGGAGCAATGCAATGCTCCTGGTGCTATTTGACAATCAGCTAAACTGTGAGAGCTAATACCTTATAAAATTAACCCTACAGATTTGGTTGCATGTTCTACGTGTTATTTGCTCTTTAGAGGTATTGTGCCTTAACAGAAAGGACTTGTGGTCACTTGTAATAGTATTAATATCATCCTTTTGAAGATAATGTGCTTGCTCAAAAAGGAAATAATAGACCATAAGCTCATTGCTGGCCTGGATTTCAGAACTGTAATATCATGTCAGAATGAGATGCCATGTATTCCAGAATAGGAGCACTGTGCCTGGCATATAGTAGATACTTAGTAATTATCTGGCTAACAAGTGAGTGAATGAAAGGATCTGAATTCTAGACTTTTCTTTTGTTATTCAATTGCAACGGCAATTTTTCAAATTTAACACTAAAATGCGTTTTTATCTTGTATCTAAAGAATAAAGAAGAACCTACAGAAGATGAATTTCTGCTGGTAAGAATCTTTTTTCTATAAGTACTTTGCAAACTGCCTGGAGGGCAAACTGACTGGAGTCAAGTGGATTCTAATGGTAATGGCAATCAGAAAGAACAGAAAACTAGACTGAATTCTCTAGAGGCAACCACTGACAAATTTGGGGCGTATATCAGTTTGTATGGATATCTTCCAGTTTTGCTCATTTGACACACTCATTTGCTTAAACCTGATAAGTTTTTGACATTTTCTATGGTTTAAGGATGTATCTTTGTCCAGGATGATATTTCTTTTTAGATTGACAGCCCTCTTTAGTCAATCATGTTTTCTACCATTGACCATTGTGTAGGACCCAAGAAATTAGTGAAACAAACCCTAAAAACAACTGTTTTTTTTAAAGTTCTCCACTTGTCACTGTATAGTTTTTAATAAAGTTGGGCAATTTGTGTTTTGAAAGAGCATAAGTCTTGAGCAGTCCTGTAAGGAAATAACTTCAGTCAAAAACATCTATGAAATGTCAAAAGATACACTTTAAAGTGTTCTTTAATATTTGATTTTGAAATAATTATAGATTCACAGGGGCTGCAAAGAGAGTATAAAGAAGTCACACATACCTTTCACCCAATTTCCCTCATTGTCACAACTTACATTCAATAACAATTCAATTCAATAACAAAACAGGAAATTAATGTTGGGACAATGTATGTATATAGTTATACGACATTTTAGCCTATGTATAGATTTGTGTAACCACAAATCAAGATACAAAACTATTCCATCACCACAAAGATCTCCTCTGAGCTTCTATATACTCATAGCCAATTCCTCTCCCTGACTCTCCCTAAACCCTAGGACCACCAAATTTATATTTTCATTTAAATCTTGCATTTTCAGAGGCATCCTCTGATACTGCTTCAGCTGGGAAATGGGTTGGCACCTCCCCATTACAGTCAGTTGAGCTTTCAGGTCCTCAACTCTGCCTCCGTGTTCGTGTAAGAAGAGTCTCAACTTCTTGTTACTAATGAGTGGGGCTGAGAGTTTAGGTTCCTTACATGGTCTCCACTGCCACTGACCACAGGAAGATGGCCACACTGCTAAGCAGTGGTGAAGGTTCTAACCCCAACTGAACACCAGTGAGGAGGGGAGGGAGGCCTCATACAGTCTGGCAAGCATGGAAGTGTTAGCTCTCCACTTGGTCTTTGCTGGAGGGATGGATATGGGGCCACAGTTATTCTGTCATACTGGGCTGGAGTAGAGTGAGTAGTCTCAGAGTGTTCTGTCTTGCTAGGCTGCCCTTTTCCTGGTCCTTTAATTGTAAAGAGCGGGCTTTTC
Organism: Moschus berezovskii; assembly: GCF_049115385.1. NCBI lineage: Eukaryota > Metazoa > Chordata > Mammalia > Artiodactyla > Moschidae > Moschus > Moschus berezovskii. The sequence goes on from NC_142470.1 coordinate 14,670,365, forward strand.
TCAAGGTTCTTTTCGTGTTTATACCCATTGACATTTCTGGGTTACTGGCTTCTCTTGAACTCTGGAATACAGGTGGCAGAAAACCCAGGGAACTCACTGCTATGACAATGCTTGAGTTCTGGGGTGCCTACCTGAACTGCCTTCTTTGCTTTCAGAGTCCTTTTTTGTTTGCTTTATAAACAATGTCCAGGGTGTGTTGCTATTTAGGGGTGGTTGTTGTTTGGTTGCTAAGTTGTGTCTGCCTCTTTGCAGCTCTGTGGACTGCATCACACCAGGTTTTCCTGCCCTCCATTGTCTCCCAGAGTTTGCTTAAATTCACGTCCTTTGAGTTGGTGATGCTATCTCACCATCTCATCCTCTGCCACCCCCTTCTCCTTTTGACTTCAACCTTTCCCAGCATCAGAGTCTTTACCAATGAGTTGGCTCTTTGCATCAGGTGACCTAAGTATTGGAGCTTCAGCTTCAACAACAGTCCTTCAATGAATATTCAGGGTTGATTTCCTTTAGGATTGACTGGTTTGATCTCCTTGCTGTCCAAAGGACTCTCAAGAGTCTTCTCCAGCACCACAGTTCAGAACCATCAGTTCTTCGGTGCTCAGCATTCTTTATGGTCCATCTCTCTCATCCTTATATGACTACCAGAAAAACCATAGCTTTGACTATACGGACCTCATCTCACACGCTAGCAAAGTAAAGCTCAAAATTCTCCAGGCCAGGCTTCAACAGTACATGAACCGTGAAAAGGCAGAGGAACCAGAGATTAAATTGCCAACATCCGTTGGATCATTAAAAAAGCAACAGAGTTCCAGAAAAAACATCTACTTTATTGACTACACCAAAGTCTTTGACTGTGTGGATCACAACAAACTGTGGAACATTCTTAAACAGATGGGAATACCAGACCACCTTACCTGCCTCCTGAGAAATCTGTATGCAGGTTAAGAAGCAACAGGTAGAACTGGACATGGAACAGACTAGTTCCAAATTGGGAAAGGAGTACATCAAGGCTGTATATTGCCACCCTGCTTATTTAACTTATATGCGGAGTACATCATGCAAAATGTCCAGCTGGATGAAGCACAAGCTGAAATCAAGATTGCCGGGAGAAATATCAATAATCTCAGATATGCAGATGACACTTACGGCAAAAAGTGAAGACGAACTGAAGAGCCTCTTGATGAAAATGAAAGAGGAGAGTGAAAAAGTTGGCTTAAAACTCAACATTCAGAAAACCAAGATCATGGCATCTAGTCCCATCACATCATGGCAAATAGATGGGGAAACAGTGGAAACAGTGACAGACTTTATTTTGGGGGGCTCCAAAATCACTGCATATGGTAACTGCAGCCATGAAATTAAAAGAAGCTTGCTTCTTGGAAGAAAAGCTATGACCAACCTAGAGAGCATATTAAAAAGCAGAGACATTACTTTGCCAACAAAGATTTGTCTAGTCAAAGCTATGGTTTTTCCAGTAGTCATGTATGGATGTGATAGTTGGACCATAAAGAAAGCTGAGCACCGAAGAACTGATGCTTTTGAACTGTGGTGTTGGAGAAGACTCTTGAGAGTCCCTTGGACTGCAAGGAGATCCAACCAGTCCATTCTAAAGGAAATTAGTCCTGAATATTCATTGAATGGACTGATGCTAAAGCTGAAACTCCAATACTTTGGCCACCTGATGTGTGAAGAACTGACTCATTGGAAAAGACTCTGATGCTGGGAAAGATTGAAGGCAGGAGGAGAAGAGGACGACATAGGATGAGATGGTTGGATGGCATCACCAACTTGATGCACATGAGTTTGAATAAGCTCTGGGAGTTGGTGATGGACAGGGAGGCCTGGTGTGCTGCAGTCCATGGGATTGCAAAGAGTAGGACATGACTGAGAAACTGAACTGAACTGAACTGATACGGACCTTTGTTGACAAAGTGATATCCCTGCTTTTTAATATGCTGTCTAGGTTTGTTATAACTTTTCTTCCAAGGAGCATGTGTCTTTTACTTTTATGGCTGCAGTCACTGTCTGCAGTGATTTTGAAGCCCAAGAAAAGAAAATCTGTCACTGCTTCCACTTTTCCCCCTTCTATTTGCCGTGAAGTGATGGGACTGGATGCCATGATCTTGGTTTATTTTAATGCTGAGTTTTAAGCCAGCTTTGTCACACTCCTCTTTCATCTTCATCCAGAGGCTGTTTAGTTCCTCTTCACTTCGTGCCATTAGAATGGTATCATATGCCCATCTGAGGTTGTCGATATTTCTCCTGGCCATCTTCATTCCAGCTTGTGATTCATCCAGCCCAACATTTTGCATGATACACTTGGCATGCGTGCATGCTAAGTCACTTTAGTCAAGTCCAACTCTTTGCAACCTTGTGGACTGTAGCGTGCCAGGCTCCTCTGTCCATGGGATTCTCCAGGCAAAAGCACTAGAGTCGGTTACCATGCCCTCCTCTGGGGGATCTTCCCAACCCAGGTATTGAACCTACATCCCTCACATCTCCTGCATTGTCAGGCAAGTTTTTTACCACTAGCACCACCTACTCTGTATATAAGTTAAACAAGCAAGGTGAAAATATACAGCCTTGTCATACTCCTTTCGCAATTTTAAGCCAGTCAATTGTTCCATGTCTGCTTCTAAGTGTTGCTTCTTGACCACTTAGAGGTTTCTCAGCAGACAAGGTGATCTGGTACTCCCATCTCCTTAAAAAATTTCTAGTTTGTTGTGATCCACACAGTCAGAGGCTTTAGCATAGTCAGTGAAGCAGAAGTAGATGTTTTTCTGAGATTCCCTCACTTTCTTTATGATCCAACAAATGTTTGCAATTTGATCTCTGGTTCCTTTGCCTTTTCGAAACTCAGCTTGTATGTCTGGAAGTTCTCAGTTGGTGTTGCCCTTTGGGATTGGAATAATTGACCTTTTCCAGACCTGTGGCCACTGCTGAGTTTTCCAAAATTGCTGACATAATGAGGGCAGCAATTTAACAGCATCATCTTTTAGGATTTGAAATAGCTCAGCTGGAGTTCCACTAGCTTCGTTCATAGTAATGCTTCCTAAGGCCCACTTGACTTCACACTCCAGGATGTCTGGCTCTAGGTGAGTGACCACATCATCATCATTTTCTAGGTCATTAAGATCTTTCTTGTATACTTAGGGGTAGAAATAGGGAAAATTAGGACTATTCCATTTTTATGGGAGCACAGGAAACTAAAAGTTATTCTTATTTTACAAAAATTCCAAGTTTATGAAAGAGAAGTCCTCTCATAACCTTGTTAATTATGTAATTAATTTAAAAGTACAATAAAACCTTAGTGTATCCTATCTTTAAATGGAAACTAAAGATGAACATCCAGACCCCTACTCCAACTCCTTTATTTTAAAACATGAGAGTATTTATCACATAATAAGGTACTAATGTTTGATAAATCTGCATTTTCTAAGAATATGCATTATTTTCTGGCTCTGTTAATTTTTAAAATGTATTCCCCCCGCCCTCCCAATACTGTTCCTTGCCTTCCTGCCCTTGTTCAAAAGCTCTTCACCCTACACAACTTTCCTAGTGTAACCTTTATTATTCCAGACTCAATCTACATATTTCTTCTTCAACTGGTTTTCCCTTAACCCCAAATTTAGGCTGGATGCCCTATTTATATGCTCTCATGGAGATCCGTTTTCCTCATTAGCACTTATCTTTCTTATCTTCGTTCCTGCTCCTCTGTCACCTCCTGAGGACAGGAGGTGATCTAAATGTTCATAGTCCCAGAACCAGCAAACATGAATTTGTTGAATGAGCAGATCACTGACATGATTTTCATTTTGTACCTAGGGATCAAGAAACAGGAGAACCGCAGCTCTCAGACTGGTTTAATCCTAAGTAAGAACCAAAAATTTTACTCAAAAATAATAACAACAATATAAAATTATAACAATGTATTAATAATGCAATAATAATGTAATTATATATTACAATAACATAATAATAGTATAATAATATTAATATAACTCTATTTGAATGAGAAGGTTTTTTTTTCCATCATCAAATTATAGCTAAACTGGGAGGTTTACAGGACTTGGATTTTTTACTTTTATAAGTTTTTATATACAATCCTAGGACCTATTTATCAAAATTAGGCAATCAAGGGTCATAATGAAAAAGCTGTTGTCTGGTTTAACATTCCTGGTTTTATTAGGGGAAAAAAAATCTCTTTAGTAACAGCTTGAAAAATGTCATTAATAACTCCTCCTGATTTTGGCATTAACATTCAGGGGGAAATTTCATTCTTTATAATGGTTGTATACCATAATTTAATTATTAACCATTCCCTGTTGGTTTTATATTGTTTGCAACTTGGGGGCTATTGTAAGTAATATTTCAATGAATAACCTTGTACATATATTTTTGTTAACTGCTGTGTGAATTTATCTATAAGATAAATTCCCATCATGGAATCATTAGTTTAAAAGGATATAAACATTTAAAATATTGCTTTAGGTTGCTAAATTGCCCTTTAATAATTATACTATTTATTTTCTAATCTATAGAGGATAAATGTTAATGGAGTGGAAAACATTTTGTAACTTGCACAGCTTAATTGAAATATCTCCATTCCATTTGTATTTCTGTAATCCTTACTGAATTTGAGCATTCTCTATGTGTATTATTTGTTTATATTTCATCCCTGTTTTGTATTTATATTTTTAATGGATTGCAGTCGCAGAGAATTAGATTAATAATAATCCTTGCTTCATGACTCACTCTTATCATCATTCATGCAAAATTCACATTGTGTGTTTTTTTGCTTAGTTTTAATGAAGCAAAAATTGCAAGTCCTATAATTTCAACAGGGCTTTCCTGTGATGGTTCAGTGGTAAAGAATCCATCTGCCAATGCAGGAGACATGGGTTCAGTCTTCCTGGGTCAGGAAGATCCCCTGGAGAAGGAAATGGCAACCCACTCCAGGATTCTTACTTGGGAAAATCCCATGGACAGAGGAGCCTGGAGGGCTATAGTCCATGGGGTCAGAAAAGGTTGGAAATGACTCAGCAACTAAACAGCAACAACAATAACTTCAATACCTAGCTTGTGTCCTTTTTAATACCTCCACTCTCTCTCCTTGCCCTACCCCTTGAAATAACCACAATCCTGAATCCTGGTTCATCATCCTCTTGCTTTCTTTTTTAAAGTATAAATTTATATCTTCCGGGTGTATTCTGGGAAGTCAATTTTAAAATTTTAGTTGTTTATGATTTTATACCCAGGATACCATGATATATGTAATCTTCAAGGACTTGTTTTCTCCCTTAAAATTAGATTGCTGAAATTCATCACCAATTTGCATATCACTGTCATTCATTTTGATGGCTGCATAATAATTGACTGTGAAAATATACCAGTTTGCTCATATACTGCTTGGTCAAAGGGCACTTGAACTGTTTCCAAGTTTTTGCTGTTATGAACATAAAGAACTAATACTCTTTTAAGATACCTTTCCAAAGGGTTCAAAGGGTTTAAAATAGAAAAAATTTATGGATAAAATAGCTGCCCAACATCTTCAACATTTGTCTCCCTCACTCCACCCCTGGCCTCCTTGATGTTTCACAGATACACCAAGTATGTTCTCCCCTCAGGGCCTTTGCACCTTCTGCTTTCCTCTGTGTAGTCAAATGGCTCATTCTCTCACTTCCATCAGGACTCCAGTCTAGTGTCATTTTATCAGTGACGCCTTCTCCAACTACTCATATAAAATGGCACCTCCCATTCCCTTTTCTCTTCACTCTGCTTCATTTTTCTCCATTGCACTCATCAACTTCTGACATAATGCTTATTGGCAGGTTTATTCATTTATTATCTGCCTCTCCCAATAGAATGTACCTAGAAGAAAATCCTATACATAGTAGACACTCAATATTTGTAGAATAATACCTGAAACATCTTGAGTGATTGAAGTGATAGTACTTTCATAACACAACAAACCATTACATAATATTGGTAGTAATGGTAATAATGGTAGAAGGCATTCTTTAATTAGAGGGTTTGTGTTTTATTATTAAGCATCATATACTGGCTTGCAGTCTAAAATGAAATGACCAGAAATTCCCTGGAGGTACAGTGGTTAAGATTTGGTGCTTTCACTGCTATAGACACAGGTTCAATCCCTGGTCAGGAAGCTAAGATCCCATAAGCCGTGCCAAGTGGCCAAAATAATAGTAATAATAATAAAAAATAAAACTTAAAAAAACCCAGCTGGGTAACATGTAATAAAAATGAACATACATAAACAGGAATCCTACTTGTAGGACTAACTGATAAAAATAACAGCAGCAATACACAAGATACAAGATTAAGAAAGTTTATTGTATCATTTTTCATAAAAAATTCCAGAAATAAAATGAATACCTATTCATAAAGAAATGACTAAACACCACGTTGTGGAATATTATGCAGCCATTAAAAATGAATAAGAACCTGTGCAGAAAAACCTGGAAGGATTTTCACAAGGTTGAGTAAGAAAACCAAGGTGCAGATAAATGTGCACTGTTTCATTATTGTAAAACAAGATTTTAAAATTCTGGATACACATGTGTATTTATGTATATGTGTATATTATTCACATACTATTATTCAAAACTCAGAGTTGGCACTCATTGCTGGGAAACATTCATGTCACTGAGTCCATGTACAAACTCCACTGGAGTCCAAGTAGCTGGGGCCTCTCTCTATACAGACACTAAGCCAGCCACAAGGGAGGCTAGACAAGGCATGTGGCTAACATTTGGAGGGCAGGTCATCTTGTTCACCTTTCAGAGGATGTCCTCTGGCCAGATTTGCCTCTCAGGGGAAGAGTTTAGTACCGATAGTCTAACTCTAATTTAATGACCACTATAAATCTAATGACTCTTCTTCCTCTTCTGTTTTATCAAACAATTTCTAAACACGTTTGTGATTGTTTCTGCTTTCAGAGATGCTATTTTCTTTCATCCTGGCAGGAAATCTTTGATCTAATGAGGAAAGAGAGAGGATTTTCAAACTCTTTCATTGTCTCAAACAGACACTGATTCGCATCTGTAGCCTAATTTCTAAGTATCATCACTTAGAAATTTTGACAAGGCTACATCTGGCCAGTTTTAAGGTAGAGTCTGAGACTTATGAGCCAAATAGAAGTGGCTGACTATTAATTTTAAGAACAGGGAGGGTTCAAATGTATAAAAAATAAATGTATAAGCTAAAACAGTAAAAGGGGCAGTTTTGAAGAATTTGTTATTATAACTAATATACTATTAAGGGTTGACATATCCTAACTGTAATGGGCGTCTCTCGCGAAATTAAAAGACGCTTACTCCTTGGAAGGAAAGTTATGACTAACCTAGATAGCATATTAAAGAGCAAAGACATTACTTTTCCAACCAAGTTCTGTCTAGTCAAGGCTATGGTTTTTCCCGTGGTCATGTATGGATGTGAGAGTTGGACTGTGAAGAAAGCTGATCGCCGAAGAATTGATGCCTTTGAACTGTGGTGCTGGAGAAGACTCTTGAGAGTCCCTTGGACTGCAAGGAGATCCAACCAGTCCATTCTAAAGGAGATCGATCCTGGGTGTTCATTGGAAGGACTGATGCTGAAGCTGAAACTGCAATACTTTGGCCACCTCATGTGACGAGTTGACTCACTGGAAAAGACTGATGCTAGGAGGGTTTGGGGGTGGGAGGAGAAGGGGACGACAGAGAGTGAGATGGCTGGATGGCATCACCGACTCGATGGACGTGAGTTTGAGTGAACTCCGGGAGTTGGTGATGGACAGGGAGGCCTGGCGTGCTGTGATTCATGGGGTCGCAAAGAGTCGAACATGACTGAGCGACTGAACTGAACTGAACTGAACCGTAATGGGTGTTTCTGATTAACACCTGTGATCACTAATAGCAAAACAGCGTCTCACTTTGTATTCAGTTCCTTCCAAAACGAAAGGTCTTAATTGACTTTAATAGTTTAACACCCTGCCTCCAGCCAAAGTATTTATTACAAATACTGTGGCTTCTGCTGTCATTTTGTTATTATTACAAGCAAATCCAATATCATTCTTCCTTTGTGAACTAATCACATTTTCTTCCAAGTGGCAGTGATGGGGGGGCCTAGCATTAAGAAGAAATGAAAAGAGAATCCTTTGAACTTCTAGGAAAAGAGGAGGAAGAAAAAGGAAAAGTAGAAGTTGGGGATTGGGGGGTAATATAAGGAGATAGTGGTGCTGTCTTAGGAACAATCAAAGAAATGTTCAGACACTGGGCTACTTCAGTTTAAGTTGTAGTCAGAGCTCTGGTGGCTCAGCTGGTAAAGAATCTGCCTGCAATGCGGGAGACCTGGGTTTGATCCCTGGTTTGGGAAGATCCCCTAGAGAAGGTAAAGGTTACCCACTCCAGTATTCTGGCCTGGAGAACTCCATGGACTGTATAGTACATGGGGTCGCAAAGAGTTGGACACGACTGAGTGACTTTCACTTTCACAGAGCTCAAAGAAAAAAATCCCTGGGCTCAAAAGGCAGTATGGCGTAAGGACTGAAGTAAAGATTTGGAAGCCCAGTTGGCTGATCTTGAAGCCTGACTCTGCCATTTATTAGCTGTGTGATACTAAGCAATTTACTCAAATCTGTGACCTAAATTCCCTCATATGAAAAATAGGGATGATAATGGAACTTATAGGACATTGAAGGATTTAATGAGTAATGGAAAAAGCACTTAATCACCATTCCAGGAACATAGTAGGCACTTGAAAATCATGTTATTATCACTTGGACAACAACCTTTCCTCTCATAATAAAGTGGTTCAGTTCAGTTCAGTTCAGTCGCTCAGTCGTAACTGATCTATTTGTTTCTTGTCTGTTCAACAGAAAACGTCCTGATGTAATAACAACAACCAGCTGGCTTGCTCCAGTCATATGGGAAGAAACTTACAATAGACCGGTCCTGGAAAAATACTACAGAAGGCTGAACATCACCATAGGCTTGGCTATAATATGTGTTCCCGGAAAGTAGGCACCACTCATTAATAGTCACCCCCCCTTTTTTTCATTTTGGGAAGAAATGTGGATAAGCAAGCACCCATAGACTTTCTACATTTAGAGCGCTACTTATGAATAGCTCTAACCATTATTTCTCTCTGACAGTATAATTATTTTTAGTGGTTATTTTCTTCAGCCATATCTGAATCCTTAATACTTTGTGGGAATCTTTTCATTTATATCCAGTTAGTTTTCACAACAAACTCAATGGTGCTTCTCAGGCCCACAAGCTCACTACATTCTCTTTCACTAAGCAATACACTTAAAGTTTTAGACCCAACTGCTCTACCTGAAGGCACTGGCGACCCACTCCAGTACTCTTGCCTGGAGAATCCCATGGACGGAGGAGCCTGGTGGGCTGCAGTCCATGGGGTCGCTAGGAGTCGGACACGACTGAGTGACTTCACTTTCACTTTTCACTTTCACACATTGGAGAAGGAAACGGCAACCCACTCCAGTATTCTTGCCTGGAGAATCCCAGGGACGGGGGAGCCTGGTGGCTGCCGTCTGTGGGGTCGCACAGAGTCGGACATGACTGAAGCGACTCAGCAGCAGCAGCAGCACTACACTTACCTATTGGTAGTTCTTAAGCACCAAAGATGGGCTCTGAAGGTGGCACTAGTGGTAAAGAACCCATTTTGTTATTGGAAAATACAGGAGACATAAAAGACATGGGTTTCATCCCTCGGTTGGAAAGATCCCCTGGAGCAGGGCACGGCAGCCTGTTGCCTAAACTCGGCCTCTGTTCACCTGTGCCAAACAGAAACAAGGAGACAGACTTTTGGGTGAAGTAGAAAAGAATAGCTTTTATTGCTTTGCCAGGCAAAGGGGGCCCCAGTGGGCTTATGCCCTGAAGGCCATGTGACCCACCTTGGAGGGGGTGGTAAGGAGTTTTATAGTGTTCAAGGAGCAGGGCGTGATCAGCTTGTGGACAAGTCTTGGATTGGTTGGCCATCAAGGTGAAGTTTCAGCATCATCAACCTGGTTTCAACCAGTCTAGGGTCTGTGTTCTTGTGGTCAGCAGTTTTCACCTGGAGGGGTTCCACTTCCTGTAAAAACAACTTAGGAATGTGTGTCAGGCCTTTATCTATATCTTTCAGGAAACTGAGAGTTTAGTAATTCTGTTATGTAGCAGAATTATAGTCTACATTGTTAGCAGTTCCTTAGCCCAACAGCTATTCTTTGCTTCCAGTCTTCGCATTTCCCAATCATTGACTCTTGAGTCAGCAGTTTACTTCAAAAGACAAAGACACAGGGGCTTGCACACGGTTTCAAATCCACCCCAGTATTCTTGCCTAGAGACTTCCCTTGGACAGAGAAGCCTGGTGGGCTATGGTCCATAGCGTCACAAAGAGCTGGACATGACTGAAGCGACGTTAGCACCTTTAAATGACAGGCAATTTCCTGATGATTTCCGGTAAAATAAGTCTTTTCTGTTGTGTGTTTGTTTGTTCTCCATGTTTCACAGGTTTTCAAATCGGAGCTTGACTGAGTTCATCCAATCTGCAAATAAGCACTTCATGTTTGGCTACAACGTTGTCTTTTACATCCTGCTGGATAGCCTCTCCACCCTGCCTCCCATAGTGTTAGGTCCCCTTCGAACATTTAAACTATGTTTAGTGGCCAAAAGTGACATAGGGAACGATTTTTATTTCATATACATGATGAACTTATTTGACTGCATCATAACACATATCCAGTATGAAGTCAACTTTCTCTTTGTTATGAATGCAAACCAGATCTTCAAGGATGATTTTGGAGTTGAAACCCTGGGAAAATCTGTAGCTCAACTTAGTGCATGGTGGTATTTTAAAGATGGTGACACTTTCCCTTATGAGAGAAGACATAAATCAGCAGCTTTCATCCCTTTTGAAGAGGGAGATTTCTACTACCACAGTGCAATTTTTGGTGGCACAGTTGAGGAAGTTTTAAACCTCATTAGAGAATGTCAGAAAGGAGCTATTCAAGACAAGAAAAATCAACTTAGCAACACATATGAACATCACCTAAACAAATATCTTTTTATCAATAAGCCGACTAAGTTATTATCACCAGAATACAATTGGGATCCAAGTTTTAGAACCCCTCTGCAAATTAAATGTGTCAAGATAGCATGGCAGTCAAAAAACATTTGATGGTTGTATTAGTGGGTTTGTGGATTAACAACTTCATTACAATAATTCCTCAAATATGAAACTCATTAAAATTTTCAGTATTAGGAAATTAGAAAAATGTGCAGTCTTCCAAAATAAACTGTTTTTCTCCTTCCAATTTTGAACCACCTAAATCTAACTTATGCTGAATTATGAATAAATGAATATTAACTAATGTTAATGCACAGTGATGATGTTATATATGATTTAGATATAGATATATATTATAAATAATGTAGAAATATTTTGGAGGCATAAAACGAATGTTTTATTTAGAAACACATCCAAATTCTAGTTCAAAAAACAATAATAGAAGGATAAATAAATAAGTAGATACACAAATATCTATGGGGTATTTTTTTTTAAATTGATTATTTTTATTCTTGAATGCACTAGGTCTTCTTTGGTGGCTCAGATGGTAAAGAGTCTGCTTGCAGTGTGGGAGACTTGAGTTCCATCCCTAGGTTGGAAGATCCCCTAGAGAAGGAAATGGCAACCCACTCTAGGATTCTTGCCTTTGAAAATCCCATGGGCAGAGGAGCCTGGCAGGCTACAGTCCACGGGGTTGAAAAGAGTCAACACAACTGAGCGACTTCACTTTCACGTTCAGGTCTTTGCTGCAGGCGGGCTTTCTCTAGTGGCAATGAGCGGGGCTCCTCTCTAGTTTCGGTGCAAGAGCTTCTCATTGTGGTGGCCTCTCCTGTTGTAGAATATGGGCTCTAGAGCACTGGCTCAGTAGTTGTGGCTCACAGGCATGTAAAATCTCCCCAGATCAGGGGTGTAACCAGTGTCCCCTAACTTGCAAGGCAGATTCTTAACCACTGGACCACCAGGGAAGCCCAGGGATAGGTGTAAGGAAAAAAAATATTTGTCAACTCATTCATCAATTACTTACTCAGGTTTTTAGTGTTGAGATACATATTGCTTGTGATTAATCTGCTCAATTAGTATTCAGTCTATCTAGTACCTGATTAAACTTAGGTGAGCTAGAGACACTTTACCAAATACGTATCTTACTTTTATTGTTGCAAAGATATTGAGTTCATTTTGTAAAATGCCGCAAGGATTTTGTTTTTTAAAAAGTTATATATCTACTGAATTCCATGGTAAATATATTAGTGCCATCAGGAATAGAAAGAATGTTTCAAAAATGTATAATGTGCCTTCAAGCAGCCTACAGTCTAGCATGGGAGATAAAACTAACTACAAATATCTCTTTTAACAAGTTCAAAAGTACCAAAAACTCATAAGGAAGACATGGCTAAATAGTATGATGGTTCAGGAAAGGGAGAAATCACCTCCGTAAGAATCTTTAATCAACCCTGAATATTCATTGGAAGGACTGATGCTGAAGTTGAAGCTCCAGTGCTTTGGCCACCTGATGGGAAGAGCCGACTCATTGGAAAAGACCTTGATGCTGGGAAAGATTGAAGGCAGGAGGAGAAGGGAATGACAGAGGATGAGATGGTTGGATGGTATCACCAACTCAATGGACATGAGTTTGAGCAAGTTCCGGGAGATGGTGCAGGACAGGGAAGCCTGGCGTGCTGTGGTCCATGGGGTTGTAAAGAGTCAGATGTGACTGGACAACTGAACAACAACAAAGAATCTTTAGGTAGTCATATCCACTATGTTTCCATAAATTAGTGAGGCATTACAGCACAGTTGTGAGAATTGGAGGTTCTAAAGTCGAAAATAAGCCATTATTTTAAGCCTCTTTTATGGGAGAAAAACTGAGTCTTAGTAAGTAGTCTATAAAAGGTAAGAATTATTGGTTATAAAAAACACTAAAATTGTAAGGAATAATGATGGTGACTGTAGCAGGCAGACCTTATGATGGCCTCCAATGACCCCCATATCCTGGTATTCGTGTCTATGTACTGCCCCCACCCACCCACCTGCAGTATGAGCTGAAGGTAGTGACTTCCTTCCAACATGTAGAATATGACAAAGATGATGGGATCTTCATTCCATGATGAGGTTACATAAGGTTGTGATTTCCATTTTACTAGCAGACCCTCTTTCTTGCTGTCTTTGATTAATCAAGTTGAAATGTTGGAGAGACTTAGCAAGGAATCAAGGACGGTCATCAACCAACAGCTAGAAAGGAACCGAGGCCCTCAGTCCAACAACCCTCAAGAAACTGAATTCTGCCAACAACCATGTCAGTTTCAAAGCAGATCTTTCCCCAGTTGAGTCTTCACATGTGACCTTATCTTCAGCTAATACCTTAATTGCAGCCTTGTGAGAGACCCAGAAGTAGAAGAAACCATGCCCAGATCCTTGAATCCCAGAAACTGTGAGATAATAAAGACGTGTTGCTTTAAGACCTTAAGTTCTGGGGTAATTTGTTGTGCAGCAGTAGACAACTAGTTCAGATACCGTGCCTGAGAGTGGGGATGATGACACTAAAAATTCTAAAATTGAGGAGTGATTTGGGAACTAGATAGTGGATGGTAGCTGGGAAGATTTCCCAGCTCGTGATGGAACCCACATTTCTCTGAATGGACTGTTAGTAGAAATCTGAACTGTGAGGATGCTGTCAGTGAGCGCTCAAAGGGAAATGAGGAACACAGTACTGGAAACTGTAGGAAGGGAGCTCTTTGTTATGTAGAGACGGAAAGCATGACAACATTGCCCCCTCCAGTTACGTGCAAAGCAGCACGTGTACCTGATAAGCTTGGTTTTATAAAGAGATTAAGCTTCCTTCCTGCTGTTTATAACAAAATGTGAGCAAATGAAGTGAGGAAAGAACTATGAAATAAAACAGCCCACTTTCTTTTTTAAATTATTTTAATTAGAGGATAATTTATTTATAATATTGTGGTGGTTTTTGCCATATATCGACATGAATCCCCCATGGGTGCACATGTCTCCCCATCTTGAACCCCCTCCCATCTCCCTTTCCACCCCATCCATCTGGGTTGTCCCAGAGCACTTGCTTTGAGTGTCCTGCTTCATGCATCGAACTGGCAGTGGTCATCTGTTTTACATATGATGATATACATGTTTCAGTACTAAAATAGCCCACTTGTTTTGCAACTTCGGGTCCCAGATGAGATGACAAAGACTCACTTTTCCTTTTACTTCTCTCAAAATACACCTAAAAATCCTGGAAATAATTACAGACAACCGTAAAAGGACTCTGAAAGGTGGAAAGAGGAAGGCAGACTGGCTAGGGACCTTAGGACTTGAGGAACAACATGGTGGCAAGTGCCTGGGATTTCTCTTTGCTGCCCATATATCCTGGATGGGTACTGAGGAAGGCCCACAACTCAAACCACCAAAAGGTACAGATTTTTTAAAGTTCCAGCAAAAGCCAGCTCTCTCTGGCCAAAGGGCCAGGAAAGAGGCAGCAGAGACCTATGGGGAACCCCATCTTCACGCCATACCTGGCTGGCCTGCCCTGCCTGCACCAGCAGCACCTGCAAGAGTAGGCACCTGCCTCCACCGGAAGTACCAATAGGCCCAGGGCCTCCTGGCCCTCCACTCAGCAGCAGAGGGAGACCTCTATCCAAATTCTCCTGGACCACATTCAGTACTGGAAGGAGAAGGAGGCCCAGGCTGATGTTTCCCTCCTCCTGTGGCACTGGCACAAGGTGCCCTGGAGAGAAGGCCCTCCCTGGGAAACACTCTGTCCCACAGGCTCAGCGTCGTCTACTCATCCTCTACCCTAGCAGGAAAGTACCTTCCACCCCTCAAGCAGCGCCATCAGTGATTAAGCAGGCCCTACTGGAAAAGGTCAGTCTTCATTCCAATCCCAAAGAAAGGCAATGCCAAAGAATGCTCAAACTACCACACAATTGCACTCATCTCACACGCTAGTACAGTCATGCTCAAAATTCTCCAAGCCAGGCTTCAGCAATATGTGAACCGTGAACTCCCAGATGTTCAAGCAGGTTTTAGAAAAGGCAGAGGCACCAGAGATCAAATTGCCAACATCCGCTGGATCATGGAGAAAGCAAGAGAGTTCCGGAAAAACATCTATTTCTGTTCATTGACTATGCCAAAGCCTTTGACTGTGTGGATCACAATAAACTGTGGAAAATTCTGAAAGAGATGGGAATACCAGACCACCTGACCTGCCTCTTGAGAAACCTGTATGCAGGTCAGGAAGCAACAGTCAGAACTGGACATGGAACAACAGACTGGTTCCAAATAGGAAAAGGAGTGCGTCAAGGCTGTATATTGTCACCTTGCTTATTTAACTTCTATGCAGAGTACATCATGAGGAACGCTAGGCTGGAAGAAGCACAAGCTGGAATCAAGATTGCTGGGAGAAATATCAATAACCTCAGATATGCAGATGACACCACCCTTATGGCAGAAAGTGAAGAGGAACTCAAAAGCCTCTTGATGAAAGTGAAAGAGGAGAGTGAAAAGGTTGGCTTGAAGCTCAACATTCAGAAAATGAAGATCATGGCATCTGGTCCCATCACTTCATGGGAAATAGATGGAAAAACAGTGGACACGGTGTCAGACTTTATTTTTTTGGGCTCCAAAATCACTGCAGATGCTGATTGCAGCCATGAAATTAAAAGACGCTTACTCCTTGGAAGGAAAGTTATGATCAACCTTGATAATATATTAAAAAGCAGAGAAATTACTTTGCCAACAAAGGTCTGTCTAGTCAAGGCTATGGCTTTTCCCGTGGTCATGTATGGATGTGAGAGTTGGACTGTGAAGAAAGCTGATCACCGAAGAATTGATGCTTTTGAACTGTGATGTTGGAGAAGACTCTTGAGAGTCCCTTGTACCGCAAGGAGATCCAACCAGTCCATTCTAAGGGAGATCAATCCTGGGTGTTCATTGGAATGACTGATGCTAAAGCTGAAACTGCAATACTTTGGCCACCTCACGCGACGAGTTGACTCACTGGAAAAGACTCTGATGCTGGGAAGGGTTGGGGGCGGGAGGACAAGGGGACGACCAAGAATGAGATGGCTAGATGGCATCACCGACTCTGTGGACATGAGTTTGAGTGAACTCCGGGAGTTGGTGATGGACAGGGAGGCCTGGCGTGCTGTGATTCATGGGGTCGCGGAGAGTCGGACACGACTGAGCGACTGAACTGAACTGAACTGAGGTGGTAGCCTTGAGAACAGCTCAGGGAAACAATAACTGCCCCAAGGCCCAGCATCTCCCACACTCTCTCCAGCAGGCCCTGCCTGGGAAAGCACTCTCGGCCCCTGCAGGTAGCATCAGCAGGATCAAACAGGAGCCCTGGTAGTGCCAGGCGAACACAGTGAACCAGAAAGGCACTCTCTAGGCTCTGAAACCTACGTTGTCATTGGAACCAAAGCCTAAGAGAGTAAGCAAGGGACTACGCACTAAACATAAACAGGGTGACTGCCTGGTGAAAGAAAAGAAGTAAATAGGATCCAGAGTCTCATAACTTAATTCTCAAAATGTCCAGGATACCAAAATACATAAAAGTCACTCATCATAGCCAGAACCAGAAAAGTCACAACCTGAGTGAGAAAAGGCAATCAACTGATATCAATATGAAGATAAACCAAATATCTGAATGATCTGACAAGGATTTGAGAGCAGCCATCATAGCAAGCGCTTCAGGAGGAGGGATAAGTTGGAAGATTGGAATTGACAAATACTCAATACTATGTCAGAGAAGGCAATGGCACCCCACTCCAGTACTCTTACCTGGAAAATCCCATGGACGGAGGTTGCAATCCATGGGGTCGCTAAGAGTCGGACACGACTGAGCGACTTCACTTTCACTTTTCACTTTCATGCATTGGAGAAGGAAATGGCAATCCACTCCAGTGTTCTTGCCTGGAGAATCCCAGGGACGGCGGAGCCTGGTGGGCTTCCATCTATGGGGTCGCACAGAGTCGGACACGACTGAAGCGACCTAGCAGCAGCAGCAGCAGCAATACTATGTATTAAAAAGTAAGTAATAACTGTGTAGTACAGGGGACTCAACTCAATATTCTGTAATGATCCATATATGAAAAGAATCTAAAAAAGACTAGCTATATGTATAACCAAGTTACTCTGCTGTACAGCAGAAACTAACAAAACACTGTGAATCTATGCTCCAATAAAAATTAATTTAAAAATTAAAAATCCAATTCTTGTTTCACTGAAAAAAAATGCTTCAATAAGCAATTCCAAATTATCTCTAAACAAATGACAAAATAGAAAACTTCAGCAAAAACATTCTTCTCTGTAGAAGGACACAGAATATATATATATAACTTATGTATTACTTTACAAAACACAGAGTAACATTACATACTATTGAGAGATATACATAAGCAAAAATATAAGGATGTGAGTTGCAAGAATGATCACCAAATTTGTGATTGTGGTTACTTTTATGATAGGAAGGAAATGCAATTTGAAAGGGAAATGCAGTGTGCTTCCTCTAGATGTGAAATGTTTTATTTCTTAAGCTTCTTTGTTGATACATGTTCATTATAATAATCTTTACATATTTATGTCTGAAATATTTCATAATAAAAATGACTACTGAAGAACTCTACTAAGTGTTGGCAGTTTCTTGTAGCTTGAAACTTTACACTTAGTACCTTAAACAAAGCATTAGTGCTTCAGTTCAGTTCGGTTCAGTTCAGTCGCTCAGTCGTGTCCGATTCTCCGTGACCCCATGAATCACAGCATGCCAGGCCTCCCTGTCCATCACCAACTCCCGGAGTTCACTCAAACTCATGTCCACAACATAGTTAATTTTTGCTTTAACTTTTAAGGCTTTTAAAATATAAAAAAGAAATAGAAAATTAGAATATATTAAAAGAAATTGAGTCAGAGAGGGAAAATCTTTTCATAAAATAACTCTAGGCCCTTTTCTCATACCATTTACAAGAATTAACTCAAAATGGATTAAGAATCTAAATGTATGTTCCCAAGTCTTGCCTATTGTAAACAGGGCTGCTAGGAACATCAAGGTGCGTGTATCTTTTCAAATTAGAGTTTTCTCTCAATATCTGCCCAGGAGTGGGATTGCAAGATAATATGGTAACTCTACTTTTAGTTTTTTTGAGGAACCTCCATACTGTTCTCCATTGTGGTTGCACTAATTTACATTTCCATCAATAGTGTATAGGAAGGTTCCTTTTTCCACATCCTCTCCAGCATTTATTACTTGTAGATTTTTTTAATGATGGCCATTGTGACTGGTAGAGAAGGCACTGGCACCCACTCCAGTACTCTCGCCTGGAAAATCCCATGGACGGAGGAGCCTGGTAGGCTGCAGTCCATGGGGTCGCAAAGAGTCTGACACAACTGAGTGACTTCACTTTCACTTTTCACTTTCCTGCATTGGAGAAGGAAATAGCAACCCACTCTAGTGTTCTTGCCTGCAGAATCCCAGGGACGGAGGGCTGCCGTCTATGGGGTCGCACAGAGTTGGACACGACTGAAATGACTTAGCAGCATTATGAATGGTGTGAGGTGATACCTCATTGTGGTTTTGGTTTGCGTTTCTTTAATAGTTAGCAACTAAAGAGCCTCTTGATGAAAGTAAAAGAGGAGAGTTAAAAAGTTGGCTTAAAACTCAACACTCAGAAAACTAAAATCATGGCATCTGGTCCCATTACTTCATGGCAAATAGATGGGGAAACAATGGAAACAGTGACAGACTTTATTTTGGAGGACTCCAAAATCACTGCAGATGGTGACTGCAGCCATGAAATTAAAAGACACTTGCTCCTTGGAAGAAAAGCTATGACTGACCTAGACAGCATATTAAAAAGCAGAAACATTACTTTGCCAACAAATGTCCGTCTAGTCAAAGCTATGGTTTTTCCAGTAGTCATGTATGGATGTGAGAGTTGGACCATAAAGAGAGCTGAGTGCTAAAGAATGGATGCTTTTGAGCTGTGGTGTTGGAGAAGACTCTTGAGAGTCTCTTGTACTGCAAGGAGATCCAACCAGTCCGTCCTAAAGGAAATCAATTCTTAATATTCACTGGAAGGACTGATGCTGAAGCTGAAACTCCAATACTTTGGCCACCTGATTTGAAGAACTGACTCATTAGAAAAGACCCTGATGCTGGAAAAGATTGAAGGTGGGAGGAGAAGGGGACGACAGATGAGATGGTTGGATGGCATCACTGACTCTATGGACATGAGTTTGGGCAAGCTCCGGGAGTTGGTGATGGACAGGGAAGCCTGGTGTGCTGCAATCCATGGGGTCACAAAGGATTGGACACGACTGAGCAACTGAACTGAACTGAATATTGAGCATGCTTTTATGTGCCTGTTGGTTATCTGTATATCTTCTTTGGAAAAATGTCTATTTAGGTCTTCTGCCTATTTATTGGTTGGCTTGTTTGTTTTTTTGATATTAAGCTATGTGAACTGTTTGTACATTTTGGAAATTAATCACTGGTCAGTAACATTATTTGCAAATATTTTCTCCCAGTCCTTAGGTTGTTTTTTGTGGTTTATGGTTTCCTTTACTGTGTAAAAATTTTTAAGTTTAGATAGGTCCAATTTGTTTATTTTTGTTTTTATTTCCATTACTCTAGGAGATAAGTCCAAAAATATATTGCTGCACTTTATGTCAAAGAGTGTGCTGCCTATGTTTTCCTTTAGGAGTTTTATAGTATCTGGTCTTACATTTCGGTCTTCAATCCATTTTGATTTTATTTATGTATGGTGTTAGAGAAGTTCTAATTTCATTCTTTTACATACAGTTGTCCAGTTTTCCCAGCTTGTGCTCCTTCCAGCCCAGCGTTCCTCATGATGTACTCTGCATATAAGTTAAATAAGCAAGGTGACAATATACAGCCTTGACGTACTCCTTTTCCTATTTGGAACCAGTCTGTTGTTCCATGTACAGTTCTGACTGTTGCTTCCTGACCTGCATACAGGTTTCTCAAGAGGCTTCATGGGAAATAGATGGAAAAACAGTGGAAACAGTGTCAGACTTTATTTTTTTGGGCTCCAAAATCACTGCGGAAGCTGATTGCAGCCATGAAATTAAAAGATGCTTACTCCTTGGAAGGAAGGTTATGACCAACCTGGATAGTATATTAAAAAGCAGAGACATTACTTTGCCAACAAAGGTCCGTCTAGTCAAGGCTATGGTTTTTCCCGTGGTCATGTATGGATGTGAGAGTTGGACTGTGAAGAAAGCTGATCGCCGAAGAATTGATGCTTTTGAACCGTGATGTTGGAGAAGACTCTTGAGAGTTCCTTGGACTGCAAGGAGATCCAACCAGTCCATTCTAAAGGAGATCAATCCTGGGTGTTCATTGGAATGACTGATGCTAAAGCTGAAACTGCAATACTTTGGCCACCTCATGCGACGAGTTGACTCACTGGAAAAGACTGATGCTGGGAAAGGTTGGGGGCGGGAGGAGAAGGGGACGACGGAGAATGAGATGGCTGGATGGCATCACCGGCTCTGTGGACATGAGTTTGAGTAAACTCCGGGAGTTGGTGATGGACAGGAAGGCCTGGCGTGCTGTGGTTCATGGGGTCGTGGATAGTCGGACACGACTGAGCGACTGAACTGAACTGAACTGTCCAGTTTTCCCAGCATCACTTATTGAAGAGACTGTCTCTTTTCCATTGTATATTCTTGCCTTCTTTGTCATAGATTAATTGACCATAAGTGTGTGGGTTTATTTCTGGGCTTTCTATGCTTTTCTATTGATCTATTTGTCTGTTTTTGTGCCAGTACCATACAGTATTGATAACTGTAGCTTTTCAGTATAGCCTAAAGTCAGGGAGTGTGGTTCCTGACCTCTATTCTTCTTTCTCAAGATTGTTCTAGCTATTTGGAGTCTTTTGTGTTTCCATACACTTTAAATTTTTGTTCTCCTTCTGTGAAAAATGCCATTGGTAATTTGATAGGGATTGCATTGAATCTGTAGATTGCCTTGGGAGACTATGGTTATTTTAACAGTGTTCAGTCTTCCAATCCAAGAATACAGTTTATCTTCCTGTTGTGTCATCTTCAATTTCTTTCATCAGCATCTTACAGTTTTCAAAGCACAGGTCTTTTGTCTCCTTAGATAGATTTATTCATAGGTATTTTATTATTTTTGATGGAGAATGGAATGGCAACCCACTCCAGTATTCTTGCCTGGAGAATTCCATGGGCAGAGGAGCCTGTAGGCTACAGTCCATGGGGTCAGAAAGAGTTGGATGTGACTGAGCGACTATCACTTTCACTTTTCACTTTATTATTTTAGATGTGATGGTAAGTGAAATTGTTTTCTTAATTTCTCTTTCTGATAGTATATATGCATATGTATATGCACAAGACTTTTGTATATTAAAATTTTGTACCTAGCAACTCTACCAAACTCACTGATGAGCTCCAGCAGTTTTCTGGTCGGGTTTTTGGGGTTTGGGGGGTTTCTATGTATGATAGAGCATCAGGTCATCTATAAACAGTGCAGTTTTACTTCTTCTTTTCCAAATTGAATACCTTTCATCTTTCTCCCCTGATTACTGTGTCCAGAATTTCCAAAACTATGTTGAATAAAAGTGGTGAGAGTGGGCATTCTTGTCCTATTCCTGATCTTAGAGAAAATGCTTTCAGCTTTCCACCACTGAGTGTGATGTTAGCCCTGAGTAATGGCAACCCACTCCAGTGTTCTTGCCTGGAGAATCCCAGGGATGGGGGAGCCTGGTGGGCTTCCATCTATGGGGTCTCACGGAGTCAGACACGACTGAAGTGACTTAGCAGCAGCATGCCATAAGTGGCTTTTATTATGTTGTGATATGTTCCCTCTATACCCACTTTCTGAAGTTTGTTCATTGTTGTCCAGTCGCTCAGTCACGTCCAACTCTTTGCGACCCCACAGACTGCATCACGCCAGGCTTCCCTGTCCTTCACCATCTCCCGGAGCTTGCTCAAACTCATGTCCATTGAGTCAATGATGCCACCCAACCATCTCATCCTCTGTTGTCCCCTTCTCCTCCTGCCCTCAATCTTTCCCAGGATCAGGGTCTTTTCCAATGGGTAGGCTCTTTGCATCAGGAGGCCAAAGTATTGGAGCTTCAGCATCAGTCCTTCCAATGAATATTTAGGGTTGATTTCCTTTAGAATTGGCTGGTTTGATCTCCTTGCAGTCCAAGGGACTCTTAAGAGTCTTCTCCAGCATCACAATTCAAAAGTATCAATTCTTTGGCTCTCAGCCTTCCTTATGGACCAACTTTCACATACGTGACTACTGGAAAAACTATAGCTTCAACTATATGGACCTTTGTCAGCAAAGTCATGTCTCTGCTTTTTAATATGCTCTCAAGATTTGTCATAGCTTTCCTTCCAAGGAGCAAGTGCCCCTTTATTTTTCATGAAGTGATAGAACTGGATGCCATGATCTTAGTTTTTAAATTTTTTAATCGAAGTATAATTGCTTTACAGAATTTTGTTGTTTTCTGTCAAACAGCAACATGAATCAGCTTAGTTGTTTTAATGTTAAATTTCAAGCCACATTTTTCACTTTCCTCTTTCACCTTCATCAAGAGGCTTTTTAGTTCCTCTTTACTTTCTGCCATTAGGGTGGTATCATCTGCTTATCAGATGTTGTTGATATTTCTCCTGTCAGTCTTGATTCCAGCTTATGATTCATCCAGCCCCATATTTTGCATGATTCACTCTTCACTCAAGTTAAACCAGTAGGGTGACAACATACAGCCTTGTCTTACTCCTTTCCCAAGTTAGAATGAGTCAGTTGACCCATGTTTGGTTCTAACTGTTGCTTCTTGACCCACATACTGGATTCTCAGGAGGCAGGTAAGGTTCCTCACCATCCCTGTGTTTTATTCAGCTTCTCAGTGAGGCCTCCCTAATCACCTGGTCTAAATTTATAGAGTCCCCTTCTCCAAAATTTTAAACTTAATTCTTCCTTCCTTAATTTATTTCTTCTCAAAATTTATAGCCATATAGCATACTATATACTTTATTTATTTACCTTATTTATCATCCCCACAAGATTGTAAGCATCCCTGAGTTCAGGGTTTTTGTCCACAGCTGTACTCTCAACGCCTAGAGAACTAACTGGCCTACTGAAATTATTCAATCAATATTTGTCAGATTAACAAAAGAACACATGACTGATGATTTGGAAACTGTCGTCAGACTCTTAATTCATCTGCTTCTTTTAAAGCATCTAACTAGACAGGGAAGCCTGGCATGCTGCAGTCCATGGGGTCTCAAAGTGTCTACATCGACTAAGCAACTGAACTAGGACAAAGGAGTACATAAAAATTAACACTAGATGGCGCAATATTACAAAGAAAGCAACCTAATTTTCTGCCAGTGGGAATTGCTTTAAGAAAAGCCTCACTTGCCAAGTTTCCTCTGGCCTCCCCACTTCCTAGCCTGCTCCTGTTATGTTTTGCTGGCATAACACAAATTTCACTGAGTTATGCCCCACCTGCATAAATGTTATTCTGCCCTGTGAGTATTTCAGTGCTTCCATGTGCCAGTCCATGTTACCAAGTCCCTCCTCCCCATCCCTTGCAACCTTCCAACCTATCTTCAACTGGTCATTAATGCGCTAGTGCCCTCAATTTCTGAAGCTGTGGGTGGTCTGTGG
Organism: Moschus berezovskii; assembly: GCF_049115385.1. Classification (NCBI taxonomy): domain Eukaryota; kingdom Metazoa; phylum Chordata; class Mammalia; order Artiodactyla; family Moschidae; genus Moschus; species Moschus berezovskii. The sequence continues at coordinate 14,694,102 of NC_142470.1, forward strand.
TGAGAAAGAATCTGTCCCCTCTGGGTCACACTCTGTTGAGCAGGGGGTGTCAAAGATTTTACCCCTGACCTCTTCTCTCCCTAGAACTCACATTGGACCCGTGGGTTCCAAGGGTTGGGGATGGATCTGAATGACAGCTGCCATGGAGTCTTAAGAATCACCACTCCCCTGCACCACTTAATGCTTTCTCACTGGGCCAACTAACCTATCTTGACTGCTTATTCCCTAAGGACTGGTTATCCCAGAAGGTGACTTGGTGCTCATGCTAAGTTCATAATAGGCTGGGGTGATGAACTCATTCCAGTTTTCCAGGAACTTTCCCTGTTTTAACTCAGGAAGTCTCAGGTTCTGGAGCAAACCAGGGCAGTGATGCTGCTGCTGCTGCTAAGTCACTTCAGTTGTGTCCGACTCTGTGTGACCCCAGAGACAGCAGCCCACCAGGCTCCCCCGTCCCTGGGATTCTCCAAGCAAGAACACTGGAGTGGGTTGCCATTTCCTTCTCCAATGCATGAGAATAAAAAGTGAAAGTGAAGTCGCTCTGTCGTGTCCGACTCTTAGCGACCCCCGTAAATCCCAGATCTCACTCCATTCAAACTCAAACCAGAACTGGGTCACATCTGTGTATATTTTTAGTGCACATCTAGATTTCTGTTCCCTACTCCCAGCCACGTCACCAGTTGCCATGCCAGTGGCATCTGTCTCCTCTGTGTCACCGATCTTCATTTTCTCTGCTATGTTCTCACCGCAAAAGTTAGTGGGAAACTACAGTAACCAAGACAAGAGGGGATCACTGACGATTCAGAGTCTTCAGTTGCTGGCTCAGAGCAAAGGAAATATGGAATGAGTAGGGAAAGAAGGAAGTTACAAGTATCAACTACAGACTCATGACCAGAGAGGAGAGGGGACTAATCCCTAAATATTATTTTCTTCTTTGCTTAATGCATTTCTGTAAATCTGTGTGCTTATGTATTTGTATATATACAAACTAATTGTTTCTTCCTTTGCACTGTAAGAGTTAATGGCAGTGGTTAACTTTATAGTTTCATCTTTAGCTTACAGGATATTCAAGAGGGACTCTAATAGCTAAAGCTGAGGAGTAACTGACATCACCCAAAGATCACTAAGGTAAATTTGTGAACTTTTCTTTTTTGTGGAAAAGGTGACAGTGCCGGTTTCTACAAAGCCCAGTTGTATTTTGTTAAAGAAAAGCTGGAGTTTGTTATTGCTGTACTGGAAGTTGAAGCAGATGTAGAAAGTTTGCATGGATATTGAGTAAGCAGAGTGATGAGCTGTCCCAGTCACCACACCATCGTCTCTCAGTCCAGACCCACGCTTTAACACTCTGCTCTGTGATGCTAGGGTTGGGACTATGAGAACTGTATTTCTGCTTTGCCAGTTGACTTTCTGTTTGATTCTGCAAGGCAGAGGAGGGAGAAAGGATGCAGTCTTCTCTGACCAGTGGTTAACAAGTATAATGTTGAGCTTTGGGGTGGGGGATCCTCCTAGAACCAGCCTCATCATGCCTAATCAAAGATACCATCAATTGTTAGCCTCAGGCGCTGTCTCAGAGGTCTCAGGGTACGCTCCTTCAAGCTCCTTTTGTCCCTACATCTTCATCATACAGTTCCTAGCTGTGGGTTAGCTCTGTATCCCCTTTTATTCCTTTTCAGTTCTCTAAAACTACTTCAGTTCAGTTCAGTCGCTCAGTCGTATCTGACTCTTTGTGACTCCAGGGACTGCAGCATGCCTGGCTTCCCCGTCCATCACAAACTCCCGGAGCTTGCTCAAACTCATGTCCATCAAGTTGGTGATGCCATCCAACCATCTCATCCTTTGTCGTCCCCTTTTCCCCCTGTCTTCAATCTTTCCCAGCATCAGGGTCTTTTCCAATGAGTTAGTTCTTCACGTGAGGTGGCCAAAACTACGTAACCAATTCCTTATATTAAATTCTCTCTGTTGAAATTCCAGGTGTGTTTTCTGTTGTTGTGAATATATCCTGACTGATACAGTTACCCTGCCAAGTAAATAACCCTAACCACCTGACCTAACCCAGGTCGGTAGGCACCCAATATGCTACTGGAGATCAGTGGAGAAATAACTCCGGAAAGAATAAGGGTATGGAGCCAAAGCAAAAACAACACCCAGTTGTGAATGGGACTGGTGATGGAAGCAGGGTTCGATGCTGTAAAGAGCAATATTGCATAGGAACCTGGAATGTTAGGTCCACGAATCAAGGCAAATTGGAAGTGGTCAAACAGGAGATGGCAAGAGTGAACTTCGACATTCTAGGAATCAGTGAACTATAATGGACTGGAATGGGTGAATTTAACTCAGATGACCATTATATCTACTACTGTGGGCAGGAATCCTTTAGAAGAAATGGAGTAGCCATCATGGTCAACAAAAGAGTCTGAAATGCAATACTTGGATACAATCTCAAAAACAACAGAATGATCTCTGTTCATTTCCAAGGCAAACCGTTCAATATCACGGTAATCCAAGTCTACGCCCCGACCAGTAATGCTGAAGAAGCTGAAGTTGAACAGTTCTAGGAAGACCTACAAGACCTTTTAGAACTAACACCAAAATAAGATGTTCTTTTCATTATAGGGGACAAGAATGCAAAAGTAGGAAGTCAAGAAACACCTGGAGTAACAGGCAAATTTGGCCTTGGAGTACAAAAGGAAGCAGGGCAAAGGCTAATAAAGTTCTGCCAAGAGAATGCACTGGTCATAGCAAACACCCTCTTCCAACAACACAAGAGAAGACTCTACACATGGACATCACCAGATGGTCGACACTGAAATCAGATTGATCATATTCTTTGCAGCCAAAGATGGAGAAGCTTTATACAGTCAGCAAAAACAAGACCGGGAGCTAACTGTGGCTGAGATCATGAACTCCTTATTGCCAAATACAGACTGAAATTGAAGAAAGTGGAGAAAACCACTAGACCATTCAGGTATGACCTAACCACCAGAAGGGCTAGCTTATTCCTCCCTGGAGAATCCCCTGGACAGAGAAGCCTGGAGGGCTACGTTCCATAGGGTCAGAAAGAGTCAGACACGACTGAGTGACTTAGCATGCATGTATCTTGCAAAGAAGGTATCTATTACCTTCCAGAGAAGTGTAGTTAATTTAACAAACACTTAAAATTGTGTTTGTATATTAAAATGATATTGTATGGTGCAAGTCTCCATAAAATATCGGTCAATAGTTAATGAGCATTGTATTTATATCATATCCACAATCAGAATGTTAATATTACCTACTTCTCTTTGTCCATAAAACCCAAGTGTTGGTAAGCAAATAGTAGTGAGCCGAGAGCAGCACTGGAACGCAAGTGTGAGTGCGTGTGGGTGCCTGATACCCACACTTGAATAACCAGGTCTAGACTGTGAAGTTCAGTGTGAGACTTCTGGAACCAACATCTGCAGGCCGACGAGGTCAAGTCCACCCAGCGTCACAGGACAGTCAGGCAGTGCTTGATGCCATCTCCGGCAGCCTGGGGATGCAATGCTCAGGTTTGAATGTTAGTGAATCTTCTACATTGATAATGCTCAAGGCCGAGACTGGTTTGTTGATGGAAGGTCTTGACCTGCTTTGGAACCAGGACATTCACTGGGGAGCCAGAGAAGCGCCTTTTGCCAGCAGGCGTGTGGTTTTCTACCTGAGGATGGATTGCCTCTGAACTGGTTGTTGTGTCGTCAATTAGAACCAGTCTCATTCGTCCTAGGTGAACTTCGGAGGCTGTGTTTCATGTGTTGGATGATCTGTTACAGTGGTATTAAAACAGGTGGATTGGTTATAGCAGCTCTGCAGGAAAATATTATTTCTTAAAACACCACAGAGTAGTAAGCGCAGTGTTCCTCAGGCTTATTTTCCAGAAATGCTTTTAATAGGAGGGTTTCCCTCATAGCTCAGTAGGTAAAGAATTTGCCTGCAATGCAGGAGACCCAGGTTCGATTCCTGGGTTGGGAAGATCCCCTGCAGAAGGAAATGGAACACACTCCAATATTCTTGCCTGGAGAATCCCATGGACAGAGGGGCCTGGTGGACTACAGTCCATGGGTTGCAAAGAGTTGGACACGACTGAGCTACTAACACTTTCACTTTGGGGCTTTCCTGATAGCTCTGCTGGTAAGGAATCCACGTTCAATGCAGGAGACCCCAGTTCGATTCCTGGGTTGGGAAGACCTCCTGGAGAAGGGATAAACTAAACACTCCAGTATTCATGGGATTCCCTGGTGGCTCAGATGGTAAAGAATCTGCCTGCAATGTTGGAGACCTGGATTCGATCCCTGGATTGGGAAGATCCCCCGGAGAAGGGAAAGGCTACCCACTCCGCTGTTCTGGTCTATACAGTCCATGGAATTCTCTGGACTGGTTGATGGCAGCTCTGCAGGATAATATTATTTCTCAAAACACCACAGAGTAGTAAACTCAGTTTGCCTCAGGTTTATTTTCCAAAAATACTTTTAATAGGAAGAAAGATGAAGGAAATTGAAAGTGGAATTGTGTAAATATTTTGTTGTTTTTCTGGGCTGGGTCTGCGGTTGAGTTAGGGTCTACAGAGCATGTCGTGGTGTGGAGACCAGATTGGAGCGTGGATGGTGGATCAGCTAGAAGTCTGTGTCAAGGCCTGTTCCTTGAATGGGGTGACCATCCTGCGGTTCTGCAGGGGCTTCTGTTTCTGTTGTCCCAGTACTGTAAATAGGGCACGGGTCCGCCTTCACCTGCCGCCTCGCTGCCCTGGGGACTCCTGGGGTGACGGGAGCAGGTGTCCGCCCTCGGTGGGCGTGCTTTGCTCTGTGCAGGTGTCCAGCCTCTATGGGCGTGCTTTGCTCTGTGCTCTTTGTTCAGTATCATCTCTGCTTTTGTGCCCTTGTAATGAGAGTGGGCAATAGTTCCTTGTCACTGTCCTTTGAGCACTATTTCAGAGATAATAAGCTCAATATATGGTGTCTTTATCTTAGAGGTCAAAGATGGAAATACTTGTGACAAGGAGATGTGAGTCATGCCAGGAAGAGCCAAGCATGTTTTCTAAATCCCAGCCTCCAGCTGCCTCCAGGACACAAACATCATATACCATTTTCTGTTTCTAAAACCAATTCTGGGAGAAGGGAGGTGGGAGGGGTGTTCAGGAGAGGGAACTTATGTAAACCCGGGGCGAATTCATGTCAATGTATGGCAAAACCAACCAATATAATATTGTAAAATAAAAAAAAATAAAAATAAATAAATAAATAAATAAAACCAATTCTGCCAAGACCTTGCTTCCTGTACTTATGAACACAATTTCAGCTTGCAGGAAAGCCTCCTAAAATAGAAAGATTTTGCGTGGTGCCTATATGTGGCTGAAGGACTATTTTCACACTTTAATTTCCACAAGAAAGAAATCCCTAGTAGTTTGCATAATACACGGATAATGCGATATATAAGTGGTACAAGGTAGTTGTTTTTAGTTTGACATTTTCTTCCGTGACATACAGAACTCAGGGGAAGTATCTATTTATATAGTTTTGCATGTATTCACTTCCAAATACTTCAGTTAAGAAGGAATAAAGGAGAACTAAAAGAGAAGGTTTGTATGCAAAGATGGGGTAGAATTGGAATGGTGCTCAGAATTAGTTCATCTCACACTGTGATCTGGTTATGCTTTGTTATTATTGTTTATAGCTTTGGTTTTTTTTTTTTTTAGAAATCTGAGTTCCCCTCAGTTGTAACCCAAACACACCTGCCAGGCATTATTTATTTTTAATTAGAGGTGCTCCATCTTGCCCTGAGGTTCCAGTGGTGATCGTTGGTGGTTGGTGCTGAAGCACTTTTTTGGAGGCTGTCAGGAGTGTCTCTAGAGCCCTAGTGGCCCCTGCAGACCTGCCCCCCGCCCCATGCAGGCCCTCCTGGGAGACCCTCCTCTCCTGGGCCATGGCCCCTCATTTGGAGAACTGCTTCCCTTCCTGCCTGCTCCTGGTGCTCCTCGGAGGAGGGAGAGGAGTATTTCTGCCACTTTACAGAAGAGATATGCAGGCGACAGCAAGGTCCAGACGGTGCAAGAAGGGGGGTCTCTTGAAGGGACCTGGGTCCTCTCCCACAAATCACCCAAGGACCATGTACTTTCCCTGGTTCTTCTCAAAATAACTGATTAGATGGACTGTATGCATCCATCCTAACATGTTTTTTATTCTTCGTTTGTACCTTAGGAGGATCCCAAGGTGAAAGACACTCATAAACAGGACAATGTTTCACCCAAAACACAGGAGTCTGTGGTTTATGCCAAAGAAGGAAAAAAGAAACCAAAGGCAGGTTTAATCCAGAGTGGGGCAGGTAAGGTGAAATGCTGTGTGGCTGCTAGCAGTTCAGAATGCTGCCAGGTTGAGAATGTGGTTTTCCAGGCCAATTTCACCCTGCAGAGATGTGACTGACAGTGATCTGATTTAAAATCCTGACTGTCTACAAGCAATAAATGCTGGAGAGGGTGTGGAGAAAAAGGAACCCTCTTATACTGTTGGTGGGAATGCAAACTAGTACAGCCACTATGGAGAACAGTGTGGAGAATCCTTAAAAAACTGGAAATAGAACTGCCATATGATCCAGCAATCTCACTGCTGGGCATACACACTGAGGAAACCAGAATTGAAAGAGACACATGTACCCCAATGTTCATCAAAGCACTGTTTACAACAGCCGGGACATGGAAGCAACCTAGATGTCCATCAGCAGATGAATGGATAAGACAGCTGTGGTACCCATACACAGTGGAATATTACTCAGCCATTAAAAATAATGCATTTGAATCAGTTCTAATGAGGTGGGTGAAACTGGAGCCTATTATACAGAGTGAAGTAAATCAGAAAGAAAAACACCAATACAGTATACTAACGCATATATATGGAATTTAGAAAGATGGTAACAATGTCCCTGTATGTGAGACAGAAAAAGAGACACAGATGTATAGAACAGTCTTTTGGACTCTGTGGGAGAGGGCGAGGGTGGGATGATTTGAGAGAATAGCACTGAAACATGTATATTATCATATGTGATTCAGATCATCAGTGCAGGTTTCAGTGCATGAGACAGGGTGCTCAGGGCTGGTGCACTGGGATGACCCAGAGGGATGGGATGGGGAGGGAGGTAGGAGGGGGGGTTCAGGATGGGGAACACATGCACACCCATGGCTGATTCATGTGGATGTACGGCAAAACCACCACAATACTGTAAAGTAATTAGCCTCCAGTTAAAATAAATTAATTAATAAAAAACATCCTGGCTGTAACTGTCTGATTTAATACATTGGTTATCGTGTAGGGCTGTGGTGAGGGGAGTTAAAAAACAAAGTACCACGGTTGAGGACAGTGGGCTTCTCCTGTTAGGAAGCCCAGGATGAACACAGGACTTAGAACTCATTCTGTTGTCTCTCTGGACGTCAGGGTGGGCCTGTTTTCCCTGAAGGGCCATTGACACAGAAAACAACCAACAAGCACGTCAACCTTTTGAGGGTTGACATAAAAGGGTTGGCATAAAAGCCGTCTGAACTGTTTGGAGTATGAGAGACTTTCAAAAGACTGAATTTCAGAAGTGATTGTAAGAGGATATGATTTAGAGTATACTCCTTGCAGGCCCACTCCTGTTTTTAGTGCTATTCTGCAACCACGGCCACGAGCACTATCGTTATCATTGTTAGTATCATTAGGACTACCGGTGCCACTGTTGTTAGCGTTGCTGTTAGTATTGCTGTGACAGCTGCCACTGGCTCTATCGTTACTGCTGCGATTGGCCTGTTGCTGCTGTTGTTAGGATTACTGTTGGTGTTAACACTGCTGGTACTACCATCATGAGGGCTGCTGTTCCTGCCAGTGCTAGCACTACTGCTCCTAGCGTCATTACTGCCTCTGTGACTACCATCCTGGGTATTACTGGTACTGCCACCGTTCATACTACTGGTACCACTACTGTTACTCTTATTACTGGTATTGCTGTTACTACTACTGTTAGCACTACTGTTACTAGTATTACTCATGCTACTGTTGCGACCATCATTAGCTCTGACGGGAGTCCAGGCTCTGAAGAAGGTGCTTCTGTGGCCGTGTCCCCTGTAGGTGTGATGGATACTTAGGAGACCCTGGTCCCGTGGCTAGCTGTGGAGAGAGAGGAGAGTGGCTGGAGGGAGGGGTATCCTCGTCTTCTCCGCAGCATCTGACAAGTTCGGAAGTCCTTTCTCTTAAGGCTGTCCTCTCCCTCGGCTCTCAGTACCACGCAAAATGACTCCCGTTTTCTCCTCTTTGCTCTCTGCTTCTTAGCTTTCTGCTTTGGCCTCAAGCTATAGCGTTGGCTGTCTCCTTGACATTTTTCTCTGGTTGTTCCCCCACCGTGCTCCGCATCCCAGGACAAAGCATCGTCCTGCTGTTTACCAGGCTCTGGTCTGGACACGCGGGGGTGTTCAGACATGTTCCATCTGCGGAGCTTGTGGCCTGGTGGGCCAGGCTGATGCATGAGCACCGAGGTCATACTGATCTGAGCCACCCTCTGGGGCTATCGCTGAGCCTGTTGAACCTTTATGACCTGAAACTCTGTAATATATTAACAGCAATAGAAAACTTAACCACTGAGTAAAGTGTCTTTCTTTGGAAGATACACCCTTTGGGAGCGGCCTGGGTGGCCGGGCGCACAGCGTGCCCTCCCTCTGGGAGGAGTGTGGTGTCCTAGGACTCACACTCCGGCTGTCACCCTGCTGGACCTGGGACCTGGGCACACTCTGTATCTGCAGGGGGCCCTCTGGGTTTGTTTGAAGACTGCCTTGAGTGTTAATATCAAAGGCACAGATAGAGGGACCTCGGGGACACAGTGGGTCCTGCCCTTTCCTCTCCTTTTCCATCCCTCATCCTCCAGCCCGGGGTGTGGGGGTGGCTCTCCTAGGGCCAGGGGCTGGAAAGGGCAAGAATGGACCCATGTGGGTGGGGAGGTCCAGGACTCTTGACCAAGGAATGGGATGGGCTGCGACCACAGTCTCCCATTTTGGATCACGAGCCCATCAGTGGCCACATCTGTGTCCTTTTGGATGTTGAAGGAACTGCCTGGCCCCCTTCTTTCTCTTTGCTGTCACCTGTTACTTTTGATCAGGATGAGGATAAACTTTTCAAGAATCTTGGGATTTTACAAGCATTTAACATATCCAGTTGTAATGCTAATTACATGATTTTATCTGCCAATTAAGTTGAGAGACTCAAGTATACAGCTTCAACCCCTACCTAGTTAAACCCAGTTCTTGAATATGTTTTGAAGGAGTACATCTGCATGTCCTTAAAATGTGATGTTGATGTCTGGTGGTTGCTTTGCATTTATTTCTAACTGAATGAGCTGGATACACACTTGTCGAAAGCTTACTGTATTTGTCTCTGGCCTGAGTCCCATGAGCGATGAGACACAGGGATGACCTGGACTCCCAGGGTCTGGGACCTTTGTGGACACAATGCAGATGTCGAGGGACACCAAGCCCAGCACCTGGACTAAAGCAAAATCAAGGGCAGTGGGGAAACGGAGGTGGTGTGTAGGGCCTGCAGTCCCTGGATCAGGCTGCCTGCCAATGACACAGGAGGCTCTGAGAATGCTGAGCTGTAACTCTGGTTTAGGTCAGAAAAGGTACAGTGCACGTCAGCTTGAAAATACTGTCTGTGTTATTTTCCTGCAGGTGGTGATGTTTAAAGCCCAGACTCCTAACCAGGAATCCCAATGAGCTCCGGAAGTCAAGGAGGCCCAGACATGCACGTGGAGGTGCCTTTGGACGAGGTGGGTAGTCCCTCACCCTGCCCGCATGCGTCCCCAGGCCCTCCCCTGAGCTCTCCCTGGCCCCTCTGGAATGTTCTTTGCTCCCTGCAGTTAACACCCTTCAGATCCTATGCCTCACATTTTCCTGCCTATCTTCCCCGCCAAGACACTCCTTCCTGCTACCAGGAGCCTCTGATCAGTCGTCTGGGTTTGTGACTGCATACTCGGCCTTGTCGTTTTTCTGGTTCCTGTCTTCTCCCCCGCTCAGCTGCAGTCTCCACAGCAATGGGATGGTCTGCGTTGCTTGCTTGTGTGGCCCCTGTTCCCAGCAGAGGGCCTGGCAGGTAGGAGGCTCCTAGGGATCACTGGTGGAAAGATGGAATGAATGATGTCTTCAGACCCTGTGGTCGGGACCCAGGCATCTGTTCCTTCCTAGCTTCCTGCTCTCGGGCCTCAGCCTCCTGTCCCTGCGATGAGCCGATGTCACCGAGCCAGTCAGCGTGGGCACCAAGTGAGGTTGTGCGTGTGGAGGTGTCCCGTCCAGGGCTTGGTGCGCCGTGGACCCTCGCTCACCGTTCCCGTCCTCCTGACTTCACGGAGGAGGGAGGTGAAGCCCCGCGTGGCCCCCGGAGGAGAGGAGGGGACAGATGAGCTGGCCGAGGAGCTGACCTCGGGGCCGGGCTCCTGCACAGGAGCAGAAGCAAAGGGTTGCACCTCCAGGCTCAGCTGGCAGCAGCTGTTGGGCCCTCGGGGCTCAGCATTAGCATCAGTCTGGTCACTTGTCCCCTCACTTTAAGTCAGGTGTGGCTACATGACCCGCTGTCACCCAGGCAGAGGCCTTAGAGGTCAGTGTGGACTTGACCACGTGCCCTTTCTGCCTCTGAGGTTGTGGGAGCACCAGGAGTTAGTCTCCCAGCTGGCTGATTTTGGGAGGCCCTTGTCTGCCCCAGGAGCTTTTGATTTTGACCCCAGAACACAGTTTTCCCAGGGCGGAGAGAGGCCCCAGGGCACCAACTGCTACAGCTTGCTGCCTTTTGCCAACAAGCCATGACCACCAGGAAGGTGCCCACACAGAGCAGTGTGCCCACCGCCTTGTAGGGAGCAGGGCCAGGCAGTCTCTTGGACCCGGAGAAGAGTGCTCTTCGAGTGCAGAGGGTCTGCAGTGACCAGTCTCTCTTTTTTACCTAAAAGGGTTTTGCAGTGTCTCTTAACATTTTCCCCGGCAATTTTATTATGGAGGTGGGCATTTGGTGGCGCAGCCAAAGGTTAAAACACAGAGCAGATGCCATCCTGGGTGTGAAGAAACCTCTGTGGGAAAAAGGGTGGCTTTCGTCTCTGCCCATACAAGTGTCAGGAGGTCACAGGGTTTCACCTGCTCTTTGCAGCTTGGAAGGACTGGGACACAGGTTGACTGTGACTAAATCCAGCGTGTGGTGTATTTTCTCCCCAGAAACCAGCTGAGATCGTCAAAGACACTGCAGAGACAAACAGACACACATCTGATTTTGAAAGCAACAGGGTGAGTTATTCCTGCTTTCATTTTGTACTGCCCAGCTTGAGTCTATGGCACTTCTTCATCCTTATAACACGCTGGGTGGAGCTCCCCTTGGATGGGACAAGGGTTGGAGAGCCAAATCACCCCAGGATAGAATTGTCGGACCAGAGTGTGTGTATTCCAGGCAGGCTGTACTCACCTCGGGTCTCTTGTGTGTCAGAAATTGCAGGCGTAGTTTTCATGATTCTACACTAATCCTAATTACCCTTTGCTATATTTCCGGTCACAGACTGAAAAGCATTTCCCCCAACAAATTTCAAGATGCATTTTTAGAAGGGGAGGAAGGAGAGGAAGGAGAGGGGAGCCTTGGCAGCAGGTGTGGGTGAGGCTCCGTTGTTCTGAGCACCCCGGGTGTCGGTTTTGTGGGGTGTCAGTGTGGTGTAAACGACAAGTCTTGGCTGAGGTTGCGTGCAGCATGGACTCTGTAGGTGGCAGTGTGAGCTAGCTCAGGACACACTGTGTGGTTTGGGTTTTCTCTCTTTCCCGTCCAGATGCTTTAGATGTGCCGTCAATGCACGCAGCATGTTTCTCCCTGTAGTAAGTGAGGAGATTATGTGGCTGATCTGTATGAAATATGTGTACTGGGAAAACAAAATTGATGCCCTTCTATTTTAACTTTTTTAATCGAGAGACATTTGATAACTAAAAACTGTCTAAGGTGCACGACTTGATATACTTATCGATTGTGAAATAGTCACCATACTCCAGCTGATTAACAGAGATGTGTGTGTGTGTGTGTGTGTGTGTGTGTGGTGAGAGCATTCAAGACAAAATTCACTTTAAATGTACAGTCCAAGGAGCTGAGAAACAGATTTTGGGAATTTGATTTAAAAATTCCTTAGATTTTTTTTTTTTTCAAGGTGGTTTCTTGTTTTTAAATTCTCAGTCCCAGGCAGGAGGTTGTGTAACAGATGTGGGATATTGAGTCCGAGTGTGTTCTAATGACAGAATACACACCAATTTGCAGCGTGATCACCTTGAAGATGATCGTCTCCTCCTCTGGAACTTGCCCTGCAGTGTCCAGGCTCCATACGTGGGAAGAGGGAGCAGTGACTCTCAGATGGGGGACTGCGGGATGCTGGAGCTGGAGTCGGCCCCTGGTTCTTGCGCATCTTGGAAAGGGTTGTTTGTGGGAAAGGACGTGGGTCCTCAGGAAGCTGGTTCAGGTTTTGTAACCTGAGCAAGTCTATGATCTGAAACAGATGGCTAGAGGGAAGAATCTTTCAAGAGATCCTTTTTCCTTCCTTACAGTCTTAACTATTTCTGACCAGAAGGCAATGTCCAGATGGTTAGGGAAGCCTTTCAAATGCAGATGGGGGGTGTTTACAAGGATGCTCACGGTGGGTGACAAGTGTAAGGCTGTGTCTGGGGCCGTAGGGCGTCGGTCCCAGGGCACTGGTTGACCAGGGGCCAAAGGTCCCCTGCACTGGGGCCCTGGAGGAAAGGGCGCTGTCAGGATTCAGTAGCGGAGTAATGGAATGCTGTGGCTTAATGGAAACACGGCATCAGTGTTTCGTCTGCACTGAGTTGACGCCATCACCTGGAGGTTTGCCCCCTGTGGGAATTCATCTCTGCTTTACCGACTCGTTCTGTAGATACATCTCCTCGGGCCTCTGGGGGCATCTTGTGTGTTAGCAGCTGACTTAAGTCAGGAGACAATTTCTTAGCATATATCAAAGTGACTTTCTCAATGCCAGCAATATCACTGGAATAATGGCAAACACAAGCATCTCGTTTGTACATATCTGGCCTAAGGACCTGAACTTTGGGGCAGGAAGGTGATAGGGAGTGTCCGAGCCTCCTTCTCTTGCCCAAACAGGATGACTTAAGTTGGGCAAAAGGGCTGGATGGGGCCGATGCATCTTCACCGAGCTCTGCCCAGGGGCCGGGCACAGTGCTGGCCCCTGACACTCGCATCCCAGCTCACCCACACGTTGCTCTTCCAGGTGGCATTAGCCCCCCTTTATAAACTCAAATCCAGTGAGTCGGAGAGATGTGAGCCAGTCTACCACGCCGGCAGTCAGGAAGCAGGGTGCTGGGCTCTGAGCCCAGTTTCAAACAATCTGTAGTCAGTGTTTCCCCCTCCCCAGGGAGCGGGCTGGCTGCGTCTCGCTCCTTGGAGGGACACTGCCCACACTGGGCGTCCAGGACGGGTGCTCTGTGGGGCTGGGTGCTGGCTTACTCGTGTGTGAGGCTGCTGGGCGTTTCAGTCCTGTCGGGCGCACACGACTCGTCTCGGCCCAAGCACAAGACAAACAAAAGCCCCAGTGGAGTGAAATGCCTCTGAGGTTGAAGGTTGTCAGCCCTAAAACCTAGCCTGTGTTCTATGGGGTCAGAAAGAGAGCAAGCATTGTATAAGCACTCCAGTAGCTAGTAACACTAATGAAAAGAAATCATACTCTACACTTCCTGGCCAATAGGCTGCGTGATCTGTCTGCTCTCAGTGGACTGGGGTTTCTCTTGGCATTGCATTTGTCTGTTCGTTTGAAAGATCCATCTTGAGATGTTTATTCGACCTTGGATATATAGGTTTCTTAGGTATGTGGTTTCTGGCTTGATCACCCTCCCCAAGCTGATTGTGAAATCCCGAGGGGCTGATGTGTGTCCTTTACAGTGTCTAGGACAGTGCCTTGTACACAGTAGGTGCTTCATGAATTCTATGGAATTGCTTCACATTGCCTGTGACTCAGTTGCTTAAACTGAAGAGTGTGATCTTGGGATAAAATTGTAATGACTGTGCTAAGCTGTTTGATAGCATATTGCTATGAACAAAACACAAGAAAAGGCATGACCATCCTAGACAGCGTAAAAAGCAGAGACATTACTTTACCAACAAAGGTCTGTTTAGTCAACGCTATGGTTTTTCCAGTGGTCATGTATGGATGTGAGTCGGACTATAAAGAAAGCTGAGCACCGAGGAATTGATGCTTTTGAACTGTGGTGTTGAAGAAGACTCTTGAGAGTCCCATGGACTGCAAGGAAATCAAACCAGTCAATCCTAAAGGAAATCAGTCCTGAATATTCATTGGAAGGAGTGATGATGAACCTGAAGTTCCAATATTTTGGCCACCTGATGCAAAAAACTGACTCTTTATTTTTCTTTCTTTTTTTTTTTTATCTAAATTCATCTCATTTTATTTTTTTATTTTTTTTTCTTATTTATTTATTTGCATTACAATAGTTTAATATGAACAATCAGAACTAATTAACAGTATAACAATATTTTACAACTGAAATAATTAAAATAAACTATAAAATTACTACATAAAACAGGTCTGATCTAGCTTATTTACTTTCTATAATCTCTTCAGTGCTGCAAAACCATTTATTTCTTTTTCTTTTTTCATGTTTTAATAACCACTTCGTCTTTTTGTATTGTTTTCTTTTTCATCACAATAATAGAAATATAACACCATGTATCACTGTAAAACACATTTCCACATAAATGCTGATAAGCACAAAATATTTTTCATCATTTACATTTTAACTGTAATAATATATGGCAGGATTAAAGCTGCATCCATCATGTGTCTAACTAACCTTGCTGTAATGAATTTTTTTTTTTAAACTTTTAACAATATATAAAAGACTGTGCTGTTTATTTTTTATTTTTTTTTAAATCAAATAATCCAATTTTATTTATTTATTTTTTTTAAGTTGAACAGACTAAATTTCTTTAAACAAACTTACTTATATTCCAGAGTCCTTTAAAAACTTAATAGCATTTATACAGTGAAGGTATTTGATTTTCTTGTAACTAGCACTTCAAATGCAACAAGCATTTGAAGCAACAAGCATTTGACCCAACAAGTAAAACTTCCTACAGTTCATAACTTTAATAAATAAAATAAATTAAATGTACAGTGAATAAGTTCTCTGAAATATTTCAATATTTCTGCAGGTTTAGTAACATCGTAAAATACATTTCAATTAAAATTCACAAATCTAAAAACCTGTTAGGCATTTTTAGGCGTTTTAAGTTGGAAATGAAGACCAATGTTACATCGTAATATGCCAACTACAAATAGTACTTCAAATAGCAAATACTACAGTTTGTCCCAAACTTTAAAAACTATTCATGAACTCAACACTGAACTATTGATGGCTATGAGAATTGTTTCCTAGCCTTTTTGAAAATTTCAACCCATTTACGTTTAAGGTAATTATCGATAAGTACGATCCCGTAGCCATTTTCTTTATTGCTTTGGGTTCAAGTTTATACACTTTTTCTGTGTTTCCTGTCTATAGAAGATCCTTTAGCATTTGTTGGAGAGCTGGTTTGTTGATGCTGAATTCCCTCAGCTTTTACTTGTCTGTAAAGCTTTTGATTTCTCCTTCATATTTGAATGAGATCCTTGCTGGGTATAGTAATCTGGGCTGTAGGGTATTTTCTTTCATCACGTTAAGTATGTCTTGCCACTCCCTTCTGGCCTGAAGAGTTTCTGTTGAAAGATCAGCTGTTATCCTTATGGGAATCCCCTTATGTGTTATTTGCTGCTTTTCCCTTGCTGCTTTTAATATTTGTTCTTTGTGTTTGATCTTTGTTAATTTGATTAATATGTGTCTTGGAGTATTTCGCCTTGGGTTTATCCTGTTGGGGACTCTCTGGGTTTCTTGGACTTGGGTGATTATTTCTTTCTCCATTTTAGGGAAGTTTTCAACTATTATCTCCTCAAATATTCTCTCATGGTCTTTGTTTTTGTCTTCTTCTTCTGGGACTCCTATGATTCGAATGTTGAAGCGTTTAACATTGTCCCAGAGGTCTCTAATATTGTCCTCATTTCTTTTAATTCTTTTTTCTTTTTCCGACTCTGTTTCATTTATTTCTACAATTCTATCTTCTAGTTCGCTTATCCTGTCTTCTGCCTCTGTTATTCTACTGTTTGTTCCCTCCGGAGTGTTTTTGATCTCATCTATTGCATTATTCATTGTATATTGACTCTTTTTTATTTCTTCTAAGTCCTTATTAAATCTTTCTTCCATCTTCTCAATCCTTTTCTCCAGGTTATTTATCTGTAACTCCATTTTGCTTTCAAGATTTTGAATCATTTTCACCATCAAAATTTGAAATTCTTTATCAGGTAGATTCCCTATATCTTCTTCTTTTGTTTGTGTTGGGCATTTATCTTGTTCCTTTACTTGTTGGGTATTTCTCTGCCTCTTCATCTTGCTTATATTGCTTTGCTTGGGGTGGCCTTTCCCTCTTCTTGCAGTTTGTGGAGTTCTCTTTATTATGTAGTTTCTTCGCTGTGTGTGGGGTTGGACGGGTGACTTGTCCGGGTTCCCTGGTTAGGGAAGCATGTGTCGGTGTTCTGGTGGGTGGAGCTGGATTTCTTCTCTCTCCTTTAGAAGACAATGGGCTGCTTTTCTGGGAGCCTGATGTCCTCTGCCAGTATTCAGAAGTTGTTTTGTGGACTTTACTCCGCGTTCAAATGTTCTTTTGATGAATTTGTGGAGGAGAAAGTGGTCTTGCCATCTTATCCCTCCGCCATCTTGTTCCTTCCTCCCCAGAACACTGGATTCTTATATTCCACTTGGTCATGGAGTATCTCTTCCCAGCTGCTCCAGCAAGGTGCAGCCGCTGTACCTTACCTTGGACGAGGGGTATCTCCTCAAGGCCGCCCCTCCTGCTTTGAATGTGGATCAGCTCCTCTCGGCCCTCCGGTGCCCAAGTAGCCACCGCCTCCTGGACGTGGTACAGCTCCTCTCGGCCACCGCCCTAACCCTGGGCACCGGGTAGCTCATCTCAGCCACGATTCTGCACGTGGTCTGTTGCGCCGGAGCCGGGTGTCTCCCGCGTCTGCGCCTGCGCCGGGCGTCTCCCGCGTCTGCGCCTGCGCCGGGCGTCTCCCGCGTCTGCGCCTGCGCCGCCGGAGCCGGGCGTCTCCCGCGTCTGCGCCTGCGCCGCCGGAGCCGGGCGTCTCCCGCGTCTGCGCCTGCGCCGCCGCGGGAGCCGGGCGTCTCCCGCGTCTGCGCCTGCGCCGCCGGAGCCGGGCGTCTCCCGCGTCTGCGCCTGCGCCGCCGGAGCCGGGCGTCTCCCGCTTCTGCTAAAACTGACTCTTTAAAAAAGACCCTGATGCTGGGAAATATTGAAGGTGGGAGGAGAAGGGGATGACAGAGGATGAGGTGGTTGGATGACATCACCGACTCGATGGACATGAGTTTGAGTAAACTCCGGGAGTTGGTGTAAACTCCGGGAGTTGGTGATGGACAGGGAAGCCTGGTATGCTGCAGTCCATGGGGTTGCAAAGAGTTGGACACGACTGAGCACTGAATTGAACTGATGAATAGTGTTTAGAAATACATAGTATATTTCTGATATTGGATCATAAGGATTCCTGTTTCATTTTGTTGAAAAATTTTAGGCTAAAGCATATTTGTATATAGCCTGAGACTTGCTGTTTTGACTGTTTGTTTTAGTGTGCTTAGTTCGTCATACCATTAAGCTCAGGGGTGTGAAGCACGTTTGTAGTGCTGCACAGCTGCATCCTCAGGATGCTTTAAATGTGTTAGTTACAGTCAGGACAACTTTGCCCACATCTGACACTTCAAAAACATTTTCCTTCTTGAAAAGGTGGAATCTTATCAATGTTAGTTAGCTAATTTGGAAAACTCTTCTGTGAATTTATAAAGATGATGTGTGTATTTTCTCCCTTTATCGATTTCAAACTGCGTTCCTGACACATGTTTTTAATTAAATTGGGTGCTTGAGAACTGTCAGAATCGAGGTGATTTGCAATCTCTCCAGTCCTGCTCATGCCTGATTTGTTTGCACCCATCCATTGTAACGTACTTCATGTCCAAGCGGCACGTCTTCATGAGTGCTGCCTGTTAAGTTTGTAAGACATTTGTGAGTTTGTAAAACGTTTGTCTAAAAGTTTAGAAAAGATTCAATCCCTTTCAAAGGGACGGAAGATGAAGTCACAGACCATATGTTTAGAGCTCTCCAGCCTGGCAGGAATTCTGCACACTGGGAAGAGTTCAGAGTGGTCTGCAGTCAGGTTTGCATGGGAACATCTATTTCTGCTTCATTGACTATGCCAAAGCCTTTGACTGTGTGGATCACAATAAACTGTAGAACATTCTGAAAGAGATGGGAATACCAGACCACCTGACCTGCCTCTTGAGAAACCTGTATGCAGGTCAGGAAGCAACAGTTAGAACTGGACATGGAACAACATACTGGTTCCACATAGGAAAAGGAGTACGTCAAGGTTGTATATTGTCACCCTGCTTATTTAACTTCTATGCAGAGTACATCATGAGGAACGCTGGGCTGGAAGAAGCACAAGCTGGAATCAAGATTGCTGGGAGAAATATCAATAACCTCAGATATGCAGATGACACAACCCTTATGGCAGAAAGTGAAGAGGAACTCAAAGGGCTTTTGATGAAAGTGAAAGAGGAGAGTGAAAAGGTTGGCTTGAAGCTCAACGTTCAGAAAACGAAGATCATGGCATCTGGTCCAATCACTTCACGGGAAATAGATGGGGAAACAGTGGAAACAGTGTCAGACTTTATTTTTTTTGGCTCCAAAATCACTGCAGATGCTGATTGTAGCCATGAAATTAAAAGACGCTTACTCCTTAGAAGGAAAGTTATGTCCAACCTAGATAGCATATTAAAAAGCAGAGACATTACTTTGCCAACCAAGGTCCTTCTAGTCAAGGCTATGGTTTTTCCCCTGGTCATGTATGGATGTGAGAGTTGGACTGTGAAGAAAGCTGATCACCGAAGAATTGATGCTTTTGAACTGTGATGTTGGAGAAGACTCTTGAGAGTCCCTTGGACTGTAAGGAGATCCAAGCAGTCCATTCTAAAGGAGATCAATCCTGGGTGTTCATTGGAAGGACTGATGCTAAAGCTGAAACTCCAATACTTTGGCCACCTCATGCAATGAGTTGACTCACTGGAAAAGACCCTGATGCTGGGAGGGATTGGGGGTGGGAGGAGACGGGGATGACAGAGAATGAGATGGCTGGATGGCATCACCGACTCGATGGACATGAGTTTGAGCAAGCTCTGGGAGTTGGTGAAGGACAGGGAAACCTGGCGTGCTGTAGTCCATGGGGTCACAAAGAGCTGGACAAATTGTGTCTGAACAACACAATGAACTGAACAACAACCTCATCACTGCCATTTCAAGTTTCTTCCGCCCTCCAAGGCTCCTTACTAAAACCAACATCCTCATTAAGCTTTCTGGATCCTTCACCAAGAGGTGACACTCAGTCGTGTTTTGTTTGTATTTCTTACACCATCTGAATCACACACTGGCACTTCTTAGAGTTATTTGTGCACTTCTCTTGTGTCCTCTGACAGAGTAAGTTTCGTGAAGAAAGAGTTTGTTTTATTATATTCTTAACACCTCTCACATCACCCTGCATGCAGGATTAACTGGTCTTGAATCTGGTCAAGAACCTGGAGCACAGTAGATGCCTATCGTGTAGCTGGCCTAGAGGCAGGGCTGTGGCAGAGCTGGGGCTGAGAAGTGATTCCCAACAGAGAGAACTAAAAATGAAGCCGGATATTCAGTGAGTCTCCAGAGACTATGTCTTAAGAAGTCATCGAAGCCTTGACCTTTCTCTACATGAAAATTAAATTCCCTCTGGAAAATACCATAAAGTCAAAAGTCAGCCAAAATATGGAAGAAACTATCTACAAGGAAAATTTTCTTAATTTACAGAGTTCGTTAAATCATTAATATAATTCCATAAAAGAAAAAGATGTAAGAAAATATGTCCACGTTATTCTTATTTAAAGAAATACAAACAAGAAATGGTGAGCTTATTTTAAAAATCAGGTTGACAGTGTCTAGCGCTCGGAGGATGCAGGGAGGATGAACTGCTTCTTAACAGGGTCAAAGGTAAATGGTGCAGCCTTTTGGGAAGGGAATTTTGCTCTTCCTATGAAAATTAAATCAGCACATGTTTTTAAACCATTATTTCCATAGCCAGGAGTATCCCACAAATATACTCATAAATAACAAGAAATAGAAACAAATGAGATATTCATCCTTTGGGGTTGGTTGATTAATTTATGCTTCATCCATACAATGGAAAACACTGCAGCTGTAAAAACAATAAGATAGACACACGTTTACTGAGGTTGGGGGCTCCAGAATATTATATTAAGGGAAAAAATCGAGGTGCAACTGAGCATATAATATTCTATATTTTGTATAAAAATATGTAACAAGATACACACAAAAATGAAGAGTTTAGAGTGGGGAAGGGGTAGTGCTTGACCAAATGGAAGGGAAAGATGACCCCAGCAGTGGTAGCCAGGATGTTAGACCCAGCTCCTGAGTGATATTTATAACAGGAAAGAATTTGACCCAACCAGGAAGGTGAGAGGAGTTTGGGAGATAAAGGATGTATTTGACAATATCCTTTTTGCAGATAGTTGATTGCTATATTTATTTTTTTAGTAATAGGAAAAAGAAGATGAAAACTTTATGAAGATAATGAAAGGAAGGTTTGTATCAACAGATTCTGTAGTTTTGTGTTTCTTATACTGAAGACAGACCTAACAAGACAATCAAAGGATTCCCAAACCTTGTCAGGTGCTTGTTAGAAATATAACAGCTACATCTCCATCATACACCATAGCTCTGTTCCCTAAGGCAGAAAACCAAGTCAGAGGAAAGGAAATGTTAAGACATTTCAAGCAGGTGGATGGATCCGCTGTAAAACAGGGGTGGGAAAACTCCTTTAGGGTCATGTATCAGGAGACTCCTCCCCCCTACCCGGAGATATCTGCCTTCAGGCACCCGGAGACACTCATCTGGGTTGTCCAGGGAGCCAGAAATGCTCTGTGCTGTCAGCCTCAGGATGAACGTGTCCACAGGCTGAGGGCATCAGGGGAGGATGGGTTCCCGACTCACAGCCCCTGGGAAGGCAGGGCTCTGGCCGAACAGCTGGCCCCACGTGGCAGGCGATGGTGCGTCCAGCTCCATGGTGTTACTCTCCAGTAGCTGTGTCCTAGATAGCATCAAGGTCTCCTCGTTATTTGTTAAATGATTACGTGATCATAATGATTTTTGTCTGAGTGCATAATTTATTTACTTATTCCTAAATTCACTCTTAGACTCCTCATCATGCCATAAAAAATACCTGAGCCATAAATAGTAATACTTTGTTTGGGAAGGTACCTAACCAAAAGCAGCACCTGGAAGCCAGCTGAACTTTGACGTCAGATCAGCTCATCCATCATTCACCCCGTGTGACCTTAGGAAGACCCCTTGACATTTCAGAGTCTCAGTTTCCTCTGCTGCAAGTCTGTTGTTCTGTAGTTTATCACTAAATTAACCTCTGGGATTAGTGAATATGTGGATAATATATGCTTGATGATACGCTTTGCATTTGTATGAGGAGAAATAGCGAATTGTAGGAGAATCCTGACAGCCTCGGGGGAGAAGGCACACGTGAGCTACGGTTCCATGTGTGAATATATTTCTACATGCAGCCGAGTTGGAGAGTACCAGACTCCATTTTAGTGCTTCTATTAATTTGCAAGTGTCCTTTGTTAAGTAATTTTACCTCTCTGAACCTCATTCATTCAATCAATGATTATTGTACATTTACAAGTTTACTTTCCTTGAAAGAATTAATTGAGACAGTGGATTTGAAAGTTCTTGAAAAATATATTTATGTTTAAAATGATGTTTATGTGATTTATATTGAAGCTAAATAATGAAAGCACATGTTTTCCAGTTGGAAAGTGGGCACTGGATTTTCCCTCTCAGCTCTCTCGTTAAAAGCAGTACGATCAGTTTTACCTGGCATTCTGTCCTTTGGAATGTCCTTAGCGACCAGCCTGTGCTGAAAAGATCAGTGTGTGTTTGCCCTGATGTCCCTGAAAACTGAAGTCATGTCCACTTAGCTTTCAGTGTCCGGCGATTCTCTGGGAAATTTACCATTTGTTTGATGTAGGTATTACTTGCTCTTTTAATCAGAATGTTTAACCAAACACAGTGGATGAAGAATGCAGACCTTGAACACATATAAACTGTGTCGTGAACAAAATTTCACTTCCCTGAGCCCCAGCTTCTTCGTCTGTAAAGCTGGGAATTTCTAACCTGTGAAGTCAGTATGGAGATTAGAATTATTCTTAAAAAACCTTACACAGTGGGTTGAGAGTGAATTATAGCAGTTATTACTGTTATTCTCCTGTTTCATTGTGGTTTCCAGCACAGGTTTCAAGTCCGTGGAAGCGGGAATTTGACTTTGTATTTTCATTTTTGTCGGCATCAGGCACATACAATGCCTTACTCATAGTTAGCATTAATTGTATTTTTAAATTGAATCATCTTCTATGCTATCTCATGTTTTAAAATTAAGACTACTTTACCAAACTATAAAGAGTTCAGTGTTCTTGTAGAATTATTAGCAGATACAAATAAGAAAAAAGTGAAAACATTGAATTCCTGTTTAGAATCTCTTTTAACTTTTGTGTATATTCTTAAGACTATTTTCCATTTATTTTTTATGTAGCATATTAAAGGAACAATGACTCTGCTAATAATAGAAAAGTCTATTTTAACAAGTACTGTGAATCAGTATTGAGGATATTATCAGCATTTACTTTTTTTCTCAATATACTTCAGAATGGTGGTTTTATTTGTTTGAAATAAACGTAAACATTTTGAACAAAGCTACCATTCACATAAAAAGTATACCCTGTCCCCACGAAAATGACATATCAATCAGGTGGTTGTATGGAATTCTTTCAGAGCAACTTTAGTTTCACTTCTTGGGTATCATCTGTTTTGATCAGTTAATTTCATGCCAGCAGTTTTACTTCTCTTTTTACTGGAATAAATATTCTATTCATTTCTCATTGGATATATTTTTGTGATTACAATGAAATATTGAGAGTCTTAGGGAAGTTCAGTTGACCCTTGAACTGTGGGACTCTATTTATATGCAGGTCTGTTCAACAGTAAATATTGCCCCACTGCACGAGCCCCATGGTTGTTTGCAGCTGCGGGTGTGGACCCTCGGATGGGGAGGGACCCTATATGTGGAGGGCCAACTACTAGCTATGCTCGGATTTTTATCTGCATCAGGATTGGCCCCCTGAGCCCCACTCCAAGGGTCACCTACAAATGGATAGAATAGTTTATCCAGTAACACATTAAAAAATGGAAACTAAAGTGTAAAACTTTAAGTGAAATTACTCTGTTTCCGTCCTGTGTTGGCTGATAATAACTGAAACCAAACACCAACAAAGGACAATCGGATGCCCTGGCGTGCAGGTGGTGGGCTGGTTTTACTTCTGCTTCATAGGACATGATCAGAACACATGACCACTCTTGACCGACAGGCATCCAGACTGGCTGCGACAGTGCCAGGTTCTAGCTGTAAAGTGTGTAAGAAGATAAAATGATAATTGTGAAGAGTTTTCCAAAGGCTTCAAAAATCAAGTATACTTTGATAATAAGTGTGCTATCTGTCATTAAACACTTCCTAGATAAGATCCTGGGTGTTCATTGGAAGGACTGATGCTAAAGCTGAAACTCCAATACTTTGGCCACCTCATGCGAAGAGCTGACTCACTGGAAAAGACTCTGATGCTGGGGAGCATTGGGGGCGGGAGGAGAAGGGGATGACAGAGAATGAGATGGCTGGATGGCATCACCGACTCGATGGACACGAGTTTGAGTGAACTCTGGGAGTTGGTGATGGACAGGGAGGCCTGGCATGCTGTGATTCATGGGGTCGCAAAGAGTCGGTCACGAATGAGCAACTGAACTGAACTGAGATAAGATTTTTAACATATATATTCATTGATTTATGAGATATTCTATCACCTTGTAGAGGTGCATTTTGTATGTTTTATGACGTTATGTATGCAGGCTTCCCTAGTAGCTCCAGCTGGTAAAGAATCCACCTGCAATGCAGGAGACCCCCGTTGGATCCCTGGGTTGGGAAGATCCCCTGGAAAGGGGAACGGCTACCCACTCCAGTATTCTGACCTAGAGAATTCCATGGACTGTATAGTCCATGGAGTCACAAGGAGTTGGATACAACTGAGCAACTTTCACTTTCACTAGGTATGGTTAGATCAAGTTAAAGTCACTTCAAATGCATGTTAAAGGCAAGGTCAGACCAGACCTCAAAACCTCTGGAACAAGTGCTGTCGATGTGATGGAAAAATATCAGATTCTGTCCGACTCTAAAGCATTTATAATTTAGCCCGTTGGAAAAGCAAGAGAGAAACAGTACCCAGCAACACATAAGTAGAGCTCATGTCTGTTTAAATTTATTCCTTGGGTGATAATGTAAACTTAAAAATAATGTACACTTGGGTGTTGCTTGTTCTGTTAAAATCTTCATGTTTATAAATTGAAACATTTAGAACACAAACCTAAATTGAGAATCTGCTGTCTAGTGTCTGATTTGACAATGGAGCACTGAGGGTCATTTTGTCTGTAGGTTATTACCCTAGGCTGGAATTAATGTAAGACCCTCAAGGGCAAGGCTCTTCTGCACATGCAGTGGACTTCGGTGTTTAATCTTCTTGTCCAAGAATGTTCTGTTAATAGTGTTGAACTAGAAGCAGTGCCCAGGTGAGGAAAAGGGGCATCTTCAGATGGCCTGGCCGTGTCATTAGTGAGTGTGCAGTGTCAGCCTCGTGGAGGACGCTGGTGGTGGCTTCCCTCCTCGTGTCCTCCCTTCCTTTTGGTGGAGGGCGGACCGCCATCCCTTCCCTGAAGAAGTGTAACTTCTGGCCTGATCTTCCATTCTTTCCCTAAAGCCGTATCTCTAATCAATTCATGAGTTTCCTCTTCCAAGAAACTCATCAATTACCCTTCCTGGTCATTTCTGAATGCCCTTTTGTTTTGGCAATTATGCATCCTATTTTAACCTTGTCATTTTCTTAATTTTTTGTAATTACCCCCAAGTTATTGTGTATGCTTTCAAGGTTTTCAGCAGCTCTCTCTTGAGTGCTGGCTTCTATTTTTCCTGCGAGGTGGCAGTTCCTTCTGTCTAGCCGTGACTTCTGCTCAGTCTTCTTCTCTGCCAAGGAGCATGAGTTGTTAAAGAAATTCTTAACTGAACAAGCCTGGGCCTTCTAGAACTAAAATCTGAGATGAGAAAGATCGGCTGCTCTCATAGCTTTTAGTCTTCAGTGTTTACCTGCGGTTGAAAAACTGAAAACTTAAAACCATTATGACTCTGGGTGGAGTCATAATAACAAGAAAATTGGAATAAAAATAGAACACTGTGGGTAATTTTGGTGCAGTAGAGAACAGAAACTATCTATCATTGATGAATGTTACGTGCTTATTTGTTTGAAAAGAGTCATGCTCTGTTTTGCATTTTGGTTTTTCTGTTATTATGACTCCACAGTAAATAATGTTGTGGATCAAAACCTCCTAGGATGAGGAGTTTTGAAAGAAATGTCGTGTGTAGCTCTGCTTCACGTGGGCTGCATATTGTTGCACCTCATCGCAGATGAGATCAGATCAGAAAAGTGACTTGATACGTTTCTAACTGTAAAATGAGTGATAAGACAACAAAACCTTAAAAAAATCAAGTAGCAGTTTCTCTCAATTGACATAAATCACATATAAGTGATTTAATACACTTAACATGTACTGGGCTCAGAATGTGAGGCATTTCCCATTGCCTGCAGCTACTGATGAAAACACCGTTTAAGCATCTTGCTGAAATAAAATGCACACTGAATCCAAAACAGTAATTTACTCTTGTCTGCTTTATCAGGCAATCAGCAGAGGAGTTTCATTTAATTCCCTTTGCCAGAAATGCCAATAAAGCCGGGGAGTTTTTGATCCCTCACTGTCTCTGACTCAGGGTTTTTGTGACCAAATGAAAGCGACATCGATTCTTTAATTGATTTTTGAAATTCATTGCCTGCCCAGTATCTTTACCAGTTTTTCCCTTTTATTATTTTGATACCACTTTGTCACTACAGCTGAGTGTTTTATTCCTTCCCTAAGAGGCAAGGTTAATACTGAGCAGCAGTGGAGTTTCAAAGGCTAAGTGTAAGTCATCAATGCTAAGTGGGCTATGGTGAACTAAAAGTTTTAGTGAATTATACAGCTTCAGAAAAATAAAGCTTGGATTCCTCTATACATAGGAGATTCTTTTGGACTCAAGCAGAAAGAGAAATGCTCACTGTTGAATAAAAGAGAGGCTTTACCTTTATCACAGCTGCGGGCTTATATTCTGTGAAATGCTTTGTATTAATGAAGCAGAGGTGTTGAATTGATGTTTGATAATAGAACATACACAGATGAACCGAGTTGTCTTTTCATAGGGTGGGCGCCATCCAAACACTTTTGTTGAATTTGTGCTAGTGTTAAAAATCATAGTTAGGGACCGGATTTTTTTTAATTACAAAAGTTAGTAGTGTGCGGTCCATCTACAATGTTTTTGTAAGGGACCAAACAACCTAGGGTTTAGACCTGTGTAATGTAGACGGGGTCATACATATAATTTTCAGAAGCAAAAAGCAGCATTTAAAATTTTCATTTCTGGGAAAGGGTTATTGGCTGCCAGTACCAACCACATTCTGGAAAGATGCTTTTAGGTGAATTCAGAACTTAGCTGCCAGTAATTAATAGCAATATTTTGGAAGAAAAATTATCTTTTCCATGAGTAGTTTTAGTGGGAAGAAAGTCAGAAACTTGAAGAGGAGAGAGGCTGGAAGGTCCACAGGAACACTGAATTGACAAGTGAGATTGTTTGGGCCCTTTGTCTTGATCCCACATATTTTCTGTAGCCCTGGCAGCTCTTTCCCGAGAGCTAAGATGAGAAATAGTCAAAGCTGTTCGATATTCAATATTCAAATATTCAACAGCTGATCTCCTGTTGAGAGCACACAGAGTTACTATCCACAAGACTGTGTAATAGTGGTTCAAGTCAAGGCATGTTTCTTATTTATTCATATTTAGGGTTTGTCTATATTGATTTTTGAAGAAGAATCCACGGCAGGGCAAAAATCAGTTCTATAAGTAAAAGTCACATTTCTCCTTGTGAATAGAACGAGTAGGAAGAGACAGGCTTTTTGGAAGTTGTAAAGTATCAGAAAACAGGTTTCCGCCTTACACTCAATAACACGCCTCACAAATCAGTCAGCACTGCAAGCACGGAATACGGGTGCCTGTCAGCAGTCTCTGTGCTGATCTGGGTGCTGTGAAATGCCCCCGAGCATCCTTCCCTTCCATCCTCGGTGCTGGAAGCCCGTGTGACATTCAGTGTTCTCTGTCAGCACCGTCCAAACACGCATCACAAAGTCTACGCACTCATACCTGGTAAATAAACCCGCATCAGACCAGCCACTGACTCCCCATTCCAGCTGTCTGTCCATGGAATATACTGGGTCTAACGATCCTGATGCTGGGAAAGACTGAAGGCAGGAGGAGAAGGAGAAGACAGAGGATGAGATGGTTGGATGGCATCACTGACTCGATGGACATGAGTTTGGGTAAGCTCTGGGAGTTGGTGATGGACAAGGAGGCCTGGCGTGCTGCAGTCCACGGGGTCACAGACTCGGACACGACTGAGTGACTGAACTGAGCTGTTGGGATCTTCAAATGCTGGTTGAGAAGCTTCTCCCTCCACAATGATTGTTCTCCAGTCTTTCCTTCTACTGAGGAGGAAATAGAAACATCTCTTTGCTTCTTTCAATACCATAATGTTTGGTAATTTCCCTATCACAGTAGAAGTATTTTAAAGCAATTTCAAATCTCCAGTGAGGAAGTACCATGCGTTCAATGTCTATTCAGGTGTAAGAGACTCTGCAGCGTTCAGACATAGGAGGATGCTCTAAGAGGCAGACTTGTCACCTGCTTCATGAATCGCTGCTCTGTTGATTCTGGCCCAGAGACTGCAGGCTTGGGGAGAGGGAGCTAGTGAATTGGAGGGGGTTAGTATTGTATTGTTTTTAAGTATATTTATTTATTCATCTGCGTCAGGTCTTGGGGGCTTCTCAGGTGGCACTGGTGATAAAGAACCTGCCTGCCAATGCAGAAGATGTCAGAGATGTGGGTTCAATCCCTGGTTCAGGAAAACTCCCTGGAGAAGGAAATGGCAACCCACTTCAGCGTTCTTGACTGGAGAATCCCAGGGACAGAGGAGCCTGGTGGGCTACAGTTCCTGGAGCTGTAGACTCGGACATGACTGAAGCGACTGAGCACGCATGCACATCGGGGCTTGTTTGTGGCACCGGGGATCTTTACTGCACCAGGCAGGGTCTTTGTTGTGGCATCTGGGCTCTGGAGCATGAGCGCTTAGTAGCTGTCGTATGCGGATTGCGGCGTGTGGGATCTTAGTTCCTTGACCAGGGATTGAACCCACATTCCTTGAACTGGAAGGCAGATTCTTAATCACCAGACAGCCAGGAAAGTGCTTAAGACTGTGTTTTTAATGCAAAGTTTCTCTTCTTGATTGCTGTGTATAAGAATATGTAATTAAAAATAAAGAATCCGATTGAAAAAGTAACAAAAATCTGTCTTGATCGGTGAAGCTGGTGGCTTCTTCTTGCTAATTCTAGTTCGGAAATTCTCCTTGCAAATGGTGAGCTTTAAAGTTGTGACTGAGTTTATTTTCGGGCTTGGAGGTTTGATGTGTAAAGTGATAATGGACTCAGGGCACCACTATTCGAGTTAATGGACAAGCATCTATTGTTTATAATATGCTGGGTGAATTAAATAGTATCAAATTTTGATTTGATTTGATACTTTAGGGTGGTGATTCTCAAACTTATTCTCAGGACTCCTTTAAGTACTTCAATAATTGTGGACTGCAAAGACCTGTGTTTACATGGGCTGTATCCATCAGTAGTTACTATACTGCAGTCCCACCAACAGTGTGTGAGTGTTCTCTTTTCTCTAGAGCCCTACCGAAATGTGTTATTTACTGTCTTTTTGATGTTAGCCATGCTGTGAGGTGCTATTTCACTGTGATTTTGATTTTCATTTCCCTGGTGATTAGTGATGCTGAGCATCTTTTCGTGTGTCTGTTGGTGGTTGCTCCTATTTTGACCATTGGCGTTCTTTCGGCTTGGCGCCTGTGTTCCTTTGACGTGTCCCTTTGACGAGTTTTGTTGTTTTAAGAGCTCTCTTTGTTTCTGTTACTACAGGTGTCTCCTTGCTCGTCTTGTGCTGTCTGCCTTGGAATCCCGTTTGTCTAAGGACCCCTGGTTGTATGCCCTCACACTTGGCGGCACCCACTGAAACTCCTGGCTGAAATCCACATGCCCCTCTTTTGCTGTCTCTTCCTCCTGTGCCCTGCTCTAGGGAAGTCGTCGCTCTGTCCTTTCTTTCCTGGAGGAGTCTGTCTGTCCTGAGATTCCAGCCTGGCTGTTGCCCTGTGATCCCACTTCTCCGATGGGTTCATGGTTGTAATTCTGTGGATGATCTGACTTTTTCTTGTTGTTAGGATGGGAGCAATTCTCGTTGCGGCTTTTTACATCCCAAGGTGAAGCTGGGCCATTGTGATGTGGGAAATGTTTGAGAGGACAGGATGGTCATGGAACACTTAGAGTTACACTTGGGAATCAGTGTGAACTGGGTCCATAGGTCCTGGTCTCCAGTTTGGAGTGCAATAGAGAAGGGCTGGACCCTGAGAGCTTGACTAAGGGACTTATCTGGTCCAGGGTGACCTGTGGGCCTCCTTGATCTTGGTCTGGGCTCCCAGGCCAGGCCAGAATAAGGCCAGCCCATGGTGGACCGTGGAGAGGCGGCGGCCTTCCAGCGCAGGCTGTGTGGTATATCACTGTTTAGCGTGTGTGACAACCTCTGGCGGGCTGACCTCTGCTGCAAACGTCACTTCTCAGTGTCCAGTTGTAGCTGAATGTTCCAGTCCTAAGGGCTCTTGCTTATGTTCAGAGAACAAAGTATCAGCTTCTAACACTGATGGTTTCTATTTCAGGAAGACAATTCAGGAATGTCTTTTAAGAAAACGTTTCCCTTAAGACACAACACAAAGAAAAAAGGTATGTCATGTAGATGTTGGAGAAATAGAAATGTATATATTCTGTAATAATTCAGCCACGCGCGGGGATATTGTAAGGTCCTGTTACAAACAGCTAGTCAGATTTGTCCCCTGAAACATAGTTAAAATATGCATGAAACACTTGACAGAGCAAAGGTCTTATTTCCTGCCCCCATAAAGCCTCATAGTAATAACACCACCAAATTAGAAAATTCCTTTCCTAATTTCTTCCATACCTATTCATTTATACTCATAGTGGTTTATATTTGTAGTTTTAAAAGCAGTTTGCAATAGATTTTCCTGTGCATACCTTCTAGTGTAGCATATCAACCATGAGGAGCAGGACATGATGTGTCACAGTATGAAATGACGCAGCATGTTGCAGACTGTGAGGATGGATGTGTTCTTAACCGTTTGGCTTTTTATAGAGTAAGTTGGGTGTTTTATGGATGGGGAAACAGGCATAGACAAGGTGCATCCTTCCTAGAGTCGCAGGGTGATTTCCTAGGTTCCTGAGCTTGTAACATTGTAGCCAGAACTCACTCCAGGGTATGCCTTCCTTTTTTTTTTTAAGTTATTATTGGATTTGTTACAGTATTGCTTCTGTTTTAGGGTTTTGGTTTTTTGGCCTCAAGGCATGTGGGACCTTAGTTCGCTGACCAGGGATCAAACCCGCACCCCCGGCATCAGGATGCCAAGTCTTAACCACTGGACCACCTGGGAAGTGCTCAGGGTGTCTCTTCTGAGGTCTGAAGTCTCCTATCTGGGGGTAGGGGTAGAACCCTATAGCTCACCCTTGGGGCCTTGAACAGTGGCTCAGATCCCCATCAGGAGCTTGTAGGCTCTTTCAGTTCAGTTCAGTTCAGTTACTGAGTCGTGTCTGGTCAGTTCAGTTCAGTTACTGAGTCGTGTCTGGCTCTTTGTGACCCCATGGACAGCAGCACGCCAGACCTCCCTGTCCATCGCCAACTCCCAGAGCTTACTCAAACTCATGTCCATCGGGCCAGTGATGCCATCCAACCATCTCACCCTCTGTCGTCCCCTTCTCCTCCTGCCTTCAAACTTTCCCAGCATCAGGGTCTTTTCCAAGGACCCTTTGCATCAGGTGGCCAAAGTATTGGAGTTGCAGCTTCAGCATCAGTCCTTCCAATGAATATTCAGAACTGATTTCCTTTAGGATGGACTAACTTTCCTTTAGGAGTATATGCTCTGTGGGCATACTTTGTTCCCCTACAAAGCACCTGCCGGCTCCTTTCTTTGAAGTGTGGTGATTACAACCCTGTGAGATAGTTGTGTCCTGTGAAAGGAACTAGTAGTCAGGATTATCCAACACTGTGTTGCTCCCCTGCCCTTCCTCCGTGGGCTCCATGTGTGGGGACCTGTGGTTGTTCCTCTTGAGGAAGGTAGAGGAGGAGTGTTTGTCATGGGAGAGGTTGAAGAGGTCCCTGGTAGCTCATACAGAGGCGGGTTAGCCCCAACTCCCATCTGGTGGGCAGGTAGTCACATCTCACATCTCAATAGCTGACTTCCTTTAGCATCCATGTGTGGTAAAACCTGGTGGCTCAGGTGGTAAATAATCTGCCTGCCAGGCAGGAGACCTGGGTTTGATCCCTGAGTCAGGAGGATTCCCTGGAGGAGGAAATGGCAACCCACTGCAGTATTCTTGCCCGGAGAATTCCATTGGCAGAGGAGCCTGGTGGGCTACAGTCCATGGGGTTGAAAAGAGTCAGACTCGACTGAGCGAATAATACTAAACATAGATTAAACCAACCCCGTGGGAAGCCTTGAAGGGAAAAGAGAGGTGAAGGAACAGTTGGAAGATTTCCTGTGGAAGAGGTGAGCATGGAGTCTTGTCAGACCCCAGGAGGCAGAGCCACCAGGAGTCGGACGGGGCCCAGGGAGCCTGGGTCAGGGGAGCACCAGTGGTTTCAGGCTCCAAGACGGCAGAGTTTGTTGTGTGACCTTTCATGCTATTTCTCACCTAGATCCTGGGAGGAGTGACAGATCCAGGGAGACAGGGCTCCTCAAACTGGCCCTGTGTTGTGACGTTTTGGGTTTCAATTTTAAAACTGCAATGTAATTGTCGGTGTCTCCACAATCAAAATCTTCCAACCACGATTTCCGTTGAATGTGGGGGAATGTCTACCTTTCCATTTTCTACTCTTCTTGGTAACTTAAGAGAAAAGTCCTCATTCATAAACACCAGTAAGGTGATCAGAGAAGATATTTTGTTTTCAGGAAGAGAGGTTTTTATAAAGTGGATCCCAGGTATTAAAAGGCGAAGGTACTGTTTACCCTACAGGGGAACAGAAGGCCATGTGGGCCCCAGGTTGCCACCTAGTGGCCAGAAAGAAACCTGCTGAGCGTCACCAATAAGTGTGTCCATGCAGTTTAAGGGACTTCCTTGTAGCTCAAATTGTAAAGAATCTTCCTGCAATGCAAGAGACCAGGGTTCAATCCTTGGGTTGGGAAGATCTGGGCAATCCACTCCAGTAATCTTGCCTGGAGAATCCCATGGACAGAGAAGCCTGGAAGGCTACAGTTCTTGGGGTTGCAAAGAGTTGGACATGACTGACTGACACACACCTGCAGTTTAGGGTGTGTCTAAGCCCCTACTTCTCTTTCCTTCTTGCTATTTGATTTTCCACAGAAGGATCCTCAAAAGGCGACAGCTCACCTCAGAGAGGCATCTCCGTGGACAGAGTCCACCCCATCTTCCTTTCCAGTCTCTCTGTACCCTTTCCCTACAGTCAAGGACCTGCATACTTGGAAAAAGTCCCTTTAAATGCTGTCGGCTTTTATGGAGCCTTAAGTGTATAAACTGTGTATTGAACCATCTGCTGTAACAATAATTTAAAAATATGCACGGATCCCACAATTCCTACACAGACATCTCCTTCTGATTTTTATTTTCATTTTAACAACCTTGCCAGGTGACGATAGTCATTTTACAGAGGAAGAATCAGAGTGATTACCTGTCTTGTCCTTCATAGCAGGGGTGACAGAGGAAACAGCAGGGATTCAAGCAGCTCCAGCCCGCTTCCCCCTCCCCATTCTTGCCAGGGAGGCGTTGAGTTGGGTGCTGGGGGTGGGGGTGAGCTGGGTCGTGGCTGTGGCCCCGGAAGTGGGGCTTAGGGTGGGCTTGTTGGTAACGCCGGTCCTGAGAGCCTGATGAGGGGGCTGTGAGTGATGTCAGGACCCCAACCCCCACCCCCAGCCTCCGGTTTGTTTGCAAGTGTCCAGGCTGCCTCTGGGCTCTACCTGGGAGCTCTGAAGTTCAAGGACAGCTTCAGAGGCCTCTGAGCGGTGTTTCACCCAAGCACAGGGCATAGAGCTGCTGGAGATCATTGTGGCCCAACACAAAGCTTTGTTTAGGGGAAGGGGATGAGCCTGTTTCACACCTCACTTGGACAGCGTTACCTTCCGTCCTGAGTACTCACGGCTGTTAGCACCCATCCATCCTGTCAACTTCTGTAATCCATGCTTCAGAAATCTCAGAAATCTTACCGGTTGCCACACTGTCTCCTAAACATTGCAGTGCCTTACCTTTTGTGAGAGTTTGCAAGTTTCATTTTTCTAGGAGACTGAGGCAGTTTTAAGTCCCTGAAGTTTAATTCAAAACAGTAAAATTTTTTTTTTTCTCACTAAGAATAATTTTTGACTGTGTTCCATTACAATTATTTTTTGTTTGTTTTTGAGAACTGGGAAGTGGTGAAGAAATCAAAGAATAAAAAAAAAAATTATTTTTTTTCCCCTCTGTGATTTCCACCTGCTTTTCTCTGCTTCAGAGCTTGCAGTTCCTGGGGCAGAATCCCAGGAGCAGCACCGTGCTGCCCAGTCCCCAGGCGGCCTGGCTTCTGAATCCCTTTTTGCACAGGTGGGTCTCCTGGCCATTTGGGTCCCTTGGGTGCTGTGAGCTGGAGAACCACCAGCTGCATCTGGGCCAGGCCAGATGCTCACTCTGCTTAAAGGCGTCACCCGAGGCCTTTTTTTGTGGGGGAGGTGGAGGCTATGATTTTAGTCAATCTGGCAACTTAGAAATGGTTAAAAATGGATTTTCGACATTTTTAAAAAGCGATCAGTTAGCTTTTCTCTGTGATGGCCTGTTACTGATTGTCATTCATAGAGCTGCTAACGGTTGGTGAGAGTTGGGAGATCGAGACAGTACCCTCTCAGGAGTGGGGACACAGACCCCAGAGACCCCACTGCCAGGCCTTTAAAAAAAGACCTTATTGAATTTGCTGCAGCGTGTTGCTGCTCACTCGCTCAGTCACGTGTGACTCTGAGACGCCAGGCTTGTTTCTGGTTTACGTTTTGATTTTTTGGCCACCAGGCATGTGGGAATCTTAGCGCCCTGACCGGGGATCGAACCCACACCCTTTGCATGGACAGGAGAAGTCTTAGCCCCTGGACCACCAGGGACATCCTGCCCAGCTGTGGGATTAACATGGCTTTAGTGCAAATTGCATCGTGGCTGTACTGTGATTTCCTGAGCTCTCTTTTGACTGTCTGCTTTGTTTGGTGGAAACAGCCCACTCAAACAAAATGAATCATCCAGATTTATTGTTTAGTTCTCATGTCTTGTCCCTGGGTAAAACTGGGGGACTTCTCTGCCGTGTGCGGTCTTCATCAGAGCCACCTTGAGCAGAACGGAATTCTCTGGGTTTTGGGGCGCTCAGCCCTCATGTTCTCCCACCCCAGAGTGACCCCTTGTGCAGCCTCCTCTTCCTACCAGGTGGCCCGTGGATGAGTCTCTGCTCTTGGGAGCTGCCATCAGTTACCCACAGCGCTCAGTGAGGTTAAATTGTGACTTGGCTTTCCTTGTAGATGGAGCCTTCTTTTTTTTTTTTTTGAAGACTCTGGCTATTAGTAAGGAGGTGTGGGAGTCCAGCGAGTGAAGTGAGTTGCTCAGTCGTGTCCGAGTCTTTGCGACCCCATGGACTTAGTCCATGGAATTCTTCAGACCAGAATACTGGAGTGGGTAGCCCTTCCTTTCTCCAGGCATCTTCCCAATCCAGGGATCGAACCCAGGTCTCCTGCATTGCAGACAGATTCTTTTACCAGCTGAGCCACAAGAGAAGCCTGAGTTCTAAATTCCGTTACTGTGTTTTCCCATGTAGGCTGGTGAGTGCACCCCTGCTCTACAGGTAAGGAGGTTATCCATGCAGACGGTTACTCCACTGTAGTACTCCACTCTTGTTTTACCCAAGGATGAGGAAAGCTGAGAGCAAACCAAATGCTTCCTGTTGGCTCGGTGGCCCGGGCCCCAGTCTTGTGCTGTGAATGCCATGCATCCACCATCACGTCTCACTGAGCATTCTCACAAGTGCGCTGTCCGCAGTAACTAACCAGTTGGTGCTTCTTTCATTCGTAAATCATGAGTGCTGTTATTTGAGAGGGGCTTCCCAGGTGGCGCTAGTGCTAAAGAACCCGCCTGCCAATGCAAGTAGATGCAAGAGATCTGGCTTCGGTCCCTGGGTTGGGAAGATCCCTTGGTTACGCGAGACACCTGCTGAGTGATATTCTGTGATCCTTTACTTTGATGTAAAGTGATGCTTGGGTTTGCCACATGGGACAAAGGACGGTAAGCACTGCCCCTGCATCCAGAGTCTGCTAACAGTCCTGGACCACGGGCTAAGCTGGTCCAGGAGATGGCATGTAGCTACTCCAGGGAGGGGGGCGGGCAGTAGAGTCTCAAGATGTGAACGGCAAAGAGGCTGAGGTTGTTTTAGGGGCAAGGAGGGATAAAGGCCTGGAAATGCCCACTTCTAGGCAGAGTGAGCAGCCATCGCTCAAGACGGCTGCTGGAGACCGAGTCCTCGCGAGGATGTGACTTGGACTGTTTCTCCTGCAGGGTGCTTTGCAGTATGTATGCCTCTCAAACAGCAGTCTACATCATGGAGTTTTTCTTGAGGCTGTAAAATCAGAGATAAGTGCTTATTTTGTATCTCCAGATGTCATCTAGGTTACAACTTAAAACAACAAGTGGTGGGTCTATGACTTAAATTTACTTTCATTTCAGGAGGGGGCTATTCTCTATTTGCCAAGTTTTCTGTGATGAGCAGCACATTTGAATGTAGAAAACAGAATTATTTTAGCAATAAAGACCCTTACCGGTTGCAGGAGAGTGCACCATGTTGATCTATGCATTGGCAGGTCTCCGGGTGGGTCTTCAAGTCACTGTCAGAGAGTCTGTGAATTCAAACTACTTTCCGATCTGATTTGTAAAAGGGCTTGGGGCTTTCTGGGTGGCTCAATGGTGGGCGCGGTTTTGATCCCTGGGTTGGGAAGATCCCCACTCCCACAGTCTTGTCTGGAAAATTCCACGGACAGAGGAGCCTGATGGGCTACAGTCCACAGGGTTTTGAAAGACTCAGACACGACTTAAGGACTAAAACAACGACAAAACACAAAGACTTGGTAAATGTCTTTGCCGACTTATTTAAACATGAGCCTCGCTTACAGAGCAATCAGAGGCCTACGTAACTGTTACCAAATACAAAAATTAAATGCCATCTAACTTAGGGTTTCTAACTTTCACAAAGTAATTACTCCTTAAACCAAAACATTGGATTCATTTTCACAAATTTGAGCCTGACATCTTAATTCATAACGAGCAGCTGCAGCAGACTCCAGCCATCTCAAAACCAAGTGAAAATGAAGAGGAGGTTTTAAAGCAAGTATTGAATACAGGACTTAACAATACGTTCAAATCACACGACTGTAAAATGGGCATCAGGGGACTTCTTTGTGGACAAAGGCAGCGGTTTTTCTGATTTCATCCAGCTGTTGTGGTTCTTGGTGGCCTCTGACCTCCCACGACTGTCAATGAAATCAGCCTTCTCTTGAAAATCTCAGTTCTTATTCCTTTTCCTCTCTGCTCCAACTTTCAGATTCCCTCAGCTGCTGTTGCTGGCAGTTTAATCTCTCCAATCAACTCTCCTAACAGCTTCTCTGATTTCTTCCTTTATGACCGGCAGCTCCCCCAGCTGTTCTCGCCTATCTTTTTCATCTCACTTGCCAACATGTCAGGTCTTCAGAATAGCCTCAGTCTAGTTCTTTGGCCCCTGAGTTCAATTTAACTGGAGCGCTTATTAGCAAAAATATTTCTATGTTAATTATGTTAGTGGAAACTTGACACACCGATGTGTTTAGGAGCACATATCTGTAATAGAATAGCCATTTTCATGCTATGTTGATGGACTGGCAGAGGTGCTCATGAACTTTAAAATACCTGAAATCAAAGCAGAATTGTCAGAGTCAGATAAGAGCCTCAGTGGGTGGATTGGCAGCTTTTTTTTTTTTTAATTTATTTTAATTGGAGGCTGATTACAATATTGTGGTGGTTTTTGCCATGCATTGGCATGAATCAGCCATGGGTGTACATGTGTTCCCCATCCTGACCCTCCCTCCCTCCTCCCTCCCCATCCCATCCCTCAGGGTCATCCCCGTGCACCAGCCCTGAGCACCCTGTCTCATGCATCGAACCTGGACTGGTGATCTGTTTCACATATGGTAATACACATGTTTCCATGCTATTCTCTCAAATCATCTCACCCTCGCCCTCTCCCACGGAGTCCAAACGTCTGATTTTACGTCTCTGTCTCTTTTGCTGTCTCGTGTATAGGGTCATCATTACCATCCTTCTAAATTCCATGTATATGTGTTAATATACTGTATTGGTGTTTTTCTTTCTGACTGACTTTGCTCTGTATAATAGGATCCAGTTTCATCCATCTCATTAGAACTGATTCAAATGGATTCTTTTTCATGACTGAGTAATATTCCATTGTGTATATATACCACAGCTTTCTTATCCATTTGTCTGCCGATGGACATCTGGGTTGCTTCCATGTTCTGGCTATTGTAAACAGTGCTTGGCAGAAGTTTTATTGCATTTCTTTATGTTGTGCTTGTGTGTGCCAACACTTTATAACTTGCAAGTGTTGATGTAAATCACACATTTCTGGTTTTAGCATTTTTCATTGGAGACTGAATATTATATTTTCCCTGCCTTTTACTGTTGAGGTTTTTGATGATCAGTTGCCGTGAAAACTGAGCGACGTTTTCTGCTTGTTGGTGGGGTACACCCAACATGCGCACTTTACAGTTTGCTGTTCTGGCTGGAGAGCCCCTGGCCACCTGGGATCCCTTGTATTAAGGGAAGGAAATACCACCACATGCCCTCCACTGCCCACTGGGAAACTGCAGGAGGGAGGAGCTAAAAAAATAAAAAACAACCTTAACTAAAATCTGACCTTTTT
Organism: Moschus berezovskii; assembly: GCF_049115385.1. Lineage (NCBI taxonomy): Eukaryota > Metazoa > Chordata > Mammalia > Artiodactyla > Moschidae > Moschus > Moschus berezovskii. The sequence goes on from NC_142470.1 coordinate 14,732,651, forward strand.
CTTAGAGGAAGAAAAACAAAAAGATCAAAATTCCGTTGCCCCATAGTCTCAGAGACCACAGTTGGCATAGCACTGGTCTGACCTCCTGTGTCATAATGCAGGGTCCTGCTTTCACCAAAATGGCCCTAAACACCTCTGCTCACCTCTGCATGCTGGCATTCCCCTCGTTCTTTTAGCCATAGGTCTCACACCACCATCTCATGAGCTGGAAACCTTTAAGTCAGTGTATTAATATCTGGGTTTTCTTTTCTTTCTTTTTCCAGCATCTCTCAAGAACCTCAGCAAGAATAAGAAAGTGGTTCCGTTTCCTGGTAAGAGAACGGTTATTGTGATGGTTTATGAGATGGGTCCTTGGCGGTTACCCCCGAAAATGTGTGCACAGCGCCCCTGCTGGGCCACCCCCGGAACTTCCATTTGGGGTCAGCGTTCACACAGCCTGTCTGGCTTGGAACAAAAGCTGACCCTCTCATGACTGTGTTCTGACCTCTGCAAGCCCTCTTTTGTATGGCACCATATTTAGGTGGATTGACAAAGGAGGGTTTTCACTCAGAAGGGTTTTCACCTGTCTGTCTGTCAGCCAGTGATTCAGTCCAGGCAGACTTTGCATTGTTGAACTATGCAGTTATTTTAAGATTTCACTGTATTTATAGATTTCACTGTATTTATAGCATTTTATTAAAAAAAAGGAAAGAAAAAAAAGACTTGTACTTGGGGTAAGAAGGTGCAGATTTTAGACAGGAGACTTTAGACAAATATGGACATTCTTAGGGGCCCTGAAATGACATGTTTTTAGTCACATTTAGAGACCTATTGGATTGTTCAATTCTGAAAGGAAATAATATAGAACAAGTGTGCAAGGCCAGAGACACCTCACTGATGATTGCATTTAAAAGGTGACGTGAACTTAGGGATTTTTGAATTGTGATTTATTCCATATCAATAGAGCACATATATTACTGTATATTAATGTTTAATGCAATTTCATATTAAAGAGTATGGTGATCTATTATTCATATCTCACTACCACTTTTAATTTTGCACATTCTAATTTTATATGTCTTTAGGGATGCTTTATGTGTGGGACTAGGCACTGCTGGTCCATTTATGATTTATTCCCTTTTTTAATTTATCAAACATTTCCCAAGTACCTTCCATGTGCCAGGCTGAGCTGAGCAGTTGGGAAAAAAGATGCCTAGGACACAACCCCTGCCCTCAGGCAGCTGCCGAGTGGGGACTCTGACCAAGCAGAGGTCAGCCCACCTGCAGGTGCAGGAGGGAGCCTGTGGGGAGTGCTGGGCCGGCTGTGGTTGGTGCGCAGCTGCAACTTCCTGGGGGTTTGCCAAGTGCAGTTTCGGCTCCTCCTGCCTCTCACCTCCTCGGCCTTTCATTTTCATATGATCGATCGTTACCTTGTGAAGGTTTTTAGTCTTTCTTCTATAATAACCCCCTCCTTTGTTTTTTCTCTTTAAACTTTTTGTGGTAATAATAAGTATCATGTGTACAGTTTGCCTTCCATATCCATGGATTCAACCAACTGCAGATAAAAAATATTAGGAAAAAAATTCCAGAAAGTTCCCCAAAGCAAAACTTTGCCAAGTGCAGGTGACTATTTACATAGTGTCTAACTGTACCGTGTAACAGCTGCTTACATAGCATTTGCATCATATTAAGTGTTCTAAGAATCTAGATGTGATTTAAAGTATACGGGAGAACGTGCCTAGGTTGTGTGCAAACACCACGTCCTGTCATGTAAGGGATTGGACATCTGTGGGGTCCCTGGAACCACACACATGAGGGGATCAGTGTTTCCAGTTAACTGTGGCCTTCGATCACTTATCACCATGATCTTACATTTCTGAAGATCCATACTTTCACCTGTTGTTTTTGTTTTTTTTTCAAGAGAGAAATAACTGAGACCCAGGAAGAGAAGGCAATCTGTCCAAGATTTTTCTGAATGTAGGTAGACGAACCAGGACTCATGAGTCACCTAAACCATCCTTTAAAAATGAAACAGAATAGTGGGGAGCTGTCCACCCTGAGCTCGGCACCGAGTGCTGAGAGTACAGGTGAGCTCGGAGCCGCTCTGCCGTCCCTGGAAGATCGTTGCTCCCGGGTTGGGACGCAGATGGGCGCAGACACAGGTAGAGGCTGTGCTGGAGACCCTGGAAATGCCCCGGGGCGAGAGTGGCTGACGTCCGGGGCCAGGAGAGAGATGCAGGGAGCGACGGGAGGTGTTTCAAAGGAGGGGCTGTGCAGGTGGACTGCGGGTCCGGGGGTCTGCGGGGAGGGGGCAGTGCTGAGGAGGGGATCAGGGCAAGGGGCCAAGTGTGGAGACGTGTGGAGGGGCGGCGGGAGCGGGCGGTGCAGCTGGAGCAGAAGGATGTTGGGGGGCTGTGTGAGGGGAAGAGACGGGGACGCAGGCGCCCCAACCCAGGTCCTCTGTGTCCCCGAGCGCAGGCGGGGCCAGGTGCCGGTAAAGGTATCAGCCCCAAGTATCTGTGTTCACTTCTCAGCTGCGCAAAGCTTGCCGCGGGGTGGAGGCTCTCCTGGGCGTCTCCCCTCCCAGCGCTGACTCAGGGATCTGGGGCCTTTGAGATGCTGCCACCTTCCAGAGGAGAGGCGAGGCAGGAGGTTACTTGAGACCCTCCCCAGGTCAGCCAGGAACGGGATTTCACGTTCTCAGCCCTGTGGTCGGACAAGGCCCTAGGCCCCGCCCCCATCCCAGGTGTGAGCTGGCTGGGACCGGTCCGTGGCAGCTGGACACTAGGGCTGGGAGCACAGCTGGGTCTGCTGGTCCCTGCTGCCACGCCCCTGGGTGTCACTCTAGGGGCGTGGTCTTTGTCCTGTAGAGAATGTTAAAGCAGGAGATTATGTGATCAGATTTGTGTTTTAAAATCATCACTCTGACAGCAGGAGGCGGGGATGGGAGAGGTAAGAGCATTACCGTCTGTAGCGTCTATTAGATGGTGGTGTCTGGACCACAGCCGTAGGGCTGCGCAGGAGAGACAGACTTTAGGGCCACATGGACCAGACCTGGCCGCGGAAGGGATGGGAGAGATGAGGCTGACGCTGGAGCTGGCGTTTCTGGATTGGGCTCTGGTGTAAAGTTACTCCTGCAAACAAGAGCAGGAGCAAGTTGGGGGGAAGGAAAGTATCTGTGTGCCGAGTTGTGAGGCGCTTGGCTTCTCTGGGGTTCTGCAAAACTCCAGCTGAAGGTGTCTTTCCCCGGGCTATTTCCAGCGGTGGTGTTTTCAGGTTTTAGGAACATCTTCTGCTTTCTGACGACAGAGGGCTTTTATTTCTGTAGGATTCGCTTGGCGTTGGCGCGCTCGGTTTGGCGGGTCGGAGGCTGATAAGCGCACAGTAATCTTCCTGCTCTCCTTAGGTGGTCATGTGTTGGTGCCTCTTCTGGAGAACAGTGGCTCTGGATTCTCCTGCAGCGATGCTTTGTTTTAATTTTCATGAAAGTGCCTTCCCTCCCTCTGTGACTCTTAGGAAAAGCCAGTGTTCCCAGTAGCCTGTCAACTTTTAAACAGTGAATGGATCACATTGCTAAATGAGAGCAAAAGCGATAAAGCATGTAAAAGCACGTTGTCAGTGTAATGTCATATATGAAAACTGTTTTCTTAATATTATCACTGTCATTTTGAAATCAGTGATATAGTAGCAGTGCTTGCCATTTTATGATTTAGCTCATGTGTTTTCGATGGCTACTATGTTTACTGGTGATTTTATTTTGTTTACTGAAACCAAGAAAAGGAACCAAATGACATTCTAGAGGAAAAAAATACACCTGTACGACTAGACACCCGAGCTAAAGAAGAAGACCAAAGAGAACCACCGATGGGACAGCAGTCACGAGGGTCATCACCAAGATGACCGGATGTGAGGCTTGACAGGCCAGAGTCGCTTGAGCCATCATCCCTGGGCCAGTCATCTGAACAGACACCTGGGAAGCAAGACTCATTTGAACAGTCATCCTTGGGACAACCATCCCAAGAACAGCTGACTCAGGGAGAAGACAACAACAAATGACATGGAAACAGAGTGTCAGCTGTACTTGTGAAGAACAAGTTTGAAGCTAGAAAGGATCAAAAGGCAAATGAAAATAACATCAGGCATTTTTTTTTTTCACATACTGGCATGCTGAAGAGGTATGCCAGTAGGATATTACAGTTGTGAATTTCATAGTTTGGTGCCCAGACATAAAGTTTTCAAACAATGATTAAGACTAAATGTATCTGGAATTCTTTCTTCTGTTCCCTGAGTGTAAAGCTGGGAGGGAGTTGTTGGTGAGATTGAATGGATGTCAGTCACGTGGCCTAGATCATCCCTGTTTCTTGGAACCTCACCCATATCTGGCATTCCAGGGTGACTCAGCCATCCCCAAATGATACATATTTGCATGCTGCTGCTCCTTAGTCACTACAGTCATGTCCGTCTCTGTGTGACCCCATAGACGGCAGACATATTTGCATAGTTATCCTTAATTAATTATTCCTATATAAAAGTGATTTCAGACATTATTGTAATACATATTGGGGCTTCCCAGGTGGCGCTAGTGGTAAAGAATCTGCCTGTCAGTGTAAGAGATGCAAAAAACACCCAGATTCGATCCCTGTGTTGGGATGATCCCCTGGAGGAGGAAAATGGCTCACTCCAATATTCTTGCCTGAAAAATTCCACGGACAAGAGGAGCCTGGCGGGCTACAGTTCACAGGGTCACAAAGAGTTGGACACAACTAAGCGACCGAACATACATGTAATACATGTGATATATAAATCTACACACAAACATATCTGCCTTATGTATACAGAGATACCTGCACATACATGTCAGAAATAGGCAATAGAACCCCAGCAAATGGTGTATTTTTGGTGATGAGGAGAATGGACTTTCAAGCCAGACTACACAAGTGTGACCTCTCCACTCACTAAGTATGTGAACTAGGCCTGTGTCTCATCCATTAATTGGGGCTAATAATAATGCCTGACTCAGGCTGTTGGGGTGATTGAAAATGATAATGGTTATTAAAAAGCCCTTCGAACAGTGATGAACACACGGGAGGCACTAAAAGCGTCGACTGTACCGTCATTTCATTTTGGTGGTTGTCTTCTCTGTTAAATGAGAGAAGGCAAGCTGGGCTTTCTGCTAAGATTATTACCAGATTTGACTCTTAGGAGGGTTACCTGAGCTGCCCCACTGCTAGAACAAAGTGGCAACAAGGATTTCAGGACTGTCAAGCCCCCGTTAAAAATCATACACGTTCTTCACTGTCTGTTAATTAGTAATACAATGTTTGCACATGGAAGGAGAAAGGAGAGCTATCGTTTCACCATTTCATGGTTTCTTGGTTCATTGTAGGCTTGACTGTAGCATTTGTTACACCTTGAGAAGGAAATTGTAGTCAAATGGAAACCGTCTTGTCTCTAGATATTTTTCGGTTAATTAATATGTGTCCGATGGAGAACCCATTGATTTTGACCTGGCTCCATTCTCATTGTATGTTTTGGTGCCTGAGAGGGAATTTAGAACTGCATGTCCCTTTCCTTCTGCCCAAGCCCTCTGTTCCTGTGTCTGGTGTGTGTTACTGTGGAAAGAAGATGGATTTGGGGTAAGAACCTCTGGTCCAGTCCATGTTGCTGTTTATGGACCCGATGGTCTTGACCTTGGTTTTCTGTAAAGCGAGAAGGATGTTGTGAGAGCTAGGAGTGAGTCCAGAGATCATGGCATTTACACCATCAGTTCAGTTCAGTCGCTCAGTCGTGTCCGACTCTCTGCGACCCCATGAATCACAGCACGCCAGGCCTCCCTGTCCATCACCAACTCCCGGAGTTCACTCAAACTCATGTCCACAGAGTCGGTGATGCCATCCAGCCATCTCATTCTCGGTCGTCCCCTTCTCCTCCCGCCCCCAACCTTTCCCAGCATCAGAGTCTTTTCCAGTGAGTCAACTCGTCGCATGAGGTGGCCAAAGTATTGCAGTTTCGGGGATTAGTTAATTGACCCAAAGACACGGGTGACTTGTGCAGCTTATAGGTGACAGGGTAGCACTTGGACTCATGGTTTCCTTTTTTTCTCCCTTAAAAAAATTATTTTTAGATACAAATCACTCAAATATTTACTCTTAGTATAGAATTATTGTAGTGACAAATGAAACTAAACTCTCTAAAATTTACAGTGTGTGCTGGTATAAGATAGAGTCTTTATTTTAATGGATACATAAATACTGCTTCACTTAAAATAGTGCATCCAATGATACCCACATTTGGGGCCTAACTTTAGCATGGTCTGGGTGCTGGAGGAGTAATTCAGCATTACAGTCAAACAAAAAAATTGAAATTCAAGCAATGCCATAGCAGCTCAGCACATTTAGAGAATGGGGGCTGGGAGCTGGGAGGGGAGAAGATGGAGAAGGGGCAGGAGGGAGACCAGGGGGTCTCCTTAGATCAACCGAAATGAGATGGCCACTAACCCTGAACTAATTTCAGAATCATTTTGAAATACATTTTCAAGGTTGTTTTCTGCATCAGTGCCTGCCCAGCAGCAAACCACTGCCTGGATGCACTTCTATTAGTTTCCATCTCATACTGTAGATCCTGGACTCTCCACACGACACAGATTGCGGCCCAGAAAATCACCCAGAATCCAGACTTTACAGACATACCAGCTCTTATGAGAACTGGGAGTGGACTGTGGCCAGACCACAGCTTTAGGAAGCTTTCCCTTTAACCTGCTTTTTTATGTCTTTCAGATGGCCAGGGAGTGGAAACCATTAAATTAAAAAAATCACCTTTGTATCCACTTGAAGTCAATTTTTCTTCCATCATGATGCTTCCATGTCACATACGGACAATTTAACAGCAAGAAATCACGTCCGGGGTGAAGTGAGGCCCCAAGCAATAGTGTCCCCTCAGGTGATAGAGATGAGGGCTGGGATCCCATATTGTTCTGACTCCTTTTCTTGATATTTCTTTTTAGTAAACATTTAGAAGAGTGAAATGTGGTTCTTTAAAATTAAGGCTCACAGGGATAGTTCAGAAAACCAGAAGAGTTTGGAATAACGTCTGTACATTTCCCCTCATTACTTTTTTTTTTCCTGGAATGTGTATTGAAAAGTATGGTTTCATTTTTATGCAACATGTAAGTTCTGAAACTCTAATACTTTGGCCACCTCATGCGATGAGTTGACTCACTGGAAAAGACTCTGATGCTGGGCGGGACTGGGGGCGGGAGGAGAAGGGGACGACAGAGAATGAGATGGCTTGATGGCATCACCAATTCGATGGACATGAGTTTGAGTGAACTGTGGGAGTTGGTGATGGACAGGGAAGACTGGCGTGCTGTGATTCATGGGATCACAAAGAGTTGGACACGACTGAGCGACTGAACTGAACTGAAGTTCTCACAAAGAGATATCTAGAACTTCCACTATGTGACGTTCAAAGCGTGAAAATATTTTATCTGCTGAATGATTAATTCCAAAAGGAAGAAAAAAATTACCAAGGTGAGCTGCAAAATGGATTTTAAAATTTACTTTTTCTTAATGACAAAAGTAATACCCATGTAGCTAAGTGCAAAGATTTAACAGTTTTCTTTAGCAAATATTTTAATTACAGCAAATAGTTCAGTTCAGTCAGTTCAGTCGCTCAGTCGTGTCCGACTCTCCGCGACCCCATGAATCACAGCACGCCAGGCCTCCCTGTCCATCACCAACTCCCGGAGTTCACTCAAACTCATGTCCACAGAGTCGGTGATGCCATCCAGCCATCTCATCCTCGGTCGTCCCCTTCTCCTCCCGCCCCCAACCTTTCCCAGCATCAGAGTCTTTTCCAGTGAGTCAACTCGTCGCATGAGGTGGCCAAAGTATTGCAGTCTCAGCTTTATCATCAGTCCTTCCAATGAACACCCAGGATCGATCTCCCTTAGAATGGACTGGTTGGATCTCCTTGCGGTACAAGGGACTCTCAAGAGTCTTCTCCAACACCACAGTTCAAAAGCATCAATTCTTCGGCGATCAGCTTTCTTCACAGTCCAACTCTCACATCCATACATGACCATGGGAAAAACCATAGCCTTGACTAGACGGACCTTTGTTGGCAAATAGTATATGCCTTCAAATCACTCTGTTCAGAGTTGGGGGTTGTTTCACTGAGCGCATAGAGCTGTTAGCTGTGTTTTGTTTGCATTCTAGTCATAGTTAAAGAAGCTGTAGGCTATTTGCCTTTGCATTTTGGTAAAAAAAATCATGTGCTGTCAACAAGGTTAAATTTCAAAATTAGAGATTTACTTTTTAATATTTTCTATTTAGTTGGAGGATAATTGCTTTACAATGTTGTGTTGATTTCTGCCATATAACAACATGAATCAGCCATAACTATATGTATGTCCACTCCCTTGTGAACCTTCCTCCCACCAAAATTAGAGATTTAAATATTGTCATCTCCAAGATACTGGGCATTGCTATGTTGAGGACTTAAGCATGTATTCTGTTACACTTATTGATATTATAGTTATAACCATTGGTAACAGGCTCGACAGTGTCAGCTTCTTGTATTTGATACTTAAAATGCTTTAACAGTTGTTCACTTTTGCATCTGCCATATGTTTTTAATTCTGTTCTCTCTTTTTTTTATAAACACAGAAACGCAGATCAGCAATCCCCTATTGCCACCGGACTGGGGAATGGCATGTCAAGTCTTCTGTCTTGGAAGTCCTCAATCTCTGCAATCGGTACATGTGGGAGTCTCCTTACTTAACTTTGGGTGAATAGGGGAAGTAAAAGTGAAAGTCGCTCAGTCGTGTCTTACTCTTTGCAACCCCATGGGCTATACAGTCCATGGAATTCTCCAGGCCAGAATACTGGAGTGGGTGGCCTTTCCCTTCTCCAAGGGATCTTCCCAACCTAGGGATCGAACCCGGGTCTCCCACATTGCAGGCAGATTCTTTACCAGCTGAGCCACCAGGGAAGCTCTTGGGTAAATGTGGGAATACGCATTAGTCTTCCTCCACTTAAAGGGAAGCAGGGAAGGAAAAGGTGAAGCATTCTCCTTTAAGCCAATGATGAAAATGATCTTATAATTTATCATCTGAACTAGGGTACTTTTGGTAGTGAGAAAGGCTACTAAAATAATTTAATATATGTATGTGTATATAAAGGGAGGGAGGGAGGGAGAGAGACATATACCCAGGTGTACATGTACACACACACACACACGCTCACACATACACACGCTCACACACTGAGAGTTATTGACCTCCAAGAGTGACTGAACTGAACTGAACTGAAACTAATTTTTACCACATTGTTGCATCTGAAGATGGTTCTATTAAAAAACAAGTTTTGAAACTTTTGAAAGCAAGTTTTGTATAAAATAAAAAGTATCCACATACGTTAAAGCAAACAGGGCTTTTTGATATAGATAATTTGAACTAAGAAAAATCATAATAACCACTCTTGGTACATATTCATGTTTGTTAATTGCCTTCCTAAAATTATATTTACTTAATACCATGTCCCTGTATTTTCAAAAGGTATCAACATTTAATATGGTCTAATTATTGCATCTTCTGTGCATACTATTATATTTTTAATTCAGAAAATACTCTCTCTAGAGGTGCTGAGGGACCTAGTAAACTCAGCAAATTTTGCTAAGTGTGAAAATCCTCACTACTATTTAAAAAATATTGAAATTAAATAATATTTCAGGCTAATATTTTTGTAGTTATTGCCCATTGCTTCCACTCAGGGTGCCTTTTGTTGACAAATATTTTTACAGAGCAAAACTCAGCAAAGAAGTTGTTTCTATTGATGATTTTAAAAATGTTTTGTTAAGTTTTTATGCTGCAGAATCACAGAGCCTCTCAATTTTGTGTTATTGTGATAAAATATAAATTTATCCAATTAAAAAATAGGTTCTTTGTAAACTTTCTACCAGTTGATAAAATTCCACGAAAATAATGGAATTTCCAATTACACCCTCCACTTGAACTCTCATCATTCAATATGTTGAATGCCTCCTGTGCTTTTTTGGCTGCACTGCGTGGCATGTGGGATCCCAGACCAGGGATGGAACCCATGCTCCCTATAGTGGAAGCTCAGAGTCTTAACCACTGGACTGCTAGGGAAGTCCCATGCTTTGCTTTTTTAAGGATACATTTCAGTGAACCTCCTAGTTTTAAGCTTTTTCCTCAATAATTGGAAGTTGCCAAAGCTTGCAATTATATAAAATATGGTTGCAATTACATAAAATAAGGTTAAACCGTGGCTCTGTTTGTGGAATAATCTGATCAAAGCTTACAACTGATTTTGAACAGACTATAACCAGAATTTAGAAAAATTTGAGAAATGTTTATTCCAGTATGGATTAGGAACAAGATAGTAAAACGTGTGTTTTGGGCCACACAAATCCAGAATACAGGAGACCGTGGGTAAGTGCTGGGGCTCTTGTCCACGGAAAATGCATGACTTTGAAGCACAAATGCTGTGCTGGTGATCCCAGCTTCCAGTGTCTTCTGCTTGCTTCCTGCGTCTCATATGAGTCTGGTTAGTGGAAGAAGTTGCCCACCTTTGTTCATTCTATTACCCCTTTAGCTGGCTCCCTGGGCAATTGCTGCAGCCCTTCTGCGGCTGTCCAAAGAAGCACTTTGTCTTCTCATGAAGTGTTAATGATGTGGCCATCCATTCAAACTGGTGGGCACAGGTTGTATCTGGAAATGGTATCTTGACTGGAAGAATGCTGCCTATCACCAAGATTATGGATTTCTTTTAAGCTGTATCTCTGCTTCTTATTTATAAGGTGAAGTGAAGTGAAAGTCGCTCAGTTGTGTCTGACTCTTTGTGACCCCATGGACTATACAGTCAATGGAATTCTCCAGGCCAGAATACTGGAGTGGGTAGCCTTTCCCTTCTCCAGGGGATCTTCCCAACCCAGGTATCAAACCCAGGTCTCCCCCATTGCAGGTGGATTCTTTACCAGCTGAGCCACAGGGGAAGCCCAATTTATAAGGTGTGTCTAGTAATAGTCACAGCTCATAACTCAACTAAACAACTGAAAAGAAAATTCAGAGAAAGACCAGCTTTAATTGCACATCATGGACTCATAGGGTGCTATGTTTATCCCTCAAATTTCCCGCTTTAAATGCTGAAATAAAACACTCATAAAATAATATGAGATTTGACTGTAAAATTTGAGGTTTAGAGTGGTTCTGCCCAGAGAATTAAAAAACGTTGGGTGTAGTGTGTTGTTGGGGAGAAGGCAATGGCAACCCACTCCAGTACTCTTGCCTGGAAAATCCCATGGGTGGAGGAGCCTGGTAGGCTGTAGTCCATGGGGTCGTGAAGAGTCGGATGCGACTGAGCGACTTCACTTTCACTTTTCACTTTCATGCATTGGAGAAGGAAATGGCAGCCCACTCCAGTGTTCTTGCCTGGAGATTCCCAGAGACGGTGGAGCCTGGTTGGCTACCGTCTATGGGGTCGCACAGAGTCAGACACGGCTGAAGTGACTTAGCAGCAGCAGCAGCGTATTGTTGGCATTGTTCACTGGTGACACTAACAGGCATTACTTTGAATAAAGTTTCCATTGTGTATTTTTCAGTGGTAAAACAAGTTTACATGCCCATGAAGATGAATTCACTCCAGAAAAAAATAGACAAAGGATACTCAAAATTTTAAAAATTTGAAAACCGATGAGCTTCAGTTTTTTCTTATTCCTCAAGTGACATATTTTGATGTATTAATATTTCTGGAATTCTGTGTAATGGATGAATTCCAGAGTGTGATGGAAGAGGAATTGGGGGACACCCACCTCCATGGGACACATACTCTGGTGAGCTCGCTGGCAGACTGCAGTGCCTGGAAGCAATTCCTTCTTTTATTTTTATTGAAAAAGATATGACTGATGAAACCTTAGAATTTTTCAGGCAACACTGATTTGGGGCATGGTTTCATGTTTTCCCTGAAGTTTTTACAAAAGATGCTCTTCTGTGATGCTTCCCACTGATCAGCGCACAGGCAGCAAAGGGCCTGCAGCATCCTTTCCCGGGGCAGGATCCACTGCCTGTGCCTCTGAGGGGAGGATGCGGTCCACCCATCACCGATTGCTCCTGGTGCTCTGGTGCCCTGCCCTGGAGGGCATCCTCTCCGGTGTTGCAGGTGCAGAGCGTGCACCTTCATGCAGGTGCCACTCTGGTGTGCCTCTTTGCTTGAGGGGTGAGAGGACACAGGGCAGAGTGTGAACCGGGTGGGAACGGGGTGGGAAGGAGAGCCGCCTTAGGGCTGAGCCAGACCTGGTGGGACTACACCTCCACGCACTCTGACCTGCCGGTTTCCCACGGTGCGGATTCCCATTGTTCTTGGTGAGGATTCCAGGTTGGCCCATCTCCCCCCTTACTCTTGGGGTTCACGTGAGTTCGCTCGAATTTTCGATGACTTTTTTCCTATCTAGCTTAGCGCCCAAGATTGCTAGTTCTGACGTTCAGTCTGACATTTGATACCAGCGGTGTGAGTTGTCAACACACACAATAAATTGACAGGAGGAGGAGCTGGCTCACGTCTCTGGAGAAAGCTTTCAGACGCCGATTGCTGCATGAATATACATCCAGACTGAGCAGCAGGAGACAGTAAATCCTGCTGTTTGGTCTAAGCTTTTCTACCTTCATACAGTGACCACAGAGGCAGGGTAAAGGGTATTTCCAGAGGAAATAACTTACAAAAACAGTTCCCCATAATTTCCCAGGTGGGATTCGGAATAATGAGTCTCCCTGGGTTATTAAAGTATTGATAACTCTGAGGCTTCATTGTGGTAGCAAGCTTCACACAGTGTTTCCTTGGATGTTGTAATCCACTGCAGCAAGCAGGAAGCCAGAAAGATTCCCTGATTGTGGCAAACCAGCCCTTTGTTATTGGTCATTGTAAAATATCACAACGTGCAAATAGTTATTCTGTGTTCAGTTGCTCAGTGGTGTCCAACTGTTTGCGACCCTATGGACTGTAGCCTGGCAGGCTCCTCTGTCCCTAGGATTCTCCAGGAAAGAATACTGGAGTGGGTTACCATTTCCTCCTCCAGGGGATTTTCCCGACCCAGGGATTGAACCTATGTCTCTATGTCTCCTGCACTGGCAGGTGGCTTCCACCACTAGCACCATCTGGGAAGCCAGTTAATCAATCTAGACCTTTAGAAATGTCAGATCAGAACGTCAAGGAAGTCTACAAATCGACCCACCCTTTGAGCTATTCTGTACACATGCCTAGTTTTGCTAATGGAAAGTATTCTGAAAAAATTCACCCTCTGATAACTTGCTGGCCATGGTCTGAAGTAGGTCATTTATGTCTGTCTGCCCCTTCTCTTCCTTCCTTTGAGCATTCACTGCATTTCTAGTGAGGGGATGTGTTGAGATGCTCATGTTTAATGCCCAAAGGAGTGACAGCCAGCCAGAAATGAAATCTAGTGTGTTGAGAGCAATCCAGGATGCTGTTTGGCTCATGTTTTGGATTTTCATGAGGTCAGAGTCATGTGGGCAGAGGCTATATTCAACTCTTGTTTTTCAGTCCATAAGTCATGTCTGACTCTTTGTGACCCCATGGACTGCAGCACGTCAGGCTTCCCTGTCCTCCACTATCTCCCAGAGTTTGCTTAAATTCATGTCCATAGAGTTGGTGATACCATCCAACCATCTCATCCTCTGCCATCCCCCTCTGCTTTTACCTTCAGTCTTTCCTAGCATCAGGGCCTTTCCCAATGACACGTTTCAACTCTGTGTAGCACATAATGCAAGACTCCCCATTCTCTCCAGCAGATCCTCCCAAGCTCCTTGTCATCAGACTCAGGTAGGGGACAGATTCCTTGACTGGTCTTTCTGAGGACCTTGGGTGCATTCCCTGTGGCAGTGCCTGTGGGGGAGACGCTGAGGCCGTGGTGAAGGAAGACTGCAGGTGACCACCCAAGGCAGAAGGCGATGGATGGGAGAAAATCTAATTTAATCTGTATATATGGGAACCTCACATAGTCAAGAGGGTCAGACACAGAAAGGTAAAATGGGGTCTGCATAGCATCCTGAGCTCAGGAATGGGACGGGCCTGGGGCTGCCAGGGTCAGGAGGGCCGTTGCCTGGACAACGCAGGGAAGAAGGGCAGGCGCTGGGTGATTAGATGCCGGCCCTGCCACACAGGCGGGGCCACGTGCACAGAATCGGACTGCAGCGGTCACTTCTCTGGGGAAAACCCACAACTGAAATTCTTTAGGTAGTTAAGGGAGGGGCACAGGAATTTTTCTTGAACCTGCAGGGTCTTGACTGCCTTAAGTTCAGAATAATACTCCTGCCCAAGGGAACGTCTTAGGGAGGCCTGTTCTGAACCCTACAGGCTCCTTCAGCCAACTAGAGCCTGTGAGCCAGCATTTCCTCATTTGAAAAATAAAGATGATATTTGTCTCTGAGATCCTCTGGCTGGTTAGTAAGTCTGTGTTAACAAAGGCATATTTAAGTGTGAGATGAAGGTGGCACCTGACACGCAGAATAGTAAACACGTGGTTCCCAGGAGGATCCCCTGGGCTCTTCCCAGAGTTGCCGAAGCTTGGCTGCAATCCAACCCTGTCTGTCCTCTGGAGCGTGGCCTCGGAGGGCTCAGGGCGTGCTGAGTCCACACGGTTCATCTGGGGATGGGGTTCGAATGGGCCCTGCTGAGGTGCTGGGTTCCGATAAGCTGGGAATGCCAGTAGGCCTGGCACGTCCCTGGCTTTGCTGTGGTGTTGCAGGAAGCAGCAGGAAGGGACCCTGGTGGGCCATGCAGGTGGCCATGGAGGGTCTGTGACGCGATTCCAGGAACTGTGACAGCCGAGGAAACCAGTAGGGGTTCCCACACCGTGCTTTATAGGCATCCTTTTGGATTCTAGATAGAGAAAAAAGCACGGTCACACGTGGGTAATGAAAGTAATGTCTCTCCCCTTTGCTCTCCACCTGAAACTATCATCACACTGTCAACCTGCTGTACTTCAGTATAAGATAGAAAGTTTAAAAAGAAAAAAGAAAGTAATGCTTCTAAACATTCAAGGGCCCCAAATCCTCTGTTATATAAGTACATAAGTAAGTGAAGTTGCTCAGTCGTGTCCAACTCTTTGGGACCCCGTGGACTGTAGCCTACCAGACTTCTCCGTCCATGGGATTCTCCAGGTAAGAATACTGCAGTGGGTTACCATTTCCTTCTCCAGGGGATCTTCCCGACCCAGGGATTGAACCTGGGTCTCCCACATTGGTGGCAGATGCTTTAACCTCTGAGCCACCAGGGAAGCCCATATAAGTACATAGATGCATATAAATATACAGATACCCTTTGTGTTGTGGGATAAAGGAGAGCTTGGAGTTCCCCGATATGCTGACTGGTTGGGAAATGCCCGCCTGCCCTGTTAGGGGCAGTGGTCCCCTCATGTGTACAGGTGCCTCCCTGTTGGGGAGGTTGACCAGGGTCACACAGACACTGAAAATGGACCCTGCTCAGGTGAGAACAGAGCAGGCTAGTCCTTTCAACTCTGGGGCAGAAGGAACGTCTCTCAAGCCTGAAGACCCGGCCCTCCTCTGCTGGCCTCCACTCCTCTGGTCCTTCTGGTCCGAGGGGTGGACGCGGCCCCCCTGAGGTGTTGGATCTGAACTCTGGGTTTCTCAGAGTCGGTGGCAGCTGCCTGGGTGCAGCTGAGGCTGCTCACAGGATGGCTGCTGAGGAATGTTTATGCTAGAAATGACCCGTTTACTCAAACTTCTGAACTAAAGAATGCCAGAACATAAGACAAAAGGGGAATGGTTTTATGGGGAACCGGACTCGAATAACCAGGCACTTGTCCAGGTTTCAAAGTAGTTACACCAGTGGCCAAGTTAATTTGATAACTTGCGTTAAGTGGGTATGGAGTGGGTTTCCCTTTGTAGATTATAAAAGTCGTGGGCGTGCAGTTTGGTTTCTGGGGAATGAATGAGGCAGCTGCTTTACCTTCTGGCATGATCGTGACCTGGGCTGTGGGCACCGCATGTCCATCCTGCCTTGCTGGGCCTGGCATTGGCTGTGTGCAGCCCCACTCAGCCTTTCCTCCTGGCTCAGTGGTCCCCCTGGCCTGGCCCACCGCACCCACTTTGAGTCTGTTTCAACCTTCCTGGACTTTCACCTCGTCATCGCTTCCACCTGCCCCCATCACCTCTTCCTGCCCTGCCCACTCCTCCATCACCAGCGTGGGGAAGCAGGTGCTTAGGTCCCAGATGTGTTCTGAGCTTTTGCAGCAATTGGCAAAGCGAGTTAAAGGTATCTCTAAGTGAGCTGAGGAATGTTTTTCCAGGCTGAAATTGGGGGTAAAACTGACAGGAATACAGCCCTTCGTGTTGAAGCAACTGAGAAAATCACACGGAGAAGTAAAACAATATAAAATACAGCCGGGACTCGCAGATGATAAGCAATTTATTTTCCTTTCACACCATATTGGATCACAGAGAAGAGTGATGTCATTATTTTATTATTTATAGCTACTGGGACTTAGCCATCTGAGACTTGGCTGGGGTATCTGGATTTCAGACCATTTGTTTTCTGCTTTTATCGTTAATCATCCCTCCAGCCAAACACTGGAGCTGTGGAAATGCAGAGATCCCAAGCTCCCAGCTGTTGGGAGCGTGGAAGACTTACTGTGAAATAGCGTGTTTGCATGTGCATCCTTTGGGCCAAAGATGGTGGAAATACACATCCGTGTGCAGTGCTAGCGTTACAAAAACTGTCAGATGTCACCCCCCACCCGCCCATCCTCCCGAGTGGGCAGGGCAGTAGGATATGGTGAGGACCAGGGAAAAGAGAGTCGGGTCAGACTCCCCGTGTCCTAAATGCCTGCCTTTGAGTAACACGAAAGCTCCCAGCCTACTTCCTTGTTTGCAAAGCCCTCCGCTCCCCTCCTCCCCCTCCTCACCACCGTGGTACCTATCCCCTTTCTGACAGATGCAATCTCGAGGTGCACACGGTTACATCACCCCCTAGTGGCTGATCCAGCCACTCAGCCTCCCCAATCCTGGGTGTTCAGCCACTGACGTCCAAAGATGGCACGAGTCTCTCACCTCAAAAGGGCATGACCTTCGACGGCTGCCGTGACACTGAAGTGCCCAGCATGGCAGCCACCGGCCACGCATCACTATCGGGCACCTGAAACATGGCTCCTCCAAACAAAGATGCACTATAAACACAAAACACACACTGGACTTGAAGTGAAGTGTCTCTCCCATATCTTATATTGGTTGACACGGAAGAGAGAATATTCTGGTCTATGAAGCTCAACACGATACGTACTATTAAAATTAACTGCATACCTGTTTTGTTTTACTTCCTTTAATGTGGCTGCTGGAAGACTTGGAATTGTACACGTGGCTCCCGTCCGTGGCTGCCACGTTCTCTTTCCCTTGGACGGCGCTGTTCTAACTCCCTGCCCTGCCCAGCTCTGGGTCATGTGGGAGTCGCTCTGGTTCAGCCGTGCTCACTGGGAGACAGCGGGCCTGGAGGAAGAGGTGGCCTGTCCAGAGCAGCCGCACTCCTGGTTTCAGTCTTGGCGGCGTCTTCATGTATCAGTAAGATCTCAGGGGACTTCCCTGGTGGCTCAGTGGTAAAGAATCTGCCTGCCAATGCAGCAGATGGGGGTTCGATCCCTGGTCCGGGAAGATCCCACATGCTGCAGAGCAACGAAACCTGTGGGCCTCAACAGCCTGTAAAACTAGGAGGAGTTTGCAGTCATCAGAGCCCAGGAGGCGGGCACCCCAGCACTTCCAGATCTCTGGAAGTTGAGTCTGGGGGTGAGGTCTCTGGAAGGTGAGTCTGGGGGTGAGGTCTCTGGAAGGTGAGTCTGGGGGTGGCACAGCTTAGGGTGGAAACTGTAGTCAGGTGCACTCCGTCTCATCATCTATCTGAGTCTGGTTGAAACAGCTTATCAGACACAGGGGCTTTTTAAAAAGGCCTTAATGTCCTCTGGTTTCCTGAGTGCAAGGCTCAGTCATTCTCCAATTCATGCGCCCACCTGAGTTCATTAAATACTCCCAAGTGCTGGGCTTG
The DNA here is from genome assembly GCF_049115385.1 of Moschus berezovskii. NCBI lineage: Eukaryota > Metazoa > Chordata > Mammalia > Artiodactyla > Moschidae > Moschus > Moschus berezovskii. The sequence goes on from NC_142470.1 coordinate 14,750,713, forward strand.
GGCCAGGTTTGGGGGAATCAGACCCAAATAAGAAAGTGTTTTTTTCTTTTTTGTCTTCAAATTATTCTTTTGGATGGAACACACAACAAATACAACTGATAGCTGACAACTGAACAATGAAGGAATTGTGGGGAAAACCAAGCTGGTCCTAAATATCTGAGCTTCTGCATCCATGGATTCAACCAGCTGCTTCCCTGATGAACGCACTGTAATATCCACGTGTGAGTGGACCCACGCCATTCACTCCCTGTTATTCAAAGTTAGCTGAACATATTTTTGGACCTGACAGCTTAAGGGTGGTAGGAAATGTGCAGGCACAGGGCAGAGCTCCGAGTGCGCTGGCTCTGGCCGTCTGCACAATGGCTGAGCCTATCCTGCTGTCATGTCTTCTCTAAGATGCTGCGGGGGTTGCGTGTCTGCCTGAAACCCGGGCCACGGTCCCTTCCTCCCAGCGCCTTCACTACCGCGGTGTCTGTCAGGGATGGAAAACACCCCTTCCCGGGCCACTTCTCAAGGCACTGAGAGGACACAGGGTTACAAAGAGGAGGCGACTTTCTGGGCTATGAAAACAACTTTCTGTTATTTTCTGTCAACCTCCGTTGTCCTTATCTTAACCCTGATAAGTACCTACCTCCCAGGTAGCTAAAGTGTGTACCTCCCAGGCTTCCTGAGGGGGTGTATGTGAGGGATTCAGACAAGCATAAGCCCACGACCCAGGGGTAGAGGACCCCCGTCTCCAGGATTCCCAGCCCCCGTGGTGCCCACCGGAGCCCTGGTCCTTTGTTGGAGAACAAATACTCTTTGCAGGTGTAGGGAGAATCCTGAGAAACTCCCAAGCTGGGGGCAACTTTCCCAACCTTCTGTTGGTGGGATCAGGTTTGATGGAAGAGACCTAGAGAATCAGAGAAGAAGTTTTTGATGGAGTTAAAGGCTGGTGGGTCTTCCCAGGAGGCACTAGTGGTTAAGAATCCACTTGCCAATGTCAGAGACAGAAGAGATGTGGGCTTGATCCCTGGGTCGGGAAGATCCCCGGAGATGGAAATGGCACCCCTACTCCAGTATTCTTGCCTGGAGAATTCCATGGACAGAGGAGGCTGGTGGGCTACAGTCCATGGGGTCACAAAGAGTTGGACATGACTGAGTGACTGAGCACACACACACACACACACACACACACACACACACACACAGACTGACTGCTTAGTTGATGAGTTATTTTGAAATGAAGCCCTGATCAGTGTTCCTAATACTTTACCTGCTGTCCTGGTTTGATGTGAAATGGAGCAGGATCTCATGGTCCTTGGTCCTCACCCTTGTGCCCTCAGCCTGCCTTTTGCCTCTGGAAAAACTTTAGCCAAAGAATAAGTTTAATCAAAGAACCGAGAACATGCAGAAACAAAGGGAAACAGTCAAACGAGACCACATAATATCAGTTCAGTCATTGCACAAAGACCTTTCGTTCCTCCTATAGAAAATGTTCAGAGCCGTGTTCCTGCTGGGAGATGCTGATCGTAGTGAGGGATTCAGACACAGTTTTACACCCTATCTCACTCGGGTTTACCACCAGGGAGGGAGGTCTGCCATGTTCACGGTGAGTGCTGTTCACTCGTGACCTGTGAGAGGAGCAGAATGGTTAGCTTATTACGTAAAGAATCAGAAATGCCAGAAGCTGTTATCTGAGTTCTTCTCAATATTGTATTTCTTAAATATAAGACTGTCCTTATGTACAGCTCAGTACGACCACCTCTGCAATATTATTGGCAGAGGTCTCCTCCTCTTTCTAGGTTAAAGTCATGTAATTAAAAAAGAAAATGCCCAGAGATTTCTGTGTATAAAAGTTGAATTTTGCAACTTTGCTGGATTCATTGCTGAGATCTAGTAATTTTCTGGTGGCATCTTTAAGATTTTTCTATGTATAGTATCCAATATGCCAGCAAATTTGGAAAACTCAGCAGTGGCCACAGGACTGGAAAAGGTCAGTTTTCATTCCAGTCCCAAAGAAAGGCAATGGCAAAGAATGCTCAAACTACCGCACAATTGCACTCATCTCACACGCTAGTAAAGTCATGCTCAAAATTCTCCAAGCCAGGCTTCAGCAATATGTGAACCGTGAACTCCCAGTTGTTCAAATTGCATTTAGAAAAGGCAGAGGCACCAGAGATCAAATTGCCAACATCCGCTGGATCTTGGAAAAAGCAAGAGGGTTCCAGAAAAACATCTATTTCTGCTTTATTGACTATGCCAAAGCCTTTGACTGTGTGGATCACAATCAACTGTGGAAAATTCTGAAAGAGGAATACCAGACCATCTGACCTGCCTCTTGAGAAACCTATATGTAGGTCAGGAAACAACAGTTAGAACTGGACATGGAAAAACAGACTGGTTCCAAATAGGAAAAGGAGTACATCGAGGCTGTATATTGTCACCCTGCTTATTTAACTTATATGCAGAGTATATCATGAGAAATGCTGGGCTGGAGGAAGCACAAGCTGGAATCAAGATTGCTGGGAGAAATATCAACAACCTCAGATATGCAGATGACACCACCCTTATGGCAGAAAGTGAAGAGGAACGAAAAAGCCTCTTGATGAAAGTGAAAGAGGAGAGTGAAAAAGTTGGCCTAAAGCTCAACATTCAGAAAACTAAGATCATGGCATCTGGTCCCATCACTTCATGACAAATAGATGGGGAAACAGTGGAAACAGTGTCAGACTTTGTTTTTTTGGGCTCCAAAATCACTGCAGATGGTGATTGCAGCCATGAAATTAAAAGACGCTTACTCCTTAGAAGGAAAGTTATGACCAACCTAGATAGCATATTAAAAAACAGAGACATTACTTTGCCAACCAAGGTCCATCTAGTCAAGGCTATGGTTTTTTCAGTGGTCATGTATGGATGTGAGAGTTGGACTGTGAAGAAGGCTGATCGCCGAAGAATTGATGCTTTTGAACTGTGGTGTTGCAGAAGACTCGAGAGTCCCTTGGACTGCAAGGCAATCAAAGCAGTCAATCCTAAGGGAAATCAGTCCTTAATATTCATTGGAAGGACTGATGCTGAAGCTGAAACTCCAATACTTTGGTCACCTCATGCGAAGAGTTGACTCGTTAGAAAAGACCCTGATGCTGGGAGGGATTGGGGGCAGGAGGAGAAGGGGACGACAGAGGATGAGATGGCATCACTGACTTGATGGACATGAGTTTGAGTAAACTCCAGGAGTTGGCGATGGACAGGGAGGCCTGGCGTGCTGTGATTCACGGGGTTGCAAAGAGTTGGGCACGACTGAGCGACTGAACTGAACTGATGTATAGTATGTCTTCTGCAAACAGTGACAGTTTTACTTCTTTCCAAGTTGGATTTCTTTTATTCCTTTTCTTCTCTGATTGCTGGTACTAGAACTTCCAAAACTATTTTTAATGAAAGTGGTGAGAATAGGCACTGTTGTCTTGCTCCTGATCTTAGAGAGAAAGCTTTCAGGGTGCTATTAGCTGTGGGCTTGTCATATATTTGGCCTTTATTATGTTGAGGTACGTTCCCTCTATGCGCTCTTTCTGGAGAGGGTTTTTTTTTTTAATCATAAATGTGTATTGATGTTGTCAGAGCTTTTTCTGCATCTGTTGAGATGATGATATGGTTTTATTCTTTAATTTGCTAATGTGGTGTATTGTATCACACTGACTGATGTGCAGATATTGAAAAATCCTCGCACCCTTGAGATAAACCCCACTTGATCATGGTGTGTGATCTTTTTAATGTAATGTTGGATTCAGTTTGAGAGTATTTCTTGAGGGTGGGTGAGACTTGCAGCCTGCAGTGAGGCAGGCGATCAGCAGAGTACCCGGCTCCTCCTTTGTCGTGTGTATTTGTTGTGTCTCCTTTCAGAGGGAAGTGTCCAAAGGCCCTTCAGTGCTGAGGTTAGAACTTCTGCCATCAGAACTTGCCTGCATTTGCCTGCAAGGAGCTCCCCGCCACGAAGATGGAAGTTTGGTTAATCTTACTTGAGCTCTAAGTTCTTTGAGCAGAGCCAATGCTGTTGGAATTTAGGATATAGTGTCATTATTTCAGCCAGGGTTTTTAACACAAGAGCTTCACACTGTTGGCATCAGGCAGAGACAAAGCCATGTGGGACTTACTGGCTTTCATAGGAAAAAAGGAAGATAAATGAAATTCCCCAGGGTGAGAAGGCTTGGGGATCTGGTCCTGCGGCAAGGCAGGCCTGGGAGACAAAAGCCACTGTACCCGCAGACTTGTCCATCACGGGCCCCGGGAGAGACAGCAGACACTAATTAAATCAGCGAAGAGGAAAGATACATAAACCGAACCCCTTTACTGAGAGATGTTGTGAACAAGCATTAGAGAGCTGAGAGGGACCTCAGAGGTGCGTCTCACCCCAGCACATCGGAGGCCAGTCTTGAGAGGCTCTACTTAGACTCCCAGGGATGAGCAGTCACCTCGGCCGCTCAGACGCAGGCCTGAGTGAGTACCAGTCCTGTCGCCCTGAGGTTAGGGAAAGAGGCAGCCTGTCACGTTTCTAGTAAGATCTGTGATCCAGTTCAAACAGATTCAGTATTACAGGTTTAGGAAAAAGGATTTTGTTTAAAAAAAAGGAGGTGGCTCAGCTCAAAGCAGCACCTGGGTTTCATTGAACATGTCATGATTCTCCAGGGGTTCACGTCTCGAGAGGGCCACGACTCTGTCCCCTGGGCTGGACCCATGCGGTCTCCAAGTGTGTGGACATGACTTCTTCTGACTGAGGGGCTGTGAGTGAGAAACCCATCGGGGTCCAAGACTTGTCGGGAGAAAGGGGTGTAAAGCAGCTGGTCAGTAATTTCTGCATTGACTTCATGTTTGCACGACTGAGTTTCTGTATCAAGTTAAGTAAACCCTCCCGTCAAAGTGAACTCCACCTCTTAGCCTGCTTTGCTTCCACGACACCAGGATGGGACCTGCAGCTCACGGGGCGTCTCCACTGCCGGCCGCTCCGGGGGCCCTCGCTGGTTTGGGTCCGAAGCCGCGGGTCCTGGAGGTGTCTCTCCTCCTCTCCCCCAAGTCTCCTCCCTGCTTTCCTCCCTCTCTCCCCTCTTCCCTCCTTCCCTCCTTCTCTCTCTCCTCCACCCTCCCCCACTTTCTTCTCTTCACCCTGGCTCTTAACTCATGCTAAGTGGACAGAATTGAATCAATGTCGTTGCTTATAAATCTCAACACTTCCCAGCAGGAGTGTTGCTGGGAGGACCTTCCCAGCGCTGGGACTTAGCCTGGTCTGATGGGAGGGGTTTGGGGAGGGCTGGGGGGTGGCAGGGGGCTGGCCAGAGGAAGAGCCCCCATCCTCATGGTCTGCCTGCTCGCTTCTTCACAGGTGGTCCGCTCACAGCTAACCCTCCTGGCTGTCACTGGACCCAGTATCAGACTTCCTTGCCGCACACCTATTACACAAGTCTTAGGAATTTCAAGGTAACAACGAGATCATTAGCTCCGTGCTTGTATCCTGGGTCAGCTGTTAACATTTTGCCTTCGAATTCAAGCTGAATGAACACAAAATAGGAGCAGAAAGGCTTGTGATTGACTGGGGAGGTGGGTTATTCCTCCATTGATCAGTTGACTTGAATTATTTTGTGTATCAAGCTGTCTGAAGTTTATGGAATCTTTCAGTTGGGGTTTTGATATTCTGGAATTCCCAAAACCTGTGTGAAGGTAGCGTTGTGGGTCCAGGACTTACTGGCCCAGAAGACGGTAAACTCCTCACCAGCAGAGAGAATATACTTTCCCAGTGATGCTTGTAGCTCATAGCAATGTTCCTGGTGAATGTTGGGTGCCGAGTGAATGCTGGTTGAAGTGCAACTAACTGCAGTTCGATCTGAGTAGCTCAATACAGTAATGCACACACGGAGGTCTCTTCTAGTGTCGACTTCTCTGAAAGAGTCAGGGGTGATGGGCAGCCTGTGACCCCAGCACGCCGTTTAAACAGCCACACAGAATAGAAGCCAGCAGATTTTCATGTGATATTCGATGAGACACCCCAGTGACTTTTCTTACCAGTTTTATCTGAGCATAATGCGCCCAGCCAAAGAACACCTGAAAACAGACTCCTGCCTCATCATCGTATTGCAAACCACAGGCATGAAATCCCAGGAGACGTCAGTAAGCAAGATGGATTGGGGAAATGAACCGTGAGATGAAAACAGAAACCCAGAACCTCCTCTCACAGTGGAAATTTGCTATTTAGTGTAAAAACTGAAATCATAAAGCAAGAGGCAAGCCCTGGTCACAGACCCCACCTCTGGCTTTGGGAAAGCAGCCCCTGGAAGATGGTGCTTGACAGAGTCAGTTCTCTGCACAGGGAGCCCAGAGCCGTGCCTGCCCCCCACCCCGTGGCCCTGCCGGAAGGTCTGCCCTGCTCACTGACCCAGCACGTTGGCGGCAGTGACCTCCTCCCCTTCTCTTCCGGGGCCCATCTCCTCATAGTCCATCGGCCCAATTACATTTTCCAAAATATAAATGGGTTTCCATTCATTTCACTCAATACATGGCTATTTATAAGTGGAGGCCGTTCTTCCAAAGGTCACGACCTCCTTGGTAGACGGCATGACCTTTGGCGTTCTGCTGTCATTCCGATGTTAAGACCCCTGGGAGCTCAATGCCCACTAAAGCGTGGTGACTTTCTAATCCCTAGAGAAAGCTTGGCTCTTTCCTTTTTTCTTTTCTTTCCCTCTTTCTTTTCAGGCAGGATCACTGCATTGGAAGGGATACTGTGCTTTCTAAGTATCATTCTCTTTTTCTCTACATGAGCTGATTTTTTTTCTTTCCAGTCTTTAGATTGATGTTCCATTTGCCAAAGACATTTCTTAAAAGCATTCAGGTGCATCTGTGTAGTGTTAATTTTTGAAAAGGCTTTGCCCTTTTAGAACACCCTTTCCTGTTCAATCAATAGGGCGACCTTGGCTTGAAGGCTTGGAATATTTATTTCTTCGGGGTCTTTGTAGATAGTCCATCACATTACATGAGCATTTTGAAATGCAGTGTCATAATTTACTCTCATGATATGAGGTCTGTTCCAAGTTTAAAGATTCATCAGGACAGTGGATGCCAGCTCATGATTTTATGAGCATTCTAAATTGTAGCTGAAGGAAACATTTGATTGTAAAACATGTTTAACTTATTTTTTTACCAATTACATTGGGATTGTGGTAGAACATGGATAAAAATTGTGGGTCTGGTGTTGAATTACTTTTTCTTTGGCCTGATTTTCCTGATATATTATTATGATATTATGTTGGTAATTCCTTATTTGTGAATGAAGGGGATAATTTTTTTTTCTTCATCCTTTCTTAGAGAGCAGTTTTCCAGCCTGGTGAAGTGAATTAATGAGGGTCTGACCTCCATCAAATCTGAATTTATGTTCACTCAAATGTAAAGATGTTGGAAAAAGATGTAACAGCGATTCTGCACACTAAGGCATGCCAGAAAATCAAAGGGCTTAGGTTATTTCTTCTAAAAAAGATAGATCAGGACTCTGAAATTTAATCCCATACAAACAGAGCATGACGCTAATTTCCACTCTCTCTGCTTTTCCCAACTCGGCGGCTACAAAAGTTACCTGTTACAAACATTTAAAGTTGATTTTTCTTGTATCTCTGCTTCCAGCATATTAAAATGTGGCACCTTCACTGCCAATGTTCTAGCTTCTTTTGGGACCAAATCATGTATTGTCATCAGGGTCTTTTGAGAGCAAAGAGCAGGAACTTCTTGTTAAGTGTGATGTGGATCAAGGGTAAAGTCATTTAGCACTGGAAATCTTTTCATAATCCAATCATTCCAGTTACTGGAAGGGTGGAAGAAAATGTGACCATGAAGTGGGCCACTTCTTAATATCCAAGCCTTAAAATGCCAGCTTGAAAAATTAGTATAAAAGCTTGTTATATAGTTGAATTTCCTGCTTGTAATGGCGTGAAAAATAAATCAGTGAGTGGTCGGTGATGCAACTGCAGGTGGGGTGTCTGGATGTAGACACAGCATAAGGTGCTGCCCTCTTTTCCTTCCGTCTCTCAAATGTCCCTTCATGTTTTGTTTATGGAATTAAGAGTGTTAGTCTGCACTAGCATCTCCTAGTCTTGCAAATACAATTACCAAGGCAATTAGTGAAATTTTAGAGAAATGAAAATATTTGACTAGAGCAAGTCTATTCTGCGATTTGCTTGTGTAGTTGTATGTGTGTCTATAGCTTTACATTTACAAGTTTCTGAAGAGGTTTCCATGCAACTCGTATAACAAATGGCACAATTCTGAGAAGAAAATAAGACTTTTCCCCTTTACACAATACTTATCACCCTAGCCACTTAGGGGCCTTCACCTTTAACTAGAAGTGGCCAAGAGCTTGTGAATGCAGGTGACACTCGTGGTGACAAAATCACTTCATACATCCAAATCCTTGATGGTTTCGAATTGTGGTGTTGGAGAAGACTCTTGAGAGTCCCTTGGACTGCAAGGAGATCAAACCAGTCGTCCTAAAGAAAATCAGTGCTGAATATTCATTGGAAGGACTGATGCTGAAGCCGAAGCTCCAATACTTTGGCCACCTGATATGAAGAGTTGACTCATTGGAAAAGACCCTAATGCTGGGAAAGACTGAAGGCAGGAGAAGAAGGGGAAAACAGAGGATGAGATGGTTGGACGGTTTCACCCACTCAGTGGACATGAACTTGAACAAACTCCAGGAGAGAGTGGAGGACATAGGAGCCTGGTGTGCTGCAGTGCTTGGGGTTGCAAAGAGTCTCACGCAACTTAGTGACTGAACAATAGCAACAACTTGCCCAATCCTGTTCACGCTTGTCTTTGTATCATCCAGTAGTTTGTTCTTCGTTGCTATTTTATTTATTAATTATTAATTTAACCTTTTTGTGTTGGGGTATAGCTGATTAGCAATGTTGTGACAGTTTCAGGTGAACAACAAAGGGATTCAGCCATACACACATTCCTGTTGGTTTTTAGATGAAACTGAGTGGTTTGCCTCACAAGGCTCTCATCATAATTAGTGTGGAGAAGGAGGAGTCTGCCATGTCCCAGATTCACAGCACGGAGTCGTAGAGTTATCTGCTGTTTCTTAAGTCACTGAGTCTGCACACCTGCCCCTGCCAGGCAGGGCGTCAGACACACCCAGGAGCAGGTGTGCCATACTGGGCAGGACATCAGCCTTGCACATGGCCAGGTCTGGCCTGAGCTCCCAGGAGCACAGGCTGGGTTGACAGGATGAGGTGGGCTTATCTTGGAGAAACACACTAAATGTGTCTGGAGTCTGCCAGCCCTGGAAGGGGAAAGGAGGGCAGAGGCTAGAGTTGGATTTATGAATGGAGGGTGGTGGGAGGGGTTGAAGGGAAGTTGGGCTTTGCAGGGTTCCCTCTCCCTGGTTATCCCTCTCAGGGAACACCGTCGTGCATTGTCCAATGCCATAAATGCTCATTTCACGCAGTTTGCTGGTTTTCCAGTTGTTTATGACTGGAGTGTAGTTCTGGACCCTGCCACTTTCTCATGACTGGAAGTGGGCATCTTGGTCCAGATCAAATATAGGCATGCAGTTAAATTTGAATTTGAATAAACGGCAAGTCATTTTTAGGACAAGTGTGTGTCCCATGTCGGCCGTCTGTGTTCTCACCATAGGAAGTGCCAGGGGGCCCTGAGGGACCAACTCCTCCCTGTGCCTTTTCTGTACTGAAGGTTTTTTAGAGCAAATCAAAATCCCACAAAAAATTATTTTTCACATTAAGGGATTCTACATCCTTTGGGAAGACTTGGACAATTTCTAAAAGGAAAAGTAAGCAAATTGCTGAATGCTAGAATCAGAAGGGACATGGGTGACCCCTGGTTTCACCAGCAGGATGGGGTCCAATGACAAATTTTCAAGATGCAGCTTGCCAACAGCACCCACCTTTGATGCCAGTGTCTCAAATGAGAGAATAATGAGGAAACAGCGTCCAGTAAATGACATTTAAGCACTGGTTGTAAAGTAATGCACATTCGAGCTTGGAGTTGTTATTGTGATTACTTCTGTAATTAGGAAAATGGCTAATAGCTTTTACTTAATGTGGGTATTATTGTAATTCTTTCAAACTCGACAAATTAAAAATGGTTTTTCATAGGAAAATTAACCCATGAAATGGAAATATGATATCTTTAATGATAGATTCTTGTTAAATGAAAATGTTAATTATCAGCAATGGACATTTAAGAGAAAAATGCATCCCGAAAGTGAAAATGAGAACTATTAATAGTCACTTTGTTTTGGGCCATCCTAACGAAAATTCCAGGGAGCTAGGGGAAATGCTAGGCAAGAACTAAAGCAGTGCATGTGTGTTTGGGTGGAAGTCAGCGAAAAGGAAAACTTACCAATGTGAAGGGTCCCGGAGAGAACTATGGTTGCAGTAAGTTTCTTAATCAACATATTTAAATTTCCTTGCTTTATAAGTGTAGTGATTTGTTTTTAAAATGTCCTATAATGCTGGGATGAAAGTGGCCAAAATCAGGTTGACTTTTGATAATTAAACCTTAAAACCAAAACAGAACGGATCAGATCAGGCATGGGCCCAGACACAGAAGAGTTACCCAAAGAAACTGCCCCAGTTGCCCCTATTCTGCCCAGGGCACTGGTGGCAGGACACTGCTGACCCTCAGCTCCTGTGTCTGTGCATCCCCAGCCTTGTGGGCTGGCCCTCAACACCCCCTCCAGCATCTGTTCTGTTCTCCTGCCCACATTTGGGTCTGGTTTTTACACTTTGAGATTCTGTCACCTTGAAATGGGAGGGGAGTTTGGGGGAGAATGTATACATGTGTGTGAACAGCTGGGTCCCTTCACTGTTCACTTGAAACTGTCATAACATTGTTTGTTAATAGGCTATACCCTGATATAAAATAAAAAATTAAAAAGATTCTGTCATCTTAAGTTTGATCCTTGGTGGGGGGGTGGTTCATGCTTTTCGCACTGACTGAAGCTGGTACGGAGGTTCCAGACCCTTAGTTCCAGAGATGGTGACCCTGAACCCCTGGCCAGGGTGTTTAGACTGTGACCACGTTGAAATAGCTGATAAACAGGTGGCTGGTCACTGTGGAAACAGGAAAATGGGGGCACACAGTTTTTTCTACTTTGTCTTCTAACTCTTATTGAACTTAAAAGTTTTCTGTTTTTATTTTATTAATTACAAGAGCTATTTTTGTTTTCCAAATCTTCCCTCTGCCACATATTCCTCGAAAAAATTTCTTGAACGGCCTGCTTTATGGATGCACTCTCTTTTCATTTTCTCTGATACTGTTAATAAAACCATAGGGGATGTTTCCATATTAAAATATATATTTCATGTTAAAATATTTCTCAAACATTGGAGTGTCACTAGGATGATGATAGGAGGCCCTGAGCTCCTGGGTGGCTTCACTGCAGAGTGGCCTTTGTGGCCAGTTTGGAGAGAACCCCACCATAGTGTTATGAAGTCGCTTTGGCTGGTCAGGTTCTTCAGGCAGGTGTCTCCAGTCTGCTTCCCAGAGGGAGGAAGATTAGATCTGAACACCTTTGGGAGGCCAAGCATAGAGACCATTATTCTATCACACTCAGAAAATTTAGCATTATTATAATGCAGCTATTTAATGCATTTCTCCAGTTAATCCAAAAATGTCCTTTAAGGCTGTCTTTAAAAAATCCAATTAAGGATCAGGTGCTATCACATCTCTTTAGTTTCTTTTAAGCTCAATAACTTGTCTTTCCTGATGGACATTTTGAAGAGCTGGCTGATTTGCAGTTCCCAACTTATTTTGAAAATTAGAAAATTGTTTTTAATAACCGATCCTACGATCAGGACTTAAGCCATGAAGCTACTGGCGTTTAAGTTTCAAGAGAAGAAGTGCGTCATCTTGGAGGTACACGACTAGGCCCACAGATGGTGCTCCCCGCCCCCCAGGATGGGAGGTGTGAGCAGGCGGCAGGTGAGTCAGGGGGGCGACTGCAGGCTGAGTCACAGCCAGGGTGCTTCTCCACAGGGGCTGCAGTGTCCCCTTGGCCCCCTGAAATATTACGTTGTCAAACAGCACTCCTACCACGGTTTTCAGGTCAGCCCCCGCCGCCACCCCGCTACTATGCATTTTCACTGACAAACTAGTAATTTCTCCAGTCTCACATGAAAAGCCGAGGAACCCATACATTGACTGTTTTCACAATAATATCATGTTTTCTGTGTCTTCTTATTTCCCCATCTCATTTTCTTGGCAACTTTTCCTGTTTTGGAGACTATTGGAGAGGATCATCCCCCTCTCATTTTCATTCCTGCTTATGATTACAAGCATCATCCATGAACTCTTCATCTCGTTCTTTTAAACTGCAGACATATAGATTAATACATATATCCGTATGGGAAAATTATTTGTCCTCTTATGTTTGGGCTTCCCTTGTGGCTCAGTTGGTAAAGGATCCACCTGCAATGCAGGAGATCTGGGTTCTATCCCTGGGTTGGGAAGATCCCCTGGAGAAGGGAAAGGCTACCCACTCCAGTATTCTGGCTTGAAGAATACCATGACTGTATAGTCCATGGGGTTGCAAAGAGTCAGACACAACTGAGTGACTTTTAGTTCACCATGGTTGTTTTTATTTTTTATTTATTTATTTTTTCTGTTTCTTTTTTTTTTCTTTTTCAAATGTTTTTTTTTTAAATTTATTTTATTGGAGGCAAATTACCTTACATTAATATATTGGTTGGTTTTGCCATACATTGACATGAATCCGCCCCGGGTGTACATGTGTTCTCTTTCTTGAACCCCCCCTCCCACCTCCCTCTTCCCCATATCCTCCCTCCATGTCGTCCCCGTGCACCAGCCTCAAGCATCCTGTATCATGCGTCGAACCTGGACTGGTCGAGACTGCAAAAGAGACATAGGCATATAGAACAGTCTTTGGGACTCTGTGGGAGAGGGTGAAGGTGGGATGATTGGGGAGAACGGCATTGTAGCACCATGGTTGTTTTTAATTTGTACTTTTCAGTGGCAAAGAGAGTGGAATTTTTCCATATTTTCCTTTCAAGGCTGTTTAGCTTAATAGACAATAAATGGTGAAGTGATCATTGGAGTAGATTATTTAGATGAAAACTAGCAAGTGTAAATAATAGCTTATCTTCATTGAACCTGTACTCTGAACCAAGCACCGTGCTGGCATTTCAGACGTAATATCCAGTCCTTAGACTCTAAGAGGCTCCTGGTGAGTCCACCCATGAAACTTGTTTATTATGTGATAGAGCTGGCTTTCTCATCGGTGTGTTTATTTACAGGATTGATAACAACTAGCCTCTTCCCTTTTCATGCTGTTCACGGGGTTCTTGAAGCAAGAACACTGGAGTGGTTTGCCATTCCCTCCTCCAGGGCACCATGTTTTGTCAGAACTCTCCACTCTGACCTGTCTGTCTTGGGTGACCCTGCATGGCATGGGTCGTAGCTTCAGTGAGTTACTCAAGCCCCTTTGCCATGACAAGGCTGTGCTCCATGAAGGCTTGGCCAAAGCAGAGAAGATGCTCAGCTTTGAATGTGTCTGGTGGTAAAAGTAAAGTCCCATGTTATAAAGATCAATATTGCGTAGGAACCTGGCATGTTAGGTCCAGATATCGAGGTAAACTGGCTGGGAAAAATTGAGGACAGGAGGAGAAGGTGGCAGCAGAGGATGAGATGGTTGGATGGCCTCACTGTCTAGATGGACGTGAGTTTGCGCAAACTCTGGGAGATGGCGGAGGACAGAGGAGCCTGGCGTGCTACAATCCATGGAGTCGCAAAGAGTCAGACACGGCTTAGTGACTGAACAGCAACAGCAAGCCTCTTCCTTATGCCTGGAGGACCTGGGAGCTGTTCGAGTGTGAGGATGAAGAAGGCTGTGATTCTAAGGTGTCTTGTTTTCCTTTTGTGGTTGGGAGACATCACACCTGCTCGGACTCTGATGGAAGCGGTCTATTTGCAAACACGAAGCCGTGTTTGAAGGAGAAAGGAGGGATAATTGAGTGTAAAGTTTAATTCTCCACAATTCTCATAGTTTCCTGGTGGATTTTTGAATATTGCTGTTTGGCAAAATTATTCCAATGACTAAATGAAAGTGCTCATTTATGGCTCTGGCTATAATGTCTTATTTATAAGGTTAAAAATGACCATGGTGTTTGTCTCCTGCTTGAGCAAGTTCCTTCCAGTTTAGTGCCTGGTGCTCTGCGGTGCTTGCCAGGTTCCCAAGGGAGCAGCACACATGTACAGCCTTTGAAATCGTGGTCAATGGTGCTTGAGTCAGATGCCAACACACAGATTCTTAATCACTTGGTTATTCTGCAACCTCCTGGTCCTCTGACTTGAGTGCTCCTCTACGAAGATGCTGGAGTGCTGGTTCTTCCCTTGTCCCTGCTGCCTCAGACACTTCTCTAGGGCGTCAGGCGGTGTAGACCAGCTGGATCTGATCAAATACAGTCGTAAGCTGTGAGCTGAACTTCACGGCTTCAGAAAGGCAACTTTGACATTTGATCTCAAAATCCAAAAACCACAGGGCTTCCCTGGTGGCTCATTGGTAAAGAACACACATGTGTCAATGAAGGAGACAGGGGTTCGATCCCTGGTCAAGGAAGATCCCATTTGCCTCAGAACAGTTGAATCCACGTTCCACAACTACTGAGCCTGTGCTCTAGAGCCTAGGAGCCACAAAACGGCTGAAATCCCCTAGAGCCTGTGCTCTGCAACAAGAGAAGCCATCTCCACGAGAAGCCCGCCTACCACAACTGGAGAGCAGCCCCAGTCATGGCAACTAGAGAAAGTCTGCAAAGCAATAAGGACCCAGAACACCCGAAATAAATAAATAAATAAATAAAAAACGTTAAAAAAGAATTTTCAAGGAACCAAAAAGTTGCATTTTTTTAAAAAAACTCTCAATTGTAAAGAAAAAACCTGAAAACCATGGAAAAGAAAATATGTTCTCTATATTGTGCCATAGAAGTAGGAATATAGACATGTGTACATAAGTTTTACCTTTAGAAAATTCACTTCAGCAAAAACACCTGATGGATACAGTATATTAACACATATATATGGAATTTAGAAAGATGGTATGCGAGACAGAAAAAGAGACACAGATATAAAGAACAGAGCCTCTGTGCTCCCAGGCCGAGAGCGGGGAATACCTCCAACTCCTCCAGGAAGCGAGGTGTCCTCTCGAGGGGCGACTGAAGAGGAAGGCTCAGTTGGCCGGTTGTGCGGGTGTCACAGTAACTGCAGCAGAAACGGAAGCAGAGCTGAACCGTCGCCGCTGGTCACGTCCCAGGCTGGTCCAGGCTGTTTGATCCCGTTCTTGCTGCTGTTGGCACATGTCTTGAAACTGCTGATTTACGAGGACAAATAAAACAGACCAGGAGAGCTCAGAGAAAACAGTTTTGCTCCACTGGGCTCATAATACACATTTACAAAAAAGATCCGACCTTCCATGTATACATGACAGACAGCAGTAATTTCAAGATCGTTATTGCAGCCAGGCTCTCAGGTAGCTAATGTGCATTTTTAAAGTTTTGTAAATATGCACTCTGATGATGGATGGTCCCTGACACGTGAATAATCTCTGTTATGAAAGCCCGTAAATGCACTACATAAATTTGATGTTTGTGTTCTAGCGTTCTGGAGCCAGCCGCGGGCACTTCCTGAGTCCTCTGCGCTGAAAGAATCGCCCCACCCACGCTTGTCCGAGCTGAGGCCCTGCGCTGCGGTGTTACAGGCTGGTTTACGACCTGCCTCTCAGAACAGACGCACCATCCTCCTTCACGTGAATGCTGACTCGGTGCTTCTGTGAATAGAAGGCATGTATCCGAACCCCATCCCTGTCAGATCAGGTTGTCCCGTGTGCACTGCAGCAGTGCATCCAGAGGGCTGGCCTGGGGGAGGGGAGGTTTTGTGTGTGTCTGGTTGCTCTGTTGTGTCTGACCCTCTGCAACCGCATGGACTGTAGCCTGCCAGGCTCCTCTGTCCCGGGGATTTCCCAGGCAAGAATACTGGAGTAGGTTATCATTTCCTTCCTGACCCAGGGGATTTTCCTGACCCAGGGATCAAACCCACATCTCTGTGTCTCCTGCATTGGCAGGCAGGTTCTTTTACCACTAGTGCCACCTGAGAAGTCTCTTGGGAGCTTTCAAAGCCCTGGTTCGTGTTGTTCAGTTGCTCAGTCGTGTCCGACTCTTTGTGACCCCATGAACTGCAGCCTGCCAGGCTTCCTTGTCCTTCACAATCTCCTGGAGATTGCTCAGACTTATGTCCATTGAGTCAGCGATGCCATCCAACCATCTTATCCTCTGGGGTCCCCTTCTCCTACATCCAATCTTTCCCAGCATCAGGGTCTTTTCTAATGAGTTGACTTTTTGCATCAGGTGGCCAAAGTATTGGAGCTTCAGCTTCAGTATCAGTCCTTCCAATTAATATTCAGGATTGAGTCCCTTTAGGATTGACTGGTTTGATCTCCTTGCCATCCTAGGGACGCCCAAGAGTCTTCTGCAACACCACAGTTCAAAAGCATCAGTTCTTCTGCGTTCACCTTCTTTATGGTCCAACTCTCACATCCATACATGATTCCTGGAAAAACCATAACTTTGACTATATGGACCTTTGTTGGCAAAGTAATGTCTCTGCTTTTTAATATGCTGTCTAGGTTGGTCATAGCTTTTCTTCCAAGGAGCAAACATCTTTTAATTTCATGACTGCAGTCACGACTTGCAGTGATTTTGGAGCCCAAGAAAATAAAGTCTGTTACTGTTTCCATTTTTCCCCCATCTATTTGCCATGAAGTGATAGGACTGGATTCCATGATCTTATTTTTCTGAATGTTGAGTTTTAAGTCAACTTTTTCACTCTCCTCTTTCACTTTCATCAAGAGGCTCTTTAGTTCCTCTCCGCTTTCTGCCATAAGGGTGGTATTATCTGCATATCTGAGTTTATTGATATTTCTCCCAGCAATCTTGATTCCAGCTTGTACTTCATCCAGCCCAGCGTTTCACATGATGTACTCTATATATTAGTTAAATTTGAAGCCCTGGAAAAATTACATTCAACGGTCCGATGTGGAAACAACCATGGGAATAGCGACCAGGATGCATTTTATTGTAAATGCATTTTCTTCTCTCACTCAAGACACAGTCCAACGTTTCACCACAGTTCACCTCACGATGCCCTTGCTGTGTGGAAAGCATCTGAAACACCGTCCAAAGGGCAGACCTCAGGGATTTTTTTTTGTGATTTCTACCACATCTCATGGCAGAATCTAGCTTTCCCTCATGACAATGACATTGTGATTGCAGTAATGTATTATCCACGGTACCTCACAGCTAATTTCATCTTTCCAATATTATGTTCATCACACCACACTTTTACCTAAAAGTTTCAATGCAGATGAAGTTCACGTTCCTTCACTTGGCCTGCAAGACTTTCCAGAATTTGAGTCAACATGATTTTTCAAGCTCTTCTTTTTCTCCTGTTCCCTGAGTCATCTCACAGTCACACCCACCTGAGCCCTGGAAAAGAATTCGTGTTTCCAGCATCCAGGTCTCAAAGCTTTTCTACATCCTCCAAGGGCTTGCCCGGATTCCTTTTTCCACTAATACTTATTTTGAACACCTGGGACGCTTATGATCTACCCAGCCATGTGGGGTGTATGGAAGACACGTGGACAAGCACACACATGCACACACACACATGCCTCCATAGGGCTGAAAGGGAGGCAAACACAACCATTGCAATTTAAATATGAAATATGCTTGAGGCGTGGTGTTGACCCAGGGAGAAGTGTGCTAGTCTGTTTCCAGAGGTAAGGAATATTGTAGAGAGGGTTCTAAGGGATGAATAGAAGTTCATGTGGAAGACAAAGGGAGTCACTCAAAGGGGGAGTGGAGGGACGAAGTTTTCCTTGGAAAAGCGGGGGCAGGGTCCCGTCCTCAGGGCCTCTAGGCCAGGCTAAGAGGCTTGTCTCTGTACATGACAGAAAATGATGAGAGTGTTTGAGGTAGAAAAATGACCAGTTCGAACACCAGTTTATACAGCAGTGGGAAGGAGAATTGGAGGGGGGGCGCTAGAAGCAAGGGTGGGTGACAGCCCAGTGACACAGGTCTTCCCATTCGGCTCCCACACTTGGGTTTTCCTTCCCTAAGTCCTAAGATCCGAGTGGCAGCACTGTTCACTTGGCGGTTAGTACCGTTCTCTCTCTGTCTTTACATACAGCAGTGAGATAATGAAGAATGCGTGTTGGTCTCTGCCCCAACCCCTAAACAAGCCTCTGAGACTCTGGTGGCTTCCTGGGTGACAGGAGACTCTTTTGATCTAAAGAGCTGACTCTGGGTGGCTCCTGGATGGGAATGGTCACGAAAACAACTGTCCACATTTAGAAGCTTGGCATCTTCAGTTCCACCCTCCACCTTCTCTTGAGAAGAGAGAGGGGCTGAAAATGGAGTTTATGATGGATCATGCCTGCGTAGTGGAGCCTCCAGCCACCCCCCAGGGACAGGGTCTGGTACAGGAGCATTTCTGGGCTGGTGGACCTGTGGAGGTGCTGGGAGAAAGGCCTGCCCGACAATGCAGGGAAGCTCTACTGCTCCACCACACCTCTCCAAGTGTCTCCTCCATCTGGGTGTTCGTCGGTGTCCTTTGACACACGAGTAAACACGAGAGGCATTTCCCTGTGATCTGTGAGCTGATGTAGCAAGTTAATGGAACCCATGGAGGGCTCGTGGGAGCCTCTGATCTGTAGCCGGTTGGTCAGCAGTATGGCCTGCACTTGCACTTGGCGTCCTGATTTGGAGGCAGCCGTTGGAACCTCCAAACTCATAGCTGGTCAACCAGAAACACAGGTGATGACCCACATCTCAGGTGGTGAGGGGCAGTCCTGTAGGGCTGAACCCTGAACCCCTGGGATCTGGGGTCTGATGAGTTCTTCAGGATGACCACGTTAGAATAGAATTAAATGGCTAGATGCCCGCTTGCTGTTCCAGAGAACTGACCACCTGGTGCCCAGAGGTGTGGTGCTCTGGGTGAGTGTGGTAGAAGGGAAGACGGCTTTTTTCCCTGTGTAGGAGGGAAAATGTTGAGTTTTTCCTTTATAATGGCTTTTTTTTTTCACTTGTTCAATTATTTCACAGTTATTAGAAGCAACAAAGACAGCCTTGAAGACAAATTCCATGAGGTTGAGCTTCGCTCACTCTTTGTGCGGTGTCTTACACAGTTCTATGGAAACTGTGGGTTCCAAAAATTATTTGTGGTTGAAACTAAAGTCAGGCTACTTTGGGGACCTCCCTCCCAGGATGAAATGATATGGGATCATGTTCACTACCAAGGATTCTTTAAATGTGTATGCTATTTAGGAATTTGTCAGTTCATGATAAGGCTTCAGTCACATATGAAAAGAATGTGAAATGAAAATGTCAGTGTGAAAAATAGAAATCGTTAGGATTCCTTTGAGCAGTGGTGATGCAAGGGGGTATGTCATTGTATCCTGGCACTTTAAAATGAGTTGAAGTCTCTTGTTGTTCAGTCGCTCAGTCGTGTCCAGCTCTTTGCAACCCTGTGGACTGCAGCACTCCAGGCTTCCCTGTCCTTCACCATCTCCTGGAGCTTACTCAAACTCATGTCCATTGAGTTGGTGATGCCATCCAACCATCTCATCCTCTGTTGTCCCCTTTCTCTAAATCTCTCTAATTCTTCGTATCAGTGTGAATTTTATAAAACAGCAGTGGGGGTCCCAGTACTGTAACTTTCTGAACTGTTTCATAAACTAAGAGGCTTGTAGCTGAGTTCTCCTAGGTGGTGATGCCCTTTTTACCCGTCTCTTGCTCACATCTTACAATTCCTGGGAGAAGAATGTGTTAAGAACTCAAGGTAGTTCATCGACAGATGAAGGGCTAAAGACGTTGTGGTACATATACACAATGGAATATTGCTCACCATAAAAAGGAACATACTTGAGTCAGTTCTGATGAGGTGGATGAACCTAGAACCTATTATACAGAGTGGAGGGAGTCAGATAGAGAAAGATAAATATTGTATTCTAAGGCACATATATGGAATATAGAAAAATGGTAATGACGACTTTATTTGCAGGGCAGCAGTGGAGAAACAGACATAGGGAATAGACTTATGGACCTGGGGAGAGGGAAGGAGAGGGTGAGATGTATGGAAAGAGTGACTTACATTACCATATGTAAAATAGATAGCCAATGGGAATTTGCTGTATGGCTCAGGAAACTCAAATGGGGACTCTGTATCAACCTAGAGGGGTGGGATGGGGAGGGAGACGGGAGGGAGGTTCAAGATGGAGGGGATACATGTATACCTATGGCTGGTTCATGTTGAGGTTTGACAGATAACAGCAAAATTCTGTAAAGCAATTATCCTTCAAAAAAAAGAACTCAAGGTATTAAGGTAGTCTACAAAGAGACAATAGGATATGATTGGGTCTGGCGTGCCGGGAGGCAGAGGAACATGGAAGCGACATCATTTGGAGGAGGGTGAGCTGAACCTGGAGCTCTAAGATTCAGACGAGTGCGCTTTTCCAGTCTTGAGTGGATGATGATGGTCGTTTCCTGACCTCAGCTCCATCGACATCCAGGTGCCATGTCTGAGGGGTGTGCTGGCGTTCCTCTGGTCATTTGCCCTGCTTTGGTCCTTGGTCTCTCTTGGATGTTCCACACAGAGCTCTTCCAGTTGCCTGAGGTGCCACAGCCTTCATTTTAGGGGAGCATATTCTTCCTGTCTCCAGGGGCTGTGTTTCACTCCAATCCCAGGTATGTTCAGTTCTTTAAAGAATCTCCCCGAGGGGCGCTGCCTGCTCTGATGTGTTTTGTGTTCACGGCGGGGTCAAGAAGCCAGGAGGCCCTGCCTGCTCCCAGGTAGGCCTCTGGTGAAAACTGCGTCTCCATCTGCCTTTATCACGTTCCCATCTGTATGGGTATGGACGGCCTGACAATTGTATCCTGCTTCCTCTGGACCTGGTCATTCAGTTCAGTTCAGTTCAGTTCAGTCGCTCAGTCGTGTCTGACTCTCCGCGACCCCAAGAATCACAGCACGCCAGGCCTCCCTGTCCATCACCAACTCCCGGAGTTCACTCAAACTCATGTCCACAGAGTCAGTGATGCCATCCAGCCATCTCATTCTCGGTCGTCCCCTTCTCCTCCCGCCCCCAACCTTTCCCAGCATCAGAGTCTTTTCCAGTGAGTCAACTCGTTGCATGAGGTGGCCAAAGTATTGCACTTTCAGCTTTAGCATCAGTCCTTCCAATGACCACCCAGGATCGACCTCCCTTAGAATGGACTGGTTGGATCTCCTTGCGGTACAAGGGACTCTCAAGAGTCTTCTCCAACAGCACAGTTCAAAAGCATCAATTCTTCTGTGATCAGCTTTCTTCACAGTCCAACTCTCACATCCATACATGACCACGGGAAAAACCATAGCCTTGACTAGACTGACCTTTGTTGGCAAAGTAATGTCTCTGCTTTTTAATATATTATCAAGGTTGGTCATAACTTTCCTTCCAAAGAGTAAGCGTCTTTTAATTTCATGGCTGCAATCAGCATCTGCAGTGATTTTGGAGCCCAGAAAAATAAAGTCTGACACTGTGTCCACTGTTTTTCCATCTATTTCCCATGAAGTGATGGGACCAGATGCCATGATCTTTGTTTTCTGAATGTTGAGCTTCAAGCCAACCTTTTCACTCTCCTCTTTCACTTTCATCAAGAGGCTTTTGAGTTCCTCTTCACTTTCTGCCATAAGGGTGGTGTCATCTGCATATCTGAGGTTATTGATATTTCTCCCAGCAATCTTGATTCCAGCTTGTGCTTCTTCCAGCCCAGCGTTCCTCATGATGTACTCTGCATATAAGTTAAATAAGCAAGGTGACAATATACAGTCTTGACGCACTCCTTTTCCTATTTGGAATTAGTCTGTTGTTCCATGTACAGTTCTGACTGTTGCTTCCTGACCTGCATACAGGTTTCTCAAGAGGCAGGTCAGGTGGTCTGGGATTCCCACCTCTTTCAGAATTTTCCACAGTTTATTGTGATCCACACAGTCAAAGGCTTTTGCATAGTCAATGAAGCAGAAATAGATGTTTTTCTGGAACTCTCTTGCTTTTTCCATGATCCAGCAGATGTTGGCAATTTAATCTCTGGTGCCTCTGCCTTTTCTAAAACCAGCTTGAACATCTGGGAGTTCACGGTTTACATATTGCTGAAGCCTAGCTTGGAGAATTTTGAGCATGACTTTACTAGCGTGTGAGATGAGTACAATTGTGCGATAGTTTGAGCATTCTTTGGCATTGCCTTTCTTTGGGATTGGAATGAAGACTGACCTTTTCCAGTCCTGTGGCCACTGCTGAGTTTTCCAAATTTGCTGGCATATTGAGTGCAGCACTTTCACAGCATCATCTTTCAAGATTTGAAATAGCTCAACTGGAATTCCATCACCACCACTAGCTTTGTTCGTAGTGATGCTTTCTAAGGCCCACTTGACTTCACATTCCAAGATGTCTGGCTCTAGGTCAGTGATTGTGGCTCTAGTCACGTTATTGTGACTATCTTGGTCATGAAGATCTTTTTTGTGCAGTCCTTCTGTGTATTCTTGCCACCTCTTCTTAATATCTTCTGCTTCTGTTAGGTCTGTACCATTTCTGTCCTTTATCGAGCCCATCTTTGCATGAAATGTTCCCTTGGAATCTCTAATTTTCTTGAAGAGATCTCTTGTTTTTCCTTTTCTGTTGTTTTCCTCTATTTCTTTGCATTGATCACTGAGGAAGGCTTTCTTATCTCTCCTTGCTATTCTTTGGAACTCTGCATTCAGATGCTTATATCTTTCCTTTTCTCCTTTGCTTTTCACTTCTCTTCTTTTCACAGCTATTTGTAAGGCCTCCTCAGACAGCCATTTCGCTCTTTTGCATTTCTTTTCCATGGGGATGGTCTTGGTCCCTGTCTCCTGTACAATGTCACAAACCTCCGTCCAGAGTTCATCAGGCACTCTATCAGATCTAGTCCCTTAAATCTATTCCTCACTTCCACTGTATAATCATAAGGGATTTGATTTAGGTCATATCTGAATGGTCTAGTGGTTTTCCCTACTTTCTTCAATTTAAGTCTGAATTTGGCAATAAGGAGTTCATGATCTGAGCCACAGTCAGCTCCTGGTCTTGTTTTTGCTAACTGTATACAGCTTCTCCATCTTTGGCTGCAAAGAATATAATCAATCTGATTTCGGTGTTGACCATCTGGTGATGTCCATGTGTAGAGTCTTCTCTTGTGTTGTTGGAAGAGGGTGTTTGCTATGACCAGTGCGTTCTTTTGACAAAACTCTATTAGCCTTTGCCCTGCTTCATTCCATGCTCCAAGGCTAAATTTGCCTGTTATTCCAGGTGTTTCTTGACTTCCTACTTTTGCATTCCAATCCCCTATAATGAAAAGGACATCTTTTTTGGGTGTTAGTTCTAAAAGGTCTTGTAGGTCTTCATAGAACCGTTCAACTTTGGCTTCTTCAGCGTTACTGGTTGGGGCATAGGCCTGGATTACTGTAATATTGAATGGTTTGCCTTGGAAATGAACAGAAATCATTCTGTCATTTTTAAGATTGCATCCAAGTACTGCATTTAGGACTCTTTTGTTGACCATGATGGCTACTCCATTTCTTCTAAGGGATTCCTGCCCACAGTAGTAGATATAATGGTCTTCTGAGTTAAATTCACCCATTCCAGTCCATTTTAATTCACTGATTCCTAGAATGTCTATGTTTACTCTTGCCATCTCCTGTTTGACCACTTCCAATTTGCCTTGATTCATGGCCTAACATTCCAGGTTCCTATGCAATATTGCTCTTTACAGCACTGGACCTTGCTTTTATCACTGGCCACATCCACAACTGGGTATTGGTTTTGCCTTTGCTCCATCCCTTCATTCCTTCTAGAGTTACTTCTCCACTGATTTCCAGTAGCATACTGGGCACCTACCGACCTGGGGAATTCCTCATTCAGTATCCTATCATTTTGCCCTTTGATACTGTTCATGGGGTTCTCAAGGCAAGTATACTGAAGTGGTTTGCCATTCCCTTCTCCAGTGGACCACATTCGGCTGTGGTCCATGTGATCAGATCGACTAGTTTCCTGTGATTATGATTTCAGTGTGTCTGCCCCCTGATGCCCCCTCGCAATACCTACCGTCTTATTTGGGTTTCTCTTACCTTGATCGTGGAAAATCTCTTATTTAGTTGGTGAACCACTGTGTTTAGCTTCTTTTCCTTAAAATTGTTTGTGAAGCCTCTGTTTTCTACATCTCTTTTCTTCTGCTGGCCGAAGTAAATATACCTCTGCCCATTTTTCATCTTTGAGACAGGACAATCACGTGGTGTAGCCTGCTCCTCAGGAGGAAATGTATCCTGTGACAAGAATGAAGCTTCGCAACCTAGTGGAAAAGAAAAGAAGCATATTTGATCTTTGGCTTGTAAAGAGAGGAATAATAAAGGAACCCTCCCAGTAGTTTTGAGCGTGCCTGTCACGCCTAACCCTGTCACGCTCATCTGTGAAATGGTGGTAACGTTATCTGCCCCGTAGGGTCGCTGCCGTGAGAATTAAATAAGGTCATTTAAAAATGTCCCTCACACGTCCTGGCACACAAAGAGGGCTCAAGAAAGAGTTGATGTTAGATTGGAGTTTTTTCAAGGGGGAAACAAAATTCACCTTTCTTCCAACACTTTTGCATAATTCCAAGGTGAAAATTCCCAAATATATACTTGGTACAGTTTCCATGAACACCTAAGAAACCCGCACAGCAGCACGATAGTGATTAGGGAACCGTGGTATGGGTGGACCTCCATGCTTATCAGGGTCAATTGAAATGCAGGTGGAAAAGACACAGTCCTCGGTTCTACCCCAGACCTGCAGCTCAATATCAGAAAACTAAACAGCCCAATCGAAAAATGGGCAGAAGACTTACATAGACCTTCTCCAAAGAAGACACACATATGGCCAAGAGGCACATGAAAAGATATTCAAACATCACAAATCATTAGAGAAATGCAAATCAAGACTACCATGAGGTACCACCTCACACCAGTCAGAATGGCCATCATCAAAAAGTCCGCTACATATATACATTTACATACATGCATGTGTGTGTGCTCAGTCATGTTCAGTTCTTTGAGACCCCACGTAGCCCGTCAGGCTCCTCTGTCCATGGCATTTTCCAGACAAGAATACTGGAGTGGGTTGCCATTTCCTACTCTCTCTCTCTCTATATATATATGTATATATAAAATGTCAACTAAATTTACAGAAAGCATTTGCTTTCTCCATGAAACTACACAGCCATGTTATTACTGAATATTCAGAAAAGACATCAATCTACCCCCTCTTTCATGTCCTAATTCTGTTTTAGAGTCAGGCAAGAAAGCTTTCTTAACTCTCTGGCTTTATTATGAGAACACAGAATTCTTTTACCCACTTCCTAATTCTCGGGATGATGGTTGATGATAATTTCAAACACTTTAACATTCACCATTTTGAAATGACCTGCTGAGGATCTGTGCGCGACACTGACGCTGTGACCCTGGCATTAGCGGGTCACCCTTCACGGGGAGGGTGGCATGCTGTCCCGAGCTGGTCTGGTCTGGTTGAGATGGCATGTGTAGGGCCCTTTGCCAAAGCCCTGGAAATGACTCACTGACGCATTTCAATTCAGAAATACGTGCCGTTCAGGAAACAGTAGTAAATTTGGAGAATTAAGTGGGCCCATTCATAATTAAACACCTGGAGAGCAGCACTGATGCGTTTCCTTCCTGAAATGGGCAGCCGGATGCGCTCAGCCACATGTTGCGTCTCCTCCTGTTTTCTCTGTTACTTTTCTTTGCCTGCAGTGTGTCCCCATCTTCTCAAACTGAGGTCACTCCGGCCCATCCCCGTTCGTTTCCTTGTACACCTTTTGATAGTTCTCTCGCAATAATAGATTTTCACCTATTGACTAGAGAGGAATTCTTATTGCACTTCTGTGGGGTTTTTGTCAATTAGATTAGAAAACAGCAAGGAAGAAGTGAGACAAGATTTCTGTCTTGCTCTTCACGTATCACAGGTAATGACCCCAGCACCCGTGACATGGCTGGATTCAGCTTCAGACGACATGGAGCATTCACTCAGCATTCAGTCCTTGCCCCGAGAAGCTCCCAGATTTCTCAGCGCTGTCTGATTGGCAGAGGTCAGTCTGCCCAGTGCTTTGAAGGGCTGCAGTTTACTGCTGGTGGGTAGGGCCCTGGTGACAACTTCTTTGAAAGCAGGCACTGGGTTCTTTTGATTAAATATAGAAAAGTTAGCTAGAAGCCTTGGCATGGAATTTGAAAGGAGACCTCCAAGAATTTTTCAACTCTAACGCTTTAACAGGTTGAAATTAATGCAAAATCTGAAATGAGAAAATGAGAGAGCGTGAAGTTTCCATGGACCAGGAGGAATGGCTGTGGCCTCAAGAACCAAATGAAGAAGAGGCTCAGGTTTTCTGCGTCGTGAACACTCACTTTGCTTGATCTGGGAGGTGTGCCTGAGTTTCGGGGCATGCTTTCCCTCTTATTCCTTGAAACTTCTTCCAGTCATGCTGGACAGAAGGCTTCCTCCCCTGATGTCCTGCCTATAAAACATATCATCTTTGCTCAGAACATCTTTGCTAAGAATTTTCCTGGCAAGCAAGAGATGCAAGAGACACGGGTTCCATCCCTGGGTGGGGAAGATTCCCTGGAGAAGGAAATGGCACCCCACTCCAGTATTCTTGCCTGGGAGATTCCATGGACGGAGGAGCCTGGAGGGCTACATACAGTCTATGGGGCTGCAGAAGTGGACACGACTGAGCAGCACAATACAATACCTGTGCTCAGAACAGTGGGCTCCTCCTCGCCTGCTCACATATCCTCTGTCACTCAAATGACCGCCTCTGGGGTCCGTGTGTTTCGACTTCCACTGTGACCTGTTCTCAGCGCCTTCTCTGTTTCTCCGTCTTTCTTGTCCTCCAGCCTCAGGACTACAGCACATAAATCAGATTCCTGCTTTCCCCGCTCAGGCCTCACCTCTACGAGCCCCAAGGATGCTCACCAGCCTGGCCTGACAGGAAGCAGAGTCGTCCACCCTCAGGGCAGGACTGGCCAGTCTGACACCCCTAGCACTCAGCATAGGTATCTTAGGGCACTTTTCCATTTTCTCGGTGTGAAAAGCTTTAAGTACTTAGTGACTATACTGGTCAGATCCTGGAAGACAGAGCATCTTATGACTTCCCCGCCCCAAGTCTTCATTTTCTCATCTGAAAAACAGAGCTAGCAATACCTTCCTGTCTACCTGGTAGGTTTCAGGGAAAATTCAAGATGAGCAGGGGGTGGGGTGGGGGAGAACTTCCTGAATCGTAAATGTCATACAAACATCAGGTGCTACTGTTGCTTTGCTTTCGGTAAACTAAGTCCACTCAAGTGTTTGCCCTGGAATCATACTAAAAAATTCACAAGAGATTCCCTTGACAGGACTTTTTGTCTCAGAAAATAAATGTCATAGTTTCAATAATATTCATTGTTAGCTACATTTTTTTTTGAGGACTCACAAAAAAAGACACAAGGTAGAAATACCCAGATTCCCCAAAATTCTTAGAGACGAGTGTATTCTAGTTTACCTAATTTATGGCTAAGTGGCTAATGGAAAATCCTTTTCTTTGAACCTCATTCTTAGTAACTAAAGGTCTCAACTGACTTTTTTTCATTGGAATAAGTATAATATATAACATGAATCTTTAATGCTTCTCATCTTAGATAAAGAATTGCTGTATTTAAAAATATTAACTGCATCTCCTGCAGTCCTAATCCAAGTTTAATTGAAAAATGTTGGTTGAAATTCAACAATTATGGAGGTCTCAGCTCTGATCATCTTTTTTTTTTAAGGTAGGGTTTTCATGATGTTTTTATTTAGAGTTAGGACACATCCACAGTGAAATTTCACGTGTATTACTTTTGTGTTTTCTTACCTCCCAAATGGAATAAGCAAACACTCTCTGATTCTGAGGGCAGGCTCAGTGTGGTGAGGACAGAGGACCCCCATGTTGCAAATGCCACTCTGCATAGTGACTCCAGTCCAGTTCATTAAATCAGAGAAAAGAGCAACATTTATTGAATTGGTTCCTGTTTTGGGTGAAGTCATTACAGAATTAATTTTGGAATAATTGTGTGTTCTTCGGCACAACAGTCTTGAACCAGGCACGCCTGATCTAAAATGGACATATTGAAGTTCCATGCAACACCAAGTTCATGAAGAAAGTCTAGGAACCACAGCTTCTTGTGACTCGATGCCTTGGTCACAGGTATGATTCATATCCTCACGTTTGAAACAGGCTTCTGGATGTAACGGTAAATACTGGAAGTGATGTGTGCCCTTTATGGCCTCCTGGCTCTGCTCCAGCTGCAGCAGACGTGAGGGAGCTCTGGAGAGGCACAGCTGGTCCAGTTGGGGGACGTCTTACAGGGAGGCTGACTCTGAGCCAGGAGACTAGGGCACGGAGTAGGCGAGCAGCATCATGCCTTGAGTGATGGCCCCACGGAATGCTCAAAGCCAGGCGGCCGCCCGGTCCCTGGGGGTGCTCCCTGACTCCAGGAGAAGAGAGACAACTTCGTCCAGTCCTCACAGTGTGTGAAGCGAAGGGAATGACCCTGTTTAATAACAAAGAGCCTCAGCCTCACCGAAGTTAACATTTGCCTGAGGCTGCCAAGTTTGTGCCCACGGTGGAGCTGCGATTCTGGGGTTTATTTTACTCCCTTGAATTAGCTCTAACGCAATTGTGAAAGTGATGGTTTGCTCATCCCAGAAGTGGAAGCTAATGAAGCTCTACCAAGTTATGGAAAGACTGGTTAGGGAAATCAGGAGAACCAGGCCCACTTTTCCATGTCCTGAGATTAATACGTGGCGTGTGCACACGGCTGTTATTTGAGTTGACGTGTTCGCGGTGGGTGGTGAACCCAAAGTCTTTCAGTTCCCTTGCGGTTCACTGACCTCTCTGGCTAGGTCACCGTGGGCATTTGAAGAAGATTCAGAATTCCAGATATCCTGTTTCTGCTTTAGGTCATCGACTTAAAAAAAAAAATACAATGTGAGTGTTGCGAGTTAAGTTTTATTTGGGGGCAAAATGAGGACTGCAGCCTGGGAGACAGGACCTCAGATAGTTCCAAGAAACTACTCCAAAGTGGCAGTGGGAAAGGTCGGTATATATGTGATTTTGGTGAAGGGGGAGTCTATGCAATCAAGCACATATTTTTTGTAGAAAGTTTCTGCTGGTCTTGTGAAGCTCCTGCTAGTCATGAGAAGCAATTATCATCTTGGATTTTAGAGACTTTCTAGATTTGAGGAGATCCAAGAAGTGGGCTCGTGAAATCAGTTCCTGAGAATATCTAACTGTCTGAAGACCTGTGCTGCCAGCTTTTCCCCAAGCGCACAGCACCTGATTTCTACTCTCACCCGGAACTCCTAAAGGGGACGTTGAAAGTCAGCAGCTGCAGCAGTTCATAATTTAATTTTCATAGAGATAGATGGCAACCGCCCGTGGCAAGTGCCAATTTGTAGTTGACAAGGGGTTGGGTTTTTTTTTTTTTGAATGTTTTTATTTTGTATTGAGATATAGCCGATTAACAATGCTGTGACAGTTTCAGGTGAATAGTGAAGGGACTCAGTTGTACATATACGTATATCCATTCTCCCCCAAACTCCCCTCCCATCATCCAGGCTGCCACATAACATTAAGCAGATTTCTCTGTGCCATTTCTTGTTGGTTATCCATTTTAAATATAGCAGTGTGTTCAAGTCCATCCCAAACTCCCTAACTATCCTACAAGGTATTGGTTTTGGTGGAGGAAATTTCTGTAGGCATGAGGAGTGTTATACAATGTCTCATAGCATCTTGCATCTTCTAGTTATTCTCTAAACATCTGTCAGATAACAAAATTGTTGTTCAGTCACCAAGTCCTGTCTGGTACTTTGCGACCCCATGGACTGCACCACACCAGGCCTCCCTGACCTTCACCATCTCTTGGAGTTTGCCCAAGCTCATTTCCATTGAATCCGTGATGCCATCCAAGCATCTTATCCTCTGTTGCCCTCTTCTCCTTCTGCCTTCAGTCTTTCCCAGCATCAGGGTTTTTTTTTCCCAATGAGTCACCTGGTCACATCAGGTGGCCAAAGTGTTGGAGCTTCAGCTTCAGCATCAGTCCTTCCAATAAGTATTCAGGATTGATTTCCTTTAGGCTTGACTGGTTTGATCTCCAGGGGACTCTGAGGAGTCTTCTCCAGCACCACAGTTTGAAAGAAACAATTCTTTGGCACTCTGCCTTCTTTATGGTGCAACTCTCACATCCATGCACAACTAAAAGACCACAGTCTTGAATATACAGACCTTTATCTGTGATATGATGTCTTTGCTTTTAATACACTGTCTAGGTTTGTCATACCTTTTCTTCCAAGAAGAAATCATCTGATTTCTTGGCTGCAGTCACCATCCGCAGTGATTTTAGAGCCCAAGAAAAGGAATTCTATCACTGCTTCCACATTTACCCCTTCTATTTGCCTTGAACTGATGGGACGGGATGCCCTGATATTATTTTTTAAAAAACTTGAGTTTTAAAAAACCAACTTCTTCCGTTTTTTCTTTGAAGTTGAATTAGTTGCAAGAATGTGATTGGTAAATTTAATTGGCCACTGGATGTCGCTGTTTACCCACCAACAGAGGATCAGCTTTTTTTCCTCCACTTTTTTCCCCCATCACCTGGTCAGGACAAAGCCTGTGGAAGCAGCTCCAGGTGTAGAGATTTCAAGCTTATTTCTCATAAGTAACCTGCTTTCTCTTGGGAAAAGAGTGGGTCCTGAGTTATTCAATTCAGGATATTTTCTCCTCATAGCAATTTAGATCGAGAACTGGTGCATTTTTTTCTTTTATCCCCATAAAGAAAATTTCTTTTGCTAACACAAACAAGAGCTATCCTGGAAACAGCAACATTAGTTAATTCAAGACTGTGAGCTCTCATATATAACTTTCATACAACAGTGTTAGGCTTTCCTGGTGGCTCAGTGGTAAAGAATCTGCCTGCAATGCAGGAAATGTGGGTTCAATCCCTGGATTAGGAAGATCCTCTGGAGGAGGGCATGGCAACCCAAGCCAGTATTCTTGCCTGGGGAACCCCCTGCACAGGGGCGCCTGGCGGGCTAGAGTCCATGGGGTCACAAAGAGTCGGACACAGCTGAAGTGACTGAGCACACACACGGAATGGCATTTGTATCATCTTGGTGGAGTTCACTGCTGTGGCAGAGAACCTAGAAAATGACAATCTTCAGATGAGCGGGAGCCTCAGGTTTATGTAATTGAACCCCCTTTTTAATGCTTTTTACCCTAACTTCAGCATTCCTTGGAGAGCCACAAGATCTTGTAAATGGGAGTTCTTTCTTGAAATTTCCCCAAAGTGTAAGACCAAGGATGTGAATGAGAAGACCTGTGGAAAACAAGAAGCCAATATGACAGTTCCTGGTTGGCATGTGCCCTGCCCCCTCTCCTCCCCACAAATCCTCTGTAAGACTTGTGCTCGTTCACACTGTCCACATATCCACACAGTTCACACCATCCACACCATCCACACCATCCCCACCACTCACACCACCCGCACCGTCTACACCATCCACATCATTCACACCATCCACACCATCCTCACCACTCACGCTACCCGGACCATCTACACCATCTACACCATCCACATCATCCCCACCACTCACACCACCCACACTGTCCACATCATCCACATCATCCCCACCACTCACACCACCCGCACCATCTACACCATCCACATCATCCACATCATCCATACCATAACACTGGCTTTAAAGTGAGGAGGAAAAAAATCACTTCTGTTTCCTGAGTCAGTGTATTCCAGAGAGGTTACCGGTAGTCGTTTCCACTAATTGAGACCTTCCTCTGTGCAGGGCCTGTGTCAAGTCTGTTTCCACAGTTTCATTTACTGCTCACTGCAGCTCTGTGAGCTGCTTCGAGCAATCTCTAGTTTCCAGGTGAGAATATGGACACACAGAGAGGTAAAGGGCCCACAGGAACCCCTCACCTGGTTACCTGTACAGTCTGGGTGAGCTCCTGTTGGCTCTGAGGCCTTTGTTTTACCCACTCAACTGCTCATAGGTGCGAGGGTCAGGTTTATTAGAGCGACTTGATAGAACTTGGTTAAACTTACGAACAATAAAAGACAGAGCTTATTGGTAGTTTAACCAAAGTCTCCAGTGTGTGGCAGGCTGGGTGTATTTGTGTTGGGGTGTTGAGAGTGGTCCTCTGTGAGAAAGGACTATGTATGAAAAGATGGAAATCCTACTCATACACTTTGAAGGTTTAACTCATGTCAAGGAAGAGAGTTTGTGAAAATCTGAGTTCCTTAGAGGTTGAGGGGGCTGCTGCCATTTGTAGCAGAAGCTGCATTGCTCTAGCTTTCCCCTTTGTGTATCGATTGCCTGAGGGCCTCCATTAATAATGATTTAGGAAATGCCAATGGTGTTTACGCTGCTGAATATTCATCCTCGTCGTCATCGGAAATATGTCAGTCTGCATCGGGGTGGGGGCAGCACTAGGCTTTCAGGGACTTGGGGACAGGCTGGTTCAGCAGCAGCTTGAACTTTCCACTCGAGTCTTAACTGTTTTTGGAGGCCATCAGACATTCACTTAACCTCCTGTTTGCAGGAATTTTTAGATTTTCTTGACTTTACCATCTTTTGAACGGCCAAGAGGCAGGGGATTTTCATAAAGCTTAGGAGATGGGGCATGGATTGGAAACATTAGAATTGCATCTGAGGGAGAGGACTCTGGATTTAATCCCGAGGACTTACTCAGATCTTTAAAAAGGAATATTTGAGTAATATCAGAGTGGGGGAATGAGGTATGGACTATTGTGTAAGAACACTGGGCAGCATAACCTGCGTCAGACGTATTCAACCCTATCCTTCTTGGCGTGGGCGGCAGGAAGGTGGGCCTTTGGGGGCACAGTTCAGTTCAGTTCAGTTCATTTCAGCCACTGAGTCATGTCGGGCTCTTTGTGACCCAATGGACTGCAGCACACCAGGCTTCCCTGTCCATCGCCAACTTCTGGAGCTTGCTCAAACTCATGTCCCTTGAGTTGGTGATACCATCCAACCATCTCATCCTCTGTCATCCCCTTTTCCTCCTGCCTTCAATCTTTCCCAGCATCAGGGTCTTTTCCAAAGAGTCAGTTCTTTGCATCAGGTGTCCTAAATATTGGAGCTTCAGCATCAGTCTTTTCAGTGAATATTTAGGGTTGATTTCCTTTAGGATTGACTGGTCTGATCTCCTTGTAGTCCAAGGGACTCTCACGAGTCTTCTCCAACATCACAGTTCAAAAGCATCAGTTCTTCAGTGCTCAACTTTCTTTATGGTCCAAATTTCACATCCATACATGACTACTGGAAAAACCGTAATTTGACTGCGTGGACCTTTGTAGGCAAAGTGCTGTCTCTGCTTTTTAATATGCTGTCTAGGTTTGTCATAGCTTTTCTTCCAAAGAACAAGCATCCTTTAATTTCATGGCTGTAGTCACCATCTGCAGTGATTTTGGAGCCCAAGAAAATAAAGTCTGTAACTGTTTCCATTGTTTTCCCATCTTTTACCATGAAGTGATGGGACTGGTTGTCATGATTTTTGCTTTTTGAAAGTTGAATTTTAAGCCAGCTTCTTCACTCTCCTCTTTCACCTTCATCAAGAGGCTCTTTTGAGGCTCTTCAGTTCCTCTTTGCTTTCTGCTGTAAGGGTGGTGTCATCTGCATATCTGAGGTTATTGATATTTCTTCAGGCAATCCTGATCCCAGCTTATGCTTCAGCCAGCCCAGCATTTCACATGATGTACTCTGCATATAAGTTAAATAAGTAGGGTGATAATATACAGCCTTGACGTACTCCTTTCCCAATTTGGAAACAGTCCGTTGTTCTATGTCCAGTTCTAACTGTTGCTTCTTGGCCTGCATACAGATTTCTCAAGAGGCAGGTCAAGTGGTCTGGTATTCCCATCTCTTGAAGAATTTTCCACAATTTGTTGTGACCCACACAGTCAGAGGCTTTAGTGTAGTCAATATATCAGAAGTAGATGTTTTTCTTGAACTCTCTTGCTTTTTCTATGATCCAGTGGATGTTGGCAATTTGATCTCTGGTTCCTCTGTCTTTTCTAAATCCAGCTTGTACATCTGGAAGTTCACGGTTCATGTACTGTTGAAGCCTGGGTTGAAGAATTTTGAGCATTACTTTGCTAGCATGTGAGATGAGTGCAATTGTGTGGTAGTTTGAGCATTCTTTGGCATTGCCTTTCTTTGGGATTGGAATGAAGACTGACCTTTTCCAGTCCTGTGGCCACTGCTGAGTTTTCCAAATTTGCTGGCATATTGAGTGCAGCAATTTTAGGGTCATCTTTTAGGACTTGAAGTAGCTCAACTGGAATTCCATCACCTCCACTAGCTTTGTTCATGATGATGCTTCCTAAGGCCCACTTGACTTTGCATTTCAGGATGTCTGGCTCTAGGTGAGTGATCACACCATCGTGGTTATCTGGGTCATGAAGATCTTCTTTGTATAGTTCTTCTGTGTATTCTTGCCACCTCTTCTTAATATCTTCTGCTTCTGTTAGGTCCATACCTTCTGCCCTTTATTGCACCCATCTTTGCATGAAATTTTAACTCTCGTTAATCTGTAGGACAGGTGTTTGGAACCTGAGCAGTGTGATCACATCCTGAGGGTAGAGGACTTATGATCTGGTTCTTCTTTGCAACACAGGGCTGGACCCAGCCTGGGCACCTAAATCTCTTGACCTCAATTTCTTTATTCCCCAAATGGGCAAAACCTATGCTGATTACTACCCACAGTTATATCGGTTTAGGGAACTAATAGTGGTAATAATAACATGATAGAGTCATTCACTGGAGGAATGAGATATTATAAAAATCTGAAGAATCTGGAACACTTGAAATTATTGTAGATTTAATGGGCACTGTGGAGTTTGCAGAGGAAATCACTTGCAGTTGGATGGAACATGGATGACTTCTTAGGACTTCATGATGTTGGCCAAGCCACTTATTTCTGAGCTCCAGTAAAGTGATCTCATCTATAAAGTGAGAATGATGAAACCTACTCCCTGGAGTTACAACGTGTGGACTACTGTACACACACTGACTTTGTACACAGTGTATACTCACATCACAGTAACTCCCTTCCTTCTCCCTCCTCTGTCCTTGTTAACTGATCTATCTCGTGAAGAGAGATGGATTAATTAATTAATTCATTAGAGAATCTGATGAGTCATGGGACTGTGGATCCTATTTATAGATCATTAATTCATTGGCCTTTTGGAAATTCTTTAATACTGTTTGTCAAATCTGTCTTTCCTCAATTTTAAATTGTAGCCTTCTCTTCCCAATATAATTTGTTACACATGTTTAGTTTGTGTTTTGACATGATCTAAAGAAACAATGGGATTTATCACAACATTTGGATATACACCACAGCTTTTCTTGCCCAGCAGCTCTAAGATAATTTAAATATTTATTCTGTTTTGATTATTAATTATTTATCTTTATTATAAAAAATAACTTGTGTCCATTTCCAATGAATGCCAGTAGAGAATATAGTAAAAGCAATGTAAGGAAATAAATAGAAGAAAAGTGACAAGAATGTACCAAGAATTGGTGATCGGTGGATCACCAATATTGTATTTAATATTGAATATTATATTTCAGTACAGTAGTCATGTATGGATGTGAGAGTTGGACCATAAAGAAGGCTGAGTCCTGAAGAATTGATGCCTTCAATTTGTGGTGCTGGAGAAGACTCTTGAGAATCCCTTTGATTGCAAGGAGATCCAATCAGTCCATCCTAAAGGAAATCAACCCCAATATTCACTGAAAGGACTGATGCTGAAGCTGAAGCTCCAATACTTTGGCCACCTGATATGAAGAACTGCCTCATTGGAAAAGACCCTGATGCTGGGAAAGATGGAAGGCAGGAGGAGAAGGGGATGACAGGGGATGAGATGGTTGGATGGCATCACCGACTCAATGGACACGAGTTTGAGCAAACTCTGGGAGATGGTGAAGGTCAGGGAAGGCTGGCATGCTGCAGTCCATGGTGTTGCGAAGAGTAGGCCACAACTGAAGCGACTCAGCACACATGCATATACTTAGCTTCTAAGATGGAAATCTGCAGGCATTAGAGCACAACGTGTAAACTGTTTCAGTTTGATTTCATCCAGTCCAGTTTAATTGCACACTGTTGAATTTCAATCAGCTCAGCTGAGCTCAGCTCCCACCACATGAAGGAGGACGAGCCGGGACATAGGAGGGAGTGCTGAGGTGAGCGAGCCTGGCTTTTGTCGTTGGGGCACAGCCTTCTCCTAGAAGAACAGAGGCACACACAACGCCTGTGTGGAGGAGAGAATGGAAGCAGGGCTTTCCAGGGACTCAGAGCAGCAGTGACTCTGTGAAAGTGTTCTTCTTAAGTTTACAGAGATAGGGTGCCCTTCTGTGGAATGATCCCTGCTCTCTTATTTATGATTGTGGAATTTTCAATTATGCTATGCTTCAAAAAATATTTTTCCTGAGGGTTAATGTTTACGTTTATAAATGTGTACAGCCTAACTAACAGTTTAAATGGAAATTTTAATGTATTCTATGAACCGTTGGCTTGTTTGCATACTTTATCAATTCACCATCATCTTGGGTTGTATATAGTGTGATAATTAGAAATAGAATTAGAAAGGACTGTGCATTTTGAGATGTTCATTTCAGGATGCAAAATGCTAGTTGTTTAACTGCTGCCTTATCAATGGTATGTTGTGCCAAGTGAGTGATTAGGGGGTGAGAGATTTCTAGAGACTTTAAATAAATACACACATTTAATAAAAGAATGGATGAGGTCCAGGATTAGCTGACACCACAGAGTACATGCAGGTGTGGGGCCAGGGCAACTGTGGTCTGTCTTCTCTCTGCTCAGTTTCCTTACTCTTCTCATCGGCATCTATTCTTCTCGGGTCTTGGCCCAGGTTCAGAACTGCAGGCTTGATAAGCCAACAGCTGTGCAGCGTGGAGCTGACTGAGAACATGAATCACGGCTGGGTGAGTGCCTCATCCAGGTAGTCGGTTTCACTTCTGGTGAAGGTGAGCTCAGGCCTGTTCTGTGCACAGGAGATGACCCACTTGGAGGAGTATCTCCGGACTGCACGTAAGAACTGCGTCTCACAGGAGCCTTCCCCTCCAGCCTATTCCGAGTCATTATTCTCCTCTTTGTGGATGGACTGGCCAGTGCACGTGCTATCCACACATTGGCAGTCAATGTGTAGTGTGTTGTCTGAGCAGCGTGACATGGAGAGGAAGTTGGGTTTTCTCTGCTGGCTGCACATGGTTGCAGAGGCTTTCTGACCCTAGCGCTCCAAGCCCAGTGTCTTGGGATGTCTCTTCCCCCTCCTTTAGTTCCTCAACTGGCCTCCAGAAAACCCCAGCTGCTGCTTTCTGTCCAGGCAGCCTTGCTTCTGTCTGACAACAGCTGATCAAACCAGGTGCTTTGTTTATGGCTGCATCTCATGAGCCTAGAACTCTGCCTGGGACATGAAAGATGCTCAATGTATTGGCCAGGCAGTCCGGATCATGCTGCTTAACAAACACCCCCACTCCAACTCTCAGAGGTATATTTCTTGCTCAAGCTTATGTCCCAACCCAGTGGGTGGTGGCTCTGGGGCATTCCCAGCTGTGAGACGAAGGGGAAGGGGAAATGGTGAATCCGCTCTTCATTTTCAAAGGTATCTGTCTGGAGGGAACACAGCTCCCTCTGTTCATAGTTCAATGGCCACAGTGAGTCAGGTGACCTTGTCTAGATTCAGAGAGGAAGGAAGCGCCATCCTACGTTTGCAGAAAGGGGAGGGTTGGAGGTATATGTAGCAGCGTAGGTTTATAAGGCACTGGACCTGGAAGTCAAGTTGGAGAGACAGTGAGATAAATATTTGTCGATGATTTTGCTGATACTTACTCTGCTGTGAAAGACTGCAGTCAAAAGGAGAAGAGGGTAGCAGAGGAGAAGATGGTTAGATAGCGTTACCGACTCAATGGACGTGAATCTGAGCAAACTCCAGAAGAGAGTGGGGGACGGGGGAGCCTGGCGTTTTGCAGTCCATGGGGTCACAGAGTTGGGCATTCAGTGCCTGAACAATGCTGATACCCGTTTCTGCTTCAAGGGAAGGCAGTGACATCTCGTTTGGTAAAACTCTGTCCATGTAAAGTACAAGCCCCCAAAGACCTAGAAACCTTACAAAAATAAACCATGGAGCTTTTCTAGTGCAATTTCACTTTAGTAACAGGAGTGAGAGACTTACCCAAAACCTCAGGCCTTTTGTCTGGGCTGGCGCCCATATGGGGGTTGTTGTTTGTCACTTTCTTCTGCTCCCCTGGGAAAGCAGAGAGGAGGCCCGACTCAGACTGTCATGTTCATGAGCCTCCTTTAGGGAAGCCACAAGCTGGGGGTACCCACCAGGGCACCCCCATCCTGGGGTTGCCCAAGCCAGCCTCTTCACAGTGAGGTTAAAGTAGATAATTCATGTATAAAGTGCTTTGTTCAGCCTGGGAATAGCTCGTGTGTGAAAGCACTGGTTATCGGTCTCACTATGCTCACTGTCAGTGCTGGGATGCTTTCTGCTGTGAGGCTCCCGGCCTGGTGGGAGCAGCCAGGGCTGAGCGATGCTTGTCTCCAGTGTGGCACTGAGTCATCTGACAGGTCGTGACTCACCTTCTTTCCTATTTGAATTCTAGCAGCACATGGTTTACGGCAACGACACCCTAGAGCAGGACACGAGAGGGCTCAGTGGAGCACGAGGGGGTGAGGTGGTGGGAGAGGGCTCGGGGGCCAGGGCACCTGGGAGGCGGAGGGCCAGGGAGGATGGGGGGGAGGCTTAGGGAGGACGGGAGGGAGGCTTAGAGGGGACGGGAGGGAGGCTTGGAGAGGTCTTGGTACCAAAGAGACTGAGTGGCTCATGGGCCCCAGGTCACACGAGGCCGGCAGAGCCCAGGAGGAGAGAGACCCAGAGGGAGGGACAGCGTCCGGACAGTTCTCATCCCCAGGTGCGGGTGGCAGGCATTTTCCTTGCCAAGGAGCTAAAGCTGGCCTAGTGGGTGTTTCTGCCACATCTCCCACATTCAGCGGGTGGGGCTGGGGCTCCCGGGACACTCTCTGTCCTGCCAGCTGCACACAACCTGGACAGGAGGCATCCTGTCAAACCTCCCTCAGTTTGCGCTGATCTCCCGAAAGAAAGACGAAGATGCTCCTGGAAGAGAAATGATACTGTGTTAGGGAGGAGATCACACAATACTGGATGTAAAATAGATAATCAACAAGGACCTGTTGTATAGCACCGGGAACTCTACTCAACGCTCTGTGATAACCTACTTGGGAAAAGAATCTGAAAAAGAACAGATACATGTACGTGCGTGCTCAGTCTCTTCAGTTATGTACGACTCTTGGTGACCCCATGGACTGTAGCCCACCAGGCTCCTCTGTCTATGCGATTTCCCAGGCAAGAACACTGGAGTGGGTGGCCATGCCCTCCTCTGGGGGAACTTCTTGACCAGGGATCGAGCCTGCGTCTAGGTGTGTGTTATGCATTGCAGGTGGAATCTTTACCTCTGAGCCACCGGGAAGCCCAGATACATGTATGTGTGTCACCGAATCACTTTGCCGTATGCCTGAGACTAACACAACACCAAACTAACTCTGCTGCTGAGTCGCTTCAGTCGTGTCCGACTGTGCGACCCCATAGACGGCAGCCCACCAGGCTCCCCCATCCCTGGGATTCTCCAGGCAAGAACACTGGAGTGGGTTGCCATTTCCTTCTCCAATGTGTGAAAGTGAAAAGTGAAAGTGAAGTCGCTCAGTCGTGTCCGACCCTCAGCGACCCCACGGACTGCAACCCACCAGGCTCCTCCATCCATGGGATTTTCCAGGCAAGAGTACTGGAGTGGGGTGCCATTGCCTTCTCCAAAACCAACTCTACTCCAATATAAAATAAACACTAGTAAAGAGGAAACCCCAGCTTCCGGACAGCTTGGGGTGGGCCTCCCGGGGAGGGGGATGGAGGCAGTGTCACCACAGGAGCAGCAACAGGGCACTAGCGAGCAGCTGTGGGTCCAGGAGGCGGGCTCAGTGCGCTTTTCCTTCTCTGTGTCTCTGTTGTTTGAGTTTAATCATCATCATGGTAGCAGCGAAGATGCCAAGAAAACAACAAGCACCGTTGAGTGAACTCTTTGTCACCTGTGTTTTTTCTTGTCTCCATGGTGATGAGGTTGGGGATGGGGAGGCTCAGAAAGGCCACCTGAATGACCTGCAGGTATATACCTGGCACATCTTTTGATTTTACTGATATTTTGCTTCTATCTTCCATTTCAGCCTCTTTGAAGCAGTGTCTTACCATGTTGAGTGGAGTCTTTACTGTTGAGAAGGATTCTTGAATTGCTAAAGAATGTAAAAAAGCAAAATGGCTGTCTGAGGAGGCC
Source organism: Moschus berezovskii (assembly GCF_049115385.1). Lineage (NCBI taxonomy): Eukaryota > Metazoa > Chordata > Mammalia > Artiodactyla > Moschidae > Moschus > Moschus berezovskii. The sequence continues at coordinate 14,791,322 of NC_142470.1, forward strand.
TTACAAATAGCTGTGAAAAGAAGAGAAGCGAAAAGCAAAGGAGAAAAGGAAGGATATAAGCATCTGAATGCAGAATTCCAAAGAATAGCAAGGAGAGATAAGAAAGCCTTCCTCAGTGATCAATGCAAAGAAATAGAGGAAAACAACAGAATAGGAAAAACAAGAGATCTTTTCAAGAAAATTAGAGATATCAAGGGAACATTTCATGCAAAGATAGGCTTGATAAAGGACAGAAATGGTATGGACCTAACAGAAGCAGAAGATATTAAGAAGAAGTGGCAAGAATACACAGAAGAACTGTACAAAAAAGAGCTTCATGACGAAGATAGTCACAATGGCGTGATCACTCACCTGGAGCCAGACATCTTGGAATGTGAAGTCAAGTGGGCCTTAGAAAGCATCACTACGAACAAAGCTAGTGGAGGTGATGGACTTCCAGTTGAGCTATTTCAAATCCGGAAACATGATGCTGTGAAAGTGCTGCACTCAATATGCCAGCAAATTTGGAAAACTCAGCAGTGGCCACAGGACTGGAAAAGGTCAGTCTTCATTCCAATCCCAAAGAAAGGCAATGCCAAAGAATGCTCAAACTACTGCACAATTGCACTCATCTCTCACGCTAGTAAAGTCATGCTCAAAATTCTCCAAGCCAGGCTTCAGCAGTATGTGAACCGTGAACTTCCATATGTTCAAGCAGGTTTTAGAAAAGGCAGAGGAACCAGATATCAATTGCCAACATCTGCTGGATCATGGAGAAAGCAAGAGAGTTCCAGAAAAACATCTATTTCTGCTTCATTGACTTTGCCAAAGCCTTTGACTGTGTGGATCACAATAAACTGTAGAACATTCTGAAAGAGGTGGGAATACCAGACCACCTGACTTTCCTCTTGAGAAACCTGTATGCAGGTCAGGAAGCAACAGTTAGAACTGGACATGGAACAACAGACTGGTTCCAAATAGGAAAAGGAGTACGTCAAGGCTGTATATTGTCACCCTGCTTATTTAACTTATATGCAGAGTACATCATGAGGAACGCTGGGCTGGAAGAAGCACAAGCTGGGATCAAGATTGCCGGGAGAAATATCAATAACCTCAGATATGCAGATGACACCACCCTTATGGCAGAAAGTGAAGAGGAACTCAAAAGCCTCTTGATGAAAGTGAAAGAGGAGAGTGAAAAGGTTGGTTTAAAGCTCAACATTCAGAAAACAAAGATCATGGCATCTGGTCCCATCACTTCATGGGAAATAGATGGAAAAACAGTGGAAACAGTGTCAGACTTTATTTTTCTGGGCTCCAAAATCACTGCAGATGGTGATTGCAGCCATGAAATTAAAAGACGCTTACTCCTTGGAAGGAAAGTTATGACCAACCTAGATAGTGTATTAAAACACAGAGACATTACTTTGCCAACACAGGTCCGTCTAGTCAAGGCTATAGTTTTTCCAGTGGTCATGCATGGATGTGAGAGTTGGACTGTGAAGAAAGCTGACCGCCAAAGAATTGATGCTTTTGAACTGTGGTGCTGGAGAAGACTCTTGAGAGTCCCTTGGACTGCAAGGAGATCCAACCAGTCCATTCTAAAGGAGATCAATCCTGGGTGTTCATTGGCAGGACTGATGCTAAAGCTGAAACTCCAATACTTTGGCCACCTCATGCAATGAGTTGACTCACTGGAAAAGAGTCTAATGCTAGGAGGGATTGAGGTGGGAGGAGACGGGGACGACAGAGAATGAGATTGCTGGATGGCATCACCGACTCTGTGGACATGAGTTTGAGTGAACTCCAGGAGTTGGTGATGGACAGGGAGGCCTGGTGTGCTGTGATTCATGGGGTTGCAAAGAGTCGGACACGACTGAGCGACTGAACTGAACTGAAACTTCATGTAGGTAATACTTTATGGAGTCATGATACCATATCTTCTCTATTAGCCTTTTCTGATTTTAGAAGCATTTGCTAATGGTAAAGAACCTGCCTGCCACCGCAGGAGATGTTAGAGACCTGGGTCTGATCCCTGGGTCGGGAAGATCCCCTTGGAGAAGGACATGGCACCCTACTCTAGTATTCTTTCCTGGAGAATCCCACGGACAGAGGAGCCTGCCGGACTACAGACCATAAGAGTTGGACGTAACTGAAGTGACTTAGCACTCACACACCCTCATGTAAATTATATTTATTCAATCTTCATTTTGAAGGAAAACAATATTTCTGAAAAAAGAGAAATTTTGTTGAATCAAAAGTAACCAATGTCATGGCTTTATTTTATTTTTTTCATAGCAGGCATATATAGATATTTCTTGCTTTAATCCCTTGAGCTTCTGTGAACATTTCTTAAATCCATCAATCTGTTTTCTGAGCAAAGCAAAAGTACCACAATTCAGACATGAAAATGCCTTTTTTCTCCAAATAAAGCTAATGCAATGTAGCAGGTACTCGCTGGCAAAAATATCGCTCTTACTTACTTAGTCACAACGAATAGATTTCTGCTGGAGCCAGGCTGATCTCCACAAGATATGAAAGCTCTTTATATAAGTACATCATGACCAATAAGCAGCCTAATATATCTTAGAACCATTGGAAAGAGACAAATCGAAAGAAATAGGAAAAAATATTACAGAATGTTATGGAACAGTCTGTGCATTTCCTTTCTCTCTGTCTTCAATCTAGCAGCATGTTCTTGATCTAAAAGAAATATCACCTTTCAAGTTTCCACATTGTCAAATTATTTAAAACTCCACCTCTGGGAATGCAGAATGTTATGTAAGGTGGGGGTAGGTTTTTCCATTCCAGTGCAGTGACATGAGCTCATGTGTGGATCACTGGGACAATGTTAGGATCATCTTTAGGACTTGTACAGACATGAGTGTTGGACCATAAAGAAGGCTGAGCACTGAAGACCTGATGCTTTCAAATTGTGGTGTTGGAGAAGACCCTTGAGAGTCCTTTGGACTGCAAGGAGATCCAACCAGTCCATCCTAAAGGAAATCAGTCCTGAATATTCATTGGAAGGACTAATGCTGAGGCTGAAGCTCCAATACTTTGGCCACCTGATGCAAAGAACTGACTCATTGGAAAAGACCCTGATGCTGGGAAATATTGAGGGCCAGAGGAGAAGGGGACGACAGAGGATGAGATGATTGGATGCTATCACTGACTCAGGGGACATGAATTTGAGCAAGCTCAAGGAGATAGTAGAGGACAGAGGAGACTGTGCTGCAGTCCATGGGGTCGCAGAGTTGGACATGACTTAGCAATTGAACATAAACAGTAGATATGCAAAAGAGGGGGCTTCCCTCATAGTTCAGATGGTAAAGAATTTGCCTGAAATGCAGGAGACCTGGGTTTGATTCCTGGGTTGGGAAGATCTCCTAGAGAAGGAAATGGCAACCCACTCCAGTATTCTTGCCTGGAGAATCCTGTGGACAGAGGAGCCTGGCGGGCTACGGTCCATGGGGTCACAGGAATAGGACACGACTTCATGACTAAACCACCACCATGCAAAAGAGATGGGCAAACCCACCTTTGTCTGGGTAAATCAGATGTCAACCAGAGGGATAGGATGTTAGTGCTCAAAATATGATGCTGTTCTTCTTCATGGACATGTTCTCAGGGCAGCCATGGGCAGGTGCTGGCGCGGGAGTGGTGAGCACAGAGCTGGGGGCTTTTTGGACAGAGAAGAGGAGAGGCCCAGACTGGAAGCTAAAGGCAAGTGCAAACGGCCTGTTCATGGCTGGAAACTGTACCGACAGTCACAGAAATAAAGACGTTTCTCATGTTTTATAAGAAATACAGGCACGTCTGTGGGGGTACAGGCCAGAACTCAGGCTGGCTCTCCGCACATCTGACCGTCTCTGCTGCCACAGCTTTGCTGACGAGAACGGTCACCAGTCCACTGGTCCCAGGGAGACTCTGACCCAGACATGGGGGCCTCGGATCTCCCCTCAGCAGTGGCCATCCTGGAGGGACAAAGAAAGAGCTGTTCCGGCCAGCCCACTGTGTGATATCCCCTCACGACCACTCCTGGGAATGAGTTGACATCACCCTGTGCCTCCTCTGCCGTCCTGGCATGAGGCACTCAGAGCTGCTGTGATGGCAAGAAAGTCAGCACCTGCACAGACAGCTGCTCTCCAGGCTGCAGGCTGTGGCTCCTCCCATCTGTGTCCTGACTCTACCCTCCCAAGTGTGGCCAGGAAGGAGCCACGGCCACCTCTAGAACATCGCCAGGTCCCCCTGCCCTGTGCGCATGACCCCGGCTCATCTTGTATGCACACTCGAGGGGCTTGTTCAAATTGAACAAGTTTTTATCTTCCCTCCAAGGCAGTGCTAGTGGTAATGAACCTGCCGGCCAATGCAGGAATGTCAAGAGATGTGGGTTCAATCCCTGAGTCAGGAAGATCCCTTGGAGAAGGAAATGGCAACCCACTCCAGTATTCTTGTCTGGGAAATCCCATGGACAGAGGAGCCTGGGGTTGAAAAGAATCAGATACGACTGAGCACACATTCATTTGCAAATGAGCAAACCGAGACTCTGAGAAAAATGAGGTGCCAGGTCTGGACAATGCCAGGTCCTGAATCTCGTCCAGAGGGCGGTGTTGTTGGAGGAGCTGGAGCCGTGAGTCTGGCTTTGCATCCTGGCTCCATCATTTCACACCAGCTCTGGGTGAGCCCTACAGCCTCTCGAGCTTTGCTGCGTTGTCTGTGGAGCAGGGAGGATGGCTCACAGCGCGTGGGATGGCAGTGCCCTGTGGTCCAGTCCGCATCAGAAACACAGCCCAGGCGGTAGGAGTGGCAGGAGGCTTTGCTTGAGAGATGGCAGTTCCCGCCTCCCCTTCACATTCCTCCTTCTGGTGCGCCACACGTGCGAAGGTGGAGTGGATAAGTCACACTGCTGTTAGAAATTGAACCCACTTTGGGAGACTTCCCTAGTGGTCCAGTGGCTAACACTCAGCACTCCCGATGCAAGGGGCACAGGTTCAATTCCAGGTCAGGGAGCTAGATCCCACATACTGCAACAAAGACCCAGTGCAGCCAAATAAACGTGTAAAGAAAAGAATACTGAATCCACCCCGGGGTTTACCCCATGAATTATTTACCCACGGGGATAACACCTTTTAGAGAGAGAATGATTATTTGGAATTTATTCTGGAAGTGGTCCCAAACCTGGAAGAACCCAGAGGGACCCAGGACAAAAGCAGGTGCTACTCCAGGTTGCCTCACAGCCGATGTCGTCCCCAGGTTGGACCAAACTGCGTGGGGGCGCCTCGAGTCATTCTCCCGCCCACACCCGGCTCATCTGTGTCTCAGTTGGTTGTGCCCTTGGATGCACTGAGAGCGTGGAGACCCGCGGGGATGCCTGGACTGACTTGAGTCAGCAGACACCCATCCCCCAGTCAGTCCAGTCCTTCCTCCAGGACAGGGGCAGCCAGTGCGACCTCAGCCCCACGGACAGCTGGGTGAGTAAGAAGAAAGATGTGGCAGTCCATTTTACGTGCTCACTCTGACCTTGATGTCCTAGCGAAAAAAAAAAAAAGATCATATACTAATCCCTCTTATGTACATAGACTGAACTTTAAGTAAAATATTAGCAAATCAATTCCAGAAGTGTACATAAAAGTACCTCTGACAGAGGGGGGATTAGGGTAGGAATGCAAAGACATTTATCATTAGGAAAAAAATATGCAATTCAGCACATTTCAGTGATTTCGTGGGAGGAAAACGTATATCACTTCAACAGACGCAGAGAAAAGGATTTGGCGTGGCGCGTGTCCTGATGGCAAGACTTGGTGTTGGAAAGATGTCCACGTTCATCCCCCATTCAAAGCATTTCTATTAAATGCTCTGCAAGGTTTTTTTCCTGCAATGTACCAAGCTGATGAAAGCAAAGGGCTGAGAATGTCATGCTTGTTACGATGGCTGTGCTATAAACCACCCTGAAGCTTGGTGGCTGCAAGCTTTATGTGGTTTACTCACCAGCCTGTGATCTGGGTGGGTTCTGGTGGGGTCATCTCCCCTTTCTTTGGTGTCAGCTCCAGGGCTCATCCAGGGCACCTAGGCTGGGCAGGTGCAAACTGCTGAGTGCTTCTGCACGTGGTGTTCCGGAGTTCTTCCCTCTACACAATCTTTCCACATGGTCTGCACACCATCAGGGTGTTGTTATTCAGTCACTAAGTCGTGTCCGCCTTTTTGTGACCCTATGGCCTCACATTCTGCAGTCCATGGGGTCGCAAAGAGTTAGACATGACTGAGTGACTGAACTGAACTGATGGACTGCAGCATGCCAGGCTCCCCTGTCCTTCGCCATCTACTGGAGTTTGCTCAAATTCATATCCATTGAGTTGGTGATGCCATCCAACCATCTCATCCTCTGCTGCCCCCTTCTCCTTTTGCCATTAATCAGGGTAGCGTGACTGTCTATATGTTGGTTCAGGGATCCAAAGCATGTGTCCCGAGAGAGCCAGGCTAAAGCTGTATCCTTCCACAATCTAGCCTCGGAAGTCATAAAAGCATCATTATCATCATTTTGTACGGTGGGTCCATCACAGGATGCCTTGTAGATTCAAGAGAGGGGAATATGCACTCAATTGTCGGTGGGAGTGGAGTTAACAACATATGGCATCTTTGTGTAAAACATAACACGCCACAAATATTCAAGTCAACTTTGAAAAACAGGGAATTCCTTCACTAACCCCATTGGCTGCTCAAGCTGAGACAATTAGGAGAAGGATCCAGGTTCACAGATAGAAAATCTGTCCAGGGGGCAGCAGGCAGAGCCCTGAAGTGGATCGGCTCACTGTTTATAACTGCTTTCCAGGTCTTCAAAAGCCAATTGGGATTCTGAGGGTGACTGTTTTGAAGAGAGATAAATCAAGCAGAATTTATAACTTTATACAGTCAAGCCTTCCTATCCATGAATATGAACATTCTCCTCTCCTTATTAGGTGTTTTATGTGTTCAGAATATATTATTTCAAAAATGATATCTTTCTCATTGACCACAAAAAAGATGACCAAAGTCTTTCAATGGCATTTAATATTCTCCATAAACACCTTATACATTTTTTGTTAAATTTTTTTTCTTTATGTGTTTTTGTTGCTATGGAGAATTACAGGTTTATATTTTCAAATGTTTATTGCTGGCTATAGAAATGCTGCTGACATTTACATGGTGATTTCATGTCCAGCAAACCTTAACTCCTATTAATCCTAATAAATTAACTGGCTGTTCTTTTGGTCGTCCTATGTACAATCTTCTTCTTTTTCCATCCTTTTATATATTTTCAGTTATTCTTTTCTTCCTTTCTTTATAGTTCAGTATTGAATAGGAACGGAGAAGGAAATGGCAACCCACTCCAGTGTTCTTGCCTGGAGAATCCCAGGGATGGGGGAGCCTGGTCGGCTGCCGTCTATGGGGTCACACAGAGTCGGATACGACTGAAGTGACTTAGCAGCAGCAGCAGCGGCATTGGATAGAAATGGGGACAGTGAGTATCCTTACCTCTTTCTCACTCCTAAAGAGAAGGTTTTAAACATTTTCCTGTTGATTTTTCTTTGAAGCAATCATTTTTAGCATTCTCTGTTCATTTATTCCATGGCTGCTAAGAATATTTATCTTGAATGAATATTGAGCTTTATTTCATTGCATCTATGGGGATAGTGAAGGGGTTTGTAATTTATTTTGTTATAAATCGAGTCATATTATTCAATATTCTTTTTAAAAATTTATTTATTTTAATTGGAGGCTACTTACTTTCATGTCATTAATTATTTAATAACCTTTTAAACGATAGAGGAATGTTGTATTCCTGGGATAAGCCAAACTTGGTCATAGTTTATTTTTATTTTCCTTTATTTCTGCTTCTTTGATTCCTTTCACTGTCTTTTTGCACAAGTTAGGTCTTCCAGCATGATGTTAAATAGAAGTGGTGAGAGAGAATACGCTTGCTTTGCTCCTAATCTTAGGGAGAAAGTGTTCAATTTCTCATCATTAAGCATGATGCCAAATGTATTTTTTTGATAGATGTTTTCAGTTCAGTTCAGTCGCTCAGTTGTGTCCAAATCTTTATGACCCCATGAATCACAGCACACCAGGCCTCCCTGTCCAACACAAACTCTCAGAGTTCACTTAAACTCATGTCCATTGAGTCGGTGTTGCCATCCAGCCATCTTATTCTCTGTCGTCCCCTTCTCCTCCTGCCTCCAATCCCTCCCAGCATCAGAGTCTTTTCTGGCGAGTCAACTCTTCGCATGAGGTGGCCAAAGTATTGGAGTTTCAGCTTTAGTATCAGTCCTGCCAATGAACACCCAGGACTGACCTCCTTTAGAATGGACTGGTTGGATCTCCTTGCAGTCCAAGGGACTCTCAAGAGTCTTCTCCAGCACCACAGTTCAAAAGCATCAGTTCTTCGGCGATCAGCTTTCTTCACAGTCCAACTCTCACATCCATACATGACCATGGGAAAAACCATAGCCTTGACTAGACGGACCTTTGTTGGCAAAGTAATGTCTCTGCTTTTAATATGCTATCTGCTGCTAAGTCACTTCAGTCGTGTCCGACTCTGTGTGACCCCATAGACGGCAGCCCATCAGGCTCTCCCGTCCCTGGGATTCTCCAGGCAAAAACACTGGAGTGGGTTGCCATTTCCTTCTCCAATGTGTGAAAGTGAAAAGGGAAAGTGAAGTCGCTCAGTCATGTCTGACTCGTAGCGACCGCATGGACTGCAGCCTACCAGGCTCCTCCGTCCATGGGATTTTCCAGGCAAGAGGCTTGCTGTTGCCTTCTCCGAATATGCTATCTAGGTTGGTCATAACTTTCCTTCCAAGGAGTAAGCGTCTTTTAATTTCATGGCTGCAATCACCATCTGCAGTGATTTTGGAGCCCCCAAAAATAAAGTCTGACACTGTTTCCACTGTTTCCCCATCTATTTGCCATGAAGTGATGGGACCGGATGCCAGGATCTTAGTTGTCTGAATGTTGAGCTTTAAGCCAATTTTTTCACTCTCCTCTTTCACTTTCATCAAGAGGCTTTTGAGTTCCTCTTCACTTTCTGCCATAAGGGTGGTGTCATCTGCATATCTGAGGTTATTGATATTTCTCCCAGCAATCTTGATTCCAGCTTGTGCTTCTTCCAGTCCAGTGTTCCTCATGATGTACTCTGCATACAAGTTAAATAAGCAGGGTGACAATATACAGCCTTGACGTACTCCTTTTCCTATTTGGAACCAGTCTGTTGTTCCATGTCCAGTTCTAACTGTTGCTTCCTGACCTGCATATAGGTTTCTCAAGAGGCAGGTCAGGTGGTCTGGTATTCCCATCTCTTTCAGAATTTTCCACAGTTTATTGTGATCCACACAGTCAAAGGCTTTGGCATAGTCAATGAAGCAGAAATAGATGTTTTTCTGGAACTCTCTTGCTTTCTCCATGATCCAGTGGATGTTGGCAATTTGATCTCTGGTGCCTCTGCCTTTTCTAAAACCTGCTTGAACATCTGGAAGTTCACGGTTCGTGAACTGAAGACTGGCTTGGAGAATTTTGAGCATGACTTTACTAGCATGTGAGATGAGTGCCATTGTACGTAGTTTGAGGATTGTTGTAGCAAGTTGAAAAGATTCCCCATACTATCATTGAGAAATTTTATCCTGAGTGCTGTTGGGCTTCTGTCCGATTCTTTTCCTACATCAGTTGACACGTGACCCTATGATGTCTCTTCTTTAGCCTCTGGATGTGGTTACAGTGATTTATTTTCAAAAAGTGACCCAGTCTTGTAGACCTGGAGTAAATTCACTTGGTCTCAGTGTGTAATTCTTTTTATACTTTGTTGAATTTGATGTGCTGATATTTTATTGAGGTCTCTTTTGTCTTTGTTCATAAGGGTTTTGTGTGTGTGTTCTTGGTCCTGTCCAACTGTTTGTGACCTCATGGACTGTAGCCTGCCAGGCTCCTCTGTCCATGGAATTCTCCAGGCAAGAATACTGGAGTGGGTTGCCATTTCCTTCTTCAGGGGATCTTCCTGACCCAGGGATGGAACCTGTGTCTCCTGAGTCTCCTGCACTGGCAGGTGGATTCTTTGCCTCTGGGCCACTTGGGAAGCTTAAGGATCTGGGTCTTGGTCTGCAATATTTCTTTCTTATAATGTCTTTATCAGATTTTAGTATTTGGGTCATGCCAGTCTCACAGGCTGAGTTATGAATGATTTCTCTTCCTTCTGTTTTCCCGAATATATTGTTCAGTTCAGTTCAGTCCCTCAGTCGTGTCCTACTCTTTGCAAACCCATGTACTGCATCACGCCAGGCTTTCCTGTCCTTCACCAACTCCCAGAGTTTACTCAAACTCATGTCCATTGAGTTGGTGATGCCATCCAATCACCTCATCTTCTTTCATCCCCTTCTCCTGCCTTCAATCTTTCCCAGCATCAGGGTCTTTTCCAATGAGTCAGTTCTTCGCATCAGGTGGCCAAAGTATTGGAGTTTCAGCTTCAGCATCAGTCCTTCCAATGAATATTCAGCATCAGTCCTTCCAATGACTGATTTCCTTTAGGATTGACTGGTTTGATCTCTTGTAGTCCAAGGGACTCTCAAGAATCTTCTCCAACACCACAGTTCAAAAGCATCAGTTCCTCAGCGCTCAGCTCTCTTTATTGTCCAACCCTCACATCCATACAGGACTACTGGAAAAACTGTAGCTTTGACTAGATGGATGATTGTAGGCAAAGTAACGTCTGCTTTTTAACATGCTATCTAGGTTTGTCGTAGTTTTTCTGCCAAGGGGCAAGTGTCTTTAAATTTCATGGCTGCAGAAACCATCTGCAATGATTTTGGAGCCCAAGAAAACAGAGTCTGTTACTGTTTCCATTGCTTCCCCATCTACTTGCCATGAAGTGATGGGACCAGATGCCGTGATCTTTGTATTTTTTGAATGTTGAGTTTTAAGCCAGCTTTTTCACTCTCCTCTTTCACCTTCATCTAGAGGCTCTTCGGTTCCTCTTCGCTTTCTGCCATAAGGGTGATGTCATCTGCATATCTGAGGTTATTGATATTTCTCCCGGCAATTTTGATTCAAACTGTGCTTCTCCAGTCCAACATTTCTCATGATGTACTCTGTATATAAGTTAAATAAGTTGGGTGACAAAATACGGTTTTGACGTACTCCTTTCCAGATTTGGAACCAGTCTGTTGTTCCATGTTCAGTTCTAACTATTGCTTCTTCACCTGCATACAGATTTCTCAAGAGGCAGGTCAGGTGGTCTGGTATTCCCATCTCTTGAAGAATTTTCCACAATTTGTTGTGATTCACATATCAAAAGCTTTGGCATAGTCAATAAAGCAGAAGTAGATGTTTTTCTGGACCTCTCTTGCTTTTTCTATGATCCAGTGGATGTTGGTAATTTAATCTCTGGTTTCTCTGCCTTTTCTAAATCCAGCTTGAATATCTGGATATTCTTGGTTCACATACTGTTGAATCCTCGCTTGGAGAATTTTGACCTTTACTTTACTAGCGTGTGAGATGAGTACAGTTGTGCGGTAGTTTGAGCATTCTTTGGCATTGCCTTGCTTTGGGATTGGAATGAAAACTGACCTTTTCCAGTCCTGTGGCCACTGCTGAGTTTTCCAGATTTGCTGACATATTGAGTGTAGCACTTTCACAGCATCATCTTTTAGGATTTGAAATAGCTCAGCTGAAATTCCATCACCTCCAGTAGTTTGTTCGTAGTGATGTTTCCTAAGGCCTACTTGACTTCACATTCCAGTATATCTTGCTCTAGGCGAGTGATCATACCATCGTGGTTATCTGGATCATGATCTTTTTTGTATAGTTCTGTGTATTCTTGCCATTTCTTAGTATCTTCTGCTTCTGTTATGTCCATACTGTTTCTGTCCTTTATTGTGCCCATCTTTGCATGAAATGTGAAGATATTGTAGAAGATATTGTGAAGACAGTATAATTTCTTCCTGAAATGTTTGGTAGAATTTACCAGTGAATTTATGTAGTAGATAATAGACCTATCCAGATGATCTATTTCACCTTTGTGGACTTGTTCATTTGTGTTTATCAATTAACTGAAAGTTAATGAATTTGGGGGCATAAAGTTTCTCAGAGCATTTCTTTGTTATTTCTTTTTTAAAAAATATTTTATTTATTTATTTGGCTGCACTGGGTCTTGTAGTTGTAATATGTAAGCTCTTAGTTGTGGCACATGGGAACTACTGGAGGTGATGGAATTTCAGCTGAGGGATTGAACCCAGGACCCCTGTATTGGGAGCACAGAGCATTAGCCACCAAGGAAGTCCCTTTGTTATTCTTTTAATGTTATCTTTTCAAGGAACCATCTTTTGATTTTTGTTGACTATTTTTCATATTTCACATTTCATTGATTTATACTCCAATTTTTATGATTTCTTTTCTTTCTGTTTAAACTGCTTTTCTTTCTCTAGTTTCTTAAGGTAGACCCTTAGGTTATTGATTTAAAAAAAATTTTTTTTATTTTTTATTTTTTAAATTTATTTTATTGGAGTCAAATTACTTACATTAATATATTGGTTGGTTTTGGCATACATTGACACGAATCCGTCCCTGGTGTACATGTGTTCCCTTTCTTGAATCCCCCTCCCACCTCCCTCTTCCCCGTATCCTCCCTCCTTGAACTGTTTTTTCCCTAATATATGCACTTAATGCTATCAAATTTCCTCTAGCCCTTGCTTTTGCTGTGTTATAGAAGTTTTCAATAATTTGCATGATCATTTTTGTTTAGTTCAAATGTTTTAAACTTCCTTTTTGACCTGTGTGACCTGAGATTTTCCAGATCTCTCTCTGGTATTGATTTCTAACAAGTCCACTGTGATCTCTGAACATATTTCATGTGATTTCTATTTGTTAATGTGTGTTTTGTGGTTCAGATTATGGTCTGTCTTGGAGAATGTTCCAAACTGAGCTTGAGAAGAATGTGTGTTCTAATTGAACTGAGGATTCTATACGTGGCAGTAGATTGAAGTGACTGGTGGCGTTGCTTAGGTCAGCCCTATCTTAGTGATTTTCTGCTGGTTTGGTGTATCAATTACTGAAAGTGAAAGTGAAGCTGCTCAGTCGTGTCCGTCTCTTTGCGATCCCGTGGACTGTAGCCCACCAGGCTCCTCTGTCCATGGGATTCTCCAGGTAAGAATACTGGAGTGGGTTGCCATTTCCTCCTCCAGGGGATCTTCCTGACCGAGGAATCGAACCCGAGTCACCCGCATTGCAGGCAGATGCTTTACCTTCTGAACCACCAGGGAAGCCCCAATTACTGAAAGAGGGATGTTGAAGTTTCCAACTAGATTGTGGATTTGTCTTGTTTCCTTGTTCTATCAGCTTGTACCTTGCATATTTTCATGCTCTCTTGTTTTGTGCCCATTTCTTTGGCATTGTTATGTTTTATCACAGAATTGTTCCCTTTTTCATTATTAAATACCACCTCTTATCCCTTAGAGTTTTTCTTTCCCTGAAGTCTACTTACAACTTCCATGTGATGTTCTGACTTGATGAGAATCCTCTTAGAGGTAAATGTATTTTTCTTCACTGGTTGCTGGGGAGGTTCAGAACTGCCCCATTTTAGTAATTGTGAGGCATCATAAACATACATTTAGTACATCAATCTTTCCCTCCAAACTGACTATGGTAAATATGTGTGCAGTTAGCAAAGCTTCTTTGCCGAGCAAAATTTCATTATTTTGATTTTCTTAAGAACTGTTTCACTTTTCACTGGGCTTCCCTGGTGGCTCAGTGGTAAATATTCTGCCTGCCTTGCAGGAGACACACCTAGATGCAGGTTTGATGCCTGGGTTGGAAAACCCCCCTGGAGAAGGGCAAGGCAACCCACTCCAGTATTTTTGCCTGGAGAATTTCATGGGCAGAGGAGCCTGGTGGGCTATAGTCCACGGGGTTGCAAAGAGTTGGATGTGACTGAAGTGACTGGGATACATACACGCAAGCTGTTTCAAGCCACCTACTTCCCTCGTGACTCATATGGTAAAGAATCGGCCTACTATGCAGGAGACCCAGATTTGACCCCTGGATAGAGAAGATCTCCTGGAGTAGGAAATGGCAGCCCACTCCAGGATTCTTGACTAGAGAATTCCATGGACAGAGGGGCCTGGCGAGCTACAGTCTATCAGGTTGCAAAGAGTTGGACATGACTGAGTGACCAACACTTTTCTCTTTTAAGCTGTTTCAAAAGCTTCTATGGAATAAGGTAAAGATTTAAACAAAAGTCAATCAACTAACAAATGGACATGAATTTGAGAAAACTCTGAGAGATAGTGGTGGACAGAGGAGGCTGGTGTGTTGTAGTCCACTGGGTTGCACAGAGTTGAACATAACTTAGTGAAGATCAACAAACAACGTGACTGAATAGCAACAAACAAATGGAAAAGAAAAAGACACCCATATACAATCTATCTGTTCAAATCATCTTGATGGGCTCACATTCCTTTTCCATCTGAATCTGTAGACTTGGTGGGCACTGGCACTGCCTTAGTCTGTTCAGGCAGATGTAACAAATGCTGCAGACCGAGTGGCTTAATTGACAGAAATGTAGCCCTCACAGTTCAGGAGTCTGGAAGCCCAAGATGCAGGTGCTGGCAGCTCCCGTGATGGGGGAGGCATGTTTTCCTGGTTTGCAGACAGCAGACTTGCTGTTGTGTCCTCACCTCGTGGAGAAGCAGATCTTATGTCTCCTCTTCTTCTACAAGGGCACTAATCTTATCATGGGGGCCCCTCGTGATGACATAATCACCCCAGAAACACCCCACCTCCTGGTATCCGCACATGGGGTTAGGCTTCCAACATATAACTTTTGGGGGAGGGGACACAGCAGTCAGCCCATAGCTGACCCCTACACACAGTCTCTCAGTTGGCACCAGATCATCTCCTGGCCATCTCTTCAAATTCCAGATCTCCCTCTCAGAGTGGATTTACCTTCTCTTTCTGCTCCCTCCCATTATCTGCTTGGTCTCCTTGGCACCTTGCCTTTCATCCCAAGATCGTATTCCAGGCCAACTGTATTAGGACAATATTTCTTAGTTTAAACACAAAGACTGCCGTATTTGCAAGTGGAAGTCTATGAACGTATTGACTCTGAATGGTCTTTATGATGACCAACGCTGAAATGAATGGAGACAAATGTCAGCAAGAGACGAACACAAACAGATAATGAACACTCACCAGGGTAAATCAACAGGGCTCTGTTGTATTCCCAGGTGGTCTCCTCCGTGTGGACGTGGAGCTACGTTTACCTTTTGCTGCTCATGTGTATGCATTTGTACACCAGCTGGTTGAGTGGCCCCCTGGTACTTTGCAATGCTGATGAAGGTGGTGCTCAAAGTAGGTGCTTCTGCTAGATGATTAAAACCCACCTTTTGGTACTATGCTCTGTATCTACTTTTTCCCTAAGCTTTCTGCTGTCGTTTCTATTTTGTCCACAATTCTTTCTTCTTCTCATCTCTGGGAACCCTTCAATCTGCTTTAGGAGTACTTTACTGTTAACTTTACTGTCAGTTAAAAGGCCTGAGTAATGTCTGCTAAGCCATCTGTCAGGAGTGGTCACCCACGGTTATTTGGGTGTGTACCCACACCTCCCAAAATATGATGCTGTGAAAGTGCTGTACTTTATATGCCAGCAGATTTGGAAAACTTAGCAGTGGCCACAGGACTGGAAAAGGTAAGTTTTCATTCCAATCCCAAAGAAAGACAATGTCAAAGAAATGTTCAAACTACCATATAATTGCACTTATTTCACACACTAGCAAAGTAATGGTCAAAATTCCAGAGACACATTTACTTCTGCTTTATTGATTATACTAAAGCCTTCACTGTGTGGATCACAACAAACTGTGGAAAATTCTTCAAGAGTTGGGGGTACCAGACCACCTGACCTGCCTCTTGAGCAATCTGTATGCAGGTCAAGAAGCAATAGTTAGAACTGGACATGGAACAACAGACTGGTTTCAAATTGGGAAAGGAGTATGTCAAGGCTGTATATTGTCACCCTGCTTATTTAACTTGTCTACAGAGTACATCATGCAAAATGCTGGGCTGGATGAAGCACAAGCTGGAATTAATATCACTGGAAGAGATATCAATAACCTCAGATATGCAGATGATATCACCCTATGGAAGAAGTAGAAGAGGAACTGAAGAGCTTCTTGATGAAAGTGAAAGAGGAGAGTGAAAAAGCTGGCTTAAAACTCAACATTCAAAAAATGTGAAGATCATGGCATCTGGTCCCATCAGTTCAGTTCAGTTCAGTCTCTCTGTCGTGTCTGACTTTGTGAACCCACCGACTGCAACACGCTTTGCTTCCCTTCCATCACCAATTCTCAGAGCTTGCTCAAACTCATGCCCATTGAGTTGGTGATGCCATCCAGTCATCTCATCCTCTGTTGTCCCTTTTTCATCCTGTGTTCAATATTTCCCAGCATCAGGGTCTTTTCCAATGAGTGAGTTCTTTGCATCAGGTGGCCAAAGTATTGGAGTTTAAGCTTCAGCATCAGTCCTCCAACGAACACCCAGGACTGATTTCCTGCCAGGGTCCAGCCTCGGCAGAGTCCAGGGATACCCTCAGGATGAGCAGCGTCGGCGAGAAAAGAAAGAAGAAAAAAGGCGAGTCGAGTCTTGGTTGAGTGCAGAATCAAGACTGCTTTATTTTTTTACATCAGTGCTTATATACCCTAAAACCAGCAATACTAAAAAGGGAGGAGGAATTGTCTTGATAAAATTGTGCCAGGAACGCAGTCATAGACCATCTTCTAGAACAGTCAGTACTTTTACGCATAACTCTTAAACAATGGGCTTTTAAGACATCAAGGCCACAAGGCATGAAAAATGGCTTTATGTGTATATCAGTTAGTCAACTGTAAAAACTATTAGCAAGCCTTGTCTTGGGAGCCTCAGTTCTGGGCAGACTTTGTGACTCCCTAGGTAGCATGGTATCTGTTTTGGGGCTCTACCCCCATACATCTGCAGAGACAATTTTTTACACTAATACCATATGCTTATTCATTTTGTTATCAGCCTTTATCTCTATGTTTTCTTCTAGTGTACTCCCAGGCACACCATAGACAGGGGGCGGGGAGACATATCAGCAAGCACTGGTATGTGACCTTGAGGGCCAACAGTCTCATGAGCTCCCTCCAGATCTCACTCTAAGGGGCCCTTCTAAACTCGTGAAAGGCTTTGTATCTATTTTGTTGTGGAGTGTTTAGGCCTATTGTTAGCAGACTTAGTTTTATGCCAGGGGCGCTTTGTGCAGTCCTGAGCATTCCAAATTCTAAATTGACAATTATAAACCCAACAGGGTCAGAAGGGTTAGGATGTTCTGTGTAAAAATATTTTTTTCATTCCTGGCCTGTTTATAGGGCCCGTACACCCTCAGGGACTATATTGCTGCCATGCAAAGGCTTCAAGGGGGATATTTGAGCAGGAGTCAGAAGAATTCTTAGAAAGCACAGAGGACTACCAAGCATCAGAAGAAGAAAAGACGGAGGCCCGGGAGTGGATGATGGGGTGGCCCTGAGAAATCCCCGGAGGTCTGGACAGCATTGCGTGCCAGCTCCTCAAGCCAAGACCTTGTCATGGGAGGGGTCTCTCTTGCTGGCTCCCGACAATTTCCTTTAGGATGGACTGGTTGATCTACTTGCAATCCAAAGGACTCTCAAGGGTCTTCTCCAACACCACAGTTCAAAAGCATCAGTCCTTCAGTGCTCAACTTTCTTTATGGTCCAACTCTCACATCCATACATGACTACTGGAAAAACCATAGCTTTGACTAGATGGAACTTTGTTGGCAAAGTAATGACTCTGCTGTTAATATGCTGTCTAGGTTGGTAATAGCTTTGCTTCTAAAGAGCAAGTATCCTTTAATTTCATGGCTGCAGTCACCATCTGCAGTGATTTTGGAGCTCCCCAAAATAAAGTCTGTTACTGTTTCCATTCTTTCCCCATCTGTTACTGTTTGCCATGAAGTGATGGGACCGGAAGCCATGATCTTCATTTTCTGAATGACAAGTTTTAAGCCAACTTTTTCACTTTCTTCTTTTACTTTCTTCAAGATGCTCTTCAGTTCCTCTTCAATTTCTGCCATAACGGTGGTGTCATCTGTGTATCTGAGGTTATTGATATTTCTCAAGGCAATTCCAGCTTTTGCTTCATCCAGCCCGGCATTTCACATGATGTACTCTGCAGACAAGTTAAATAAGCAGGGTGACAATATACAGCCTTCACATACTCCTTTCCTGATTTGGAACCAGTCTGCTGTTCCATGTCCATTTCTAACTGTTACTTCTTGACATGCATACAGATCTCTCAGGAGGGAAGTCAGATCATCTGGTATTCCTATCTCTTGGAGAATTTTCCACAGTTTGCTGTGATCCACATAGTTTAAGGCTTTGGAGTAGTCAATAAAGCAGAAGTAGACGTTTTTCTGGAACTCTCTTGCTTTTTCTATGATCCAGTGGATATTGGCAATTTGATCTCTGGTTCCTCTGCCTTTTCTAAATCCAGCTTGAACATCTGGAAGTTAATGGCTCATGTACTGTTGAAGCCTTGCTTGGAGAATTTTGAGTATTACTTTGCCAGCACGTGAGATGAGGACAATTGTGTGGTAGTTTGAACATTCTTTGGCATTGCCTTTCTTTGGGATTGTAATGAAAACTGACCTTTTCCAGTCCAGTGGCCACTGTTGAGTTCCAAATTTGCTGGCATATTGAGTGCAGCACTTTCACGTCATCATCGTTTAGCATTTGGAATAGCACTACTGGAATTCCATCACCTCCACTAGCTTTGTTCATAGTGATGCTTCCTATGAAGGTCCACTTGACCTCACATTGCAGGATGTCTGTCTCTAGGTGAGTGATCACAGCACTGTGGTTATTTGGGTCATGAAAATCTTTTTTGTATAGTTCTTCTGTGTATTCTTGCCACCTCTTCTTAATCAAGATTGCCAGGAGAAATATTAATAACCTCAGATATTCAGATTACACCACTCTTATGGCAGAAAGTAAAGAACAACTGAAGACCCTCTTGATGAAAGTGACAGAGGAGAGTGAAAAAGCTGGCTTAAAACTCAACATCAAATAATACGAAGATTATGGTGTCTGGTCCCATCATTTCATGGCAAATAGATGGGGAAACCATGGAAACAGTGACAGACTTTATCTTCTTGGGCTCCAAATTCACTGCTAATGGTGACTGCACATGAGATTAAAAGATGCTTGCTCCTTGGAAGAAAAGCTATGACAAACCTAGACAGTGTGTTAAAGAGCAGAGACATTACTTTGCTGACAAAGTTCTGTCTAGTCAAAGCTACGGTTTCTCCAGTAGTCATGTATGGATGTGAGGGTTGGACTATAAAGAAAGCTGAAGAATTGATGTTTTTGAACTGTGGTACTGGAGAAGACTCTTGAGAGTCCCTTGGATTGCAAGGAGATCAAACCTGTCAGTCCTAAAGGAAATTAATCCTGAATATTCATTGGATCAACTGATGCTGAAGCTGAAGGTCCAATACTTTGGCCACCTGTTGGGAAGACCCTGATGCTGGGAAGGATTGAGGGCAGGAGGAGAAGGGAATAACAGAGGATGAGATGGTAGGATGGCATCACCAATTAAAAATACATGAGTTTGAGCATACTCTGGGAGATGGTAAAGGACAGGGAAGCCTGATGTGTTGCTGTCCATGGGGGTAGGAAAGAGTCAGACATGACTGAGTGACTGAATATAACAACCACAGTTCCCTCTGGACCTTCCACTCACCCCATTGGCTAACATTTGCTTTTTCAGCCATCTCGGGACCTATTAAAAGTGCTTATTTTTATTAATAACTCCAGTGATAAGAATACAGTTGCTCCTTGAACAACAAGAGTTTTGAATTGCATGAGTCCACTTATATGCATATTTTTTCAACAAATATCAGTTCAGTTCGGTTCAGTTCAGTCGCTCAATCGTGTCCAACTCTCTGCAACCCCATGAATCACAGCACGCCAGGCCTCCCTGTCCATCACCAACTCCCGGAGTTCACTCAAACTCATGTGCACAGAGTTGGTGATGTGATCCAGCCATCTCATTCTCGGTCGTCCCCTTTTCCTCCCGCCCCCAACCTTTCCCAGCATCAGAGTCTTTTCCAGTGAGTCAACTCGTCGCATGAGGTGGCCAAAGTATTGGAGTTTCAGCTTTAGCATCAGTCCTCTAAATGAACACCCAGGATCGATCTCCCTTAGAATGGACTGGTTGAATCTCCTTGCGGTACAAGGGACTCTCAAGAGTCTTCTCCGACACCACAGTTCAAAAGCATCAATTCTTCGGCGATCAGCTTTCTTTACAGTCCAACTCTCACATCCATGCATGACCACGGGAAAAACCATAGCCTTGACTAGACGGACCTTGGTTGGCAAAGTAATGTCTCTTCTTTTTAATATATTATCAAGGTTGGTCATAACTTTCCTTCCAAGGAGTAAGCGTCTTTTAATTTCCTGGCTGCAATCAGCATCTGCAGTGATTTTGGAGCCCCCCAAAATAAAGTCTGACACTGTTTCCACTGTTTCCCCGTCTATTTGCCATGAAGTGATGGGACCAGATGCCATGATCTTAGTTTTCAGAATGTTGAGCTTCAAGCCAACCTTTTCACTCTCCTCTTTCACTTTCATCAAGAGGCTTTTGAGTTCCTCTTCACTTTCTGCCATAAGGGTAGTGTCATCTGCATATCGGAGATTATTGATATTTCTCCCAGCAATCTTGATTCCAGCTTGTGCTTCTTCCAGCCCAGCGTTCCTCATGATGTACTCTGCATATAAGTTAAATAAGCAAGGTGACAATATACAGCCTTGACGCACTCCTTTTCCTATTTGGAACCAATCTGTTGTTCCATGTACAGTTCTGACTGTTGCTTTCTGACCTGCATACAGGTTTCTCAAGAGGCAGGTCAGGTGGTCTGGTATTCCCATCTCTTTCAGAATGTTCTACAGTTTATTGTGATCCACACAGTCAAAGGCTTTGGCATAGTCAATGAAGCAGAAATAGATGCTCTTCTGGAACTCTCTTGCTTTCTCCATGATCCAGCGGATGTTGGCAATTTGATCTCTGGTTCCTCTGCCTTTTCTAAAACCTGCTTGAACATCTGGGAGTTCATGGTTCACATATTGCTGAAGCCTGGCTTGGAGAATTTTGAGCATGACTTTACTAGCGTTTGAGATGAGTGCAATTGTGCGGTAGTTTGAGCATTCTTTGGCATTGCCTTTCTTTGGGATTGGAATGAAGACTGACCTCTTCCAGTCCTGTGGCCACTGCTGAGTTTTCCAAATTTGCTGGCATATTGAGTGCAGCACTTTCACAGAATCATCTTTCAAGATTTGAAATAGCTCAACTGGAATTCCATCACCGCCACTAGCTTTGTTCATTGTGATGCTTTCTAAGGCCCACTGGACTTCACATTCCAAGATGTCTGGCTCTAGGTCAGTGATCACGTTATCATGACTATCTTGGTCGTGAAGATCTTTTTTGTACAGTTCTGTGTATTCTTGCCACCTCTTCTTAATATCTTCTGCTTCTGTTAGGTCCATACCGTTTCTGTCCTTTATCAAGCTCATCTTTGCATGAAATGTTCCCTTGGAATCTGTAATTTTCTTGAAGATATCTCTTGTTTTTCCTATTCTGTTGTTTTCCTCTATTTCTTTGCATTGATCACTGAGGAAGGCTTTCTTATCTCTCCTTGCTATTCTTTGGAACTCTGCATTCAGATGCTTCTATCTTTCCTTTTCCCCTTTGCTTTTCGCTTCTCTTCTTTTCACAGCTATTTGTAAGGCCTCCTCAGACAGCCATTTTGCTTGTTTGCATTTCTTTTCCATGGGGGTGGTCTTGGTCCCTGTCTCCTGTACAATGTCACGAACCTCCGTCCTGAATTCATCAGGCACTCTATCAGATCTAGTCCGTTAAATCTATTCCTCACTTCTACTGTATAATCATAAGGGATTTGATTTAGGTCATATCTGAATGGTCTAGTGGTTTTCCCTACTTTCTTCAATTAAGTCTGAATTTGGCAATAAGGAGTTCATGACGCGAGAGACGCCGGCCCCGGCAGTGTAGACATGAGAGACGCTGGCCCCAGCGCAACTGACCAGGCAAAGAGGCGTGGCCGTGAGGAGCTACCCCATGCCTGAGGCCAGGACCAGTGTCTGAGAGGAGCTGCCCGACGTCCAACAGGCGGTGGCTGCGCGGGCGCAGGAGGGCCAAGAGGAACTACTCCACGTTCAAGGTCAGGAGGGGCGGCTTGAAGAGATACCCCTCATCCAAGGTAAGGTACAGTGGCTGCGCTTTGCTGGAGCGGCTGTGAAGATATTTTCCACGACCAAGGTAAGAGAAACACAAATAAGACGGTAGGTATTGTGAGGGGGCATCAGGGGGCAGACACACTGAAATCATAATCACAGGAAACTAGTTGATCTGATCACATGGACCACAGCCGAATGTGGTCCACTGGAGAAGGGAATGGCAAACCACTTCAGTATACTTGCCTTGAGAACCCCATGAACAGTAACAAAGGGCAAAATGATAGGATACTGAATGAGGAATTCCCCAGGTCGGTAGGTGCCCAGTATGCTACTGGAGGTCAGTGGAGAAGTAACTATAGAAGGAATAGAGGGATGGAGCAGGAGCAAAACCAATACCCAGTTGTGGATGTGACCAATGATAGAAGCAAGGTCCGGTGCTGTAAAGAGCAATATTGCATAGGAACCTGGAATGTTAGGTCCATGAATCAAGGCAAATTGGAAGTGGTCAAACAGGAGATGGCAAGAGTGAACTTCGACATTCTAGGAATCAGTGAATTAGAATGGACTGGAATGGGTGAATATTACTCAGATGACCATTATATCTACTACTGTGGGCAGGAATCCCTTAGAAGAAACGGAGTAGCCGTCATGGTCAACAAAAGAGTCCGAAATGCAGTACTTGGATGCAATCTTAAAAATGACAGAATGATTTCTGTTCGTTTCCAAGGCAAACCATTCAATATTACAGTAATCCAGGCCTATGCCCCAACCAGTAACGCTGAAGAAGCCGAAGTTGAACGGTTCTATGAAGACCTACAAGACCTTTTAGAACTAACACCCAAAAAGATGTCCTTTTCAGTATAGGGGACTGGAATGCAAAAGTAGGAAGTCAAGAAACACCTGGAGTAACAGGCAAATTTGGCCTTGGAGCACGGAATGAAGCAGGGCAAAGGCTAATAGAGTTTTGTCAAGAGAACGCACTGGTCATAGCAAACACCCTCTTCCAGCAACACGAGAGAAGACTCTAAACATGGACATCACCAGATGGTCAGCACCGAAATCAGATTGATTATATTCTTTGCAGCCAAAGATGGAGAAGCTGTATACAGTTAGCAAAAACAAGACCAGGAGCTGACTGTGGCTCAGATCATGAACTCCTTCTTGCCAAATTCAACAAATATAGTCTCTTTATTTTCATTTTATAAATCTTAACTTACCTAATGTGGGGGAAAACTTGTGTTCTATTAGAGGCCATAATCTGTGGGATCTAAAACGCTAAGGTCTGATTTCTGATTCTCTTCAGATTTAGTTTCCTGCCCTCGAGTTAGTCATGTGCCAATTCTTTTCTTTTTGAGGCAGAGATAGCAGAATTGGAATTTTCATCTGTGTGGGACTTCCCTGGTGGGTCAGCAGTAAAGAATCAGCCTGCCAATGCAGGAGATGCAGGAGACATGGGTATGATCCCTGGGTCTTGAAGATCCCCTGGAGGAGGAAATGGCAACCCACTCCAGTATTCTTGCGTGGGAAATCCCATGGACAGAGGAGCCTGGCAGGGTACAGCCCAGGGGGTCTCAGAGAGTTGGACATGACTGGAATGGCTTAGCACGCATGGGGGTCAGTGCCCCTAACCTGAGCTGTTTACGGATCAAATAAAGAATGACAAGAGAAATGAGTGAAGTCATTGAGAATTTGGTGTTTAAATAGATGAAATGAATTTCTTGAAACTCTGTGGCAATTTTTCCTCCTTGTGTGGCATCTAAGGATTTAAGCATCTTAATAAGCTGCACATGTCATAAGTGTTTTATTAAACCATGAAGGCTACAAACCAGTTAGCAAACATGCATGCAAAAATGGGTTCATTGTTGTTCATTATTAGCAGAAGTGACTTTTCAGTTAGGAGGCAGAACAGAAAGCTGACCAAGGGATATTTGACGTCATCCGTTAACGCGGTGCTAAGTGCCCCGTAAATGGTCTAGACGATTATGGAGCACTGGAGAAGGGGGAAGGCATTTTAACAACAAAGGAAACTTGTGTCTGGCAGGATAGCATCTGAAAAGGAGCCAAACTTTGGCTAGTAATGTTCTCAACAGTAAGGTAGGAGAACAAGCTTTTCAATAATTCACACAAAGAAGATGTGACTTCAACAATACAAAGCCAATTATTTTGAAACAAGCGCAGCCAACCTGCTACTTCCTCAGGGCCGGCTCCCCTCCTTTCTGTCTGTCTGAGCTGGTCCCCCATCACTCAGAGCTCTCCCCTCCCTGCAGCTCTTGCCTGCTCCTTCAGGCTGTGTGTCTGTCCCTGGGCTGTTCTCTGGTCATTCCATCTGCTGTGATCGCTACATATTGATACACACGCCACTGCTTTTCTCATGTCCCTAAAGGTCTGTCTAATCAAGGCTACGGTTTTTCCAGTGGTCATGTATGGTTGTGAGAGTTGGACTGTGAAGAAAGCTGAGCGCCGAAGAATTAATGCTTTTGAACTGTGGTGCTGGAGAAGACTCTTGAGAGTCCCTTGGACTGCAAGGAGATCCAACCAGTCCATTCTAAAGGAGATCAATCCTGGGTGTTCATTGGAAGGACTGATGCTAAAGCTGAAACTCCAATACTTTGACCACCTCAGGCAAAGAGTTGACTCACTGGAAAAGACTCTGATGCTGGGAAGGGTTGGGGGCGGGAGGAGAAGGGGACGACAGAGAATGAGATGGCTGGATGGCATCACCAACTCTGTGGACATGAGTTTGAGTGAACTCCGGGAGTTGGTGATGGACAGGGAGGCCTGGCGTGCTGTGATTCATGGCGTTGTGAAGAGTTGGACACGACTGAGCGACTGAACTGACTGAACTGAAACTCCCTGAGTTGTTACTTCACTGAAAGCATCTCAGGCCCCACTTGCTGCCCTTCCTGCCCACACCTCCAGTCCAGTCCTCTGTCTTCCTCACGTGTTATATGCTTCTGTGTTGTCCTTATGATCTACAGGACATGGGTTTTTAATGTCCATCTCCTCCATTAGGTCTCTCTGAAGACATGGTTGTGCCTTTTTCATTTCCATATTTGCAGCAATGGGTAGTGCCCATTCATATGAAATGCCTGAAATGCTGGTTGAATGAATGAATGTAACCAGTTCTCTCCAAGGGCTGCAGCCAAAGGCTGGTGAAGCCATCCTTCATCCTCATCTGCTTTCCTGTCCCCAAAGACTTCAGATGAAGTAGCATCCAGGAAGCCAGATGAGCATCCAAGCAAATGAACAGCATTAACTAAGCAAATGCATCCCGAAGACACGTCTCATGGCCGTCTGTTCCACCATGACAGTAAAATAACCCTGTCCTTCTGGACTTCTCAGAGTTGTCATTGTTTTGCAGGAACCACACCAGTGAAGGTTCCACAGCTCAGGATGTGGGAGCCCGTCTTTTGAAATATCTGAGTGCATTCATGAGTTTGTCTCTCTCTCTGTCTCTTAAACACACACAGACACACACACACACAGACACACACCAGTCTCCTTTTTCTTAATTCTAGGCAATATATTCTGATTTGGACAAGGTAAGTCTGTAGAGGTGACTTTTGTTTTTTTTAAACTTAATTTTTTAGATCAATTTTGGGTTCGTAGCAAAACTGAGAAGAAAATACAGATTTCCCATCTACCTGAGTCCATGAACGCCCAGCTGCCCCTCACTCTCCATCTGGGGATCACTGGACGTCCACTTGTCACAGTCAGTGAGCCTGCGCTGACGTGCAGGGGGTGGTATTATCAGCCCCGTCCACAGTCTACATCACATTCGCCCTGGGTGTTGCTGTACGGTGTGTGTTCTCTGAGTCTGGACCAATGTTAATGACACGGATCCACTGTTACAGGGTCACACAGAATGTTTTCTTGACTTATGCTTCAGTCTTATCAAAACTTCTCAACTCGCTCTTGAAGGAAGAGTCTTTCCTACACGGGAAGAATATACTAGAGACAGGAGTGCATTCTCTGTGCCAAGCACTGTTCTCAGTGTTTTACAGACACTGATACAGTGCTTACAACAAACTCAGGAGGCAGGTACTGTATCGCCCAGGTGTTCACACCGGGAAACTGAGGCCTGGTGGGGTTTGATGCCAGCTCAGGACACATGTTGAAAGCACTTTCAGAACACTAGCTCCGATGGAAACATCTCGCATCTTGTGCGGACTGTCCAGACGCCGGGTTTCAGCGCTGCCTTGCTGACCTCCTATGGAAGTTCTACACAGGACGGAGACCAACCCAGAAACACGCTTTGTGAAGGTGTTCTGTTGTGGAGCTGCTTCACCACGTTTCAGGGTTGATTTGTTTCATTCTGTTTCTGCATTTTCTGGGCTTTTGCTCTCAGAGAACTGAGCCACCTGGGTATTTATTCTGTTTAAATTGTTTGCTAAAGTTTTCCGCCTGTACAGTCTCCATGTGGGGGCAGGGGAGGTTTTCCTCAGGCGGGCAGAGTACTGTTGGCTTCTGTAATGATGATGCTACTGTAATCTAGTCTTTCTGTTGCACAAAAGTCATTAATGATGAAGAAGGGGGTTCTCAATAGGGGTTCCCCCCAAATATGTCAGCTCCATCTTGTCCCTAAGAGAGGTTCTGTTTCTCCCTTTTCACCTTTAAAACTCGTTCTTTTGGTGGATATGACTGACATAATACCTTCTGTTTTACATAAACATTTCCACTGGTGGTGTCGTGAGAAGTTGAATGCAGGGGTGGTGAGAGCAGACTGTGAGCTCTGGTGTCTCCAATGTTCATGTGAGTGCATGTGTGTGCACACTTCTGGGGTTCCCTGCTCCACCAGATGTGATGCGCTTGTTGGTTGTCTTCCTGGCATCTTCCCACGGCAAGCACACACTCACCAGCCTGCTTTTCTCTGATCCTTTCTTTTATTCAGTGAGATCCCGGAGAATTTTTAAACATTGTCTCTGATTCAGATTTATGATACTTGAAGTCTACTTATGTCCAGTTCTTACTAGGACAATTTTCTGGTGAACTGGCTCACCAAAAAGGGAAATGGGTCTCCCATTTAGAGGGTGAATGAAAGCACCTCAAAGAACATGTGGCTCCTTGGTTGGGCTCCTTGACCTGTATTTCTTATTCTCTGGCAGAAATGCCTCGCCCTCTGGGCCTCAGAAGTTCATGGTTCTTGTCCTTGCCATTTCCCTGGTACCTGTGATTTCAGATGAGTCTCTCTTTTCTCAAAGGAAGGCTAATCATACTGCCTTCACTAGATGAAAGTTAAGTAAAAGTGCCATCAAAGCATTGGTAGTTGGAGCCTGGAAATATCAATTGTGTTCACCTGAGTCAGTGAGTGATGGGTAAGGGTCTCAACCAGGGGACTTCACATATTCATATACATATACTTTTGTCCTTGTACACCTAAAAGTAATTTAGAAAAATTATGTGTCTATACATTTTTAGGTTGAAATCTGAAAATTTTCATCACAATTTAAAACATTTACAAAGGAATTAGTTTCCAGGGTCTGCAAATATCAGCCTTTAAAAATATAACTATCTCTATTACTTTCCTTCAGTGGAATCTGGATTCTACAGAGATTCGATGGCACTAGATGATCCCTCCTTTTATCCTTCTCAGGTGTCACAGCTCTCTCCATCCTCAGCCTGATCCACGCCCCTCACTCGGACCCCTCCTCCCAGACATCCTGAACGTCTTTGCTGCTCTTTTATTTGGCTTCAGGGCACAGTCTCTTCCTAAGATTATATTATGCCTCTGATATTATTCACCTGTTTGTTTATAAATGTCTCTCTAGCTAAAATGTAAGTGCCACAAGTGGGTGGGGAACTTTGTTTTGTTTGTTGTTGAGCATCAGATGTGGGGTGGGTGCTCAGATGGAGAGGGTTGGGGGGTGGGGAGGAGGCAGGGAGAGGGCTGTAGGCAGGGGTCCAGGTGTGGTTCTGGGGGGCTGGGCCTCTGCAGCTCTGTGGGCAGCTTCCCAGCTCAGGACGGCAGGACCATTTCAGGGAAATTTCTAAGAACAAACTTTTTTGTTTTCTTAGAGTTCCTGGCCCCTCCTGGACTCCTGGGGTCAGGGATATCCATGCTGACCTTCCTCAGTTCAGGAGCCGCCAGGAGGGAGCAGGCGGGGCTCTAGCGCCTCCCCGAGGTGAGGTCCCCTTGTCTGCTGGCGCTTGTTTCTCGGTCTCCTCCTGCCATGACCTCCCCTCCCTCTTTGTCACAGGAATGCTCAGCTCTGGACTCAGCCGTAGGACTCACTGAGCTCAGCTAGATAACCTCCTGTTGTGTGGCAAGGATGCTCTGCAAGGTTGTCACCATCATATTCTTGAAACCCACTAGGAAATCTGGCTTTGGAAGAATGACTTGCTGTGACTTTATAACCAAGAGAGAAAAATCAGGATGCAAAACCTAGCAGCCCAGGGGCTTCCCCGGGGCCCAGCGATAAAGAACCTGCCTGCCAGTGCAGGAGGCTCAAGAGACGCAGGTTCGATCACTGGGTCAGGAAGTTAACTTGGAGGAGGGGATGGGAACCCACCCAGGTATTCTTGCCTGGAGAATCCCATGGACAGAGGAGCCTGGTGGGCTACAGTCCATGGGGTCATAAAGAGTCGGACACAACTGAAGAGACAGCTCAGTAACCCCGCTGGGTGTTCTGTGGTGGAGGGGCTTCCTCCGCTCTGTCACAGGCTGCAGGTATTTGCACGTGCAGACCGTTCTTCCTGCAGCTGGTGACGCGGCTGCACACCTGGGACCCGTGACGCCGAGACCAGGGATCCACAGCCGGGTGGAGAGACTGGGAAGCCAGCCTTGGAGACTGGGAAGCCTGGTCACGCACCGTTTCTTGGGAGCTGACTGCCTGGCTCCCAGACACCCTTCTTTCTCCAAACAGGCCCCTGAAGATGCTCCGACCTGCTTATTCCTTTCTTGATGCCGCTGCTCTCATTGGGTGAGTGGACGGGAGGAGGGCGCTGCCCCTGCCCTCTGGACGCTGCCCCATGTCCACCCTGGGGGCTGCCCTGCTCACTCCCTGGCTGTCCCCACCAGTGCTGTTGCTGCATTTAATCTGAGTTTTTGGCCATCAGCTCACATTGGTGTGGACCACCTGTAGGCATTCATCCTGGCTGAACCAGTTTGGGCAGCACTGGGCAGCCTCACTTTCCTGTCCTTTGGCCCAGCTCTGGCACCGGGGCTGACTGGCCCCTCGTGAGCCTGTGAGGCTCCTTCAGAGTCAGTGAGACTCACCTACCTCCTGCTTCCCGGAGAGGGGAGTGGTTCCCAGAGCCCCAATACCCCCTAGAACTCCAGCCTTGAGTTGACAGGCTGGGTTTGCCTCTTCACCCGGTGCCCACCCAGACTGGCACACCTGTAGCTTCCCCACCGTGTTTGAGAGTCTTTCTACAACCTGCCCGGAGCCTGCTTGCAGGTAGGACGAAGAGCCACCTAGATTAAGACTGAAGACACCTCTATCAGAGGGATTTGCTCTTGCAGGGTGTGGCAGTGCGTAAGGAGATGAAACGAGCTGCTTGGAGGGCCGGGAAAAGTGTTCTGGATCCAGCAGCTCACCAACAGCACTGGCAGTGGACAGGTTATTGAACCTGTGTGACCTCAGCTTATCCTTCTGTGAAATGGAAGGTATGGCTTACTTATCAGTGTCGGTTTGAGGATTTGCAATATATTCCACAAGTGACAATAAATGACATGTCTTTCCCCTCTGCATCCCTAGTGGGTTTGTGTGTATGTGTGTTTGTATGTGTGTTTGTGTGTGCTTTTGTGTGTGTGTGTATGTTTGTGCGGCTTTGTGTATGTGAGTATGTGTGTGTTTGTGTGTGTGTGGTTTTGTGTTTGTGTGTGTGTGTATGTGTGTGTGGGTTTTTTTGTGTTTGGTTTTGTGTATGTGTGTGTCTGTGTGTGCTTGTGTGTGTGTGGTTTTGTGTTTGTGTGTGTGGTTTTGGGTGTGTGTGGTTTTGGGTGTGTGTGTATATGTCTGTGCGGTTTTGTGCATGTGAGTATGTGTGTGTATGTGGTTTTGTGTATGTATGGTGGTTTTGTGTTTATGTGTATGTGATTTTGTATTTGTGTGTATGTTGGTGTGTATGGGTTTTCTTTGTGTGTGTGTGGTTTTGTGTATGTATATGTTTGTGTGTGTATGTGTGTGTGTGTGGTTTTGTGTTTGTGTGTGGTTTTGTATGTGTGTGGTTTTGTGTTTGTGTGTGAAGAGAAAACGGGATGATCCATGTGAAAGAACTGAGGCCCCACAGAGCACTGTTGCATCATCACCGCTCGTCCTGATCCTGAGGTCTGCCCACCTGGACGCTTATGGAGCCCAGGGCCGTTTCTCCTGAGGGAGGCGGTACTGGCCCACATGCAGGGAGCCTGGAGAAGACAGCAGGTAAGGGTCTGTTAAGAGGTGTGGATTTTCACGCTCAGCGAGCTCCTGGGGAGGTCTGAAACGCTGAAGCTGGTCTTATGGACTGAGGGTGGGAGTGATGACCCCCTTGTGTGCCCAGCAGCTCCTGGCCACGCTGGTTGAACTCAGGACGGCTGCGTGGACTGCCGAGGTCACGAGAGGCCCCAGGGTGGTGATGGACAGAGAAGCTGACCACGTGACTGTCTCAGCCTGTGTGGGCAGGGGAATGAAGTAAGGCAAGAAGGAGAAGCTCGGAATCAAGAGCTTATGCAGGCCGAGTCTGGGAGTCCCCTGGGGCGGGCTGACCCCCCCGGATGCCTGAGCCACAGCACCGCAGGATAGGGACACGGGCTGCCCGCTCTCCGCTCCTCTCCTCCCGAGGAGGACTGTGTGGAGCCATTGCCCAACTGGGGACGATGGTGTCTGTCTTCCGACACCTTCCGGGAGCTCAGCAGAGTGGAGCTGCAGGGTGGGGCCAGGAGGTGGTCAGACAGTGACCTTTGACTGATGAGGGCAGAGGCCATCCAAGACCGTACTGCGCTGGAGACACTAATTATATTTGCCAGTTTAGTTTTCAGTCAAAATCCAATTTCCCCTCTAATTTTCATCTTACGCATGTTGCCATAAATGGAAGAGATAAGAGGACTGCTCTGTCAGAATGACTGAATCTTCTCTAAAAGGAAAGCTCTTTCCTGAGACAGCGGAGAACAGAGGAAGGGGACAAGTTCTTAGCAGCCTTGGGGCTGTGGGCGGGCCTGCCCTCAACATGGCGGCAACGAGGGCACTTTAATCAAGTCACGTGTTTCCTTATTTTAAAAACTTGAGTGGGTAATTTAAGACCGATGAAAATTTCTGGCAAATCTCTTACACCCTGATGAATTTCTGTTCCAATGAGATTTCAGGAACCAGAGAAACCCTACCCATAACTTACACCATCAAAGCTATACAACAAATTCTCAACGTGGAGACAATTTAGAGACTAATAAAAATAACTTTTAATGTATGTATTACTTTGTGCTCTATGTTTCTTTTTTTTTTAAGCTTAAAAATGTTCTTTTCTCTTGGCAGTTATGTGAACAGGTCAAATATTTAAATACTTGGTTGCTTACTATTAAGTATCTGGGCAGGCAGCATTCACTTGGACACTTAAAACAATAAAAAGATGAATAATTTAGTCATGGACTGTGTATATCAGCATTTAATGAATACAGAGCACGTTGAATTTTCTTTTGATGAATATCAACTGATAAAAATAACCCCATGCACTGCTGTAATTTTGGAAGGTGCCAGGTGATCATTAAAATCTATTCTGGTGGCATGAAACCACTTGGACACTTTCTCCCAGCCTCTCATGCTTGACTTCAAGGGAGTAATTAAATACTCTTACTTTCATTTCAGCCTGTGCAGCCCTCAAATTGTCTCTGACCGTAGTTCCCTCTCCCCTGTATCATCAATCCAAACTCTTCTTCATGCAGATCTCCTGCAAATATGGCCTTTTACACGATCTCAGAATCACAGAGTGCAGACTCTGGAAGGACCCTTGCGTCTCACCGACACAAGGGGTTTTGAAAGCACCTCACGAGCAGTCAGCCCCAGGTTACACGCTTGTCGGTGGTGCTGACGATACAGAGGGAAGTCGGGATTCCTCTCCTCAGATGAGCCTCCTTCTCTAGCCGAGCACTGAATGAGGTCTGTGGGGAACATGATTTGAAAACCAGGGCCTCAGACACACTCCCTGAGGCCCAGAGAGAGGAAGTGAGTATTTTTGTATGTATTGCCCAAGAGAGGGTATTTGATTTTTAAGGAAGTGGTTCACTATAGATTTGTTCAAGTGGGTCGAGTTGGAGATTAGTTGTAGGGTTCTTTTTATTGAAATATAGGTGATGCACAATATCATGTAAGTTTCAGGTGATTTGACATTTGCATATGCCGTGAAATAATTGGCACGACAACTCGAGTAAATCCCCAAACAAACTTATTACTATACTATTGACCACATTCCTATGCTGTGTATTGAATCCCCTTGACTTATCTATTGTGTAACCGAAGGTTTGTACCTCTTAATCCTTTGCACATATTTTACTCACCAACCTTCTTTTCTGGCAATCACTCTTTTTTTTTTCTTTATTTGTAAGTGTTTTCATTTTGTCTCATTTGTTTCTTTTTTGGATTCCTCAAGTAAGTGAGATCACAAGGTATTTGTCTTTTCCTGTCCGACTTATTTCACTTAGCATAATATCCTCTAGAGCTGCGATGTTGTTGTCACTGGCAAGATTTCATTTTTTATGAAAGAGTATATGCCAATGTGGGCTTTCCAGGTGATGCTAATGGTTTAAAGAATGTGCCTGCCAATTCAGGAGACATAAGAGACTTGGGTTCAATCCCTGGGTTGGGAAGATCCCCTGGAGGAGGAAATGGCAGCCCACTCCAGCATCCTTGCCTAGAGAATCCCATAGACAGAGGAGCGTGGTGGGCTACAGTCCACGGGGTCACAGAGTCAGAGATTTAGTGTGCATGCACTAGCTTTATAAGTGTCTGAACTGCTCGTTTACTGTTGTCTGTGTTTACCAGTGAGATTTTTTCCTCTTGTAATTTTCATATTTGTAGCTGTGGTCTTTCCTTTTCCCTTAGAGAAGTCCCTTTAACATTTCTTGTAAGGTGGATTTAATGGTGCTGAACTCTTTTAGCTTTTGCTTGTCTGTAAAACTCTTTGTCTCTCCTTTTAATCTGAATGATAGCTCTGCTGGGCAGAGTATTTCAGTGGTAGGTTGTTTCCTTTCAACACTTTGAATATATCATGCCACTCCCTCTGGCCTGCAAGTTTCTTCTGAAAACTCAGCTGAGAGTTTAAATAGGGCTTTTCTGGTGGCTCAGAGGTTAAAGCCTCTGCCTCCAATGCGGGAGACCCGGGTTTGATCCCTGGGTCGGGAAGATCCCCTGGAGAAGGTAATGGTAACCCACTCCAGTATTCTTGCCTGAAGAATCCCATGGACGGAGAAGCCTGGTAAGCTATGGTCCATGGGGTCGCAAAGAGTTGGACACGACTGAAGTGACTTCAATTCATGTAAATAGCCAGTTGCTTTTCTGTTGTTGCATTTAAGATTTTCTCTTTCTCTTCAATTTTTACCATTTTAATTAAAATGTGTCTTGATGTGAAACTCTTTTTCTTCATCTTGTTGGGAACCTCATCTGCTCCCTGGACATGGGTGGAGGTATCCTTTCCCAGGTTAGGAAAGTTTTCACCAATTATTTTTCCAAGTAAGGCCTCTGTCCCCTTCTCTCTTTCTCTTCTCATGGGATCCCTATAATGCAAATATTAGTATGCTTGATCCTGTCATAATGGTCTCTTACACTATTTTTAAAGACATTGTTTTTCCTTTTTTTCTATTCAACTTGGTTGTAAGGTTCTTAAGAGAGGAATAATATCTTCTATTTTTGTATTCCCAGCATTTTGTTAAATTTCTACCCAATAAAAGGCATTTGATGAGGGAGAAGAGTGAGTGAGGGAAGGAGGGAGTGAACAAGAGGTGAGGGAAGCATCCGGATCACGAACAGGCTGATAGAGAATTGGTGTATACAGATTGAGTGCAAAAGTTTCAGAGGGACAGAAGACATCAGTTGGCGGTTGGAAGCTTGTACATGTTTTTTAAGGGAGGGGGTGGTTTCTAATTTAATTTAGTGCCCCACAGAAGGGGCTATTCAATATCACAGTAATCCAAGTCTATGTTCCCATCAGTAGTGCGGAAGAAGCCAAATGGTTCTACGAAGACCTATAAGACCCTCTCGAACTAACACCCCCCAAAAGATGTCCTTTTCATTATAGGGGACTGGAATGCAAAAGTAGGAAGTCAAGAGATACCTGGAGTAACAGGCAAATTTGGCTTTGAATACAAAATGAAACAGGGCAAAGTCTTACAGAGTTTTGCCAAGTTAAAGCACTGGTCATAACAAACACCTTCCAACAGCACAAGAGACAACTCTGCACTTGGATATAACCAGATGGTCAATACGGAAATCAGATTGATTATATTCTTTGCAGCCAAAGATGGAAAGTTCTATGCAGTTAGCTAAAACAAGGCTGGGAGCTGACTGTGGCACAGACCATGAACCCCTTATTGCCAAATTCAGACTTAAACTGAATAAAGTAAGGAAAACCACTAGACCATTCAGGTATGACCTATTCAAATCCCTTATGATTATACAGTGGAAGTGACAAATATATTTAAGGGATTAGATCTGATAGAGTGCCTGAAGAACTATGGATGGAGGTTCATGACATTGTACAGAAGGCAAGGATCAAGATCATCCCCAAGAAAAAGAAATGCAAAAAGGCAAAATGGAGGCCTTCCAAATAGCTGAGAAAAAGAAGCGAAGCTAAAGGCAAAGGAAAAGAGGAGAGTGAAAAATTTGGCTTAAAACTCAAATCCAGAAAACTAAGATTATGGCATCTGGACCGATCACTTCATGGCAAATAGATAGGGAAAGAGTGGAAACAGTGACAGACTTTATTTTTTTGGGCTCTGACATCACTGTAAAAGGTGACTGCAGCCATGAAATTAAGACACTTGCTCCTTGGAAAAAAAGCTATGACTAACCTAGATAGTGGGCTTCCCTGGTGGCTCAGAGGTTAAAGTGTCTGCCTCCAATGCAGGAGACCCGGGTTCGATCCCTGGGTCGGGAAGATCCCCTGGAGAAGGAAATGGTAACCCACTCCAGTATTCTTTCCTGGAGAATCCCATGGACGGAGAAGCCTGGTAGGCTACAGTCCACGGGGTTGCAAAGAGTCGGACACGACTGAGCGACTGCACGGCACAGAACCTAGATAGCATATTAAAAAGCAGAGACATTACTTTGCCAACAAAGGTCCATCTAGTCAAAGCTATGGTTTTTCCAGTAGTCATGTATGGATGTGAGAGTTGGACTATAATGAAAGCTGAGTGCCGAAGAATTGATGCTTTTGAACTGTGGTGTTGGAGAAGACTCTTGAGAGTCTCTTGGACTGCAAGGAGATCCAACCAGTACATCCTAAAAGAAATCAGTCCTGAATATTCATTGGAAGGACTGATGCTGAAGCTGAAATTCCAATACTTTTGTCACCTGATGTGAAGGGCTGACTCATTAGAAAAGACCCTGATGTTGAGAAAGATTGAAGGAAGGAGGAGAAAGGGATGGCAGAGGATGAGATGGTTGGATGGCATCACTGACTCAATGGACATGAGTTTGAGTAAACTCTGGGAGCTGGTGATGGACAGGGAGGCCAGGTGTGCTGCAGTCCAGGTAGTTGCAAAGAGTCAGACATGACTGAGTGACTGAACTGAACTGAACTGAAAAGCGAAAGAGAAAAGGAAAAATGTACCCATTTGAATACAGAGTTCCAAAGAATAGCAAGGAGAGATAAGAAAACTTTCCTCAGTGGTCAATGCAAAGAAATATGGTAAAACAATAGGATGAGAAAGACTAGAGATCTCTTCAAGAAGCTTGGAGATACCAAGGGAACATTTCATGCAAAATGGGGACAAGACAGAAGCAGAAGATATTAAGAAGAGGTGGCAAGAATACACAGAAGAACTATATAAAAAAGGTCTTCATGACCCAGATAACCACGATGGTGTGATCACTCACCTAGAGCCAGACATCCTGGAATGTGAAGTCAAGTAGGCCTTAGAAAGCATCACTACGAACAAAGCTAGTGGAGGTGATGGAATTCCAGTTGAGCTACTTCAAATTCTGAAAGATAATGCTGTGAAAGTGCTACAATCAATATGCCAGGAAATTTGGAAAACTCATCAGTGGCCAGGACTGGAAAAGGTCAGTTTTCATTCCAATCCCAAAGAAAGGCAATGCCAAAGAATGCTCAAACTACCTCATAATTGCACTCATCTCACATGCTAGCAAAGTAATGCTCAAAATTCTCCAAGCCAGGATCAACAGTACGTGAATTGTGAACTTCCACATGTTCAAGCTGAATTTAGAAAAGGCAGAGGAACCAGAGATTAAATTGCCAACATCTGTTGGATCATAGAAAAAGCAAGAGAGTTTCAGAAAAGCATCTATTTCTGCTTTATTGACTATGCCAAAGCCTTTGTGTGAATCACAATAAATTGTGGAAAATTCTGACAGAAATGGGAATACCAGACCATCTGACCTATCTCCTGAGAAATCTGTATGCAGATCAAGAAGCACCAGCTAGAAGTGGACATGGAACAACAGACTGGTTCCAAATCGGGAAGTGAGTATGTCAAGGCTGTATATTATCACTCTGCTTATTTAACTTATCTGCAGAGTACATCATTTGAAATCCCGGGCTGGATGAAGCACAAGCTGGAAACAAGATTGCTGGGAGAAATATCAACAACCTCAGATATGCAGATGACACCACCCTTTTGGCAGAAAACGAAGAGGAACTGAAGAGCCTCTTGATGAAAATGAAAGAGGAGAGTGAAAAAGTTGACTTGAGGCTCAACATTCAAAAAACTAAGATCATGGTATCTGGTCCTATCACTTCATGGCAAATAGATGGGGAAACAGTGGAAACTGTGACAGACTATATATTTGGGCTTCAAAATCATTGCAGATGGTGACTGCTGCCATGAAATTAAAAGACACTTGCTCCTTGGCAAAAAAGCTATGACCAACCTAGATAGCATATTAAAAAGCAGAGACATTACTTTACCAACAAATGTCCGTGTAGTCAAAGCTATGGTTTTTCCAGTAGTCATGTACGGATGTAAGAGTTGGACTATAAAGAAAGTTGAGTGCTGAAGAATTGATGCTTTTGAACTGTGGTGTTGGAGAAGACTCTTGAGAGTTCCTTGGACTGCAAGGAGATCCAACCAGTCCATCCTACAGGAAATCAGTCCCGAATATTAATTGGAAGGACTGATGCTGAAGCTGAAACTCCAATACTTTGGCTACCTGATACAAAGAACTGGCTCATTGGAAAAGACACTGATGCTGGGAAATATTGAAGGTGGGAGGAGAAGGGGATGACAGTGGATGAGATGGTTGGATGGCATCACCGACTCGATGGACATGAGTTTGAGTAAGCTCCTGGAGTTGGTGATGGACAGGGAAGCCTAGGGTGCTTGCAGTCCCTGGGGCCGAAAAGAGTCAGACACAACTGAGAGACTGAAGTGAACTGAACTTAAGGGGCTAAAGAATACAGTCTTGCCCAAGAGCTGTGTGAAAACATCTTCCTAATGTAAGTTTTTCTAGACTGTATGGAATGGGAAGTACATAGCAAAAAGCACACAGGCGTTTTTAGACATGTACCCTCTCACAATTTTAGGCTCATTTAATTCCAACCTGTTGATGTTGAGGACTCCGTTTTGAGATGGGCAGGTTAACTGCTGGGAGATTCAGGAAGGGGCCCAAGAAGAGCAGTGTTATCCAGGAGGGCTGGGAAATGGGCTGGACCCAGAGTTTCCTCTCGTCTTAGATGTGGAGGGTTCTTGAGAAAGAACGTTAAGAAGGTGTGAGACCCGGTGTACCCATTTTGCTTTTCCTGTTGAATGTGGACAAAACTGCCAGGTGCCATCCATGAAGAGACCCTTCCACGTGAAGACTGGAGGATCTGGGTCAAGGGGACCCACAGCTTGTCACCAGAAGTACTTGGGAGCCCCTTCAAACAAACAGAGCCTTGGGCCTCACCTCCAGGATACTACTGAGCTGGGGCTTAGGGATTAATTTTTAGGAAGCTTCCCTTCAAAGGGCTTTCGAATGGCAAGCCAGGTTTGCTTAATGGGAGAATACCTTCTCCTGAATATTCTTTGTTCTCCCCCACCCATTTGTCATCCTGCATTAAGGTTCTTTAGCACATTAGGACTGAAATAGCAGTAGCAGCTCAAGAGCCCCAGGATGTCACTGGGGTACTTAGGGGCTGCTGGTCTCAACAGAAAGCCCACTGCCAAAGAATGCATTTCCTCAGGAAGCTGCTCTAAAAGGCTCTCCATCACTCTGCCACATAGAGTTATTCCTCTCCCCCTCCTGGGGGACATCAACTTGCCGAGGCCCTTTGCTTTGTAAGCAGTGGATTGTGACATTCTGGGCTCCTTAGTGCATAGTGGAGCCACCCTGACCCTACCAGGCTGGTTGCCCTACTGTCTCCAGACAACCATTAGTACCTCCTTACTGTCCATCATAGAAACCAGATGGTTTCCCTGGTGGCTTCTCTGGTGGCTCAGACAGTAAAGAATCCTGCAATGCAGGAGATCCAGGTTTAGTCCCTGGGTGGGGAAGATCCCCTGGAGGAGGGCATGGTAACCCACTCTAGTGTTCTTGCCTGGAAAACACCATGGACAGAGGAGCTTGGGCTACAGTCCATGGGGTTGCAAAAAGTTGGGCACAACTGATCAACTAACACTTTCTTTTTCTGAAAAGCAGACAGCACCCTTGCCCATTCCCAAGAGCTCCAGTCCATACAGAATTAAAATCTCTCCAGATAAACTTCAGCTAAATGTTTGTGCTTCTGCTGATGGCCTATTTATTCTGTCTATCGTAACTATTCATTGGGAATCACATACATTTAGACTAAAAAATAGCTTGGGCATTGTGGCATCTAGTTTTTCTTATATAGGAAAATAACCCAGACAGAGAAAGTCTCAACCAATGAGACGTGTCAGTTAGGGCAGAGCCTGGCATCAGGACTCGCCCACCCACTTGCTGCCTGGCTGAAGTCAGGTGACAAGAAAGTGTCAGTAGATTTAACACAATCATCTATGACCAGAGGCTTCTTTCCTCCATGTCTGTGGAAATCTGGACACTGAGCCCATCAAAATCATTGCGGTCACAGACAAACGTTCCCCTTGATTCAGAGAGCATGACGTCTGTTCATCTGTGAGCAGATGTCATGCTCTTTGATGTATCTGCCCTGAAATGGTTTCTGGGGAGCACTGTGTCCCATTTGTTCTCTTTCTGGTCTGGAGCTTATTTTCAGAAGGAATGCAGCTTTTCCCACTCACTTTGATGGACAGGAGCTCTGATGGACTGAGCTGGGATGGGAAGAGTGGACCTGTCTGTCCTTTCCTGATGCTTCTTCATCCTCTAGGCAGATTCATGTGGCTCCTGGATGGGGGGCCACCAGCAAGTGGTCTCAAATAAGAGAATGGAAGCAACATTTCCTGCTCCTGTGCCAAAGCCCACCTTCAATCTTGCAGGTGCAGAGAAAGCGGGTGAGGCACCTGGGGCTCTGAGGACCCATTTCATCTCATCTTCACAACAGTCTCATTATTTTTGCCATTTCAGTGTGTGTGTGTGTGTGTGTGTGTGTGCGCGTGCGTGTGCGTGCGTGCTGTGCTTAGTCACTCAGTCATGTCTGACTCTTTGCAACCCTACGGACTATAGGCTCCTCTGTCCATGGACTTTTTCAGGCAAGAATATTGGAGTGCAATGGTTGCCATCCCCTTCTCCAGGGGATCTTCCCAACACAGGGTTTGAATGCTCATCTCTTGTGTCTCCTGCACTGCAGGTGGATTCTAAAGCTGCTAAAGCTGCTGAGCCATCAGGGAAGTGCAAAGTGAAATTGTTAGTCACTAGGTCGTGTGTGACTCTTTGAGACCCCATGAACTGTATCCCTCCAGGCTCCTCTATCCATGGGATTTCCCAGGCAAGAATTCTGAAATGTGTTGCCGCCATTCCTTTCTCCAAGGGATCTTCCCAACTCGGGCTAGAACCTGGGTCTCCTGTATTGGCAGGTAGAGTCTTTAGAATCAATTTGTCACATTCCATGGAAAATACTATTAGAACAACCTTGTTCATTTCATTTTTTCTCACACCTTACATATCCTTACTTCTTATTTTTTAAGATCTGCTTTATTTATTAATTTTGCATAGACTTGCCTTAGATTTTCCTATGATTATAGATTTGCTTGTTACTCTTTGTGATCCTACCAGCTTTTGATTTGTATGTTTTGAAGGTATGCTGTCAGATGTGTAATCACCATATCTTCTTCCATTGTTTTATCACGTTTTTCATCACTTTTCATGCTTTTTAAGTAAAATCTTACTTTTGAGTCTTAATTTTATTATATTGACTTTCTTTTGGTATGTCATTTACCAGGTTAATCTTCATTCATTTTCTTAATTTTCTTCCTTTCTTGTGGGTCTATTGTCTGTGTGTCTTTTGTAAACATGTTAGTCCCAAGTTCTAAAGTGAATTCAAATTTATAATGGCTTTATAAAAGCTTGAATTAATTTGCTTATATTTGTTTTGATTAATGACAAGTTAATTACTTCTTACATCTTATTTTACATGAATATATTTTAACTAAACTACAGTATTTTTTTCTCATTTGCTTATTTTTCATTGCTGTTGGTTTTCATCTAGTCATTAAGAGGATTTACTAATATACTCCTCCAGGCCGTGGACTTACCATGGTTTCTTACTTTGCACTTCATTGTTCTATGTCCATTTTTCTTCTTGTTAAATGTCACTGTTAAGTAAATCTTTTGGCAAGTCTTTAAGTAGCCTCTCATCTTGACTTCTGAATGTTGAAAATGCTTTTTTATGTCTTATATATTAAATAGTTTAACTAGGTATAGAATTTTATGTTGAAATTATTTTCCCTCAACCCTTTGAAGATTTTAGGCATTTGTTTTTTACTGATGACATTTCTGCTGAATGTCAATGTTTAGAAGGCAACCTGTCTTCCCTGTAAAACCTTCTGGTTTTATAACTTGCTCATCCTTAATTTTCTGAAGTTTCACTTGGGTATATCTTGATATGAATTTATTTTACCTTACAATGCTCAATAGTTTTTCAATCTGAAAAATCTTATCTTTGATTTTGGAAAAAAAGCATTTGCTTTTTTCTTTTCAAATATGTATGTAGCAAATTCTGTCTTATTTCTTCTTTTGGAATTTCTTATAAGGTGAATTTTTGAATCCTTTAAACTTTCATACATGTTTCTTAATTGCACTTTCATTTTAAAGCCATATTTAGGTGAATTACTCAGAGGTAGTTTTAACTTTGCTGGTTATTTCTCTGACATATCCAGTCTTCAGTTCAGTTCAGTTGCTTAGTTGTGTCCGACTCTTTGCAACCCCATGAATCACAGCACGTCAGGCCTCCCTGTCCATCACCAACTCCCGGAGTTCACTCAAACTCATGTCCATCGAGTCGGTGATGCCATCAAGTCATCTCATTTTCTGTCGTCCCCTTCTCCTCCTGCCCCCAATCCCTCCCAGCATCAGAGTCTTTTCCAGTGAGTCAACTCATCGCATGAGGTGGCCAAAGTATTGCAGTTTCAGCTTTAGCATCAGTCCTTCCAATGAACACCCAGGATTGATCTCCTTTAGAATGGACTGGCTGGATCTCCTTGCAGTCCAAGGGACTCTCAAGAGTCTTCTTCAGCACCACAGTTCAAAAGCATCAATTCTTAGGCGATCAGCTTTCTTCACAATCCAACTGTCACATCCATGCATGACCACGGGAAAAACCATAGCCTTGACTAGACGGACCTTTGTTGGCAAAGTAATGTCTCTGCTTTTTAATATGCTATCTAGGTTGGTCGTAACTTTCCTTCCAAAGAGTAAGTGTCTTTTAATTTCCTGGCTGCAATCAGCATCTGCAGTGATTTTGGATCCCCAAAAAAGTCTGACACTGTTTCCACTGTTTCCCCATCTATTTCCCATGAAGTGATGGGACCAGATGCCATGATCTTAATTTTCTGAATGTTGAGCTTTAAGCCAACTTTTTCACTCTCCTCTTTCACTTTCATCAAGAGGCTTTTGAGTTCCTCTTCACTTTCTGCCATAAGGGTGGTGTCATCTGCGTATCTGAGGTTATTGATATTTCTCCCGGCAATCTTGATTCCAGCTTGTGCTTCTTCCAGCCCAGCATTCCTCATGATGTACTCTGCATACAAGTTAAATAAGCAGGGTGACAATATACAACCTTGACGTACTCCTTTTCTTATTTGGAACCAGTCTGTTGTTCCATGTACAGTTCTGACTGTTGCTTCCTGACCTGCATACAGGTTTCTCAAGAGGCAGGTCAGGTGGTCTGGTATTCCCATCTCTTTCAGAATTTTCCACAGTTTATTGTGATCCACACAGTCAAAGGCTTTGGCATAGTCAATAAAGCAGAAATAGATGTTTTTCTGGAACTCTCTTGCTTTTTCCATGATCCAGTCTTAAAGGTGTGCTATTTTATTTTAATGAATATATTTTTCATTCTCAATATTTCCAGTTTTTTTTTTCACATCTGCTTGTTTTTATCTCAGGTGTTCGTTAAATTCTTATCCTACATTTATGGTTGTTATGACTTCCTTTACTTACTCAGGATTGCAAACTTACTTATTTTGCATCCTACTTATATTGCGCTATTATTTGTATTTTGTTTGCAGTACTCATTGCCTGACTATTGGTATTTGTGGCTTTCTTTGTTAGTATTCTGTTTTCTTTTTGTCTCAAAATGTCAATTTTCTACTTTCTCTTTCCCCATCTCCATCTATGCTCACCTCTCCTTAGATATTATGTGTTCTTTCTAATCAGGCAAAAGAAGTGAAGGGGCACAGAAAACGCCAGCTTCATATTCTATCCGTGGCGTCCAGTGAGTGAAGGGGTTGCCTGACTTAGAACCTCATGGCTCAGCTGTATACTTTTTCCCTTTCACAGCTCAGGGAATGATCATGTAAACAATGATCATGTGAGCCTGTAGTACTGGGTACTTGCAGCCTTTTCTCTCTGGTTCCCAGAGTGGAGCAGCCCCATCCCAGGAGCCTCAGCACCCACTCTGGTTCAGGCCCTTCTCTTCTCGTGGTGAATTGGTGTCGGTGCCTGTTTGGTACCTTCCTTGTCATGTGTCTGGAGTCACAGCCCAGCAGACTCACAGCTTTAACCCTCTTCATCACCTGATGTTTTCTTTCCTTCCTCAACTATCGGCCTGTTTCCCTTTAGGGTTGAGTATGGATAAGTCTTTAATATAAAAAACAAAAACAAAGCAGTTTGCTTGGAGAAGAATCATTTTAAAGATTGAACTCAGCGCCATCTTGAAAACAAGCACAGTTGTATTTTAATTTATTTTTTAGGAGTCATATCGTGCTGCTGGCTCTTCCCAAATTTACAGTAGAGGGAAATCCCTAGACCCTTCACAAATCCAATGCTGTCAGCACCAAGTTTCTTCCAATCCCTCATGTTGTCTGGTGAGGTTGGAACTTGATGTGCTGTGCCATTTGTCCTTGTTCCAACTTGATATTGTGTTTGGAAATCCCGTGACTTTTTTTTTTTTTTTAGCAGATTCTCCTAGCTCTGAGAACCACGGGCTCTGTGTCTTCGTGGGGCTTACTCACAACTTGGATGAGGACTGGGCCTGAGACAGAATCCTGTTCCGGTCCCCAGAGGTTCCCTATTCCACACCCGTTGGCACCTCGGCATGATTTCCGTGTGTTTTTTCAAGCTTTGAATTCACTCACAGTGGAATTTGCTGCACGACACTGAGTCATGGAGGCAGAGAGCGTATTTGCTGTAAGAAGAGGAATTTCACAAACTTGATTGTGCCCGTTACTAAAGATTTGACCATAAAACAAGTTGCATCATTTTTTACAGCTTTCTGTTTTCTCATGTAGCAAATGAAACTTTGAGGTTTGTGAGGTCCCAGTGGTGAAAAGAATTCCTCCCTTCCTACGTTTCCCTTGATCAGCCCCTGCACATTTATTCATCTTGTCTCCATCCCTTCACCCAGCCAATGGCTTGTCTGGAATCAAGGTTTCTACGTCCCTGAAGTGATGCTGGTCTGCTAGTCTCTTAGTTTTAGTCATAGGTCGGGTCCACCCAGATCTTCCAGATTCCCAGGTGGCTCAGACC
This sequence comes from Moschus berezovskii, assembly GCF_049115385.1. Classification (NCBI taxonomy): domain Eukaryota; kingdom Metazoa; phylum Chordata; class Mammalia; order Artiodactyla; family Moschidae; genus Moschus; species Moschus berezovskii. Next base: position 14,835,789 of record NC_142470.1, read on the forward strand.
ATAAAGAATCTGCCTGCAGTTCGGGAGACTCAAGTTTGATCCCTGGGTTGGGAAGATGCCCTGGAGAAGGGAATGGCTACCCACTCCAATACTCTTGCCTGGAGTATACTATGGACAGAAGAGCCTGGTGGTCTACAGTCCATGGAGTCACAAAGAATCTGACATGACCAAGCAACTAACACTTAACTCCTAGATCTTCAACCCACACAAAGGAAGCAGCATTAGCAAAGAACAGAGAAGTAATGTAGGTAGGGGGATGCTCTGCTGTGAGACGGTTGGAACACAGTGGGGTGGTGGATATGGGTCTGGTAAGGAAGTTGGTGTCCAAGACAGAAGAGTCTCTCAGACCAGGCTAAGGAGGTAAAACTGTCTTTTGGGCCACGAGGGACCAGCACACATTCTTAAGGGGAGGGGTGATGAAGTGTGATCACATTGGTGTCAGTGTGGGTTTAATGGGGAAGGAATGAGCGGATGGAGATCTCTAGGTAAGAGCACAAGAGGGCTGAATTAAATCAGGTCAGCGGGCATGGGGAGGAGGGGAGACAGGTGAGCAGGAAGGACTTTCCTGGGTTAGAATCCACAGGACTTGGTGACCAAGGGGCACATGGGGGTAGGGGTGAGACACAAAGAGGAGTCAAGCGAGGCCTCGAAGCTTCTCACTTGGGGAGCCTGGTGACGGAGGGGACCAGGGCTCCCCATGTGGGCTCCAGACCAGTGGGCGCCTGCTGGACATGCCAGTTCTCTGGTCCACTCCGGGGCTGTCTAATCAGACACTCTTCGGAGGCAACTCGGCTCTTTTTTTTAACAAGTCTTCAAGGTGATTCTATTGCACACAGAAGTCTAAGAACCCCCGAGATGGGTAATGCATGGGCAAGAGCAGGTTTGGGAGAAAATAATAATGTTAGACCACATATTGTGGGCTTTGAGAAAACTATGAGGCATCCAGACCACGCTCAGCATGCAGCTGTTACAAGAATGGTGATTAAAAGAAACATTACATTTTTAGATAGAGATTTGCTAGACCTAGATTTGCTAGTGTTTACATTTTAGAGATTGGTTCATTTTTCTAAGATTCCTAATCATTTTATTTTCTCAACTGAAATCATGTGGGATCATCAATCAGTTAAATAATTTTGATATACTGCAAAGTTTCTTACCTTGAAGTTCAGTTAGAAAAGATATTAAAGGAAGGGAAAATAAAGCTTTCACCTTAACATAATTAAAGTGCTTGATCCAAATAAGGTTTGAATTTCCATCCTGGAAAATAAAACATGAGAAACTGAACTTTGAAAACTACATCTTGAGCAAACGAGAGATATTTCCTCCTGACATTTCAGAAGGATATTTACACCCTGATGCCACTACACATTGTAATTATGTAATTGCACATTATAATTGCACATTCTAATTACATGATCGCACATGTTATGCTAATTATATAATTAGACTTAATGATAGCAATTGTGCAAGTACATAGTATCAGAATCAAAATGAATGAATTAAAAAACTAGGGTACACATGAGAATTATAACTTTGCAATATAATCTTCAAAAAATCTAAAGCAGCTAATGGACATTTCACATGACTTAATGGATATGAAGGGAAGCTGCCTCCTTTATTGGTTATGCTAACCTCTACAATGTTGCTAAAATTTGATAAAAATTAATGTGCATCATAAAATTTGGAAGGAGAATGCAAAAGAGAAAGATGGAGAAAGAGAAGCAAATGGAAGAGTGAATAGGAGTTAAACAGAGCAGACACAATTCTGTTTTTATCCTTATTCATATGTTCCCTCCCGCTCTGACAGCCATCAAGATTTTAATCATATCTGAATTCCTGTGCTTTTGTCATTTAACTGCCAACTTTAAGATTCTGTGAATGGGACATTCACTGTAATTACAGTTCTCCTGAACTTCCTCAGGATTGCAAGTCTTTAGATAGTTATCTCGAAACCTTGGAATGTTTATTTTTAAGAGTTTCAACTGATCTCCATCCAGGGAAAATAAGAGTCGGCTAACAGTTATTCCTTTAATGTGGTGATGCGATCAACTTTTGCTTGTTTTGTAAGCCAAGGGTCTTAGCATAGAGAAAGCTGCACAGGCTTCTCTTTCCCATGAGCCTGTGACCCACAGCCGCTGGGAGACGATGGGGCAAGGAGCCTCGTCTGTCTCTGGGGTGATTCCAGCCATCAGCTCCGGAGCACAGAGAGGGAAGCGTCATCTTCAAAAATGTAATTTTAACTGCATGTTCTCCTGAAGATTCACCAAAAAGTCTGGTTGAATTCCCTGGGGAACCTGTTTCCGCCTGTCACAGAATCTGGGGCTGTCTCGGGGCTGATGGAGGGCGGGCACCGATTCTCTTTCCTTCGGTGTGTGGGAGGAACTCGCGCTGCCAGTTACTGCCTGGAGGTGGACGGGCCCGATTCCTCCTGTGCTTTGTCCTTTCCTTGTCGGGTTTCCCAGGACATCTCACGCCTCTGTCTCAGCCCCTCATCTGTCCTGAAGGGATGACCGGTCCCCACAGCTGGCGGCTGGAAAGGGGACCAGCACCCCCTCCCCAGGCTGATCACTGGGCCATGGTAGCCCTTGCTTCCGAGGGTCTCCAAGCTCCCAACGGTGGCCTTGACCTCCATGGCTTCCTGGGGTGGCTGAGCCCAGGCTTGGGGGCAGCACTCAGATGCAGCGGGAGTGCAGCCCTGGAGCAGCATCCTCCCCGTACCGTGAGGGGACCGCAGGGTCACGTGCTGGTCGTAAATGGCACACTCCCTGGAGACGGAAGATCACACTACGTTTCATTTTCAGCCCACTGAATGTGGACAGCACTGCTCTCTGTGCTTTGGGTGGTTCTGTGTCCAGGTGCTCTTGTCATTATAAATGAGAGGACCAGAACCCACCACTCCCACAGTGGTCACACACTTCGGGCATCTCCTGGCCTCTTAGGGTTGGTCCATCCACGGGGTCAGATTCACTTTCTTCCTGTGACTCAGAGCGATTCAGCCCATTTTGCCAAAAGGGATGATACGGTATGTTGTGAGACCAGCGTTCAATTATCTGGAGTGTTCTCTGCCTGTGAATTAGAGAACTGTAGAGGACTAGCAGTCTCTTAGCGAATACACACCTGGAGGCTACATTCCACGTGAGAGGGACTGAATCTTAGAATGGATCGGGGACTGTCCGAGGAAGGAAGAGCTCTAAGCCGTGTCCTAGAATTCTAGTTCGGTGCCGTCTCCGCGAGCCCCTCGTCCTGTCTCCCTTCACAGAATGATGTGGGTCCATTCTCTGGTGTACCAGGTGCTTACTGAACATCTGATCCTAAGCTGAGCCGCAAAGAGGAACAAAGGTGAGAGGAGAGTGCTCCTTGCTCTGGGCCTTGTGGTTGATCGGAGACACGCAGCCTGCACGTGAGTCAGACAAGGGCTGGGGAGAGACTAGAGACAGGTGGCGAGAGGCTGGGGAGGGGCGACGGGCCCCCAGAGGCTCAGGAAGCAGCAGGCATTTGAACTTCATCCTGAGGATGGACAGGATTTCAGTGTCGGCCCAGGGGCAGCCCAGGGCAGAGCGGGTGGTGTGAGCAGAGCTCCCCCCAGGGAAAGTGAAATCAGTCAGGACCCAGCGTAGCCTGAGCCAGGGGAGTCCTCAGAGGTGCACTTGGCCAAGTGATGGAAGTCTTGCTTTGGGGCTGAGCAGTTTGAACTTACTCTGGAAGCGAAAGGGAGCCTTTGGAGATTTGGGACAGGAGACAGAGAGCATCAGAGCATCAGAGGTGGGGTGTGGAGAGACGTGAGCGGGGACTGGGATGCTCCGAGTTGGCAAGATGGGTTTCTGTCACCCATCTTTAGACCTCTCTTAGCTGAAGCTTCCAACTTCTCTTCCTTTCCCATGGTTCGTGAGTTTACAAGTCACTGACAGCCTCCTTCTTTCAGTTTCCCTCTCTCTCCTCTGCCTTCCACCCCCTCCCTCCTGATCCCTCTCCTCTCTTATCTGTTGATTCGCCAGTGTCTTATGGAATCCCAACCCCAGCTCTTTGCTGCACTGATCCAGGGTCCAGGTTCAGACGATGCCGAGGGTGTCAGACACCCCCTTGGCCTGGAGCCTGGTCTAAGAGACAGGGGCGGGGGAGTGTGATATACCCTGTGATGTGCTGAGAGTGGGTGCTAAGGGTCCCAATGCCAATCCTCCTGAGAAGTGGTGGGCAAGCTTCTTGGGAGACCTGCCTGTCCTCCTGAGTCTTGAAGGCAAAGGGGTAGTGAGTTAGATGGACGAGGTTCGAGCCAGGATGACCCTCTAGGCAATGGGGCTGGGCATACGGGGAACAAGCATCAAGCTGTGAGGGTGGCCTCCCCACCCACACAGAGTTCAGTGCAGGGCTTTCCTCGCCCATCACGACGCCTCCTCCAACCACAGCAGGTCTGCAGAACAGCCCAGAACACAGCCTCCTAACTTGCCCAGAAGTCCCACCCAGACCACCTTTCCCCAGATCGCGTTTTTTCCACATTGGGTTCTCCTTACCCGGCTCATAGATTTTTCATGTAATAGTTCATCTTCTAACACAATATAAACGCTACTTTTTAAAAAGTGTGCCTGTTCTCACCCACCTCCTTCCAACCCCACCTCATCCCCCATCAGTGGAACATAGGCGCTAGGTGGGAGGGTTCCTGTGGACAGCTTGAGCTTCAGGAAGGCAGAGTATTTGTCTCAGATCACAGAAGCAGCAGCTGGCCGAGCCAGACTGCCATCAACCCCAGGTCCCTGGGCTTCCAAGACGTGGGTGCTGGTCCTTTGCCATTCACCAAAGCTCCAACGTGTTAAAACACATCTCTGAGTTCCTAAGAGTGTAAGGAAATAAAACGAGCATCTGTTGGTTTTCATTAGTAAATGCCTTTTAAAGATTTTAAGAAGCTAAGACAAATACTCAGCTAGGAGAGGTCTGAAAGAGCTTCAAGAAGCCTTTCATATGAAGTGACTTAAACATAAGCTATGGATTACATTTCCGTTAGCCCAATTAATCCGACCAGTATCTTCTCGTCTTAAAATGCTGACTTGGGTGTTTCCTCTGGACGCGCGACCAGGCCTTCAGGTACTCACGTGGCTCTGATTCCGAGGGTGAGGCTCATGTGTGTCAGAGCAGCAAGTGGTTCAGAGCGCTTTGGTGCCAGGCGTCATTCTGAGTGTATTCCGTGTGTTAACACAAGTGACTGCCTCCCGCCTCAGAGACTCAAGGGGGTAGGCCGCGTTCTGTGGGCAGGAAACCAGGTTTGGTGGTTGAATCACCTCACAAGTCAGTGACAGGATCGGGGTCACACACCCATGTTCTCATCCTCTAGCAGCAGGCAGGCTGCTCTGGGCTCTAGTTCTTCAGCGAATCCCGCTGCTCTGTGAACCTCAGGATTTTGTCTGAAACGAGCAAATTATTGCCCACCTCACAGCGGAGCAGGTCTGTGAGTTCATGAACAGGAGTGGTTTGTCAATTCAACAAAATCTGAACCTTTTTTTTTTAAAGCTGAGGGTACAGCACAAGATGAAGGGGCCCTTATCAACCTGCCTGACCCTGTCTGCTCTGGAGGCCTCTTCTGCGGGCCCTGATAATCAGGCAGCCAGGAGTTTGGGTCCATGATTCTGATCACCGGCTTGCCTGGGCTCTCCTTGCAGTTACTAGAGACCCAGATCTGTGAGCTCTAGGAACAAGGATAGCTTCTGATTCAGCTAAGCATTCACTCATAGAAAGAGGGCAGACACGCCGTCCCACTGGGGGCTCTGCTAAAGACAGTGACATCCCTCATGCTTTCAGTCTTAAAGATCTAAAAGAGTCTCTCAGAAAGAAGCTAATTTTATAACCTTACTACATGTACATGTTATAAGTAAGAGTATATATCTGAATTAATCTGCATTCATTGTGATATGCATTTTTAAAATACACTCCTATATATATTTCTCAGAAAAGATGTCTCATTATAACCTGGAGTGTCTATTTATCTGAGGATCTGTTTCTAGTTTTAATCTACTTGAGTTGTCTGTATTTCTTATTTTCTGTATATGAGCTTCCCTGGTGGCTCAGTGGTAAAGAATCTGCCTGCAATGTAGGAGACTCATTTGGTCCCTCGATCGGGAAGATCCCCTGGAGAAGGGAATGGCAACCCACTCCAATATTCTTGCCTGGCAAATTCCATGAACAGAGGAGCCTGGGGGCTATAATCCGTAGGGTTGAAATAGTCGGACACGACTAAACTACCACCACCACTACCACCACTTTCTGTATATAGACGTTTTTCTTTTGAATAAGGAAGCCAATCTGTGAAATAACAAAACTAATCATTCTAAATAAGTGTATTGGATGTATGTGCTACTCTGGGATCAGATACACACACATATACACATGCTTGCACATGACATACATATACTTTATTCTACTCCCTCTCTGAAAATTCCCTCATCGAATGTCTCATTTATGGCATGAGTCATAAGAAAGTAAGTCCTTTCCCTGTCTAAAATTTTCTACTTGCTCACGATTTGAAAAGAGTATTTCGTTCCAGCAGAAGCTACTACTTGCCACTTGAGGTAAGCCTGACAGTAGTTCTCCTGTTTTCTGTAGTTTATTTATTTGTTATGGTTTTCCATGAATGCTGCTGTTTAAAAACACTTTGCCATCTGATTAGCACTATTTCAGCAGATTTTGACGAGCCATGGGAAAAAATAACTCATGTGCAAGCTTCCTCCGTCCAAAGAAAACGTGAAGGCACTGAGTTTGGGCACTGCAACTGGGAACGCAAACCAACAGCTGTTTAGTCTGATATGTGTGTGGCAGGGCAGAGAGAGGGGATTAAAAGAATGCTCAAATGGATTATAAAAAGCAAGGCATTAAGTATTGGAGAGGTCTAGAAATTGGCACTCAACAGTGAATGGTGAGATCGTTTCTCTCAAGCAGGCATGAGACCAGCTGGTGCCTGTGGGCAAGACCACCCAGGAGCTCAGGCAGGTGTGCTGAGCTGCACTGCGCACACTCAAGGCTGGCTTCACGCTTTGTGCTTGCAGAGATGGAGACTCGGTTCAAGGTCAGCCTGGTCCACTGTGTGTGGCCTAGGAAAAGCCTTTGTGCTTCGGTTTGTTCCACTGTGATTATTCCCATCCTCAGCCAGTAACTTCCCGAGGATCCTGAGACAGCGTGTGAGATAAGACAAAGAAGTTCCATCTGACTTTTCAAAGAGAGGGAGTGCCACACTAATTATTATACATATTATTATGAATCACATAGACATTTATTTAAAACCACCAATTTACTGCTGTCATTAATTACATTTAACTACATCAGGAGAAGGCTGGGCTGGAGGAGGCACAAGCTGGAATCAAGATTGCTGGGAGAAATATCAATAACCTCAGATAGGCAACTGATACCATCCTTATGGCAGAAAGGGAAGAACTAAAGAACCTCTCGATAAAAGTGAAAGAGGAGAGAGAAAAAGTTGGCTTAAAACTCAACATTCAAAAAACAAAGATCATGGCATCTGGTCCCATCATTGCATGGCAAATAGAAGGGGAAACAATGGAAACAGTGAAAGACTTTATCTTCTTGGGTTCCAAAATCACTGCAGATGGTGACTGCAGCCATGAAATTAAAAGACGCTTACTCCTTGGAAGAAAAGCTTTGACAAACCTAGTTCAGTTCAGTTCAGTTCAGTTCAGTCGCTCAGTCGTGTCTGACTCTTTGCGACCCCATGAATCACAGCACGCCAGGCCTCCCTGTCCATCACCAACTCCCGGAGTTCACTCAAACTCATGTCCATCGAGTCGGTGATGCCATCCAGCCATCTCATTCTCTGTCTTCCCCGTCTCCTCCCACCCCCAATCCCTCCCAGCATCAGAGTCTTTTCCAGTGAGTCAACTCATCGGATGAGGTGGCCAAAGTATTGCAGTTTCAGCTTCAGCATCAGTCCTTCCAGTGAACACCCAGGATTGATCTCCTTTAGAATGGACTGGCTGGATCTCCTTGCAGTCCAAGGGACTCTCAAGAGTCTTCTCTAGCACCACAGTTCAAAAGCATCAATTCTTTGGCGATCAGCTTTCTTCACAGTCCAACTCTCAAATCCATACATGACCATGGGAAAAACCATAGCCTTGACTAGACGGACCTTTGTTGGCAAAGTAATGTCTCTGCTTTTTAATATGCTATCTAGGTTGGTCATAACTTTCCTTCCAAGGAGTAAACGTCTTTTAATTTCATGGCTGCAATCAGCATCTGCAGTGATTTTGGAGCCCCCCAAAATAAAGTCTGACACTGTTTCCACTGTTTCCCCATCTATTTCCCATGAAGTGATGGGACCAGATGCCATGATCTTTGTTTTCTGAATGTTGAGCTTCAAGCCAAACTTTTCACTCTCCTCTTTCACTTTCATCAAGAGGCCTTTGAGTTCCTCTTCACTTTCTGCCATAAGGGTGGTGTCATCTGCATATCTGAGGTTATTTATATTTCTCCCGGCAATCTTGATTCCAGCTTGTGAAAAGCAGAGACATTACTTTGCTAATGAAGGTCCACCCAGTCAAAGCTATGGTTTTTCCAGTAGTCATGTATAGATGTGAGAGTCAGACCATAAAGAAGTCTGAGCACTGAAGAACTGAGACTTCTGAACTGTGGTGCTGGAGAAGACTCTTGAGAGTTCCTTTCCACATCAGGGAGATTGAACTGGTCAATCCTAGAGGAAATCAACCCTGAATATTCATTGGAAGGACTGATGCTGAAGCTGAAGCTCCAATACTTTGGCCACTTGATGAGAAGAACTCACTCATTGGGAAAGACCCTGATGCTGAGAAAGATTGAAGGCAGGAGGAGAAGCAGACGACAGAGGATAAGATGGTTGGATGGCATCACTGACTCAATGGACCTGAGTTTGAGCAAGCTCTGGAAGTTGGTGATGGACAGGGAGGCCTGGCATCTTGCAGTCCATGGGTCACAAAGAGTTGGACACAGCTGAGTGACTGAACAACAAACGTATTATCAAATTAAATATTTTGTGTGAATATAAGATGGAGAAGGCAATGGCAAGCCACTCCAGTACTCTTGCCTAGAAAATCCCTTGGATGGAGGAGCCTGGTAGCCTGCAGTCCGTGGGGTCGCTAAGGGTCAGACACGACTGAGTGACTTCACTTTCACTTTTCACTTTCACACATTGGAGAAGGAAATGGCAACCCACTCCAGTGTTCTTGCCTGGAGAATCCCAGGGATGGGGGAGCCTGGTGGGCTTCTGTCTATGGGGTCACACAGAGTCGGACACGACTGAAGTGACTTAGCAGCAGCAGCATACCTCTAACATTCCTTGGAGAAGGAAATGGCAACCCACTCCAGTACTCTTGCCTAGAAAATCCGATGGACAGAGGAGCCTGGCGTCCGTGGGGTCGCAAAGAGTCAGACACGACTGAGCGACTTCACTATCACTATACCTCTAACATGGGCTTCCCAGGTGGCACTGGTGGTAAAGAATCCATCTGTTAATACAGGAGATGCAAGAGTTACCGTTTCGATCCTTGGTCTGGAAAGCTCCCCTGGAGAAGCAAGTGGCAACCCACTCCAGTATTCTAGCCTGGGGAATCCAAGGACAGAGGAACCAGGTGGGCTATAATAGTCCATGCGGTAGCAAAGAGTCAGACACAAGTGAAGTTACTGAGCATGTTTGCATGCATACCTCTAATATATAATATGATACTATTTAGCATTATTTATGTCAATGTTTGTTATATTAGCATGTATTATTTTATGATTAATTATATTTAATTGTCAACTATTATGATTAATTATCTTATTACTGATTATATTATTTATAGGTAAGTCCCTATTTAAGAAACCTTAGTAAAGATTGATGAATGAGATGCAGTTGGACTTGAGATGATTTTTTTTTGAAAAATATATTTATTTTTTAGGATGATTTCTTTACAGAATTTTGTTGTTTTCTGCCAAATATCAACATGAATTAGCCATAGGTATACATATGTCCCTTCCCTCTTGAACCTCCTTCCCATCTCCCTCCCCATCCCACTCCTCTAGGTTGTTACAGAGCCCCTGTTTGATTTCCTTAAATCTGATCTTTTCCCTTTACTTACAGATCCTGAGTGTTACCAAAAGTGGCTGGAAAGGCAGAAAGGGCAACATAGCCGAAATATGACTCCAAGACCAATTACAGATCAAGCGTGCACTAAGATAAATTACCTTTGAAATAAAAAAAAAATCAGTATAAACACATAATTAAATCTATCAACATTAAAAAGTTTATACACTTTTGTATTGACTACATCTGTTTTGTGAGGCAGGTGATGTGGGTGGGAGGACACAGGATCAAGTGTTCAAAAACCTTCGCTTCGATCCTGGCTTTTCTGATGCTGGACACTCAGTGTCTTCAAGCTTGCTTGCTTCCCCGGATGATTTTAGGTATAACTAGAGATGTGCCCTGGTACTATCTGCCTCAAGTTTTATGCCCACCTAGGAAATGGGTAGACGTGATGTCAGCATGGCTCCTGACTCATTACTGGATCTCTGTTGAGGACTCCAGGAAGCACAGGTGAAAATGTCTCCTTTCTGTTTAACTCTGGCAAGTCTCTTTTTTTTTTTCCCCTAACAAAAGTAATGCTTATTATTATCCCTATAGAAGTTATTTTTGATAAGGAATTAATTTACATTTTAAATTTTTGTGTCAAATCTATACAGATTCCTTGGCAGCAACTTGAGGTCACACTTCTAAAGTTCCCTTTATAATTATAAACCCACACGGTACCAACTCGGAGGCTGTGGGCTTAGACAGCATCACAGACCTCCCCAGAGGCATCTTTGATGCTCACTGGGATCCACTTTGATTATTATATGAAATAATAAATATTGCTAAAATGCATCTGGAAACAATCACAGAATTAAAAATTACGGGTGGATCCAACATCTTCATCTAGTAATACATATGGCAAATGAAATGATGGTTTAAGTACTTTCAGAGCCAAAGCCTCTTCACATAGAAAGGGCCACGCAAAAGTGATATCATAGCTTGAATATTCAAGAAAAGGAAATGACCCTCAAATCCCCTTGTCAACTTGTAGACTGATTAGCCAGAGGCTTTGTAAAATATAATATGCTTTCTTTCCACAGGAAGAGAAATTAGGTATAAAATTGCTAACATTCGGTGAATGCTTCCAGGTTCCAGGCATTGTGCTGACCACTGAATGACCACAGTGGCATTCACTCAGGGTCTGTGTGTGGGAGTCCCTGGAAGGCAGCCTTGACCTCTGAATGTGGCTCCCCTGACTCTGGGGTCTTCTGGACCTTAATCAATCACTCTTCACGTGAGCACTTAGATTCCGTGGTCTAAACCTGCAAGTATGGCTTCAGTCTCCCATTTAAATTATTCTAATTTTTTTTGAAACCTTAGTTTAATTTTATATGCTAGGCTTTGCACCCACAATGGATGGAATCTAGCAGAACCATTTCTATTCTCACAGAACCATTTTTTAGCAACTGAATTATTACATCCCATACTTGTGACGGCCTCTTCTTTCTAATGTATGAAGTATTTTAATGATTAATCCAAGGTTGTTACGGGAAAAAAGAACAAATGAAGTCCTAATGCTAACCGAATAAAGAATGTGTATCAGAATTTTAAAAGGAAAATGTAGCAATCTAACTCGCCAAACGTTACACAGTCAAGCATCTCTGTGACAATAAGCCACTCCCATGAAATAACAGGAAAGAACGCCATCAGGTACAGAAATTGGTTACCCTCTGAAGTGAACTGCACAAACCAAGTGGCAGCTTGGGGGTAAAAATCTGTTCATCTATTAATAATTCATTTATCACATCATATAAAAATCTTTTTATAAAAGTTATTTTAGTAAATTACTGCCCCTAAATCCATGTGCATAGCTGATCATCTTTAACCATGTAATTACAACCTCTCCTTGTTTTACTTCTATTTCCTGCACACACAATGTTCAATGATTACTACATGTTGAAGAAGGGAAGCCATTGTGTATACAATTTAAGTGTACACAGGTATATACAAAATTGTGTGTACTTGAATTTTGGTGGAAAAATTCAAATAGCTTAAAAAGTTCCAAAATATGAACATGTCAGAGTAACAGTGCATCTTCCCACGATGGGCCTATGGAGTGATGATGGGAACTGACGAAGTCTGAACTCTGCAAGTTAACATGTCTGGGATCAGCAGACAGGGGAACGGGAAGGGATCTGCGAGTGACAGCGGAGTGTCACTGAATTCTGTCCAACTGGGATGTGGTGTGGACAGGTTTATCCCGTAAACTCGACTTTGGAGACCTGGAGACTGTGTGGGCGGTGGGATTAAATGGACACCAGGCTGTTACCCAGCGGGTACTGAAGCCGCTGACCACCCTCTGGAAGTGAGGCTGGAGGAGGGACTGAGCTCCAGGGTGCTCTCCTTGCCAGAGTTAACCGGGTCAGTGGTCAGGGGATGGGGGTCAGAAAGTAGCTGGGAGTGGGGTTTGAGGCAGCTATCAGCAGCTGCAGTGTGGCTGGTCTGAAGAGGACTTGGCCACGTCAGAGCCTGGAACATTCCCTGCCATGACCACCAGCATCCTTGCGTATGAGCTTGGCTTTCTTCCGTCTGAACCTAAAACAGTCTTGCGCGGTGGAGTGCAGGCCTGTTCTCATGCCTTCAGGTCAGTTTTTCACTGAGAGTAAAAGGCAAGCAAATCAATAACTCCTGAACAAGCTGAATATGCAAATATTTGAGAGGTTGGTTATTAAAACTTGTAACTCAGTCTCGGCAACCTACCATGGTCTTTATTAAAGAAGTTTCTCAGCTCCTCAACTGGTATAGACATAAAGTGGCATAGGAGGTAATGACATTCATTGAAGGTGCTGAGAACAGTCCCCTATGCTTGAAGGATATAAACACTGAATATTTACGCTTTAAAGAAAAAGATAGGATATGCTGCATTAGTTTTCAATAATTTTATATGAATTCAATAAAGTAATTATGACCATCACAAATCTCAGTTTATTAAAATAATGACATCTTCTGGGTAAAGTGGTAGGTCATTCAATCAAATAAGGAAAACACCAATGTTGGATATATAACACCTTCTTCACCGACCATGATTTTCCATTTGTGTTGGTGTCAATGGGCCAGTGTTTCTGATCTTCTGTTTAAAGCATTAAGGAGTCAAGTGAACTTGTCTAAGGGACAGAAACAGACTCACAGGCATAGAGAACAGACTTGGAGTTGCCAAAGGGGAGGGGAACGGAAAACGGGTGGAGTGGGGATTTGGAATGACCAGACAGAGCGATTATACACAGAATGGACAACAAACAAGGTCCTACTGCACAGGCAGGAAGCGATATTCAATATCCTATCATAAAGCATGACGGAAAAGAACGTGAAAACGGGTAAGTTTATACAGGTATAACCGACTCACTTTGCTGTACAGCAGACATTAACACAACACTGTGAATCAACTCTATTTCAATAAAGTAAATAAAAACACAGCACACGGGGGAAAACAATCAGGCAAGCCCACACCAGCTCACAGACATGCCAGGCCAGGGGACAAATTAACAAGGAGCAGGAAACCTCATTCACAGGCCGAATCCTGCCTCCATGGCTCCAGAGCTGAGATGTTTATGCTTCCCAGGCCTGGATCTCCTCTCACATAACATGGTCACACTATCAGTTCAGTTCGGTCCAGTCGCTCAGTCGTGTCCAACTCTTTGTGACCCCGTGAACCACAGCACGCCAGGCCTCCCTGTCCATCACCAACTCCCGGAGTCCACCCAAACCCATGTCCATTGAGTCGGTGATGCCATCCAACCATCTCATCCTCTGTCGTTCCCTTCTCCTCCTGCCCTCAATCTTTCCCAGCATCAGGGTCTTATCAAATGAATCAGCTCTTTGCATCAGGTGACCAAAGTATTGGAGTTTCAGCTTCAGCATCAGTCCTTCCAATGAACACCCAGGACTGATTTACTTTAGGAAGGACTGGTTGGATCTCCTTGCAGTCCAAGGGACTCTCAAGAGTCTTCTCCAACACCACAGTTCAAAAGCATCAATTCTTCTGCGCTCAGCTTTCTTTATAGTCCAACTCTCATGTCCATACATGACCACTGGAAAACCATAGCCTCACACTGTCAGGAACTTGTTTTTAGAAAAACTTTGCATTACAGTGTATATCTGTTTCCTCTGGGCCATCCCCATGCAGGTACTGGGGACTCTGGGGTGAAGGCTCGGATATAGGAATTTGTGGAGAGTAGGCTATTTAACCCATGAAAGTTCTATTAAACATTTCTCCACTTGGAGCTGGTTAAAGATGGCTTTTCAGTCTTTTGATGTCTTTATATATTTAACAAAATATATTAACTCCTTTATTTGGCTACTTTGAAAAAATTTTATTTTATTGGGCTAAGAACACTTAATATGATTTTTAATTGTAAAATCCAGTATTGTTAACTATGGGCACAATTTTATACCTGAGATCTCAAGAACTTGTTCATCTTGCATAGATGAAACTTTATACCTGTTGAAACACTTCCGAGTTCTCTCTCTTTCCTCTCTACCCCTGGCAACTACCTATTACTCTCTGCATCTATGAGTTTGACAATTCTAGTGACCTCACATGCAGTACTTGGCCTTCTGAGATGCCTTATTCCACTGAATATAATGTCCTCAAGGTTTATCCATGCTGTCTCATATTGCAAGGTTCCCCTCTTTTTAAGGCTGAATGATATTCCATGTTTGTATATACATCACTTTCTTTTTCCATGTGTCCAATAGCTCGTTTCCACATCTTGGTTGCTGTGGGTAGTACTGCAGTGAACACAGGAATGCTAACATTTCTTCAAGATCCTGATTTTGATTATTTTGGATAAATGCCCCAAAGTGGACTTGCTGAGTCATGTGGAATTCTATTTTTAGTTTTCTGAAGAACTGCCATACTGTTTCCCCTTGTAGTAGAACCATATGCATTCCTACCGATAGTGGACAAGAATTTTAATTTTTGTACATCCTTACCAATACCTGTTGCCTTTTTCCCCCCCTTGATTATCACTGTTCTAACAGGTGTGAGGTAGAATCTCATTGTAGTTTTAATTTGCATTTTCCTGATGATTAGTGATATTGAACATTTTTTCATGTCTGTCAGCCATTGCCATGTCTTCTTACAAGAAATGCCCACTTAAATCTTTAGCCCATTAAAAAAAATCAGGTCATTTGGTTTGTTTGCTAATGAATTTTAGGAGTTCCTTATATGCTTTGGAAGTTAACCCATTATTAAACATATATATGGTTTGCAAATATTTTCTCTCACTCCATAGTTTGCCTTTTCACTCTGTCAGTTGTCTTTTCTGCTGAGCAGAAGCTTGTTAATTTGATGGATATGACATCAAAAGCAAAGGCAACAAAAGTGAAAACAGACAAGTGGGAATTCATCAAAATATAGTTTCCTTTGTGCTTTCTAGAACCTACTGAATTCCCAGAAGGTCCAGCATGTTTTGTGGTCCTCACTTTTAAATGATTCTATGCTCCTACGTGCTGTGATTCATGGGGTCGCAAAGAGTCAGACACGACTGAGCGACTGAACTGAACTGAACTGATGCTCCTACGAAGTGTGGGCCTGGGAGACAGCCTCCCTGCTTTGTGAAGTTGATCTGCCCTCTGGAGAAATGCTACACCGGGACGCAATCCAACAGCTAAGAGAAACAGGAAAAGGAGATTCAACTTTGTTACTCAGTAAACAAATGAAAATGAAACAATGGCACCCCACTCCAGTACTATTGCCTAGAAAATCCCACGGATGGAGGAGCCTGGTGGGCTGCAGTCCGCGGGGTCGCTAAGGGTCGGACACGACTGAGCGACTTCACTTTCACTTTTCACTTTCCACTTTCACTTTTCACTTTCCACTTTCACACATTTGAGAAGGGAATGGCAACCCACTCCAGTGTTCTTGCCTGGAGAATCCCAGGGACGGGGGAGCCTGGTGGGCCTCCGTCTATGGGGTCACACAGAGTCGGACACGACTGAAGTGACTTAGCAGCAGCAGCAGTGTTAACATTTTTAACATGATATTGAGAGATAGAAAGTAACTATCTCCCTGGTATAGACAGGAGCACTCCCTCCAGCCAGGAGAGGGGTGTGAGTTGGTGCAGTTTTCCTGGCGGACAGTTGGTCTGTCAGAAGTGTTAGTCATGTATCTGCGAAGTCCGTGACTTGGCACTATCCAGAGGAAGCAATTGTGGCTTACAGAAAAACTTGTAATTTTACATTTTAAAAATTACATTTGAAATTAGGGATTTTCTAAGCATTTAATGATATGGAATTGATTAAATAAATATGGTCCACCTATACGTTGAAATACTATCCAGCCATTTAAAATTTTGTGGATGAATATTTATTGACATAGAAAGTTGCTCACAAAGCTGTCAGTTACAAAGAGTAATATGGGTGATAAAATATCACGTGTGTCATATTCTTGCAAGAATATGGATGTGTGATCATAAAAGTCTGGAAATAAATGTAGTGGGTGCCCTCAGTGATTCTATCTGGTGTTGTGGTTTTAAATTGCTTTTTTACTTGCTTCTTCTTTGTTTTTTATTTTATTTTTTTACCATGAGAATATATTGTTTTGTAATATGAAAGAGAGTTGTCAGTGTGTGCTCTCCTCTCACCTTCAGCCACCTTTTTCTGGGCATGAAGCTCAAGTACAATGAAGTCGCTGCTAGCCCCTTACGACCTGGCCACCAGAGTTTATGTCCTATTTGTTGTTTTAGGCTGGGAGATACCTGAAAATGCTGTTTTCGTAACATTTTTTGATTCTGCACGAATTATGTAGCCTGTGGCCTGGTGACTGGGTGGCCTTAAGATGTTGACGCCATGATAATAACCCCTAGGAGGTCAGAGTTTGGACTCAGTTGACCAGATGCAGTTTTTATTCCTTCTTAAAAATGCATGTTCTCTCTTTGCTCTGGAAATATGCCTATTGCAAAGTGAGAACATGATCTTGGAGAGTGCTCTGGGGTTGTTTGGGAGAACCATCATCTTGTAAATCTGGCTTACCTGAATAGACTCTGAAAGCGTTAAACCAACAACATTTTCTCCTAGACCTTTGCCTGAACTAAAGTGTATAATAAGCATTGACTTGACAGAGCTCAGTAGAACTGTTTGTGACTGCATGCCGGATTAAGTGACTGGAGAGCAACTGAATCCCAGGTTGTCAGTGTATAGACACCAGGAGTCACAGGGGTCATTTGCACTTCCTGCAAGTCCAGGTGAATGCAGGGTCTTCCCCGTAATTTCTCACCTTTTGAGATGCAACCAACCAGTCTCCCTTGTCTGACATCTTGAGATAAACTACACTATCCTCCGAATTCGTCCTTTAAAAATGGAAATAACCCACGCATCTGCAAAGACTTACTTTTGACTTCCTCCTTGTCTGATTCCTGATCTCAGGAGGTTGTCTGAGGAAACTCTAGCTCAGGTGTTCCTCACTCTCTGGGGGCCAGGCTGGGAGGAGTGGAGACAAGTCTGTTGTTATTTGAAACCAAGCAGAGGCCCAATGCTAGTGACCATTTCCTTCTATAAGTCTGATGGAAGCATGCACCCAGTCTTGCCTTCAGAAACAGTTTTGTAGAGCACAGAAAATGCTATTCTACATGCCTTAGCTTTTCTCTGAAAACTTAAATATTCTTCCTTTCCATTCTGTCCCTGATTTGTAATTATTGTTTCAGAGATAAGAGATATTCCTGGAATGCTTTGTAGTTTGCCAAATATATTTAATGTTTGTTTTCTAATTTAATTTGGACAGCAACCCTGGTTCTATCAGTGATGGCTCAGTTCTCCCACTTATAGGAAAAATGGAGATACACAGAGATATAAAAAAGTTAAATTTGACTCACTGGAAAAGATTCTGATGCTGGGAAAGGTTGGGGGCGGGAGGAGAAGGGGACGACAGAGAATGAGATGGCTGGATGGCATCACCGACTCTGTGGACATGAGTTTGAGTGTACTCCGGGAGTTGATGATGGATAGGGAGGCCTGGCGTGCTGTGATTCATGGGGTCGCGGAGAGTCGGACACTACTGAGTGACTGAACTGAACTGAACTGAACTGAACTTTTAGAACTTTATAACCCTGGTTCTTAGAAACTACTGGCTCTTACTTTATAGTCTAGGAAACTATGGTAAAATGGCCACCCATCTCAGCATTTGGAATGGAATGTAAAGTTTCAAAATCTAGTTTCTAAGTAATCTCAACTCTAGCAGGAACTTCTTATGGGGGATCCTGAAATCAAACAAGCAAGAATAGCTTAATGAAGTCAAACAAAGTGTATTTACAAACTGAATTAGAAACACAACTTCCCACAGCAACTTTCTTATGGATCCAACCTTCATGTTATCTGTTTCAGCTTTCGGGAATTTATATTACACTTACTTAAAGTTTCTCAATGACTGTATGTATTTATTCCTTAGGTTTTGACGTGGAGGGAACCCAGTTTAGCCCCTGTGACAGTCACATTTCAGAACTCGTGGCCTGGAGGGACTGAGGGTCTCAAATCCCTCAGCAAAGCTGTTGTCGTTCAGTCGCTAAGTCGTGTCTGACTCTTTGTGACTTCACGGACTGCAGCTCTGTCTTCCACTATCTCCCTGAGTTGGCTCAAATCCATGCCCATTGAGTCGGTGATGCCATCCAACCATCTCATCCTCTGCCATCCCCTTCTCCTCCTGCCTTCAATCTTTCCCAGCATCAGGGTCTTTTCCAATGAGTCAGCTCTTTGCATCAGGTGGCCAAAGTATTGGAGCTTCAGCTTCAGCATCAGTCCTTCCAATGAATATTCAGGACGGATTTCCTTTAAGATTGACTGGTTGGTTCTTCTTGCAGTCCAAGGGACTCTCAAGAGTCTTCTCTAGGACCACAAGTTGAAAGCATCAGTTCTTCAGTGCTCAGCCTTCATTATGGTCCACCTCTCACATCTGCACATGACTACTGGAAAAGCCATAGCCTTGACTTTGGTGGGAGGTTAGACAGGGCCATTATGTGGACATTACTTCCTGGTGTTGAAAAGTCTTGTCAGGAGACTCCACATAGATGCTGAACAGCCTGGGAGATGAAAGATGCCTTGGGGGTGTCCTGCAGATTCAATTCCATGTCAGTGACAGCTGTTTATTGATGTGTGTGAAGTGGAGAGAGCGCGTATCTGTCAAGTCTGATTGTTAGAAAGTTCCATGAGGACTCTGCCGGGACATGTGCCTGTGACATTCCATTTGTTTTCTGTGACTAATATATTTTTATTAACTTAAAAAGCTCCCCTAAATAAGGAAAATATTGGTATTGCTGAGAAAAAACATTTGGGAGTCCTTCCCAAGAGCTGACTGTATTGGTTCAGGAACGTGAGAGCTGTGGATCTCATGCAGAGCAAGGGCTCAGCTGGCCTGTGTGCTTTCACTCACTGGATCAGCCAAAAGCTTCATCTGTCGACTCAGGTATAACTGGGGAATTGGCCATTATTTCCCCAGAAATGTGGCCTGGTTCTCTCTCCCCAGGAATCTGCTCCAGTGAATTGGTTCTCTTTTCTTATAATCTTCTTAACTTGACTTTTAAATAAGCTTGTCTTCCCAGCTTCCTAAACAAGAGCATCCATTCTGGATCCATTTGCTCCTTGCCTAGAGCTCCCAACTTGGGGCACGCAGTGCCCTGTGTCCAGCATGGGAACCAGGCCTCCCACTGAAGGACAGGCCCTTGGTCGCTTCAATGCACCCACTTTCTGATCTTGAAGGCTAGGGCGTCATCCTCAAGAGCAGGCAGGGTACAGGATGGCTGGTCTGTGTCGGGCACATCCTACTTGCCGGAAGTCTCATTCAGCCTCAGAGGGCGAATGTAGACTAGCAACCACATCACGGCTCAAGCACGGTAGACGTTTGTTTCTGGCTCACCGACCTCCTGTGTGTGGTCGTCCAGGAAACCAGGTAGTGCGTGTCCTGATCTCTCTAATACGTGCTTCCTACTTCTCTCTGGGCCATCTTTCTTCCGCCTTCCCCACAGGATGAGCGAGTGGGACCCGGGAGGGTGTGTGGACTGGTCTGTCTCACGGGCCAGGTCCAGGGAGACATGCATCACATCCGCAGACATTCTGGGTGTGAAGCTGGTCATGTGGCCTCTCTAACATGTAGAGAGGTGGGTGCCCATGAACCCAGAGAGGAGGGGGGTGTGGTTTTGCTGCCCGTCAGACATCACACCTGCCCCAGGCTTGTCAGGGAGACCAAAGGCATCCGCAGAAGGAACACTCAGCAAGCTCACCAGTGAATGGTGGGCTGTCCATGGGCGTTAGTTCTCTCTGCTTTCCATTATTCATGGTCAGCCCGAGGTTTAGGGGTTATAACCTCTTCTTGCAGATGAGGAAACAGAGCTTTGGAAAGACTAAAATCCTGAAGTCAGGCCACTGATAAGAGATGAATTTGGGGCTGAACTCAGGTTTGCTAAAATCTGTAATTTTTTTTTTTTTCTTTTCACTAAGCATCGCTATTTGGAGTTAATATCTCAGTGTTATTCACCAAAACCCATTCCTTTCAGGGCTTGGAAGACCATGAAAAAAAAAATAGTTGAACCATTAACTGAGGTCGTGCAGAGTAAGTCTCTTCAAAACATTTGTATTCACTTTTCTAAAAAAAGGAGAAAATATTTAATTTGGTGCAAAGTAAAGCTGGTGAAGACATGTATTATATTACATCTTGAGGTTTAGCATCCTTGCCAAGTTTGTGATGCACTCAGCACCTCCCCTGTCACGCAGTGAGAGCTCTGTGACCCTTGGGTTCTGGCTCTGTCGTCTCGTAATTCAGGTTGTGCTGACAGAAAGCAAATCAACACAAATGATCTGGAAACCTTTGCCCAGAGGCAGTGAGGTTTTCACGGCTCTGAAGCATCCACTTCCACTGTCAGTCAGCTCGGGTCCCCCGTTCAGGTCCTTGAGTATTTGTAGATCCCTCCTCGCATTTCTGGGTGGAAGCAGACATACAGGAGTGTATTCCTCTTCATCATAGACTTCCTCGATAGACTCCTGTATATCCTCTGGTTTTCATCTAAGTCTTTTATAGGAGCGACTGTCTTCTCTGCATTTTCTGTCTGTGCTTGGGATGTGTTTTTATTGGCAAAGAAACATAGGTGACTGTGGCCGGAGTTGACAGCTGTGTGAATGCATGCTTTTCATCTCTCAGGCAAAGAGCTAGGTGCTCTATGTTTTGTAGGAGGGTTTTCTCCTTGTCGTGGCCAATGTGGAAAATGCTGATTTTCAAGGCCCATCAGTGTAACCAGAAGGTCTCTATGGCAGAGGGTCCTAGGTGCCCAGTGAGCTGAGGGAATCATACCGACCACCCATTCGTGGGACACTAAGCTTCCCCCAACACCAGCCAGATCTCTGTTTGGGAGTCTTCATCCATGGCATCTTACCCTGGAATTTGACAGGAGCTCAGTGTCCCAGTTCAGCAGGTAAAGAATCCACCTACAATGTGGGAGACCTGGGTTCGATCCTTGGATTGGGAAGATCCCCTGGAGAAGGGAAAGGCTACCCACTCCAGTATTCTTGCCCGGAGAATTCCATGGACTGTATAGTCCATGGGGTCACAAAGAGTTGGACATGCCTGAGCGGCTTTCACTTCACTTTCGGTGTCCTAGACAGGATGCCTCTGCTGAGGTTCTTTGGGTTGAAGAGCAACAGGGTCCTCTACTCCACTCTCTGAGATGAGAGAGTGGGCTTGTTTAGGCAGCTTATATTTATATAGAACCATTTATGTTAGGTGGGATCGTGAATTATGGACCCTCCTAGAAAGCATTGTTTTGTTTTCTAATTGGAGAAAAATGACTGGTTGTCCTTGAAGGTTAAAGTTAATGGTATGGCTTCGGTGTTTGCCAATGTGAAAAACAGGTGTAGATGGGCTCCCTGGAGAGTCGTGAACTCCTGGGATCCCTTCCTTTTGCTGAACCTTGGGGCATGTGAAGGTCATGACAGAAGAGGGCAAAGCCACCTTCCAGTCTGGTGGAAACAAGTGCAGGAGATGACGTGCATGGGAGTGTGTTCTGTGAAGACGGTACTCACATCCCATGCCTTGCTCAGTGGCACACATGTGTTTATTTGACACACGCATCTTCCAAGAGGCAAGGCTTGTCTCTACTGAAAAATCTGAGGCTAAAAGTTGTGAAGTGGGAAGTGTATTGCTGCTACACTAGTTCTCATATCTCTGCCTTCGTATCCAGAATTCTAATGGGCACCAGAGTGTGTGGTCCTAGAAGCTGTTAAGCTTTAGGATTTGAGCGTGAAAGAGATCTCAGTACTAGATGCTCCAGAGAACACTGAAAATAGCTTCGGTATGTTTGAAAACACTATTAGAAAATGTGAAATCTCCATGGCTGTTCAAGACATTTTTTCAGTCTCATAATGAGTTATTTGAAGATGTATTTATCAATCATATGTTATATGATTATCTGATTATACCCACAAGTATAACATACAGTCACTATTAAGCTGCTAATAAAATTGTGATCCGTATTACATAAATTTAATCAGAAAAAGAATCGGTCTTACCCTTACCTTGAATATATTTATGTAAAAAAATAAAAGAGGCAGAAAAGAAAAAAAGAATTCCTACTATAGGCAAGTAAGTTGCCTTGTGGGGAAGGTATACCCACTTTTTAAAGGAGGAAACTGAAACTCAACACAGTTAAAAAACTTCCTGGATCACACCTGGATCACCTGGATCACACGGTGTGAACCTCAGCATTGTTTTTCCCCCAGGCTGTGTCTATCACATGTTATGTTTCCTTTGAACAAGCAAGTGTTTACTGAGTTTTCTTTGTGCACAAGTCTTAGTTGGGGCTCTAAGGACATGTAGTTATGTTGGGTGTTTTCCTCTAAAAGTTTCATCATCACTGGGCATTCAGGATATGCAGACCTAATGCTGAAATGACAGGGCAGCTTGTGATGAGACAAGTGGCTTGTGACCGTGGCTGTGTGTCTGAGTTGTCGGTTTTCCTGTGGGAGGCGAGTGCATGGCTTGTTGCTGGTTCTCACGGGCACAGCATGGCTCGGCCTTGATGATCGGTGTGGTCCCACTCTTATCTGTAGCTTCAGAAGGCTGGGGAGGTACATCAGGAAGTGTGTGAAGCTTAAAATGTATGAGGCTCAGTGATTTTATTCGTGATGATTTGAGGCAGCAGGTTGCGGAGAACTCTTTGTCTTCTTTGAATCTTTTCAAGTCTCGTGCTGCATGTAAACAAGGCTTCCTGGTGCTTCAGGACTGCCCCGAGCCACGTGTGGTCTCAAGGGATTCTGTTGTCCACTCAGGGCCCTGAAGGACGGCGAGACTGGACGAGGACGCTCAGGCCCCAAGTGCCTGGAATCCCCAAGGCACTGCCTGCTGCAGTCGTGGTTACTACAGCTGTGGTTTATCTCCAGGAGGCTATGCTTTTATCCAACATTAATGTCTTCACATTGACTTAAGAGGTGCAGCAGCCCAGGTTGTCAAGAAGGGACTTACTCTGACACTTACGCCTGGTCTCATCTTGGACTGAATAAAAAAAAAAAAATCAATGCAATTCGTGCTTAGGCGCCCCGATCCCTCCTGTTGTCATGGCTACACCTTAAGGTATCGATTCATCCCTAGAGAGTCCAGGCTTGGAAGGGGCTGGGCAAAGGCAGCCACATCTGTTCAGTTCAGAGGAAATGATACAGACCTGGGACCCTGCTGACCCAAAGAGCAGAATAACGTTTCCTGCGTACATGGCCCCCTCCCCACCCCACCAGTGCTACTGAGTCCCAAGCTTGTCCTCAGAGGTCTGGGGGCTCCTCAGGCCATGGAAGCCTGGACTGGCTTGCTTGCATGAGGGCGGGATGAGGTGAAAGGCTTGGGAGTCAGTGAGGGGAAAACTCACTCTCTGCACTGTGACTGTGGCCATTGACATGGGCCACCATCCTAGCTTTCCCTCAAAGACACGGAACCATCAGCTCAAGAGCAGGTTAGGGGACACAAAGGTTTTCATTTTTTTTTTTAATATGCATGTAGACAATGTACTGCTTTGGGGGATCTGTGACTGCTAGTTTTCTGTTTTTACTTTTTGGCCACATTGCATGGCGTGTCGGATCTTAGTTTCCCACCAGGGACTGAACCCATGTTTTTCCCCTGTTGTGGAAGGCAGAATCTTAACCACTGGATCAGCAGGGAAATCTCTAGTTTATTCTTAATGTATATCTCTTCAAATTAAGACATACTGCTTCTTGCAGAAATGATTTTCAACTGGTTGAACAAAATATATAACATCTATTTCACCAGAGG
This sequence comes from Moschus berezovskii, assembly GCF_049115385.1. Lineage (NCBI taxonomy): Eukaryota > Metazoa > Chordata > Mammalia > Artiodactyla > Moschidae > Moschus > Moschus berezovskii. The sequence continues at coordinate 14,860,097 of NC_142470.1, forward strand.
CTTCTCTGATCATCTGGGTTTCAGGAAGTCATCGATACTGGCTGTTTCTAACACATTATTTTAAAATCTGTCATCTGTTTCTGGAATGGATTGCAGCTTCCCTGATGGCTTAGATGGTAAAGAATCTGCCTGCAATGCAGGAGACACAGATTTGATCTCCAGGTCAGGAAGATCCCCTGGAGAAGTTAAAGGCAACCCAGTCCAGTATTCTTGTCTGGGCAGTCCCATGGACCAAGGAGCCTGGACTGGATTAGGATGGAGGTCATTCCCTGCAAACATAAGACAAAGGGGAAAATGCATCCAAGTTCAGGGAGACTACCCTTGACTGTAGATTGGATGACTGGCCAGCTCAAGGGGGATTTGACTGACCACTGATTTCCAGGCTGGACTCAGCCCCAGGGTCCCAACATGTCAGCACATCCCTCAGCTCCATATCTTCTAGAAGCAGTTTCTACTCTGCTATTTTAATGATGCCTCTGACATTTCAAAACAAGAAAAGTGAGTACAATTTTAAAGACGCAACAACAGAAAAACAGAAGGCAGATTTCTTTTTTTCCACTTCATTTGAAATAAAGAATAGAGCTTATTTTCAGTTTTTAAAAAATCGTACCTAATTTTTCTCAATTGAGCTAAGTTAACATAAACTTGTAGCAGTGTGGCTGCTGGGCTCAGGTGCATGGAATGAAAAGTCTTAGTTTCCAGGAAAAACATTTATGCAAAATTAGTTTCAAATCCAACTTTGGGCTTAAGGAAAAATTGATAATAACATAGCCAACACGTTTTGGACAAATTGAGAGAGCAGCGATGAAACATATACACTACCATACATAATATTAGATAGCCAGTGGAAATTTCCTGTATGATGCAGGGAGCCTTGAATTGGTGCTGTGTGATAACCTAGAGGGGAGGGTGGGGTGGCAGGTGAGAGGGAGGTTCAAGAGGGAGGGGACACATGTACACCTATGACTGATTCATGTTGATGTGCAGCAGAAGCCAAGATAGTACTGTAAGGCAACTATGTTCCAATTAAAAACACATAAATTTAAAAAACTGATAATAACATAGCAAACATTTTTGACTTTTCTATGTGCTTGCGCTGGGCTTAGTGCTTTACACTTAATTTTTTTGCATAGCACAAGAAGCTATGTGAAATTTTTTAACATAGCGTAATTATGGTTCCATTTCACAGATGTGCTACTATGGACACAATGCATTGCCCCCAGATCTGTGTGTTGAAACTGTAGCCCCCATGTGGTGAAGTTGGGAGGTGGGGCTTTTGGAAAGTAACGAGCTTTAGAAGTAAAGAGGTTTAGTAAGGAGGTTGGGACGTAATGGAGTTTAGTTATGAGGGGGGGCTCCCAGGATGGGGTTCCTGTGTCCTTGCAGGAAGAGATGGCAGAGACCTCTCTCTGCACGTGAAGGCACAGTGAGAAGCTACAATCTGTAAGCCAAGAGGAGAGCCCTCCCCAGGAGCCGAGTCTGCCAGCACCTCGATCTCTGACTTTCATTCTCCAGCTCTGTGAGAAGTAAATGTCTGAACATCTGACCCTTCTGATGGGCTTTGTGATGGTTTAGAAAACTTTTCCAGGAGAGACACTATTTTTTGGTTACCCACGGGCCTCCAATGTGCTAACTTGGTTCCTATGAAATGGCACTGAATTGACATCATTGACAATGTTTGCAAACATCTTTGAATATATCAAGAATCATTCCAAGTAATAATTGCACAGTAAATGCTATCTATTTCATATCAACTAAGTAGATTTTCTTGAGCTCCAAAATCGATGCGGAGGGTCACTGCATCCATGAAATTAAAAGACACTTACTCCTCGGAAGAAAATCTATGGCAAAACTAGACAGTGTATTAAAAAGCAGAGACATCATTTTGCCCGCAAAGGTCCATATAATCAAAACTATTGTTTTTCCAGTAGTCATGTGCAGATGTGAAAGTTGGACCATAAAGTTGGCTGAGTACCAAAGAATTGATGCTTTTGAACTGTGGTGTTGGAGAAGACTCTTGAGAGTCCTTTAGACAACAAGGAGATCCAACCAGTCAATCTGGGAGGAAATCAGTCCTGAATATTCATTGGAAGGGCTGATGCTGAAGCTGAAACTCCAATACTTTGGCCACCTGATGTGAAGAACTGACTTATTGGAAAAGACCCTGATGCTGGGAAAGATTGAAGGCAAAAGGAGAAGGGGACGACAGAGGATTAGGTGGTTGGATGGCATCACCAGCTCGATGGACATGAGTTTGAGCAAACTTTGGGAGATGGTGAAGGACAGGGAAGCCTGGCGTGCTGCAGTCCATGGAGTTGCAGTTGGACATGACTGAGCAACCGAACAACAACAAAACAGATACACAAGTGGAAGTGAATGGAAGGCGGCATTTATCTCTCTGTGGTCCAGGAGGACAGAGTGGAATCATGAATCCAGATGAACTGCCCTGTGGTTGAGTAGGCTGTGTTCACTGGGAGTTGCTGGAAATTATAGTATTCTACTTGCTGCAGACTTGATGGGAAAAGGGCTTTGTTAGTACCGCTAAGGCCATATGTCCCATGGTAGCATATGCGATACCTTAGTTCAGGCCCCCTTTCAGAGAAAAATAAAGTCTAGAATATTAATGTGGCTGTTACGACCAGAGCTGCTAGTTGATGAGCAAGATGCAGAGAGCTCCTCTTTGTTTTTATTCGTGGGTGTAAATAAAAATCACTCACTGAAACCAGGTGGCTAACACAGTCTGGTTCCTAAAAGCAGACTGTTTTCTCCAGTGGCTCCAACATTTACTTGTTGGGAGTAAATATTTTATATTTGGTTTCAGTGCTTTAAAACATGCTGCCCTGGACATTTATGGTAGCCTCTTTAAAATTCAGAAAGCAAGCAAACAAGTAAGAAGTCCAGCTCAGAATACCTCGCTGCGTGCTGTGCATGGAGCAAGCAAAGGCAGAGCAAGCTCTCTGCACTAACAGGTAGAGAATGTGCAAGAAAGATGCTACAAATTACTCGGGGTGGGGCACTCAGAGAGAGGAACGTGAGTATCAGTGTGGAGTGCATTCCATGTGTTCTCCTTACCCGAGAGAATCCATCTGAGTTTGTTCTGCTTTCTCCTCTCTGCGCATTTGATCATTTCCATCTCCCTAGGTTCCTGGGGGACTCATGCCTCTCCTCGTCCCAGGGAAGCACCCACAGGCTATCCATGTTCTCTCAGGCAAGGTAGCCATCGTCATCTTTATCCATGAGAGTGCCGACTGACGGTTCTCAAACACCTCGCCCATGCATAATCTCACCTGAATCTCATTCTTTCAAGAGGTGGCAGGATAAGTGGAATTGTTTCTGTGACTGAGGGGCCGGAACTCACAAAGCTTACATGGATTTGCCCAGGTTGAAAGGGGTTGATCCGTGTCGACCTAGAACCAGAACCCAACAGACCTGCTTTCCAGATGGTTGTCTTTACTGCTGCTTTTTGTTGCGTCTAATAAGAATTTGGGAATTGATTTTGGGTTTCATTTCTATTGGGGTCAGCAGGATCTTGCTTGGCCTGCAGGTGGCATTTGTCTAAAGGAGTCACAGGATGAAGGGGGAGTCACAGGATGAAGGGGAACTCACCTCCCAGTAGGGAAGGTGAGTAGGTAAAAACAGCAGACCCCAACGTGGTGAGTGAGTGCCACGGAGAAGTACAGGCCGTGCTTTTGGAACACAGAGGAGGGAGGGGTGGTGGGTGATGGGAGTCTTGCAGAATGTTGGGAAGCAAACGCTGATCCCCACGGGCAGAGGGTGGGCACTCCTGGCAAACAAATGCAACAGCCAGATCTTGAAGGTGTAAGAGCAGCCCATGTGCCAGCAGGGAGAATGAGGAAGCGCGGCAGGTGCCCCCCAGAGCAGACGTCAGCCACGTAGCTGACGGTCATGTGGAGCGTCAAGTACAGCAAGGAGCAAAGCTGTCTATGTTGGTCCTAAGTCCTCTGAAAGCTAGGCTTCTGCCTGCATCCTGGCCATCCAACCAGCCCTCCTCCAGGGGCCATCCAAGCACGTGTGGTCACTCTACTGTCCACTTGCTTATTCCAGTTTGTGCTTTGAAGGCACTGAAGGCTCAGCCCCATGAAGCCTCAATTAGCAAGTTGTCTACTTCTCGGATAAAAGGCACAGGACTCAGTTCCCCTGGATTGGGAGTCCCAGGTCTGCAAGCACCAAGAAAACAATAACACACGCTTATTTACCTCAGTGAGAAATCTCTGGTGTGATTCCTTATGGCTAACTTTTCATTTCTTTATTCTAAATGTTGCCCTAATTAAATCTTTCTCCAGAACTTTTGCACTTCTCAACAAAATGAGAAGGAATGAATAAAAATGCAGATTCTAATTAGCACTTTCTGCATATTAAAGAAATTACTCTTCCCCTTACTAAGGGAAATGTTACTGGGAAGAAATAAATGGTCTCTGAAATATCATATTTCTCTCCTGATCGTAGCGATAATTCTTGGCAAGAGCGTGGCTTCCAATGACAGACATGTCCACAGGCTACCTTGTTCTGGAACAGCTGTGATAGAAAGACCCCTTGGAGGAGCGGCTCTACTTACCAAGAGGAGAAAAAACCTCTCTCAATAAACATTCTTTATAGCGAGTTAGGCATGGATGCATTTGTTAAATTGTTTTAAATAACTCTGGAACGTAATAAAAACAGGATTTGAAGGAAAGCAAAAATTTGATGTTAGGATATAGTAACATCTGCATTTGTGGAATGATTTATGTCTGTGACATTAACTCAGCATTATCGAAAAAACACTGTTTGACCTCAGGCAAGCTGGTGTGAGATGTGAGCTTTTTCCAGGTTGAAATTTCCCTCTTAAATTTTTCATGAAATTCTCTCAGCAGGGTCACTGTGGGGTTCTGAAAAGATTTTCAACATCAGAACTGCCTCAGCTCAGTCATCAGAAATGCATTTATTTCATTAGTATGACCACCCCTTCGTTTTAATGCCATGTAATAATACAGAATAGGTTTAAGGTCCATCCGTTGTAAAATTATCATTTTTCACTGAAGCAACATTATATTAAACATTTAATTATTCATTACTAATGCGTGTCATGGTGAAATATTGGCCTCACTAATTCTGAAGGCACCCAGCCCAGTGTTTCTTTTTCGAAGGTTAATGGCTAAGACCCAGTTTCATTAGGTTTTCTAAATGCAGCTCACATCATCTGCCATCATGAGTCTTTCCTGACCCCCAATCCTTGCAGCAAGTGAGACTCACACTGTACAAGGTGGTCTTCACGATGCTGCTGACCAGGAGGATGAGAAGTTTGTTTTAAGGGTCATGGTGGGGACAGCAGAATCCAGGGCAGCACAGTTTTGTGAAATACTATCAGTCAGAGGATTTCTGTTTTTTTTTTTTTTTGGCCATGCCTCTTGGCTGCAGGATCTTTGTTCCCCAACCAGGGATCATACCTGGGCCATTGGCAGCAAAAATGCAGAGTCCTCACCACTGTACAACCAGGGAATTTCCAATTGGAGGATTTCTTAAGGCAGCGGTCTCCAATCTTTTTGGCATCAGGGACCAGTTTTGTGGAAGACACTTTGTCATGGAGTCAGGTCAGGGGATGGTTTCGGGATGATTTAAGTGCATTGTATTTATCGTGCACTTTATTTCTATCATTATTATATCATCTCCACCTCAGATCATCAAGTGTCAGACTGCAGAGGCTGGGAACGCCTGTCTTAAATGATACATTTTTAAGGTGATATCCCTCTTGATTTAAATAAATGATGTGCTTTTATACAAACCTGTTTACTGACTCTGAATCATGAACTGTGTCTGCAGCAGTTACAGCAGGGTTAGCCTGGCTGCATTTGGTCACAGAATTTGCCATTTCAGCACTGCAGTCTCGGATATTTACAGCCCAGGGTTCCCGCTGAGGAGCACCTGTGCTGTGAAGGTTGATAGATGGTAAAAAAGAATCCTCGCTGGCGTCTACACTCCATCCAATATTGCCTTCTGAATAGTCTGCGTGATTTTCGTTCTGTCAACAGAGAAAAGTCTTGTTCACCCATCTTCTAGGCAGTAGCCAGAAAGCATTGTGAAGACTTGGAAATGTGATCGGACCTCACATTGTCCTGGCTCTATCTTTGTCAGTAGAATGGCTTTCCTTTGCCAGCCAAGACCATGCTCTCCAATCTGCATGGAGAACTTCCAGAGGAAGACTGCAAATCTGAGGAGAGAAGGTGATACCCGCCATTTAAATGAGCTTGGTAATTAAGGAAGGTCACGACTCTGGGAAGACCACACAGCCATCATTCGGGAAGACTCTTATCCAGGTCGGCATTCTCTAATTTGTCAGTTTCCACATCTTCCCACAAGCCCCCACAGTCCTTACACCTTCATCTTCAAAGCTCATCCCCAGGATAAGAAAAATTGATGTGGTATTTGGAAAACTCCTGCATCTTCCCAAGTTATCACAAAACAAAACAAAACAAAATATAAGGGAAAATGCACGTATATGGGTACACTTTAAAAGATTATTTTCCCAATTTCTGCTTAACTTAGGTGCTTTCTTTTAAGTCATGAACCATAGGAATTTCAGAGAGTTTAGCTGGATTATTATGAAGTCCTCTTTTTAGAGTTCTTCCTGGATTATGGGTTAAGTACTCCATGTTATAGTTGAACTCTGTTCCACCAAATTCACATGTTTAAGTCATAATACCCAGGACCTTAGAATGTGGTTGTATTTGGAAATAGAATCTTTAGAGATAATTAAGGTAAAATGGAGTCATTAATGTGAGTCCTAACCTATGACCAGTGTCCTTTTAGGAAAAGGAGATGAGGACAAGATCACACACAGAGGGAGGCTCCATGAGGTCCCAGGGAGAAGAGAGTCGCGTACAAGTCAGAGAGGAAACCACCCTCAGGAGAAACCAACCCGGCCCACACAGCGACTGTGGACTTGCGGCCTCTGGAACCGAAAAGACAAATCTCGGATACTTCACTTGTTCCGTCTGCGGTCAAGTAGCTCTAGCAGATTAACACACCGTCACAAACTTTATACATCATTACCTCTGTTGCTTTATTTTATAAAAGTTGAAAGTATACTTTGATGAGTTTTGACAAGTATGCATTGATATTCATGCAATCAGATACAATTTCAGGAGATTTCTACCACCTCAGAAAGTTCTCACTTGCCCCTTCCAATCTATTACCACCCCACAGACAACTGGACGCTGACTTCTATGATTACAGACCAGTTCTGTCAGTTCTTGACATCTTATAACAGAGAAGCATGTAAAAATCAACATTGAGTTTTCTGTTTCCTTGTTGAGTTCAGACATATTTTGCTTCAGGCATTTTGCAACACTGCTATTAGATAACTCCTTGTTTGGGAACATTTGTTTCCCTGGAGAATTAACTCTTTATTCCTTATTGATTTTCTTTCTTTGTCTCTTTGCCTAGAACTCTACTCTGTCTTATATTAATGTAGTTTCTATGAGCTTTCTTATGCACACGGTTTTTATTGCATGTCTGTTCTAAGATTTTACTTTCAATCTGGGCCTTTATATTTCACACATATCATTGATGGCGAGACACTGTTGGTACTTACTTTTTTACACTGTCCGACAACTTATGCTTTTTCACTGGAATTTATTATGCATGCTGCTGCTGCTGCTGCTGCTAAGTCGCTTCAGTCATGTCCGACTCTGTGCGACCCCATAGACGGCAGCCAACCGGCTCCGCCGTCCCTGGGATTCTCCAGGCAAGAACACTGGAGTGGGTTGCCATTTCCTTCTCCAATGTGCGAAAGTGAAAAGTGAAAGTGAAGTCGCTCAGTCGTGTCTGACTAGTAGCGACCCCATGGACTGCAGCCCACCAGGCTCCTCTGTCCATGCGATTTTCTAGGCAAGCTCTGTCAAATTGGAAGTGGTCAAACAAGACACAGCAAGAGTGAATGTCAACATTTTATGAATCAGCAAACTAAAATGGACTGGAATGGGTGAATTTAACTCAGATGACCATTATATCTACTACTGTGGGCAAGAATCCCTTAGGGGGAATGAAGTAGCCATCATAGTCAACAAAAGAGTCTGAAATGCAGTACTTGGATGCAATCTGAAAAATGACAGAATGATCTCTGTTTGTTTCCAAGGCAAACCATTCAATATCACGGTAATCCAAGCCTATGCCCTGACCAGTGGCTGGATGGCATCACCGACTCTGTGGACATGAGTTTGAGTGAACTCCGGGAGTTGGTGATGGACAGGGAGGCCTGGCATGCTGTGATTCATGGGGTCGTTGAGAGTCGGACACGACTGAGTGACTGAACTAAACTGAACTGAACTGAACTGAATGGTTTTATGAAGACCTATAAGACCTTTTAGAACTAACACCCAAAAAAGATGTCCTTTTCAGTATAGGAGACTGGAATGCAAAAGTAGGAAGTCAAGAAACACCTGGAGTAATAGGCAAATTTGGCCTTGGAGTACAGAGTAGAGTTTTGCCAAGAGAACACACTGGTCATAGCAAAGACCCTCTGCCAACAACACAAGAGAAGATTCTACACATGGACATTACCAGATGGTCAACACTGAAATCAGATTGAATTTATTCTTTGCAGCCAAAGATGGAGAAGCTCTATACAGTCAGCAAAAACAAGACTGGAAGCTGACTGTGGCTCAGATCATGAACACCTTACTGCCAAATTCAGACTTAAACTGAAGAAAATCACCAGACCATTCAGGTATGACCTAAATCAAATCCATTATGATTATACAGTTGAAGTGAGACAAAGATTTGAGAGACTAGATCTGATAGACAGAGTGCCTGAAGAACTATGGACAGAGGTTCGTGACATTGTACATTGTGCAGGAGACAGGGATCAAGACCATCCCCAAGAAAAATAAATGCAAAAAAGCAAAATGGCTGTCTGAGGAGGCCTCACAAATAGCTGTGAAAAGAAGAGAAGCGAAAAGCAAAGGAGAAAAGGAAAGATATACCCATTTGAATGCAGAGTTCCAAAAAATAGCAAGGAGGGATAAGAAAGCCTTCCTCAGCCATCAGTGCAAAGAAATAGAGGAAAACAATAGAATGGGAAAGACTAAAGATTTCTTCAAGAAAATTAGAGATATGAAGGAACATTTCATGCAAAGATGGGCTCAGTAAAGGACAGAAATGGTAGGGACCAAACAGAAGCAGAAGATATTAAGAAGAGGTGGCAAGAATACACAGAAGAACTGTACAAAAAAGATCGTCATGACCCAGATAATCACAATGGTGTGATCACTCACCTGGAACCAGACATCCTGAAATGTGAAGTAAAGTGGGCCTTAGGAAGCATCACTACAAACAAAGCTAGTGGAGGTGATGGAATTCCAGTTGAGCTATTTGAAATCCTAAAAGATGATGCTGTAAAAGTGCTACACTCAGTATGCCAGCAAATTTGGAAAGCTCAGCAGTGGTCACAGGACTGGAAAAGGTCAGTTTTCATTCTAATCCCTAAGAAAGGAAATTACAAAGAATGCTCAAACTACTGCACAATTGCACTCATCTCACACGCTAGTAAAGTAATGCTAAAAATTCTCCAAGCCAGACTTCAGCAATACGTGAACCGTGAACTCCCAGATGTTCAAGCTGGTTTTAGAAAAGGGAGAGGAACCAGAGATCAAATTGCCAACATCCGCTGGATCATGGGAAAAGCAAGAGAGTTCCAGAAAAACATCTACTTCTGCTTCATTGACTATGCCAAAGTCTTTGACTGTGCAGATCACAAAACACTGTGAAAAATTCTTCAAGAGATGGGACTATCGGGCCACCTGACCTGCCTCTTGAGAAATCTGTATGCAAGTCAGGAAGCAACAGTTAGAACTGGACATGGAACAACAGACTGGTTCCAAATCGGGAAAGGAGTACGTCAAGGCTGTATATTGTCACCCTGTTTATTTAACTTATATGCAGAGTACATCATTAGAAACGCTGGACTGGCTAGAATCAAGATTGCTGGGAGAAATAGCAATAATCTCAGATATGCAAATGACACCACCCTTATGGCAGAAAGTGAAGAAAAATTAAAGAGCCTCTTGTTGAAAGTGAAAGAGGAGAGTGAAAAAGTTGACTTAAAGCTCAACATTCAGAAAACTAAGATCATGGCATCTGGTCCCATCACTTCATGGCAAATAGATGTGGAAACAGTGGCAGACCTTATTTTCTGGGGCTCCAAAATCACTGCAGGTGGTGACTGTAGCCATGAAATTAAAAGACGACTCATTGGCAAGAAAGCTATGACCAACCTAGACAGTATATTAAAAAGCAGAGACATTGCTTTGCTAACAAAGATCCGTCTAGTCAAGGCTATGGTTTTTCCAGTGGTCATGTATGGATGTGAGAGTTGGACTATAAAGAAAGCTGAGCATGGAAGAATTGATGCTTTTGAGCTGTGGTGTTGGAGAAGACTCTTGAGAGTCTCTTGGACTGCAAGGAGATCCAACCAGTCCATTGTAAAGGAGATCAGTCCCGATTGTTCATTGGAAGGACTGATGCTGAAGATGAAACTCCAATACTTTAACCCTCTGATGCGAAGAGCTGACTCATTAGAAAAGATCCTGATGCTGGGAAAGATTGAAAATGGGAGGAGAAGGGGACAATAGAGGATGAGCTGGTTGGATGGCATCACCAACTAGACGGACATGAGTTTGAGTAAGCTCCAGGAGTTGGTGACGGACAGGGAGGCCTGGTGTGTTGCAGTCCATTGGGTTGCAAAGAGTAGAATAAGACCGAGTGACTGAACTGACTGATGCTGCTGTTGTTTGGTGGCTAAGTCATGTCTGACTCTTTGTGACCTCATGGACTGTAGCATGCCAGGCTCCTCTGTCCATGGGATTTCCCAGGCAAGAATACTGGAGTTGGTTGACATTTCTTTTTCCAGGGGAATTCCTGACTCAGGGATCGAATCCACATCTCCTCATTGGCAGGCAGATTTGTTACCACTGAGCCACCAGGAAAGCCCAAGGCATCATCTTAAATTAACTGATTATATCTGCAACCACCTGGAGTATGGACTTCAATATATCACTTTTGGGGACACAACTGAACTGATAACAGAGACAAAAGTGGGAATGCTGAGTGCACATAGAGTGTCTCGGGGGAGAAAGGCGAGGAAGAAGTGAGAGGAAATGTGAAAGCAGGAGCTGATGTCAGATGAGGACTGAATGCAGCTACTGTGCTGGGGACAGCAGTGTTATTCACTGGTCCTTAAACCTCGGGGGTAGTCAGAGTCCCACGGGCAGCTTTAAAATATATCAGTTCCTGAGTCCGATTCACAGAGATCCTAATATAGCAGTTTGCAGTGGAGCCTGTTCAGGTGTATTTCTAGTGTGTCCAGAGAAATTCTGACCATCCCTGGGCACCGGACACGGATGTGGTCACAGGAAAACCCCCAAGGCCGACCCTGCACAGTTGCAACCCTTGATCTTTCTTTGTAAGATCTTTGTTCACAAATCAAAACATTGCTTCCCAAAGTAGAAGACTGGAGGATTTTGAAATCCCTTTAGAAACAAACCCAGTTTAACAGCTACACACTTTCCTGGGATGAATGTCTCCAGCAGCTGCTGTTGTTGCTGTTCAGTCACTCAGTTGTGTCTGACTCTTGGCGACCCCATGGACTGCAGCACGCCAGGCTTCCCTGTCCATCGCCATCTCCCGAATGTTCATTGAGTCGGCGATGCCATCTAATCATCTCATTCTCTGTTGCCCTCCTCTCCTCTGCTCTCAATCTTTCCTAGAAACAAGGATTTTTTTCCCAATGACTTGGCTCTTCACATCAGGTGGCCAAAGTATTGGAGCTTCAGCATCAGTCCATCCAGTGAATATTCAGCGTTGATTTCCTTTAGGATGGACTGGTTTGATCTCTACCAACTGAGTCGCCTGCAGAAGGAAAATACATAAGAGAAGCGACCAAAGAGCAAGACGAAAGAGCTGTCCGTTGGCCTGTGCACTCTCAGTCCCCCAGAGGGTGGAATTCCTTGGGCAGAGGTGCCTGGTCAGCCCTGCCTGCCTGTGTTTAGACCTGTGTCCTGTGGGCGGCTCTGCCCTGTGAGGGGCGGACCACCACGCCTTCCCCGCCCGGGCACCTGTGGGACAATGTTGGTGATAAACGTGTCTTATGGACCAGCAGGCCTTTTATTTCAGCCTGCCCTGCCCCGGCTTGCTAATGAACGGGAAAGTGGTTTGCTGGGAAACTGCTGCACGTGTTGCCTTCTGCCTCCTCCCCAGTCATCTCACTATAATCGTGTGGATTTACTGGAGCCTGTTGTCAGGGTGTTGTTACTCTGCAGCCAGGCTTGCCCTGGGTCCCTTTGCGTCACACTCCCAGGGCCGGGGCTGTGTGGAAGGGCATAACACGGGCTCGCCTTGGTCTCTCGGCCTGCTGTCGCTGCCCTGGTGTCGGACGTGTGTCTACCGCCTGATCCCTGGGCTTGTCCATCGTCCAGTAGGCAGCTTGCAGACTGACCCCAGTTCCCAGGGTGGTGACTCCTTGTCTAAGCCAATTGTGGTGACCCCAAAGCCCTGTGTGGGGAGACTGATTCAGGGACTGAAGGACGGAACTCATTACGACAGGAATTTCTGTGACCACAGGACTCCAAGCAGGCAGGTTCCAGTCCTGACCCTCAAGGATAGGATGTCGCTAGGGCTCTGGGGAAATAGTGCAGGCTCTTTTCCAACAAGAAAGTGACTTCTTCTTCCTCTGCTGTTTAGGGAAGCAACACCCAGAACTTCGGCGGCTTAAAGACAGAGCTCGTGCCCAGGACACACAGCTGAGCTGGTGCAGAGAGAGGGTGCTGGAACACCCCGTGTCTTGGCTGTGACTGGCCTGCCTCTGACCATGTGCTTAGGCCGGTTTTCTGATACAGCAGCATGAAGCATCCTAACGGTCACCACCTTCTGGCCTCATAAGTGGGGGAAGCATGAGGTACAATACCTGGAAAATAATAGACACTATAAGCGGTATGTGTTTTCGGGAGCTAATTTGCATTAAACTTAGTTTACATTTAGTTTTAAATCCTCACTAAGTGTGTGACGTATACATTGACTGTCTTAGTTCAGGCTGCTGGAGCAACACCGCCAGCATCAGATATTTATTTCCCACAGTTCTAGAGGCTGGAAGTCCGAGATCAGGCAGAGTCAGCGTTTGATGCAAGTTTCCTGGGTCATAAATTAGATGCTGTCTTCTCCTGGGTCCTCACCTGGATGGAGGGCTCTTGGAGGTCCCTTCTGTAAGGACACTAGTCTCATCCTGAGGCTCATCCCGCAAAGGCCCCATCTCCGGGTACCACTGTGTTGGGGGACAGGTTTCCATTCTGAGTTTTAGCGGACACATTCAGGCTACAGCACCGACCCTACTCGTGTTCAAAGAGTGCAGAAGCATCAGACGATGGTGTCACAGATGCATTCTCCAGGGACCACGGGTCTGATTCCACGAGAAAAAGGTCCGATGTGCCAGGACTTCTTTCCCTTGTGGATGTGTGAAGGTTTACAGAACAGGCAGCACCTCTATTGACTTCAGTGCGCTCTGGTCCAGTGGTCTACATGGGTGGAGTCTGTAATCCCCTCTGCAAAGACCTGGCGTGGTTCTAGCAGCCTCATCGGTTATGGAACCTGGCAGGGATCACAAGACCACCGAGATCTGGCGAGAGCGTTAAACCCTGGGCTTGGCGGAGCCTATGTGGCCCGCGTGTCTGTGGGGAAGTGACGGAGGTCAAGTCTACTTTCTGCGGCTGCCAAGTGGCATCCTGTCATTGCCCTGCCTGGACCCACTGGCTCTCAGGTTGGCCCAGGGCTGTCCTGGTAAGAGGCGGCTGTGATCTTCTGCTTCCTTCTCCTTCTTAGCAAAATGTCTGCGTTTTTTCTCTCTGTCCTGAGTCCTAGCTACCACTCTGGTGGGCGGATCCCGAGGGTCATCCTGTGCGGGGCGGGACTGGCATCTCTCCCTGGCCTTAGTGATGCTCCTTCTCACTGTGAGAGCTGTTTCTTTTTCAACAGGATGCCAGGAGTCAGCCTCGAGAACTTAGGTCTAGACGAGGAACGCTACCCAAGGCAGACCTTGCCTCCAGGATGAGGGCTCCCGTAGTTTACTCAGGGCAGGGATTTGGGGGCAGGATGAGGGGTGGGGACACGAAGCAGGGAGGAAACTCAGCCAAGCATGTGGGTGAGCGGGTCGCTGCTGGGGGACTGGGTGGAATGTAACCTTCGTTGGGGCCTCTGGAGACCATGTTGGGAAGACCACGGGGGCGGGGGTGGGGAGCCCTTCCTGGTGGAGATGCTGACTTCCTGCTCTCACCCACCCCTCAAGCTGCAGGACCTGTCCTGAACCCCTCAGGAGAAAAGCAAGAACTCCTGCATCCCAGGTGGCCCCCCGGAGCCTGGGGACAAAGGAACAGGACGCAGGGCGAGTCTGCTGACCCTTCTCTCCACGGCAGTCTTGGACAGGCTCCCTTTCCTCTCCTGCTGCTGATTTATCCTTGTCATGTGATTTGACCTGAATCCCAGCTCTCCTTTATGTGCATGTGTCTGTCAGTGTGTCTGTCTGTGTGTGCGTGTGTGCCTCTGTGTTATTTTCTCTGCAGCTCACATCCTGGTGAGGAGAGCTCTGGAACTGATCACCTGCCTTCTACGCACCAGGCAATTGGTACCTTACAGAGGCGATTCCGTGTAATCCTTATGATGATCTTATAAAGCAGATGTAAGCGCAAACAAGGACTGGGGACTCTCCACTCCCTCCCTGAGAGCCCATGGCAGAAACATAGGCAGTGGTTGTCAGGACCAGCCAGAGCCTGGAGCTCTTTCTAGCATCCTGGATGCCAATCCCAAGGACACAGGACCGGGTGGGAGAAAGTGGCATACTCTAAGCTCTTTTGGACAGTTTCCAACCGAGTCCACCTGATTTAGAATCTGTTCGGGTCTCCACATCTTGTGGGAAATTGGATATCAAAGGCACACATTTTTGAATTTCATGTTCTGAGTATTTAATTCTTCTTCAAGTGTCATATAGTTAGCCATTTGTTACATGAATTGTTTTCATTACTTACATAAATTGTTTTCATTGGTGTCTCTAAATGGGTGAGTGGCATTAATACCTAATAAATACAGATCATGCTGCAGCAGAAAAAGTTGCTAAGAACTTAGGAAGCTGTAGGCCCCTGCTGAAGGCCAGGTGTTTAGTGGAGCCCCTCCCCACGGGGAACACCGAGAGAGGGTGCAGGGAGAGGCGGGGGACTCCGCCCTTCCCCTAATGGGCCACCCGGGACTCTGTGGTGGTGATGGAGGGGAACTCTCCTGCTCTGGGGGAACCATCCCCTCTGCCCCCAGCAACTCTGGTGATGCGAAGAGTCTCCATCTTCAGGGGCACTTGAGCCACAGTCTCCTTTTTTCATTTAATTGTAGGGTTCCCCCAGGAAGCGACTGGAGTCATTAGTGAAGTTACTCAGTAAGACACACACGTGGTCAGTGTTGGAGCCTAAACTTCAGCTCTGATCTGTGCAGTTCCCCAGCTCGTTCTCAGGGCAGTGGGGTTGTTTGGTGCCAATGGCCCATCCACTTGCTAGATTTCATCCTCAGCCCTTGGCCTTGGGACCTCAAAGGTGATGCACATAACTGAACAGCCCCTGCTTGACTCTTGGTAACCTCTTCCCCCAGGATCTAACAGTGACAGGAGGGAGGCGACTGGATACGTGTCATATGTTTTAAAGTAGTTGTTGCTAGGTCTCCAGAGTGTGCAGGGATGTCCCGTGAAGCCCTGGGGTCAGGGAAGAGGAACAAGGTTGGACCTATGTGGCGTCATCTTTAGAAACACAGTGTGAGGGCGGAAGGGAGCCCTTGCTTCAGGAGCAGCCCCTGGGTTCAGAGCAAACCCTACCCCGGCTTTCAAGGTTCCATCAGGGGGAGCTGAACACAAGCCCCAGACATCAGCCAGACTTTTTAATGTGATATCTACGGCTCCCTCTGGGCTTCCCAGGTGGCTCAGTTGTAGAGAAGCTGCTTACAATGGAGGAGGTGTGGGCTTCATCCCTGGGTCAGGAAAATCCCTGGAGGAGGGCATGGCAACCCACTCCAGTGTTCTTGCCTGGAGAATATCCCATGGACAGAGGAGCCTGGTGGGCTACAGTCCACGGGGTCGCAAAGAGTCAGATATGACTGAAGTGACTGAGCACACACACACACACACACACACACACACACACACACATGCTATGGCCCCCTCCACATCCTCGCGGACCAACTGCCACTACCCACTTGGGGGCCACCAGGGTTGACTGTGTCACTGTTTATAAGCGACTTTGCAGCTGTGGGCTCCGAGTCCTTTCTCTCCGCATGGCCAGGACTCTGGGGACCCAGGGCTCAGGGCCAGTTTGCAGGCCCGTGGCCTGTGCAGCCCTGATGCAGGGCCCAGCATGGGGAACTGTGCTGTGCTTGACACTCAGGGTTGCTGTCTCGGGCTCCTCACTAAGTTCTCAGAAGGGCTGCTTTTCGCTCAGCACTGTGAGCTTCTTTTCTGACCCTCAGCTTCCCAGGCCCCTCCTCTGGGCCCTCTGGAATGCACGGTTTTATTTGCAAAACCTCTTACTTTCAGCTCTTCTCTGAAGGTTTTCTTTACTCTCTTCCCATCTTGCAGCCTCCTCCTTGAAGACCCTGCCTGTGTCTGTTCTTTCTGAGCTTGGCTCTTTTCTCTCCCACGTGCTTCTCTTCCTTCCCTGTGCCCAAGCAGCTGAAGGTGGTGGTCAGCCTGACCGCTTGCCCTTTGAAATCCCGATTTCTGACTTCAAGAGGGTCCCCCCTGCTGCCTGGAAAAGGGTTCTGCTTTCCTCCCTGTGCTTCCTTCCCTTTTCTCCTAGATAGTTTCTTAAATACTCTCTTCTCTCTTGGACTCTGGATCTCTCTCTCAGCTGACGGCTCCTGAGATGCTGTCGCCTGGCTCCTCCAACCTGGGACAAATCTCCCGGCAGGTTTCCGTGTGGCTCCTTCCTCCTTTCTTCGGGTCTCTGCTCAGACACAGCTCCTGGTCCTGATTCATCATTCCTACTTTATTCCTCTCCATTGCACTTTCGACCTAAAGTGCCTTGTATTTTGTTAATTTATTTAGATCTGTTTTTTTTCCCCCTCACTAGAGCGCGAGCCATTTCTAAAGTCAGGGGTTGTTGTCTATTTTCTTCACTTCTTTGTCCCCGCTGCCTGTGATAGGGCCTGATCTGTCAATGTTTGCTAGATAAATAATCAAAGCATAGAGACCACTGAGTATCAAAGTCAAGCCTAAATCCAGGCACTAAAATGTATGTGCTTAACTCACAGGAGAGGTGCTTTTGGCCTCTTTTGGCCTCCAATTTAGTTTTTTAAATATCAAACGAGCCTGGTTATTTGATTTCCTGGGTGACAACAGCTGGAAGCAAATTGGAAATGAGGGGGGAGTGGATGAAGCAACACTGGCCGTGACCTATGGCCCAGTGGACAGGGTATCATCGCGGGCCCCCCAAAAGAACCGAGAAGTAGCACCTTGTGAGCCCATGGGCTACACGCTTCACAGTGGCTCGGTCTCACCAGCACTTGGGGAAATCACTGTATTTGAGAATGCAATCACTAGGTTCCACAAAGATGACCTTGAGTCGAGAGAAATAAGCCTACTCCAAATGTTCCTTTAAAGAAAGTGTTCACTTGTGTGAAATATTTCAGAAAGATTTCCATCGCATGTGGTTAAATTTTCTTAAAGCATTGGTTCTTAAAGAGATAAGCATGTATAATTTGAACATGACCTGTCCATGGATGGGGAACATAACTAGTTCTCTCAAATGCCAGGTAAATTCTTTCCTGAATAGTATATGGTCCTTTAAGGAATCTTCCAGCTGAGCTTAGGGAATAGATACAAACCACAAAAGACACAATTAAAGGATGTTTAGACACCAGCTCTGCAGCACCACCAGGTGCGACCCAGGGCAGAGACCCTGAGGACTTACTTGGTGTGGACTGCATTTTAGCACAGACGCTAAGCAGGGGAACCGAAGCAGGGCCAGCGTGATATGTTTTCCAGATGAGGAAATTTTCTGCAGAACTAATGTTCAGAACTGTTGACCTTTTAGTTGAACTTCTATTGCCTTAAACTGTCATTCCTTCAGATTGCTGTTACCTCTCTCCTCTTCGTCTGAGAGCTCTCTGCAAGCAGGCATCAGGGGAGATGCTTCACACACGTGGGCTGGGGGTCCTGACAAGTGTCCAGGAGTGACCCAGGAAAGGGAATACAGCAGTGACTTATATGGAAGACAGAAGGGCACGTGGCCCTGTGTTAGGAAAGGTGTGACAAGTTCAGCAGAAGAGTCTTGCTCCTGTCTGTGGGCACCCCCCTCCCCCAACTGCTCCCCTTAACAGGCAGCCTCCAGGCCCTCACCCTTGGCACATGCTGGTAAGCATTAGGAGGCAGTGGGGCTTCTTCTGCTAACTTTCCAAGGGCATCAGACAAGGTGGTGCAGCTCCTCCTCATTTCTGGTACCCGCCCTTGTCTCTGGAGCCCTGCAGCGCGGGGGTCCAATGTTTGCCTCCAGGGGGACTGGCATGCTGTGAGGAAGCTCAGGCCATGTGGGAGAAGTCTGCTCGTGGGGCTCTGGTCAGTGGGGCACTGAGCCCCCTGCAGACAGCAGCGTTCACCGCTATCAGAGTAAATGTTGGAAGCTGCCTCCAGGTGCTTCTAACCCTAGCTGTGGAGACACCCCCTCCCCACCATCCTCTCCCCTGGCTTGAGCATCCCCAGCTGAAACCCTGGGCATCACGGGACAGAAGCAGTCCTCCTGCATCTTCCAATCCCTAGTTACAACAAAGTGGTTGTTTGAAGCAGCTACATTTTGGGGAAACTCTGTTGTGCAGTACTAGTAACTCGAACATGGCTTGGATGGGGGAGGAAGCAGAAGACGGAGCTAGAACAATATTCTGAGCTGGCTCAGGAGGGCTCTTAGATACCAAGTCTAGGAATCTGGATTTTTATTTTGTAGACCTGGGGTTGGCAATTTTTTTCTAAAAAGGGCCTTATAGTAAATATTTCAAACTTTGTGGGCCATATCCAGTCTCTGTTGCATTTTCTCCTTTTTATTTATTTTTTTACTATCCCATAAAAACTTAAAACCATCTTTAGTTTAAGGACCGTATAAACACAGGCAGCTGGCCAGATCTGACCTTCAGGCTGTAGTCTGCCAGTGCTGTCATCAGCAACATGCAGCCAAAGAGGCTTTTAAATGAAAGAATAAACTCTTCTGATTTTAAGTCTAACCTCAACCACTATTTCCAGATGGTATAAGAGAAATATATCGATAGAGCGTGTGAGCTTTAAAATTCAAGAGCTGGATACAAATTGATATTTGCTGTGTTCAGAGCTGATGTACAAAGGCGTATTAACAAGCTTCAAAAGATATAGGATAGAAATAGCTATTTCTTATGTCTAAGACCCTGGGCCATATAGAGTAAAGACTTTGAAATCTTATTGTCTAAATAACTGACATGTTTATCATTATTTCTAAAATGTCCTTTATCAAAAGTTTTGTTTGAAATTGAGAATCTTAGATGTTGTTATTCTCTTTGCCCTAGGACAATCTTAAAATGGAGATGTGTTGGCTGTCTGTGTTTTCCACCAAAATCTTTTGAAATAAATAACGATCCTAACAGTTTTATATCAAACCATCTGTGCTGGGTAAAATGTTGTAAGGAACCACTAGCTACAAAGTGCAATATCTTTTGGAGCCTGTGCCATGTACGGGTCAGGGGATCGAATACAGCTTTGCAGAAGTAGACAGGATCACACGTTGTAATTTCCTTTAAATATTCACAGAGATTAGCTTAAATTATTATCAAACTGCTTGTGGATTGGAGTTGCATTTCAAGGCTTCCCAAAATGCATCTAATAAAATGATGCTTTGTGTCATCAGTTTTGTTCTGGAAAAGAGGTTTTGTGCTGGGAATATTTAATTCACTTAATTTTGCTGCAGGCCATCAGAGAGAGAATACAATCTATTTCACTCAAATATGAGATAGCAATTTCAGGACAAATGGTCACTATAGAGAGAGAACATGAAAGATGGATTGAAAAATACATATGAAAGCTTTGGCAGGTTATGCAATGTCTTCAGGCCTTAGTTGCTTTATCTGTAATATGGGAATGAATGTTTGGATGAACGAACAGTTAATGGGCCCCAGGTAAGTAAATTTAGCTACTCCGTTCACATCACTCTATTGCTGTTTTACAACAGCTTTGTGAAACATAATGCTTTTTACGTTTTATTGATGATAGAGCTGAATCTCATCTTTCTTGCTTTGTGAAGTGGTGAGCCATAAAATAAGGTAAAGCAGGTGGGAACATTTTGAGAGATACCAAGAAAAATATCCTTTACAACTCTATGAAAAGTATTCATTCACAGCTCACAGGAAAAACGTTGTCAATTTCTTATTAAGGTTGAATTTCTTTTGGCCAGGTCAATTAAAATAATACTTTTCTTGGTAGAATCTACTGGTTGCAATTATAAGTTTCTTTAAGCACCTTCTTCTGAATTAAGCCAAAGCCAAGCAGATTCATTTCTCATAAGATGTTTTATTTGGTTTTATAAAATCATATTATTTACTGAGTGAAGGATGTGGGACATTGGTTTTCTGCCATGACTGTAACTCAAGCTACTGTGGGTCTTTTAGTAATTCTCTGTTCCTTTTTATTCCTTCTCTTTCTGTCCCAACTTGTCTCAAATGATGTTCCCTCTATAGTCTGGTAGCACAATGATTTTAGCCTCATGCCTAGGTTTCTTTAAAGCCACTGGTCCTTTCACAAGGGTGCCCTCATGGATCCAGTGACTGAGCCAAGGGATAGAACCAGGTGCATCTCTTAGGTTATTTGTGATTCCTGTTTGTATTCTCACTCTCTCTTTTTAAAATGAATAATATAGTTGAAAGACTCAGTCAGATCAAATGGGCATTCTAGTGTAGGGGTTAAACACATCAACTCCCACCCCACTTTGCTTAGATTCAAATCACAGCCCTAGATTATCAGCTGTGTGTCATTGGGCAAGTTACTTAGCCTCTCTTGGCTTGTATTTCCTGCTCTGTAAAATAAGGATGTGAGTAATAACCTTTAATCTCATTGTTAAGAGCATTAAAATATCTAATGCCTCAGAGCAGTACCTGACAACTAGCAAGTGCTCAGGAGATGTTTGCCATGTTTACTACAGTTTTACAGCTACTTATAGTTCACTACATTATGAGGCTTCATGGGTTACGCTTCTAGATCCATCCAAGGAGACACAGCATGCACATATCCGTTATAAATTTTGAAAACTGCAGAAAATTCAGTTGGTTATTTTTCCTTGCTTCAAATTAAATACAAGACAGCAAAAGAGACACAGGTGAATAGAACAGTCTTTTGGACTCTGTGGGAGAGGGCGAGGATGGGATGATTTGGGAGAATGGCATTGAAACATTTACATTATCATATGTGAAACGAATCGCCAGTCCAAGTTTGATGCATGATACAGGATGCTCGGGGCTGGTGTACTGGGATGAACCAGGGGGATGGGATGGGGAGGGAGGTAGGAGCGGGGTTCAGGATGGGGAACATATGTACACCTGGGGCAGATTCATGTTGATGTATGGCAAAACCAATACAATAATGTAAAGTAATTAGCCTCCAATTAAAATAAATAAATTAAAAAAAATAAAACAGAAAAAAAAATGTATTAACCTTTACTGATTGGAAATCTAGTGAGTGTTTGGATTGTAAATCTAGACACCCAGGGTTAGATGCTAGAGAGTTAAAAAGAGAGATTATTATTACACAGAAACACAAAATGACTGTTAAAATTGTCATGCCATCTTGGCAGTAATGTGGTCCAGGGACCAGCTTTTCCAGATGATGATAGAGCCCTGGATACCTGCTTTGTCTCCCCCCTTTAAAACAAAACTGTGTCTTATTCAATAACAGCTATGCTTTTCACTTGTAAAATCCATGTTGAGAAAGTTAAGCAGTATTAAGGGTAATAATATATGAGTCAAATAAAATGATCTTTTTTATTACTTAGAGACTACATCACCCAATTAACTCTTAGGTACGTACTTTTATGTTATTCTCTAACATTTCAAGAAAAAATATCTGGTCTTGGTGGTCTGCTTGTGAGGTTCTACCTGAACACTAAGATACCAGCCTAGCGTTGGGATAAGAAGCCTCAAATGTGTGTGTGTGTCTGTGTGTTTGTAGGAAGGAATACACAGGTGAGAGAGTGCTGGAGAGCTGTCATGATATGGAGCAGAGAGAGGGAACTCTCTTTAGTTTCAGACTTCAATCAGTGCGCTGAGCAGTGAGCAGGTAGAAGCCCACCCGCTCATCTGCACTTGCTGATGTGTTGCAGGCAGCTCAGGACACGGAGAGGCAGAAGCCAGTGTGTGAAGCTCTGAGCATTTCTGGGAGTGTGTGAGCTGCGGCTGCACATGGGGGCAGGGAGATGTGGGTGGCAGGCATTCTCCTGCAGAGGCAAGCCCTCCTTAAGAATTCCACTCAGTTCTTAACACGAGACTCTTTTTCTGGAAACAGGGCCAGAGAAAAGCTGAGGTGACAACTACGCAGAATCAGAGCAGCAGGGCCAGGATGACTTCAGAGACACCGATGTCATAATCGCATTGGACTCATTTTTTAAAGAAATTCCCTATTAGGGAAAATTGATATCGAAACCCTGCTGAATGCCAGTGTGATTATGTTTAAACTGTGTTTTACGTCAGCTGTGTGGGCTCAGTAATTTTTAACCCTTTTATTGTCTTCATGAAATCCCAATTTACATAACATCTCAAGATACCTGAATGAGGTAGCTATCAGGTATCCTTGCTACGTAACAAATTACCCCAGGACCTAGCTTAAACCAGTATACATTTTGTCTCCTTTTCTGGGCTCAGAAGTCTGGACCGTCTGCTGACACTCTTCCCTGAGGCTGAAGGTAAGGCTCTGCCCAGGGCCGTGGTTTTGTCTGAAGTCTCGGTTAGGGAAAGAGCCACACTGAACCTCTGTTCCCAGGTCTCTTTATTGAGGCTGCCGGATTGAGGGCATCAGCGTGTTGCTGGCTGTTGACCAGAGGCCACCCCCTGTTCTTTGTGACATGGGCCTTTGCAACAGGGCATGTGCCTCACTAAAGCTAGAGAGAGAGACAGAGACTGCTAGCAAGACACAGCGTTTTGTAACCTCATCATGGTTCCCAGTATTCCTGGGTCTGCCGAGTAGCAACAGTTACTCAAGGGAGGGAATCACACATGGCTGTAGATACCCATGGGGCATCACCAGCTGGCTTAGGGCTCCCTCCACACTGGCTTTCCCTCTGCACTGAGCGGGCCATGCACCAGGAAGAGGCCCAGGGAAGCTGCGGCCTCAGGGAAATTTCCTGCAAAGGCTCGACACACATAGGTGTGAAGATGTTCCTTGCCTGTGCTCTTGAGAAATGTAGAGGTGGCGTGACCATGGGCAGGATTAAATAAAATATTAATAACATGAGGTGCTAAGCACAGCCTCGTGTCCAACGAAGGCTCCATAAGTTACAGGACCCTTCATCACCACAGCCCTTGAGAAAGGCCCTGTGCTCTTTCCAGCCCCATCTCTGGCTCCTAACACCCTCTCTGTTTCTGAGCAGCCCCACAGACGTTCCTTAGGTTCTAGCATGTGTCAGGCACACCCCCGCCCCTCCCAGACATCCCTCAGGTTCTAGCATGAGTCAGGCACACCCCACCCCTTCCACCAACACCCCTGGACTGACTGGCAGATCCTCCTCGCCTCCAGCATCAACTTCAGTGTTACTCACCTGGGAAGTCTGCCCCAGGCGCCCTAAGTCTGGGCTCTGTGAATCTCCTCTGTGGGTGTCGGTGGCATTTTGTGCTGCCTTAATGCTGCAGCTCCTCCTCTGCCTCTGCCCTCTTGAGTTTCTCCTTCTCTCATTACTGCTGCCACCGCTGCTGCTGCTACTGTCAGGACCATCAGCATTATTGCTCTGTTACCATGACTGTTACTACTGCTGGTACTAATACTGCTGTTGCTGCTTCTACTCTTACTACTGCTATTGCACCACTATTACTGCCTTCACGAGAAGCCTTATAATTATCTGCGTTTCCCTGAATTCAAGTTTTGGGGAGTTGAATCTATTTCTGAAGCTACTATTTCTTGATAGTTACCCTTTAGACTCTTAAAGTCAGTCATTTGATCTTAGACTGCTCGCCTTGGCATCCGTGAAGTAAAACATTGTCAGAAAGGGAAAGGCAACATTTTTATTCTTTGCAGGAATGGTGGTATTAGTTGCTAAGTCATGTCCGACTCTTGCGACCCCATGGACTGTAGCCTGCCAGGCTCCTCTGTCCATGGGATACTCCATGCAGGAATACTGGAGTGGGTTGCCATTTGCAGTGACAGTGACTTTTAAAGACTCCTCAGCTTCTCTCAGCCAGACCTTCCCGCCCAGGTGCCCTCATCCAGCTCTGCTCTGCCAAGGCTTCTGTCAGAGACACCCTCAGGCTCAGGATCCACAGGTAAGCCTGCTGGTGGGAAGTCCTTGGTTGGGGGCTTTGCCCTTTTTAAAATAATGAAGTTCCAAATGTCAGAGAAAGAGAGAGAGAGAGTCACTGGTTAACTTTCCTTCTTTCTAACATACTGATGCATATTATCTGAACCTAAAAGTTTGTCTTTTCTGCATTTATTATTTTTTAAAAATAAAAAAAATATGTATTATATTATGTATCAGTTTTCAAATGGAGCTTCTGCCTTTTACTGGGCCTGATTCCTTTTCCAATGATGGATACTAGCCTTGTGATCTCATGGGCAGTCAGGACTCCGGGAGGGAAAGGTGGGGCTGAACCCTCTTGTCACCGTGGTGACCTGGATCCAGTGCTTTCTGGAGGCTGCCCTGCTCTCTTGCTCCCCTGTGATTTCAAATTCCACCTTGGATTTAACATTGTAAATAGAAGTGGGAGAACTTAAGCTCTCTCCTAATGCTACGTTGTCAGTAAAATGATAGACTAAACCCACCATAAAGACTCCAAGGTCCTGAATGTTTGTCTGTGGTTTGTAAGTTACTGTGTCATTTAATGAAACTGTCTTTGTCATGTTGATGGAACATAACATAATTCCAGCACACGCCATTCTGTATTGACTTCATTTTCATGAAGCAAGTTAATTTTGATTAATTGTAAACTTAGTTCTGGGTTTCCCAAATGGTGCTAGTGGTAAAGAACCCACCTGCCAATGCAGGAGAGGTCAGAGACGTTTATTCAATCCCTGGGTCAGGAATATCCCCTGGAGAAGGGCATGGCAACTCACTCCAGTACTCTTGCCTGGAGAATCCCATGGACAGAACGTGCTGGTGGACTACAGTCCGTGGGGTCGAAAAAAGTCCGACACTACTGAATGGACTTAGCACAGCACACTTGCAACAAAGTTCTACCCACTCCTATCCCCCTTTGATTCCATTTCATGTGTTGCCCATTTACATCTAATGTGATCATTGATATGGCTGCCATATCTATTACTACATTTTTTTTTTTTCAGAATGAGATGTCATCTGATTTTTCTTCCTCCGCTATTTTTCTTTCCAATCATATCTTGGGTTTATCAAATATGTTTTGTGCACCACTTTAAATTTATTTGAATTACCTACTTCAGAAAAGCATTTTAAGTGTTTGCTTTATTGTGGTGGTGGTGGTGGTGGTTTGGTCACTAAGTCGTGTCAGACTCTTGAGACCCCATAGACTGTAGCACGCTAGGCTTCTCTGTCAATGGGAATCTCCAGGCAAGAATACTGGAGTGGGTTGCCATTTCCTTCTCCAGGGGATCTTCCTGACCTGGGAATCGAAACCAGATCTCCTGCATTGTAGGCAGATGCTTTACCAACTGACCTACAAGGGAAGCCCATTTTATAATCCAATAAAATTTGCTTTATTGGACTATAATATATATCTTTTATCAGTGTCTATCTCACTTCAGTCCCTCAGTCGTGTCCAGCTCTTTGCAACCCATGGACTGCAGCACGCCAGGCTTCCCTATCCATCACCAACTCCTGGAGCTTGCTCAAACTCATGTCCATGGAGTCAGTGATGCCGTCCAACCATCTCATCCTCTGTCATTCCCTTCTTCTCTTTCCTTCAATCTTTCCCATCATCAGGGTCTTTTCCAATGAGTCAATTCTTCCCATGAGATGGCCATAGTATTGGAGCTTCAGCTTCAGCATCAGTCCCTCCAATGAATATTCAGAACTGATTTCTTTTAGGATTGAATGGTTTGAGCTCCCTGTAGTCCAAGTGACTCTCAAGAGTCTTCCCCAACACTAGTTTAAAAGTATTAGTTCTTTGGTGCTCAGCTTTCTTTATGGTCCACATCTTACATCAGGACTACAGGAAAAACCATAGCTTTGACTAGACTGACTTTGTTGGCAAAGTAATGTCTCTGCTTTTTAATATACTGTCTAGGTTGGTCATAGTTTTTCTTCTAAGGAGCAAGTGTCTTTTAATTTCAAGGCTGTAGTAACCATCTGAGTGACTTTGGAGACCAAGGAAATAAAGTCTGTCACTGTTTCCATTGTTTCCCCATCTGTTTGCCATGAAGTGATGGGACCAGATGCCATGATTTTAGTTTTTGAATGTTGAGCTTTAAGCCAACTTTTTCACTCTCCTCTTTCACTTTCATCAAGAGGCTCTTCAGTTCTTCACTTTCTGCTATAAGGGTGGTGTCATCTGCGTATCTGAGGTTATTGATATTTCTCCCAGCAATCTTGATTCCAGCTTGTGCTTCATCCAGCCTGGCATGTCGTATGATGCACGCTACATATAAATGAAATAAGCAGGTCTACTTAGAGTTAATATTAGTAGAATAACAATGTCTACTTAAAATTAATGTTAAATTACTTTATTTAAGTATAGAAAACTTGCCCATTTTTGTTAAACTTCTATCTAAGCATTTTCTTATTTTAGGCCTACTGTAAATGAATTTGAAAAATTTTATTTCCTTTTTTGTTGTTAGGTTGAGAAATAACATTTTTCAAATAGTGACCGCATATCTGTGATCTTAATCTTTTTTTTTAATTTTTAAAAAATTTTTAAAATTTATTTATTTTAATTGGAGGCTAATTACTTTACATTATTGTATTGGTTTTGCCATACATTGACATGAATCTGCCCCGGGTGTACATGTGTTCCCCATCTTGAACACCCCTCCCACCGCCCTCCCCATCCCATCCCTCTGGTTCATCCCAGTTGTAGTTGCTTTGAAAATTCTTTTTCTACGTAGGCAATCAGAGCAGCTGTGAAAAAAGCTCTTTGACTTTTCTCTTTCCATGTGCTATTTATTTCTCTTGCCTTATGTCATTGAGATCCCCAGGACACCTTTGTATTTATGTTATTAATACATAGTATATGTAAAAACATTATTACTCTCAATGAACTCTCTTAATTTTTGCTCTAAAGAGTAATATGTCTTTTAAATAAATTATGAGAAAATGAAAACTTTTTTACAGCCTTTTATATTTACTAAAATATCTGCTGGATCCAGGGATTTTTCTTGCTCTGTGTGGATCCATGTACCACCCATCTGGTGTCATTTCTTTCAGGCCTGGAGAACTTCCCTTTAGTACATTTTATAGCTCAGGTCTGTTGGAGAAAAATTTCAGTTTTCGTTTTATTCTGATATGTTTTTTTCTTTAAATTATCATTTTCAAGGATATTTTCCATTGGGTATAGATTTCTGGAATTATCATCATTTTTTTTTTAGCACTTACAAAATTTAGGACCATTGTCTTCTGGCTTCTATCATTTTTAATGAGAAAGTCATCATTTCTGTCATTTTTCCCACTGTGTATAATGTATTGCTTAACTTTAGGTGAAGAACCTAGATTTTCCCTTTAACTTTGGATTCTTTTTTTTTTTAATTTTTATTTGAGGCTAATTATTTTACATTATTATATTGGTTGGTTTTGCCATACATTGACATGAATCCGCCCCATTTGTACATGAGTTCCCCCTCCCAAACCCCTCTCCCACCTCCCTCCTTCCCTTATCCTCCCTCTGGGTCATCCCCGCATACCAGCCCCGAGCATCCTGTAACATGCATCGACTCTGAACTGGCGATTCATTTCACATATGATAATATACATGTTTCAATGCCATTCTCCCAAACCATCCCACCCTCACCCTCTCCCACAGAGTCCCAAAGACTGTTCTATACATCTGTGTCTCTTTTGCTGTCTCTTATACAGGGTTATCATTTGCATCGTTCTAAATTCCATATATATGCGTTAGTATATTGTATTGGTGTTTTTCTTTCTGGCTTACTTCACTCTGTATAATAGGCTCTAGTTTCATCCACCTCATTAGAACTGACTCAAATGCATTCTTTTTAATGGCTGAGTAAATTATGACCAACCTTGATAGTATATTGAAAAGCAGAGACCTTACTTTGTCAACAAAGGTCCGTCTAGTCAAGGCTATGGTTTTTCCCGTGGTCATGTATGGAAGTGAGAGTTGGACTGTGAAGAAAGCTGATTGCCGAAGAATTGATGCTTTTGAACTGTGGTGTTCGAGAAGACTCTTGAGAGTCCCTTGGACTGCAAGGAGATCCGACCAGTCCATTCTAAAGGAGATTAGTCCTGGGTGTTCATTGGAAGGACTGATGCTAAAGCTGAAACTGCAATACTTTGGCCACCTCATGCGACGTGTTGACTCACTGGAAAAGACTCTGATGCTAGGAAAGGTTGGGGGCGGGAGGAGAAGGGGACAACAGAGGATGAGATGGCTGGATGGCATCACCGACTCTGTGGACATGAGTTTGAGTGAACTCCGGGAGTTGGTGATGGACAGGGAGGCCTGGCGTGCTGTGATTCATGGGGTCGTGGAGAGTCGGACATGACTGAGGGACTGAACTGAACTGAACTGAACACACAATTCCCTTTATCCTGGCCTACACATACAATTATCATCATCATCAAATCAACAACAGCATCATTTACTGTTTAATTAAAATCAGTGTGTGATAACTCTAAATTTAATGTACAAATGAGCTGCTGATAGTTTCACTTACTTGACCTACTTGTGGTCAGCTAAGGAATGCCCTCCAGAGATGTTCAGGTCCAGATCCCAGAACCTGAGAGTATGACCTATACAGTAAAAGGGCCATCTCAGCTGCAGTTAAGGATGTTGAGATGGGGAGGTTCTGTTGGAGTATTTAGGTGGTCTGGATGCAGTCCAAGGGTCCTTACAGACAAAACGCCAGAGGGTCAGAGTGGAAAGGAGGCCACTCAAAGATATTCTTTCTGACTTTGAAGATGGAGGAAGGGGCCATGAGTCACGGCACGCAGGCAGCTCCTTGAAGCTGGAAAAGGCGAGGACACAGATTCCTCCTGGGGCCTGAAGAAAGAATGTAGCCTTGCTGACGCCTTGACTGTAGCCCCATGAGACACATTTTAGACTTCTGATCTCTAGAATCTGTGTTGCTTGAACCCACTTAGCTTGCAGTAATTTGACATGGCAGATACAGCAAAGTAATACATAAATCACCAAAATGATTTTATCCATGGCATTCACAACATTCAAGAAAAAGAAATAAGCTACTTAGACCTACTCATTATAAAAATGCCTAAAAGAGCTCATCAGAGATAGACTTTAATGTGGCTATTTTCTGTATCAGTTTCTTACTAAAAACTATCACTTTGTGAATTTAGGCTTGATAAAGGGTAATAAAGATGACAACAGTGTTTTCGAGAAGCTTCACTGATAGCAAAGGACGTTTCCCTAAATGCTGTGTTGAGTGGTCCTCAGGCACCCATCTGTTCTGCACATGTAGGTAGGGTATAATTTCTTCATAAGGAGTTTATGATTTAATCTTCTTTATAACACAGGTGGACGCTTATAAAGCGCTTAATATTTCTATCTCATACTGTTTCTCCTGAGTTTCTGTTTATCTTATAGACTATATGTAATAAAGCTAGCATTAGAATTTTTAAGTGACTAGTTGGTAGAATAACAGTCTACTCTCCAGCTTCTTGGATCTAGGTGATATTGGTGACTGGATCTGGCCAGTGGGATATGGAAGGAAGTAGGATGTCAGCTCCAGGTCAAGGTGAGGGTCTGCATCTTCACCATTTGTGAGTCAGAAACCACAGGCTCAGGTGAGGTGTTAAAGGCAGAAGAAGGTCTGGGTCCTGGCCTTCCTCCTAGGAGCAAAGCGTGCTGGCAGCATCTACACTAGACTTCCCAAAGCAAGAATGCAACCGCTGGGTGGTGCCTTGGGGAGTTGGGGGTGGTGATCCAAGGAACTCTGGTTCTTCATGTCTCAGTGCAGACAGAGTTCAGTTCAGTTTGGTCACTCAGTCGTGTCCAGCTCTTTGCGACCCCATGGACTGCAGCATGCCAGGCTTCCCTGTCCATCACCAACTCCTGGAGCTTACTCAAACTCATGTCCATCAAGTTGGTGATGCCATCCAACCATCTCATCCTCTGTTGTCCCCTTCTCCTTCCTCCTTCAATCTTTCCCATCATCAGGGTCTTTTCCAATGAGTCAGTTTCTTTGCATCAGGTGGCCAGAGTATTGGAGCTTCAGCTTCAGCATCAGTCCTTTCAATGAATATTCAAGACTGATTTCCTTTAGGATGGACTAGTTGGATCTCCTTGCAGTCCAAGGGACTCTCAAGAGTCTTCTCCAACACCACAGTTCAAAAGCATCAATTCTTCGGGGCTCAGACAGAATTCAGGGAGAGGCAAAGTGATAGATAAGAAGTGATTTATTAAAATAGGATGCTTGTGAGGATTATAGACAGGGGAGTGAGGGAGTGCCACCCCCTGAGAACTTACTGGTCTACAGTTTTGTAATCAAAGGAAAAGTGGGGAGAGGGAGAAGACCACCTTCTTCCTCATCCTTGAGTAGACATCAGGCTTCCATCAGCGGCTCCTCTCTGCTTTGATCAAGGGAGTTTTCTTGTTCCTCCATGGTCAAACCTGGACTGAAATGGTGCAATTTATTTATTTATTTATTTTTTGAAATGGTGCAATTTAAATTAGCCTAAGAGTGGTTAACATATGCTGAAAATGGTAAATAAGCTTGGATTTTAGTATAATGTCACCTTTCACTTATATTTTTGCTTTAAGTGTGTGCAGAGGAGTGTGTCCTAGGGATCATTAACTTCCTGAGCCCGCTGTAAGGCAGGATGTGGGTCTCATGCCACCACTGTTTTATTGTTTGGGGGCCTGTATCAGGCTTCTGCTGCATGGTTTTGTGGTTAAGCAAACCTGCTTTCATGGATGATCATTAACTTACAGGGGTCTCTCAGACTTTTTTTTTTTTTTTTCTTAAATCCTAGTGGGATTAACTATTTAATTACCTCCTTTGTCCCTCTGCTTCCCTGGTAGCTGAGTTGGTAAAAAATCCGCCTGCAATGCAGGAGACCTTGGTTCAGTTTCTGAGTCGGGAAGATCCCCTGGAGAAGGGAAAGGCTGCCCACTTCAGTATTCTGGCCTGGAGACTTCCATGGACTAGCCCATGGGGTCGCAAAGAGTAGGACACGACTGAGCGACTTTCACCTCACTTTTGCTTTGTCCTTTTACTGTCCCTCTGACGAAGAAACCTTCATCTTGTTATGCCCCATTGATACTTGGGGACCGTTAAAGCAGCTGACGTATTTACCTATACATCACACAGTCACCAGATTAGGTGAGAAAGGCTGGTGTTGGAGAATCCTAATAGTCGCTTGGCTATGAACTGTGGAGGGCCCCCCACAGGCTGGGCACTCAACATCCATTCTTCGTGTTCCTGTATCATCCGTACAGGATACGTACTGTGTCAGGAGCCCAGGGCTCAAAGAAGGTAATGAATTCACCCAACACTGACAACCAGAAGTTGATGGAACTGAGCTCTGAAGACAGACCGAATGTCATAGTCACGATCTTTCACCGTAACACTCTACTTTTGAAGTTCCAGAACCAGGGGCTGCTACAATAATTCAGTCCAACCCCCTCCTTTTATGGAGGGAGACAGAAAGTAAGCAGCAGCAAAGCTGGTTTCTTGAGTTTTGTTGCTTTTTAAATCATGTGCACTGGCACCGTTCTTAGTGGTGGCCATGTGACAATATCTGGAGACACTTCTGATTGTTGTAATTAAAGAGGAAACATTGGATCTGGTGGTTGGGGGCCAGAGATGCTGCTCAACATCCTGCAGTGCACAGGATGGCCCCCCTCCCTGCCCCGAGGATGGTCCAGCCCAGAAGTCACTCCTGCTGAGGTCGATAAATCCTACTACCTGATAGACATGGAATTCAAACCCAAGGTATCACCACTGCATACTGTGTCTCTCCAAAAAGGCTAGTTACCATTGACCAGGCAACTTGAGGTCACCATTAACTGACCAACTGGAACCTAGGACACCAGGGAACTTGAGGTCACCACTGACTGACCAGCTGGGAACCTAGGAGACCAGGGAACTTGAGGTCACTGCTAATTGACCAGCTGCATGTTTAGAGCTGCTCCTGTCCTCCTTCTGAACCCTGTGTTCCTGGCAGCTGCTTTCAGAGGATAACCTGCTTTCAGAGGCTACCCAACACTCTGGGGCTTTCCCAGGAGGCTCAGTGGTAAAGAACCCACCTGCTGATGCCAGAGATATAAGAGACGCGGGTTTGATCCCTGGGTCAGGAAAACGCCCTGGAGAAGGGAATGGCAACCCACTCCAGTACTCTTGCCTGGAGAGTCCCACGGACAGAGGAGCCTGGTGGGCTTTGGTCCATGGTGTCACAGAGAGTCAGACAGGACTGAAGCACACACACCCCGACGCTCTAGAGGCCCGTTTTCTGAGCACTGGGTCTTTTTCTTACCTTCTCTGCTGCTTCTCTGCAGGGTTTGACTGCCGTTGTGTCTTACTCCCATTCTGTAAATAGTCTCTTGGCGCTTCCTTAACTGGCATTTCTGTGCTGGGAGCTTGGGAAGCCAGCCACCCCTTCTGTCCTTCATTCACTGTGGTCCCCATCTGACCTGTGCTAGCCACCCAACTCCCTTCTCATCAAGAAGCCGTCACTCCTCTGTGGTCAGCTTTTGTTCCCATTCAGAGCCTCTGGAGTTCACTGCTCTCGAAAAACAATTTCCACAGTCTGGAAGCCCATGTATCATCTGAACTGTACCCAAGGTGTTTCAGCCCATTGGAAAAATAAATGACTTCATGGAAAAGGAGGAGAAAGGTATTCTGTACAAGAGTTCTCACTCCCACCACCCTACATGCTTTCTGATTAAGGTGGAAAAAAATCCTCAAGCCTGTGGCTCCATGGTTATTTGCTACAGGAAGCCTCAAAGTTAGACAACCACGATAATGACTCCCCGCTGGGCTTTGAGCCTGTCCACCTGTGGGTCCATTGCTGTGTTGACTCCAAGGAGGACAGCAGTATCCAGCTTCTGGTAAATGATGGGATTTGTGACCCTTTGTGATTTCCTTTATAATAAACTTTGTCCTTAAGATCACTATTGTTTTCTAGGAAACTGCTGTTTGTACCATGGAATGCTACAGAGTCCCATTTTTACAGGTGAATGCTAGTCAGTAGCAAGAATGTGTCCCGTTCCCACAGGTTCACAGGGAAACTTCCCTGAGATTACACTCTCTCGGGTTTGTTTGGAAGTCCTCTGAAGAGAGAACAGGAGGTGATGGGTTCATTTTGGGAGAGTGATCTGAGACAAATGGAAGGTCTTGCTGAGCCCAGATGTAGTAGGAACACTTCCAGGGGCTGTGAGCTTCTTCCTTTGGGTGTAGGACCTTCACACCGTGTTCACTTTCTCCCTGCCCCCAGCCTCCACCCACTTGAATATGCACCTCCAGGGTCTTAGAGCCTGACTTTGAGGACCCCTGGACTGTGGACTGCTTGCTCCTCTGCATCCCTAGTTGCAGGACCAGCCAGAGTCCTCCTGGCCCAGGGGTCTGCTTTGCTAGAACTCATTCCCTGCTTCACAATGACCAGGGCAATAACCTAGAGGCCAGCCCACTTTGAGGGCAATGATGTAAGATTTACACCCAGAGTTTTCACAGATGACACCTGACATTTTTAGAGCGATCCATTCTGGAGGCGTATTTATGTTCATTTCCTTGCAGCCCACATCTGGCGAGTTCTCTAAGGGCTGTGTTTTAAGGGGGCTCAGTGTTACAGACTGTTTGTAAGATGGTAGTGGAACTAGTCTCAGTTTCCACCCGTGCTGATCCCTTTTGTCTGATGTACATTGCTAAGCCCTTGAAATGTGGGTCTGAGTCAAGTTCAGCAAACTTCTATGTGGTCCCCAGAGCAGTGTAGGCTGTGTGCCCGGCTCATCCAATTATGACTGCTACTGTTGAGTTGCTCAGTTGTGTCTGAATCTTTGTGACCCGAAGAACTACATACAGCACACCAGACTTCCCTGTCCTTCACTATCTCCAGGAGTTTGTTCAGACTCATGTCCATTGAGTCACTGATGCCATCCAACCGTCTCAAATATGATGAGATAGTCGGTTAATCTCTCAGGGTCTTTTGTTTCTGTTTCATTTTCTCTAAGCAATGTATTGCACTTTTGGCAAGGTGCTAAACCTGGTTTAAACAATTTAAGAAAGATTGCAGTTATCTTTGCTGTCAGTACAGCAGGTGACATCACCAAGGCACTCTATAAACATCACCTCCACCCTCACAACACACCAGGAAGCTAATGTTACTTCTGAATGAGGGCTGTCCAAACTTGAAATGAGAAGTTGACCTTTTAACAAACTAAATGGCAAGAATGGGGGAGCTGAGGTCTGGGTACAGTGGGGTTCTGTCACTGATTTATTTTGTCACTAATTATATTCATTTTTTTGTGTGTGTCTCTACCCAGAGTTTGCTGTGATAGACACTTAAGAAAATTCAAAACAAAAATAAAATGTGCTATGCCTAAGGCTTTTTTTTTGTTTTGATTTTTACAAAATGCATATGCTCTTTAGGAGAAATTTCATCCATATGTTTTAGATTCACTTAACTGAAATCACGGAAGTGTTTTTTTATTTTTGGTGAGCTCCATTTGATTTTCCTTAAAACCTGTCGTGAATTTATTTATAAAACTCCCCTTTCTTTCCTTTTGTAAGTACCATGTCACTATTTTCCAAAGGCAAATGAACTCCATCCAAAGAGTTGGGGGTTTTCGTGGGAATTTGAAGAGCCCTGCATTTTTATTGGGGGCTTCCCAGGTGATACTAGTGGAAAAGAACCTGCCTGCCAGTGCAGAAGACGTAAGAGACATGGGTTTGATCCTTGGATTGGGAAGATCCCCTGGAGGAGGGCATGGCAACCCACTCCAGTATTCTTGCCTGGAGAATCCCATGGACAAAGGAGCCTGAAGGGCTACAGTCCATGGGGTCACAAAGAGTTGGGCATGACTGAACAGCTTAGCATGCATGTGTTTTGATTAGAAATAAACTTCGTCCTGCCTGGTGAGCTCACTTGTGGTCAGACAGGATGCTCACCAGCTGCACAGACACTTCGCCATCCCCAGGCTGTGGGTCTGCAGAGCAGGTAAACCTACTGCTGAGATGTACTTCATAAACTTTGCTCCAAATCCAGGTCCCAGATTGACTTATTTTCCTCCTGTGAGGGGAACTGCTTGTGTTTCTTCTGCCCCCTTTCCTCCCCTTTTACTTGATTCCCTTTTTGTTTTCCTCCCTTGCAGAAAGTCACCTGGCAAGGATGCTTCCAGGTCCAGTGGTGGGACCTGTAAAAGCCACCAGGAGCCACAGAGGATGAGGGAGAGGAGCCACGCCCAGAGACGGCGGCGGTGCACGGACGCGGCTGGTGGTAGGTGTGCAACGTGAACACGAGGCGTATCCATCAGGAAGTCTGGGGTGCAGAAGGCTCCTTTCTCTCAACTTTTGAGAATGTGCCTCTTTTGTGTCTGCAAGATGCTAGCAAACACACAGTGCTTGCCTAAATGGTCATGGTTCTGCTTTCTGAACCAGAGTGTAGTCTGGGGGATGTTGTGAAGTTTGGGGGTGCTACTAGAGGGAGGGCGGCTTCTGGGAATGTATGCCCAGGGGATAATCTTGATTTCTGCACTTCATCTGCCACCTGAGCTCTGGGCTGGTTCAGGGTCGGTCTCCGAAACCAGCCTGTGGATAAAATCTCAGCTCCCGCCCAGATGAGAGGTGCACCCTGGGAAAGCTCCTTACTGAATGCTCCCTCAGTCTCCTCACCTGCAAGATGGGATGATAACAATGGCCTCTGCCTCAGGGAATGGGTGGAAACCTGCAGGACACAAAGGAAATGTTAGATGCACCGCTTGGTCACAGCTCTCAGCTTTTGCTTCCTTATTTGGAGAATAAGAATACTAATGAGCATGTGAGCTCAGTCATGTCCAACTCTCTGCGACTCCATGGAGAGTGGCCCGCCAGGCTCCTCTGTCCATGGGATTCTCCAGGCAAGAATACTGGAGTGGGTTGCCATTTCCTCCTCCAGGGGATCTTCCTGACCCAGGGATTGAACCTGTGTCTCTTGCATCCCCTGCATTGGCAGGCAGACTCTTTACCACTGCACCACTTGGGAAGCCCCTGGATAATAACAGTTTTTACCTAATAAGATTATTATAGAGATTAAATAAATAAGATTAAGCATGGAAAGCATGGTGTGAGACATGTAGCAAATGTAATAAATGTTGTTATCTGTCACATTTGGGCAAAGTCGTCTGAAGAAAGCACTTATTGCTGTACTCTTTCTGTTGGCAAAAAAGTAAAAGTCTAGAGAAATTTGACCATTTTATTTGGTTGATATTTGGAAGGTGAAATGATGTTTACAATGAATTTTTAATAACACTTGGAAAAGCTGTTGTAAAAATATTAAATTTAAAAAGAAATAAATCTTGAGGTATCATCCAGAAAACCTGTACATAGGGGACAAAAATCTAGAAAAATATGCCAATATATTTATTAGCACTTTACATATGGCAAGCATAAAAAATGTATATTTTATTCCTACTATTTTTGTATTTTAAAATAATTTTTATAGTGACAAAATATTACTTTTAGAAACTGGGGTGGGTCCATGCTTTTAGAAAAGATTTTAAAATATTTTTTAGGCTTGGGTTTTATAAACTATCTTCCTTCTTGATAGATCATTCAGTGGCACTATGGTAATTGGAAAAACTGGGCTGTGATAAGTAGTTTTATGAGGACTGTGTAATATCAGTTCAAGTAGTAAATGAGAGTATTATCCACTCTCGTATCAGGCCCAGCGTCCATGCACACCATGATGAAAATTTAATAATTGACTAAGCACAAAGCCCAGCACATACCCGCTCAATAAATATTTATTAAATAAACGAGTAATTGTGTTAAAAATGAGGTTAGTCATTGAAAGAAGGTTCAATCCTTACCATGTCATCTGAGACTGTAAGAGGAGAGATGCCGAGTCAGTTGTTTTAGCACAAAACCATGGACTCAGAGCCCGGGCATCTGCTGAAATCATGCACTTGGCGCTCCGCTTCCTCAGCGGGCCGTGACTTGTTTGCACTGTGTTTTCTTGTGTCTTTGCCATCTCTGTGATTCCGAGTGAAATGAGTAAGTGATGATGATGATGAGTTGCACTAGTTCAATGTGAGCACACCGGCTCCCCGGGTGGCTCAGTAGGTAAAGAGCCCTCCTGCCAGTGCAGGAAGCGCAAGAGACTTGGGTTTGATCCTTGGATCAGGATGATCCCTTGGAGGAGGAAAAGGGAACCCACTCCAGCATTCGTGCCTGAAGAATCCCACGGACAGAGGAGCCTGGCGGACTACAGTCCATGGGGTCACAAAGAGTCAGACACGACTGAGCGACTAAACAACAACAGTGTGAGTACACGGGTAGTTAGTGTGAACACAAGCGCCTCCTCGTTTTCCATGGCAGCTGGAATGAAGACCAAACCCCTCCCAAGAGCTGAAGGGCTGGCGAGGCTGCGGGTTGGTCCTCCTCCCCTCCCGCCCTCCACCTCCCCCAACGTGAGGCATCCTGGACTGAGAGCAGCTCCGGATGATCTGCAGCCTCTCTGCCGCTGGCGGATGCTGTCACAGCCTCTCTCTCTGCATCCTGCCTTCCCCCACCCCAGCCTGCTCCCTCCTCTCATCTGTCAGAGCTCCGCTCTAGCGTTACCTTCTCAGGGATAGCCGAGTCTGCTCCTCACTTGCCAGGCTGGGATTGCTTCGTTTACACATGCTCTGGGGGAACCAGGTTCCCTCTCTTTTGGGATGTTCATCTTAGTTTGTAATTTTGTCTCCACCAACAAGATCACTTGATGCCTGTGCCTGTCTCTCACTGTTGTTTGTTTCCTTCACGAGAGCAAATGTACCTGTATGCTCTTGGCACTTTGAAAATTGAGGAGACTTACCTCCTGTTTGCCGAATCTGTGATCATTGCTAATAAATTAATTCAAGAATGAATGTGTATTTATTCATCTACAGAAGAAAAGAAGAATATGAAGTCTGCGTGATGGTTAAAGCTTTCCTTACTCTGAGTTCCCACTCCGCGGACACACAAGCATTGCAGGCTCGTTATCCATGTGTCCAAGTTGGAGGAAGAAGCCAGGGTCAGGTGCAGGGCAGTGAGTGCCTAGTTAGGGAGGCAGATCAGTGACAGAGCTCCTCCAGGGCCAGAGCTTGACCACACGTTCTCTGGGTGGAGGAAATGCTCACACTTACCCTCGCTCTCCTCAGAGGACGATGTGGGGTCAGGTCAGCCCGGCTGGCCTGGGGTGCTTGTCGGCAAGAAGCCAGGGAGCTGAGGACAGCCTGTGTTATTTCCAGTCTCTGCACGTGGAGCTGTCAGTTCTCTGGCGCTTTCTTACTTCTGGTGTCTTCCTTCCAGGACACAGCCCGAAGTTAATGAGGAAAGCTTGGGCCTCTGATGAGGGAGACACCCTGAGACTCTTTATAGTTTGACTGTGATGCATGTAGGGTTGGGTCTCTATGTTTCTCCATTTGAATTTCAGTGAACCACTTGGATCTGTAGATTAGGTATTTCACCAAATTTGGGAAGGTTTTCTTCCCCTTTATCATTCTTTACTCTTTCTGGAACTCCTGTTACACGTGCTGGTTTCCTTGATGTCTCCTAAGTATCTTTCTTCAATTAATGTTTCTTCTCTTTTAAATCTTTTGATCTGTGGTTCAGTTTGGATCATTCCTCTTGATTCTTGTTCACTTTCACTGATTCTTTCTTTTACAGTCTCACATCCTTTACTTGTTGAGCCCACCCACTAAAGTGTTCATTTCAGTTATTGTACTTTATGGGTTCAAAATTTTCATTGCTTATTTTTTGTAATTCTTATATTTTTATTGAGGTTCCTTATTCATGGGGCCATTTTCATCATATTTGTATTTAATTCTTTAAATAGAGTTTGCATAATTGGAGTATTTCCAGTTGCTCTGAAGTTTTTGTCTGCTAAATTCTGCCTCACAGTCGGTTTTTGCTAACTACTTCTTCTTCCCCTGAATATGGGTCATACCTCCCTGTTTTTGCAAGCCTCATAAATATTTTATTGAAAACTGGACACTTTAGGCAATGAATTACTGCAACTATGAATTTCTTCCTTGAGTGTTATCATTGTTGCTTCTGCTTTTTGTTATATTTATCACTTGCCTAGACTCAGTCTCCAGTATCTGTCTTCCCTATGATGTGTAGCTGGGGAGCTCATTGCTCATTTTGCTTTTAATTCTTATTTTTATCTTCAGATCTGGATTCCTAGGGGGTCACTCCTGCATCTGCATAGTTTATTTTTCAACTGATGATTGTTTAAAGTTTGTGCTCAAACTTTTGGTGCCAGTAAGGCTTCTTCCTTCCGCTGGTGGATCCGCATGTAGTACATTTAATGCTCAGGCGTTAAAAGGCAGCCTGGACTTTCTCCTTCTGTGGGCCCTCCCTTCTCTACCCTGGAAGCACCATTGCAGTCACTGAACAGGCAGGAAGGAAGCGAGCAGCCCCAGACAGGACCACTGCAGGTTCCCACCACTGGGACCAAAGTTCAATAGCTTTTCATGAGGAAACACTCCTCCAGTCATCGTTTGCTTTTGGTTACTCTTTAGAACCCTTAGGATGGTTGTTTTAATATTTTTGTCCAGTTTAATATCTGTTTTACTGGGGGAAGAGGATTTGCTGATCTCTTCACTTGGATGAAACTTCAAGTCCACCCTCCAAATTTATCTATTTTATAAAGTATATTAGTATAAATATTATAATTCAGTTGGTTCAGTTGGTTCAGTCGTGTCTGACTCTTTGCAACCCCATGGACTGCAGCATGACAGGCCTCCCTGTCCATCACTAACTCCCAGCGCTTGCTCAAACACATGTCCACAGAGTCGGTGATGCCATCCAACCATCTCATCCTCTGTCGTCCCCTTCTCCTCTTTCCTTCAATCTTTTTCAGCATCAGGGTCTTTTCTAATGAGTCAATTCTTTGCATCAGGTGGCCAAAGTATTGGGGTTTCAGGTTCAGCATCAGTCCTTCCAATGAACACCCAGGACTGATCTCCTTTAGGATGGACTGGTTGGATCTCCTTGCAGTCCAAGGGACTCTCAAGAGTCTTCTCCAACACCACAGTTCAAAAGCATCAATTCTTCAGTGCTCAGCTTTCTTTATAGTCCAGCTCTCACATCCATACATGACTATTGGAAAAACCATAGCTTTGACGAGATGGACCTTGGTTGGCAAAGTAATGTCTTTGGTTTTTAATATGCTGTCTAGTTTGGTCATAGCTTTCCTTCCAAGGAGCAAGCGTCTTTTAATTTCATGGCTGCAGTCACCATCTGCAGGAATCTGGAACCCCTCAAAATAAAGTCTCTCACTGTTTCCATTCTTTCCCCATCTATTTGCCATGAAGTAATGGGACTGGATGCTATGATCTTGGTTTTTGGAATGCTGAGTTTTAAGCCAACTTTTTCACCCTCCTCTTTCACTTTCATCAAGAGATTCTTTAATTCTTCTTTGCTTTCTGCCATAAGGGTGGTGTCATCTGCATATCTGAGGTTATTGATATTTCTCCTATTTATCTTGACTCCAGCTTGTGCTCCATCCAACCCAGCGTTTCTCATGATGTACTCTGCATATAAGTTAAATAAGAAGGGTGACAATATACAGCCTTTTTCTATTTGGAACCAGTCTGTTGTTCCATGTTCGGTTCTAACTGTTGCTTCTTGACCTGCACACAGATTTCTCAAGAGAAATATCAGGTGGTCTGGTATTCTCATCTCTTTCAGAATTTTCCACAGTTTGTTGTGATCCACACAGTAAAAGGCTTTGGCATAGTCAGTAAAGCAGAAGTAGATGTTTTTCTGGAACTTTCTTGTTTTTTTGATGATCCAGTGGATGCTGGCAATTGTAGTCAGATACAGATATTATAGTTAGGTATATATCTGTATATATAATATAGATATTATAGTTAGGTATATATTTATATATATAATATAGATATTATAGTTAGGTAAAAGTCAAAGTGGAAAAGTTACTGTGGAGAAAAGAACAATGTAAGAACATTGCAGTACATTTATCTGTGTCTTCTAATCCCCTCTGTAACTTCACTTTGTGCAGCTTTCTTTTTGCAGAGGGAACACATTATATAGATGCATCTTTCCTCCCGGGTGCCCCGAGTCCAAGAACAGACAGGAGCTCCTTACACTCCATCAGCATCAACCAATCCCAGCCTCCCTCAATCCTGGAGAAGAAATTGCCAGGAGATTGTGGCAAAATCATGTTTACTATACTTCCTGATCCAATCTCATTTGAATTCTGATTGCAGAGCTGAAGCCACAAATGTCTTTTTCTTCAGATTTAACCCTAATTTACACAGCTATATTGAGAGGCTTATAAGCAAATCATCTCAAAGTGTTTGGAAGATGTGTCAAGCTGAGCATTCTGGAATACAATTTTCTCTCTCTCCCTCCTACCTCCTCTCTCAGCCAATGGTAGGTAGTCACATTACCGAACCACAGGGAAAAGGGTGTCGGGTGGGACCACAGACACACACACAGAAAATGAATGACATTTCACAAAAGAAATGGGCTCATTAAACAGCATCTCTCCAACATTCATCTTCCACGGTCATCTAATTTTCTGATGAAAAGGGGGGTCATTGAAACTGGCCTGATCTGTCTTTTAGCTTCTTGTCAGAATCCATCTGGGGGACCCAATTTTCTGGTTCAGCAGGGACCGTTTGTACACGGACAATGCCACAGTGGCCCTGGACAAAGGACAGCCATGATGGACTCGAGGTGTTATAATGGCTTTAGTTAAAGCTGACACAGGCAGCTGGGCCACTTTCAAGGCACATCAGCTCAGCCAAGTTCTGGCCAGTGAATCTCATTTGCTTCTAATTGACAGTGACTGTTTGGAGATCTCATATCGGTGCTCTATAGGCAATGGGAAGTTTGTGCCAACTGCTGAGGTTTGTAACATCTAACCTGTGCTGGCATTCGCTCCTGGGAGAAGTTGTAGACCTGAATGCATGTTCTAATCAGATTAACATTGGCCCTTTCTTCCCTCCCTCCCTCTCTCCTTCCTTTCTTTCCTTCTCACCTCGCCTCCTTCCATGATTTGCTTTTCATTCTGAACAATTTGGCTTTTGAAGATCTCAATCGCAGATTGTCTTTCGCAGGTATTTTATCCTTGCAATCGAGTGACATTTTATTCCCTTGTTGAGAAAATCTGAGGAAAAAGGCAGTTTCCTTCTGCTATACAGATCTTTGTCTGTAGCATAGTGCATTAAAAATAAAAAGCGATGAAAAAGAACAGAGCCATGGCAAGCAGGAAGCTAGGGATTTGTTTAACCCACAATAACTGGAGCAAGTGTTGGCCAATTTCTTACACATAAGTTTCAGCTATATAAAATATTGAGCAATGGAAAAAAACGAACACTGTATTTCAAACAGCTTTTATTTCATTATTTACTACCACCCCCACACACATGGGGTCGCAAAGAGTCGGGCACGACTGAGCGACTTCACTTTCACTTTTCACTTTCATGCACTGGAGAAGGAAATGGCAATCCACTCCAGTATTCTTGCCTGGAGAATCCCAGGGACGGGAGCCTTGTGGGCTGCCATCTATGGGGTTGCACAGAGTCGGACACGACTGATGTGACTTAGCAGCAGCAGCAGCAGCCACACACATTTAATTTATTTTTTTTAACTTGAAGGGAAACCATCGATTTTAGTATGTCTAATAAAGAAGGAAAGAGCCTGGAGAATGATGCTTTCATGAAGGTTTAGCTAATTAAGCAGGGCATAGACATCGCAGCTGGGGGGAGAGAGAGGATTCAGTGTTTAAACTACTCATGCATTGTGAGAGCATTTAAATGAATTCAGGGATGCAGGTACTGTTATAAAAAACCCCCTGACAACAGGAAATGCATTTTGAGGGTGCATGAATTTAAGCAGGTAAACTTTGATTTCTGTGGCACACGGTAGGGCTTAAGGTGCCTTATAAATTGTATCTTGTTAATCTTTGAAAAACTCCAGGGAGATAGGGAATTGGTAAATTCCACCGTCTCTTCTTTGGACAGTGAGAAGAACACAAGTGGGGAGAGATTAAGAGATTTGCCCAAGATTACACAGCAAGTTAATTAGAGAGTTTGAAGGACAGTGTGTGTCCCAGACCAGCTTTATTTCTATTAGACCCTGCTGCTCCATCTCTGCTCCTGGGTGTCTCATGCCTTCTTGACTGTGTTCCCGGCACTGGCTTGTAATCAGTGACTTTGGGAGCCTTTTCTTTATAGGAGGCTTAGAGATCACATCGGCGTGGGAACCAGTTAAGGTTTTTATTACCTCTGAAGCCGCCTGGGCTCCGGACAGGCATACAGTTATTTGGAAGGCCGGTGGAAATACATCAGTTTGTGTGACTTCACAGAGGTGCTGTGGAAACCCTGTCCCAACAAGGAGAGCTGCTGACAGCGGAGAGGAGCCTGGAGGTCAGCGGTCACTGTGTTTACAGTGGGTCTCAGGACCGTCGACTATCTTTGCATATCCTGGGGACCAAGGGAACATTGATTCGTTACTCTGCTTTCAGCACCTCTCTTAGTGGGTACTAGAACCCTTTGGATGAAGGTAAGTGCTAGTTGCTCAGTCATGTCCACCTCTTTGCGACCGCATAGACTGTAGCGGTCAGGCTCCTCTGTTCATGGGATTTCCCAGGCAAGAATACTGAAGTGGGTCACCATTCCCTCCTCCAGGGGATTTTCCTGACCCAGGGATTGAACCTGGGTCTCCTGCATTGCAGGCAGATTCTTTACCGTCTGAGCCACCAGGGCAGCCCACCCTTGGATGAAGGTAAGATGCAAGTAAAGGTAATGATTCAGGCCAGGGCCTGACTTTTATTCCTTGCAAACCATCTTCTCGTTTGAATTTCCATGAAGCGCCCCTTACATCTTGCGGTCACATGGGCTTGAAACCACAGCGAACCTTCCTGGGCATTTTCCCCTTCATTCCCACCTGCCGTGATGAAAGCATATCGATGCCATGTCTATGATATTTTCTGTGACGTTTGCCCTGATCTTTTCTGGACGCCACCAGGCTGTCCTGCCTCGTGTCTGGCTGCTTGACCCTGCTCGTCCCAGAGCACCCTGCTTAGGCCAGACAGACCGCAGGGAGCACACCGCCTCCCTCAAAGCCCAGGCTCGCCTGCCTCTGATGACTGACTCTGCAACCAAGTGTTCCAACCAGCAGTCAAGACCTTGAACTTGCTCCCGCCTATTTTTCTGTCCCGATATCTCATTATGGGACACTTGGTCCCCACATACCATCGTCATCACCAGCAACCTTCTTTGCTTTGTTGGAACCCAGTTCTCCCCTTGGGGTTTCCTAGAGTTCTCCTTGGTGTGGC
Organism: Moschus berezovskii; assembly: GCF_049115385.1. NCBI lineage: Eukaryota > Metazoa > Chordata > Mammalia > Artiodactyla > Moschidae > Moschus > Moschus berezovskii. The sequence goes on from NC_142470.1 coordinate 14,904,940, forward strand.
TTATTCTTCACATTTGCTTATCATCCCACATCAGGTTCAATGGTCTTCCCCTCTGCTGTTGAACTTCTTAGGGAACCTGCTTTCCCTGCTGTGCGAAGACTGTGTTGAAAGTTCCCCAGTCCCTTCCAATGTCCCATCTTCCTGCCTCCCCTCACTTTCAACATATAACTTCACTTTCAACTTCTCAGAGAAAATTCAAGCCAGTAACTGCTGGCTACTACCACTCACTACCGCATGCGGCTGTTTTTCCTTTCATTGTTCCTGCTGACGTCTTAAAGGAAGTGATTCTACTCCTCTTCAGAGTTATCGCCTCTACTTCTATGGTAGATGCTGTCCTTTTTTGCTTCCCAAGACTGTTGCACATTCTCTCTTTCATCTATAATCAGCCTTCCCCGTCCAGGTGTCCTGGCATTATCTGAGCATCCTCATGTAACCCTACCCTCGTGATTACCCAGATTCACTCTCTTTCTCTTCCTGCCCCTCTCCTCAAAACCCCTGTCCTGCCATGGTGCTAGATCCAGTAGATCCCGATGTTTATCTGATACCCTAGCAGTACTGAATATGCTTAACCACCCCCACCCCCTGCCATTCTTGAAACCCTCCCTTTGCCTGCTGTTCACCACGGGTTCCTGACTGTCCTCCTACCTTTCTGGCCACTCCACCTCAGGCTCCCTTTCAGGGTCATCCTGCTCTTCAAAGCCATCGCCTGTAAAAATCCTCAGGGCTTGACTTAAGCCATTTCTTCTTCTAATGAATAGTTTCTTCTCTGGCAAATTCCTTTATGCCCAGAGCTTAATCCATATCCTGTGTCCCTTTGCATGTCTTCTCTGAGCTGCAGAACTGTAGCCCTTCACATGATCTCTTCACCTGGGTTTATCCCAGGCATCTTGAACTCAACACATGCAAGCCCAAACACCTGGTTTACCATCAGAGAGCAGCGTTTCATCTTCTGCCCACTGTTAGAAATATTTACCCACAGACTGTAGAGTGAGGGAAACCTTGATATCCCCACTGTTTTAATGGTTAACCTAAGTTTTTACCATCCAGTTTCCATTTTCTTGTCTGGACTCACGCTCCTCCAGCCTTTCCTCTTCTGTGTCCCTAGCGTGGCTCATGCACTCTGCATCATCCTACACTCTTGCTCTCTGACTTACAGGTAGCTTCAAGCAATAGGAGCTCTTGATGGGAGATAAGAGGTCAGGAGGTGAGTGAAGTAGGATAATGCTTTCCCCTGATTCTGTTTTTGCCGGCTTTTTGCCACTCGTGTCAGGCTGTCCTCTCATACAGCCGTCTTCTCTAGATTATTCACACTTACTGACAATCATCACTTCCTTCTATTCCTTGCCCTGAGACACTAAACTGTGTGTCTGTGCTCAGTTGCTCAGTCATGTTTGACTCTTTGTGATCTCGTGATCATAGCTTGCCAGGCTCCTCTGTCCATTGGGTTCTCCAGGCAAGAATCCTGAAGTGGGTTGCCATTTCCTACTCCAGGGGATCTTCCCAAGCCAGGGATCAAACCCAAATCTCTTGCATCTCCTGCATTGGCAGGTGGATCTCATCACCTGGGAAGCCAAGGCACTGGATTACTTATTAATTTGACTAACCTTTGCATTTACCTGTGAAATAGTCCCTGTTCTATGCTCTCTTCAAATTACTCGCCTGAGTGCATCATAGATTGCCCAGTGGGAAATTGAGAAATGTAGAACTCTAAGTGTTTTTTGAACTAAATAAAGAGTTAGTTCCCTGTTCCTGCACAGTTTTCACATTAAAGCCTTTTTTTAAAAAAAATATGGCCAGTTCTCAATGTCACTTGAAACCCTGTGTCCCATTAGAAGAGTAACCAGTATGTAGAAAAGTCTTAAAATTAAGTCTTGTGAAGGATGTTTATAAAAATTGGAAATATTTATTTTGCAACCAAGAAGGCTAAGGAAGGGACTGCTGACTTTAACTGTTTGAAGGGATGTCATGTAGGAGTGAGATTCAGACGCATGACCTCAGAGTGTAGAAGTGAGATGAATGAGTGAAAGTGACAAGGAATAAAAACTGGCTCAGTGTTGGCATTGTTTCCAGTCATCTGGAGTCAGCTGAAAATGGACTTCCAGTTCAGTCCACCAGGGACTCCTTGCTTGTGAAGATAGTCAAGCAGAGGCTGAAGAGCTTTATGTTGAGCTGTTAACAGGTGCAGGAGATGAGGTTGAACTCTGGTTAAAGCCATAGATTAAATGCAAGTAGCTGCTCTTGTTAAAAGTAAAAGGTTTTGAGGTCATGGAACTTAGGTATTTAAATACAGAGACCAGGGACTTGTCTGTTTTTTCATCTGTGTCTATCATTCATCCACATCGCCCTCTCTCCTTCTGTCCCGTACTCATCCATCCATATAGTCACCTGAATAAGAGACTTTAAGGAATGATGGACTTTATGGTAAACTCAAGTGCATTTCCTGCCTCAACGCCTTTAAACATGAACAGATGCACTGTTTCAGCAAATCAGCTATCATAGCACGTCCCCAGGCTAACCCTCTGTGAAACCAGTTCTAGTTCCAGGTATATCCAGTCAGTCTCTTCCTCGACTTACCCTTATCTGTAAGTGGGGGAACAGCTAGAACTGGGGTTTAGACACAGAGTTCTAACGAATCTTTTTATCTCAGAATCCATTTTGCTTTTGTGTGTTTTGTGTATATGTGCATAGAGTGGTTCATTTTAATGTTTGACATTTTATATACACTAATTCCAGTACACATGGACTCTAATAATTTCCTCGAAATGAGGCTCACTCTTGCTATTTTATGACTTATTAACCACACAAGAAAGAGAACAATCCTTAAAACATCAAATCAAGTCACAGCTCTGTTTGGGACCCTGGCGTGGTGTCACATCTCTTTCTGAATGAAACCCAAAGCCCTTCTCGTGGCCAGTGATGCCCCACAGGATGTGTCCCAGTTCCCACCTGACTTCATTGCCACCACCCTGCAGGCCCATCAGCTCTGACCACTCCTCAAATGTGCCAAGGGCAGAGGACACCATATCCTTTTCTCTACCTGTAACCCTCTTTCCTAAGAATCTTTTAGGGTCACAGTAGCATCATCGCATTTGAGAGGCTCTCCCAGACAAAATGGGGAGGACATAAAGGCAGATGAAAGAGTCTTTAGCTTTTTCCGGAGCTTCTCCAGAGTTCACTCAGTGGCTTCTTCTTGAATCTCAGCTTTGGCTATAACAGCAGCATGCAAATGTCATCTTATAGCTGGTGGGTTGCACCCCAAGTTACCCTGGGGGTCTTAGGAGTGGAGCAGAGAGGTTGTAGACCAGCAGCCAGCATTTGCTCCACTGCAGGTCTGTGCAGGTAAATGCATCCCCATATGTTGCTTGTGAAATATTTCCAATATATGCATAAATGTTCATTTTTCTCATTAGCAAGTCCGTATTTTCCAGGACATTCTCAAAGTGGCTCATGATGCAAAAATAAGCTTTTAAGCAGTGCTTTGCAGTTAAGTGTGCTGTCACCAAGGTGTGTTGGATGAGATTTGCCATAAAAGTCCTCTGGACAGAAGGAGGCAGTCCATTCATGAAGCTGTTTCCATCCATTAACTTTCTGTTTTAATTGGCGGAAAATCACTTTACAATATCATGTTGGTTTCTGCCATAGGTATACATATGTCCCCTCCCTCTTGAACCTCCCTCCCACTCCATGCCAACCCTCCTGGTTGTCACAGAGCACCAGGTTGATGTCACTGCATCACAGAGCAAATTCCCACTGGCTATCTATTTTTACACACGGTCATTTATATGTTTCACTGCTACTCTTTCAATTTATCCCACCCTCTCCTTCCTCCACTGCATCTGCAAGTCTATTCCCTATGTCTGAGTCTCTCTTCCTGCCCTGCAAATCGGTTTACCTGTACCACTTTTCTAGAATTCTTGTATGCACATTAGTATACCATATTTGTTTTTCTCCTGCTGCCTACTTCACTGTGTAACCTACATACGAGTTAAGGGACAGACTTTAGTTCCTTCAGTTCTATGAAGCAGATGAACTGTGCACTAACCCTTAAATGAACTGTCATTGAGAGGCCTGCGCTAACACCAGAGCACGTGTTAGGGATGTGAGTACAGAGCGGCTCACAAGGAGCCTAGGAAACAAAGGAAGAGGGAAGCTCCCGTGGACGGGCTGGTGGTCTCCTGGACAGTCTTCCCTCCTATTGGCCTTGCTGCTCCTGCCTCAGGCTTGGCTGTGGTTGCAATGATAGCTTTTGGTTCATGGAGTTTCATCGCCCTGATCATGCCAGCTCCTGGCATCCAGCAGAGTTGCACTGAGAGGTCACAAACAGGCTGAGGTTTTCAGATCTAAGTCCACAGGAGAGGGAGAAACTTAGAGTGCTTTATAATTGTTAGGGAAATTAAACATTAAATGCCCAGAACAGATACTACCTATTGGAACTTAATGAACATCAAGTTCTTTCCGGTTTTTCTTTTTCCTATCTTTCTACCTTCCTAATACTTGCTTATTTCATGCTGGATTCTGCATTTTTGCACCAGGAGCTGAGTTCTGTCATCTTTAATCAGTGGATTTGGAGATGTGCACAGATGTGACACATTTAAGCCAATTTTATATATTATAGTAAAAGATTCAGTGTATTTACCAGCTTCATTTTAAAATATGAATGCTGTAGGGTCACTTTTCTTATTTCTTCCTTTTGTAGTTTTTTTTCTAAATGCTGCTCATTTGCAAAGATAAGGAGCATGAAGAAGCTTGAACAGTGTTTGAACGTTCATTGGTTAATAGCAATGATAGTTCTGTTGCTAATAATTTTTTTGTAGATGGCTTTGGGCCTGTAAAATGTTGTCTTGTTCCTTTTCTTAATAATTTTTCATGTATTCCTGCGAGATAGAAATGGTTGATTTTATAATTTCCTTCTACTGATGAGAAATCAAAAAATCAGAGTGTTTATGGAATGGCCCCAGGTCACATGACTACTTGTCATAGAGTATTAGAGAAGCACTTTTTATTGCCAACAAATATTTTTTCCTTATGAAAAAAGAAACGGGAGTGTTCTCAGCATGGAACTTGCTATGTAAGATGTGCTCAGTAATTAAATTTTTCCCCTTCAGTGGATAGAAGTTTTTATTTTTTTATTCATGACTGACAGGGTTTGGCCTTTCTTTGGGTCATTCTTTATATTCAATCCAGAAAAAAAAAGTCTCATAACCCTTATTAATAATATGGTGTTCTCATTCCTGGCTGAATATTAGAAACACCTGAGGAGTTTAAAACACCATCTAGTGGGCCAAGGGTTCTGGGCATCAGTGTTTTAAAGGCTTTGTGGGTAGTTCTCTTGGACAGATAGAGGTGAGAATCACTGGATCGAAGAATAACTGAAATGTGACATTTAAGTAAGTTTTTTCCACTCAAATGTTCCCTAATTCAGAAAGTCCACTTAAGGTCTCTGCCTGCATTTCTAGGATGGCACATGCAGGGTGTATACGTGTGTGTGTGTGTTTGTGTGTGTGTGTACCCATGCATGCATGTGTTACCCCAGAAAAGTTTCTTTTTTCCCAAGTGGAAGGTTGCACTGAGTCTGTCACAGTTAAGAACCTGGTCTTTATTTACCGTTCTGAGTTTGCTCCTCTTCCTACTGTGGATAAAGTGCTCTGATTCCTCAGTCAATTGCTTCATTTGGAGGATAACCATACTTATTTCTCAAGACTGATCTGAGAACGAAAATATGTGTGTCATGAGCTAATTGTGTCCCCTGAAAAGATCAAAATTGTAACCCTAAGAACCTCAAAACGTCCCTTCATGTGGAGACTGGGCCTTTAAAGAGGTCATCAGGTTAAAACAGGAATCATCAGGATGGGCCTTGAACCCAGTGATTTATAACAAGAGGCACTGTGAAACAGACATAGACGTGCCCAGAGGGGAAGACCACCACCTGCAAGCCCAGGAGAGAGGCCTCAAAGGTCCCCCTCTACAGCCTCTGGAAGCACCCGCCTGCCACACCTCGAAGTGGGACTCCAGCCTCCGACGTGGGGGAACACATTTCTCCTGTTGAAGCTGTCCAGGCTGGGGCACTTGGTTATGGCAGCCCAGGTCCACTAATATAACATTCTCTTTAACAGCTTGCCACCCGCCCTGTTCCGTTCCGTTCCGTCGCTCAGTCGTGTCCGACTCTTTGCGACCCCATGGACCGTAGCCTACCAGGCTTCTCCGTCCATGGGATTCTCCAGGTAAGAATACCGGAGTGGGTTACCGTTTCCTTCTCCAGGGGATCTTCCCGACCCAGGGATCGAACCCGGGTGTCCCGCATTGGAGGCAGACGCTTTAACCTCTGAGCCACCAGGGAAGCCCCAGTGTGTTCTATAAACTCAGTAAAAGAGCTAGAGTGAAGGAAATATAAAGCAGAAAATATTACCAATGCTGCTAAAAACAAACAATAGATCAGTTAAGAAAGTCATGGCTTAGGAGACATCATAAAAAAGATACACAGTAAATTTGTTGAACATTTTACTCTATTTTACATCATATTAGAATACATATATATCAGCCAATTCCCTGGTGTACTGTGAAAGCCAACTTCCTTGAATATGGATCTGATAATTGACCATTTTGTTTTCTTTTCTCCCTTTAACTACAATCATACATACAGTTTGCAAAGTCCAATGACTTCCTTTAAAGTGGAATTAAACACTACAGTTGGGGGAAAAATATCAGTTTTTCCTTTTTTAAATCTGAAATAGAATTGGGATCACCTGATTCAGTGGAATGGGTAAACCAGACGTGGTCTATGCATACAAAGGAGTATCAGTTCAGTTCAGTCGCTCAGTAGTGTCCGACTCTTTGCAACCCATGAACCACAGCACGCCAGGCCTCCCTGTCCATCACCAACTCCCGGAGTTCACTCAAACTCATGTCCATCGAGTCGTATAGTATAGTTCAGCCCTAAAAGGAAGGCCACTCTGACACTGCTACAGCATGTGTGGGCCATGAAGACATCGTGTTCCCCGAAACAGGCCAGTCACAAAGGACAAGTACTGCATGATTCCTTCCTTATGAGGTGTTCAAATAGCCCAGTTCATAGAGACAGAAAGTAGAAGGTGGTTGCCGGGGGCCTGAGGAGTTAGTGCTTAATTAGGGTGCAGAGTTTCAGATTTGAAGGATGAAAAATGTTCTGTGGATGCATGAGAGGGATGGTTGTACAACAACGTGAATGTAAGTAATGCTACTGAACTTTATGCCTAAAAATGGTGAAAATGGTATATTTTTGTATATTTTGCTACGACTTAAAAATTAAGATGCTGTCCATTCTGAGATCTGCCTCTCTGATTTCAACTCTATCTCTGCTGTCTCGTTCCTTTGTCTCTACTGTCCTTGGTTCTGTTCAGTTGGGACTCCACTCCCACTGGGGTCTTCACAGAGGAGGGTCGTGTCCCATGGCTCGAGTCTGTGAAAACCAGTCCTGGTCCCTCTGCCACCCTCGTCTGGCTGTGGATTTTCCCATCGTCACCCGACAGCAGCGTGTGTCTGCACACAGCCCCTTGCCTCCCCCTGCTCTCTCCTGCAGCTTCTGACAGCTTAGCTCAAGGAGCCATGGTGATCTGCTCTGTCTGCCGTTATTTAGGGTTGCCTAGACACCTTGTCACCTAATTTCAGAGTACATGCTGCTGTGGAATTTAGGTTTTATTATCTTGGTACATGTCTGCTTTTATGTGGTACTCTGGGGGAGATTCAGAGCTAGTCTACCACTACCATCTTAGAATTCTTATTTAAGCCTTTGATTTTTTTTCCTTTCCCTTTTTGGTTTCTTTTCCTTTCTTCCATCCCATTTTTTTCCCCTTAGAAAATCAGAGAATCAAATCGTAATATAATCAACTGATAAAATGGATTTTTTTCAGAACGCTCCTCAAAGGGTCTGTCCTAGACATGTCCAACTCTAACACTTTCTATATTTTAGAATAAAAATATTTGGTGCTTAAGACAATGGTTTTCAAGGATTCCATATAAATGAATTTTTAAAATTAGATTTCCTCAGGAAAGTTGATCCATGCATATCTTTCCTTTATTAGCATGAATCAAAAGAACATTTTAAGATCCATCTTTATTTAATTAAGAAGAATTCTGTAAATGTCCTGACTGAGATTTTACTGTGTATCTATTTGATGATAGCGAGTAGCTAAGAGTCAAACATGACTGAGCAACTGAACTGAACTGATTCTACACAGTTAATATGTGATTAAATGTCCACTTTGCTTTTCTGTCATTCACAGATTCCCCTCCCTCACTGGATTCCTGTCAGTTCCTTCCTGGTGTAAACCTTCCCAACCTCCCTTCCCATCCTTATGTCTGCTGGCCCAGTAACTTGCTTACATAGGTGTTCAGTACATTTTCTTAGAAATAAAAATCAGTATTCTATTTTCCAATGCTTTTTCTAAGAAATGGCTGAGGACATGGGCCTTATAAAATGTCAGTTCTCTTAAAGAAGAAATTCTAACAATGAAAACCACATTTAACAATTACTGGAAGGTTTTCGTCTTTTCTTTGATTCTAGATGGTTCTACTTTATTCACTGTGAAATTATAATGTAAATTAAAATGTCTGTTCCCCTTTGTTTTAGCTGAGTTAATGCTATTCAAAATTGTCTTGCACATATTCAGAAATAATAGCACTTTTGCACATCATTTATGGAAGCATTTAATGCAAACGAATGTAGCTATTATTATCAGTAGCTATAGGCTGTTGGCTCCTGCGGGCCTTTTAAAAAAGGATGGGCAAATAGTGCAGAAGGACTTGTGGTGAAGTGACAGACATTAAGATTCATGGGATTCCTGCCCTCTTTTCACTGAACCTGCTCAGCATCACATCCATACATTAAATTATTTAGACACAAGTTAAAAGAACAGGCCTCAGGAACAAAGCGGACAGCAAGGGGTGACATTAGTCTAATTGCTCCACAATCTGGAGACAGCTCAGCATTGGTGTGAATACGGACAAGAATATTTGGACGGATCTTTAGAAGAACTTGCTTTTAATTCTCTCCACTCTGAAACTCTTTTCCTCCCTCCCTCCCTCCCCAACTCTGTCTCTCTCCCCTTTATACACAGACACACACACACACACACACACACACATATACAGAGGTGAACCCTTTCTTCCCACTCTGTTTCACTGTAAATATTACTTTTTAGTACCTTTTGCCCTAAAAACAACTAATTTTTGAGGGGAAATAACTGAGAGGAGAAGAGAAGGGAAGGTATAATACTGTTAAAGTTTACTAGACAAATTTTATAAAATCAAATATTGTCCATTTCTTTTTGATACATATAAGTTGCCTTTAGCTTCATGGCCAAAAGACCCATAATCAAAATCTGTAGGTTTTTTACCAACAAATCAACATTGAATTATCTTGATTATGCCTTTGGAGGGAGGTTGCCTCAGAAAGTCTGCAGTGTTTTATTTCTGTTTTTTCCTTCTCCTTTTGTTAGGAGCCCTAACATCTGAGTAGCCGGGACAGGCCTGAGACCTTGCTTAGGCCTAAGTTTCTATTTCCTGGAGACAGGGTGGAGGCTAAGTTCACAGAAACTCCTCTCTAAGAAGATCCCGCTGGCGCCAAAATTAAGAAACTCCTCCTTAGAAAAGTCCCGCTGGCGCCAAAAATCAGGCCAATCAGAGGAAAAAGGGAAATCCCCCAGAAAAACCCCGCGTGCGCATAAGCCCTCGCAGTGCATAAACTGGCCAATGAGCTTCTGCCAGCTTGATCTTTTGAACAAAAATAGGTGCTTATGTAATCTAAGACTATAAAAACCGCTGTGACCTGGGCTCGGGGCTCTTGTCCCACTCCACTGCGCTGGAGGAGGCATGAGCCCTAGCTCGAGCTAGAAATAAACCTCATTCTTGCTTTTGCATTGCTGCGAGTGTCTTATTCTACCAGTATGGGGGACCAGACTCAGGGCATAACACTTTGTTGATAACAGGATGTGTGCCCCAAACTCAGGAATTCTCTGGATAGTGACTGAGGAAGACACTGTATTCAGATGTTAGTTTCTTGATCTGTAATGAGTATCATGGTGGTAATTATCTGGAGTTGCTTCTCATCTATAAATACAGCTGAGGAAACTCATAGAAAACATCTTATTCTCTATATGATTCACTGTAGAATTAAATGTTTTAAATAATTTTTTTATAGACTGTGTGTCTAACAGTAGGTTTATTTTCTGCCTAGGAAATGCCTGCTACTGATCCCCAGCAGTTTCTTTGATCTTTTATGTGGTCACAGGGAAATGGGGTCTCAATGCCCTCCTATCTGCGCATGGACCCATTCCTACAAACAATGGTCTTCAAGGGGGAGAATACCCCATGGAAGACCACTCTCATCCACATGTAGAAGAAGCTAGTGCCTGTGGCAGCAGAAGTCTTGTCAAAATCACATCTCCTGTAAGCCTTCCAAAGTGGCGAGACTTTCCAGTATCAATTCTTCCTTCGATTCAGGCATAATATTAGTCCGCAAAGGGGACATGGAAATTCTGCTAATGCAGACTGATCTGTAGTTTGCTTCCCAGATTCAGGAGATGTCTAGCTGTGCTCAGACAGAGGAGCGGCTGCTGGCCTGAGGAAGGACTTGAGGAGGGGGAGATGGTCAGCAGTACGTGCCAGGCGTGATATGTTTCGTCTGGCCAGCAAAAGAGCTTACAGGAGTGGTTTCTAATCAAGTGTTCTTGTTGGTGAGCTTGGATTTTTTTTTCTTTCTTTAATCCCTGGAAAAAAAGTCCCTGAAAAAATGATCTAGGGCATTTGGAACTTTATGGAAACCCTCTTTTCTTGCTTTACAGAGATAAAAATATCTTTTTATCTCCAGTTGAAATTAGCAGCTATTAATATACGGCAAAACCTTGCTAAAAGTTAGTTTAATGTTTGTACATAACAATTGACCATGTTATTTTTGCATGAAAATGAACAATGTCTTTACAATGGTTTGATTTACACACACCTGTAATTACAATGTCCTAATTAAATACGGACTTCACAAATCCATACTGGATACCTCAGCTGCTTTTCATAAATTAACTTAATTCAAATAATAACAAAGTGTCCTCTCTTTTTAATTGGAAAAACATGTGTGTTTTCAGGGAGCTCCGGACAGCGCTCTAGCGTGAATGTGTTTCGTGTTTCCTATCTCTGTGATGGAATCCGCAAAGGATACTGACCTGATGCTGCACCATCTTTCAATTCAATCACTTCAAGCACTTCTATTTCTAAACAGTAGAGTCTACAGAAAAGAACCGTAGAAACAGGAGAACTATCTTTTGTTTGTTTATGTTCCGTTAGATAGCACCGTGCTATTTGTTTTGGCTCATTCTGCAGCCAAATGCTGAATCATCAGCCAAATATCATCTTGATGTTTTTCTTAGTTTCTTTTCTAAAGTTATAAACAGGTATTTCTGGGATGCTGTGATCTCAGTGTCTCTGCCTCTGGCTACTTACCTGGTTGGCTATGAACCTGCTAGTTCATGAAATACAGAGCATTGCTGGCTGCTCCATATGGCAGGGGCTCCACTACACTGGCCAGAACTGTTCCACTTTCCGCTTCTGTATTCATCCCACTTGTTAATCCAGTGACCTGATTCAGTGAGTGCTTGTTGATACTAAGAGGCTGGTGCTTTGTCACATGTGTCTTGTTGAAACTAGAAAGAGAAGAGTTGAGGGACACCTGAATTTCAGTCAGCGGCAATCTTCCGCTGTGTAGATATGACATCTGAAAACTTGGGTAGGGAGTCCATTCTGGGTTCTTCTCTGGTGGTCCAGGGGCGAAGACCACATTCCCAGTGCAGAGGGCCTGGGTTTGATCCCTAGTCAGGGAACTAGATCCCACATCTGCAACTAAGACCCAGGACAACCAAATAAATATTTATAAAAAAAATAAAAGTCCATTCTGAGCTCTGGAGACCCCCAGGCCCTGCTCTGAATTCCTGGTTTGTTACTAAGTAGCCATGTGCCCTGTGATCAAAAGAGGTTATGGCTCAGAGGTAAAGCATACGCCTGCAATTAAAGTGACCATCTTCAATACAGGAGATGTGGGTTTGATCCCTGGGCGAGGAAGATCGCCTGGAGAAGAAAATGGCAACCCACTCCAGTATCGTTGCCTGGAGAATTCCATGGACAGAGGAGCCTGGTGGGCTGCGGTCCATGGGGTTGCAAAGAGTTGCATATCTGAGTGACTGAGCACATATATTTTCCACAGTTTATTGTGATCCACACAGTCAAAGGCTTTGGCATAGTCAATGAAGCAGAAATAGATATTTTTCTGGAACTCTCTTGCTTTCTCCATGATCCAGTGGATGTTGGCAATTTGATCTCTGGTGCCTCTACCTTTTCTAAAACCTGCTTGAACATCTGGAAGTTCACGGTTCACATATTGCTGAAGCCTGGCTTGGAGAATTTTGAGCACGACTTTACTAGCGTGTGAGATGAGTGCAATTGTGCAGTAGTTTGAGCATTTTTTGGCATTGCCTTTCTTTGGGATTGGAATGAAGACTGACCTTTTCCAGTCCTGTGGCCACTGCTGAATTTTCCAAATTTGCTGGCATACTGAGGGAAGCACTTTCACAGCATCATCAGGAGGCAAAAGTTAGAACTGGACATGGAACAACAGACTGGTTCCAAATAGGAAAAGGAGTACGTCAAGGTTGTATATTGTCACCCTGCTTATTTAACCTATATGCAGAGTACATCATGAGGAACGCTGCGCTGGAAGAAGCACAAGGTGGAATCAAGATTGCCGGGAGAAATATCAATCACCTCAGATATGCAGATGACACTACCCTTATGGCAGAAAGTGAAGAGGAACTCAAAAGCCTCTTGACGAACGTAAAAGAGGACAGTGAAAAGGTTGGCTTGAAGCTCAACATTCAGAAAACAAAGATCATGGCATCTGGTCCCATCAATTCATGGCAAATAGATGGGGAAACAGTGGAAAAAGTGTCAGACTTTATTTTTGGGAGCTCCAAAATCACTGCAGATGGTGATTGCAGCCATGAAATTAAAAGACACTTACTCCTTGGAAGGAAAGTTATGACCAACCTAGATAGTATATTAAAAAGCAGAGACATTACTTTGCCAACAAAGGTCTGTCTAGTCAAGGCTATGGTTTTTCCCGTGGTCATGTATGGATGTGAGAGTTGGACTGTGAAGAAAGGTGATTGCTGAAGAATTGATGCTTTTGAACTGTGGTGCTGGAGAAGACTCTTGAGAGTCCCTTAAGACAGCGAGGAGATCCAATCAGTCCATCCTAAAGGAGATCAGTCCTGGGTGTTCATTGGAAGGACTGATGCTAAAGCTGAAACTCTAATACTTTGGCCACCTCATGTGACGAGTTGACTCACTGGAAAAGACTCTGATGCTGGGAAGGATTGGGGGTGGGAGGAGACGGGGCCGACAGAGAATGAGATGGCTGGGTGGCATCACCGACTTGATGGACATGAGTTTGAGTGAACTCCAGGAGTTGGTGTTGGACAGGGAGGCCTGGCATGCTGTGGTTCATGGGGTCACAAAGAGTTGGACACGACTGAGCGACTGAACTGAACTGAGCACATATATAAAGTAGACAGTCAACAAGGACCACAGGGAAGTATACTCAGTAATCCATAATAACCTATATATGAAGGGAATCTGAAAAAGAATAGACTTATGAATATGTATAACTAAATCACTTTGCTGTACACTTGAAATTAACGTTGCAAATCAACTCTACCCCAATATAAAAAAAGAAAACATATGCAGTGTTGTAGGTGCAAATCTAGGTCATGTATTTTGGGGCATCAGAGAAGGCACTGCTTGGGGTCCTGTATCTTGTGCTACCTGTGGACACCTACATCCTGGTCTTTGCCTTTGCTTCCAGGACATTTCACTCCTTATTCAGCCCCTTCCACTTCCTCCAGCTTCCCTCTCTCCTGGAGCTCCGCTCTCTTCCCATGAAGCAACTGCTTGTTGTCCTTGGACACAAACTGTGCTTTTCTTCCATGAATTCTTATTTTCCTGAGTGGCTGGGGCAAGTCAGTGATGGTTTTATCTTTAAAAAAAAGACACAAAAGACGTAAGCCCTATTTCTCTCTAAATGTTCGAGTACCTCAAAGAGAAACTTTCTATTGTTGTTTAGTTGCTCATTCTTGTCAGACTCTTTGCAACCCTATAGATTGCAGCACACCAGGCTTCCCTGTCCTTCAGCAGCTCCAGGAGTGTGCTCAAACTCATGTCCATCGAGATGGTGACGCCATCCAACTGTCTCATCCTCTGTTGTCCCCTTCTCCTCCTGACTTCAATCTTTCCCAGCATCAGGGTCTTTTCTGGTGAGTTAGCTCTTTGTATCAAGTGGCTAAAATATTGGAGTTTCAGCTTCAGCATCAGCCCTTCCAATGAACATTCAGGATTGATTTCTTTTAGAATTGACTGGTTCGATCTCCTTACTGTCCAAGGGACTCTCAAGAGTCTTCTCCAGCACCACAATTTGAAGGCATCAGTTCTTCGATCCTCAGCCCTTTTTATTGTCCAGCTCTCACATCCGTACATGACTACTGGAAAAACCATAGCTTTGACTATATGGATCTTTGTCAGCAAAGTAATGTTCTGTTTTTTAATACACTGTCTAGGTTTGTCATTGCTTTCTTTAAAAAATTATTTACTAATTACTTTACAATATTGTGATGGTTTTTGTCATACACCGACATGAATCAGCCATGGGTGTATGTGTGTCCCCATCCTGAACCCCCTCCCACCTTCCTCCCCATCCCATCCCTCTGGGTTGTCCCAGTGCACCGGCTTTGAGTGCCCTGTTTCATGCATCAAACTTGGACTGGTGATCTATTTCACATATGGTAATATACATGTTTCAATGCTATTCTCTTAAATCATCCCACTCTACCCTTCTCCCACAGAGTCCAAAAGACTGTTCTTTACATCTGTGTCTCTTTTGCTGTCTCGCATATAGGGTCACTGTTACCATCTTTCTATATTCCATATATATATATGTTCATATACTGTTTTGGTGTTTTTCTTTCTGAGGCTTACTTCACTCTGTATAATTGGATCCAGTTTCATCCACCTCATTAGAACTGATTCAAATGCATTCTTTGTAATAGCTGAGTAACATCCCATTGTGTATAGGTACCACAGCTGTCCTATCCATTCATCTGCCAATGGACATCTAGCTTGCTTCCATGTCCTGGCTATTGTAAACAGGGCTGTGATGAACATTGGGGTACATGTGTCTCTTTCAACTCTGGTTTCCTTGGTGTGTATGCCCAGCAGTGGGATCGCTGGGTCATATGGCAGTTCTATTTCCAGTTTTTAAGGAATCTCCACACTGTTCTCCATAGTGGCTGTACTAGTTTGCATTCCTACCAATAGTGTAAGAGGGTTCCCTTTTCTCTGCACCCTCTCCAGCAATTATTGTTTGTTCTTATTTTTCTGGTATTGAGCTGCATGAGGTGTTTGTATATTTTTGAGATTAATTCTTTGTCAGTTGCTTCGTTTGCTATTATTTTCTCCCACTCTGAAGGCTTTCACCTTGCTTATAATTTCCTTCATTGTGCAAAAGCTTTTAAGCTTAATTAGGTCCCATTTGTTTATTTTTGCTTTTATTTCCATTACTCTGGAAGGTAGGTCATAGAGGATTTTGCTGTGATTTATGTCAGAGAGTGTTCTGCCTATGTTTTCCTCTAGGAGTTTTATCGTTTCTGGTCTTACATTTAGATCTTTAATCCATTTTGAGTTTATTTTTGTGTATGGTGTTAGAAAGTGTTGTAGTGTCAAAAATAATGTGTCCATAGGTGTGTGGATTTATTTCTGGGTTCTCTAGTTTGTTCCATTGATCTATATTTCTGTCTTTGTGCCAGTACCGTACTCTCTTGATGACTGTAGCTTTGTAGTATAGTCTGAAATCAGGCAGGTTGATTCCTCCAGTTCCATTCTTCTTTCTGAAGATTGCTTTGGGCATTTGAGGTTTTTTGTGTTTCCATACAAATTGTGAAATTATTTGTTCTAGTTCTGAGAAAAATACCATTGGTAGCTTGATGGGGATTGTAGTGAATCAATAGATTGCTTTGGGTAGGATACTCATTTTCACTATATTGATTCTTCCAATTCATGAACATGGTGTATTTCTCCATCTATTTGTGTCATCTTTGATTTCTTTCATCAGTGTTTTATAGTTTTCTTTATATAGGCCTTTTGTTTCTTTAGGTAAATTTATTCCTAAGTATTTTATTCTTTTCATTGCAATGGAGAATGGGATTGTTTCCTTAATTTCTCTTTCTGTTTTCTCATTGTTGGTGTATAGGAAAGCAAGGGATTTCTGTGTATTAGTTTTATATCCTGCAACTTTACTATATTAATTGATTAGCAATGCAAAGAAATAGAGGAAAACAACAGAATAGGAAAAACAAGAGATCTCTTCAAGAAAATTAGAGATATCAAGGGAACATTTCATGCAAAGATGGGCTCGATAAAGGACAGAAATGGTATGGACCTAACAGAAGCAGAAGATATTAAGAAGAGGTGGCAAGAATACACAGAAGAACTGTACAAAAAAGATCTTCATGACCAAGATAATCACGATGGCGTGATCACTCACCTGGAGCCAGACATCTTGGAATGTGAAGTCAAGTGGGCCTTAGAGAGCATCACCACGAACAAAGCTAGTAGAGGTGATGGAATTCTAGTTGAGCTCTTTCAAATCCTGAAAGATGATGCTGTGAAAGTGCTACACTCAATATGCCAGCAAATTTGGAAAACTCAGCAGTGGCCACAGGACTAGAAATGGTCAGTCTTCATTCCAATCCCAAAGAAAGGCAATGCCAAAGAATGCTCAAACTACCGCACAATTGCCCTCATCTCACACGCTAGTAAAGTCATGCTCAAAATTCTCCAAGCCAGGCTTCAGCAATATGTGAACCGTGAACTCCCAGTTGTTCAAGCAGGTTTTAAAAAAGGTAGAGGCACCAGAGATCAAATTGCCAACATCTGCTGGATCATGGAGAAAGCAAGAGAGTTCCAGAAAAAACATCTATTTCTGCTTCATTGACTATGCCAAAGTCTTTGACTGTGTGGATCACAATAAACTGTGGAACATTCTGAAAGAGATGGGAATACGAGACTACCTGACCTGCCTCTTGAGAAACCTATATGCAGGTCAGGAAGCAACAGTTAGAACTGGACATGGAACAACAGACTGGTTCCAAATAGGAAAAGGAGTACGTCAAGGTTGTATATTGTCACCCTGCTTTTTTAACTTATATGCAGAGTACATCATGAGGAACGCTGGGCTTGAAGAAGCACAAGCTGGAATCAAGATTGCTGGGAGAAATATCAATAACCTCAGATATGCAGATGACACTACCCTTATGGCAGAAAGTGAAGAGGAACTCAAAAGCCTCTTGATGAAAGTGAAAGAGGAGAGTGAAAAGGTTGGCTTGAAGCTCAACATTCAGAAAACAAAGATCATGGCATCTGGTCCCATCACTTCATGGGAAATAGATGGGGAAACAGTGACAGACTTAATTTTTTGGGGGCTCCAAAATCACTGCAGATGGTGATTGCAGCCATGAAATTAAAAGACGCTTACTCCTTGGAAGGAAAGTTATGACCAACCTAGATAGTATATTAAAAAGCAGAGACATTACTTTGCCAACAAAGGTCCATCTAGTCAAGGCTATGGTTTTTCCCGTGGTCATGTATGCATGTGAGAGTTGGACTGTGAAGACAGCTGATCGCTGAAGAATTGATGCTTTGAACTGTGGTGTTGGAGAAGACTCTTGAGAGTCCCTTGGACTGCAAGGAGATCCAACCAGTCCATTCTAAAGGAATGGGTGTTCATTGGAAGGACTGATGCTAAAGCTGAAACTCTAATACTTTGGCCACCTCATGCGACGAGTTGACTCACTGAAAAGACTCTGATGCTGGGAGTGATTGGGGGTGGGAAGAGAAGGGGACGACGGAGAATGAGATGGCTGGATGGCATCACCGACTCTGTGGACATGAGTTTGAGTGAACTCCGGGAGTTGGTGATGGACAGGGAGGCCTGGCGTGCTGTGATTCATGGGGTCGCAAAGAGTCGGACATGACTGAGCGACTGAACTGAATTAAATAATTTTCTGGTGGTGTCTTTAGGATTTTCTATGTAGAGGATCACGTCATCTGCAAACAGTTCATACTTCTTTTTTTCCAATCTGGATTCCTTTTCTTTCTTTTTCTTCTCTGACTGCTGTCGCTAAAACTTCCAAAACTGTTGAATAGTTGTGGTGAGAGTGGGCACCCTTGTCTTGGTCCTGACTTTAGGGGAAATGCTTTCAATTTTTCTGCATTGAGAACAATGTTTTCTATGGATTTTATGATATATGGCTTTATTATGTTGAGGTATGTTTCTTGTATGTCTGCTTTCTAGAGAGTTTTTATCATAAAACATTGTTGAATTTTGTCAAAAGCTTTCTCTCCATCTACTGAGATAATCATATGGTTTTTATCTTTCAATTTGTCAATGTAGTATATCACATTGACTGATTTGCAAATATTGAAGGATCATTGCTAGGATAAAACCCATTTGGTCATGATGTATGATTTTTTTTTAATATGTTGCTGGATTCTGTTTGCTAGTTTTGTTGAGGACTTTTGCATATATGTTCAGCAGTGTCATTGGCCTGTAGTTTTCTTTTTTTGTGTGCCATCTTTGTCTGGTTTTGGTATTAGGGTGATGGTGGCCTCATAGAATGAGTTTGGGAGTTTACTTCCTCTGCAGTTTTCTGGAAGAGTTTGTGTCATTGCTTTCTATAATGCTGCACTATTCACACAGGGCGAAGGACAAAGCTGGCGTGCTATATTCCACGGGGTCACAAAGAGTCAGACACGACTGAATGACCGAGCAACAGCAATTCACACTGCTCAGGTAAATGCTGGTGGACTTGATTTTGTTTAATATAGGAAAATGGATTACTTAATAAAATTACATGAACTCAAAAGATAATTTTTTTTAAATATATTTTTTAATTGGAGGAAAATTGCTTTACAATGTTGTTTTGGTTTCTGCTGTACAGCAATGCAAATCATCCAAAACTATACATATATCCCTTCCCTCCTGATCAAAAGATAGTTTTAAATGAATAAATTTGTGATGACTTGTCAGAAATACTGTCCCTATCAGAGCTTCAGACATTTGGAGTCACCTCTTAAGTTTCTGGAGATCTTGACACTGCCAATTAGTCATTGCAAGTCAAAAGTTACAGTTTTTAAAAACTCTTTGGGTTAAGCAGACCTTCTTAGAACTCTTCCTATATGACATAGCTTTGAAACATCTCTTCACTGTAAATACATCAATTCTTTTTTATCATTTTTATTTTTCACTTTTAATGTCCAGACTAGATGCAAAACGAAGCAGCAGCATGGATCTGCTCGGATCTGTTCAGTAGAGGACTTGGGTGGGCGCATGCCCTGGTGCACAGATGGGTTACCTTCTTACACTCAGTGATGGCAGAGAAAACAGCCATGGGGGAGTATTCACACGTGGAAGCGGGCAAGCCCATGGTACAGGGATCATCACCACTGCCAGGAAGAGAAGAGCCCTCACACTCTTCAGTTTGTGTACTTGACTCGGAAACCAATCTAAGGTAACTCTCTCTGTTTTGTGAGGTTTCTCCACAAAACGTTGACTCAAATTGACTAAAGTAAGTCTGATGTCTTTTCGTTTTTTTGCTATTAAATAAACTGCCTTCATAATAAGCAAATGTCCTAAATAAAGAAAGAAATCACCTGCAGTTGTTGATTTGTCACAGGGCTGTTTGCCTCTGCTTTTCTTTATATTTTTAACAAAATTGCACACATGTAGTTTATCCGGGTCTTCCCTGATGGCTAATTGGGTAAAGAATCCACCTGCTGAGCAGGAGACATGAGTTTGATCCCTTGGTGGGGAAGATCCCCTGGAGAAGGAAGTGAAAACCCACTCCCATACTCTTGCTTAGAGAATTCCATGGACAGAGGAGCCTGGCAGTTACAGTCCATGGGGTTGCAAAGATTCGGACATGACTGAGAATCTAACATTTTCACTTTCCAGTATTCTTGTCTGTTATATCCCATGGACAGGGGAGCCTGGCAGGCTACAGTCCATGGGATCACCAGAATTGGACAGGACTTAGCGACTAAACAACAACAATGTATCAAAGTTAATATAATCTAAGCCTATAAATGCATGAGGTTATTTGAAATTATTGGCTTCTTGCAGGTGTATAATGTATGTGGAGGTCATTTCTGTTTAAGATTGGTGGAGAAACACTTCGAATGACAATCACATGCTGTGCCTTGGGACCATGGTTTTCATCAGACTGGTCTTTCCATGAGTTGATCTTCAAAAAGAAAGTAAGCGTGCCCTAGCGTTAGGATTACCTACTGCTCTTCAGATTTTATTAGTCTAGTCTTTCCTATAATTTGTCAAAAGATGTCACCTTAAGCAATTAGTAATGTTAACAATGTCCAGCTCAACTGAAATGTTGAGTTCACAGTCAAAATTTATAGGGAAGTAAAAATTTAGATGCTTCCAGGCAGACCTTGCAGAAGCTGACTTTGATCTTAAGAAGACACCATACAAAGCACTAAACGCTATTTAACACGTGTATTTAAAATCTCTGTGTCATGATTTTTAAAAATATTTGTCTAACAATTATTTTAGGGTTATTTCTCCTTTTCTATCCCCTCTTGTCCACTTATTGAAGAACCATGTGTGTCGCCCCTGTATCAGGATATTTCATATCCTATTTCTTTCTCCTGACCACCTCTGTGAAATAGAGGCTCCTCCCTGTGACTCAGACAGTAAAGAATCTGCCCACAATGTGGGAGACCTGGGTTTGATCCCTGGATCGGGAAGATCCCCTGGAGAAGGGAATGGCAACCCACTCCAGTACTCTTGCCTGGAGAATTCCATGGACAGAGGAGCCTGGTGGGCTACAGTCCATGGGATTGCAGAGAGTTGGACATGACTGAGTGACTAACTCTCTCTCTCTCTGTGAAATAGGGCTTCCCAGGTGGCGTTAGAGGTAAAGAATCTGCCTGACAGTGCAGAAGACCCTGTTCAATCCCTGGGTCAGGAAGATCCCCTGGAGAAGGAAATGGCAACCCACCCCAGTATTCTTGCCTGGAGAATCCCAGAACAGAGTAGCCTGGTGGGCTACAGTCCATGGGATCGCAAAGGGTCAAGCATGACTGAGCACACACACAGGTCTGTGAAATAGGAGCTATACATCATCCTCATTGCCATCTTGTGTTTTTTACAAATGAGAGGCAAAAAAAAAAGAAGATCGTAAGAAGTTCAGTAATTGATCTAAGACCTCTGAATAGTATGTGGTTTAGTGAACAGAGAGTAAGAGAAAAGACACTGCCTTGGGACAAAATTTGTGGGGATTTCTTAATGATTCAGAGAGTATAGTACTGTGACAATTATTTTAAAAGATTAAAGAAAGAAGAGAAAGAAGAAAAAAGGAAGGAAGGAAGGTAGGGAGTTAGAAAAAATTGTCTACACAGCTACTGGTAATAAGGATAGTGCTCTACAGATTAAAATCTATCAGGGTTGATTTTCCTATCTTGTTACAAGATTGTTGCCTGATTACAAATTCTGAAGTGAGGACCTGTATTCCTAGAAGGCAGTTTGAAAACGACAGTATTTTCATTTTCTTGCCTTTCTAAGTGATATAACACATACAGTACCCATTGCAT
Source organism: Moschus berezovskii (assembly GCF_049115385.1). NCBI lineage: Eukaryota > Metazoa > Chordata > Mammalia > Artiodactyla > Moschidae > Moschus > Moschus berezovskii. The sequence goes on from NC_142470.1 coordinate 14,926,672, forward strand.
TAGTTTTCTCAAATTGGACTGTTTTTCTTTCCTTTTGATTTATTCACTTGTCACAAAGAAACTTTTACTGAAATACCATCATTTTCCTAATTGTCAGGGAGGATGACTTGAGTGCCCGAGACCAGGGAGAAGATATAAGCATGCAGTCTCGAGGACGGTTGATTCTCTCTTCTTGATTCACCAGCAAACAACCAATCTTCTTTGGGAGTGGAGTTAAAAATTCAAAGAAAAGAATGGATGAGGAAACTTTCCAAGGATTCCATTATATTTTCTTGGAGTGCTAATAAGCTAATTTTTCATCACGCTTTCCAATTGTTTTGTTTTCTTTTAATCTACTCTAGTTTTGGGGAACAATTTTCTGCAGTGAAAAGAAATAACAGCTTCAGAGTCAGCATCTGCAGGATCTGCCTGAAGTGTGTAGCCTTGGGAAAGGTGCGTCACATTTTGAACTTAGTTTCCTAGTGGCTCAGTGATAAAGAATCCACCTGTCAATGCAGGAAGCGCAAGAGACACAGATTCGATCTCTGTGTTGGAAAGATCCCCTGGAGGAGGCAATGGCAACACACTCCAGTATTCTTGCCTGGAAAATTCAATGGGCAGTGGAGATTGGCAGGCTACAGTCCATGGGGTTGTAAAAGAGTCAGACATGATTGACCTTCCCAAATGTAGAAGACAGATAATAACTTGAATTCCTTGTAAAGATGGTGTGATATGGCATTTGTGTGAATTTGATACAGGATTTGGGACATAACCTCTAGAGTAAATAAATGTTACTCCCATTCCTTTCTCAATATAACCGTGACTGTTCTCTGACAGAGCCCAATATTTACGTCTACACACCAGTTTTAAAATATGAGCCCATAATTACAATCTGGAGAAAAGTGCAAATGATCTTCAGTGAAATTAAGTTCATTAAATAAAAATGCCTGGTATTTTTAAGGTGCTGTATTTGGAACAACAGACAATAAATCTGAGTAAAGCATAATCTTTTTCCTTAAGTCATAAGCATTCTACTCAACTATTAAGGGAAGAGTTAAAAAATGACTGGGTTAGTTGGTAGGTTGGATCTCAGATAAGAGATAGATGGTCTAGATGGTAAAGAGCAACTTAAACTATTCAAGCATTGACTAGGAACATCAGGCATTCACAGACAGAAATATTACTGCTCTAAGAGTTATCAAAAACATTCATAAGAATAAAATAAAAAGTCTATTGATGAATTATTTGAAGGCAAGGTTAATATAGGCATCTTTCAATTTATTTGTGAACTGGAATCTGGAACAAAATTAAAATTAAATCTTTTTAGTATCCCATTTAAAGGCTTATCGGTAAAATAAATAAATAAATAAAGGCTTATTGGTAGTGTTCCTAACATTTGTAGCCTTTTGTGACTTTTCTGGGTTTATCACTGTAGAAGCTTTTTCTGTTGTAATAATTTGTGTAGTCATCTCCCATGGATGTATAACATATTTTTTTTCTCTTCACAGGAAGAGATTTTCTTTTTGGGATCTCAAATGCTGTGCTTTCCATAGAACTGGCATTAATATCACCAAGACCTGTCAGGAGCACGGCGGGACTCTTGAAAAGTGCAACACACAGTGGGCGTCAAAAGAAAAAATCAAATCTAAGACTAACCTGAAAAAGGATTAGCCTTTGAGCATAATTAAATGCCAACTAACATTAGATCAGATTAAAAAACACCTGCCCCCAAAAGGTTGAAAATTACTACGGATAGCTAAAGAATTAGATAACTTGGAAATCTAGAACGCAATTCTCATAATTAACTTAGAAGTATAGAAATACATCTTATATAATTGTTGTGACAAGAGAAATAATTTATTAACATGTAGAAGAGTCCCAACCTTGCAGAAAAAGAATGGTTAATTACGGGAATAATTAAGTTGGAGTGACTCAACTCTCCAGTCTTTACTGAATGGATCAGTTGCTTTCTCAAACGATTTCCTGTATGGTTTGCAGGAGGAAATAATTTTCATGACCTTAAGCCTAAACTGCTTTTGTGACAGCGTTTTTGTTTTAAGCTTATGATCCACTCTTTAAAGAAATGGCTCTTATTTAAGCCCATTCTGATGGGATAAGCAAAGTTGTGTTAAGCTAATTTATACATGCTGCAAACATCATTTCAGCACCTGAGCGCTTGCTGGTAAAAATTACTCTCTCCCTCTGAAGATTATTATAATAATCTTGGCTATCAGCATAGCTAGTGAATGTATTCAATGTGCCTTCCTTCCAATTCTCTGTAATCAACAGATTATCACTGGATTCCACCTCTGCTTCAGACAGGAAGAGATTTCTTTCTTTAGGGGCAAATGATTAAAATACCATAATCATCTCCAATTGTTATCATTATTTTAGATTGTTTTTCTGTGCATTACTTCAGGTTTATGAAATGCTAACTAGAGTCTATAACAACTCCATTACCCAGATGCCTGGCTGGTAGGGCAAAATGTAGTCTAATGGTGTCTCCAAATATTTAATTTATAACTCTTGTTAAAAATCACTGATAAACATCACTATCTTTGTTTCATCTTTTGCGATAGTTTTGAATATATTATTCATTGTTGTTTTAATCTTTTCATTAACAATAATATCTTGATCATGTTGGGGTCTGATTCTATTCTTTCTTTTTTTCTTTCTCATTTTTATTTATCATATGGTTTTGTCTCTGGGCTTCCCTGGTAGCTCAGACAGTAAAGAATCTGCCTGCAATGCAGGAGACCCAGGTTCTATCCCTGGGTCAGGAAGATGCCCTGGAGAATGGAATGGCAACCCTCTCCAATATTTTTGCCTGGAGAATCCCCATGGACAGAAGAGCCTGGCAGGCTACAGTCCATGGAGTTGCAAAGAGTCTGACACGAATGAGTGATTGACACTTTCCCTTTCTCTGCGTGCTTAGTTATTTCTAGTTATATTCTGGACAGCTACAGAAATTACAATGAAAAAGACTCTGATGATGATTATCTTCATATTTGACATTTTTCTAGAAATACATGTCTATTTCAAAAGAATCCCAAATTCTTGCCTGGTGCCTTCGCACTCCAGAAATGGCCTTTCTAGAAACCAAACCTAAATTCTCACCTTCTGTATATCCACAGTCAACACACACCCCTTCAAACTTTGTTGTGGATCATCTAGTTTTAACTCAATGCATCCTTCTAGGGTTTTTATCTTGCTTGTGTTTTGTGTTCGGGACTGTTTACCTGGAACATCATTGAATCCTGAGCACTGTGAGAGTTCAGGAAGTTTTGGTCTAAGGGTCAGAAGCTCCCAGTCCAGCCCTTTGGCTCTTGAGCAGTCTCAGGATTTAGTAAGCATCTTTAGTGGAAACCTGGTGGCTATCTGAAACTTTCCAGTATGTCATTCTAACCTGTGTGGTTGTCAGAACCCAGCTGGTTTCTCTTTTCTCTGGCAACAGCCTTTTCCTGGGCCCGGGCCCAGATCTCCAGCCATGCTCAGCTGGCAAACATCTGCCAGGGGGGAGAGATGGATGTCATGAGCTTGTCTCTGAAGGATCTCCTTCCTCTGAGTTTTCATCGTCCTCTAAATACCTTGAAAATGTGATCTTTTAAAATATAATTTACCACCTTTTTCTGTATCAGCAGGAGCATTTGCCTACTCTGACCTACGACACGCAACCGGAAAACACGCTACGTCATTTCTACGTCAATTCTACGTCATTATTTTTAAAGTATGTGTGCTCAGTCACTCAGTCCTGGCTGACTCTTTGCTTCCCCTGGACTGTAGCCTTCCAGCCTCCTCTGTCCATGGAATTTCCTAGGCAAGAATACTGGAGTGAGGTACTGTTTCCTACTCTAGGGGATCTTTCTGACCCAGGGATAGAACCCATGTTTCTTGTCTCTCCTGCATTGGCAGGTGGATTCTTTACCATGAGCACCACCTGGGAAGCCCTTGAGATATGAAAAATCATCCAGGGGAAATTGTGCAGGGAAAGATGACCAAGTGGGTAAAAGTGATTTATTTGAGGAAATTTAAGAACTTCCTGGAGGCATTCATGGCGTTGTCTGTGAGTTGAGGTAATCCAGGAATACTTGGTACCTGCCTGAAAATAATTGAAAGATTTCCATGTGGCAGAGAGGTTAGATATTTTATGTATGGCTTCAGATGATGAGACAATGCTAGAAGGAGATGGACTTCAGATCTAAGTAGGCAGGATTTTCTCTGAAATCTCAGATCTATGGGAAAACACAACGTGCCATCTCTGGAGAGGATGCATGTTCTCCTACTGGGGCTCTATAAGCAGAGGTTAGGGTTTGTCTGGAAAGTGTGAAGAGTACATTGGGTTGGTTGGACACTCATGATTCCTTTGGATTTTGTGATTCTATGAATTCCTTCTGTGTCCTCTCCTGTAACATGAGTAATTTGTGCTCACCCAGCAGTGATCACAGAGCATCCCAGGTTGCTCAGTGGTAAAGAATTTGTCTGCAATGTGGGTTCCACCCTTGGGTTGGCAAGATCCCTTGGAGAAGAAAATGGCAACCCACTCCAGTATTCTTGCCTGGAGAATCCCAAGGACAGAGGAGCCTGGTGGGCTACAGTCCATGGGGTTGCAAACAGTCAGATAAGACTTAGTGGCTAAATAACAATAACAATTAACAACAGCAATTATCATAGTTATTAGAGGTACTGCATGGCTTACAGATATTTTCTTCTGGGCTCGAATACCTTTGGTTTCAGTTATTTATCTCAAAGCTATTAGTTCTTTCTCCTGATGAATGAATCCTGTAGTGATATCTCTGTCTAGATCTCAAATTAAAAAGAATTATCACTGCTGAACCTAAGTTGATACTAATACATTATGAACATTCTTCTTATTATATAAAAACATGCTTTTAGAATCAATGTCCACTCTTGATAGTTAAGCACCTATTCAGAGAAGAGAAAAGTGGTGATATATTTCCATACCAGCTAAAGTCCTTGATGCAGCAATTATGCTATTTTCCAGAGTAGGCTGTCAGATCTATTATAATTACTACATTCTACATTCAGATTTCATCATTTTCAGAATAACTTATGCCTGGAAAAATTGCTCACTGGTTGAATTTTAGAATAATAGATATGTATCCTCTATGTAGATATAAGAGCTAATGTTTGCAATATATTTAATTGCAACCTCCATTAAGGTTTTGTTCAACAAATTCATTTACTAAATCTGTAAAAGCAATAATAACAACAATAGCACTAATAAGTTTAACAACTGTAGCTTTTACTCTTCAAGGTTTTCTCATGTGTAAGATTAGGTCATTATCACGTAAGTCTCTGAGTCAGGCAGGGCAATCAATAAAATTCCAATTTCAGAAATGAAAAACTGAGGTCCCAAATTGTTAATAGATTTTTAAAATATCTCACAGCTGGGAGAACACTGGTATTAACATTTAGGCTCCTTTACCCCCAGTCATTCTGTCTGCTAATAAAAGTAATAAAATTCTGCAAATCTTATGCCAAAACAGAAGCCTTTGGGACTGAATTAGTTTACTGTGGATTGACCCCACGCAGGTGACCCACCTCCTTTTGGCTGTAAATAAGCAACCCGAGACATCTTTCAAACTCACCTTAAAGAGGCAGAGGTCTTGAGTGACTTGCTCTCAAAGAGGATTCTCATATCTGCCAGTGAAGGAGGCTTGACTAGAAACAAATAGAAGTGAACTCAGCTGGATGCCTCTGTTTATTCACTTCTGTTGCAGTGGAAATATTGTTGTTTTTTTAATGACCAATGAAAGACCATTTTACTCCCTTTCTGGAAAATCTGGCTTCTGGGATGTTACAACCCAAATGTGAATATTCTCTCCAAATAAAATAATGGAATATGCTTTCCACATAGTCTAGGCCTTGGCTATCATCTCACGTGTACAATCCTTTTTGACCTCATGGACTGTAGCCCACCAGGCTCTTCGGCCCATGGGATTCCCCAGCAAGAATACTGGCATGGGTTTCCACTTCCTTCTGCAGGGGATCTTCCTGATCCAGGGATTGAAGCTGAATATTTTGCATTGACAGGTGGATTCTTTCCCACTGAGCCACCAGGAAACTGGATTTGTGACCCTTCATAACTGATGGATATGATGCATGTTTTTGGAAGCACTGCCCGGAGCTAGGCTCTAGGGGTGCATTGGAGAGGATGGGGCACTTCCCAAGGTCTTAGAGACTGATATAGAAGGCAGTTGGGTACCTGTACCAGGAAATCACAATAGGAGAGCAAATTCAGAAGGATACTCTAGATGAAAGATGCTACTGCCATAACACTATAAACAAAAGATGTTGCGGACACCAAGCCAGTAGCCACTGCAGCCACCTCCAGTTGTGAACCCCAGGGACTCAGGTTAGCGAAAACAGGACACTGGCCCCAAAGAGTGAGGTGTAGATCAGAGGAATGGTGTCAGTGAGCCCAGACTCTTGCCTAGTCTCATATGCAGAAAAGTGCTAAATTCCTTGAGATGTCTGATTTTCTTTGATTAACAGAAATAGTAACCAAACATAATTATTTTATTTTCAAACTATTTTTTTTCTTTTCATATCAATGGAATTTATATCCTTTAAAAAATTATTGGAGTATAGTTGATTTACAGTGTTGTGTCAGTTTCAGGTGTACAGCAAAGTGAATCAATTATATCAGTTTACATTCGCTTTTCTTGAGATTCTTTTCCTGTAGAGGTCATTACAGAGTACTGAGGAGAGGTCGTGTCTATAAAATAGGTTCTTATTAGTTTCCTATTTTATATACATGCATGCGTGTGTGCTAAGTCGCTTCAGTTGTGTCCGACTCTGTGACAGCCCATGAGGCTCCTCTGTCCATGGGATTCTCCAGGCAAGAATACTGGACTGGGCTGCCATGCCCTCCTGCAGGGGATCTTCCCGACCCAGAGATCGAACCCATGTCTCTTATGTCTCCTGCATTGGTAGGTGGGTTCTTGACACTAGCACCACCTGGGAAGCCTGCTTTATATACAGTAGTGTGTATATGCGGAGAAGGCAATGGCACCCCACTCCAGTACTCTTGCCTGGAAAATCCCATGGACGGAGGAGCCTGGTGGGCTGCAGTCCATGGGGTCGCTAAGGTTCGGACACGGCTGAGCGACTTCACTTTCACTTTTCACTTTCACACATTGGAGAAGGAAATGGCAACCCACTCCAGTGTTCTTGCCTGGAGAATCCCAGGAACGGAGGAGCCTGGTGGGCTGCCGTCTATGGGGTCACACAGAGTTGGACACGACTGAAGTGACTTAGCAGCAGCAGCAGCAGTGTGTATATGTCAGTCCCAGTCTCCCAATTCATCCCTTGCTACCATATCCCCTGGTAAACATAAGTCTGTTTTTTGCAAAAATTCCTATATATCCTGACTCATTCCTTACCTCTTCAGAGCTATCTGAGAGGCTGCCTCCAGGCTTAAGTCCTCTGTATTGTTCACCAAATAGCGCATACTTATTAAATTTTAGATTGTGTCCTTTTTTGTTCAGTCAACAGTACTTAGATGAGGTGGTAGAAACTTAGGGAATAGAAATAGTACCTGAGTTGGGACTATAGGGTCAACCTGTTTGCTAAGAGGAGAGGTTGCCAGGGGAAGCAAGGTCAACAAAGGTCAAGGTCAGAGGGCAGATTCATCCTGACAATTACGGCCATTGTCAGCGGTCAGCTAATCTCTTTATTTGCTGTTCAGTCACTCAGTCGTGTCAACTCTTTGCGACCCCATGGGCTGCAGCATGCCAGGCTTCCTTGTCCGTTGCCATCTCCCGGAGTTTACTCAAACTCATGTCCTTTGAGTTGGTGATGCCATCCAACCATCTCACCTCTGTTGTTCCCTTCTCCTGCCTTCAATCTTTCCCAGCATCAGGGCCTTTTCCAATGAGTCAGTTCTTCACATCAGGTGGTCAAAGTACTAGAGTTTCAGCTTTAACATCAGTCCTTCCAATGAATATTTAGGACTGATCTCCTTTAGGATGGACGGGTTGGATCTCCTTGCTGTCCAAGGGACTCTCAAGAGTCTTCTCCAACACCACAGTTCAAAAACATCAGTTCTTTGTTGTTCAGCCTTCTTTATGGTCCAGCTCTCACTTCCACACATGGCTAGTGGAAAAACCATAGCTTTGACTAGATGGACGGCAAAGTAATGTCTCTGCTTTTTAATACACTGTCTAAGTTTGTCATAGCTTTTCTTCCAAAGAGAAAGTGTCTTTTAATCTTGTGGCTGCAGTCACCATCTGCAGTGATTTTGATCTTATTTGTAGATCTTATTTTGTTTCCACGTGAGCTATGCCTAGTTGTTATCTCAATCATAAAGGATAGTGTGAACTTTAGAATAATTCATATCCGTAGCACAGCTGATAAAGTTATCAGTAGTAATAAGTAGTTATCAGTGTAATTTCTCCATTGTCCCTACAAAACGACCAAATCTGAAGTTTTCCCAATTATATTTATTTCCCAGCTTTTGTGGAATGTGCATATGCAAGAGGACCAATAAATAACTAGGGATGACATGTTTAACTTTGAAAAAAGAGGGGGAAAAGCATCATCTTTCAAAGAGGAATTTTCATTCTGAGTTCTCAGAATAAAAACAGAAGTAGATCACGTAGCACTTGTTTCAAGTCAAAAAAGATAAATAACTCGTTTCTCACCAGGAGACTTGGGCAAACGGTGCAGAAAAGAGATGTCAAAACGATGTAATTGACACCACGGCACTGATGGGCCTCATGTACGAGGCTGGTTGTGATGTGTCCGGGAAAAGAATCAAACACAAGGTCAGGAACAAGAATTCTTAATATCCTCAAGGCCAATACATGGGTACCTATTTCCTATAGGAACAAACCCAGAAGCAGATGGGGAGGGGTAGCTGTTTTGGAACCAGCTGCATGATACACAGCCAGATGGAATGAAGGAGCAGTGGTTAAATTTGAAACATCAAGGCACCTTTGGTGGTTTCGACCTTGACTGCAACACACAGAGAGATGATCAGAGGCACCATTTTAGCTGCTATAAAATAGCATTAGGCAAAGAAGTAAATATTGGTGTTAGCTCAGGCCTTCACAAAACCAGGCGTTCAAGGACAGGCCACATATCCATCTTGTAGAAGCTGGGTCTGTCAAATACCAATTGAAAGTAATTTGTAAAATTCCCTTTAGTCTTAATTAAAACACTTGGCTATGTTTTGATACATCATTGTTCTTATAGTGATTTTTTTTTTCTTCTAGGCCTTTAAAAAATATAAGTCAACTTACAGATACAGAGAACAGACTTGTGGCTGCAAGGGGAAGGGGGAGTGAGAAAAGAATGGACTGGGAGTTTGGGGTTAACAGATGCAAACTATTATATATAGGATGGATAAACAGCAAAGTACCACTGTGCAGCACAGGGAACTATATTTGATATCCTTTGATAATACATAAAGGAAAAGAATATGAAAAAGAATACATATATATGTATGACTGAGTCACTCTGCTGTGCAGCAAAGATCAGCACAACATTGTAAATCCACTAAACTTCAATGAAATTTAAAAAATAATACTTGCCAGTTCTTCACAGAACAATTTGACACACACTTTGTAAAGCAATTAATACCGACTCACAGGTGTTTCAAAAATATTTTGTAATAACTATTTTTTCAGTTTTGTTGCCTGAAACCAAAAGTCAGCCTGCGGGTGACACCGACTTCTTTGTGTTCCCATGTTCTGGACCACATTCCAGAGCAGAGGGATTAAGTAGGACAACTGGGCTAAGTTTGAACAAGTACTTATTTTAATTACATAGGATGAGGCGAAGCTAACTTTTCACTGAGCAGATGGTTGTTTGGTAAAGATTTCAGAAAAAAATGATACATTCTACAATTTTTTACCTACACTGAAGCTATTGAGTTCTCCTCGAGTTGGAAGTAATTAAACTAACTTTATTTTTCTCTATATGAGAAACATTCTACAAATTTATGGAGCTACTTATAAATTGTTTCATGTCTTTGTGGAATTTAGAAATTCTATGCATGTCTTTTTTTCCCTTTGTATTCTAAACTGGAATGAAATCTAAGGCCACATGCCCTTACAGCTGGGTCTTACAGCATTCAGACTCAATAAATATCTGTTGATTTGAAAGAAATGTAAGCTTTCTGCTCTGACTTAGATGCAAGGCCAATCAAGATGAAATGCTGGTCATTTAAAAAATAGGTTTTGATAAACATTTGGGTCTTGACATTTTATTTTCTGAAGAAGAAATCTTTGAGATCCTGGGTGGTTTCAAACCTTTTCTGTTGAGTGTGAGATTTCTGGTTGAAATCCACCCAAATGGATGAAAGGAGAGAGACTTGGAGTGTGCAGGGGGAACCCCAGGGTGCTGAGTAGGGGGTGAACCTCAAGGGTGACTCCTTTATCTACTTCTTACCCCTTATTTCACAAACCAGGATATGAAAGTCAGAGCAGAAGCCCCTTCTCCTGTGAACCCCCAGTTCTGTTGGGGTTTCAGTACCTTTCTGCTCAGCTATGCCACTAGGACCTGGGTATCCTGACCCCCCGTGACCCAGATGCTCTCTTGTGCCTAGTGTGGATTCTTAACATGTCCTCACTTTTCGAATCCACACCAGGAATCGCTACTCCTTTAGAGGTGGTTGGCTATAATATTTAAATAGTGAAAGTTCAGCAACAGGAGAAAGCACCATCAGGTCAGTCCAGTTCAGTTCAGTTGCTCAGTCATGTCTGACTCTTTGCGACCCCATGGACTGCAGGACACCAGCCTTCCCTGTCCATTGCCAACTCCTGGAGTTTACTCAAACTCATGTCCATTGAGTTGGTGATGCCATCCAACCATGTCATCCTCAGTCATCCCCTTCTCCTCCTGTCTTCAATTTTTCCCAGCATCAGGGTCTTCTCAAATGAGTTAGCTCTTCGCATCAGGTGGCCAAGGTATTGGAGTTTCAGCTTCAACATCAGTCTTTCCAATGAACATTCAGGACTGATTTCCTTTAGGATGGACTTTTTGGATCTCCTTGCAGTCCAAGAGAGTCTCAAGAGTCTTCTCCAACACCACAGTTCAAAAGCATCAATTCTTCTGCACTCAGCTTTCTTTATAGTCCAACTCTCACATCCATACATGATCACTGGAAAAACCATAGCTTTAACTAGATGGACATTTGTTGCCAAAGTAATGTCTCTGCTTTTTAGTATGCTGTCTAGGTTGGTCATAACTTTTCTTCCAAGGAGTAAGTGTCTTTTAATTTCATGGCTACAGTTACCATCTGCAGTGATTTTGGAGCCCCCCAAAATAAAGTCTTAAAGTACTATGGTGAATGGGAATTCCACTATTCTCTAGATATATGATATTAAGAAGAGTTTTGTAGAAATAGCAGCAATTAGAAAAATGTCTTGCTTGACTTCTGGCATGATGTCATGAGCATTCTCTTCCCATCACATGCTGTAATTCCCACCCCCCCACACACTTGCTCTAAAGTCACTCAAGTCTCTCATCCAAGAAACAAGGAAGCTGACGTTACCATCTGAGCCTGGCTCTGCATTGGGCGCATTCATACACATGCTATCTGATCTAATGTTGTCTGCAAGCCTGTGGAGATACCTGTACTGCTCATTTCGGTTTTGCACCCTAAGATTTGCCCTTTGCCTGCCCCAGTGACCCCTGCCCTTTGTCCCAGGAGGGTGACCTTTGTGAAGTGTATCATGCAGACCCCCTGGACTAGTCAAATACTGTAGATTTTTCTTAAGGAAGGTCCCTAGCACACAGTCGGCTCTGGCTCCACCAGGAGCCTTGTGTACCCACCTTGAATGTAGATACCACTATCCTATCATTGTTCATCAGAGATAGCAGAGCTGGGAGTCACAGTTTGGTTTTTATGCTGAAGTTGGTCATTTTTCTAGTATGATACTCAACCTTTCTATCTTGGGTTGGGTCCCTTCAGAAGTAGACTCTGAAACAAGGGTTCAAGAACAACACTTAAATTGGAAGGCCACCCTAGGAAGGGAATGAAGTCAAGGGAGCAGGTTGTGGCTGTGGACGGGAGGACTCAGTCCTGCTCCGGAGCCTGTAGGACAGTGTGGACCATCCCTGAGAGCTCTCCTACCCCAGGATTGATGTGGCCGCCATACTGACCACCAGCCACCCTTACTCATCTGCCAATGGTGACTGCTCTCAGGACACTGATCTCCAAGCCTTTACAGACTGCCCATCTTGGATCAAGCAGATGCCCTCGGCCCACACAGCCCTGGGCAGGTGGAATCACAGATCTGCCTCTGATGGGGTGAGAGCCAGGGAAGATGGGCAAAGCAATTCCCCAAGATGGTGCCTGTCCTTTGTTTATTTTTATTTTTCACTTTAGTCCTACAGTGAACTATAATCAGACTTGTTTTACATAGCAGTTTTCACTTGACAAAGAATTATCATAAACCAGATGTTTTTACACTAGAAAGACCTTATTTCAGTCTTCAGACAATCTTTGTGAGTCTTTTTTTTTTTTTTTTACTGTATTTTGTTGGTTCATTTCTTATATACAGTCAAATTGAATTTAGATGATGATACCCATTTAAGAACTCTACCGCAAAATATAATCACAGTTCACAAGAACAGAGATATTGGATGCAGGTAAGCCCAGGGTGCAAATAATCAATATTTTCTTGTTGCAAAATGAAGAGAAAATTGCGTGGCCCTAGCCTTCAGGAGCTGTCAGGCTTCTGTATTCTTCACACACTTTGCTATTAACTCATTTTCATGACTTTGGAAACATCACTGTAGCCAATATCTATGCCATTTGAGATAAATAGATGTATTTTATCTGCAATATAATTTCCAATATGTTGTGTTTGAATTACTTTTGAGTCCATCAAGACAGGCATCATTTGTAATCAGGAACATACAACTATTTGATAACCTGTTACTTTAAGATAAATATTATAATATCTGAAAAGAAGCACAATTACCTGCTGGGAAATTGATTTTTTTTTAAAACTGATTCAACAGAGACTAAGTGAGCTGTTCTCTTAAGTTGGTAAGATAACCATTTGAGCATCTGCATGTGTTTACAATAGGTTGGTAACTATTTTTCTAGTTATTTGAAAAAGTAACATAGATATTCACTGGTTGAAATACTTCCTTCAACCTTTAAAGAAAATAAGTGACTTCCATATGATAACATCTAGGACCCATGGTTTGGAAAGCTAATGAATAAAGCGCTTTCTTGGTCAAAAGCCTTGTATCTGGATCTTCACAGAGAATTTTCATGTGCATGTAGTCATGTTCTTTTGTTCATGTTTGACTCTTCATGAAAGAGTCAAGATGGCTTGTGCCTAAGGTAGGAGAAATAAAATAGCCTGAAAACGTCTAAAAAATTTTAAAATGACTTAAGTGGAAAGGACCATCATGATTCATCATGCTGGATGGAGAGCTCCTCCCTAATTTACTCTATTCGTGCTCATTCATTTGCAAAGAAGGGTGAGGTGTACATTAATAATCAGAGGGTGGGCGGAGAATGCCATTCAAATACCGCTTCTTCAACTTCACGGAGAGGGCAGTTTGCTAGTATGTGTCATTATATCGCTTTTGGAGATGAGTCTATTACTTACGGAAAACAGACCTTTGTCTGGGGTTGTCCTGTTTTGTCTTTGAAAGTAGGAAAGTATCTTGGTGCTTTTGTGCCCTCAGAAGGGTGCTTGGACCTAACAGGTTCTCAAAATACTTGTTAGATAAGTGAATAAATTATTATTAAAATATAATGAAACATGGTAGTCAGAAATGGTTTCAAACCCTGAATGAAGGATAACACATCAGTCTAAAAGACATGCAGAATCCTAATGAGTGAAAATGCAATACACGACACAGTTAAGGGACTTAAGCAAATGACAGTGCCGAAATCACCATGTGGGTGGGTGAATTTCTGATGGCTGACTTTAATTTTAATCCCCTTCCTCACTTTGAATCTAACAGAGTCTCACAAATAAAACTAATGGTTGGATATGAACCTTGGATATGTTTAATGAAACATTCGGGTTTTACTGAACAGGGATAATTTTCTTTAAATTTAAATGTGTTATACTACAGTTATGTGAAACAGTGATCCAGTAACTTATCTATCTTGGTTGCTAATTATAAGCCAACTGGGGCCTGTGATCTCACCAAGACAATTGCTTTTACAAGGTGTTGGTTTCGGTCAGTGTAAATGTCAGCTAGGAGGGTTCATGACCCACACTTGATTTTTTTCCTGGGAGGACATGTATTTTATTTATTTTCCTTTACTTCCTTTTTCTTTTCTTTTTTATTGGAGTACAATTGCTTTACAATGTAGTGTTATTAATAATTTCTGCTGTACAGAAAAGTGAATCAGCCACACATGTAGATACATCTCCTTTTGCTTGGATTTCCTTCCCATTTAGGTCACCACAAAATACTGAGCAGAGTTCCTTGGGCTGTACAGTCAGTTCTCATTAGTTATCGGCTTTATACACAGTAGTGTATGTGTGCCAATCTCAATCTCCCAAGCCATCATACCCCCATAACCCCTTAGTGTCCAGATCTTTCCACACTCGATTTTACAGCAAGCATTTTTGTTAGTTTTTCAGGTCCATGCATACCCCTCATCAATAACCTAGATAAGGTTTATACAGATGAGATTCATTTCACATGGGGTTTTCAAGAACCAGCCCATCAGAGAATATCACTCTGCATTCACGAGTTCATTGTTTTGCAAGAGAGAGGCATGTGGACACATAAAGGGCCAGTCATAGATAAGCACATATTTGCAAGGGCAATATTTATCTTAATATTTAGAGAAATCAGAGTAACCTGCTCATTTAAAGTCAGCGAACATTTTCTGAACAATCTGCCTAATATTTTTATGCTGCCTTGCTTGTGTGTATGTGTTCACCTGTCCAAGGTTATGTAAAAGGAGTTACATATTCTCTTTTTTATCACATCAAGATCATATTGAGTAAGGAGCATAAGGGAGGGACACGGATGCAAGCTGGGGTCACCCTGACCCTGAGTATTTGAGTCAGAATGTCACATTCATCCAGTTGTCCCCAAATATTTGCTCTCTTCTCTGTCAACATGTAATCTTTCTGTAGTGAGGACAGGAGAACAAAAAGGTTCTGTTTTCTATCACATTCCGTCAACCTTTAGTGACATTGTCAATGTTAAGAACAATTATATGTGTTTAAAGGTTTAGAAAGTCTGAAATGTTTTAAAAAGCAAAACACTAGGTGTTTTATGTCAGTGCTCTGGATTCTAACCTGTAATTCCCTCCCCTTCTTTGTGAGGCAGAATTCCATTGTGCAAGCCTGTAGCAAGCTTGTCAATAAATCAAGTGAAGATTATACGGATTTAAAAGTCTTCATGGAAACACAGAAAAATAACTGACTGTTTTAGAACTTTAAAACCAAATGACAGTGCATGCTTTGCTTGCACTCTGTACAAATAAGTCATAATTTGATTTGTATTTACTTTTCCAAATTAGTAGAATCTGCTAGAATTGTCAACATTTCATCTTAGTTTTCTAAGGTGTCCGAGTTCTGGCTTAGAAGAATTTATTATCTAAACCCTGAGATGGTATGCTGACAAGGAGTTTTAGTCTACAGTATTCTACACAATTTAAAAAGAAATGTCTTCTTAGGGTTTATAGCACAATTCATCGACCTATTTTCATTCCAAATTTTATCTTTTCTTGCTTGGTATCATGTTTAAACTACTTCTTCCCTGTGTACAAAATATTTTAACTTTTATATAGTAAATTGCAATTGTCTTTCAGTAAATATTAATACATCACTGTGGGCTCCCCTGGTGGCACTAGTGCAAAAGAATCTGCCTGCAATGCAGGAGACATAGAGATACGGGTTTGATCCCTGGGTCGGGAAGATCCCCTGGAGAAGGGCATGGCAGCCCACTCCAGTATTCTTGCCTGGAGAATCCCATGGACAGAGGAGCTGGCAGGCTTCATGGGGTTACAAAGAGTCGGGCATGACTCAAGCAACATAGTACACATATGGGCACTAGGGAGAAATCAATGTAATAACTTTTTGGTTCAAAACTACGCAGAGTCCTGCTCTTACAGACATGCTTTTAAATTGGCATTTCAAGTGGAGGAAACTGTGTATTAGAAATGAAGAACAAAACCCACATCAAGAGGACGGGAGAGTGCTCTCAATTTTGGCTGACACTTTAACCCAAGATCACCGTTCTGTGTCCTGAGTCCCTGTGGGTATTGGTATCTACTTTACCACCACTCTCCACTCTTTCCAAATGACAGTTAAAAAGTTACATCTATTATCTAACTTCTCCAAAAAAATTAGAAATGAATTTGCATTTTAGAAATAGATCCAGTGGGAATTTGGTAAATGCTCATTTTTCCAGGTGATAAATAGAAAAACATAATACAATATATTCTAAGATATACTTAATCCCTTTATTTTGAATGGCCAACTTGTGATTAATTAATCAGCCAAACTTGAGGGAATAATTCTGTCTATGACTTCAGTCTTAGTTCTGGTATCAGATTTCTTTCCTTCCTTTGGTCTCTGTGTTCCTATGTCAAGAATTTTTGTTGTAATTTTTATACAGACTTTTTTTAGTGGTCGCTCTAGGTGTTAATAATAACTTTTACATATAAAACATTGTAATTTTCTGATGTTGACATTTTATCATCTTTGGAGAATGTAGATGTCTTTCTACATTCCTTTACTCACCTCCATTTATAATATTATTGCCTTAAATAATTTCTCTACATACTTTGAAAGCCAAATCAGACAACGTTATATTTTGTCTAACTTTCAAACACAATTTAGAAAATTCAAGAGGAGAAGAAACATTTATTGCATTTACTCATATTTTTACTTACTTAAGTCTGTTTTTATTCTTGATATTTCTAGATTTCTTCTATTATTTGCTTTCTCTTTGGTGAACTTCCTTTATCCATCTTTGAAGATAAGTCTGCTATTGAAAAATCTCTTAGCTTTTCTTCATCTGAGAGGGCCTGGATTTATTCTTCATTTCTGTAGAATACTTTTGTGTGATGTGGAATTCTGGGTTACAGTTCTTTTTTTTCTTAAACCACTTGAAAAACATTGTGCACTTTCTTCTGGCTTCCATAATTTCTCACAAAAAGCTGCTTAAATTTAAATTGTACTAACTCTTGTAAGTAAGGTGCTCTTCCTTATTCACTGTATTCTAGCTATTTTTCCTTTGCTGTTTAGATTTCAAGTGTTTTGGAGAAGGAACAAGATGGCGGAGGAATAGGACGGCGAGACCACTCTCTCCCCCACAAATTCATCAAAAGAACATTTGAACGCGGAGTAAAGTCCACAAAACAACTTCTGAATGCTGGCAGAGGACGTCAGGCACCCAGAAAAGCAGCCCATTGTCTTCGAAAGGAGGTAGGAAAAAACATAAAAGATAAAAAGCGAGACAAAAGAAGTAAGGACGGAGCTCCGTCCCGGGAAGGGAGGCTTTAAAAAGAGAGAACTTTCCAAACACCAGGAAACACTCTCACTGGCGAATCTGTGGAGAGCCTTGGAAGCTCAGAGGGCCACATAACCCTCTTTTTTTTTTAAGATTTTTTAAAACCCACAGATTACCCGCCAAACGGTAACTCCCAGCGGAGAAGCAGCGCAGACGCCTGCATATGCCATTAGCAAGCGGGGGCTGGGCAGGGAGGAGCCGGCTGAACTGCTTAGAGAGAGGACTGGGCTTGAATGCCGTGAGAACAATTTGAGAGAACTGGGGAGAGCAAAGCAGACTGTGGGATAGCGTCCCCACGAAAACGGGGAAAGCTCTAACCTACGACTCGGCCAGCCCCGCTCACAGAATAAAGGACTGAGCAGAGTGAGCTGGCTGCGGCTGGCCCATCCCCCATCCCCCGCCGAGACAGGCAGGGAGTGCAGCCAGAGCCGGAGCGGGCAACCGCGGCCCCAGAAAGGCATCTGATACAAACTGCAGACAGGCTTGTTGCTATTCAGGACTTCTTGGGCTTGGGCTGGTCGATATCCCCCTGAGAAGGTGCGCCAGTTGTACACCCAGAAAACTGAGTGGCGGGGACTGGGGAGGCGACAAGTTGCAGAGACCGCGCTCGCCAAACACCTGGTCCCCTGAGCTGCTCGGACCGGGGAAGGCACAAAACACAGGCCCAACCAAGTCTGCGCCTTTGTGGAGTTCTTGAGAACCTGAACTTGAGCCGCTCAGACCTGGGAAGTGCATACAACCAGGCGCCGGCCTCAGACAGCTCCCGGCAGAGCAACCTAGAGCCTGTGCAGTATAGACTGGGACAGCACACGCGCTGTGAGCGGGGGCAAACCCAGTGTGGCCGAGACACTGCGAGCACTCCCCACAGATGCCAGAGATATTCGACTGCAGCGTTCCTCCCTTCCCAGAACAGGACTGAACAACTGAGCCTTAAAAAGTGTCCACCCACCCCCTAGTATCAGGGCGGAAATTAGACACTGAAGAGACCAGCAAACAGAAGCTAAAACAGAGGGAACCACCTTGGAAATGACAGACAGAGACGTCTAGAGGCTACTCCAAGAATAAGACCAAAAACCAGAGGCAAGAGGCTTAAGGCCAAATCCTGAGAACACCAGAGAACTCCTGAACTCCAGGGAACATTAATCGATAGGAGCTCATCAAACGTCTCCATACCTACACTAAAACCAAGCACCACCGAAGGGTCAACAAGTTCCAGAGCAAGACATACCACGCAAATTCTCCAGTAACACAGGAAACTAGCCCTGAGCTTCAATATACAGGCTGCCCTAAGTCACTCCAAACCCACTGACATCTCATAACTCATTACTGGACACTTCATTGCACTCCAGAGAGAACAAATCCAGCTGCACCCACCAGAACACCGATACAAGCTTCCATAACCAGGGAACTTTGACAAGTCACCTGTCCAACCCCACACACAGAGAGGAAACTACATAATAAAGAGATCTCCACAAACGGCCAGAAGAGGGAAAGGCCACCCCAAGCAAAGCATTATAAGCAAGATGAAGAGGCAGAGAAATACCCAGCAAGTAAAGGAACAAGATAAATGCCCACCAACACAAACAAAAGAGGAAGATATAGGGAATCTACCTGATAAAGAATTTCGAATTTTGGTGGTGAAAATGATTCAAAATCTTGAAAGCAAAATGGAGTTACAGATAAATAACCTGGAGAAAAGGATTGAGAAGATGGAAGAAAGGTTTAAGAAGGACTTAGAGGAAATAAAAAAGAGTCATATACAATGAATAATGCAATAGATGAGATCAGAAACACTCTGGAGGGAACAAACAGTAGAATAACAGAGGCAGAAGACAGGATAAGCGAGCTAGAAGATAGAATTGTAGAAATAAATGAAACAGAGAGGAAAAAAGAAAAACAAATTAAAAGAAATGAGAACAATATTAGAGACCTCTGGGACAATGTTAAATGCTCCAACATTCGAATCATAGGAGTCCCAGAAGAAGAAGACAAAAAGAAAGACCATGAAAGAATACTTGAGGAGATAATAGCTGAAAACTTCCCTAAAATAGGGAAAGAAATAATCACCCAAGTCCAAGAAACCCAGAGAGTCCCCAGCAGGATAAACCCAAGGCGAAATACTCCAAGACACATATTAATCAAATTAACAAAGATCAAACACAAAGAACAAATATTAAAAGCAGCAAGGGAAAAACAGCAAATAACACACAAGGGGATTCCCATAAGGATAACAGCTGATCTTTCAACAGAAACTCTTCAGGCCAGAAGGGAGTGGCAAGACATACTTAAAGTGATGAAAGAAAATAACCTACAGCCCAGACTACTGTACCCAGCAAGGATCTCATTCAAATATGAAGGAGAAATCAAAAGCTTTACAGACAAGCAAAAGCTGAGAGAATTCAGCATTACCAAACCAGCTCTCCAACAAATGCTAAAGGATCTTTTCTAGACAGGAAACACAGAAAGGGTGTATAAACTCGAACCCAAGGCAATAAAGAAAATGGCTACGGGATCGTACTTATCAATAATTACCTTAAACGTAAATGGGTTGAATGCCCCAACCAAAAGACAAAGGCTGGCTGAATGGATACAAAAACAAGACCCCCATATATGTTGTCTGCAAGAGACCCACCTCAAAACGAGGGACACATACAGACTGAAAGTGAAGGGCTGGAAAAAGATATTCCATGCAAATAGAGACCAAAAGAAAGCAGGAGTAGCAATACTCATATCAGATAAAATAGACTTTAAAACAAAGGCTGTGAAAAGTGACAAAGAAGGAAACTACATAATGATCAAAGGATCAATCCAAGATGAAGATATAACAATTATAAATATTTATGCACCCAACATAGGAGCACCGCAATATGTAAGACAATTACTAACAAGTATGAAAGGGGAAATTAACAATAACACAATAATAGTGGGAGATTTTAATACCCCACTTACATCTATGGATAGATCAACTAAACAGAAAATTAACAAGGAAACACAAACTTTAAATGATACAATAGACCAGTTAGACCTAATAGATATCTATAGGACATTTCACCCCAAAACAATGAATTTCACCTTTTTCTCAAGTGCACACGGAATCTTTTCCAGGATAGATCACATCCTGGGCCATAAATCTAGCCTTGGTAAATTCAAAAAAGTTGAAATCATTCCATGCATCTTTTCTGACCACAATGCAGTAAGATTAGATCTCAATTGTGGGAGAAAAACTATTAAAAATGCCAACATATGGAGGCTGAACAACACGCTGCTGAACAACGAACAAATCATAGAAGAAATCAAAAGAGAAATCAAAATATGCATAGAAATGAATGAAAATGAAAACGCAACAACCCAAAACCTCTGGGACACTGTAAAAGCAGTGCTAAGGGGGACGTTCATAGCAATACAGGCACACATCAAGAAACAAGAAAAAAGTCAACTAAATAACCTAACTCTACATCTAAAGCAACTAGAAAAGGAAGAAATGAAGAACCCCAGAGTTAGTAGAAGGAAAGAAATCATAAAAATTAGGGCAGAGATAAATGCAAAAGAAACAAAAGAGACCATAGCAAAAATCAACAAAGCCAAAAGCTGGTTCTTTGAGAAGGTAAATAAAATTGACAAACCACTAGCCAGACTTATCAAGAAACAAAGGGAGAAGAACCAAATCAATAAAATTAGAAATGAAAATGGAGAGATCACAACTGACAACACAGAAATACAAAGGATTATTAGAGAATACTATCAGCAATTATATGGCAATAAAATGAATAACCTGGAAGAAATGGACAAATTCCTAGAAAAGTACAACTTTCCAAAACTGAACCAGGAAGAAATAGAAAATCTGAACAGACCCATCACAAGCACGGAACTAGAGGCTGTAATCAAGAATCTTCCAGCAAACAAAAGCCCAGGTCCAGATGGCTTCACAGCCGAATTCTACCAAAAATTTAGAGAAGAGCTAACACCTAATCTACTCAAACTCATCCAGAAAATTGCAGAGGAAGGGAAACTTCCAAACTCATTCTATGAGGCCACCATCACCCTAATCCCAAAACCTGGTAAAGACCCCACAAAAAAAGAAAACTACAAGCCAATATCACTGATGAACATAGAAGCAAAAATCCTTAACAAAATTCTAGCAATCAGAATCCAACAACATATTAAGAAGGTCATACGTCATGACCAAGTGGGCTTTATCCCAGGAATGCAAGGATTCTTCAATATCCGCAAATAAATCAACGTAATACACCACATTAACAAACTGAAAAATAAAAATCATATGATTATCTCAATAGATGCAGAGAAAGCCTTCGAAAAAATTCAACATCCATTTATGATAAAAACCCTCCAGAAAGTGGGAATAGAAGGGACATACCTCAACATAATAAAAGCTATATATGACAAACCCACAGCAAACATTATCCTCAATGGTGAAAAACTGAAAGCATTTCCCCTAAAGTCAGGAACAAGACAAGGGTGCCCACTCTCACCACTACTATTCAACATAGTTCTGGAAGTTTTGGCCGCAGCAATCAGAGCAGAAAAAGACATAAAAGGAATCCAAATTGGAAAAGAAGAAGTAAAACTTTCACTGTTCGCTGATGACATGATCCTCTACACAGAAAACCCTAGAGACTCTACCAGAAAACTACTAGAGCTAATCAATGATTACAGTAACGTTGCAGGATATAAAATCAACACACAGAAATCCCTTGCATTCCTATACACTAATAACGAGAAAATAGAAAGAGAAATTAAGGAAACTATTCCATTCACTGTTGCAACGAAAAGAATTAAATACTTAGGAATATATCTACCTAAGGAAACAAAAGACTTGTACATAGAAAACTATAAAACACTACTGAAAGCAATCAAAGAGGACACTAATAGATGGAGAAATATACCATGTTCATGGATTGGAAGAATAAATATTGTAAAAATGAGTATACTACCCAAAGTAATTTATACATTCAATGCAATCCCTATCAAGCTACCAACGAAATTTTTCACAGAACTAGAACAAATACTCTCACAATTTATATGGAAATACAAAAAACCTCGAATAGCCAAAGCAATCTTGAGGAAGAAAAATGGAACTGGGGGAATTAACCTGCCGGACTTCAGGCTCTACTACAAAGCCACAATCATCAAGACAGTATGGTACTGGCATAAAGACAGAAATATAGATCAATGGAACAAAATAGAAAGCCCAGAGATAAATCCATGCACCTATGGACACCTCATCTTTGACAAAGGAGGCAAGAATATAAAATGGAGAAAAGACAGTCTCTTTAACAAGTGGTGCTGGGAAA
Organism: Moschus berezovskii; assembly: GCF_049115385.1. Classification (NCBI taxonomy): domain Eukaryota; kingdom Metazoa; phylum Chordata; class Mammalia; order Artiodactyla; family Moschidae; genus Moschus; species Moschus berezovskii. The sequence continues at coordinate 14,949,444 of NC_142470.1, forward strand.
ACTGGTCAGCCACCTGTAAAAGAATGAAACTAGAACACTTCCTAACACCATACACAAAAATAAATTCAAAATGGATTAGAGAGCTAAATGTAAGACCAGAAACTATAAAACTCCTAGAGAAGAACGTAGGCAAAACACTCTCCGACATAAATCACAGCAGGATCCTCCATGACCCACCTCCCAGAATATTGGAAATAAAAGCAAAAATAAACAAATGGGACCTAATTAAAATCAAAAGCTTCTGCACAGCAAAGGAAACTATAAGCAAGGTGAAAAGACCGCCTTCAGAATGGGAGAAAATAATAGCAAATGAAGCAACGGATAAAGGATTAATCTCCAAAATATACAAGAAGCTCCTGCAGCTCAATTCCAGAAAAATAAATGACCCAATCAAAAAATGGGCCAAAGAACTAAACAGACATTTCTCCAAAGAAGACATAAAGATGGCCAACAAACACATGAAAAAATGCTCAACATCCCTCATAATCAGAGAGATGCAAATCAAAACCACAATGAGATACCATTTCACACCAGTCAGAATGGCTGCTATCCAAAAGTCTACATGCAGTAAATGCTGGAGAGGATGTGGAGAGAAAGGAACCCTCTTACACTGTTGGTGGGAATGCAAACTAGTACAGCCACTATGGAGAACAGTGTGGAGATTCCTCAAAAAACTGGAAATAGAACTGCCATATGATCCAGCAATCGCACTCCTGGGCACACACACCGAGGAAACCAGAATTGAAAGAGACACATGTACTCCAATGTTCATTGCAGCACTGTTTATAATAGCCAGGACATGGAAGCAACCTAGATGTCCATCTGCAGACGAATGGATAAGAAAGCTTTGGTACATATACACAATGGAGTATTATTCAGCCATTAAAAAGAATACATTTGAATCAGTTCTAATGAGGTGGATGAAACTGGAGCCTATTATACAGAGTGAAGTAAGCCAGAAAGAAAAACACCAATATAGTATACTAACGCATATATATGGAATTTAGAAAGATGGAAATGACAACCCTGTATATGAGACAGCAAAAGAGACTCAGATGTATAGAACAGTCTTTGGGACTCTATGGGAGAAGGTGAGGGTGGGAGGATTTGGGAGAATGGCATTGAAACACGTATGTTGTCATATGTGAAACGAATCACTAGTTCAGGGTCGATGCATGTTATAGGATGCTCGGGGCTGGCATGCGGGGATGACCCAGAGGGAGGATAAAGGGAGGAGGGAGGTGGGAGGGGGGATCAGGAGGGGGAACTTGTATAAACCCGGGGCGAATTCATGTCAATGTATGGCAAAACCAACCAATATAATATTGTAAAATAATTTGCCTCCAATAAAAAATAAATTAATTACCAAAAAAAAAAATAAATTTCAAGTGTTTGATTATGACATGATGATGTGAGTTTCTTTGGATTTCTTCTTTCCAGTATTTGCTCAGCTTCTTGAATCTGTAACTTAGGCCTACTACCAAGTTTGCGTAATTTTCAGCTGTTTCTCTGGCTACTTTTGGTCGGACCCCAGGGATATGTGCTAAATCTCTTGCTATCACAACACACAGCTCCAAGATCCTGTTCATGTCTCTGTTGTTCAAACTGGCCCATTCCTCTCATTTTACATCAGGCTCAACCGATTGGTCTGCTCTCATCTCAGATATGATACTGAGCCCATCCAGTAAGCTTCGCATTTTATCTATCGCATTTTTCTATTCTAAATTTTACATTTAGTTTTTCTTTGTATTGTCAATTTCTTTGCTGAGGCTTTCTATTTTTTTTTTTTTTCAGGTTGGTTTTAAATCCTTTCCAGAGAATTCCAACATCTGTGATGTTTGTATTGACATCTGTTAGTTGTCTTTTCTCATCAAGTTGAGATTTTCCTGGTTTGCGGTGTGATAAGAAATCCTCATTTACATCCTGGACATTTTGGGTTTTATATGATGAGAGTCTGTACCTTACTCAGATCTTCTGATTTTGCAGGTTTCTCGTGATCCTGCCCTGTCAGGAGAAGGACATGCTGTCTCAGTACTGCTGAGTGCTGCTGGGGGTCCAGGTCTCCACTCAGCTTCTGCTGCTACCTGGGGGAGGAATGGCACCTCATGACTGCTCCTCGGGTGGTCTCCCCTGATATTACAGAGGGGACTCCTTGCCAGGGAATAAGGTGAAAGCCCCACCTCCCCACTGGAGCTTCTCTGACAGTATCCCAGCCGTAAACTGTTACACATCACAGCTGATTACTAGAATAACTCCTCTCCAAAACAGGATGAGACATTATAATCCTTACCCGAGGAAACAGTAGACTAGAAACACACCCCAGCAATGTCCTTCTGAATGCATTTTCTGTGCCACAACAGAGTTTACATGTGTGTGTTCATGAAGTCACTTCAGCCGTGTTCAACTCTTTGTGACCCCAAGGACTGTAGCCCACCAGTCCATGAGATTCTCCAGGCAAGAATACTGAAGTGGGTTGACATGCCCTCCTCCAGGGGATCTTCCTGACCCAGGGATGGAACTCACGTCTCTTACATCTCCTGCATTGGCAGGTGAGTTCTTTACTACTAGTGCCATTTGGGAAGCCCAATAGAATTTACACATAAACGTAAATCAAATGTTATATAAAAACCAGTTGAGAGGGCCGAAAAAAGAGGAAAGAATGGAAAAGAAAAAGAAAACCAAGAATGGAAACAACTATGGGGTGTGCAAGGAGCAATGAATTTATTTAAGTGGATATTCGCCTGAGAATGCATGAATGCCTGGGACATTTTCTCCATGTAAACTGGGGTTGTGATGAACAGTTCAGGTGGAGACTACCTCTATTGCACAAGGACTAATAAAACATGTCTTTATGAAATCCTCTCATGGGCGTGTTCTTCTGATTCCACTAGATGTGCGGAGCTATATGATTTAGGCAGAAATGTGTCATGAGATGGTATAGGTTCCAACAGTCGTTGAAAGGGTTGCTTTGGCATTACAAGGAAAGGATCTGAGCAATTTCTGCTCTCTTTTGGTGTCCTACATCCATTTGGCAACTGGCATGCAGAACATTTCCTATACTCCTGATAAGAACATAACAACTCCCTTAGTTAAGTGACTTTCTGGCTGCCCTCCACTTTTGGCAAGAATTATTAAGACATAGAGCTTTTCTCTCAGGAATCTACATTTCCCAAAAAGTAAATTAAGAGATTGAGAAAAGATAATTCCTAGTTTTGTTTACTACAGTAAAAAGTCACCATTAAAAAAAAAAAAATGAGTGGGTTGCTGTGCCCTCCTCCAGGATGTCGTTCTGACCCAGAGACTGAACCTGTGTCTCTTATGTATCTTGCATTTGCAGGCAGGTTCTTTACTGCAGGTGCCACCTGGGAAGTCCATACGTCATGTATACTTGCATATATAAACTCATATACATCGATTATATGCAAACCCTAATATTTGAGGGCACTTTCACTTGTAAATTAGAGCTACAAAAATAGTTATTAAATATATTAATGTAAGGTAATTTGCCTCCAATAAAATAATTAAAAAAAAAAAACAAAAAAAAACAAAAGGGGCATGAAAGTAGGACTTAATTTCAGAAATAGTCATCATTAAAAATTATATTTTGAAAACAATCATATCAAATTTAACATCAAACTTTAATTTCTTCTTGATAATTCTTCCCAGACTGCCTTAGTTTTGCGAGATTGCTCCTTTCCCCAAATTCATGAGTTAACCACACATGGAATCACTTTGGAATATCTCTTATCCTGTGCTCTTTTTTGCTGTTTCGTTTGCAGTGTTACTTTTTAATGTTTATGCCTCTTCAATCATTGTCTACCTTTATTTTCCTCAAAATCCCTGACACTGTTTAATTTTAATAAGTGTTATTGACATAAAAGATAAGAATTACTCATAATTTTTTTATGTCTTCAACATGTCTGCTTATTTGAAGTCTTTGAGTTGTTGTTGTTCAGTCGCTCAGTCGTGTCTGAATCTTTGTGACCCCATGGACTGCAGCATGCCAGGCCTCCCTGTCCATCACCATCTTCCAGAGCTTGCCCAAACTCATGTCCATTGAGTCGGTGACGCCATCCAACCATCTCGCCCTCTGTCGTTTCTTTCTCCTCCTGCCTTCAGTCTTTCCCAGCGTCAGAGTCTTTCCCAATGAGTCAGTTCTTCACATCAGGTGGCCAAAGTGTTGGATCATGAACTCCTAATTGCAAAATGCAGACTTAAATTGAAGAAAGTAGGGAAAACCACTAGACCATTCAGATATGACCTAAACCAAATCCCTTAGGATTATATAATGGAAGTGACAAATAGATCCAACGGATTAGATCTGATGGACGGAATGTCTGAAGAACTATGGATGGAGGTTCATAACATTGTACAGTAGGCAGTGATCAAAACCATCCCCAAGAAAAAGAAATGCAAAAAAGGCAAAATGGCTGTCTGATGAGGCCTTACAAATAGCTGAGAAGAGAAGTGAAAGGCAAAGGAGAAAAGGAAAGATCTATCCATCTGAAGGCAGAGTCTATGAGACCTGTGATATATTAGCGTTTTTCTTTCTGAGTTGTTATTGATTAGTTGCTCAGTCGTGTCTGACTCTTCGTGACCCCATGGACTGTAGCCCACCAGGCTCCTCTGTCCATGGGATTCTCCAAGTGGGTTGTCATTTCCTTCTCCAGGAGATCTTCCTGACCCAGGGATTGAACCCACGTCTCCTGCATTGCAGATGGATTCTTTACCACTGAGCCACCAGGGAAGCCATTGCTTTTGGGTACTTAGAGAGAAATCATTTCTTAATCTCTGGTACTCAGAGCATCACTTCTGTCACATACACAGAGAGAGTGTACAGATCTTCTGTGAAGGGGAGTCTTATTCCTTTACCTGTCAGATGCTTTTTTATCAGGAACCTAATCCCCTCACCTCAACCGTGGCTTCAATATGCACCATGTGGGTGGTTAGGCTCACAGCTGGAGGTTCTAATCTAATTCAAATAACTGGGGTAACTTTATGGGCTATTGTCATCCCAGAGATGCTCTGTACCATATGGGCACATAGTGAATGTCAAATTTATAATGATGAAAATAAAGGACACATTTTCATGTAGTTGGACTTCCTACTTAAGTCTAAATTTTGATACCTAATGAATAGTCTCTGGATTTTGTTTGAGGATTTAGGTTTTTAAGGACTTTGGGTCCCAATTAAATCATGTTCCATCCAGAGTTAATACTGTAAGTGAACCTGTTTTCTTGTGATTTATCTTTTCTGTTAAAACCATAGGGCATATATGTCAATTTAAGGTTGTTTTCATTGAGGTTCTGCTTAATTAAGATTGAGGGGTCATACCCTCAATGAGCAGCATTTCTTTTTGCTTCTCTTTTTAAAATTTTGTGTTGTGGAAATCATGTTTTCGTATCTCAGTCATCAAAATCATCAAAAAGCTTTCCATGTGAATTAACTGAAGTAACACGTGTCAGGGACCCATGGTAACCACATCAAGAGACATGCGTCCACTTGGGTAGGTGTCACTATTAGAAACATAGTTTTCTTAATTTGAACATTATTGAAACTTCTTAAAAACTGCAAATGGATTTTATGTGAGGAAATAATAATATCTGCAGATGACTTTAGAAAACAAAATGCAGTACATAGAAAATGTCCTTTCTGAAATCATTGCCCTCTGACACTCCTAACATGGGAAGCTTGAATTGTATTTCTAAACATCACCTACAGAGAAGATTTTTAAAACACAAAGGCAATTTTGCTTAACTGCTTGGAACTCAAAAATTCAGGACTTCTGACAAACACAACACTGCCTGTGGGTTTGCAAAAGGGATATAAAAATATGGCTTGGAAAAGGGATATAAAAATACACTATTGGAAGGTAATTCTTCAGGAATCTGGGGTTTCTGCGTGTCTTCTAAGCAAAGGTTCAGAATGTTCTCACAACAGAGAGCCTTGGAACGATAAAAATAGTATCTCCCTCCAGAGAGATTTAATGTCTCTTCCCAGAGATGTTTCAAGGCAACAAATCTAGAGACGACACGTACCCTCCCCAGAGAAACCCTGATAGGAAAGTAGATCTCTCTCTCTAGAAGGGGGAGGGTTGGGTTTTCCAGCAGCCTCTGAAAGATGAGGGTGTCCTGGTCACAAGCTTCCTCAGCTCTGACACACCTTTTACCTGGACCACCTCTGCGTCACCCCAGGAGGACTTGGTGGCCATGAGGAACCACTGTGGGCAGGAAGCTCACGCTCTCAGGTTCTTTGTTTCTCCATCAGCCATGTCCATCAACGTGTAAGTAACCAGTCTGGAAGCCCCACTTCCTAAAGCCCGCTACACCCAGTTCCCCTTAAAAGAAAGAGGTCAGAAATATCTGCAGAACAGTCCTGCAGAATGTTGCAGAAATGCCCGCAACTTGCTTATTTAGCTTCGGATTCACATGTTCAGATATGCATGAAATCAGAAAATACCTTAATTTGAAGCAAATGAAAGTAGGTATCCAATGCCTATTTTTATCTCCAAAAGCCATAGTAAATCTCACATTTCAAGCATTTCCTTTAAAACATACTCTTACATGCATTTTGAAAGTTTGCCGAGCCTTGGTGAGTCCTGGAGCACATCACTGGCTGAGATGGGAGACTCTGGGTCGGGGGTGAGAAGGGATGCTGAGTGGTCCAGGCTCAGGGGAAGGGATGGGGTCACGGAGCCATCAAATTGCTCCTGGATTGGCTGACACTCACCTTGATGGGCAGAGGAGAGCTTGCCTTTGGCCAGCCCTCTGTATTTGCAGATCATCATCCTTGGACTCTCCTGCATAATCTCCAAGCATGAGCATTTGGAGGTTTTAAAATGGAACCAGGCAGCAGGGTTGGAAGAGCTCCGACACCCACGGAGGCTTCCAGGGTGCTGGCTGGTGGCCCAGCGTCAGAGGGAAGCTGGTGAAAGTGAGTTCCAACTGACTCTATTGCTAGAAAGACAGTGCCTCACACACTGCGTATTTTGGTTTCTTTTTGTTCTACTTTAATTAGGAAGAAACTCTATTATATTGCGAGAGTTTTACCATTTGGCTATAGCCACAGGCAGAAAAGTACTCAAGGAGAGGACACGGAGAGGACAGTGCCTTGAGCGGTGAGATGTCTGAGGAGGGTCTTGGAGGACACAGCAGACCTCACGTGACTTGAACATGCTACTTCCCAGGAAAGCCAGGCACAGGTGAGCTGTCACTGGGTCTCTTTTCCTGAGGGCTCACACATCATAGCGGGCATTTCCCAGGTGCTCTCGGCTGTGAGGTGATGGAGTCAGTTTGACCTTATCCATCTATTCTGTGCAGCAGAACAGCAGTATTTTAATAACTCCGTTTCTGATGTTCAGCGCTTAGACAAGGCTCCAATTTGCACATTTTTAGATTTATTTCTGGCTTCACGAGTACTGGACAGTTCGTGAACATGTCACAGTAATTGCAAGTTGATTTCTCCACTTCACACCCCAGCCTTACATTTGCCTGTGCAATTAAGGTGACTGGGAATGATTTTCAGCTCAAGAAAAATGCTGTCCACAGAGTTTGCCAGAAGCAACAGTGTTTTCTTTAAAGGTGTTCTAAAATGGGTAATTGGCTTGAAATTTTATTTTCTTTTCAAAAAGCAAAACATATTGATCTGTAAAAGGCTATATTTTATTTAAACATGTACTTTAAAATCAGCCCAATTGGTGCTGTCTTACTGTAAAGAGATAATTGAGCTCTGGGGAATTGCAAACCCAGAGGCGCAGTCTATTAGGGGACATGTGGAAATTGTGTGCTTTTCCTGGAAATGACAGTATTTCTGAAATCCTCCAGGACTGCCCTTGGCCCTTCCTGGTAGCAATCTTCTTGATTAAGAAGGTTCCTCAATGGTAGAAATGTCTAGGAAGAGCCTGAAAAGAAAAAGGATCAGTTCAGCGCCTGAGCAGAGTCCCTCACTAACTCAAAAGAGGCCATGGTTTCGGTCTAAGCCTGCAGGTCCTGGGCCACGAGCCCTTCAGGTTGACACTCCCCTTGGCTTCTGTCTCCCATGGTGACTCCTGAATCAAGGTTTAACAGGTTACTCTGGTCCTTATTCTCTCTGCATGAAGACTCAGTTGAATCACATGACTCCATAACGGTTTCTAAAGCTAAGAGTTCAGCACAAATGACTAAGAATAAAACAAGTCTTCCCTCACAAAGAGAAGGGCAAAAGGAATGTTGAGGTGCGTCTAGGCATGAACTCATTTAATGTACTTAATCTAAAATTTGTAAGACTTCTTTCTTAAACAGCAGGCTGCCTGTGTGCTCAGTCGTGTCCGACTCTTCTGTGACTCCATGGACTGTAGCCCGCCAGGCTCCTCTGTCCATGGGATTCTCCAGGCAAGAATACTGGAGTGGGTTGCCATGCCCTCCTCCAGGGGATCTTCCTGACCCAGTGATCGAACCCACGTTTCTTACATCCCCTGCATTGGCAGGCAGATTCTTTACAACTAGCGCCCCCTGAAAAGCAGAAGCCTCTGATTCAGGTAGAAATAAAATAACCCCAGCTTTCTTTGTGCCGTTGCAATGTTTCATAATAAAATAAATTTAGCATTTACATAGCACTTTAAACCTTTTCAAGTGATTTTGTATCTGTTTTCATAGCTTTATATTAGTTTTCTACACTTTTCTACTAAATCACTGGAAATATTTGTCACTTCCTATAACCACTAAAACTGGAATGTTCGCTCAAATGATTAATGATTTTTTTTATGTATTTCTCTTTGCTATTTATATACTTTCTTTAATCCAGTTTACTTCGGATGGTTTTCCATTCCTAGATGAGATGTTAATTTGACAAAATTTGCTAAAACTTTTACAAATGTCATAAATCTTATTAGGAATTCATTATTCAAGGTACAAAATAGAATGCATTTTATAGAGCTTTTAACAGTCGCCGAGCCTGAGGCAATTGCTTGAGTTTTTACTCTAAATAAGGGGGCAAGAGATGGGCTATTACCTTGACGTCCCACCACTGAGGGCAATGGCCAACTCGATTTATTGCTAAATGGAGAAGCATTTGTTGTGGAAAATGGATATGAAATAAAAAAAAACAAAGCAACTTTTTTCTTGATTTCTTTAGAATGAAAACCTTGAGGCGCTGAGTAGGTTTTTACTTTTTTCTTTCTGTTCTTTTTTCTCCATCTCTTTTCTTAATCAACATTTGACAGCTGCAGGACAAATCTGAATATTTATCCTTCGACGGTACCTGTCTATGTTCACAGCTACTATCCTGCTTTCACCCTGGTTACTGATGCACATCCCACTGCTCTGAGTCTATACACTTAATCTCTCTAGATTCTGATCTGTTTGCCCCTGAAACGTAATCTGTGAATTTTATTCTCTGACAATTTAAAATTCAGTTCAGTTCAGTTCAGTCGCTCAGTCGTGTCCGACTCTCCGCGACCCCATGAATCACAGCACGCCAGGCCTCCCTGTCCATCACCAACTCCCGGAGTTCACTCAAACTCATGTCCACAGAGTCGGTGATGCCATCCAGCCATCTCATTCTCCGTTGCCCCCTTCTCCTCCCGCCCCCAACGTTTCCCAGCATCAGAGTCTTTTCCAGTGAGTCAACTCGTCGCATGAGGTGGCCAAAGTATTGCAGTTTCAGCTTTAGCATCAGTCCCTCCAATGAACATCCAGGATTGATCTCCTTTAGAATGGACTGGTTGGATCTCCTTGCAGTATAAGGGACTCTCAAGAGTCTTCTCCAACACCACAGTTCAAAAGCATCGATTCTTCGGCAATCAGCTTTCTTCATAGTCCAACTCTCACATCCATACATGACCACGGGAAAAACCATTGCCTTGACTAGACGGACCTTGGTTGGCAAAGTAATGTCTCTGCTTTTTAATATACTATCAAGGTTGGTCATAACTTTCCTTCTAAAGAGTAAGCGTCTTTTAATTTCATGGCTGCAATCACCATCCGCAGTGATTTTGGAGCCCAAAAATATAAAGTCTGACACTGTTTCCACTGTTTTTCCATCTATTTCCCATGAAGTGATGGGACCAGATGCCATGATCTTTGTTTTCTGAATGTTGAGCTTCAAGCCAATCTTTTCACTCTCCTCTTTCACTTTCATCAAGAGGCTTTTGAGTTCCTCTTCACTTTCTGCCATAAGGGTAGTGTCATCTGCATATCTGAGGTTATTGATATTTCTCCCAGCAATCTTGATTCCAGCTTGTGCTTCTTCCTGCCCAGCGTTCCTCATGATGTACTCTGCATGTAAGTTAAATAAGCAAGGTGACAATATACAACCTTGACGTACACCTTTTCCTATTTGGAACCAGTCTGTTGTTCCATGTACAGTTCTGACTGTTGCTTCCTGACCTGCATACAGGTTTCTCAAGAGGCAGGTCAGGTGGTCTGGGATTCCCATCTCTTTCAGAATGTTCCACAGTTCATTGTGATCCACACAGTCAAAGGCTTTGGCATAGTCAATGAAGCAGAAATAGATGTTTTTCTGGAACTCTCTTGCTTTCTCCATGATCCAGCGGATGTTGGCAATTTGATCTCTGGTGCCTCTGCCTTTTCTAAAACCTGCTTGAACATCTGGGAGTTCACGGTTTACATACTGCTGAAGCCTGGCTTGGAGAATTTTGAGCATGACTTTACTAGCGTGTGAGATGAGTGCAATTGTGCGGTAGTTTGAGCATTCTTTGGCATTACCTTTCTTTGGGACTGGAATGAAGACTGACCTCTTCCAGTCCTGTGGCCACTGCTGAGTTTTCCATATATGCTGGCATATTGAGTGCAGCACTTTCACAGCATCATCTTTCAAGACTTGAAATAGCTCAATTGGAATTCCATCACCTCCACTAGCTTTGTTAGTAGTGATGCTTTCTAAGGCCCACTTGACTTCACATTCCAAGATGTCTGGCTCTAGGTCAATGATCACGTTATTGTGACTATCTTGGTCGTGAAGCTCTTTTTTGTACAGTTCTTCTGTGTATTCCTGCCACCTCTTCTTAATATCTTCTGCTTCTGTTAGGTCCATACCATTTCTGTCCTTTATCAAGCCCATCTTTGCATGAAATGTTCCCTTGGAATCTCTAATTTTCTTGAAGAAGTCTTTTGTTTTTCCTATTCTGTTGTTTTCCTCTATTTCTTTGCATTGATCACTGAGGAAGTCTTTCTTATCTCTCCTTGCTATTCTTTGGAACTCTGCATTCAGATGCTTATATCTTTCCTTTTCTCCTTTGCTTTTCACCTCTCTTCTTTTCACAGCTATTTGTAAGGCCTCCTCAGACAGCCATTTCGCTCTTTTGCATTTCTTTTCCATGGGGATGGTCTTGGTCCCTGTCTCCTGTACAATGTCACGAACCTCCGTCCAGAGTTCATCAGGCACTCTATCAATCAGATCTAGTCCCTTAAATCTATTTCTCACTTCCACTGTGTAATCATAAGGGATTTGATTGAGGTCATATCTGAATGGTCTAGTGGTTTCCCCTACTTTCTTCAATTTAAGTCTGAATTTCGCAATAAGGAGTTCATGATCTGAGCCACAGTCAGCTCCTGGTCTTGTTTTTGCTAACTGTATACAGCTTCTCCATCTTTGGTTGCAAAGAATATAATCAATCTGATTTCGGTGTTGACCATCTGGTGATGTCCATGTGTAGAGTCTTCTCTTGTGTTGTTGGAAGAGGGTGTTTGCTATGACCAGTGCATTCTCTTGGCAAAACTCCTATTACATAATTTCTGTCAATCTTAGATCCTCTTTACAAAGTCTTAAAAATGAACAGTTTTCATAATTTCACCTCATTTTTATAGCCCATATCTTTTTCTTAAATGAATAAAATTTTATATCCCCTACATTCTTTTCATCTTCAGTTTTTGTTCTTTTTTCTCCTGAATTGCTGACCTAAAATATTTTTGATTATGTAAGTTTTATGTATTTATTACTACCCATAATAAATTAGAAGTACATTTCATGGGTTAGTTTCATGTTTAATATTGTATTTTACCATCAGGATACCAAGGTTATTTTTTGTGTGGTAAATTTCACATTAAAAAGAGGGCTTAAAATCAATCAAACAATATTCTATTTCTGAATAAATGTGCACATAACAGCAAATAATATTTTTTTTGGGGCAAAGCCTATCTATCTCATTAATTTGGGTAATACAAATAGCATTTTAAAGTTCTTGAAATTCTTAGCACAGTGCCCCTCACATACAACAAGTGCTCAGTAATAGGTATAAGAGTGTGCGTTCCATTATTCCATCATTTTTCTTTGTAATAAAACAGTATTAGCTCAGCTGTAAGAAACAGGAAGTGTCTGCAGACTTTAAATTGTTTAGAGATGGGAGTGAGAAGAGGATCGGAGTAAATAGCAAATATTCATGGTTACATAGCAGTTATCTGAGCAAAACTCGACAGATTATCAAGTGTACTATTTACTGAGCATCTAATTAATATTTGACAAATAATTTTATTTCTCATAGGAGTCTGACACAAAAACTATTTATCTGCCTTACCTTTAAGACTTGGTTTTCTGTTATCATTTATATAAAAGATTCACTTGAGGTTTTTCAGAGAAATAAACCATTATATTTTAAATGAAACCAAAATTAAAAAGGACATGCAAATAAAAACTTCTCAGAACCTAATGTCTATATGGATTAGAATTAACAGATACCTTGCATGTGTGCTAAGAGTCGGACACGACTGGGTGACTTCTCTTTCACTTTTATGCATTGGAGAAGGAAATGGCAACCCACTCCAGTGTTCTTGCCTGGAGAATCCCAGGGACGGCGGAGCCTAGTGGGCTGCCATCTATGGGGTCACACAGAGTCGGACACGACTGAAGTGACTTAGCAGCAGCAGCAGCATGTGTGTGTGTGCTCAATCGTGCCAGCTCTTTGCTATCCCATGGACTGTAGCTCACCAGGCTCCTCTGTCCATGGAATTTTTCAGGCAGACATACTGGAGTGGGTTGCCATTTGCTCCTAATGGGGATCTTTCTGACTCAGGGACTAGACACAGAAGATGTGTGTCACAAGTCTTCTGTGTCTCCTGCTTTGCAGGCAGATTCTTTACTGCTTGAGCCAACAGGTGCCTTAAGGCAGTACAATGTGACTGTTAAAAGCACATTCTTGGAATTGGGTAAGATCCCAGACTTCTGGGGACCCCCAGTTCCTTATTTTTAAAGGTGTAAAGATAGTACTTCACTTGCAGTGGGTTGGGGGGTGTGTCATTACCATTTATATAATTTACTTAGTCAGAAATACAATCCTGAATATCTTTCAGGATTTGTAGGTAGGTAATTCAATTCAAAGTAGATAACTTTGAATTGTGCAGTGTTTTTTAAAATAAACTTTTACTTTAGAATAGCACTGGATGTACAAAAATGTTGCAGAGTAGAGAGTTCCCACACACCACACGCCAGTCTCCCTTATTATTGACATCTGACCTTAGTGTGAGTTATTTGATGCAATGAATGAATCAATATCGATCCATTATTATTATCTAAATTCCACAGCTAATTCCATCTCCTTAGTTTTAGTAAAAAGTTCTTTTTCTGTCCCAGGATCCCATCCAGAATCTCACATACCAGTCTGTCCCCAGTCTCTTCAGACCCTCTAGGCTGTGACTGTTCTTCACTGAGGGTAAGTGAAGTGAAGTGAAAGTCACTCAGTCTGACTCTTTGCGACCCCATGGACTATACAGTCCATGAAATTCTCCAGGCCAGAATACTGGAGTGGGTAGCTGTTCCCTTCTCTAGGGAATCTTCCCAACCCAGGGATCAAACCCACATCTCCCACATTGCAGGTGGATTCTTTACCAGCTGAGCCACCAGGGAAACCCTAGAATACTGGAGTGGGTAGCCCATCTTCAGCAGATCTTCTGGACCCAGGAATCAAACTGGGGTCTGCTGCATTCTGCTCTGATTTTTGATGACCCTGGCAGTTTTGAGGAGGACTGATAAGGTGTTTTGTAGAATGCCACTGAATTGGGATGACTGGTGTTTTTCCCATGGGAGGAAGACTGCAGAAATAAATTACCCTTCTCATCACATTGTGGTAAGGGTGCAGGTCTCAGCCTGATTCTGTTTACCTGGATTATCTGGCTATAGTGAAGCAATTTCTTTTCCTTAGAAATTCTAAATTACTAGCGCTCCTCTTTGGGGCTTCCCTGGTGGTGTGGCAGTAAAGAATCCACCTGCCAATGCAAGAGACGTGGGTTGGATCCCTGGGTCTGGAAGATCCCCTGGAGAAGGAAATGGCAATCCACTCCAAAATTCTTGCCTGGGGAATCCTGTGGACAGAGGAGCCGGATTGGCTGCAGTCAATGTGGTCGCAAAGAGTCAGGACTGAGTGACTAAAACAACAATAGTGCTCTTCTTTAACAAGTGATGGTTAGTAAGATTTTTAGATAATTTTGTAAAAAATGTCTCATTTCCTTATTCTTTCACTTAACTAAAGGAAAACAGACTTGTCTTTAAGTAATAGCTTTATCTATAGACATTGTTTTCTAGATGAAATCGTTTTGGAATTTTAAAAGAGAACTTACTGCTTAGCAATTAATGCCTGATTTAGCCTCATTATATAACAAATATACTCTTGACAAGGACGAGTGACCCAAAGCACGTTTCTTAAAATGTAGTTGAAGAAATGTGTACTTTCAATAAAACCCTTGTTGTTACAGCATACCCTTAAGATTGCTATTTCAAAAAGCAAATCACCTAAGTAAGTTCCAGTTTAAACACCCTTTCCTCAAACAACAGAAAGATTCTTTTCACCAGTAGACTTAATGGAGCTGCTGGGGCGGTTGATGATGCTGGAGAGCGTGGGGGGAGGCAGGATTCTACAGATTCCTCTGGCTTGGATTTCGCCTCCATGCTGTGTTAGCGATTGCTTTCTATAGTTAGCTTTATATTTCTAAACAAGATTTCTGTTCTGATATTTATCTCTGGCTGCAGCTTGTGGGATCCTAGTTCCCCAGCCAGGGATTGAACCTGTGTCCCCTGAAGTGGAAGTGAAGAGTCCTAACCACTGGACTGAGGAGGGAAGTACCTTGATATTTCTTAATACCAATTTCAGTCATCACCTTTGGGTTTTGAGTATGCAACCTGGGATTTTCTTACTATCACACCACTCACTCCATTGTTCGCCTTTTTTCAAACTCCTAATAATGATATCACAATTGTCATCTGATCAGTACTCATAGTTACATTACATAACTTAAGTAAATAGTCACTGTTGACAAGTAGTACTGTGATCTCACTTCTTTTTTTTTTTTTTTTCTTATGTCACTCTGCTTTCTTTGGATTAGTTGACTAATTTTTTTTTTAACCTGTGTTGAATTTTGATTTGAATCTGATGTTTTCATTTCCAAGAAACCTTTCTAATTCTATGAATCCAGTATTTATGTTTTTTAATATAGTTTTTTCTCATCTTGTTTCATGAAAGACATATCCCCTCTTTGAAAAAAAATTTTTATTTTAAATTTCTCTTGTTTTTTACATTTTTGGTGCTTCCTTGAAGTTGGTTTTGCTTTGTTTTGATTTACTTTGTTTTGTCTTGTTTTTTGGTATTGTTTGTTTGCTTCTTCTTTATCTTTTGTTAATGCTGTAAAATTTTTCCTTTTAGTTTTTCTGCCATTTCGGAGGTTTTTCTCAATACTTGGTAATCCTTAGTATTCTATTTCTATCTAGGAGTAAGACTCTGAGAAGCTGTTTAGAAGCTTTGTATGCATGGATGGGGTTTCTCAACTGATGAGCTTTGCTGTAGATTAATTGGATGGGCTTGTGGCCATTTTACTCAGAGATTCCCTAAATATAGTTATTTTCTGAAATCTTTCAGTTTCTGCAGAGAGCCATCCCTTTAAATCCTGCCTCCAGGGTGAGCTGACTTGTTGCCAGCTTTCTTGGAACCACATGGCACTTGAGCTGTTAGCAATCAGGATGAATTTTTTACTCAATCTCTCTGTTTTAGGATGTGTACCCCCTCCTTGTCTCCCACCACCCACAGCTACCCAAGATCTGGAGTGACCTTCATTTTTTAAAAAATTTATTTATTGGAGGCTAATTACTTTACATTATTGTATTGGTTTTGCCATACATTGACATGAATCTGCCCCGGATGTACATGTGTTCCCCATCTTGAACCCCCCTCCCACCTCCCTCCCAGGTTCAAAGCATGATACAGGATGGAGTGACCTTCATTTAAAAAACATGATGATATGTATACTTGTAGCTCATGCATGTTGATGTATGGCACAATATTTAAAAGCGAATATCTTGCAATAAAAAAAATTAAAAGAAACTAAAAACCATGAAAATTAAAATCTATTAAATCTCTTTGTCCTTATTCGTAGTTTTTGTACTTTATGTATTTAAGATGTATTCTCAGCTGTCTAGTCCAAGAATAAAGATAGTAATCAAAGTGCATTTGAATTCAAGTGATTCAGATTTTTTTTTTCTTTAAACACCGTTTAGTAACTCTTCAAGACAGGCTTTTAAAAGATACTAGGAAAGTTTTCTGAGCGTGTCTGAACACAAACAACAGTCTGTATGCTCCTCCAATTGCTCTCTTGCTACTTGTTTGTATAAGATTTAAACGTCTGATGACAGGACATGGCACGATGACACTCTGGGAGATAAAAGGCTTTTATCTTTGTTACTCCAAGCTTTCAATGCAAGAGTTTGTATCCAGGACAGAGTAATAGCACCTGGGGCTGCAGGCGGTGATGTAGGCAGGGATAGCTAGGTTTCTGGGCTCCTTGTGGATTTGACGATTTGGATAATTGTGCAGAACCCATGGTGTTGGGCTGGCCCTCGTTGCCCAGTCCCTGGCCCTGGGGTGACTAGACTGGATGTATAGAAGCTGGCAGTGTGTCAGCACTAGGAGGGAAGAGGGTGGGCTGTAGACTTGATGGCTTAAGAAAGGGAACTGACCAATCTCTAACCAGAGCCTCTAAACTGGGTCAAGAGAGCATTTAAAACAAAGCATGAAATAAACCAAAAAGAGGGTGAGGGTGGGATGATTTGGTAGAATGGTATTGAAACATGTATATTATCATATGTGAAATGAATCACCAGTCCAGGTTCAACGCATGATACAGGATGCTTGGGGCTGGTGCACAGGGATGACCCAGAGGGAGGATAAGGGGAGGAGGGAGGTGGGAGGGGGGTTCAGGAAGGGGAACGGACGTACACCCGGGGCAGATTCATGTCAATGTATGGCAAAA
This sequence comes from Moschus berezovskii, assembly GCF_049115385.1. Lineage (NCBI taxonomy): Eukaryota > Metazoa > Chordata > Mammalia > Artiodactyla > Moschidae > Moschus > Moschus berezovskii. The sequence continues at coordinate 14,966,669 of NC_142470.1, forward strand.
CCAACCAATATAATATTGTAAAATAATTAGCCTCCAATAAAAAAGAAAGAAAGAAACAAACAACAAAACCTACCTGACTTCCCTCTTTCTTCTTCCAGATTGGAAATGCATGTTTGTAACTGCTGTATGTATGTGCATGCTCAGTTGTGCTGATTCTTTGCAACCCCATAGACTGTACCCCACTAGGCTCCTGTGTTCATTTAATTTTCCAGGCAAGAATACTGGACTGGGTTACCATTTCCTACTCCAGGGGACTGTGTTTCCTGAGGCAGATTCTTAACCGCTGCACCACCTGGGATGCCCAGTTTATATATATATAGGGGTGCTCGTCCATGCCAAGGCACCAGGAGTTCATTTGACGAGAGTCTCTTGTGTCTGACTGAGGGTCTGGGGGGCTGAGTCTAGCCCACGTATAGCAGATGTACGGCCACAGACTCAGCGTCTCCAGCTCTGCTCCGGGACAAGTGGCTCCCCCATACTCTTTGTGACTCATGTCCATCGAGTCGGTGGTGCCATCCAACCATCTCATCCTCTGTCAGCACCAACTCGATGGACATGGGTTTGGGTGGACTCCGGGAGTTGGTGATGGACAGGGAGGCCTGGCGTGCTGCAGTCCATGGGGTCGCAAAGAGTCAGACACGACTGAGCGACTGAACTGAACTGATATCTTATTCTGAACTACTAGTCTTAATCCTTTCCACATAGGATGAGGCCTAAGCGTAGAGTCTCATACTGGCTTTTGTTGCACAGACCTACAGAATACAGAAGCAGGAGTGTCTACTTCCGTTGTGAGGGACCGGCTTGTCCTGCAGTAGAGCTGGAGATGCTGTGAGTTTGCAACCTTGCATCTGCTATACATGCGTTAGATTTGGCCCCCCAAACCCTCAATCAGATACAAGAGACACTTGTCAAATGAACTCCTGTTGTCTTGGTCTCTGCCCAACACTGAACAGAGTTCTCCTGTCTTGATCAACATGAACAGAGCAGGGGACTAAGAAGTGGGGCTGCCAAAGACCCTGGGGCGCTGAGGGCTACGTGTTCACAGAACCCTGGCCCTTCCACCAGTCACCCCAGAGAGAACTTCCCTCTTCTCTTTTGTACCCCAGGTTAGCCTGTTCATTTGTCCATAACGTCTAATAATTCGTTATATTTACCTGACTGTACCTTCATTTTGGCTTATTGTACCGACTTTGAAAAGAACAACTGTAGTTGTTGTCCATGTCACTCAGACTTGATCATCAGCCCACAGTAATAGTAATTATTTGTTGAATTAGTAATTATTTACTGAATTAATATGATATTCAAATGAGAACCAGAGGTTATAAAATACAACTTTACCTAACAAAGGTCATTTTCCTTTGTTCTGCATTATAGATTATTAATTTTGCATGGTAAAATACTGTGTCCTTGAAGTGTTTTCCTTTTCTCATGGAGTTATCTCTGAGAGTAGAGTAGAATTGGAAATACAGATTTTTCTAATAATACGCTTCCTAACTTTTGGGATTTGCGTGATATCAATAAATAAGGGAGTGTGATCTCCCTCCCTGTGTGTTGTGGAACGAATTAGAAGACAGTTAAAAAGTCAGGGAGCTGGAATTCAGCTGTCTGCCTCCTGGCTGGGGGGCCTGGATTGGAGGATGTCCCTTTCAGCCGCAGCCCCACTGGGTTGCACGTCCTGCCAGCCTTGAGTGTTGGGTTCACAGGCACCCACAGGGGTCCAGAGAAGCAGTGTCCTGAAGAGACCTGCAGGGGAAGCGTCTCAGGTGGGGCTTCTCAGGGACTCGCTGAAAGGTAATTTACTGTTGGAGGATTTCCTCAGTTCAAACCCATTCACTTATTCAGCATCGAAAATAACCATGCACCTCCTCAGACATTTTAAGTTAACATTTAAAAATTTTTCATCATAATTTTAAATGGCTACAAAACCCTTAATTTGCGGCATGTTGAAATGAGTGACACTGTAATAATAAAACTGATACAAAACTCTTTTAAATGCATTGAATGGACTCTCAATTTTACGCTCACCATAATCCATTAAAATACATGATAGATTATGTGTTTGAGGGTGCAGTGACGTGTAAGGAATATTCACACATATTCTCATACATGTATATGTGTGTGTGTATGTGTGTGTGTGTATAAGTGTACCAACCAATTCTGCCTTGACACTAGGGAATTTTTATCTCATTTTTTCCCACTTGACTTCACATTTCAATTCCACTTCTACAGAATTTCACGTAAGTTATGTTTATTTTTGAAAATGGTCAGTTACCAAGTCACACACACACACACATGCTCTACATATGAAAATTAAAAAAAATTATTTCCTGTGACCGTAAGTAACAATGTTTATCTTTGGACTTACGTTTCATTAATTTATTACTGTATGAGATCAGTTCCTCGGTTGTGTCCAATCCTTTGCAGCCCCATGGATGGCCAGGCTCCTCTGTCCATGGGATTTCCCAGGCCAGAATACTGGAGTGGGCTGTCATTTTCTACTCTCAGGGATCTTCCCAACCCAGGGATCAAATTTGTGTCTCTTGCACCTCCTGCATTGGCAGGCAGATTCTTTACCACTGTGCCCACCTGGGAAGCCCCCTTACTGCACTTGATTGTAGCCAAAGGCTGAGAAGCGATTGATCAATAGGCAGTTGATCAAAATACAAGTACATAAAAACTTTGACATGTAGATAGCAAAATAGAAATTTTTACTGGAAAACCATCTTTTTTTTTTTTTAATTTTAATTTATTTTATTGGAGGCAAATTACCTTTCATTAATATATTGGTTGGTTTTGCGATACATTGACATGAATCCGCCCCGGGTGTACATGTGCTCTCCCTCCCGAACCCCCCTCCCACCTCCCTCCTCCCCATATCCTCCCCCCTCCCCATATCCTCCCCCCATGTCATTCCCATGCACCAGCCCCAGGCATCCTGCATCATGCATCGAACCTGGACTGGTCACATATGCTAATATACATGCTACAATGCCATTCTCCCCAATCATCCCACCTTCACCCTCTCCCACAGGAAAACCATCTTTGAATGAATGAGACGGATAGAACTTTTTATCAATTGGTTTTATATATCCAGGGAAATAAAACAACTTTCTGTTACAATTAGTCATGGCTTACATAAACTTTCAACTCCTGAAAACTATTATTTTCTTTTTGTAGAGATACACTGAGCAGTATTGGGTGGGGGCGGTTGTGAGGAGTATGTGTGTGTGTGTGCATGTTTAAGAAACAAAACTTAACATCTAGACCCACTTTCAAGAATTTTTAAAAAGATCTCCTGTCAGAACTGATATGCACAGTAGAGGAGCACCCACATGGTTTCCTGCAATCCCATCAGGCTATGAATATGGACAGACTTGATGTTGGCTGGCATCTGTTTCTCCAGCTGGGAGTGACTAGGACAGATGTGTCCAGGGTTGGGGTTCAGCCCTCTGCTGGGCCCCACAGTCAGTTGGGTTGGAGGAAGTTCTCACGTTCTGTGGAAAGCTGAGATTCCCAGGGTCTGGGAGCTAAGAGTGCATGGCAGGACTGAGGTCAAAGTTTCGATAAAAGAGTGATTCTTGTGCTTGAGTGGGCCAGCAATTGGGCAGCTCCACTCTGGAATGATATCAGGTAGAACTGAAATCTGCTATTCCTTTTAAAAAAGGAGGGGTTGGCTTGAATTTGAGAATGGAATCCCACAAGTCATTTCTGCTATATGAAGGGAAAGAATATCAGAGCACAAGTCATGTTCAGTCACCTGCAGATCTTGGCCACCTTACGCAGGAAGCTTCTAGAACAGTGATGCCCAGTTCAGCTTCCTGTGATGGGAGAAATGCTCTCCACCTGCGCTGTCCACTACAGGAGCCACTGACCACGTGTGGCCACAGAGCACTTGAAATGTTACTCATGTGACTGAGGAACCTCATTATAAATTTTTTGTTCTTCAGTTGCTAAGTCATATCTGACGCTTTGTGACCCATGGACTGCAGCACACCAGGCTTCCCTGTCCTTCAGTATCTCCTTGAATTTGCTCAAACTCATGTCTACTGAGTCAGTGATGCCATCCAACCATCTCATCCTCTGTCACCCACTTCTCCTCCTGCCCTCAATCTTTGCCAGCATCAGGGTCTTTTGAAATCAGTCAGCTCTTTTCATTAGGTGGCCAAAGTTTGGAGCTTCAGCTTCAGCATCAGTCCTTCTAATGAATATTCAGGGTTGATTTCATTTAGGTTTTAGTTTTTATTTAATTGTTAATAAAATACAAATTCAAATGGCTGCATACAGTGGGTGCTATCATGTTGGAGGCACAGTTCTAGAAGGTAATCCTCACCCTCACTCACGTCCAGGGCGAAGTGTTCGCTGTGACGCAATTACTGCATGTTATGTTTCCCTCATGTTTCCCTAATGTTTATCCTCCAAAAACTAGATCTCTGTATATAAATGGCTTAATTTGAGTTTTTTGATCTATGCTGCTGCTGCTGCTGCTGCTAAGTCACTTCAGTTGTGTCCGACTCTGTGTGACCCCATAGACGGAAGCCCACCAGGCTCCCCCGTCCCTGGGATTCTCCAGGCAGAGATCATTTATTTTCAATTTCTGACAGTTTCTCAGGTATTCTTGTATATTAATGACAAAGTAAGTGATAGTTAAAAGTCCATAGCCTAAAGGCAGAGAATTTTGGTTTGAGTGCATTTAAATTAGAAATAAGATTGAAAATTAATCAGTTAACCATTTATGCTCATTTCATTTTAAATTATGATTTTATGTTTTATCTGTAACTTTTTATGTGTATTTTCAACAAAAAAGTCATCAAAAAAAGCTTCTAAATGGGTTCCAAAGTCACCAAGGCTTTTATTTTTTAGTTCTGTCTCTGGCTGTCTGATCAACTTTTTTTTTTTTTAACTAAAATAAAAGCTTATTTAATTTTTCCTGACCTGACCGCTCTCCTGGCATCATCTGTAAGCCAAGAAAAAGCAGAGAGGGAGGGCAGAATGGGACACGTGGCTGTGTCTTCATGTGCTGCCTATTATAAAAGCGGGAATAAATTACATGAGGGCAACACACTTTTATTATCATGTTAAAAACCCAAATGGATAATGCTAGGTTGCTGTACAGTCAAGGATCACTCTCTATCTCATTTTTAACGCAGACGTTTTGCTTTTAATAATGTGTTAATGGGAGGAAACGCGAATGCCATTTGTGTGATTCTTTGTTCTGGCTGAGGAATAACTGATATTATCTAATGAATATGCAAATAACTCAAGGCTCCTTATTAATTGTGTCTAACCATCTGTTCCTGCAAAGAGCACTTGAATATTTGCCACATCACACTCTATGGATGTGTGTGGAGAACTGTTAGAGAAACTTGGAGCAGTTAATCTATATATTTGAACAAATCTGTGGTTTTATTACTGTCAATAAATGAGGCAATTTCCCTAAACCGAAATTAATTGTTCAAATGAGATTATTTGAGGTTGATATTTCAATAGGAAAATGCTAAGAAGAAAATAGTGGTTTAAATGACCCAACCATGAGGTTTAGATTCCTAAGATTTTAAATAGAACCCAGTTTATGCGATCCAAATCTACCCAATTCATTTCTGCAGTAGACTTGTACTGGTCATGTATATCTATGATTAACGTAACACAATCACATTTAATCAGGAGATTTACAACATGGACTATTTTCTGATGGTATCTTATAAAAGGTAAACAGCAGCTTTGATTTTGTTTTTTTTTTTAAAGGGTAGACGAGAGAAGATAGAAATCAAACCCTTGCTGTAAAGCACTTCTATACTGAAATTTCAAACAGTGAAAGTGAGTTGGAAATAAGTTTATTTCTACTTTTACCGCACTCCTTCTCAAACTGAAAATTTTTATCTCCATTTTGAATGGTGGGTGATGGTTTTTCATAAAGTATGCTGCCCGGGCCAAGCTGATTGCATGGCTACCATCTTTCACTGTGGTATTTTTATCTTCTGTCCACGGGTGGAGCAGTAAGCCAGCTGTTTCATGTTACTTATATCTCTGTGTAAAGTCACACGTTTTCTATCTTTTAGATTACAGCTCTTCATAAATCACACGTGATTGGATTGTATACATGCATCTGGTGTACATTTCTGCTCAAATGAGTGAACACTTTATAAACATCCCTATCTCAAGTAAAATTCTTCTTCACACAAGTGAGCAAATCAGTGGATTTGTGATTTGTGTTAGAAAACAACGTAAATTGTATGAATTTGATAAGATTTCTTCTCTGCTGACTACAGCATTGACCGTGCTCTAGTTTCACGAACAAAATAATCACTTTTAAGATTTGAAAGTAAAATATTTTCTTAATACCTGGAATTTTTTTTAGAGTATTCCTTTAGGAATATATAATAAAACCATAAAATTATGATAGATTGATTATTACCCAAATTAATCTAATCATTATAAAGATAATGCATAGCCCCATCCCCACAACTTTTATGGCTCACGATTTCCACATCTCTCCCATCAGGAAGCTTCCATAAGCCTCTTGTCCTTCTCCAACAGAGGACAGACAGAGTGAAAACCACACTCACAGAAAACTAACCAATCTGATCACATGGACCATAGCCTTGTCTAACTCAATGAAACCATGAGCCATACCGTGTAGGGCCACCCAAGATGGACGGGTCATGGTGGAGAGTTCTGATAAAATGTGGTCCACTGGAGAAGGGAATGGTAAACCACTTCAGTATTCTTGCCTTGAGAACTCTGTGAATAGTATGAAAAGGCAAAAAGTTAGGACACTGAAAGATGAACTCCCCAGGTCAGTAGGTGCCCAATATGCTACTAGAGATCACTGGAGAAATAACTCCAGAAAGAATGAAGAGACGGAGCCAAAGGAAAACAACATGCAGCTGTGGATGTGACTGGTGATGGAAGTAAAGTCTGATGCTATAAAGAGCAATATTGTATAGGAACCTGGAATGTTAGGTCCGTGAATCAAGGCAAATTGAAAGTGGTCAAACAGGAGATGGCAAGAATGAACATCAACATTTTAGGAATCAGTGAACTAAAATGGACTGGAATGGGTGAATTTAACTCAGATGACCATTACCTCTACTACTGTGGGCAAGAATCCCTTAGAAGAAATGGAGTAGCCCTCATAGTCCAAAAGAGAGTCCAAAATGCCCGTACTTGGATGCAGTCTCAAAAGTGACAGAATGATCTCTGTTCGTTTACAAAGCAAACCATTCAATATCACAGTAATCCAAGTCTATGCCCCGACCAGTAACACTGAAGAAGCTGAAGTTGAATGGTTCTATGAAGACCTACAAGACTCTAGAACTAACATCCCAAAAAGATGTCCTTTTCATTATAGGGGACTGGGATGCAAAAGTAGGAAGTCAAGAAATTCCTGGAGTAATAGGCAATTTAGCCTTGGAGTACAGAATGAAGCAGGGCAAAGGCTAATAGAGTTTTGCCAAGAGAACTGGTCATAGCAAACACCCTCTTCCAAAAACACAAGAGAAGATTCTATACATGAGCATCACCTTATGGTCAATACTGAAATCAGATTGATTATATTCTTTGCAGCCAAAGATGGAGAAGCTCTATACAATTAGCAAAAATGACTAATTAGGAGCTGACTGTGGATCAGATCATGAACTCCTTATTACCAAATTCAGACTTAAATTGAAGAAAGTAGGGAAAAGCACTAGACCATTCAGGTATGACCTAAATAAAATCCCTTACAATTATACAGTGGAAGTGACAAATAGATCCAAGGGATTAGATCTAACAGACAGAGTGCCTGAAGAACTATGGATGGAGGTTTGTGAGACTGTACAGGAAGCAGTGATCAAGACCATCCCCAAGAAAAAGAAATGCAAAAAGGCAAAATAGTTGTCTGAGGAGGCCTTGAAAATAGCTGTGAAAAGAAGAGAAGCAAAAGGCAAAGGAGAAAAGGAAAGAAATACCTATTTGAAAGTAGAGTTTCAAATAATAGCAAAGAGAAATAAGAAAGCCTTCTTCAGTGATCAATGCAAAGAAATAGAGGAAAACAATAGAATGAGAAATACTAGAGATCTATTCAAGAAAATTAGAAATACCAAGGAAACATTTCATGCAAAGATGGGCTCGATAAAGGACAGAAATGGTATGGACCTAACAGAAGCAGAAGATATTAAGAAGAGGTGTCAAGAATACACAGAAGAACCGTACAAAAAAGATCTTCATGACTCAGATAATCACAGTGGTGTGATCACTCACCTAGAGCCAGACATCCTGGAATTTGAAGTCAAGTGGGCCTTGGGAAGCAGCACTATGAACAAAGCTAGTGGAGGTGATGGAATTCCAGTTGAGCTATTTCAAATCCTGAAAGATGATGCTGTGAAAGTGTGGTGTTCCATATGCTAGCAAATTTGGAAAACTCATCAGTGGCCACAGGACTGCAAAAGGTCATTTTTCATTCCAATCCCAAAGAAAGGCAATGCCAAAGAATGCTCAAAGTACCGCACAATTGCACTAATCTCACACGTTGGATCTTCAAAAAAGCAAGAGAGTTCTAGAAAAACATCTACTTATGCTTTATTGACTATGCCAAAGCCTTTGACTGTGTGGATCACAGCAAACTGTGGAAAATTCTTCAAGATATGGGAATACCAGGTCACCTGATCTGCCTCCTAAGAAATCTGCATGCAGGTCAGGAAGCAACAGTTAGAACTGGACACGGAACAACAGACTGGTTCCAAATAGGAAAAGGAGTACATCAAGGCTGTATATTGTCACCCTGCTTATTTAACTTATATGCAAAGTACATCATGTGAAATTCTGGGCTGGATGAAGCACAAGCTGGAATCAAGACTGCCTGGAGAAATATCAATAGCCTCCAATACACAGTTGACACCACTCTTATGGCAGAAATCGAAGAACTAAAGAGCCTCTTGATGAAAGTGAAAGAGAAGAGTGAAAAAGTTGACTTAAAACTCAGCATTCAGAAAACTAAGATCATAGCATCTGGTCCAATCACTTCATGGCAAATAGATGGGGAATTAATGGAAACAGTGACAGACTTTATCATTTTGGGGGCTCCAAAATCACTGCAGATGGTGACTGCAGCCATGATATTAAAAAATGCTTGCTCCTTGGAAGGAAAGTTATGACCATCCTCAACAGTGTATTAAAAAGCAGAGACATTACTTTGCCAACAAAGATTTGTCTAGTCAAAGTTATGGTTTTTCCAGTAGTCATGTGTGGGTGTGAGAGTTGGACTATAAAGAAATCTGAGTGGTGAAGAATTGATGCTTTTGAACTGTGATGTTGAAGAAGACCTTGAGAGTCCCTTGGGCAACGAGGAGATCCAATCGGTCCGTCCTAAAGGAAATCAATCCTGAATATTTGGAAGAACTATTGCTGAAGCTGAAGCTCCAACACTGCCCACCTGATGAGAAGAACTGACTCATTGGAAAAGACCCTGATGCTGGGAAAGATTGAAGGGGAGAGGAGAAGGAGATGACAGGATGAGGTGATTGGATGGAATCACTGACTCAATGGACGTGAGTTTGATTAAGCTCCGGGAGTTGGTGATGGCCAGGGAAGCCTGGTGTGCTGTAGTCCATGGGATTTCAAAGAGTTGTACACAACTGAGTGACTGAACTGATTTCCACATTGTTTGTGTTTTACTATGTGAACTTAGTACAGGTAATAATAGCCCCATGTACCATCCAAAACTGTGAAATCACAATTCAGATGTCACAAATTTCTTGTTGGTAGAATCAAAAGATGATGTTTGTCACAGCCCACCTCATAGTATGATTAAAGAGTCAGTGGAAAGTATGTAAATTACCTTTGGAAAATTAATATTTTCATAACCGTGAAAGTTGGTATTAATATTTTTAGAATCACTACAAATGTGTATTAAATGGCTGTCTTAATATCAGAATGTTCACTTTAATCAATGTATCTTGAAGAAAATGTGTTTTCTCTATAAAAAATCTGACACAGTTGCTATTGATAATTCTACTTACCTTATTTTTCCAGCTTTATCGAAGCATAATTACTTACTCCATGCAACATCTTGGGACAAGAAAGAATAGAAAAACTGCTTCAAATATCACCCAATTTTCCTTTCGCTCTTCTACTGCTACATTGGGCTTTTATTACTTGTATAAAAGTAAAATTCTTCTCAATATAAAACACCTCTAAACATTTAGAAATATGTAAGATGATTTCCTTTAGAATATACATTGTTGCTCAAAGTCGTGTGCTAGACACTCACAATAGTCTTACAGCATCTTATTTTTCCAAAAATATCAAACTTGGGCAATAGATGATGGTGGTATTTATGCTTTATGGTCCCATTGCTTCACTGATATTCCGTTTTTGATAGACTCTTAAATTTCCTGTATTGTTCAGTTACTTAATATAGAGACAAATTTGGGTCTTCATTATTTTCTTGTTAATGACTCCCATTGCAGCAGTCTTTTTTGCCTTCTCAATTATAGTATGAAATTGCTTTTTTTTAGGTTGTTTTAGATATGCACTGTATTTTCCATTATTGGATTTCTCCAAATAGTGTTATACATGTTGGCCATTATTTCTTTTCAGGTCCCTGATGTATTTTTTCTTTTTACTAATTCCAGTCTCTGTTCACAATTTTGTTACCTCTTGCTGGTAAGTACTCCTACAAGGCTTTCCTGCAGTACTCTGTGTGTCTCTCCCTACCCTCGTCAGTCCCTCCAAGACAGTACCAACTCTTTGCCTGTAAATCAATACTATTCTTATGCATTTTTGCCTTTACAATCTTCCACAAATTCCCATCATATGCAAAGTTTCTCACCTTGGTATCTGGGTATCTTTCTATGACCTCCATCTCCCCCCAAAAAAGGTGCCTGCATGCTCAGTCATGTCTGACTCTTTGTGACCCCATGGACTATAGCCCACCAGGCTCCTCTGTCCATGGGATTCCCCAGGCAAGAATACTGGAGTGAGTAGCCATTCACTTCTCCAGGAGGTCTTCCCAACCCAGGGACCGAACCAAGGTCTTCTGTATCTCAGGTGGTTTCTTGACCATCTGAGTCATCAGGGAAGCCCTAAGAATGGAAGGAGAATATTAACAAATCAGAAAGAAATTGTTAGATAAATTAAAACATGTTCTATTATTAAACATTAGAAAAATAATCCGAATTAGTAAAGTAGGAAGAATAACAGCACCCCACAGAGACCCATCTCTTAACCTCTGTGCACATGTTACTCCTGTGTTTAAAGGGACTTTAGAGTAGATTAAGGTTGTGGACCTTGAGATGAGGAGGTAATCTGGATAACCAAATGACTCTAATCTCATCACACAAGGTCTTAAAAAAAGCCTTTCTTGACTGAGGTTAGTATCAGAAGGAGATGTGCCTGAGAAAAGGTAAGAGAGACTCAGCATTGCTGGCCTTGCTGATGGAGGAGGGGAATCTGAGCCCTGGAATATGGGAACTCTTTAGAGGAAAGAAGGAGCAGATAGATGGTTGCCCCTAGAGAATCCAAGGAGTAATACAGCCCTGTAGGATCATGATTTTATTTTATTCTATTTTTTAAAACTTCTATTTTGTATTGAGAACTAAAGAGCCTTTTAATGAAAGTGAAAGGAGAGAGTGAAAAAGTTGGCTTAAAATTCAACATTCAGAAAACTAAGATCATGGCATCCGGTCCCATCACTTCATGGCAAACAGATGGGAAAACTGGAAACAGAGGCAGACCTTATTTTGGGGGCTCCAAAATCACTGCAGATGGTGACTGCAGCCATGAAATTAATAGATGCCTGCTCCTTGGAAGAAAAAGTATGACCAACCTAGACAGCATATTAAAAAGCAGAGACATTACTTTGCCAACAAAGGTCTGTCTAGTCAAAGCTATGGTTTTTCCAGTAGTCATGTATGGATGTGAGAGTTGTACTATAAAGAAAGCTGAGTGCTGAAGAATTGATGCTTTTGAAATGTGGTGTTGGAGAAGACTCTTGAGAATCCCTTGGACAGCAAGGAGATCCAACCAGTCCATCCTAAAGGAGAACAGTCCTGAATATTCATTGGAAGGACTGATGCTGAAGCTGAAACTCCAATCCTTTGGCCACCTGATGCAAAGAACTGACTCACTGGAAAAGGCCCTGATGCTGGAAAGATTGAAGGCAGGAGGAGAAGGGGACGACAGAGGATGAGATGGTTTGATGGTATCACCGACTCAATGGACATGACTTTGAGTAAACTTCAGGAGTTGGTGATGGACAGGGAGGCTTGGCTTACTGCAGTCCATGGGATCGCAAAGAGTCGGACACGACTGAGTGACTGAACTGAACTGATAGCCATTTAACAAATAATGTTATTTTGTATTGGTATATAGCCATTTAACAAATAACATTGTGACAGTTGCAGGGCAACAGTGAAGAGACTTGGCCATGCATGAACATGTATCCCTTCTCCCCCAAACTCCCCTCCATCCATGTTGCCACATAACATTGAGCAGAGTATCCTGTGCTGTACAATAGGTCCTTGTTGGTTACCGTTTTAAATGTAGCAGCGTGTATAGGGCCATCCCTAACTCCCTAACTATCCCTTCCTCCCATCTTTCCTCCCCAGCAACCATAAATTTATTCTCTAAGTCTGTGAGTGTGTTTCTGTTTTGTAAGTCTGCTCATCTGTATCATTTATTTTTAGATTCCACATACAAGGAATGTCATATGACATTTCTCCTTCTCTGTCCGACTCACTTCACTCAACATGGCACTCTCTATGGGCCTTGACTTTAATCTGGTGAGACCCACATAGTGGCTGCTAATCTGTAGAAATACAGTAAATTTGTGTTTCTTAAGAAGATAAATTCACGGTAATTTGTTGCAGCATCAGTGGAAAAGAACCCAGCCTTTAGTATTAATATCTGGAGGTGAGATGTTGCCTTAACAAATTCCTAAAGATGTGTAGAAACTGGAAAAAATTTGAAGAGGATGGTAGAAAATGCCTAGATTACCTTAACAGACTGCTGGCAGAAACACGGATTTCAAAGGTTTTGAAGGAGAGGAGGCAGAAGGACGTGAGGAGTGTGGTAGAGAAAACCTAAATCGTCTTGAGTAGACCATCCATTCAAGTGTGGAACTCGGTACTGCAGTTTTGTGGAAAGCAGAACTTTTATAATGAAATCTGACTTTTAGTTGAGGTGATTTTCAAGCAAAGTGTTGAGGGGGTAGTCTTGTTTTATTCTTTTGGTAAACATGGAGAAGGAAATGGCAACCCACTCCAGTGTTCTTGCCTGGAGAATCCCAGGGACGGGGGAGCCTGGTGGGCTTCCGTCTTATGGGGTCACACAGATTCGGACACGACTGAAGTGACTTAGCAGCAGCAGCAGCAAACATGTGAAAGGAAATTGATAAATTGTGTGCATGAGTCTTTAACAAAATGGATCCAGGGCTTGATGACTTGAGAAATTCTTAGCCTATTCAGACTGCAAAATATTATAAAAGAAAAAAAAAAGAGGGTAATTTGACAAAAAAAAGTCCAGGGTGTGAATATACTGCTTTTGCTGATACCCCGCAAAGATCAAAAGGTCAAAGATGAAAATGGGGGAGATCAGGGGCTCTGGGTGGAAGGACATGGATAACTTTTTGGTGCATCGGGACTGATCTGTTTCTTTGTGATGTTGGTGACAGTGCTATCTTGACTTGTTAAAATCCCCAGAACAATATGCTAAAAGTCATGCTGCAATTTTAAAAAAGGAAAAAAAAATATTACAAACATATTGGGCTTCCCTGGTGGCTCAATGGTAAAGAATCTGACTGCCAATATAGGAGGTGCAGGCTTGATCCCTGGTTTGGGAAGATCCCCTGGAGGAGAAAGCGGCAACCTACTCCAGTATTCTGGCCTGGGAAATTCCATGGACAGAGGAGCCTTGCGGGATACACTCCATAGGGTTGCAAAAAAGTGGGGCAAGACCTCATGACTAAATAGCAATAACAACACAGAAACATACTATAAAGCAGGAATGTAAGTAGAGAAATTCTAGGCAAAGCAAATTTAAAGCCTAACCTGCACTGTATTAGAGGCCAAGAAATCAGTGACAGCCCAGAAAAGAAATTTTGATGGGATCAGAGAGACAATAACCAATCTTCACACCACAACCTCCTGCCTTCAAGATGACAAGTGTGTATAAATTTACCACTTTTGTTGATAAACTATTTCAAACTTGGACGAAATAGATATTCAGATAGTAGTTGAGATGTTACAGAGTAAGAATAAGCATGTCTGGAGCACGAAGTGGAATCTGCTAAGTATGAAGTCAAGTGGGCCTTAGAAAGCATCACTACGAACAAAACTAGTGGAGGTGATGGAATTCCAGTTGAGTTATTTCAGATCCTGAAAGATGATGCTGTGAAAGTGCTGCACTCAATATGCCAGCAAATTTGGAAAACTCAGTAGTGGCCACAGGACTGGAAAAGATCAGGCTTCATTCCAATCCCAAAGAAAGCAATGCCAAAGAATTCTCAAACTACCACACAATTGCACTCATCTCACACACTAGTAAAGTCATGCTCAAAATTCTCTAAGCCAGGCTTCAGCAATACGTGAACTGTGAACTTCTAGATGTTCAAGCTGGTTTTAGAAAAGGCAGAGGCACCAGAGATCAAATTGCCAACATGTGATGGATCATGGAAAAAGAAAGAGAGTTCCAAGAGCATCTATTTCTGCTTTATTGACTATGCCAAAGTCTTTGACTGTGTGGATCACAATAAACTGTGAAAAATTCTGAAAGAGAAACCTGCCTCTTGAGAAACCTGTATGCAGGTCAGGAAGCAACAGTTAGAACTGTACATGGAACAACAGACTGGTTCCAAATAGGAGAAGGAGTATGTCAAGGCTGTATATTGTCACCCTGCTTATTTAACTTATACGCAGAGTACATCATGAGGAACGCTGGGCTGGAAAAAGCACAAGCTGGAATCAAGATTGCCGGGAGAAATATCAATAACCTCAGATATGCAGATGACACCACCCTTATGGCAGAAAGTGAAGAGGAACTCAAAAGCCTCTTGATGAAAGTGAAAGAGGAGAGTGGAAAAAGTTGGTTTAAAGCTCAACATTCAGAAAACTAAGATTGTGGCATCTGGTCCCATCACTTCATGGCAAATAGATGGGGAAATAGGGGAAACAATGTCAGACTTTATTTTGGGGGGCTCCAAAATCACTGCAGATGGTGATTGCAGACATGAAATTAAAAGATGCTTACTCCTTGGAAGGAAAGTTATGACCAACTTAGATAGCATATTAAAAAGCAGAGACATTACTTTGCCAACAAAGGTCTGTCTGGTCAAGGCTATGGTTTTTGCAGTGGCCATGTATGGATATGAGAGTTGGACTGTGAAGAAAACTGAGCACTGAAGAATTGATGCTTTTGAACTGTGGTGTTGGAGAAGATCCTTGAGAGTCCCTTAAGACAGCGAGGAGATCCAATCAGTCCATCCTAAAGGAGATCAATCCTGGGTGTTCATTGGAAGGACTGATGCTAAAGCTGAAACTCCAATACTTTGGCCACCTCATGTGAAGAGTTGACTCATTGGGAAAGACTCTGATGCTGCGAGGGATTGGGGGCAGGAGGAGAAGGGGATGACAGAGAATGAGATGGCTGGATGGCATCACCGACTCGATGGACATGAGGTTGAGTGAACTCCAGGAGTTGGTGATGGACAGGGAGACCTGGTGTGCTGCGATTCATGGGGTCGCAAAGAGTCGGACACGATGAGTAACTGTTCTGGACTCAACTGAAGTATCCAGGCAGTCTCCTGATGCTGGGAAAGGTTGGGGGCGGGAGGAGAAGGGGACGACGGAGAATGAAATGGCTGGATGGCATCACCGACTCTGTGGACATGAGTTTGAGTGTACTCCGGGAGTTGGTGATGGCAGTATCCAGGCAGTCTCCTGCTTTAAGCTTAGTCCCCACAACAATCCTGCCAGGTAGGGATCCAGTCCAATTATGAACATTGTGCAGATGAAGGGAGGCTGAGGAACTTAACTAGGTTGTTCAGTTCAGTCGCTCAGTCGTGTCCGACTCTCCGCGACCCCATGAATCACAGCACGCCAGGCCTCCCTGTCCATCACCAACTCCCGGAGTACACTCAAACTCATGTCCACAGAGTCGGTGATGCCATCCAGCCATCTCATTCTCCGTCGTCCCCTTCTCCTCCCGCCCCCAACCTTTCCCAGCATCAGAGTCTTTCCCAATGAGTCAACTCTTCACATGGGGTGGCCAAAGTATTGGAGTTTCAGCTTTAGCATCAGTCCCTCCAATGAACATCCAGGATTGATCTCCTTTAGAATGGACTGGTTGGATCTCCTTGCAGTATAAGGGACTCTCAAGAGTCTTCTCCAACACCACAGTTCAAAAGCATCGATTCTTCGGCGATCAGCTTTCTTCACAGTCCAACTCTCACATCCATACATGACCACGGGAAAAACCATTGCCTTGACTAGACGGACCTTGGTTGGCAAAGTAATGTCTCTGCTTTTTAATATACTATCAAGGTTGGTCATAACTTTCCTTCCAAGGAGCAAGCGTCTTTTAATTTCATGGCTGCAATCAGCATCTGCAGTGATTTTGGAGCCCAAAAAAACAAAGTCTGACACTGTTTCCACTGTTTTTCCATCTATTTCCCATGAAGTGATGGGACCAGATGCCATGATCTTTGTTTTCTGAATGTTGAGCTTCAAGCCAACCTTTTCACTCTCCTCTTTCACTTTCATCAAGAGGCTTTTGAGTTCCTCTTCACTTTCTGCCATAAGGGTAGTGTCATCTGCATATATGAGGTTATTGATATTTCTCCCAGCAAACTTGATTCCAGCTTGTGCTTCTTCCAGCCCAGCGTTCCTCATGATGTACTCTGCATATAAGTTAAATAAGCAAGGTGACAATATACAACCTTGACGTACACCTTTTCCTATTTGGAACCAGTCTGTTGTTCCATGTCCAGTTCTGACTGTTGCTTCCTGACCTGCATACAGGTTTCTCAAGAGGCAGGTCAGGTGGTCTGGGATTCCCATCTCTTTCAGAATGTTCCACAGTTCATTGTGATCCACACAGTCAAAGGCTTTGGCATAGTCAATGAAGCAGAAATAGATGTTTTTCTGAAACTCTCTTGCTTTCTCCATGATCCAGCGGATGTTGGCAATTTGATCTCTGGTGCCTCTGCCTTTTCTAAAACCTGCTTGAACATCTGGGAGTTCACGGTTTACATACTGCTGAAGCCTGGCTTGGAGAATTTTGAGCATGACTTTACTAGCGTGTGAGATGAGTGCAATTGTGCGGTAGTTTGAGCATTCTTTGGCATTGCCTTTCTTTGGGATTGGAATGAAGACTGACCTCTTCCAGTCCTGTGGCCACTGCTGAGTTTTCCAAATCTGCTGGCATATTGAGTGCAGCACTTTCACAGCATCATCTTTCAAGACTTGAAATAGCTCAACTGGAATTCCATCACCTCCACTAGCTTTGTTAGTAGTGATGCTTTCTAAGGCCCACTTGACTTCACATTCCAAGATGTCTGGCTCTAGGTCAGTGATCACATTATCGTGACTTTCTTGGTCGTTAAGATCTTTTTTGTACAGTTCTTCTGTGTATTCCTGCCACCTCTTCTTAATATCTTCTGCTTCTGTTAGGTCCATACCATTTCTGTCCTTTATCGAGCCCATCTTTGCATGAAATGTTCCCTTGGAATCTCTAATTTTCTTGAAGAGGTCTCTTGTTTTTCCTATTCTGTTGTTTTCCTCTATTTCTTTGCATTGATCACTGAGGAAGGCTTTCTTATCTCTCCTTGCTATTCTTTGGAACTCTGCATTCAGATGCTTATATATTTCCTTTTCTCCTTTGCTTTTCGCCTCTCTTCTTTTTACAGCTATTTGTAAGGCCTCCTCAGACAGCCATTTCGCTCTTTTGCATTTCTTTTCCATGGGGATGGTCTTGGTCCCTGTCTCCCGTACAATGTCACGAACCTCCGTCCAGAGTTCATCAGGCACTCTATCAATCAGATCTAGTCCCTTAAATCTATTTCTCACTTCCACTGTATAATCATAAGGGATTTGATTGAGGTCATATCTGAATGGTCTAGTGGTTTTCCCTACTTCAATTTAAGTCTGAACTTCGCAATAAGGAGTTCATGATCTGAGCCACAGTCAGCTCCTGGTCTTGTTTTCGCTAACTGTATACAGCTTCTCCATCTTTGGTTGCAAAGAATATAATCAATCTGATTTCGGTGTTGACCATCTGGTGATGTCCATGTGTAGAGTCTTCTCTTGTGTTGTTGGAAGAGGGTGTTTGCTATGACCAGTGCATTCTCTTGACAAAACTCTATTAGCCTTTGCCCTGCTTCATTCCGTGCTCCAAGGCCAAATTTGCCAGTTACTCCAGGTGTTTCTTGACTTCCTACTTTTGCATTCCAGTCCCCTATAATGAAAAGGACATCTTTTTTGGGTGTTAGTTCTAAAAGGTCTTGTAGGTCTTCATAGAACCGATTAACTTCGGCTTCTTCAGCAGTACTGGTTGGGGCATAGGCCTGGATTACTGTAATATTGAATGGTTTGCCTTGGAAACGAACAGAAATCATCCTGTCATTTTTAAGATTGCATCCAAGTACTGCATTTCGGACTCTTTTGTTGACCATGATGGCTACTCCATTTCTTCTAAGGGATTCCTGCCCACAGTAGTAGATATAATGGTCATCCGAGTTAAATTCACCCATTCCAGTCCATTTTAATTCACTGATTCCTAGAATGTCTATGTTTACTCTTGCCATCTCCTGTTTGACCACTTCCAATTTGCCTTGATTCATGGACCTAACATTCCAGGTTCCTATGCAATATTGCTCTTTACAGCACCGGACCTTGTTTCTATCATTGGTCACATCCACAACTGGGTATTGGTTTTGCTTTTGCTCCATCCCTTTATTCCTTCTATAGTTACTTCTCCACTGAGCTCCAGTAGCATACCGGGCCCCTACCGACCTGGGGATTTCCTCATTCAGTATCCTATCATTTTGCCCTTTGTTACTGTTCATGGGGTTCTCAAGGCAAGTATACTGAAGTGGTTTGCCATTCCCTTCTCCAGGGGACCACATTCGGCTGTGGTCCATGTGATCAGATCAGCTAGTTTTCTGTGATTACGATTTCAGTTTGTCTGCCCTCTGGTGCCCCCTAGCAATACCTACCGTCTTATTTGGGTTTCTCTTACCTTGGTCCTGGAAAATCTCTTCACAGCCACTCCAGCAAAGTGCAGCCGCTGTACCTTACCTTGGACGAGGGGTATCTCCTCAAGGCCGCCCCTCCTGACCTTGAACGCGGAGTAGCTCCTCTCGGCCCTCCTGTGCCCGCGCAGCCACCGCCTGTTGGACGTGGGGTAGCTCCTCTCGGCCACCGGCCCTGGCCTCAGGCGTAGGGTAGCTCCTCACTGCTGCACCTCTTTGCGTGGTTCGTTGCGCCGGGGCCGGCGTCTCTCGCGTCGCGTCTGCGCCGCCGGGGCCGGCGTCTCTCGCGTCGCGTCTGCGCCGCCGGGGCCGGCGTCTCTCGCGTCGCGTCTGCGCCGCCTGGATGGAAGAAAAGAAAATTGGAAAATAACTCCATTTATTCTAGAAAGAATACAGATCGTCTAAGGAAAATGAGAAAAAAAAAGGTACAAAAAGGAAATGATGGCCAAATTCACTTATAAATATAAATTAATGCTCTTAAAACGTTACCAAATATAACTCAAGAGCACACAGAGACAATAGCTAAGGCCAATACATCAGTAAGTCATTTGAGAAAAGCTGAATACTCATTTCAATATGTATTGAGAAGGATTTTGACAAAGTTGTATACTCACTGTTTATTTTATTGTAAAAGAAAATATACATGCTTGGTATGGACTGATAACTGCTGTGCAAAGCAGATGTGGTTGGTAAAAATAATCTGAAAATCAAGGTGCAGACGGTCACTGCTGTTTTTAATATTGATCTGGAAATGCTGGCCGATTTGTTCAAATACATTAAAAATTATTTACCCGCTGATTCAATGATTATATTTTCAGACAAAATTTGCTCATAGGTACTCATCCCAAGTTTAGAGACAAAGCTTGGTGAGTATTCAGTGTTGGACTCTCTCATCCGTCTGATGCCAGGTTGCTTTGCACGTTGTGCTCAAATAATTCTTGTGGAATTGTCTCCCTACTGCCAACAGGCTCAAGAGGATGATAACTGCGTGCTTATTACCAGTAAGAGGTCACAGGTCACACCTTCCAGCTATATGTATTTAGTAGAATTATAAATGCTGAACAGTGCAATATTGTTTACAGTTGTGGAAAACTGTGTACCACCCAATTATGCAAATATTAGAAATGCTAATATAAACTATGATATTCAATTCTTAAAATATTAAAGCCATTAAAATTACATTAAAGACAAAATGCTAGTTGATAAAAATATTAACACGAGTGGCCATGTGATATGTTGAAAACTATGAAAACTGGAAGACAATACATTGGAATGTGAACAGGGGTTGTAATGCTTGTAACTCAGGCAGCTTATTTTTCCTAATTCTCTAATGAACATGTTTGCATTGTTTAGATAGGGAAAGAATAAGCATTCAAAAATAAAATAGCAATTTATATATTTTTTCCTATTTATTCCTTAAATACTGCATATGACAAAACAGATCAAAGGAATGGTCTTTATAATTAAAAAACAACATTGTTAGTATATATGAATGTCTTAGACATGGATGATTTGCTGCATTAACTAAGAGGAATTTAACTTATGGTGTAATTTTGTGCCACTACAAAAATAAAATATGAAATATTTTGTTCTCCACAATAAATATCAGACTTCTGATTATATATGTATAAGAAAAAATAATGGTCATAAAAATATTAATTTATACAATGAATAAAAGATTTTCATGTGAAGATTTAAGAAGAGAATACTTAGATGGATAACACCGTACTTACTGTCCATGACTCTAGTTTTTATTTCAATATAATCTTGATCTCATGGGATCTAGAGAAAATGTGCAGGGCTTATTTATAACTAAGGTTTTTAAGATACAGGATGTGTATGTTTTATGGAATTATTTTCTGCAGAGTTTCTACAAAGCAGGTTTCTGTTTATGAAATTTCAAGGTCACACATGAATTTCATAAGAATTTAAGATGTATTCCTCTAAGAAAGAATTTCGACCAAAAGACATCATGATACTTTAAAATCACCTTTCAAAAAGACCTTTCTTTGAAGAAAAAAACCCAGGATTTTCTCCTATGTAACCAACTCAAAACGCTATTGCAAATACAGTGGTTACTTAATATTTGATACACTAGGTTTTGAGAGTTGAATGCCAAAAAGCTGACTATCTAATAGATCTCTTCTGGCAGAAGTGCTTTGGTTGTATTAATTTCTCTTTCCTTTTGGAACTCTTCTTAAAAATTCTGTCTTTGCAAAGGGGATGTATTTTTGTAAGTTGAAGGGAAAGATGCAGTGTTTACTGGAAAAATAGTTCAGACAATCAATCAAAATGCAATAAAAATTAATAAAGTGCATGGTGTGAATTTATAGTTCTCTGACTTTCATGCCTCCTCCCCCTCCTCTTTTATTAAATCAATCTCTAAAATCTCCATTTTCTTTGCCCTGTTCCTGGAGCGCAACCGCCTTGAGAACAAGCCAGATCTCAGTGAGGCAGAGGAGACAGAGCCGGGGGAGGGAGCTGGGCTCCTGCAGGACAGGGAGCTGCTTATTGCCTCTGGGTTTCAGACACGTGTACTGTTTTCACATGAAAGAGAAATGAATGCCTGTCTAATTTAATTAGTGATATAGAATTTGGTACCTTGAAAGAAACCAAACCTAAAATGTGACTGTATGGGGGAGAGGTAAAATTTTGCTGCTCTTTATGTAATGGACTGAAAGCATATCCATCAGAAGCTTACAAAATTTTGAGAAAAGTCTATCATATAAAAATCAAAGTCTGGTCTTTCAAAGCCTGCGAAACTGCAGTCCCTGACATATACTAACAGGACTGATGTTGCAAAGCTGCCTGGCTCTTGGGGAGGGCACTTGCTCAGAACCCAATATAGCAAGAACTATTAATAGATGTCCCAGAGGAAGAGTCTGGGATGGCTCATCCAGGACGAGGGCTCTAGGATGTGGTCCTCATGGGGGACCCGTGCTTCCTCCTCATTTCCAGGGACAAGGAAGCACCAGTGTGTTCCATACTGCTCTTTTCCAAATGCCAGGGTTACCACCCTCCTTCTCCCACATGGCCCTTCTGATGCATCTGGAGAAGATAATTCACCTTTGGGTCTTATCACAGAGTGCAAGGAGCTACATCTCAGTCTAAACTTCCATAGTGTGGTAAGCGTTCAAACTATAATCCTGAGGTTAAGGACGTCACATGAGAAATGCCCTAACAACTCCTCAAAGTAATTTTTCAGGAAATGAACAGCGAGGCTAGTTTAACACCCTGTTTGGAAATGGTATATGTAATAACAGTAAGGGCGTCCCAGGTGGTGCTAGTGGTAAAGAATCCGCCTGCCAATGCAGGAGATGCAGGTTCAGTCCCTGGGTTGGGACGATCCCCTGGAGGATGAAATGGCAACCCACTCCAGTATTCTTGCCTGGAAAATCCCATGGACAGAGGAGCCTGGTGGGCTACAGTCCGTGGGGTTGCAGGGAATTGGACATGACTGAGCCCAGGCAGGCTCCTCATTGTGTTAGTTAAGTATACAAGTGTCAGCAGCAGCAACAGCAGCTGCAGCAAAGCCCACTTGGAGAGAGACGACTGTATACACTGGATTTCTGTAAAGTGTCGCTCAGCCTTCTCCAGTGCGTGTGGTCACCCCCACCTTAGAGATGAGAGCACTGAGGCTCAGGAAGGGTGAGGTAACATGTGCAAGCAAATTCAGCTGCTAAGACACTTAGAAAAAATCAGCTCCTTCTCCTAGGCTCTGCAGCCATAGGACTGTGCACATAATTACAAAATCTTTTCAATTCGTAAATGCAGCAATATGAGAGACTTCAGGCTTAGGCAGATCTAAATGTGCTCCGAAATGTCCAGAATGGGAGAAGTGTTGCATTTCCCCAACTATCATGGCACCAAATCTCCACCGAGCCCATAAGTGTGTGGAATCTTGGCTGGATGAGCATGTCTTATACATTTTACAGAATACAGAGCGTGCAAAGGCTGTGCCTTTTTAGACGCTTACATTGTTTCGGAACGCACACAACCTAGATCATTAACTCCTAACAGCTATTTATAAAAACATAGCTCTCCTCATAATTGTGCAATAATAGGTATTAAAAGTTGATTAGATGAATTATGTATATTTTACAGTGCATAGTTATAAAAAAGTACATTTCATGAGAATATTCAGTAGCATTAAAACTCAATAAATTATAAGATGAAATATTAAATTATTATATAATAGGTATATCATTTTCCTCTTTTTATTTAAAAGCGTGTAAATAAATGTGTAGATAAATAAACAACAGAAAAGTTAATTTTGATGACAAAACTTTGAATTGGTTCCCTTTGCATATTCTAATTTTTAATAAATGAGGTTATATGATGATTGCTTTTCTGTAACTCTTATTTTCACTCAGCAGCAAACTGTGGAACTCTGAATTGGTCGATAAAATAATTATACCATCATTTTATTAGATCCTAAGGCATATTATGCGAATGTACTTTAATATTCATCACTAATTCCTTATTAATGAAAATCTTTTGTTCCAAATTTTTCTTACTTATAAAGCATACTTATTAAATATTTTGCCCATATATTTAAAAATTATATTACATGCTTCACATTTAGAATTGCACAACTGTATGAAAAAAAGAGTGTGCATATCATATTTTAACATGAATTGTGCACCCAGGTGGCTCAATAATAAAGAATCCTCCTTCCAATGCAGGAGCCACAGGAAAGGCGGGTTCAGTCCCTGGGTCGGGAAGATCCCCTGGAAGAGGGAAGGGCAACCCACTCCAGTATTCTTGCCTGGAGAATCCCATGGACAAAGGAGCCTGGTGGGCTACAGTCCATGGGGCCGTAAAGAGTTGGACACGACTGTGAGAGTGAGTTAAGGGGTGTGAGTCCACATTTTCCTAGTCTGACCAGCACTCGGTCATGATTTGACATTATTTTAAAATACTGTTAGTACTATTTTATCTTATTTTCCATTTTACTTTTATATTCAAAAATGAGACTGCCTAGATAATTATGTGTAATATAGTTTTTTATATATATATATGTACATATATATATATTATACTAGTTAGGAAAAAAGGCTATACACATAGACATTTGTAATTTTTTCTTTCTTTTGCATGTCCAGTTTTGATTGCCTTATCATAATAAATGAGTTGAGGATATCTTTCTGTCATTTTTAACATTATGCAACAACTTATATGAATGAGAAGCATCCGTTTTGAAAAGTTTTGATAGACCCGGCCCATAAATTGTTGCAATCTGTTTTATCTGTAAGCGTTTGTTGCTGTTATGTAGGAACACTATCAGGTATGGTATACTAACATTGTATCTGACAGTACCACTCCTGGCTCTGGGGCTTGGTGTCTGGTGTTAATTTGTGAAAGCTGTCTGTCACTCCTGTTTCCAGTATTTCTTCTGTTCCTTTGTCTCTTCTCCCTGGTCCAATGATGCACATATCCGCCTTCTGCAGTTATCCTGTAGTCTTGGAACATTCTGGCCTTTTTCAGTCCTTGTTCTCTTTGCTTTTCAGTGTTGGAGGTTTTTGCTGATGCACCCTCAAGCTCAGAGATTCCTCTTCAGCCATGTCCCCTAAAAAAACACCAAAGGCATTCTTCATTTCTGCTACAGTGTTTTTGCCCCATGGACTGTAACCCGCCAGGCTCCTCTGTCCATGGGATTCTCCAGGCAAGAATACTGGAGTGGGTTGCCATTCTTTTCTCCAGGGAATCTTCCCAACCCTGGGATAGAACCTGGGTCTCCTGCATTGCAGGCGGGTTCTTTACTGTCTGAGTCACCAGGGGGAAGATTTTGCTCCCAAGTTGCTCTGGTCCTGGGGCAGCACTTTGCCTTCCGGCCTCAACAGTCATGGATCCCAGAGGAGCTGTTGTTTTCTCAGTCTGCTTAACCTTTTACTTGCTGTTAGGATGAAGCGGTGACTTCCAAGCTCCTTCTGTACATAAATAAAAGAAATTTAGCAAAAAATATAGACAGTGATGGTTGGAATAAATCATGCAGATCAAAGAAGACACTTTATCTGGAAACAGAGTGGACGGTCTTTCCTCTCGAGATGGGCGTGGAGATGATGAAGTGGAGCTGTGGGTGGATGGACCTAGACACTTTGTGAAATCGATCCAGTGAGAAGGTGGAGCTCGTATGATGTAATATAACCTCAATCACCGTCTGTTTGTCTTATATATCTCCTCTGACTAAGAAGAAAAAGTTCATTTTTAAAATGCAAAAACTTTGTGTAAAATTTGAAAATACCTTTGGGAATGTATTGAGGAACCAGGGAAGACACAGATACACCAACTGAGACTCAAGGCCTGGCTCCCCTGGTTTCTAGCTCTGCACCTTTGAACATCTAATTCACTACTACATACATGCTCAATTGCTCAGTTATGTCCGACTCTTTTGCAACCCTATGGAATGTAGCCCACCAGGCTCTCTGTCCATGGGATTCTCCAGGCAAGAACACTGGAGTGGGTTGCCTCCTCCAGGAGATCTTCCTGACCCAGGATCAAATCTGTGTCTCCTGCATTGGCAGGAGGATTCTTTACCACTACACTATCTGGGAAGCCCAAGTCACCTCTCTGAACGCCAAATTCCTCATGGGGTCTTATATAGCATCGAGTTCTTCTGATCATAACAGATAATAGTGCATGGGAGAGGACACTGTTAACTCCAGATTTTCTATTAACATAAGGCATGATAATAATGGTGACTCGGTGGTAAAGAATCCGCCTGCAATGCAGGAGACATGGTTGAAGCTGAGGTTTCAGTCCCGGGGTTGGGAAGATCTCCTGGAGAAGAAAATAGAAATCCACTCCAGTATTCTTGCCTAGAAAATCCCATGGACAGAAAAGCCTGACAGGCTACAGTCCATGGGGTCACAAAGAGTTGGACATGACTTAGCAAGTAAAACAACAACAGCATGATAATAACAACATTAGGGACTTTCCTGGTGCTCCAGGGGTTAAGAATCCACCTTGCAATGCAGTGTTCCATCTCTGGTGGGGGATCCCACGTGCTGCACTTGCTAAGCCTGCATTCACAAGAGAGCCTGCAAGCTGCAACTCGAGAGTCCATGTGCCATAATGAAACATCCCCTGTAATGCAGAGATTGCATGTGCTTGATGAAGCTAAATAAATGATTACTAAAAAATAACAATGAAAACAAGAGATCTTTTCAAGAAAATTAGAGATATCAAGGGAAAATTTCATGCAAAGATGGGCTTGATAAAGGACAGAAATGGTATGGACCTAACAGAAGCAGAAGATATTAAGAAGAGGTGGCAAGAATACACAGAAGAACTGTACAAAAAAGACCTTCACGACCAAGATAATCACGATGGCGTGGTCACTCACCTGGAGCCAGACATCTTGGAATGTGAAGTCAAGTGGGCCTTAGAGAGCATCACTACGAACAAAGCTAGTGGAAGTGATGGAACTCCAATTGAGCTATTTCAAATCCTGAAAGATGATGCTGTGAAAGTGCTGCACTCAATATGCCAGCAGATTTGGAAAACTCAGCAGTGGCCACAGGACTGGAAGAGGTCAGTCTTCATTCCAATCCCAAAGAAAGGCAATGCCAAAGAATGCTCAAACTACCGCACAATTGCACTCATCTCACACGCTAGTAAAGTCATGCTCAAAATTCTCCAAGCCAGGCTTCAGCAGTATGTGAACCGTGAACTTCCAGATGTTCAAGCAGGTTTGAGAAAAGGCAGAGGCACCAGAGATCAAATTGCCAACATCCGCTGGATCATGGAGAAAGCAAGAGGGTTCCAGAAAAACATCTATTTCTGCTTCATTGACTATGCCAAAGCCTTTGACTGTGTGGATCACAATAAACTGTGGAACATTCTGAAAGAGATGGGAATCCCAGACCACCTGACTTGCCTCTTGAGAAACCTGTATGCAGGTCAGGAAGCAACAGTCAGAACTGGACATGGAACGACAGACTGGTTCCAAATAAGAAAAGGTGTACGTCAAGGTTGTATATTGTCACCCTGCTTATTTAACTTGTATGCAGAGTACATCATGAGGAATGCTGGGCTGGAAGAAACACAAGCTGGAATCAAGATTCCCGGGAGAAATATCAATAACCTTAGATATGCAGATGACACCACCCTTATGGCAGAAAGTGAAGAGGAACTCAAAAGCCTCTTGATGATAGTGAAAGAGGAGAGTGAAAAGGTTGGCTTGAAGCTCAACATTCAGAAAACGAAGATCATGGCATCTGGTCCCATCACTTCATGGGAAATAGATGGGGAAACAGTGGAAACAGTGTCAGACTTTATTTTTGTGGGCTCCAAAATCACTGTGGATGCTGATTGCAGCCAGGAAATTAAAAACGCTTACTCCTTGGAAGGAAAGTTTTGACCAACCTTGATAGTATATTAAAAAGCAGAGACATTAATTTGCCAACAAAGGTCCGTCGAGTCAAGGTTATGGTTTTTCCAGTGGTCATGTATGGATGTGAGAGTTGGACTGTGAAGAAGGCTGATCGCCGAAGAATTGATGCTTTTGAACTGTGGTGCTGGAGAAGACTCTTGAGAGTCCCTTAGACAGCACGGAGATCCAACCAGTCCATTCTAAAGGAGATCAATCCTGGGTGTTCATTGGAAGGACTGATGCTAAAGCTGAAACTCCAATACTTTGGCCACCTTATGCGTCGAGTTGACTCACTCAAAAAGAGTCTGATGCTAGGAAGAATTGGGGGTGGGAGGAGACGGGGACGACAGAGAATGAGATGGCTGGATGGCATCACCGACTCGATGGACATGAGTTTGAGTGAACTCTGGGAGTTAGTGATAGACAGGGAGGTCTGGCGTTCTGTGATTCATGGGGTCACAAAGAGTCAGACACGACTGAGCGACTGAACTGAACTGAACTGAAAAAATAACAATAATAAAAATTACAAGCCATCATAATTTCAGGGATAGAAATTGTGGAGGTTATTTCTTTTTAGAAGAGTGTATTTTTGAGAATTACGTATTGTGCTTGGCAAAGATTGATTATGTTTTATATTTACAGTGATTTAATACAAAATAGATATGGGTAATTTCCTATAATTTTGTGTCTTTTTTATGTGTGTCTGGTGGATTTATACAATTTTACATTTTTACCTGAACATGGGCAAGGATATAAATTAGCTTGACACACTCTGAGTGATTCTATTATCTGTACAATCTTGTAACTTTTGTTTTAATATTATAAAAAGAAAGATACTAAGCGAAGTGTGATTCTAAAATCTGCAGTCTATGATGGTGGGCCAGAGGCAGGGTTTGCAACATTAATTCTAGAAGACTCCTATGATTTCAGATGTATTCTGAGACTCTTCTCAGTGGTGGATTGCTGTCTTTCATTTCACTGGAGAGGAGATAAGAACAAATGGGTCATAAATCGCTGAAGAGAAAATGATTCACTTTTCAGACTGAAAGGAATTGTGAAGAACCAGACGTTTAAGTTGGCAGAAGACAGAGAGTGTTGACGGTCTCAGGTTGCTGGAAACAGCAGGCCTCTCACGTGGGTGTAACGGGCACGATGACGTCTTCCCTTCGGGAGAAGTTTTGGTCTGCTTTTGTCTAGTTCGTAAGTCAGAGACCTCCCTCCTCCCCGCACCGTCCTGCCCTGGGAACGTGCTCCTCAGTGTGTTTGTACAGTGGTCCCACACGCCCGTTTCCTGTCTCTGCCTCTGTGTTCTTGGGCTGAAGCACAGAGCCCCTGAGGGCTCCCGTGGCACAGCTCCACACCCTCCTCGCCACCACCTGCTGCCAGCCTGACTTTCAGGTCACGCTTTTACAGAGGGAAGAATCTTACCAGCGGTTGCGTGGGCACTGCAATCGGAAGGAGCAGGGTTTGAAATGCTGCAGTGGCGAGTCTCAGGGATGTCTCTGTGGCTGACCCATTGTCACTCTGGCCATGCCCAAGCATGGGGGCATGGGTGGTATAAAAATGTGACCTCAGTTCGGTTGATTTCTATAAGCTTGTGTCCTGCTCAGTCTGCGCTGCTCTCAGAATACCATGGACTGGGCTTAGTCATTCCATTTTCACAGTTTCTGGAGGCACAGAGTCTGGGATTCAGGTGCCAGCCTGGGTGGTAAGGGTTCTGGCTCCTGACTTTCTCACATGGCAGATGGAGGGAGGGATAAAGCTCTCTCATATCTCCTTGCCGTGTGCATGCTCAGCCACTCAGTCGTGTCTGACTCTTCATGACACTATGGACTATAGCCCGGCAGGCAAGAATACTGGAGTGGTTGTCATGCCCTTCCTCCAGGCGATCTTCCTAACCCAGGGGTCAAACCCATGTCTCCTGCGTCTCCTGCACTGGCAGACAGATTCTTTACCATTGGGTAGCCCCCCAAAGCCACCACCCTGGGATTAAGTTTTCAGGAAATGGATTTGGGGGCAGACAAGTGTTCAGTCCATAGCAACTTGCCTTCCTTAATCCATGTAAGCCTACCCATAAAAACAATAACCACCAGCGTAGACAGGGCATCTTCTGTGTTTCAGGCATTCTACCAGGCACTATGCATACATCATTTAGTCATCAAAACTGCTCTACACATTAGTTATTCACATCATATGCGAGAGAAAAAGAGAAGCTGATTCAGCTTTCAGCTAATTGTTTTGGACAAAACACCAATATGAAGTCTTCTTAGATGATGTCTGTTGTATGTATGCTTTTTATGGACCAGGGAGTGCGGAAGTAATGATTTTGCTTTTATTCAGAAACTTCATTTTTTCTAAGTGCGAGGGGTTTAATATAAATGCTTTTATTCCTTTTAAAAGTTATTTAATGAATACACACATATAGAGCTGTTTAGGACAAGTTAATTCGACAACTTCTTAAGAAACAAAGAGCAAATTTATGTCAAGTCTAGTTTCTGGCATCCAGTCCTCAGTTTGCATCTAGAAATTTTATATATCATTGTAACAACCTTACAAACCTGTTTAGGCTTGTCAGTTTCTTCAGGACTGGAATGTATCCCAGAAATCCAGTTTACCTTTGGGTAGGAAATAAATACACTGCTCATACCACTGAGCTGTAGTCGTTACCCCTGCAGGTGACAGCGACCTTGTCTTCAGGAAGCGAGCAAAAGAGCCATGGGCTTTTCTTCCTTTAAGGAGAAAACCTCACAACTGCTTTCTTGTTTTCCTGTTGAAGGAAGTACAAAGCCATGATTTACCTTAAACTACTGCCTCTAACTTCAAGTCAAACTTTAGTGTCACCC
Organism: Moschus berezovskii; assembly: GCF_049115385.1. Lineage (NCBI taxonomy): Eukaryota > Metazoa > Chordata > Mammalia > Artiodactyla > Moschidae > Moschus > Moschus berezovskii. Next base: position 14,997,108 of record NC_142470.1, read on the forward strand.
AGAAACTACTGGATTCCCTAGTCCATTTAGTCTATCACTCTTCTGATCAGAAGATGGTAGAAACCTTCCTTCTCTCTCCTCCAGCCTCCTACATGCCTTGCTCCATCCGCAGTCTCAGTGGGTGATTTGCTCCCTGCTGCTGCTGCTGCTGCTAAGTCGCTTCAGTCGTGTCCGACTCTGTGTGATTCCATAGACGGCAGCCCACCAGGCTACCCCATACCTGGGATTCTCCAGGCAAGAATGCTGGAGTGGGTTGCCATTTCCTTCTCCAATGCAGGAAAGTGAAAAGTGAAAGTGAAGTCGCTCAGTTGTGTCCGACTCTTCGCGACCCCATGGGCGGCAGCCTACCAGGCTCCTCTGTCCATGGGATTTTCCAGGCAAGAGTACTGGAGTGGGGTGCCATTGCCTTCTCCAGATTTGCTCCCTAACTCCCCTCTAATGAGAACACAGAAACACTAAGGAGAAAATGCACACAAGTTTCCACCTCAGTTTACACACAGCCATCTACAACTGCTTTTAATTTTTATTTTATATAGAAGTACATTTGATTAACACTGTTGCATTCATTTCAGGAGTACAGCAAAGTGACGCAGATACACATATACTTGTGTCTGTTCTTTTTCAAGTTATTTTCCCATTTAGACAGTTCAGAGTACTGAGTTCCCTGTGCGGAATGGTAGGTCCTTGTTGGTTATCTGTTTCAAATACAGCAGTGGTACATGGCCATCTCACACTCCCAGCAGCTCCTCCTGTAACTGAGCCCTTCTTTCTCCTCATGCAATCCCTCCTTGTGTGTCGTGGAAACCTCTTTAGCCTATTCAAGGATATTGCTCCAGCAACCGATTATTCTGTTATTCTGTTCCCCACTTCTTTTTTCTTCCTTTTCCCCGAGTGACTCCTATGATCAGAAGAGTTGCTGTCCTTTCTCCCAACTGAAGAGCAAAATGGCAGCCACAACAAGCAAATAAAGCCCTCTCTTCATCCCCTGCAAGTCTTCACCCATTTGGTTGCTCTCCTTTCCAGCAAAATCCATGGGGAGAATCACGTCCAGGAATGCCCCCGCCTCCCATCTAAGTCCAGGGATTGGTTATCCGTCTCTTACTCGATCGACAGCATTTGGCACAGCTGCCCAGTCTGATCCTTGCAATTTTTACTGGATATCACTGGCTCCAGGTTTTCCAGTTACCTCACTAGTAACTTCTATCACTTATTTCAGAGCTACTCCTGTTTAGTCTCTTTTCCTCTCTTCTCCTGAAGAGTGACACTCAGTTCAGTGCATAATCGTCTACATTCATTTTCTTAGTGACCTAGTTCATCTCTTTAAATGCCCTCTGGGCTGACTGTCTACACACTGCTCTCCAGGGTGACCTTCCCCCTGAACTGCAGACTCGTCCCCTACTGCCTCCACAGCTGTGCTGTCTGTGCAGTAGTCACCTCCAGATCACCTGGCCCCAGACTGGCTTGTAACAGGTATTTCAGAACTTACCAGGGAATGAACATGACCAGATTCAATCATTTACTTCTCTAGAAGACAAAGGGACCAACAATCGTTGGCTAGGGATTTGAAGAGATTGCTTTTGTAAAGACAACCAAGGGATATAATTTTTATTATGATATGTATTTTATTATGATATATTAGTCCATATATTCGGAGAAGGCAATGGCAAGCCACTCCAGTACTCTTGCCTAGAAAATCCCATGGATGGAGGAGCCTGGTAGGTTGCAGTCTGTGGGGTCGCTAAGGGTCGGACACGACTGAGCGACTTCACTTTCACTTTTCACTTTCACACATTGGAGAAGGAAATGGCAACCCAGTCCAGTGTTCTTGCCTGGAGAATCCCAGGGACGGGGGAGCCTGGTGGGCTTCCGTCTATGGGGTCACACAGAGTCGGACACGACTGAAGTGACTTAGCAGCAGCAGTCCATATATTAGGACTTCCCTCAGAGCTCAGGCTGTAAAGAATCTGCCTGCAATGCAGGAGACCCAGGTTCAGTTCCTGGGTTGGGAAGATTCTCTGGAGAAGGAAATGACAACCCACTCCTGTATTCTTGCCTGGAGAATCCCATGGACAGAGGAGCCTGGCAGACTACAGTCCATGGGATTGCAAGAGTCAGACACAACTTAGTGACTAAAGCACCACCGCCAGTCCAAATTAAATACTCACACATCCATCTCAGAAAAACAGAGCTCAACCATAGTTTTTTACCCTTTTATTACCAAAGTCATGGCTTTTGCCAACACGCTTCCATGAGTGTCATCCAAATGGGAGTGGTTTAAGAATATGGCATCTAAGCTGTCTTCATCGTACCTCATCACCCTAAAACAAATGGGCTGGAATAACGGCATAGACGCCGAAGCGTGCCTCAAAGCCAATTGCTGGTGGACAGTATGAGAGGCTTGACAAGTCCATCCGTGCTCAGAATGTCACTGAAAACTCAACATTAGAATTCTTTCTTGATGCGTTAATGAGAGGTGGATGCCACCAACATGTCTGAACTATTCTCATCCTGGGAGACTCTCCTTTTAAAAATAAACAACAGGCTTCACTCCATTAACAGGCTTGATGTGGCTTAGCCGATGATTTATTAGACAAAGAGGAAGACTCTCTGGGTGCTGCTCTCTTTGTACTGAGGGTTACTTGCAAGAGAGTTTCAGCCAGGGCCTGTGGAATAGAATCAGGTGGGCTCGCTGTCCTTAGAGTCCTGGAATCTGAGTCCCCAAACAGGTTTCAGAGCACAAGCATTTCAGTTTGCAGTTCCAAAGAAATCACTACTATAAAGTAAAGAAAATAAGTAGCTTCCTGCAGGGATTATTTTTAATGTTTTAAAAAAACTAAACAAAAAGTTTTTTTTTTTTAAACCACAGATATCTGGGACCCAAAGCCAGATACTGTGATTCTCTGGGTTTTGAGTAAGCCCAGATCCTCAGAGATCTGAATTTTCAACAAATGTTTCAAACAACACTCTTAACATGACTAACCAAGAGTTTTATTTATTCTACTTTTGTTGCTTCTGTTATTATCAGAATTTTAATTCTTCTTCTGTTGGTCTACTGTACTTTTTTATGCAAGAAAGGACTGTGTTGATAAAGCCTCATTTATAACACTTTACAATTGCAATGGAGTAGAACTGACCATTAAATATGAACTGTCCAGTATAATGTTATGTATAAGGCTGTGTTGAGTATTTTTCCATAGAAGTCTGTATGCATGTATCTGTTTATGCAGAAAGCTTGATCTAATTCACACCTTTTTAAAAAAATAATCCATTTATTAATTTTGCTGTATCAGTTCTTAGTTGCATGACACAAGGCCTTTGTATCTTGTTGCTGCATACGAACATTTAGTTGCAGGATGTGGGATCTAGTTCCCTGATCCAGAGATCCCACCTGGGACCCTTGCTTTGGGAACAGGAAGTCTTGACCACTGGACCACCAGAGAACTCTAAACATCCTTTCTTGCATTAAGTATTATCATTAAAATCAAAATGACAAAACTTGAAAGGAAGAAAATTCTACCTCACTACTGTTATCGTCAGTCTTGTTTGTTTCAACAGTGAGATTGAACTTTTAAAACGTTTTTCAACTAATCAGTCTTTTCCTTCTGTATTTTGTCTGTTTGCATATTTTGCCCATTTTTCTACTGACTGTTTTAAATTAAATTATAGGAATATTTTAGATACCTGCAAATTTTTTCTAGTTTGATTGCATGCTACTTTTGATAATAATGCTGATAATCCACAAATTAAAACTTTATGTAGTGAAATCTGTTTTTTTTTCCTCCATGAATGATCGTATGTTTAGGAAATGGCTCTCCATCTGTGTGTCAACTAAATACGTACATACTGTACCTTTGCCTCAACCAGTTTCTGGTTTCATTTTTTGCATGAACGTTTTTATATTACTAGTTTGAAAATACCTAGATTTGTTTGTTCACTTTAATCTGCTTCCCTTTTGGTCAATAATAAGTGTGTGAGTGTACACAGCATTGTAAAATTACCCACAAACCCATCACTTCACTTTCTAGACCTGTGTTTTTGGGAGTATGACCTATCAATTGGGAGTGTAAAAAATCCTGAGATATTTCTTGTAAAGACACATTTCTGGTCCTATCTCAAAGCTATGGATTCGGAATTCCACATTTGGGGCCTGGAAATCTACATTTTGGCACATGCTTTAGGGAATTTTAGGTGTGTTCAACATGCCAGAGTGTCTGTGTGGTCAGGTGGTGACTGAATAGTGCTGGGTGATTGAGAAAGCTCTCTTAGTGAGATGAAAATTCACCACCCTTTACCACCAAGAACCAAGAAAATGCACAAAAATGCATGATACATACGACTGTTAAAACATGGGCTATGTTTCCCTTACACTTGGGGTTATTTCTCAGGCTCGGGTGGATTTATGTTAACTTTAGTATCATTTTCTTCCTTTCATTCTTACAATATTTTGATGGTGGTTTCTAGCATAACATTAATCTAATCATGCTGGCTTACTGGAATAATAAAAAGTTCAATATTCTTCAGACAAGTTTAATCATTATTCTAGACACTAGTGAAGAATGTCATTACTGTTGAATTGACAATAAGTTTAAACAGACTATAAGGTATTCAATATGCTCCCAGTGCTTTAATTAACTTGGTTTTTGTTGTCTGGGAGATATACATTGATTTAATTCTATAAACACATAATTAATTTGACTTTTTCAAGCACAGGATGATGAAAAGATAAAAAGGATTGATATACTAACTTTTTACTTCTTTCCAGTCATACCATCACGACTTTGTTTCAAGACCCAGTTAACTGATGCCTAGATTACAGCAGCAGGCTCTGAACTGGACTTTCACAAAGCATCCATTCACCAATGTTTCCAGAAAAATAACTCTGTCTAACTATGTCACTGTATAATATCCTTAACCTGGAGTCCGCAGCATTCAGACTGTGGTCCCCACCCCTTCAGTTCAGTTCAGTCACTCAGTCGTGTCTGACTCTCTGCAACCCCATGAATCACAGCACACCAGGCCTCCCTGTCCATCACCAACTCCCGGAGTTCACTCAAACTCATGTCCATTGAGTCAGTAATGCCATCCAGCCATCTCATTCTCTGTCATCCCCTTCTCCTCCCACCCCTAATCCTTCCCAGCATCAGAGTCTTTTCCATTTAGTCAACTCTTCTCATGAGGTGGCCGAAGTATTGGAGTTTCAGCTTCAGCATCAGTCCTTCCAATGAACACCCAGGATTGATCTCCTTTAGGATGGACTGGTTGGATCTCCTTGCAGTCCAAGGGACTCTCAAGAGTCTTCTCCAACACCACAGTTCAAAAGCATCAATTCTTCGGCAATCAGCCTTCTTCACAGTCCAACTCTCACATCCATACATGACCATGGGAAAAACCATAGCCTTGACTCGAAGGACCTTTGTTGGCAAAGTAATGTCTCTGCTTTTTAATATACTATCTAGGTTGGTCATAACTTTCCTTCCAAGGAGTAAGCGTTTTTAATTTCCTGGCTGCAATCAGCATCCGCAGTGATTTTGGAGCCCAAAAAAATAAAGTCTGACACTGTTTCCACTGTTTCCCCAACTATTTCCCATGAAGTGATGGGACCAGATGCCATGATCTTTGTTTTCTGAATGTTGAGCTTCAAACCAACCTTTTCACTCTCCTCTTTCACTTTCATCAAGAGGCTTTTTAGTTCCTCTTCACTTTCTGCCATAAGGGTGGTGTCATCTGTATATCCGAGGTTATTGATATTTCTCCCAGCAATCTTGATTCCAGCTTGTGCTTCTTCCAGCCCAGCGTTTCTCATGATATACTCTGCATATAAGTTAAATAAGCAGGGTGACAAGATACAACCTTGACGTACTCCTTTTCCTATTTGGAACCAGTCTGTTGTTCCATGTCCAGTTCTAACTTTTGCTTCCTGACCTGCATACAAGTTTCTCAAGAGGCAGGTCAGGTGGTCTGGGATTCCCATCTCTTTCAGAATGTTCCACAGTTTATTGTGATCCACATAATCAAAGGCTTTGGCATAGTCAATGAAGCAGAAATAGATGTTTTTCTGGAACTCTCTTGCTTTCTCCATGATCCAGCGGATATTGGCTCCACCCTTTACTATGACATAAAAGAAGCTCCACAATCTGATTCATACCTGCTCCTTCAGCCTCTTTTCTAAACACTCTTTTGAGATTTTTGAGATTTTTGTATTTTGAGATTCCATATCTTGTACTTTCCTGCATAATCTATGCTTTCTCTCAAATTCAGTATTTTGAAAATGCTGCTCTCATTCCCTAGAATGTCCTGCTTTACAAATTCCTAGGTAAGCCCAGCCTCCCAACACACACACATCTTGCCCTCACTAAACACTAATCAAACTTCAGGATTCACCCCCGTGTAATGCCTCCTCCTCTTTGGTGGCTAAGTCTCATTCTTGTTGGTTACCACAGTAACTTGTTCACCCATTTTATGCCAATGCCTTCCCCTCAATACATTTTAAACTAATTTAGGCTGAGTTGATTTCATACTTATCTTAGCATTTCTGGAGAATTCAGTGCTGAGCACATAATTGGCATTCAAGATGTTAAAGATATTGTTTCATACATAAAATCATATGAATAAATAATAATTACTGAGTAAATATATCAAATCTTTGTATAAAGGAAATTCCTCACAGAAAGTTTATAAACATACAGATTTGTTTGAAGATTCAGTTCAGTTCAGTCGCTCAGTCGTGTCTGACTCTTTGCGACCCCGTGAATCACAGCACGCCAGCCCTCCCTGTCCATCACCAACTCCCGAAGTTCACCCAAACTCATGTCCATCAAGTCGGTGATGCCATCCAGCCACCTCATTCTCTGTCGTCCCCGCCTCCTCCCACCCCCAATCCCTCCCAGCATCAGACTCTTTTCCAATGAGTCAACTAGTTGCATGAGGTGGCCAAATTATTGAAGTTTCAGCTTTAGCATCAGTCCTTCCAATGAAAACCCAGGATTGATCTCCTTTAGAATGGACTGGTTGGATCTCCCTGCAGTCCAAGGGACTCTCAAGAGTCTTCTCCAGCACCACAGTTCAAAAGCATCAATTCTTCGGCGATCAGCTTTCTTCAATTAAAAGTTATCCTGTTTTGCCCTCAGTGCAAAATCAAATAATGGGCTTTCTTTTCTGGCCATTACAAGTAGCTTGTATCCATTTAACCTTTCCACCTACTCTAGATAAAATGCAGTTTTGCTATTTTTGAACCTTGGCATACAAAGAAGGAAGACTTGGCACAAGGATCAAGTTTCAAAGAGAAATAAAAATCTTTTAAAGTTACTCACACTTTCTATTGCTTTTTTTTTCCACCCCAAGTGTCTTAGACAAATTACCTTACATGGGATACAAACCAGACTAAAACCATTATCCAGGTTTTAGTTGAGACCAGTTGACACTAGTATAAACTCACCTGGGGAGAGAGAAGTTTTATTTTGGGGTTTGTCCAACAGATGGATTGTTGATGTTAGTGGTAAAAAACCCACCTGCCGATGCAGGAGTCATAAGAGATACGGGTTCAATTCCTACCCTGAGTTGGGAAGATCCCTTGGAGAAGGGCACGACAATCTACTCCAGTATTCTTGCCTGGAGAATCACATGGACAGAGGAGCCTGGAGGGCTATAGTCCACAAGGTTGCAAAGAGTTGGACACAGTTGAAACAACTTAGCATGCATGCAATAGATGGAAGCTGAGGTAGAGGGAAGAGAAACACACATAGTGAAGCTCAGGTTGACCTAGGAGCACTGATGAATTCAAATCCAGTTATGCACAGAGGGTCCCTTAAAAGACAGCAACAATTAAAGCAGCATCCGGGGGTATTAAGAGATGAACAAAGATAGCCACATTCTCTTAGTGCTAAGGAAGGAACACACCTCAGAGTTCAAGGAATGTCCCAGTAGAGGGGCTTTGGTAAATGCTCCAGGCAATCAGCTGAAGCCCTGCTTGGCCTACGTCCCAAGGAGAAAGCTGTAGCACTGGGGAAGAGTCCTAAAGAAAAACTCCAGCCATGGCAAACCCTAAAACTGAAGCTCTGCTGAGTCAATGGAATCTGCATGTTGTTTGCTTGCAACAAAAACAAAGTTTATTTTAGAAAAATAAAGGCACCATTCAGTGCCTGTATCATTTTTCATATACAGTATTTAAAACTTAAAATTAATTACCAGACCTACAAAAAGATAAGATTGAAAACCGAAAACAAAGTGACAAAGGAAAAAAATAAAACAACAGAAACAGATCAAGGGCTCTTTAGAAAGAGATTTTAAAATTCTATAATAAAAAACAATTCTATAATCAATCTATTAAAAAAGAAAACTGTCACTAGGGAGCTTAAATCTATCACAAAGAGTCAAACAGAAATTATAGAACTGAAAACTGGGTGACAAAAAGGAAGACCATAAACATTAGCCAGAATAAATATCCATTTTGAAGCAGACAGGAGAAAATGAATACACAATGCAATGAAAGAGTGTAATAGACTCATGGAGCCGGATGAGTCAAGCTGCTAGGTGAAAAAAAATATTTTCATGACATTGGAATAGCTAAAATATTTTAAGTAGAACACAAGAACACAAAAATCACTAATAAGATCCGTTCCGTCCGTCCCATCGCTCAGTCGTGTCCGACTCTTTGCTACCCCGTGGACTGTAGCCTACCAGGCTTCTCCGTCCACTGGATTCTCCAGGCAAGAATACTGGAGTGGGTTACCGTTTCCTTCTCCAGGGGATCTTCCCGACCCAGGGATCAAACCCAGGTCTCCCGCATTGGAGGCAGACGCTTTAACCTCTGAGCCACCAGGGAAGCATTCTAAGGTTAGATTTTATTAAAATTAAAGCATTTTTAATCAAAAGATTACATGAGAAGAAGGAAAAGGAAAACCAGAGAGCAGAACTTATTTAAAACAAAATTCCTGATGTTTCCCTTTTTAGAGAAGCTTTTTAAGGCAGCTTTGACTCTGTTGAACCTCTCAATTTTATCTTTATTTTTATTGCATTAATACCTGGTATGTATTAGTTGCTTTCTTTTCTTTATGATTATTCTGTTTATTTTGCTAACTTCTTAAACTGGCTGTATACTTGTATACTCATCGCTTTTCCTTTTTATGTGAAGTCTACTACATTTAAGGCCTCAGTGGATAATGTTTTCCATATCCCGTAGGTATTAAGACTTTGTATTTTTGTTATCTTTCTGTAATGATGTTGTTTTTAAATGCCATGTACTCAGTGAGTAATATAAACACATTGTAAATTTCAGTTTTCTAATAAAAAATTTGGAAAATTAAAAAAAATACAAAATTCCTCAACAAAAACTTTGTCCAAATTATAAGAGGATCTAATATCAATCAGGAAGTGATAACCAATCCAGTAATAATTAGGTAAAAGATTTAAATAGGCAGAGGTATACCTATATGGATAAAATGCATATGAAATGTTACTTACATCTTTAATCATCAGAAAAAAGCAAAATAAAACCATGACATGTTTAACACACCCACTCACTCATCAAATAAATTAAAAATAAAGACCAAAAAGGAGATGTAAAAGGAACTGAAACCAGTCAATCTTAAAGGAAGTCAACTCTGAATATTTATCGGAAGGACTGATCTGGAAGCTGAAGCTCTGGTATTCTGGCCACCTGATGTGAGGAGCTGACTCACTGGAAAAGGCCTGGATGCTGGGAAAGATTGAAGGCAAAAGAAGAGGGCAGCAGAAGATAAGATGGTTAGATAGCATCACTGACTCGACGGACATGAGTTTGAGCGAGCTCTGGGAGACAGTAAAGGACAGGGAAGCCTGGCGTGCTGCAGTCATGGGGTTGCAAAGAGTCAGACATGACTTTAGTTCAGTTAAGTTCAGTCGCTCAATCATGTCCGACTCTTTGTGACCCCATAGACTGCAGCACACCAGGTTTCCAAGTCCATCACCAGCTCCCAGAACTTGCTCAAACTCATGTCCGTTGAGTCGGTGATGCCATCCAACAATCTCAACCTCTGTCATCCTTTTCTCCCCTTCTCCTCCTGCCTTCAATCTTTCCCAGCATCAGGGTATTTTTCAATGAGTCAGTTCTTCACATGAGGTGGCCAAAGTATTGGAGTTTCAGCTTCAGCATCAGTCCTTCCAATGAATATTAAGGACTGATTTCCCTTAGGATGGACTGCTTTGATTGCCTTGCAGTTCAAGGGACTCACAAGAGTCTTCTCCAACACCACAGTTCAAAAGCATCAATTCGTTGGCGCTCAGCTTCCTTTATGGTCCAACTCTCACATCCACACACGACTACTGGGAAAACCATAGCCTTGACGAGACGGATCTTTGTTGGCTTGGCTACTGAAAAACAACAACAACAAAAATAAGAAGCAGAAAGAAAACCACAAAGAAACAGGATGCCCAACGGTACCAAGTGTTGGTGAGTATCTGGAGCGGTTGAAATAGTACGCGTTGCTGACGGCAGACTGTATTGGCACAGCTGCTTCCGAAGGAATCGCCTCTTTGGTGTTCACTAAGCTGAACATGCACGTCCTCCACAATTCAGCGGGTCACAGTGGCATGATCCTAACTGCAGTGCCCATATATGTGCAAAAAAGCAAAGAATGAGAATGCTTGCAGTCACTTCATTTATAACAGTTCATACTGAAAACAACCAAAATGTCCACCACCATCAGATGTGTAAATAAATGTGATACGCCTTTATGGGATGAAAAATAATAAACTTCTATTATATGCAGCAACACAACGACTTTCACAGTGATAAGTCTGAAGGAGAGACCCAGGCAAGAAAAAAATATGAGATTATTTCATTCCTATGAAATGCAGAAGCAAGTACAATGAACCTATGGTGATAAAATTCAGAATACTAGGTATCTTGGGGAAGGGATTTTTTGCTAAAAGGAAGATTCTAGATTTTTGTAATAGTCCACACCTTCATCTCAGTGCTTGTTAAAACAACTATATACATTTGGAAAATATGAAGTTACATAGCTAAGGTTTTTTGCCTTTACTGCATGATCTTATTCAGTACATCAGAAAAAGTGGATGAAACATACAATGCGTTAGGGGACTTAGAGCTTGGAAACTAGGTGGCTATATATACATAAACGGTATATATATACACACACATATACATATATTCTTTATACCTCTGTGATAAAATGCCTCTTAATCGGTAAGACACTGGTCCCAAGGACATACTATCCAGTCTCCTGATTCTCCTCAACCTAGTGCTCTGAGAGGCTCTGCTTTGGGTTAAGAGTTAAGTGAGACCATGCTTTCTGCCATCCTGGATGGACTTGGTCAAAACCACAGGTGGTTACCTAGAGGAGATGGGGACTAATAGAATTTAAATGCTTTTACATGGTCTTTCTACAAGTGAGCAGGAAAGGTGGTATTAAACTAAGTGTAGGAGCAGAGCTTCCCCTCATCTGCTGTTCTCCCAAACTGACATTTTTGTGCAAGAACAGGGCATCTATTCAACTAGGCAGACACTTCTGTGACTCATTGCTCTGCCTTCTGAATCCATCCACATTAGGACTTGCTTTTTTATTTTTCCTTGTTAGTATTTTTATATAATGGCATTTGTCTTCTATTAAAAATTTTTTATCAGTGAATATTATTCACTTTTAAATTTGTCTTAAAATATTCGCTATTTTCTTTACAACCCAATATTTTTGATGTATATGTATCTCAGATGTTATAAAAGATGGTAACACACTGAAGTATACAGCCACTCATTTTACAAGTGAATATTCAGAATTATGTTAAATTGGTTTCACTAAAAGACACTTCTGCTTTGCAAAAAATGAAAACAAAATTGATTTAATGTAATTAAGCAATAAAGAGAAGTCTCATCCTTGGCACTTAACAGTTATTAGCTGCTAAGAAATGTCCTGCCCTCAGGCGTTAATTATCATGTGAAAAATGTGAAGCAATTGTTATGTTGTAGAGTGAAAAACCAAAAAAATATCAACTTCCATTTTCTAGGAATGTTCTGTTCTTCACCTATTGATTTTCTACCAATTAGTACTGATAGTATTATGTTATTATTATATCTTTCCTTTACAAACCACTAACACTGTTTTGGAAAGCATATTTATTTATATGAAATGATTCCTGAAGGCTTTTGAATTAAACTTTTGAATTAAAAATTAGTTAATACAAATAGAACCATATTTTGTAGTCTTACAATATTTTTCTTAATAATAAATAGTGTGTGCATGCTCAGTTGTGTCTGACTCTTTATGACCCTATGGACTGCAGCCCACCAGGCTCCTCTGTCCATTGGATTTTCCAGGCAAGAATACTAGAGTGGGTTGCCATTTCCTCCTCCAAATTAAACATAGTACTCATGGAAAATACAGAAAGATCATAAAGAAAAAAATTACTTGAAACCCATACTATTAGTAATTTGTTAGAAAGTAGAGTTTTCTTCTTCTATGTATGTGTGCATTTATTCAACATTTGAGAAATCAAAACATCTTTAACATCTTCTTTGTTAATCTTTATCTTACTGTAATTAATTTTTTCTTATATTCTGAAAGTTATTTTCAAACTTCCTCTTAATGAGTTCTGTTTCACATAGTAAAACAACAACAAGTTAAATGCTTTCTTATCAGAGAACATTTAGGATTTATAATTTTTCCAGTGGAAATAAAGTTCTCAGTTCAGTTCAGTTCAGTCGCTCAGTTGTGTCCGACTCTTTGTGACCCCATGAATCACAGCATGCCAGGCCTCCCTGTCCATCACCAACTCCCGGAGTTCTCTCAAGCTCATGTCCATCGAGTCGGTGATGCCATTCAGCCATCTCATTCTCTGTCGTCCCCGTCTCCTCTCACCCCCAATCCCTCCCATCATCAGACTCTTTTCCAGTGAGTCAACTTGTCGCATGAGGTGGCCAAAGTATTGGAGTTTCAGCTTTAGCATCAGTCCTTCCAATGAACACCCAGGACTGATCTCCTTTAGGATGGACTGGTTGGATCTCCTTGCAGTCCAAGGGACTCTCAACAGTCTTCTCCAGCACCACAGTTCAAAAGCATCAATTCTTTGGCAATCAGCCTTCTTCACAGTCCAACTCTTACATCCATACATGACCATGGGAAAAACCATAGCCCTCACTAGATGGACCTTGGTTGGCAAAGTAATGTCTCTGCTTTTTAATATGCTATCTAGGTTGGTCATAACTTTCCTTCCAAGGAGTAAGCGTCTTTTAATTTCATGGCTGCAATCAGCATCCGAAGTGATTTTGGAGCCAAAAAAATAAAGTCTGACACTGTTTCCACTGTTTTTCCATCTATTTCCCATGAAGTGATGGGACCAGATGCCATGATCTTCGTTTTCTGAATGTTGAGCTTCAAGCCAACCTTTTCACTCTCCTCTTTCACTTTCATCAAATCAGATATTCTATTAATAGTCGTTTGTTTTTGAGGTTCATGTTTTCCACTCAGAAACTCTTCCACTTTTTCTTGGTTCTCTGTTATAGAGACTGAAGAATCAAACAAACTCACATGGTCTTCATGTTCTTTCTGAAGAAGGAGGTGAGTTATCAGCTAAAAGGAAGGAGTCACATGCAGAGCTGTGTATGAAAGGAGACTTGAAGAAAACGACAAAGTGTTTAACATTACTACGAGGAAGATGAAACGTCATGCCAGAGTTGAGTGTGGGCTTCTCCCAGCTGTCTACAAGGTTATGAGCCACCGCCACACCGGTCTGTAAAATCCAGGTAAACCATTCTGCCTTAGAAGTGTGGTGTGTGTGCGTTCTGGGAAATGAGGAATTTGAATATGCAGATTTTCAGGTGGGTTTAAGTACTCAATCGGCTATTTTAAGAAAATAGCTGCAATTGCTATCCACAAGAGGGGATTCATATCTACATTGTTCTTTGTTGTATAAAATCCAAAGAAAATCCTGTAAGATGATCCCACATGGATGTGGTGTATGTTGCAGACATCGGTGACAGATTCCCCAGGCTTCATGGGCACAGAGCTGGGCCAGTTCACTGGGACATTATTATTTATCCTTCCTTCCCTAATCCATGCTGGTCCTCTTCTAGGGCCAAAGCATAAGGAATGAGACAGGAGTAGCTGGCACACCAGATGCATTCATGTAGAACTTCCTACGTTTTCTACGACGTTCCAATAAATTTTTCTCTGCTTTAATATCCACTCATCTAGGGAGCTTTGGCAGGCCCACATTCAATCATAATACTACTGCTCAACATGGGGCCACCGATATGCTCTGTGTCCCAGCTAGATTGTTTTACATGCCAAGGAGGTCATGACCCTTCACCTTGAACCCCACCCACAAGCAACGGCTTCAAGTAACCTTGGTATTGATGAGTGAGCCTCTTGGCTCTGGGCAGGTACCCACTTAGCGAGACCAGCAGGACAAGGACATCATGTATGGAAGCGTTCCCTTCACACATCAAGACTGAGGTGAATTTTAACCCCACACCATTGTAGTCCAGAACGTATCTGTGTGTATTTTTCCTGCGAGTCAGACCTGCCTCCCAGGCCAGAAGGAAAATGGATCCTCTGCTGTCTTTTCCTTAGAGGACAAAGAATCCTAGCCCTGGACACAGGGGAGGACTGGTCTCACATGCAGATGCCAGTCCACCTCAAGCTCACGCTGATTCCATGTCTTGCTTTTCAGCTGCCTCTCAGCGGCTTGAGAGCCAACAAAAACAGCACACATTTTATGAATATGTGCATGAAACCATGAATTTACATTTTTTATATAAATGATTAAAATGTTTAGATGTAAAAGAAGGGAAACCTATTAAATGTTTGGCATGTACTCTGTGCCAGAAACTGGGCTGCATCATTATTTATTGTGTCATCAACTGCTCACAGCTCCTCAAGGCAATGTTTGAACTGTGTGTAGTTGCCATTGTTGTCAGTCAAGCAATAGTCAAGTATCTTCAGTTTCACATGGTTCGAATTAATATTTTTATCCTCATTTTAGAGAATAGAGACAAAGAAGCAAAATAATAGTAAAACAAGTTCTGAACACCATCTGTTAAGCTTCCAAGTCTGTGAACTTTTTTAGCCACTGTGTGCTTAGGAACATTTAGAGAGCAAATATTATGTGCAAAGAGATTGTTTTATATTATTACATTTACTCCTCACCTTAATCCTGAAAAACAGGCACTGATATTTCAGTGTGAATGTGAAAGGAGACTGTTTATTTATTTTAAAGGTTTTTCTTTATGTGGACTATTTTTCTTTAAAGTGTTTATTGAATTTGTTAAAATATTGCTTCTGTTTTATGTTTTGCTTTTTTGTCCACAAGGCATGCATGTGGGATCTTTAATCTCTTACCAGGAATCAAACTCCCACCCCCTGCCTTGGAAGGCAAAGAGTTAATTAGGGAAGTCCCTCCAAGACTTTAGGTAGCTCTTCGATTAGAAGAAAATGGATGCTCTGCTTCCTGATTTCACTATTGCGCCTATATATGATTTTTGAAAATCCGGTGTTCACTGTTGGCATTTGGTTCTTTTTCTTCGCAACATTTTCAAAATTTACATGATAATTTAGTAGACATGGAGTGTTCGTTGCCCACTCCTGTATGACCACTGGCAAATCAGGTGCCTGGAGCATAATCAGTGGAAAATAAATATTCATTCAGGGAGTGGTGAGAGACTGAGCAGTCACTGAATTTCGCAGTCACAGCTGCTTTGTTTCCACAGCGAGGCCCTCGCAGAACCCTAAACCGTGTTCATGATAGAAAACTTTCTTGAAGCTCTTTTTTTCAGGAGCCAGAAGTTCAGGTATTTATTTATTTATTTAAAAATGTTTATTTTATTTTATTTTTTATTTATTTAAAAATGTTTAAATTGGAGTGTAGTTGATTTACAATGTTGGGTTAGTTTCAGATGTACAGCAAAGTAAAATCACTTATACACACACATATATCCACTCTTTTTTAAAATTCATTTGGATAAATGTTCTGTGTGCCTTTTGATTCTAAACAACTGTCTTCTAGGAAAGGAACAAACATGGAAAATTTCCTCAAGAGAAAGAATAGAGATGTTTTTAACAATGGAATTTTTACAATGTGAGAAGCTGTTTTCTCACTGCCCTTTGAACTTGTTGGTTGTAAAATAGTTACTCAACTCTGGAGATCCATTCGAGATAAATTGAATGAAATTTTAAATCCTCCTTTTAAAAGTATTCCTTTTGTATTCCACTCAGTTTTAAAGGAAATTATATTCTTTAATTTTAGCTTTTAGACATAAATATACACAAATGTGAGCAATCTTCACAATTAAATTTTTTAAATCCCTTTTATTTTGTCTGATTTTTCTAAGACAGAGAATATTGTGATAATATTTAGTATTACTGCTAAATTTCTACCAGCATATTCTTGAGTTTCCCCCCAAAAGAAAATCTGCTCTAGGCATTTCTAAATAAAATTGAACAGAATATAAATGCTAATTGAAGCTTTTAAAAATTTGACCTTTCATCAATTAAATGATTCGGTTTAATCATTTAATCTTTTACCCAAAACCTTACTTTGATTTTCAATAATGTTGCTATTTCTGCTTTTTAAACAATCCGCTTTCACATGAATTGAAATCCTTTTGCATTTGGGCCCCCGCCCCTTTTTTTACGTAGCTATACTTCTTGACCCAATCAGATTTTCCTGTAGTGTTTCATTTAAAATAATTTTAATAACAGCTAAAGTCAGTCTTCCTTTTAGACATTGTTTTCCCATTTTTAACCTGATAACATTGTTAATATTGCTTTCAAAATTTAGCTTTTTGTATGCGTTATATATATAAGGGCTTTCCTGATAGCTCAGTTGGTAAAGAATCTACCTGCAATGCAGGAGACCCAGTTTGATTCCTGGGTTGGGAAGATCCCCTAGAGAAGAGAAAGGCTACTCACTGTAGTATTCTGGCCTGGAAAATTCCATGGACTGTATAGTCCATGGGGTCGCAAAGAGTCAGGACTGAGCGACTTCCACTCATGTGTTTTATACACACACACACACACACACACACACACACACACACACACACACACACATTTTACCCTGGTAATTTGGAAGCTAGGAATATTAAAAATTCTATAATGCTTCACCCTAGTCAGTACTCTTTAGTACAAGTGACATAAATGTTACTCGAATCAGCTTAAAAAACCTGACTATAAACCGGACAATAAAGGATTCCTCGACTCTGTTCTCTCTGTTCCTCTCAGTGCATTGGCTCTGTCCTCACTGGCTTTCTTCTTCCACACAACTGGGCACGTGACCCATTCCCAACCTCCAGTCCAGCCCCCGCTTCCCCACTGGAGGAGGGCTGTGGGCCTTTTCTCTGCTCTAGTTAAGAGCACTCCCATGATGAACTTTATTTGGCTCAATTAGGTCATATATCTATTTCCTGGGGAAAAAAAAGAAAAAGGGCTGCGGCGGGGAATGCTCAGAAATTTTGGTCCTAATCTTTCATTACTAATTTATGGGCTAACTAATCCCAGGGCTTCCCAGGTGGCACAGTGGTAAAGAATCTGCCTGCTAGTGCAAGACACGCAAGAGACGTGGGTTTGATCACAGGGTCGGGAATATCCCTGGAGGAGGGCGTGGCTACCCACTCCAGTATTCTTATCTGGGAAACCCAATGGACAGAGGAGCCTGGAGGGCTATAGTCCATAGGGTCGCACAGAGTCGGACATGAATGAGCAACTGAACACACAAATTGTTTTCATATTTTCTATAATCCCATTAAGTTTGTTATCATATGCATCATGCTTTATAACTGACTTAATTCTTTTTAAAGGCTTTTTATTATCCCCAAAGCTCTTTTGTCAGAAACATTAGCATTCATGACTTCATTGGTTTCTTTACTAGCTGATGGAAGTACACAGTCAATAGACTTGTAGGGAAACACTGTTTTTTGAGTCCTCTCTAGGACTGTAGAGGTTTGTAGTCAAACAATTTTCTTCAGAACTCTGTATCTATGGCTAACTGGTCTGTGTCATTTAACTCATGGAGCAGAAAGCCAAAATCAGCCTAAGGTGTTCCTGGTACTTTTCCCAATAGGCCAACTTGATTTTGTGCTGCTGTTCAGAAATATGCTCAAAAAGAGGGCTCTGGAAGGTTCTAGCAACACAGGTACACTGTATGTGCTGGAGCTTCAGTTGTGTCCGACCCTTTGTGACCCCGTGGACTATAGCCCTTCAGGCTCCACTGTCCATGGGATTCTCCAGGCAAGAATAGTGGAGTGGGTTGTCACGCCCTCTTCCAGCGGATCTTCCTGGCCCGGGGATGGAATCCAAGTCTCTACTGTCTCCTATATTGGCAGGCGGGTCCTTTCCACTAGTGCCACCAGGGAAGCCCCAATACCAGGACACTCCACTCATTGTTCAGAAGGTGGTGGTCTCCATGGCTGGCGGCCTTTGCTCCCTGAGCCCTCCACATCTCCAGTGTTTACTCATCCTCACTGGATAACATGAGATCACATAGGATACAGCACACACACACACTCAAATGGAGCAGTGCCATCTCCCCAGGTCTTCTCTCAGTTTGGATTGACCTATCTTGCATCAGAGAAAAAGCCTTTTACATTTTTGCCACACACTGGTGGAGCTCGCGGTGTTCCTTGCCACCTGGCTTGGATCATGAGACATGGAAATTTAGAAGCTAGCTCTCACTGCAGAGCTGACTCCGAAGTTTTGACCTGAGGAACTGTAAGACTAGATATTCTAAGATGGGAAATTAACATCGGGGAGATAGTTTGAAGGGAGGGATCAAAAATGCAGTTTCTTTGTTTTTAACTTTCTAGAGGAGGGGAAAATGATAAGGAAGAAGGAATGGAAAAATAGGGAGACACAGTAGAAGTAACTATTATCAGCTGAACACCTTTAGGCTGACTAGACGACACACTTTTTCATATAATTCATTAAATCCTCACGAAACACACGTGAGCAAGATATGATCTCAAATTGGCAACGAGCTCAATATGGAGGTGCTTTCTAAGGTATGATGATTTAATTCTCTCTTATGTTATCATGTTCATTGCATCCTAAAAGGAAACTGCACATGTTAGTTTAAATTTCCTACAAAACATCAGAAAAGAATGATTCTCTACAATTCCTTTAACCGATGAATCGTTTCACAAGATTCTTTCAAAATGATCATATTTGCATTATTGATTGAAATTGCGTGTACTTTTTTTTTTTAAAGAATAAGAAATGAGGATGGCTCCAGTAAGAGTCTGTCCAATAAACACAAGAAGCAATCAATGGAAAGGTCAAGGGTGTCTGTGTTTGCCTGCAAGGTCGATGATGCAGTCAGACCACTGGAGCAGCATTCAGAGTGGAGAAGTCAAGTATTTATTAACACTGAAGCAACGATGAAGCTGATTGCACGTTGGCCTATTGGGCTCTGGAAACCTCACTCCAATAAAATACAATCGATGCCATCCATCTGCAGTCTTCTATTTAATAAGTTTTTCTCACGAGGTGGTCAATTTGTCTTTTCCTTTCCCTCAGCAACTGCCAGAGCAAGGCCATTAGAAACTCATCTCTAGCTATTTATAATAAGTAACTAGAAGCTGTCATCTTCTTCTTTTAAAGTAATTTTAAAATATAGAATTAATGTATGCTCAGTGTAATATATCTTGAATACTCAACATATAGAGAGAATTTTTGTTTTGTTCACTCATATTTCCATTACTATGAGATAACTTCTGTTATTTTGTTATTGGTCTTTCTAGTCTTTTTTTGAATTTTTTCAAGTTTATAACTGAATTCAAATTGTGTATACCATGTCTTTCACCTAATACTGCAACATAAACATTTCCTTAAATGACCACATATGATTCCACTGCATAGACTTGCTATTGTCTTTGATTATGTACTTTTAGAAGACATTTTTATTATTCTTTCCTCCTGCCCATTATGAAAAAGTTGAATTGCTATAATTGTTCCTGGTTGATATTTACATTTAACCTTATAAAATTATTTTGCTTAAGAAGACACAGTGGTTCTGTATACTGTCTGTAAGCTGAGAACCCTAATATGTGTTTTTTTAACCCAGACCTCTTCCCTGACTCCAGATCCTCATTGTTGTTGCTCACTTGCCATTTCCTTTTGGGATCCCCTAGGAATACTCAACGGGAACCTCAAACAATATGTCTGAGTCAGAACATCCTATGCTCCCTACTTATACCTGTTCTCTCAGCCTTTCCTATCCGTAAATGGCACCACTATCCATTCATTTAGCTGTTTTTCAATCCATAGTTCTTGGCACCATGTATTTTAATTGACTCTATTAGCTCAATACACATTTACTCACAGACTATTTTTAAGCAGAAGGAATATTAGAATATGTGCTAGTTTTGCATTATGATTAGAAGCCAATTACAACTCATTCAACCCACCTATTTTGATGGTTTGGTAGAGAACACATGACTACACAGTGTCAGACTCTGAGTCTGTACAGAATAAAAGGTGGAAGCAAGGGATGTGAGCATTGATCTTCTCCATGACTAATACCAAGTCAAAATTGTTATTCTGAAGAACAGGGATTTCAAAGGAAGTTTAATGAAAAATTTTTAAATTCTCCGTTTTCCAGGTTGATCAAAGAAGCATAGCAACATGCAGAACAGCAGAAATTCATGTTTCTGAAACACTTTGTAATAGACACTGTTGGTCTCTTACCTAACTCACATTTCCTTCTTTTCTTGCTGGTAGAGTTCTGGTTCTGCTCTGGTGTTCATGCCTTTCCCATGTGTCTCAGAGGAGGGTGTATCTACTCCCATCTCAAGAGGAAAAATCCTAATTCTTTTGTTAGTTATTGTGATTTTCACTGGCACCATTTAAATTTTTTTTTTTTTTCTTATTCTTCCCTTGTGACTTGTTGAGGAAAAAAAAATCATTGTTCTGGGTGGTTGCTGCTGCTACTGCTGCTAAGTCGCTTCAGTCGTGTCCAACTCTGTGAACCCCATAGATGGAAGCCCACCAGGCTCCCAGTCCTTGGGATTCTCCAGGCAAGAACACTGGAGTGGGTTGCCATTTCCTTCTCCAATGCATGAAAGTGAAAAGTGAAAGGGAGTTAGCTCAGTCTTGTCCGACTCTTAGCGACCCCATGGACTGCAGCCTACCAGGCTCCTCCGCCCATGGGATTTTCCAGGCAAGAGTACTGGAGTGGGTTGCCATTGCCTTCTCCATGATGTGAAATATTTTGTGTGAATGCTATATTTCAATAAAAAATTAAAAATTTATTATTGCATGCCATTGCTTAACCACAAAATTGGTAAAAAAAATTTTTAACTCATTTTAAAATGAACTGGCCCCCAAAAGTTAGATGCTCATACCTAAATTCAAGAGTGCAGGGAAGTGAAATGTGTCCCAGATGATAAACAGCTGGAATATTTTTTTCTCCCCAGAATCATCTCAAGAAGTCTTTCAATTCCTGTTTTGTTGTTTTTTTTTTTTTTTGGTTTCTGATGCATCCAGCCATTTATTGTCTTCTGAATTTAGAGCCCTCAGTTATTTTTCTATTGTACCAGAACGTTGTTTTAAATCTTGGGGTGTTTATCTCTTCAGCAACAAAGGATTTTGTAGGTAGGATAAAGTTTTGTTGTTGTTCAGTTATTCAGTCGTGTCTGACTCTTTGTGACCCAGTGAACTGCAGCACACCAGGCTTCTCTGTCCTTCACCATCTCCCGGAGTTTGCGCAAACTCATATCCATTGCGTTGATGATGCCATCCAACTATCTCACCTGCTGTCACCCCCTTCTAACTGCAATCAGAATCTTATGCCATGAATATATTATGAGGTTAGCGTCTGATTCTTTATCGGGGAAAGAGAAAGTTTATACTACAATTTTGCCCTTCAGCAACATATTAAGTGCTGATTTGAGTATCAACTGCCAACTTGTGCTTCTTCATAAAGACACAGGGTCACACTGCCCAGATAAATTTCACTGGATGGGTCAATCACCACCATCTAACTGTACCTAGAACTTCAGCCAAATTTTATTCCTTATGCATTGGCGACAACTTTAAAATGCCAATCGTCATAGCCTGACTCATCAAAGCAGATCCTTGGCTTCACTAAGCAGCATGCCTTTCTTTCCCTTTAGCGATCTAATTAGATTAAAATAAAGTTCCATGTCACAATCCATTTTTATTTCTGAGTCTGAGCTCCTTCTGGGGTTTCTGTAGTCTACCTCTCAACTCTCCAAATGATATTACTCTTCCGTCAGATATAATGATGGTGTACATATATAGCAATTTTATTTGCACTAAAAGCAATCCCTTAATTTGAAAAATGATGCCATTTCACAAATTATATACGTACCTTCACCATGAGTTGTTTCTTGGTTGAATTTTAATCTTATTGTTGAACATGATTTTTTTGTTTTTAATTGGAGGATAATTGCTTTACAATGTCGTGTTGGTTTCAACCATACAACAACATGAATCAGCCGTCAGTATAAGGGAAGTACCCTTCCCCCCATATATGACTTATTGTTAAGGTACGCTTCCCCCCAAAACTCTGACATTTAGTACTGGGCCATTGCATAATTTCAATGAAAATGACTGACTGAGAGATCATGAACTTTCTATGGTCCAGAGTTATTGCTGTTCTTAGGACTTCCCAGGTGGTGCAGTGGTAAAGAATCTACCTGCCAGTGCAGGAGACCTGGGTTCAATCCCTGGGTCAGGAAGATCCCCTGGAGGAGGGCATGGCAAACCCACTCCGGTATCCTTGCCTGGGAAATCCCATGGACAGAGGAGCCTGGCAGATTACAGTTCGTGGGTCACAAAGAGTCAGACACGACTGCTCATGCATGGACCACCATTTTCCTGTCTATCCAAGAGGACTTCAAGTTTCCCTCACTCCAGTTTTTGAATGACCTCTCTCTGGCAGTAATAGAAAATAAATTGAACTAGAACTCAAAAGACCAGAGTTATTATAAAGTTGTTTCTGGATCCTTAAAGATGACTGGGCATGTAGCTTATAAAGGAAATATGTTGTGTGGTGCTTAAGCCTCTCAAATGCTCAACTAGACACTTTTACTGGGTTCACGCACAATTTAGTAATTCACCCTCAGGAATAATTTTTAATATTTTTACATCTACTTGAAGCATTTTTCTTTAATTTATTCATTCCTTTAATAGCTGATTCTATAAAACAAAACCCATCATTAATAAGTTGAAATTTACTGATCAGTCTCATTGTATTGGAATTTGTTGAGAAACACATATTTTATGGCCAGTGGCTTAAAGGAAAAATAGCTAAAATTTTTAAGTGGTAATCAGTATAAGCCTGCCAATGCAGTTTGAGACACGGGTTCAATCCCTGGATCAGGAAGACATCCTCAAGCAAGAAATGGCTACCTTCTTCAGTATTCTTTCCTGGAGAATTCCATGGACAGAGGAGCCTGGCAGGCTACAGTCCATGGGATCACAAAGAGTCAGACGTGACTGAACAGACACACATGTACATAATCAACGTAAGACGTCAGAGAGTCAAGCTCCACTTAATTCCTTAGGTCATACATATTATCCAGAATACAGGATATACTTTAGACATTGTGTTCTGCCCTACAGCTTTTTTTTTTAACCAAAGAAATGTATATCAGGGTTAATGTAATGAACACTAGTACTTAGGTTGGTTTGCACACACTTGCTCATACTCCTTCCTTCCTGTTCCATTAGGACTTGAGCGTTCATCTCCATCAGAAACCGATTTTCTGGTGGTGTGCTCACCAGCGACCTCATACACTTGCCCACAACCAGACTGGTCCCTTAAGTTCTCAAGTTCACTTCTCCTTGTTCCTCCTGATGACCACAACTTGACACTCACCCAGCGGCTCTTCTACACACGTGCAAGACAGACATCACTAGCCTATCTTTTTCTCCTTGCTTTTTAAAAAATTAAAAAAAAAATTAGCAAAGTTTCCAGTGCAAATCGTGGATCAGAAAATTGCCTTCCTGATTTTTAAGATCAGAGAGCAAAATTCAGATTCAATGAGTGAATCCCATAAATAAAAAATGGCAAAATAAATAACTTGGTGAGGTTACTTGCAACCATGGAAGGTTTGAATCTTGGAGCTTCCTTTGACGTATTTACATGTACCAAGAATTCCAGCCAAACATCTGGCCAAGCGTGAGCCCAACCTGTTATCAGAAGGCTCCACACTTCTCTCATTTCTCTTTACTGCAAAAACCGCGACACAGGCCAGAACTGGTGCCATGGTGCTACATGGATGCTCTTGTAAAACGCTGATATTGCCAAAGATTGGTCTGTGACTCTCAGCAAATGGTTTACTTAACCTTGGCCTGTTAAAGTGTGCATTTCTAAAATGGGCAATAATGATAGGATTACTGTGAGGATGAGGGGCTTCCCTCATAGCTCATCGATAAATCATCTGCCTGCAGTGCAGGAGACCTGGGTTTGATTCCTGGGTCAGGAAGATCCCAAGAGAAGGAAATGGCAACCCACTCCAGTATTCTTGCCTGGAGAATCACATCGACAGAGAAGCCTGGTGGGCTACAGTCCATGGGGTCGCAAGAGTTGGACATGACTTAGTGACTAAACCACCACTATTGTGAGGATTAAATGTGAAAAGGACGCTTAACCTAGTGTCTGGCGTGTTTTAAGACTGTGACGATTATTAATTACTGATTTTTAATGTTTCCTTCAACATCTCAAATCAATTTATCATCTTCCATTATACTCAGTCCTGACATAAACAACAAAAATAATCTTCAGAAACCAAGTGCAGCTATCTCTGTTTATTTTAAATAGAGTTCAACGGCTCTATCATCCGATTTACTTTGTTTTGAAGACACTGTGAAAAACTGATGTTAAAAAATATCTACAGTATATTTATTTCCTACTTATTTTAATTAAATGCATGTTTGTGGTGATTGTTGTTCTGGAACACTTGAGCATTAAATTTCTCTAGTTTATACGATCTGTAATAAAAGCTCTAGATATTTTAATATTAACAGAAAAACTGTAGAAAGTTTTATAAACTTCAACTTTTCTATTTCATTAAATGTGTTTGGCGTATTGAAGAGGTGGATAATTTACTGTAAAGTATTAAAATGTTAAGCATAATGACCTGCACAAGAAGTTGGCTGAAATGTTGGAACAGTAGCTGAGTTAATTAATTCTAGGATACATTGCAAACTTCACAGAATGCTTTAAATAGTTAAAGTAACACAAATGAGTTTGCTGTAATTAATAAGGTCTTCTGCATATCAAAGGAATCAAGGCTGATTAGATTAGCATTTCCAAGGGTTATCCAAATTTGATACATTTTTATAAATCAACATTTAATAAAACTGGAAAGAAAAAAAGAGTTAGTAATAGGTATAATTAAGTAAAAAGCAAAGATTTATCATTTTTCTGGTCTAAGGTGTACTTTGAAAGCAGTACCTTGTATTTCATCATTTTCATTTCAATTATAGAAAATGCTGATATTTTACAAATGTAGGTGCAAGGTCATATTTTCTTTGAATATTATATTTTTAATGAAAATCCTATACTGACTATCCTGAGATATGTTCATATGCCTATGAATACATTTTTATATTATAAGGTGATTATTAGTAGAGATCTGGGACTATATTCACCTGTATAAATAGTTTGAAAAGAGGTAAATAAATAAAATTATTTAAAAATGGAAGGCAGTAGAGTAGAAATCTAGGGATAAAATCTTCAGTTACACAAGATTATTCTTTGCATACTAGTAATTCTTCAGTTTCACCAAAAAGACTACTATTTGGATCTGCGGGACCCATGGGAGAAGTTCAGCCTTTGAACTGAAGTGGGCACAGTGCTGCTCTAGGAAGTTCATGGCTCATCCACTATATTTTCACATGAAGTTTTACTCCAAAACAGCCGTGGCTGAAGTGTATGACTGCTCTCACACCTAATGGCAGTAGTAGAGCTGAGTAGTTGGGGGAGAGGCTTGATTGTGACCTGCAAAGCCTACAGTATTTATTAATGGCCAGTTAACAGGAAAAGTGTTTTGCTTTATTTTTTGTTTTATTTTCTTGGGCTCCAAAATCACTGCAGATGGTGACTGCAGCCATGAAATTAACAGATGCTTGCTGCTTGGAAGAAAAGCTATGACCAACCTAGACAACATATTAAAAAGCAGGGATGTTACTTTGATGACAAAGGTCTGTACAGTCAAAGCTATGGTTTATCCAGTAGTCATGTATGGATGTGAGAGTTGGACCATAAAGCTGAGCGCCAAAGAATCGATGCTTTTGAACTGTGGTGTTGGAGTTGACTCTTGAGAGTCCATTGGGCTGCAAGGAGATCCAACCAGTCCATACAAAGGAAATCAGTCCTGAATATTCATTGGAAGGACTGATGCTGAAGCTGAAACTCCAATACTTTGGCCACCTGTTGCGAAGGACTGGCTCGTTGGAAAAGACCCTGATGCTGGGAAATATTGAAGGCAGGAGGAGAAGGGCATGACAGAGGATGAGATGGTTGGGTGGGATCACTGACTCAATGGACATGAGTTTGAGTAAACTCCGGGAGTTGGTGATGGACAGGGAGGCCTGGCGTGCTGCAGTCCATGGGTCGCAAAAAGTCAGACACGACTGAGTGACTGAACTGAACTGAACAGGAAAAGTCCATCTGCCCTCTCTTGCACTCACTTGACTGCTAGCTGGCAGTTATCAGATAGAACAGGGACTTCCAGACAGCCATGCCTGTGCTCATGCCGGTCTGTCCGCTGGCATCCTGCTCTTGTTCTTCTTGGTGGTCTAGCCACTTTGTCACATACAGTGGGGATGTCAGGCGAGAGAGTTGTGGCCTTCCTAGCCCAGGAGATCCCTCCCTCCCTAGGGCTGCAGTTAGTTACATCTTGACCTGTTCTTAGCTGAATGTGATATTGTGTTTCTGTCTGTCTCTCTTACTCTTCCTTTACAGAAGTACGGTTGGTTTTGTCTCCTAGAAACAAAAAAATGATGAAATTTTGTCTATCTTTAGCACAAAGCCTGGAAAACAGAAGGTGCTCAAAAGATTTTTAGTTAAAGGAAGGGAGGGAGGAAGACAGAAGGAAGCCAAAGGTTTGAAGTATTTAATTGAAGCAGTTCATTGACACACACTAGAGGACATTGTTCTGGGAAAGTGAACCAGACGCCTAATCCTAGACCAGCGCTGCTCAAGTTGGGGTGCACACAATTATATACTGAGAGAAATATTAAGAAATTTTATGTGTGAGAGAGATAGCCAGGGACTTCCCAGGGGGCACAGTTGGTGAAGAATCTGCCTGCCAATGCGGGAGGTGCAAGAGATGCTGCTTCATTCCCTGAGTTGGAAAGATCCCCTGGAGGAGGAAATGGCCACCCACTCCAGTATACTTACCTGGGAAATCCCATGGGGACAGAAGAAACTGGCGGGCTACAGTCCATGGGGTCTCAAAGAGTCGGACAAGATTGAGCACACACACATGAGATAGACATAGATTACCTATAGGATATAATATATATTAAAATGCAACTCTAATATATGCTGTTGTATGTGTGTATCTATGTATACATGTGCATATTAATATATATTAATAAATGCACACAAAATGCTTCAAAACTTTTTAAATCAATATGTAGACAAAGTCAAAGAACTTATCACTACTATTGAGTGAACTTCCAGAATACAGGAATCAACCTTATATGTTGCCACATTTAATTATTACTATAATTTTATTTGTAAATATTGAGGTAGTCTTACATTACAAGATTGATTGGAACAATAATTTTTACAGGATCAGATTTTGGGTTTATCCTTCCACCACCGTGCTGCCAGTTTCCTATACTTAACAAACTTCCACTTTTAACTGAATTTGGATCCTAGAGCAAACATGCATGCATGTGTGCTAAGTCACTTAAGTCGTGTCTGACTCTTTGTGACTCCATGGACTGCAGCCTGCCACTGCAGTGAATCCCAGTGAATCCACTACTGAATCCCACTGTCTATGGGATTCTTGAGGCAAGAATACTGGAGTGGGTTGCCATTCCCTTCTCCAGGGAATCTTCTCTGACCCAAGGATCGAACGTGGATCTCCTATATTGCAGGCAGATTCTTTACTGTCTGAGCCACCAGGGAAGCCTTCTCTCATTTAGTATATAGGAATAAGACATCCATGGCACGGTGTGATCAGCAGCTTCTTTCTTCCTCTTGCTGGACTGCAGTCCGTGAGTGAATGTGCTCCTGTCTGCTCATGTGTTCCCAGACTGAGAGACGGTCTGGTTGCTTCCAGTTCTTGGAGATTCACAGTGAAGCTGCTATAAATATTGACATACAGACTTTTGTGCAAGCATTCTTCTCTCGTCTATGGTTTGTCTTTTCTGTTTCTTAATTATTCTTTCAAAGAATACATAAGTTCTTGATCATTTTCTGAATTGTAATTCTGGTATTGTACCTCAGGACAATTTGCCTAAGGGTGACACAAATCTATTTTCATGTTTCTTATATACTTTTATATTTTATACATGTGTTTATAGTTTTATATTTTATATTTAGGTTTATAATGTACTTTGAGATGATTTTTGTCCTCTAGATTGCCTTCACACCTTTGTAAGACATCACTTAAAGATGGGCACAGATCTACTTCTGGACTCTATTCTGCTTTGTTGACCTTTATGCAGGACTCAATCTGTCCCTGTTAGTTTTAAAGATAAAGGAAGGTATCTTGCGTCAAAGATGCAGGTGGCCTCTTGAAGCTAGAAAAGGTAGGGGAGCCTCTCCTGGCACCTCCAGATCTAATGCAGTCCCTCTGACACCACTGTTTTAATCCAAGAAGACCATATCAGACTTCTTACCTACAATCTCAGGATCACAAGTTTGTGTTGTTTTCAGTGCCTGAATTTGCGGGTTTTCATTTGTCATGGTAGCAAGAGAAAACTGATAGTATGGTGAATCACATGGCTTGAAAACAAGCCTTGTTATCAAGACTTGAATCTAAGGATGACTCCACTTGCTTCTGATGTATTATTATTTTTACATATGGAAGGATTTCATTTGCTTGGGTTTTTTGTTTGTTTCTTATCTGTTCATGATGGATATCAGGTGGTAATTTTGTTTTCCTGTGAAGCCTTCATGTGGTTCTGGCATTTGAATAGTAGTGGAACCAAAAGCTGTGTGAGACATTTACAAAGAAAATGATAAAACTCATTATAATCGAGACAAAGATTTCCACCAAAATTATATACAGGTTTATAATCATTCTGGAGTAGGAAACAGCAACCAGCTCCAGTATTCTTGCTTGGAAAATTCCATGGACAGAGGACCCTGGTGACACCTTCCATAGGGTCGTAGAGAGTTGAACACAACTGAGCCACTGAGTGTGTGCCTGCGCGTGTGCACACACACACAAACACACACATACACACACATCATAATAAAAATATGAGCATATTGTTTTTTGTACTCAAAAATAGCATTTTAATAGTTATATGCGAGGTCAGAGTATTGATATAAAGACTTGCCAAGTTGATTTTGGAGTGAAAGAGACAGCTTACTTTAATTCTGTTGATGAGACTATACATTGATAAACATGTCTAGAAATTCCAAATCTAGAAATTCAGCATATCCAAAAAAATCGTAGTGAACAAATATCCCCAATGCACATATATACCAATGAATACATTCCTTACATATTTTTAAGACAATTATATATAGGCATGCACATATATAAATACCCTTCCCTAGCAGACATTAAATAAATTAGTAGCATTCCTATAAAAATATCATCGGCCATATTTGACTAGGAACAATATCTGTGATACATTTTGCACAAAATTAGAGGATGAAAATGTTGTTAACATGTACATTAGGATACAGAAGTGAATTTTTTTTCCCTATCGATATTATTCTGGGGGACAGCTTCAAGTAGTTTGAGAAAAAATGATTTAGAGTGGTTTGGAATTACCGGGTGTATGCTCATGTATGTGACGCTTGCCTTCTAAAGAGCATGCATTATTAACTCACAGGCATTTAGTTCATCACGATGGGTTTGGACATCTAAATTATGGGGTATCAGCTAAGGAAGAGTCAAACTGTTTTGCATAACAAAATGGCAAGACATCTGAGGAATATCTGGGAAGAAGAGGCTGGCTGCTAATGAAGACAGGGAAGAGAAAAAAATGTAGGTAGCTGTACGGTTTAGGCTGATATTGTACTTGGAGAAGATAAATTGTAATAGAGATTTTTATGTTTTTTATTGTAGGATGTGCCATCTAAACAATCTCATTCATCTCCCTAGTGAAATCTGCAATAAGCTCTCACCGCTCATACTTTTGCTGTGAAGAGTTTATTTTGGAGGAGCTTGAAATGAAGCTATGTGCTGAATTATGCATTCAGGTAAGAGAGAGCAACGAAAACTCCAAAGGAGAGGAAAGAAGACAACGGGCATGTTTATCACCTGTTTGGAGGGCGGGGGTGGGGAGGCGGGGGGGGAACCAGAGAGAAAGATGTAGCACAGCTCTTTGTGTGACGCACAAAAATGTTAAGGGACTTGGGTTTGCAAGTAATTTCTATTTCCTCTTTTCACATTTGCATACAATCTGATTTTTAATAACAAACAAGTGCTTATAGTTATAAACCATGCTATTTCCATTAGGAAGTTTGTGCTAATTTGGTGGCTATTTTCTAACTCATTTAGATCTTAGTCAGTGCTGATTGGGCATGAATAACATGGCAGGCCTTCTGTATTTCTTGACTTAAAAATGTTTACCTTTACTTAAAGACTCCCAGCAGTGTGGTGGAGATTTTCTCACCGCTGACTGAAGGCACATCAGGCTGTCCTCACTCAGGCCTCTGCCCTTCCTTCTCTGCTTGCACAGGGGTCAGCCCCACAGCTCAACATGAAGGTTCCCTGTCTTCTCCTGGTCCCTCCCCATGGCCTTCAGAGAAGTTTGCCTCACTGAAGTGCTGGTCCATCTATCCAATCCCATCACAGTCTCTGCATCTCACAGGTCTCAAATCATGTGTGTGATGACATGGGCAGCAGCTTACACAAGTCTGAGCTCCACACACTTGGCTGGCATTGCTGGGGCTGCTTGTTAAGTCTTGAAGCATCATTCAGTAATTCAGTTCTGGCTTATACTCAGGCCAGGGGCATGACATACAAATACTTAATTGGTGTCACCAGAAGTGAACTGGAACTCAGAGTATGTGCCCTTATATCTCTCTTTTGGCTGTTTGCTGCTCTGCTCCATGCAAGGCACCCTTAGTTAGTGCAACAAAGACTCTCCCAGAACCTCAGTATTAGTAGGTCTGGAATATAATTGCCTACATCTTTGAGCTGATTCACTAGCTCTCCCATTAAACTTTGGAATAAAGTGACCAAATATATTAATCAAACAACTTATAAGTGCTTCTATAATTTGATAAATCTCTGCCTGTGATCTTTAAAATAAAATAAAGGAAAAACAGATACTTTATGTATGTAGTTCTAATAGTGAATGACAGTCTCAAAAAATATTTGTTCATAAGAAATACTTGGGATGCCCGGCTCCGGCGGTGCAGACGCGGGAGACGCCTGGCTCTGGCGGCGCAGACGCGGGAGACACCCGGCTCAGGCGCAACCGACCACGTGCAGAACCGTGGCTGAGATGAGCTACCCCGCCCCCAGGGTTAGGGCGGTGGCTGAGAGGAGCTGTACCACGTTCAGGAGGCGGTGGCTGCTTGGGCACCGGAGGGCCGAGAGGAGCTGATCTACATTCAAAGCAGGAGGCACGGCCTTGAGGAGATACCCCTCGTCCAAGGTAAGGTACAGCGGCTGCACCTTGCTGGAGCAGCTGGGAAGAGATACTCCACGACCAAGTGGAATATAAGAATCCAGTGTTCTGGGGAGGAAGGAACAAGATGGCAGAGGGATAAGATGGCAAGACCACTTTCTCCCCCACAAATTCATCAAAAGAACATTTGAATGCAGAGTAAAGTCCACAAAACAACTTCTGAATACTGGCAGAGGACATCAGGCTCCCAGAAAAGCAGCCCATTGTCTTCTAAAGGAGAGAGAAGAAATCCAGCTCCACCCACCAGAACACCAACACATGCTTCCCTAACCAGGGAACCCGGACAAGTCACCCGTCCAACCCCACACACAGCGAAGAAACTACGTAATAAAGAGAACTCCACAAACTGCAAGAAGAGGGAAAGGACACCCCAAGCAAAGCAATATAAGCAAGATGAAGAGGCAGAGAAATACCCAGCAAGTAAAGGAACAAGATAATTGCCCACCAACACAAAAAAAAGAAGAAGATATAGGGAATTTACCTGATAAAGAATTTCAAATTTTGATGGTGAAAATGATTCAAAATCTTGAAAGCAAAATGGAGTTACAGATAAATAACCTGGAGAAAAGGATTGAGAAGATGGAAGAAAGATTTAATAAGGACTTAGAAGAAATAAAAAAGAGCCAATATACAATGAATAATGCAATAGATGAGATCAGAAACACTCTGGAGGGAACAAACAGTAGAATAACAGAGGCAGAAGACAGGATAAGCGAACTAGAAGATAGAATTGTAGAAATAAATGAAACAGAGAGGAAAAAAGAAAAACGAATTAAAAGAAATGAGGACAATATTAGAGACCTCTGGGACAATGTTAAACGCTCCAACATTCGAATCATAGGAGTCCCAGAAGAAGAAGACAAAAAGAAAGACCATGAGAGAATACTTGAGGAGATAATAGTTGAAAACTTCCCTAAAATGGGGAAAGAAATAATCACCCAAGTCCAAGAAACCCAGAGAGTCCCCAACAGGATAAACCCAAGGCGAAATACTCCAAGACACATATTAATCAAATTAACAAAGATCAAACACAAAGAACAAATATTAAAAGCAGCAAGGGAAAAGCAGCAAATAATACATAAGGGGATTCCCATAAGGATAACAGCTGATCTTTCAACAGAAACTCTTCAGGCCAGAAGGGAGTGGCAAGACATACTTAAAGTGATGAAAGAAAATACCCTACAGCCCAGATTACTATACCCAGCAAGGATCTCATTCAAATATGAAGGAGAAATCAAAAGCTTTACAGACAAGCAAAAGCTGAGGGAATTCAGCATCACCAAACCAGCTCTCCAACAGATGCTAAAGGATCTTCTATAGACAGGATACACAGAAAGAGTGTATAAACTTGAACCCAAAGCAATAAAGGAAATGGCTACGGGATCGTACTTATCAATAATTACCTTAAACGTAAATGGGTTGAAATTTTCAAAAAGGCTAGGAAACAATTCTCATAGCCATCAATAGTTCAGTGTTGAGTTCATGAATAGTTTTTAAAGTTTGGGACAAACTGTAGTATTTGCTATTTGAAGTACTATTTGTAATTGGCATATTACGATGTAACATTGGTCTTCATTTCCATCTTAAAATGCCTAAAAATGCCTAACAGGTTTTTAGATTTGTGAATTTTAGTTGAAATGTATTTTACGATGTTACTAAACCTGCAGAAATATTGAAATATTTCAGAGAACTTATTCACTGTACATTTAATTTATTTTATTTATAAAAGTTATGAACTGTAGAAAGTTTTACTTGTTGGGTCAAATGCTTGTTGCTTCAAATGCTTGTTGCATTTGAAGGGCTAGTTACAAGAAAATCAAATACCTTCAATGTATAAATGCTATTAAGTTTTTAAAGGACTCTGGAGTATAAGTAAGTTTGTTTAAAGAAATTTAGTCTGTTCAACTTGAAAAAAATAAATAAATAAAATTGGAAAAAAAAAAGAAATACTTGGAGAAAGAGGTTAAATATTAATAATAGGGGTTAAAATATTGATAACAGCTATCCTTGGGTGGTAAGTCAATTTATAATTTTTAACAGCGTTCTATATATTTTCTATATTTGGCACATATTTCAGAGAATATCAGTTATTTAAACAGAACATTTACTATAAAGCATTGATAGTGAAAGTGAAAGTCACTCAGTCGTGTCCAACTCTTTGCAATCTCATGGGCTATACAGTCCATGGGATTCTCCAGGCCAGAATACTGGAGTGGGTAGCCTTTCCCTTCTCCAAGGGATCTTCCCAACCCAGTGATAGAACCCAGGTCTCCCACATTACAGGTGGATTCTTTACCAGCTGAGCCACCAGGGAAGCCCTACTGTAGAGTATTGTTCACTTCTTATTTCAGAATTGGAATGGCAAAAAATAAAGGCCCTAAGATATCACTGAATGGCAACCATATGAGCAGGGAATGCCCCTAGAGCTTAGGGAACCAAGGAAAGAGATGGTAATGATTAAAATTACGATGCTTAGAGAGATCCCTGAGGGCCTGAGAGCAGAGTTCTGAGGAGGACGAGCCGGACATTTCATTTTAGGACTCCTGAACCTACACGGTAGCAACCCTGACTTCTGGTCATGGAGTCATTGCTGAGACGTCCTCCGGGTGCACAGGAGTGGGGGAGGGGCATCCCTTACCCCTCCCCCATCGTGCCACATTCCTCTGGGGGCTCCCTCTTGACTGTTCCAAGGGTGGAGCCAGAGGCCCAAGAAGAAGTGTGGACATCTGAGCCCAAACCCAGATCACTAAGTAGAGAAGCATCAGAGTGACGACAACACCATAGTACTTGGCCCAGTAGATATCATTTCAACTGAGAAAAAACAAAGAAGCCCCACACAAGCTTTATTAAACACAACAGACCATCTAATGCATGGATTAGAGTTCAAGTTTAAGATCACTGGAGAAGGCAATGGCACCCCACTCCAGTACTCTTGCCTGGAGAATCCCATGGATGGAGGAGCCAGGTAGGCTGCAGTCCATGGGGTCGCTAAGAGTTGGACATGACTGAGCGACTTTCACTTTTTGCTTTCATGCATTGGAGAAGGAAATGGCAACCCACTCCAGTGTTCTTGCCTGGAGAATCCCAGGGACGGTGGAGCCTGGTGGCTGCCGTCTATGGGGTCGCACAGAGTCGGACATGACTGAAGCAACTCAGCAGCAGCAGCATAAGATCCCTGGCAGAAGTTTCAAGGTTAGTTGGCAACTGATAAGCTAATTGGAATAAGCAAAATGTGAAGTGAAATCTCTCCCTACAATGCCTGTCTTGTGAAAACAACAACAGCAAGTCAGTGGAAATTTGCCACATGACTCAGTGAACTCAAACCAGGGCTCTGTGACACCCTGGAGGAGTGGGAAGGGATGGGAAGAGAGAGGGAGGCTCAAGAGGGAAGAGACATATGTATACCTGTGACTGATCCATGTTGATGTATAGCAGAAACCAATACAATATTGTAATCATCCTTCAACTAAAAATAAATAAAGAAAAACAACAACAAAAAGCACTCAATCAACCTTGGTGAAACAGGAAATCTTGGGAAATCATTGTGAGATATAAATTTTGAGAGCTTGACTTCGAGAAGTTGAGAGAGGAAAAGTAGATTTTGATAACAGCTTTTACCTTTCCAGGGCTCAGTTATTTTCTGTTTAAGACAGAAGTGGTTTGATCATTGGGTAAATATGTTCATGAGTTGACCCTTGTATAGATGAAGAAGGACTTCCTAGGTAGCTCAGTGGTAAAGAATATGCCTGCCAATGCAGGAGACAGAGGAAACTCAGATTCAACCCCTGGGTTGGGAAGGTCCCCTAGAGGAGGAAATGACAACCCACTCCAGGATTCTTGCCTGGAAAATTCCATGGACAGAGGATCCTGGCGAGGTATAGTCCATGGGGTCACAGAGTCAGACGAGACTGAGTGCCTGAGTGCAAAGATGGATGTAGACATATAAAATGATCAACCACCACTGATTTGAACAGCTGTATCCCCCAGGGTCCAGGCAGGAGTGAGAGTCACTCCAGATCATCAAAACACACAGACTTTGTTGCAGGGACCCCGTAGGGTCAGGCGCTTGAAGAGAGGAGCAAGTGTGGGATCTGAAACCAGACAGCAGTTCCTGTAAGAAGCTGTTCCTGTCCCTGGGGATGACATGACATTACTCGGACCCTAAGAAGAGGTACTTCATGGAGATGAGCACGGTGACTGTAAACACGCAGCATTACAGTCCGAAGGAGCAAGAAAGAAGCATAGCCATTGTCCTCCAGCCCTGGCAGGTCTCCCAGCCCTTCTGTGTGCTGATCTGACCAGTGGCTGATTTTTATGGCATCTGCTCCTTGGAAGGAAAGTTATGACCAACCTTGATAGTATATTAAAAAGCAGAGACATTACTTTGCCAACCAAGGTCCGTCTAGTCAAGGCAATGGTTTTTCCTGTGGTCATGTATGGATGTGAGAGTTGGACTGTGAAGAAGGCTGATCGCCGAAGAATCGATGCTTTTGAACTGTGGTGTTGGAGAAGACTCTTGAGAGTCCCTTATACTGCAAGGAGATCCAACCAGTCCATTCTAAAGGAGATCAATCCTGGATGTTCATTGGAGGGACTGATGCTAAAGCTGAAACTGTAATACTTTGGCCACCTCATGCGACGAGTTGACTCACTGGAAAAGACTCTGATGCTGGGAAAGGTTGGGGGCGGAAGGAGAAGGGGATGACGGAGAATGAGATGGCTGGATGGCATCACCGACTCTGTGGACATGAGTTTGAGTGTACTCCGGGAGTTGGTGATGGACAGGGAGACCTGGCTGTGATTCATGGGGTCGCGGAGAGTCGGACACGACTGAGCGACTGAACTGGAACTGGAACTGGAATTGGGCAGTTTGAAGCAGTACCTTTCTGCATAAAGCAAAGGGCGAGAGTGCATAGGAAATTCACTTAGAGCAAGTATCATCAGCAAAATGGCTTTCTAGCCAGACATGACTATAGCTTGACTTGTGAATGAGTAGATCTCCCCAAGGACTTCCCGGGTGGCTCAGTTGATAAAGAGTCTGCCTGCAATGCGGGAGACTCGGGTTCAATCCCTGGGTTGGGAAGATCCCCTGGAGAAGGAAATCGTAACCCACTCCAGTACTCTAGCCTGGAGAATCCCATGGGCAGAGGATCCTGGTGGGATACAGTCCTTGGGGTCACAAAGAGTTGGACACAACTGAGTGACTATCACTTCACTTCACTTCAGATCTCCCTATATAGGTGTGACTGGTGTGCAGATAAGGACTGCTGTGATGGCTGAGAGCTTTTATGCTTTCCTGCCAA
Organism: Moschus berezovskii; assembly: GCF_049115385.1. Taxonomy (NCBI): domain Eukaryota; kingdom Metazoa; phylum Chordata; class Mammalia; order Artiodactyla; family Moschidae; genus Moschus; species Moschus berezovskii. The sequence goes on from NC_142470.1 coordinate 15,034,201, forward strand.
TAGCTAGAACCTGTCAGAATTTCAAAAAGTTATCTCTCTATATATTCATATGTATATACACACCTATGCACATACCTTGGAGAAGGAAATGGCAACCCACTCCAGTGTTTGTGCCTGGAGAATCCCAGGGACAGAGGAGCTTGGTGGGCTGCTGTCTATGGGGTCGCACAGAGTCAGACACGACTGAAGCAACTCAGCAGCAGCAGCAGCATACATATACCTATATACATACATACATACATACATATTTATTTATATTTGGGCTTCCCAGATGGCTAAGTAGTAAAGAATCAATCCCTGGGTCAGGAAGATCCCCTGGAGGAGGAAATGGCAACCCACTCCAGTATTCCTCTCTGTAAAATCCCATGGACAGGGGAGACTGGTGGGCTATAGTCTATGGGGTCCCAAAGAGTCTGACACAACTGAAACTTATATATATATTTAAAGAGGAATGTCATATTGTATAGCCTATTATAAAATGATCTGTACACTAGTATTCAATTGCAAAGTACCCATTGTAAATTTTATACATCGCCTGTGAAACAAACCGCCACTTCCCGCAAGGGGATCTTAAAATAAGATCTTTGGTGAAGCTGCCAACAATGAGAAGTTTAATTGACAGACAGTAAACAAGATACACTGTGGCAAATACAAGCAAAAAGAAAGAAAAAAATAAGAAACAAAAGGCTAATACAAATATTTTGCTTGCACCTTGTATGAACATTATTTTTTAAATGTTACTTAAGAAATATTTACTATAGTTAGATAGGTTCAGTTTGAAAAGCTCTTTTTAAGATAAATGTTTATCTAGCAGTTGTAGTTGTGATAGTCCTTAATGTTATTTATTAAACATTTCCACAGCTTTGTCTTGTAGGAACAGGTGAGGATGGCCACTTCCTTGTGCTTTACTTTCTCCAATAAAATGTGAACAGTAGTGACTTGTTCTTGACTGATGGGACATGGAGAACCAAGACACAGGTCAGCTCATTCTTCCCTGCTGGTGTTGGTTGTCCAGACTGGCCCCTGTATCAGCTCAGGTCCTTAAAGGGAATAATGTGGACCAGACCCCCCAGAGAATCAGGGTAGACATGTTTTCAGCCACACTGATTTGAGTTTATCTTAATAAGGTCAGGATTTCCCAGGTGGCTCAGTGGTAAAGAATCCGCCTCCTAACGCAAGAGACTCAGGTTCAATCTCTGGGTCTGGAGGACCCCCTGGAGGAGGAAATGGCAACCCACTCCAGTATTCTTACCTGGGAAATCCCATGGACAGAGGAGCCTGGTGGGCTGAAGTCCACGTGGTCACAAAGAGTCAGACTGGACTGAGCGACAAACACACTAGTATGGTGAGTGCTCAAAACAATAGCAATTTATGCTCAGAAAAGCTGGAATCCATGAAGGTTACAGTTTACGATGATATTGGACCTTAAGCCAAGGTCTGAATAATAGTGGTTTCATTGAGAAAATTGCCTTGCCTTCACCTCCAATCCTTCCCTTTGCTACACTGTGTTTTATAGAATAAGAAGCTGAGGTATGAACGGGCTTTATTTATAAAGGAAGTTTCTCGTGTCTGCAGAGCTCTGCTGGTCCCAGGGTTGCTGGGAGCACTCTGCAGTCCTTACACTGAACTCCTTGCACTGCTCCATCACCAAACAGGTAAGTAACAGGCAGATGCTGGATTTGGTAAACATTAAGCGTCAGGGTGGGGCTTCCTAGGTGGCTCAGTAGTAAAGAATCTGCCTGCCAATGCAGGAGACCTGGGTTTGATCCCTGGGTTAGGAATCCCCTTGAGAAGGAGAGGGCAACCCGCTCTAGTATTTTTGCCTGGGAAATCCCAAGGTCAGAAGAGCCTGGAGGGCTACAATCCATGGGGTCACAAAGAGTCACACATGATTAAAGCAACTAAACAACAACAAAGTGTCAGGTAGAGAAGGAAGTTTTTGGCTCTTCCTGAAGAAAATACCAGGTGAGACTTTTAAAGTTAGCTTGAAGATATTGAAATTTCCCTCCTTTGGGGTTGCTAAACAACTTGGATAATATTCTCTGATAAGAAAGTAGGAGAAAAATATAAAGTGCACCCTTCTGAATGAAGGACGGTAAGAAAAGAAAATTATTTACTAATATTATTTCATCCTACTCCTGTTGATGATGGAAATCCTAAGTTGTGCCTGGAGCGAGCTACTCAGGCAGACAGTCTCATTTTCCAAATGGAGACCAGGTCCTGCCATCTGATGAAGTGTTGGTCAATAGGCTGCAAAAGAAATAGTGTGCACTTACAACCTTAAATCCATAAATGTAGGCTCCATGCTCTTTTCTCCTTTCTTGCTGGTTTAAATGCAAAATAAAGAAATCAAACATGATGGGGGTTAAGCTGTAACATCCAGCTAAGATCCAAAAATGGAGCAAAAGAAACTTCTAGTGTATTTTGTCCTCTGTTGCTAAGTCATGTTAGACTCTTGTGACCCATGGATTGTAGCCCACCAGGCTCCTCTGTCCATGGGACTCTCTAGGCAAGAATACTGGAGTGGGTTGCCATTTCCTTCTCTATCTGTATAGTATATCATTGTTCTGTCACTAAGTGATGTCCTATTCTTTGTGACCCATGGAGTGCAGCATGCCAGGCTTCCCTGTCCTTCACTATCTCCTGGAGTTTGCTCAGATTCATGTCCATTGAATCAGTAACGCTATCTAACCATCTAATCCTCTATCATCCCCTTCTCCTTTTGCCTTCATCTTTCCCAGCATCAGGGTCTTTTCTAATGAGTCAGCTCTTCACACCAGGTGGTCAAAGCCTTGGTGCTTCTGCTTTAGCATCAGTCCTTCCAGTGAATATTTAGGGTTGATTTCCTTTAGGATTGACTGGTTTCATCTCCTTGCTGTCCAGGGGACTCTCAAGAGTCTTCTCCAGCATCAAAATTCAAAGGCATCATGTTGCTGTAACTTGGTCTCTCTCTTTAAAATAACAACTTAGTTTGTGTGTTTATTAGACTAATTATACCACACACTATAGGAAGACCAGTTCATGCATGTTCTCCTGTGGTCACTGTTGATTTTATTGTTATTATCACTAAGTTTCAGGCACAGAGGACTGAGTTGATCATTCTTCTCACTTCATGGCACTTTATCATCATTGATCTGCTAATTTTATTTACTACCTTGCTATTTGTGTTGTCTGGGGCTATTTATTTTGCTTCTTTGTGCTTTAGTATTCTCATTTGTAATAAAATGAAGATAATAATAATTTCAATCTCTTAGGGTTGTACTGAGAATTAAAAAAGTTAATTTGTGCAAAGCCCACATCCAGCATGTACTGTATAATTGCTGACTATCATTTTTATTAGTTATTATTATTTCTTTGTATTCTCATTTTCCAATTCCATTTCCTCGGCTCCCACAGGCAGTCTTTCTAATATGTGAATGTATCTCCTTTTGTTCACATCTATCCTTGCAAAGTCTAGTTTATATGCATCATTTGTAATTTATGCCACTGTGCTGTGCATATCAGCAGTGAGGTTGTAAGATCCACTTACGTTACTCTGAGTACGTCTGACCTGTTTTTCTGAGCTGTTGCTCGGGGCCCCATGGTGCACACCCGTCATGTGTTTCCACCCACTCCCGCAGGGTGGATGCCAAGACAGCCCCTGGTACCTCACTGCCACAAGCAAGAGTGTGATGAACATCTCTGCAAAAGTTCACTTTGGATCTGTTTGAGAGTTTAGCTAAACAGATGACCTTGGAAAGTGCTGTTCAATATTAAGCTTTTTTTTTTTTTTTTAATAAGTTGACCTAGTATCACAAGGTGATTTGTCAGAATGCCTCCAGATCCATCTTCCTACCAGGGCACGGCTGTTCCCACAGCCACCCTTGTGCTGCACGCACTCTATATGGTCCTGCTCTCGAATTACTGACCCTCTAGTCTACTTCCACTCAGAAAGGAGAAGCCTCAGAAGACCATCACGACTGAGTACGCAATGAGGGAAAGCCAGATTATCTACAAAATCCTAATGGGTTTTTGAACGCTTGCAAGAACTGAGGTCACAGAGCCAGAAAGGCATTCCCAGGAGTGCCAAGGTTCCTGCAGAGACACTGGACAATGAGGGTTTCTCCCCTACAAGGCTACAAAAGAAAACAATGGCCAGGAGCCGAGCTGTGGAAAGACCTGTGGGTTCTGAATAAACCAGCTGGTTATCAACTTCCTGTGTCTGGGGTCCAAAGCCACCCTCGGTGTCTGCTCTGTGAGAAGGGGGACTGGACCCTGTTCATACATCACGTCCTCTGCCTCATGCACAATACGGAGCTGTGCCAGTAGAGGGTGATGAAGGGACATTAAAGTGAGGATGTGCCGGCTCACCTGTGTCCTCAGGCAGGTTCTCCAGCTCTTCTCCTGAGGCCCGGGTGCCTTTCCTGTGCTCAGGCAGCACAAGCAGCCTCCAGCATCCTGAGATCACTTTCCAGGAAGTTTCAAGACACTACACCTCTCTGTGGGTGGTTTCTCCAGGAATCTAAGATAAGGAAAGTGGAAAAATATTGCATTCGTGGGAAATTTAAGTCATAAATAAAATTGCAAACATATTTATAATCGTGCAAAGAAAAGATGGTATCGAAGGAATTTGGACATGGTGCCTGGATCGTGTGTTGGGTACCCTAGAGGAAGAAGGAGGGGTCGGGGGGACAAGAGAATAAAAAGGAGGAGGAGAGGAAAGGAGGAAAGGGGAGAAGAAATATGTAACCTCAAGAAGTATGTTTCTTGTTGGCAGTGACACTGTTCTTACAATATTGATTTAAAATGTCAAAATTATTTTCACATTGTAGGGTAAGGGCAATAAATAAATATGTAGGAACAATTTTAAGAACCATGATTTTTAGCATGAGAAACAGTGGATACAAATAGGCCTGTGGGAAGCTCCCTAAGGTAACCTTGAGTTGGGAAGGGTAACGTCAAGTCTTGAGTTCTTTTGGTTTTCTAGCTCTAACTACGGAGAAGGCAATGGCAACCCACTCCAATACTCTTGCCTGGAAAATCCCATGGGCGGTGGAGCCTGGTAGGCTGCAGACCATGGGGTCGTGAAGAGTCGGACACGACTGAGCAACTTCACTTTTACTTTTCACTTTCATGCATTGGAGAAGGAAATGGCAACCCACTCCGGTATTCTTGCCTGGAGAATCCCAGGGACAGGGGAGCCTGGTGGGCTGCCCTCTATGGGGTCACACGGAGTCGTATACGACTGAAGTGACTTAGAAGCAGCAGCAGCTCTAACTACTCAACAAGCTCATGAGCAACCACAAGCCTCTCTGAAGCAGTGAGCAAGCACTCAGATATTAGACTCTAAATATCATCTCCTGCAAAAAAGAGTTAAGCCTCTTTAGAGAAATGGCTGATTTTGGCTCTGGGGCAGGGAATATACAAACCACTTCTGAGGTGCCCCTATGAGAGATGCCCTTTAAGTCTGAGAGTTTTAAACATGAAGGGGGTTGTGTCAAGAGTGTAAAAGAACTATTTTAAAGAGGCTTCCATTGCAAAATCAGTGGCACAATTTGAGTATCCGAAGTATTTAGTATAAGGTTTTCCATTAACGATTTAAAAAAACCCAAGAATTTGCTATGAAACACACACACAAAAAAAGAAAAGCAAAATTAGCAAAAAAGGAAACAAGTTATACTTTGCTTTACATCAGAGTGCCATCTGAAAAATCTAACATTATAATAGAGTAGAAATGACTGACTCAGGCAATCAGCAAATGAAATCTTTGATTCATAAGATTGTTGGGAAAGACATAGCATCGATGTATTTACTCTGAATTCCTTAGTACCTTCAAAGAAAAGGACACAGATTATCCAGTGGACAGAAGATGATGTGTGAGCAACACTAGTGGAGGGGCAGCCTGACACTTGATATGGTGCAGCAGGAGGTACCCAGTACCACCTCTGAAAGATTCTTGCCCTCTATGTTAAGCTTGTACCTAATCAAACATCTAGATCAGGGGCTGGCAAACTTTTCTGTACAGGGAGAAAATATAAATATTTTGGTCTTTGTGGACCATATGTTCTCTGCTGCTGCTGCTGCTGAGTCGCTTCAGTCATGTCCAATTCTGTGCGACCCCATAGACGGCAGCCCACCAGGCTCCCCCGTCCCTGGGATTCTCCAGGCAAGAACACTGGAGTGGGTTGCCATTTCCTTCTCCACTGCATGAAAGTGAAAAGTGAAGTCGCTCAGTCGCTCAGTCGTGTCTGACTCTTCGCGACCCTATGCTACAAATCCCCAATTCCATCATAAAGCAAAGGCAACCACAGACAATATCTAAATAGCTAAGTGTAGTTGTGTTTCAATAAAACTTTATTCACAAAAACAGGTTGTGGACAAGACTTGGCCCATGGCCATAGTGCATTGACCCTGGTCATAGACTTAACCTTCATTTCAAAAAGAGTAAGGAACAAGTTATGATATCATGACATTATGAAGAAAAAGAACACCAGGGAATGGGACATTCTACAAAGTCACTTGCCATTTTTCAATAATACAATGAGAGTAAAACTAAACACAGGAGAGAGGTCTATTCCATGACAAAAGGGATTGAGTCAATAACAACTGAGCTCGATGCATGACATTCAGTTGGATCTCAGTTCAAAACAAAAGAAAATAAGAAAAAGAAATTAAGAGATATAAAAGGCATTTCTGTCAAAACTGAAGAGATGAACATATAGGTTGGATATTTTACGGTGTTGAATTCTGCTATTATTATTGTTATTATTCCTATTGGGCTTCCCTGATGGCTCAGCTGGTAACGAATCCACCCGAAATGCAGGAGACCTGGGTTTGATCCCTGGGTTGGGAAGATCTCCTGGAGAAGGAAAAAGCTACCCATTCCAGAATTCTGGCCTGGAGAATTCCATGGACTATATAGTCCATGGGATCACAAAGAGTCAGACACAACTGAACAATTTTCACTTTCATTATTCCTATTATCATATTTAAAGTGGCAAGAGTATAAGTGAGAATATGTTCTTATTATTAGGAGGAATATAAAATTTTATGGGGGTAGGGGTTCATGATGTTTCTCAGTTCAGTTCAGTTCTGTTCAGTCGCTCAGTCGTGTCCGACTCTCCACGACCCCATGAATCACAGCACGCCAGGCCTCCCTGTCCATCACCAACTCCCGGAGTTCACTCAAACTCATGTCCACAGAGTCGGTGATGCCATCCAGCCATCTCATTCTCAGTCGTCCCCTTCTCCTCCCGCCACCAACCCTTCCTAGCATCAAAGTCTTTTCCAGTAAGTCAACTCGTCGCATGGGGTGGCCAAAATATGCAGTTTCAGCTTTAGCATCAGTCCTTCCAATGAACATCCAGGATCGATCTCCCTTAGAATGGACTGGTTGGATCTCCTTGTAGTCCAAGGGACTCTCAAGAGTCTTCTCCAGCACCACAGTTCAAAAGCATCAATTCTTCGGTGATCAGCTTTCTTCACAGTCCAACTCTCACATCCATACATGACCACGCTTATTTTAAAATGGTTCAAGGGGGAACATATACAGGAAAGAACAGCACGTTTGACTAAATGCAAACCGCTTTTCAATATATTTGGGGTATAAATGTCAGATATTCATTTTCTTCTTACTTTTTTGCTTTAAAATTTTCAAAATAAAACCTTAGGAGAAACACATACACATTTTCCTTTTTTCCTCCTTTATTCTATTACCCATAGTCTTCCTTATCTCTTTTCCCTCAGAAAACTCCAGCATATCTTCAAGCAAACACTCTTCGGCCTGACTGCCTTAGTACTTCAGTTTTCCAAACATCTATACAAGTGATCCTTAGCCCCATGTTCCTCTGGAGAGAATTTCCTTACTAATGAAATATATTCAGAAGCCAAAGAAATGAAAACCCATATCCTCTTAGCATACCACATTACAAGGGAAATGTGTGAATGTTTTTTATTTGGGAGGGAAAGAAGAAAGGATTAAAGACCTTGGAAGCCAGTCAGAAGCATCAGGCAGAGCAGACAAAGCCAATCAGAAACTGACCATTTGCTTTTCTTAATCACCAGAACATGCTGCTGGAAATCTCCGAACTACAACCTGAGTCCCGGCCTCGCCATGAAACCTCTGTAATTTTCTCATGACCCATTAAAGAAGGCAGCATCCCTGCTCTGCCAATTTAGATGATGCACAGAGAAGCAGGTGATTTTTTTTTTTTTTGTCAATGCTAATCCAACTTGGAATTCTAGCAGTAAGCAGGCACTATCATTTAGTGGACTAGAAATACCTTCTAGGAAAAACTATGCAGAAACGGAAGAAAATTAACATGGATTAGTTGCCGGCTCTGAAGGTGTGCAGAAGACGCGCCCCGTCCGGTCACCCTGCGCCAGTAGCACGTGGGCGTCGCTGGTCGGCTCCTGCCTCTACGGCCATCGTGCTGCCTTTTGGTTCTTTCCTTGGAGCCCAGGTCCCCACTTGAGAGCCCAGCTCCCCAGAGACCCCTGAGGAGGGCTCCCTCAAGTCTTCTCCTTCCCTGTCACATTTTTAATAGTAACCATACTTGTTGAAGCAAGAGAGGCTAGAGATGGGTGGAGCCTGGGGTGGGGGTCGGGGGCAGTGAGGAAAGCAGAGTCCTGTTTCTCTTTCCTTTGTTAACCTGGCGAGTCATCTCCCTGTCCTGGATGCAGCTTCCCCACCTGTAAATAGAGGATGAGCGCAAATCCTGTCTTAATGTTGTGTGTCTCTGGTTTCCCCTTGTTCACTGGCTTCAGTGGGCTTATGTCAGGAACTTAAAGCAAAGTAATGCTAGTACCAAATATTAGCCACAAGAACAAACACAGATAATACATTTTGCTGCTGCTGCTAAGTTGCTTCAGTCGTGTCTGACTCTGTGAGACCCCATAGACGGCAGCCCACCAGGCTCCCCCGTCCCTGGGATTCTACAGGCAAGAACATCCCACCCCCCCTATAGTTTTTAAATAAAAAATGCACTCAAGGCCTGATTTATTGTGAAGATTTTTGTTATTATTTAGTCACTAGATCGTGTTCAACTCTTTTGGGACCCCATGGACTGTAACCTGCCAGGTTCCCCTGTCCATGGGATTTCTCAGGTAAGAATACTGGAGTGGGTTGACATTTCCTTCTCCAGGGGATCTTTCCTGTGCAAGGATTGAACCCATGTCCTCATGCATTCTTTACCACTGAGTCACTGGGGAAGCTCCATTGTAATGATACTATTTTTCATTAATAGCACTAAATTTCATCCTAAAGTTGAACATACTAATACTTTTTTTGGCGGGGGGGGGGGGGGGTTGGAAGATGAAGTGGAGAAGGCAATGGCAAGCCACTCCAGTATTCTTGCCTAGAAAATCCCATGGATGGAGGAGCCTGGTAGGCTGCAGTCTGTGGGGTCGCTAAGGGTGGGACACGACTGAGCGACTTCACTTTCACTTTTCACTTTCACACATTGGAGAAGGAAATGGCAACCCACTCCAGTGTTCTTGCCTGGAGAATCCCAGGGACGGGGGAGCCAGGTGGGCTTCCATCTATGGGGTCACACAGAGTCGGACACGACTGAAGTGACTTAGCAGCAGCAGTAGCAGGAAGATGAAGCCAGACTTTGATATTTTATTTCCAGTGCACTAATAGCAATAAATAAAATTACTTTAAAGATTTTTATTCTCAGTAATGGGGTTTAGGAGCTCACACTACATTGATCACACTCATTGTTTCCTGGATAACAGGCATCTATCTCTGATTTCTTGTATAGCTTTGTAACATGTCTGTAAACATTATTATTTAAATTATTTGTAGTCTAAACTCACATTTTAAAGTATATCAGTCTATTCTACTTGATGAACACATATACAGAGAACATAATTTTAAGCTGTGACCTCAGCTGTGGCCACAGATGAACTAAATCATGTACAATCTTTTGTAGTTTTTTGGAAATACATTTGAAACACATTTCAAATGTATGTGTTGGTTGAAGTATGGCTGGCGAAAGCCAGGGTGAATTCCAAGGTCAAGAAACATGGTTTCTTTCTGGGCAAAGTTAACTGACTCATGTGGGAAAAGAACATGTTCCATCCACAGCTTTGTTGATTTACATCCGTAGACCTAAAGAAAATTTCCAACCAGACAGAAATATTTTTAGTATTCATATTTCTCACAGTTTGAAGACCTATTGGCAACTGGGTATAGACATAGTATAGATATGCATAATAGGGAGTTTTAAAAAATGAGATTTAATGATACAGTTAAAAGTTAATTTAAAAAATATTTTCCAATGAAGTATTCACCTGAGAGATAAAAAAATCATGTAAAATGTTGCAGAGGTTAAGACAATACAGCCCCTTGTTTTAAGTTTGGTTTATTTATTTCTTCAAAAAATTGGTATTGACCTGAATTCTGATAAACTGAAATTACTGGAGTAAATTTTCTTTTGTCTTTATTTTTCCTAAAATTCCTGAATGATAAATAAAATTTACATAGATGTTCAGAAACATGAATTTCTGAAATCTTGGCCATGAAGTGTGGAGTCATTCTGGAGGTCAGAATGTCTGGATTTAAATCCAAACTCTGCAACTTCTTATCCATGAAATTGAGCAAGGTGTATAAACTTTCTATGTATAATGAAGAATAAAGATACTAATAATTTTACATGTCTTATAGCATTCTGGGGGTTAGATAAGTCAAAATATACAGGTTTTAAGAGTGTTTGTTGAATGGCCCTACACTAACATACAGATGGCCCTTCTTTGTGGTCATCACTGTTATTACTGGCAGCAAGCCCCTTACTCTCTCATCTCTATGAAGTTATACTCAAAAACTTTAGGAAGTCTTAGAATATTGATCTAAATTATCTAGAAAGCTGACTTGTGTTTAGGGTATGTTTAGTGATGGGTGGCTCAGTGGAGCTATGGTTTTTCCTGTAGTCATGTATGGATGTGAGAGTTGGACCATAAAGGAAGCTGAGCACCGAAGAATTGATGCTTTTGAACTGTGGAGTTGGAGAAGACTTTTGAGAGTCCCTTGGACTGCAAGGAGATCCAACCAGTCCATCCTAAAGAAGATCAGTCCTGAATGTTCTTTGGAAGGACTGATGCTGAAGCTCAAACTCCAGTACTTTGGCCACCTGATGCCAAAACTGACTCATTGAAAAAGACCCTGATGCTGGGAAAGATTGAAGGTGGGAGGAGATGGGGACAACAAAGGATGAGATGGTTGGATGGCATCACAGACTCAATGGACGTGAATTTGAGTGAACTCCGGGAGTTGGTGATGGACAGGGAGGCCTGGCATGTTGCAGTCCATGGGGTCACAAAGAGTCGGACATGACTGAGCGACTGAACTGAATTGAACTGAGCTCAGTGGCAAAGAATTTGCCTGCCGAGCAGGAGGTGGAGTTTCGATCCCTGGGTGGAGATCTCCTGCAGGAGGAAATGGCAACCCAACTCCAGTATTCTTGCCTGGGAAATCCATGGACAGGGGAGACTGGCGGGCTATAGTCCATGGGGTTACAAAGAGTCAGACACGTCTGAGCTACTAAACAGCAGCAGCATTTGTACTTCTATAGAAATTGCTATTGATAATATACAGGAACTATAGGGGCTTATCTTGAATGTTCACTTAATGGGGGAAAAACATGCCTCCAGAAACAGGACCTTGCTTTGGCTGCCTCTCTGTCCTTTGAGAACGACTTACACTCTGACTGGTTCACCCTGAGTATTCACCCTCCCCGTGTCTTTGGTCCCATTTGCTGGGGTCGCCAGCCCAGGCTCTGTCCATTGGTGAATGTGTTTGGGGAAGAGCAACACTAGGCACATGAAAGAGTGCGGGAGTCATGAAGCAGAGCATGGTGTGAAACTTCGATGTTCTGACTTAAAGCTGGGAATTCTTCCCACTGCTTAGGACAGGTCTTAATTTCTAGATAAACTCAACGTGGGTAAGAAGGACCCCTGGAGGAATATGGAGCACCCGTGGGAAGGTTATTTCCTGTACATGTTATGATTCTCTGTCACTCAGTCTAGCTGATGGCCACATCTCGTGACCTTAGGGATGCCATTGCTTTTAGATGCAATCGCCACTAATTCACGATTTCATATTCTCTCTCTCTCTCTCTGCTGTCTAGCAATCAATCAATCTACCTACATAGGCAGGTACATAAAATTACACGTTTTGAACCAGCCACTTTGTGGAAGTGCCAAAGATGCAAACATAAATAAGATGAGAAACTTCCCTTTTGAAAAGCTCAGTGTAAGCAGGAAGACATCCACAGCTTTTATACAATGTGAAAGTATAAAGAGGACCACAGGTGTTCTGGGGGCTCAGGGAAGATGATCTGCAAAGCTAAAGATTTATAGGAAAATATTACCTACCACCGTTCAACCTCACCATTGTATGGGGGACCTCTTCGCTTCTGGATTGTTGGCCTTAGAGACCAGAAGTTGTGGCCTAAGAATTATCGCTTGTCCTGTTTTTGTGACCATCGGATCCATTGAATCTCCTTGCACATTGTAGGCACTCTGCAAGTTATTGGTTGTTGAATGAAATTAATGCCATGTGCACTTAAAAGTCGGCAAAGATCATTCTGCTTGCTTTTTATTTATCTCAAAAATCACCATTCTGACAAGTTGGGATCCTGTATCTATTCTATTATTTAAAGGAGATTTGCTTTTTGCCCAAAGGTGTGCACATTTATTTTGTTTCAAAGGGAGAATGTTTAAAATGCCATTACAATTTTAAGTAGCTTTTATCGAGAAGCCAGGTTTTTCATAATTTACACATTGAAAAGAGTTTAGCACTTCAGATAAAAATAAAGCAAAAACTTGGCTTGTCTACCTCATAGGAATTTACTTAAGCAAACAGTGGATTGTTACTTCGGGGACAATGGATTGTTTTCCCATGTATGAGAGATAAAATGTGTGTGTTGTTGATGCTGTTGTTCTTTGAGGGGAAGTAGGAGAGATGTAGGTGCTTCAGACTTCAGGTACTAAAGCTCTAAGATAGTGACCGGGGTTAATGGTGACCGGGGTTAATGGTGGCCTTGGCAATTCCAGGAATATGCGTTGATAGGACTGAAAAAAAGTATATGTTACATAAATGGAAAGGTGTGCCAGAGAAGGGGGGAGCCTTTCCACATTCCAAAACAGCATGTGGAGGGTGTAATTGAGTGGTCCATCTGGCCTCCTTGTGATGCGTGTGCTATTGAACAACCAACAGCTCATTAAACACTGGTTGGCCAAGCTTCCAGACTCCCCACCAAGACCGGCTTGGTAGCAAAAATTAATAACATGTGTTGACATTAACTTGCTGAAAGAGAAAAGTAAATTTTTGTTGGACATTTGTGTTTCATGTTCCTGGGCGATAAGCTTCTGTTTAAAAGAAACTGAAAAATACTCCTTTTTTTCCTTTCTTTAACTAAGGCTTGGTTATCCATAGAAAGTTTCTGAGACTGTGAATGCCTCCATAACTAGTGCTTTCCAGATGTCTGCTTTTAATTATTTTTAAGAGGCTGGTTGTTTCAACTGCTGACTTGGAGTTTTCTTGGGGAAGGACTTGGTAACTAAAATAATTGAGCTTGATTTACTACTTTGGGGGGTTCTTTGCCCCATTCCTAAAGAAAACAGAATGAAGCTCAGTGTTTGCATAGCTGCATAAAACTGAATTGGTGAATTCATGGGGTGTTTGCTGAAAGCTTAGCTTTCCTTGAGGAGCTTGAGGAAGCTGGGGTGGGGGGAACGGGGAGCTTTAGCACTATGTCTAGTCTTGGATTTCTACGAACCTGGCAGGAGGTTTCAGACTCTGCAGCTGTGAAGTTCATGGCTGTGACTTGCCTTCCCTGCTTTCATCCGTGATGAGAGATCTCAGGGTGTGAAGGGCTATGGAGCACAAGCGTTGCTTCCCGGGCATGTGGAGATCCTCCTGGAGAAGGAAAACGACAGCAAAGAGTGTGTCTGTCCTCACACCAGCCAGCCCTGAACACAGCTCACTGGCCAGAGGAAAGGACTCAGGAAATGGGACCACTGTCAGCAGTGTGAGGGCAAGAGAACCGCACCGAGTCTCCTGGGAGGTCAGCGGTACACCGGGCTATGTTCTCAGCTCTGCCTCCTGTGGGGTCTTCCCCGATGCTTAGGAAACCCTCTGAAATTGCATGCTTACCTTTTCCTACAGATTAGGAAGTGAAGTCAGGAGGTGAGATAGCTCACTCCAGGTTGCACACCTGGGTTGTGGCCACGCTGGCTTTTGAGCGCAGCAGCCTGAGATCAGGCTTTGACTTTGAAGGTAAAAACCACTCTTTCAATGGGAAGGCTACCTGTATGTAGGAGGCATGGAGAGGGCAGTGATTGTTGGGGGAGAGATGGAGAAGAACAGATACTTTGAGAGTGGAAGGGAGGGCCTCGGAGATGTGGCTTTTGTCAAAGGAGGTGTGGTTAGGGTGCCAAGTTCACTTTTGGGCTTGAATTTAAGAAATCGTAGTTTATTTTGTTGTCTCTATGGTCGAGCCTCTGCTCCTGCCCGTAGACATGTCAGTAAACAGCCTGTGACCTAGAGAAGTCAAGAGCTACACAGGGAAATCCACACAGCCAGAGGCTGACTGAATCCGCAAATGAGACGCAGAAGGTTATGAAAGTGCAAGGAAATGGAGTGATTATTACAGGGGAGTTGAGGAAGATGTCCTGGCTAAGATGGCTCTTAAATCTTGGAAGATGATTCTTGAAAGAGAGAGAGGGTTTCAAGACAAGGGAGGTAGTTTTCATGAACTGGCTAAACCCATCCCGGCTTTCCCAGACATTTTATTCTCCTAGAAACTGGAATGACAGTAGCTTTACTATCGGCAAAGCAGTTATGTGGGCACCTGGACACATTTAATATCAGATAGGAACTGTATAATTGACACATTTTCCTAACACAGAGGCAGACAGGCTTTAACAAATGATTATGATGAGTATTTTTTTTTAACAATGAAGACTTTCAATTAATCCTTTCTGCTATCACATACAGAATCCAGAAGCCTTACATATGATGCTAACTGATACAACCTGTTCTCCGAAGTGGGGTTTCTGTAGTTACTGTCCACAGAAGCAGCCATGTGAAGAGCCATGAGTCCCCATCCTGTTAGGACACATGAAACACCTCATTGATGTCCGTAGTTCCCACTCCTCCCAGAATCTTCTCTAGTGACCAGACATGGAAGCAGTGGTCCTCGGGCATCAAGGGACACAGGTTCAGTTTGAGGTATTTCTCTTGCTGTCTGCCTGGCATTTCAGGTTTACAGCTCTCAGCTATTGTAAGTCTTCCTTGGAGACTTGGAGTTTCTCTCTGGCTTCTGTGCCACAATTGGGGCACCAGGACATGTTGCAAGGCCACATTCTCTTGGAGTAGATGTGATATTCTTTGTCAAGGGTCTTGTTGAACCCCAGGGAGCATCATAGACAGCAGTGTTTGCGTTCGGACTGCGCAGGTTTCTGTGGTCTCTCTTCTTCTGTCCTCTCTCCGGCCAGGAGCATCTCTTTTGAGTTTGATGGAATGTCAGAGAGCCTGATCCTTCCTGCTTCCCTAGAATTTTATATAAAATAGTAGGGAATATTATAATAGCGGATTCAGTCAGCCTCTGTGTCTGAGGTTTCAGAGTTTGGCAAGTAGAATCCAGGATCATTTGCATGCTAATTATATTCTGTTCCAAGATGGGCATTCCTAAGGTCAATAGAATGGAGCTGATGGCTGAGAGGAATGAAGAAAAGGAAACAGGGGAACTTCAGGAGCGGGGTGAAGAGGATTTAGATCGAAGACCACCTCCCTACGCCTGCCCAAGGGACTCCTGCTAAACTTTAGTGTCCATCCACGTGTCCTCCTCACCACCACACCCTCATCCATCCCCTGCCCCTGGATAAGGACTGGGACACAAGACACACATGCCAGCTGTCCTCCTGGTGTTCAAAACACACTCCCTCCCACATTAAACAGGGGTGATCCGTGTACCCAGGAACGTTCCGCAGAAACGATGGTGTGACCTCACCCCCCGAGACGACGTCGTCAGGAGGCTCTTCTCCTCGCTCTCTCAGGTCACTCACTCAGGAATGCACCCCCATCTCAGGGGGGTTCTCAAGCTGCCTGGGGAGTGGTCTCTGTCTCAGGAACTGGGTCCTCCGGCCAGGAACTGGCACAGCTTGTCAATCACGAGAGTGATTTGCTTGGAAGTAGATCGCCCAGCCCCAGTCAAACCTGATGGCTGTGGCTCAGCCAAGATCTTTGTTGCAGCTTCAAGAGAGAGTTGGAGCCCAGAGTACCAAGGCCAGCCACTGCTGAGTGCGGAACCATGGGAATCATATTAAGTGATCAATGGCTGTTGTCCTTTAAGCCACCAGGTTTGGGGATAATTGATTATGCAGTTATGGATGATCAATATGTGTTCTGGTCCCTAGAGGGGAGGTTTTGTGGTAATAACCTAACCTGTGGGAGAAGCTTTACAAGTGGGCAGTGGTGCTGGATTGGGTGACAGTTGTAGTGAAAACTTGCAGAGAAATTAAGAGATTGAGATGGCGTTTGAGGAGGGTGCCCAGCAGAAGCCCAGCCTTCAGTTTCCTAGGTTTTCTTCTCTGCACTTCTCTTTCTCCCAAATTCCGGTGACTAAACCCAAGCCACGGCCAAAAGGCAAGGGAGCCCGTTCACTTCATCCACCTGGGTGAGGTTCCTAGGCCAAAAGGCAGGTGCTCAGAGGTGGAGAGAATAGACCCAAAGAACTAAGGGAGTATAGCCAGCACAAGATGACTCGTTCATTTTCCTTTCTGTTTCCACGTTTGATAGTTAAACCACCAGTGATAGTGTCTTGTTCAAGGTGCTAGAGCCCCCTGAGCCCAGCACACAGTAAGATCACCCAACTTCAGTGAGTCACAGCTTCTGCAATGGTTCCATGGGGCGGATAATAAGATTTGGTCACAGATAGGTAAAGACTACCCCACTCCAGTACTCTTGCCTGGAAAATCCCATGGACGGAGGAGCCTGGTGGGCTGCAGTCCATGGGGTTGCGAAGAGTTGGACATGACTGAGCGACTTCACTTTCACACATTGGAGAAGGAAATGCAACCCAATCCAGTGTTGTTGCCTGGAGAATCCCAGGGACGGTGGAGCCTGGTGGGCTGCCATCTATGGGGTCGCACAGAGTCGGACACAACTGAAGCAACTTAGCAGCAGCAGCAGCAGCAGCAGCAGGTAACGGCTAGATTTAAAGATAAGTAAACAGGTTTTGATTAGCAGCCACGTGTACATCAACGCTTTATGTGTGTGACTGCTCGGTGGCTCAGTTGTGTCTGACTCTTTGTGACCTCGCGAACTGTAGCCCACCAGTCTATGCCTATGGGATTTTTCAGGCAAGAGTGCCAGAGTGGGATGCCATTGCCTCCTCCAGAGGATCTTCTCCACCCAGAGATTGAGTCCACATCTCCTGCATTGGCAGGCAGGTTCTTTACCACTGAGCCACCTGGGAAGCCCATACCAATGTTTTATTATCAACAAAACTGAATCATAGAATCACCATATAGCTATTGGTTTATTTATATTTCCATCATTTTACTAGGTGGTTCAAAGATATAAGGGCTTCCCAGAACAATGATAAAGAATCCACCTGCAACCCAGGAGATGTGAGTTTGATCCCTGGGTCTGGAAGATCCCCTGGAGAAGGAAATGGCAACCCACTCCAGTATTCTTGCCTGGAGAATCCCAGGGACAGAGGAGCCTGGTGGGCTACAGTTCATGGGGTTGCAAAAGAGTTGGACATGATAGCGACTTAACAACAAATAAAGCTTTGTAGAACGTAACTTTTTTTTGGCAAGGAGTTTAACTTTTTATTTGGAAGACTAAGCACCATTAGACTAATGCCAAGAGTTGTAGTATATATGAAAAAGCAGCATGAGCATTCAGCAAGGGAGCAATCACTGTTGATGGATGTAGGGTATGAGAGGTTTGCACTGTCCGTCTTTCTTCCCATCCTTCCTCCTTTCTCTCCATTCATCCTTACTTCCATCCTTATATTCACCTAATCTGCCTAAATGTTTATGCATTTGTTCTGAGCAGAATTCTGTCCTTGGTCCTGAAGAGATAGATGTGAATGAGGGACATTTCTTGTCCCCATGAAATATTGACAAAAAAGAAGCAAGTGAAGATGTTTTCTCTAAAACATTTTCAGAATGGTGCAAAATGCCATGGTTAATCTTATATGTCAACGTGGCTGAACTATAGTTCCCAGTCTTTTGGTCAAGTGTTAGTCCAAATGTTTCTGTGAAGGTATTTTGTAGATGTGATTAATATTTTGAATCAGTTGAATTTAAGGAAAGGAGATTACCCTTGATATTGTGGGTGGGCATCGTTCAATAATGTTTAAGGCCTTATGAACAGAAATGGAAGTTTCCTGGAGAAGAAGGAATTGCTTCAAAACTGTGATATAATAATTCTGAGTTTCTAGCCTGCTCTACAGATTTCAGGCTCAGGATTGTTTGCAGTCTGTAGGCTTGCCCTACAGATTTTGAATTTGCCAGCCTTCTATATCATGTGAGTCAATTTCCTTACATAAATCATTTCTGTCTTTCTGGAAAGACAGAAATAAACAAAAACTTATACCTAGGTTGGCAATGTTACAAAAAAAGAAAAAGCCTTCAGCGACAATCAACAAGGGTACACAGAAGGGAGAGCTCTGAGTTGCATGGTGTGTCAATTTTCTGTCTGAGACTGCATCTTTGAAGTAAATGACCTGCCTTGTGGGAGATGTGTTTCACTTTTGATTTGCTGAAGATTCATTTTATGTTAAAGCTTTACCTGTTAGATCTGACCTTGTTTGCAGTAGTGGTAGAGATCAGAAGGTATGGGAGTATCCTGACAGAAGGCGTCACTCAGAGGATGGTTTGAGACCCGAATTCTGTTGTGAATCAGTAACAAGTACTGACACAGACCAGGGAAGATGGCTTCAGTTCCCAAGTCTAATGATTTTTTAAATTAAATAGTCAGGCTGCTCTGCGTCTTAGTCGTGGCATATGGGATCTAGTTCCCTGACCGGGGATCGAACCTGGGCCCCTTGCATTGGGCACGCAGTCTTAGCCACTGGACCACCAGAGAAGTGTCTTAACAATGCTTTTTTTTTTTAATGTCTTAAAATTGTTTTATTTGCATTCCATTGTTGAAACTTTGTATCTTTATTATAAAAATATGAAAAATACAAAACAAATTAGAAAGAAGAAAAAGCAATAATCAGTCAGTCAGTCGCTCAGCCAAGTCTGACTCTTTGCAGCCCCATGGGCTACAGCACGCCAGGCCTCCCTGTCCATCACCAACTCCCAGAGCTTACTCAAACTTATGTCCATTGAGTCGGTGATAGCAGTCAACCATCTATCTGATCTTCTGTCATCCCCGTCTCCTCCTGCCTTTAATCTTTCCCAGCATCAGGGTCTTTTCAAATGAGTCAGTTCTTGGCAACAGTTGGCCAAAGTATTGGAGTTTCAGCTTCAGGGTCAGTCCTTCCAATGAATATTCAGGATTTATTTCCTTTAAGATGGACTGATTGGATCTCCTTGTAGTCCAAGAGACTCTCAAGAGTCTTCTCCAACACCACAGTTCAAAAGCATCGATTCTTTGGTACTTAGCTTTCTTTACAGTCCAACTCTCACATCCATACATGACCACTTGAAAAACCATAGCTTTGACTAGACAGACATTTGTTGGCAAAATAATGCCTCTGCTTTTTAAATATGCTGTCTAGTCTGGTCATATCTTTTTTCCCAAGGAGCAAGCATCTTTTAATTTCATGGCTGTAGTCACCATTTGCAGTGATTTTGGAGCCCCCAAAATAAAGTCTGTCACTGTTTCCACTGTTTCCCCACCTATTTGCCGTGAAGTGAGGAGACCAGATGCTATGATCTTCGTTTTCTGAATGTTGAGCTCTAAGCCAACTTTTTCACTCTCCTCTTTCACTTTCATCAAGAGGCTCTTTAGTTCTTCTTTGCTTTCTTTCATAAGGGTGGTGTCAAATGCATATCTGAGGTTATCGATATTTCTCCCAGCAATCTTAATTCCATTTTGTGTTTCATCCAGACCAGCATTTTACTTGATGTACTCTGCATATAAGTTACATAAGCAGGGTGACAATATACAACCTTGACGTACTCCTTTTCCTATTTGGAACCAGTCTGTTATTCCATGTCCAGTTCTAACTATTGCTTCCTGACCTGCATACAGGTTTCTTAAGAAGCAGGTCAGGTGGTCTGGTATTCCCATCTCTTGAAGAATTTTCCACAGTTTTGTTGTGATCCACACAGTCAAAGGCGTTGGCATAGTCAATAAAGCAGAAATAGATGTTTTTCTGGAACCCTCTTGCTTTTTCCATGATCCAGCGGATGTTGGCAATTTGATCTCTGGCTCCTCTGCCTTTTCTAAATCCAACTTGAACATCTGGAAGTTCACTGTTGAAGTCTTGCTTGGAGAATTTTGAGCATTACTTTGCTAGTGTGTGAGATGAGTGCAATAATACTACAACCTAATCATCACTACTAGTAAGACAGCATTTCCTTAAATAAGTTATGGAAGTTTTTACATAGATCCATCTAAGGATTCAACTTTGACTTTAGTTATTTTTTTCACTTAGCTTCATATTCTATTTTCTCATCTAGTCACCCACTCATTCATTCAGTATTCTGAATGAATGTCTGCCGTGTGTCAGACACTTAGAATTCATCAGAAAGAGGACAGAAAAATGGAAATGCCTTCTATGTTTTGAGCATCCTTTTAAATCTTTCTTTAATAATCAGCTGTGTACTTTTATGATAATTTCCTCAACCATTTCTCAAGCTTAGTGTATGAGTCAAGTACAGATTAAACGAGGAAAGAGAGGCAAAGACGTGATAAACCAGTGTTCAGTATGTTCACCTTATTTCATGCTTTTTTTCTGTCCTGATTTCACTGAAAGCAGAGTCAGCATACTGTATTTGACAGGAAAGAAGAGATATAGAAATCCCACAGTGGCTGTCTTTTTGTAGTAAAGGCACTGAAGCCATCTCAGGCTCTGAGGCCATGTGGAAGGCGCACTTCTTGGAGAAGTGTCAGTCTAAGTGTCAGTCACGAAGGTCATGCCCACCCTCTTGCCCACACGTGGTGTGTGGCCTGTTCTAACAGCACATGAAGCCACCTCTTGTGTCCTCCCTAGCCTGACCGCCAGCGAGAGTCCTCTCGTGAGTGTCTGAACCCAAGGCCCCTCTGCAGTCAGGCAGTGCTGAAGAGCAGCCACAAGAAAAAGCCACTCAGTCCGCTGGGTGGGTTGGCCTCCTTCCAGTTTGCCAAGCGGCTGCCGCTCATATAATCACTTTGCTTTGTGGCAGTGTAATCGGGTTGACAAAAGTGGACAAGATTTTTGGAGGCAATCAAGCACACTAATTCATTTTAAAAGGCTGAACAGGTGCAACTGGGACGCGTTGAAGGTGGTTATTAGGCAAAAGTCGCTCAGACGAAGGCGGGCCAACATCTGTGCCTATTATCAGAGACACAATAGAGCAGGCCCGCGTGCAAATGTGAGCAGGGTCTTCCTGGGGATGGGGCAGGAACCTCCTGATTTAGGACTTTCACTGCTTAGGGTAATTAACATTTGAAGGGGGAGGATACTGAATTCATCTTTTCTCTTTTTCCTGGGGATGGGTAAAGTGGAGTCTGACTTAATTAATAAAGGCAGTGACTCCAGGCACTCACATAATCCAGTGTTAACTATAGCCGAACAAGAATCGTCTAATGAAGTCTTTGTAATTTAAATCCCATGAAGCCTGGTTGCCACTATCCTTGAGCATCTTTGTTCTCCATCATACAGACCAGCTTCAGGTTTGATCCCTGGGTTGGCAAGATTCCCTGGGAAAGGAAATGGCAACCCATTCCAGTACTCTTGCCTGGAGAATCCCATGCACAGAGGAGCCTGGTGGAATACAGTCAGTGGGGTTGCAAAGAGTCTACACGGCTGAATGACTGAGCATCATCAGAGATATTTAATTGCCATGGAGCCAACTGGAATTGTAAAGAAACCTAAGAGATCTGCTCCAGCTTTGGACTTGTAGATGAGGACTGAGGCAAGTCCAAAGTCTGATAGCACAACATCAATTATAAATGTTTGCAAGGTTGTGAACTTATGTTCAAAAAGCATTGACTTTTTTTCTAACAAAATGCTTGTCTCAGAAATATTCTTTAAAAGATGGAATTGCATAGAAGGAAAAAAATATGAGTTTTGTAATGGGATGGTTCTAGATTCAACTCCCAGCTTCAGAATTAATGTGTAAGGTCCCTCACAGAGCCGTCTCTAATTGTGTGTCCATTCAGATGGTTCTATTTTAGCAGCTGGGAACGTGGAGGGGGAAAAGAAGTGGTTGTACTTATACACCAGATAGTATTGGTGGGAGGGATTGTCCTGATTGATGCAGCTCCTTAAGAGTAAGGAGTATCATTATTAGAGAAATGCAAATCAAAACTACAATGAGGTGTAACCTCACATCCATCAGAATGTCCATCATAAAAAAAAATCTACAAACAATAAATGTTGGAGAGAATGTGGAGAAAAGGGAACTCTCTTGCACAATTGGTGGAAATGTAAATTGATACAGCCACTATGGAGAACGGTATGAAAATTTCTTTAAAAACTAGCAATAATGCTACCATATAATCCAGCAATCCCACTACTGGGTATATACCATGAGAAAACTATAATTCAAAAAGATATGTGTGCCCTAATGTTCATTGCAGCACTATTTACAATAGCCAGGGCATGGAAGCAACCTAGATATCCATTGACAGATGAATGGATAAAGAAGTTGTGATATATATATACAATGGAATATTACTCAACCATAAAAAGGAATGGATTTAAGTCAGTTCTAGTGAGGTGGATGGATGCAGAGCCTGTTACAGAGTGAAGTAAATCAGAAAAACAAATATCATATGTTAACGCATATATATGGAATCTAGAAGAGTGGTACCGATGAACCTGTTTGCAGGGCAGGAATAGAGACGCAGACATAGAGAACAGACTTGTGGACACGGTAGGGGAGGGGGATGACTTGAGAGAGTAGCACTGAGACAGCCAGTGAGGATCTGCTGTACGTGTATGTATGACACAGGGAGCTCAATCTGCTGCTCTGTGACAACCTGGAGGCGAAGGACGGGGTGGAGAGAGGCTGAAGAGGGAGAGAGCACATATGTACTTATGGCTGATTCATGTTGTTGTATGGCAGAAGCCAACACAGCATTGGAAAGCAATTATCCTCTAAAAAAATAAAAGAGTAAGGAGTGTGTCCTATGACCATGTTGCTATGCAAAAAATAGCATATTTTTATCTTTATTCTCTTCTGTTTTTAAAATATTCCAGTGGTCATGTATGGATGTGAGAGTTGGACTGTGAAGAAAGCTGAGCGCCGAAGAATTGATGCTTTTGAACTGTGGAGTTGGAGAAGACTCTTGAGAGTCCCTTGAACTGCAAGGAGATCCAACCAGTCCATCCTAGAGGAGATCAGTCCTGGGTGTTCATTGGAAGTACTGATGCTAAAGCTGAAACTTGGCTACCTCATGTGAAGAGTTGACTCATTGGAAAAGACTCTGACGCTAGGAGGGATTGGGGGCAGGAGGAGAAGGGGACGACAGAGGATGAGATGGTTGGATGGCATCACCAACTCGATACACATGAGTTTGGGTGAATTCCGTGAGTTGGTGATGGACAGGGAGGCCTGGCATGTTGCGATTCATGGGGTCGAAAATAGTCGGACATGATTGAGGCCCTATTTTAAGTTTTTATGAAGCTTAACTGATTTTTCTTTTACAGAAATACAAAGAAATAGGATAATTAATCTCTCAGTAATTTCAATAAAGAGGCTGATAGACTGAAGGATTAATTTAGTCTTCCAAACTTAGTCAACTATGGACTGGTTTGCAAGTGGAGGTACTTGGATCTTTCACTGCACACAAGTATTCTCTCCAGAACACTCCTGTAACTCATTAATTCATTTCTCAGGTCTGTTGCAGCTGCCATGTGCCGAGCCCTGTGGTATGCCCCTGATTTCAAAATCCTTTTTGCTCTATTTTTATATATTTGCTTCCTTTTTACTGACTTCTTTATTATTATTTATTTTTACGCAGGGAAAAATAACTGTATTCATTTTCCTTATGTTGCTGAGCTTTTAAAACCTAATTTTGCAAATCAGTGGCTTGAGAAGTTATTCAAATTTTAAAGAGGCAACGTGATTACAGATCTTCCTCAACTTATGATGAGGTTACAAGGTAAACCTAGCCTAAGTTGATAAGATGATAAGTTGAAAATACATATATTAGGACTTTCCCGGTGGTCCAGTGGTTAAGAGTCCACTTGCCAATGCAGAGGACATGAGTTCGATCCCTGGTTCAGGAAGATACCACATGCCACAGAGCAACTAAGCCCATGCACCACAATTACCGAAGTCTGTGTGCCTAGAACCGGTTCTCTGCAAGAGAAGCCACAGCAATGAGAAGCCCATTCACAACAGTGAACAGTAGGCCCCACTTGCCACAACTAGAGAAAGCCTATATGCAGCAGCGAGACCCAGGGCAGCCAAAAATAAATAATAAAGAAAGAAAATACAGGTACTATAGAATATCATAGTTCATCCTAGACCTCATGTGAACATCCTAACATGTTCACAGCACTCACGTTAGCCTATAGTTGGGCAAAATCATCTAACGCAAAACCTATTTGATAATTAGTTCAGTCGCTCAGTCATGTCTGACTCTTTGGGACCCCAAGGACTGCAGCACGCCAGTCCTCCCTGTTCATCACCAACTCCCGGAACTTACTCAAACTCATGTCCACTGAGTCCGGTGATGCCATCCAAACACCTCATCCTCTATCTTCCTCTTCTCTTCCCGCCTTCAATCTTTCCCAGCATCAGGGTCTTTTCCAATGAGTCAGTTCTCCGCATCAGGTGGCCAAAGTATTGGAGTTTCAGCTTCAGCTCAGTCCTTCCAATGAATATTCAGGACTGATTTCCTTTACGATTGACAGGTAATCAAGCATTGAGTATCTCCTGAAACTTATTGACTACTGTACCGAAGTGAAAACTAGAGTGGTTGTCTAGATACAGAGTGGTTGTCAATGTTTAGGTTGTTTGACTTTGTGACTGTGGAGCTGATGAGAACTACAGCTCACCACCTGTGTCCAGCTTCTTGAGAGAGTATTGGACCACACATTGCTGGGCTGGGAGAAGATCCAAATTCAAAATCTGAAGTATTGTTTCTACTGAATGCATACTGCTTTTGCATCATTATAAAGTCCTGGGCTGTATGTATTTCATGATTGTGTACAGCATCTTGGAATTAATGGAGCACTTTCTATAAGCAAGGTCACTTAACTGTCTTATAGATGAAGTGATTAAGCATCTGGAATTCAGTATCTTATCTGATTAAAAGGCACAGTCACAGCTTGAGCACAAGTCCTCCATTGGCAAACCCAGCCTCTCCGTGGCTATGTATAGGTTTTCCAGTTTTGAAATTTAAAATGGTCTTCAATATTATTCTCATCACAAATACTTCTAGACTTAGAGTGCAGAAATCATGGATTTTTTTCACTAAGATGGTTTTCTTTTCCACTCATATATCAGGGACTTTTATATGTATAAATGTTCACATCTTATATAATGTATGACTCGAAATCATAAATGATAAATGTCTCAGAGTCATTTAGTCAGGAAGTGGAAAGGAAAAGATAATTTTTACGATATAACTACATTTCTGATAAACGTAGATTTTAGTGATATTCCTCTAAATTTAAAAGCATCACCTCTTTCAGTTTGAATTATTTATTCCCTTTGAGGTCATCTTTAACACTGCAAGTGACCAGCACTTTAAGGGAAAAATGCATGCAGATTTGGGCAGGAAACAGTGCTCAGGAATGCATTTCCTCACTGTGAACACTTCATTCAATTATCACATATCTGCAGCTGAAATACACCAAGTTCCTTTAACTCGGCAAAGACAGGACTTAAGGTCCCTTTGTATTATACTGATTTATTTTTGTATAAAAGCACAGTATTATTGTTGAATGGGCCTTCCTTGTTACCAGGTTGACATTTTCCATGTTCCTGGTGCAGACTGAAGCTCTGAGGTGAGCACTTGACTCTGGTTCACTGAGAGGTGAGGTCAAGGGTCAAGGACTCCCCTCCTCAGCTAAAGCAGGGAACTGAGCAAATCATTTAACCCCTGCAGTTCTGCTCCTGTAAAATGAGGGAACTGGGCTCACAAGTTATTTCTTTTCTAATATTTTATTGAAGTATGAGAGCGAAGGGAAAGTTGCTCAGTTGTGTTCGACTCTTTGCCACTCAAAGTCCATGGAATTCTCCAGGCCAGAATATTGGAGTGAATAGCTGTTCCCTTCTCTAGGGCACCTTCCCAACCCAGGGATCAAACCCAGGTCTGCCACATTGCAGGCAGATTCTTTACGAGCTGAGCCACCAGGGAAGTCTTTATTGAAATATTGTTGATTCATAATGGTGTGTTAGTTTCTGCTGACTGTAAGGAGATCCAAACAGTCCATCCTAAAGGAAATCAGTCCTGAATATTCATTGGAAAGACTGATGCTGAAGCTGAAACTCCAATACTTTGGCCACCTGATGTGAAGAACTGACTCATTGGAAAAGACCCTGATGCTGGGAAGGATTGAAGGCGGGAGGAGAAGGGGGACGACAGAGGATGAGATGGTTGGATGGCATTACCGGCTTGATGGACATGAGTTTGAGTAGTCTCTGGGAATTGGTGATGGACAGGGAAGCCTGGCGTGCTGCAGTCCATGGGGTTGCAAAGAGTCAGACACGAGTGAGCGACTGAACTGAATTGAATTTCTTCTGCAGAGCAAAGTGACTCAGTTGTACATAAATATATGTTCTTTTTCATATTATTTCAATTCTGGTTAGTCACAGGATAGTGAATGTTGTTCCCTGTGCTATACAGTAGGACCTGTTGTTCATTCTAAAGTAATAGTTTGCACCCACTAATCCCACACTCCCAGTCTTTCCCCCCCCGACCCGCCATTGCCTTTGGCAATCACAAGCCTGCTCTCTGTTTCTGGGAGTCTGTTTTCTGTTTCACAGATGCGCTCATTTTTGTCATATATTAGTTTCCATATATAAGTGATATCATATGATATTTGTCTCTCTCTTTCTGACTTACTTGCGTAATATGATAATCCCTAGGTCCATTGATGGTGCTGCAAATGTCATTGCTCCATGCTTTTTTGTGACTAATATTTCATTGTATGTATGTACCACATCTTTTTTTCCCTCTGTCCATGAGCATTTAGGTTGCTTTGATGTCTTGGTTGTTGTGAACAGTGCTGTTATAAATATAGGGGTGCAACGCATGTCATTCTTTAGAACAGGAGGTAAGGCACAGCCATCCGCTGATGTAGGGTAGGGCTACACATTTCTTGCCAAACTTTCTTCCAATTTGTTATAGGGAAAACGTATAGCTGTTAAAAACTGCCAAAAAATCAAACAAAAAATTAATTCATTGTAAAACCTCAAAGTCATCTTAAAATGTCACATAATGTTTGTGACTTCCTCAGGAAAGCCTTCTGATGACAAAATCCATGTCTGATCCAGTCACCCACCCCTAACATTTCAAATGCAGAGTCCTCCAAGCTGAGCCTCAGACAAACACTTGCTTTAAAGTGTTGTGTCTCCTCCGGGAACCAAAATACCAGAGAAGATTCAGTATTTAATCTTTTTTTTTTAAAGAAATAGAACTGCCCTAAATAGAACTGTTGTTGGGGGTGCTCCAGAGTCAGATCCTGGATTTTGCCTGGATTTTGTTTCCCTTCTGTTAGTGGGGTCACCTGTTCGAGACATTATTTCAGCCCCTGAGACAAGCCTCCCTTCCTCCCTGGTAGAAGGGGGGCCTTATAAGCCCCTCATCACAGTTTTTATTAAGGACCAGAACCATAGACATTTGCCTGGCACACAGCAGTCTCCAGGATGGTCGTGACTGTTTTCAACAGGTTTGTGGACTGGACGGGAGAGGACCGTACGGGTCCGTCTCAGTAGATCCTGGTGTGTGAGCTGGCAAGATTTTGGGGCCACACCAGGGAGATCTGGACACACGTAGCTTGTCCACACACTGGGCCCCATTCTGGCAGCTCTGGGTCTCCAGGTCCCTGTTTGTGTTCTCTGATCTCATGGTGACCCTGCACCCATGACTGTGATGAACTGCTGTGTACAATGAAGGTTTTTTTAAACCATCAGTTAAGCCATCTTAAACAAATATTTCTTTAAACCTCAGAGTCTGGTATTTGAACCTTGACCTCTTCAGATAGAAGGCATCAGCAGCCCCTGCTCCTTGTCTAGGCTACCTGCCTCCAGGGGGGCAGCCCTTGGGCTGCAGACCCAGAAGCTCAGGCTGTGTGCAGTTCTCAGCCCTCTGAAAGCAGTGTTCTCTTGAGGTTGTATTATGACTCAAGAGAAGAACACATCAGTTCTCCTTAATTTTGGCTATTTTGAAATGATTCATACTCTGAGTGCATTGGTTATCATTATAGAAAATACTTTGTCTTGATTTCAGGGCGGAATTGTTTTCTTTTTCATTTAAGAAGCTTGATCTGCATGCAAATACGTGTTCCACTTTTCAAATCTAATTCTAGAGAAAGAGAAGAAATGTTTATATTTGTGGTGAAAGTCCTGATTGGATGCAGCTCTATGATGTTTAGCTCTGATTTTGGTTAGATCCCTTCTCAGAACTGCAATTTCCATTTTGAAAAATACTTTCTTCCCTCTGTCCCCGGGCTATGAAGGAATGTTGTCTGTGTTGTCTGTGTGACCTGAGCCGAGTATTGCCAAGTCACAGAGAACACAGGTTGGACGTCCCCTTTACGCCACAAAATTCCCTCACAGCTTCCCGTGAGATGTGGGATTTGATCCAAACTCTCTGCAGTGATGGACAAACCTTGCTGAACCTGCCCTGTCAACCTCTTCAAAGCCCTTTTAACCCGCCTTCTTTCTCCTCTGCCCCAGTCCAGATTCCTTCTTAGAGGTCTTTGAGCCAAACCTTGTCCCTGCCTCAGGGACTTTGCATGACCTGCTGATGCACTTTGTATGACCTGCTGATGCACTTTGTTCAGGTCCCCAGAGCGATTGTCTCTTCAAAGTGGTCCTCTCCGACATGTCTACTTAAAATTATCTCACTATTACTGGGCATCCTCTCATCAGTCATATCCCATCCCTCCTGATCCGCTGGCAGTCTCATTATTCCTCCAAGCCCTGATCAACAACCCATGTTACATTACACGTTCAGTTGCTTACTTTTGGCTTCCTTTGCTAGAATACATGCCGTGGGAGTGTTGGTACATATCTATCTTGTTCAATGTATGTCCCTGGGTATCGGCCTATAGTACACTTTCAGTAAATATTTTTGGGTGAATAAATTAATTTTTTGCAGAACAATTGAATATAATATTTTTAATGAAATTTAATTTATACAGTTTCATCATGTGATATGTATAAATGTCTGTAAATTTTTAATGGGGAGAACTCATACTAAATGCTTTTCTTCAAATTTCAGAAACAGACTAATTTCTCTGGAAGACAGCATTTGGAAAGACCTTAATAAGCTGGTCAGGTTTTACATGATCATTCATTCTATAAACATTTGCAGGGAACCTGCAATATAATGGACAGTTGTGTACGTCTCTAGGATTAAAATGTGAATTAGATATTTTTCTCCAGTAGATGGGATTAGGCTAAAACAAATGGTGAGAAATATGATTGGTGCTATGGTGGAAGAAGACATATTGTTGGTTCAAAGCATATTCAACAGCTAGCTCTTAGGAATAACATTTGATGACATGTTCAGCTTTTTAATAAATGACAAATAGAAACTGAAAATAATGTAAATTCTTACCCATTTTAAAACACTGTTCTTTAATGTTCAGGTAGATGTTTGACAAACAGTTTATTGCAAGTTGATTAAAAAAAATGTGCACAACTCCAGGCTTCCCATCCTTTCCACTGTTCTAATGGCTGTGGCATTTCTGAGACACCAAGAGAAATAATAAGAAAGGTAATAGGCTCTGACCTTATGGTGAACAATAAACACCTTCCAGTCGTGTTAAGTGGATGCTAAATATATAAAGCTAATTATTTCGTGAACTGGTGTCCTTCAGAGATTAAACTGTAGTTTATTTTCTGCCTGCTGTCTGTTACAGCAAAAATTCTCAAAGCAACCTGATCTAAAAGTAGCAGCATCTGTAGAGAATATTCTTGCTATGTTAGTCTCTGAATATCTTTTTGGGGGACTTGAATTATGTTGCTAATTATTTCAAGTGTCCACTTTCCTTTGCTTGCACTGACCTGATTAATGTATGGTTCTTCACTGCAACATCTCAGTGGGACCTTTTAGAGGAGGAAACTCTGCAGAAGAATTGTCTGCACCAGAGTCCGTGCTGGAATGTTTATACTATTGAAAGGATTGTCCTGAAATGGTCATGTCCCAGTGAGCTGCCTGAGTGAGACTTGCCTGTGTTCAGGTTTATGTGCTGGCACTGCTGACTGATGTGGGACTCCAACCAGAGTAATTAAAGTGAGTTCTGGATCTCTGCATGGGAGCAACTAGATTGCTTCTCAAAGTCTGATGGCTACCAAGAGGGAGAGGAAAACACAAAGAGAGGAGATTAATTCACACACTAATGAATTTTTTAATTAGTACTTAAAACTCCAAACTTCAGCAGTATATGTCCCTGTAGGGAATGGTATAGAATGATCCAGGTAATTAGAGAGAGCAAAGATATTAAAAGAACTTATGGATATAATGCAATAGAAGATGTTTGAAGGTCAATGGCAGCCATCGAACACAGGATATGAAGCTGTTAAGACAAAATATAGGTTTGATATTAGTCCTTTTTTTCCTGAAAAGAAACAAGAACAACCACTAAATTTAAAATAAAGGATGACATGCCATAACAAAGATAAATCCCTGAAAGGGAATTAAAGGCTCTTTGGATATAAATTGACCATTATTAATATTTTTCACTTGCTGTGTCATAAATCAATTTTTATTGTATAATTTCCCAGTAAATCTGAAAAGTAAAGCTAATGTTTTAAGGATAATTATTGCGGTTTTCTCTTAGTATGATGATGATGCCGATATACATAATACAGCTTTAAAGAAACAATGAAGTCATGGTGTTGCCATTTCTTTATCTTTTATAGCATTTCTGACTATAAATGCCCCATACACTGAAAAGAGGAATGAAATTCTCAATATTTGTGTGAATATTTCCCTTTGGAAGACCTTCTTTAAAATCTAGAAATGGATATTGTACATTTGCATATATTCCGGGTCCAACTATCAAGAGTTCAGATACAACCTTCAGAAAACACATTTTAAACACCGAAGAGACAAGACAATTGTTCTGGGGTTCTGCCTCAGCAACAACTGCGAAAAGTTATGATGCCAAGAGGGCTGCCTTGGTTTTAACTGGGGTGGATATTGGTCAACAGCCACTGAGGCTGGAGACACATCCTCCAACAGATCCTTCACCATTTTTGTCACAATTATGTCACCACTGAGCCTCTCCATTGTATTCTGGAATGTGTCCGGCATCCAGTTACCAACCCAGTCTTCAAAAATACCACTTCCATGATGCCTTTCTGTGGCCAAACAGAACACTTCATTAGCCTGTGGGATATTTCTTAACATTTTTTTGCTCCTTGCACTGGTCTGCTGCACTTTAGCAAAGTATGGTAACAAAATACCACAGATAGGGAGGCTCAAACCACAGAAATTGGTTTTCTCAGTGCTGGAGATCAGAAGTCCAAGATCAAAGTATCTACAGAGTGAGTCTCTCTGAAGTTTCACTCCTTGGCATGTAGATAGCCGTCTTCTCTGCGTGTCTCCACTTGGTCTTCAATCTGTGCGTGTCTGTGTCCTGGTCCCTTCCTCTGATAAGTACACCAATCCTACTGGATGAGGGCCCCACACATACCTTTGTTACCTCTTTAAAGGCTTTTTCTCCAAACACAAGCTAGGGTACTGCAGGTTAGGGCTTCAACGTATGAAATTGAAGGGAAGGATTGGGGGCAGGAGGAGAAGGGTATGACAGAGGATGAGATGGCTGGATGGCATCACCGACTCGATGGACATGAATTTGAGTGAACTCGGGGGTTGGTGATGGACAGGGAGGCCTGGCATGCTGTGATTCATGGGGTCACAAAGAGTTGGACACGACTGAACGACTGAAATGAACTGAACTGAACTGAATTTAGTCCATTACACTTCTCATCCAAGCCTTCAATGACCTGACTTGCCAATTTACAATCTACATCCTGACTACAACCTCACTGGTATTGCTGGAGGCAAGCTGGGTGTGGATGTCTAATCCTCACTTTCACTAAATTGAGTGTCTGTGGACACACACTGTAGATGTTCCATCTGGGTCCTCCGTTTTTGCATCTGTCAGAGGGAGATCTTAGTGCGGTTCACAGAGCTCCCTTCCAGCCTCTGCAGTCTCAGGGTGCCCCCCACCTCCACTCTCCTCCTCTACATGCTCCTCTGACCCTCTTGTCACTGATCATATACTGAGGCATGTTTTCCACATTTAATCTTTATATCACTGAATAATATAGGCTCTATAATGATAGGGATTTTCTTTTGCATTTGTTTGTTCCTATAGAGCATGCAGCAAAATGATGTGCATTAGCATTACTGATTAACTGAAATTAAATCAAATAAATTATTCACCAATGTTCTTGCTTTTCTGTACCACCTGGGGGGTTGGTGTAGAAGAAAGTCCTTTGAAATTACTTCCACATGTGTCCTGTAACAGCTAAGTCCTGTTTTAGGAAGAGGCATCATTTCCTTGCAGTAGAATCATTGAACAAATGCATTCGGCTTCTTTAGAAAAATACATCTTGAGAGTCAAGGAAAGTACTTTCTGTAATTTATAGAGAATGTTTTTCTGCTTCTGAGTTCTATGTGCGGGGTTTCTAACCAGGGGCTCTCTGCTCTTGCTGCTTTCTCTGCTTTTCTCTGCTCTTGGCCATTTCTCCCATAGACGGAAGAAATAAACAGACATCTGTTTTAGGATAAGATCTCAGAACACACAAAGGGATCCGTGGCAATGTCTTTAGAGCAAGGATGTCAGCATGGCAGCTGCCATAGACATTCTAGGTGGAGAATGTGGCGGTGTTCATGCTTTAGTTCAGTTCTTCACCTCTTACCTGCACGGTGCAACTCACACACATGCGTGCATAAGCACACATGCACGCACACACCTGCGTGCTCACCTCACTTCTTCTGCAAGTGCGTTTACTGATCCCTGCAACCATTTCCCTTTTACCCACTTGCTTGGTGCCATACCTCACTTTTCTTTTGGAAGTAGTGTCCATGCTAGGTCACCACTATCAGAGCCATGGGGACAGGGGTTTCCATGGGGGAGACACACCTCCTGTCTGGGATGCAGGAGCCATTGCTGAAGACCCCTTCCCACCTGAGGGGCCTGTGCAACAGCTCACTGTGCTCTCTGTCTTCAATTGATTTCTTCATGATGGAAGTGCAGTGGATTTGGATGGGCAGTAAGCTGTTTGTATCACCACTGGTATTCTGCCCCCAAGTACCTGTGTGTTCTTTTTCACCATCGTACATAACCCACTTTATTCATAGGCAGAACTCAAGGCTCCATCCACAGGCTGGACTCATGAGAGCCCAGCATATCTGAGCAATGTTCCGTCTTACCCATCAGACCCTGTGGGCTCCATGAAACCCAGCAGCTCACAGATGAGAAGAGAAATTACCTTTGCTTCTTGGGCTCCAGGGCACACTTTATGGTCTGGTCTGGCTGTGAGACCCTCTCCCCTGAATTCTGGAGGGAAGTTACCATTCTTCTTTCTCCTGCAAGTGCGGCAGGTGTTCCCAGCCAGGACTCCACTAGTTCTGTCGAGGAGCAGTGATACCAGTACCCTAGCCCTTCTGGGCCCCTGGGTAGCAGGTGCAACTCAGAACTCCGGAACCTCAGCTGCGTCCATAAACCTTTAAGTCAATGGTCATGGTTCCCTTGACTTTCATGTCTTCAGATTTTCATGAGTCATGTAAGCACCTAAATCACTCATCTTATTTGCATTTTTTTATTAAACTTTTTATTTTGTATTCATTCTCCCCCAAATACCTCTCCATTTCAGGCTGCCACATGACACTGAGTGGAGTTCTCTGTGCTACACATTAGGTCCTTGTTGATGATCCATTTTAAATATAGCGATGTGTACATGTCCACCCCAGACTCCCTAACTATCCCTTCCACCCACCCTTCCCCCGCAGCAACCTTAGTTCATTCTCCTAGTTCTCTCTCTAAGTCTGTGAGTCTGTTCCATTTCATTTGCATCATGTCTTTTTAGATTCTGCATATAAGGGATGTCATACAATATTTCTCCTTTTCTGTCTGACTTACTTCACTTGGTATGGCAAGCTCTAGGTCACTCATGTTGCTGCAAATGGCATTATTTCAATCTTTTTGGTGGCTGAGTAATATCCCATTGTATATATGTACCACATTTTATTTATTCATTCCTCTGTCAAGGGATATTTAGGTTGCTTCCTTGCCTGTTGTAAACAGTGTTGCTAGGAACACTGGGGTGTGTGTATCCTTTTGGATCATGTTTTGCTCTAGACATATGCCCAGGAGTAGGATTGCAAAGTCATAGGTAGGTCTAGTTTCAGTTTTTTTTCAGGAACCTCCATACTGTTCTCCACAGTGGCTGCAGAAATCAACTTATTTGCTTTTTGCTTCCAATTCCTAGAATGGTCCTCCTCTCTTGACTGAATCTTGACTGGCACCACCAGGCACTTATTTCATGTAAATCCTGTGAGACCAGCATGACTTGCCCCTTTCAGTGGTAACCATGCCTGTCATTGTCACACTGAATCGTGTCCCTGAGTGAGCTGTGGGTCCTAGAAGGTGGAGATCTGTGCTACTTACCTCCACGCTGTTCCTACTGACACAGGCTTGATGGACAGGTGCCCAATGAGAATAGCTCACTCGTGGTCACATGGCCATAAAGGCAAATAAAATTCGAGTTTGGGGTCAGCAGATGCAAACTATGATACATAGGATGGATAAACAGCAAGGCCCTGCTGTAGAGCACAGGGAACTCTATTTGATACCATGGGATAAACCAGAGTGGAAATGAATATGAAAAAGAATGTCCATACATGTGTAACTGAGTCACTTCGCCATACAGTAGAAATGAGCATAGCATTGTAAATCAACTACACTTGAATGCAAAAGAAATTGATTAAAAATACTAGAGTTCTGATCAATCTGATTCCAAATTTATTCATATTCCTAACCAGCCTATTTTCCATTAAAAGTTAATTTTAAGATTTTTATTTGAGGACAAGTCAGAAAAATTGGGAAAAAATGCTCTTAATCATGGCACAAATCGTTTGATAATAAAAATTACTAATAAGTTTGGTAATACCATAGATAAAAGAACACGAAAGCAAATACCACAAACTAATGAGATTTATCTTTGGATTACCTCTGCTATATTGTTTCCTTAAATGTGTGTCTACTAAGAAGACATGGCTCCAGTTCTACAATTTATCCTTAGCACATTATTTTGTTTCACAAATAAGCAGCCTGAGCTCCCCTTCTGCATTTAGGGCAGAGCCATGTCCTCTAAGACAAGGGGTGGGGGAGGTGTGCCCTTCCCCATCCTTCACATCTGTGCAGAGCAGGAGCCGACAAGGCGAGAGCGCACATCTCAGGGTGCTCCCTGCAGCGTAAATCTTCAGAGAAAACCTTTCTAGCAGAGGAGACTCTGCCCTCCAAATGGCCTGCATGGCGCACACACATATGCTGCATGACATAAATCCCGTATCAAGGGAGCTCTGTTTAAAGGTGAAAGCTGCCACATCTCCTAGGTTTCCTCTCCCTTACCCTGATGAGATTTTCTAGACCCCACACCTCTTTATATGTTTCTAATTTCTTTTGCAACGAATATAGGAAATCTCTCTTCAGTAAGTTTGAGTTGGGTAATTTAACTCAATGACACTTAATCCATGTTTTAAAGGAATTAGAGCAAGAAGAGAGAGTGGAAAAAGCATACCTCTCAATGCACATAAAAAATTAATTTTAACTTTGTAGATGAAGAAGGGAAGCCACCAATGAAATGGACTAGGCTTGATGCCAGGATAAATCTTTACTGCTGATACTACTTCTCCTGAATTAAAATATTATCTTAAATTATTTACCTGGTTTTCCTGTTGGAAATTATTCTACAAGACAGATTTCTAAACCTGAACAGTACAAACAATCCCTAAAAATATTACAAATATGATACATATGCAGTGTCCCTGTAGATAGTGTTAATTTTTCCAGTTTTTAAAGTATAATTTTATTTGAATTATTTTATTGTGACATGGAACATTCCACTAATAAAAGCTATTTGAAGCAAAGAATTTGAGTCAATCAGTTTGTTTAGATGCTATAAGAATTTTGAAGTCTAAAATAAACATAATTTTTAGACAAAGTATTTCTTCTCTGTCTTTTCTTGACATAATTTTATTTATTATGCATGTTATTATTGCCAGAGCAGTGCCTTTAAAATTGCCTATCTGTGTGCAGGTCACTAGTCTAAAAGGTCCGATGGTTCCATACGCCTTACTATGTTGTTCTGAATTCGTGTGTTCATACTCAAGTTCTTCATAAGTGGACTCTGTCTGCCTCAGACAGGCATTTGTCCTGTGTTGCTACCACTCAGGACTGTGCATGCCCCAAAATGTGCATCCTCCTCCCTGCTCCCTTCCTGTCCTGGTCAGACCATTTTTCTTTGCAACAAGGATCTTCTTTTCCATTTAGGTAGAGTGGGCATTCCAAACTGGCCACCTGAAGGGCAGTGTGGCCGTCAGAGTTATTTAGTTTGACTCATATGTGTGTGTCTGTTTGTTTCATTGCATATGAGATCTGTCTGGTCTGAAAAGTTCTCGGATGGGAGAACCCAGGCTCCCTATGCTGAATTGACCAGCATGAAGCCACTTCATATGTTGCCTGCATAACTGATCTTTTGCAAGCATTTGCTTCTGAGTCTTGAATTCTATAGAGCCTGTGAAACTCATAATAATTGAACATACACCTCATCTAGGCAAACCTAGACCTTGTCTAAGGAACTCCAAGACCTCCTTCAAGGCTGAGAAGCAGACTAGGCAGAGACTGCAGATTACACACAGATCACAGTTTGAATAGGTCAAGTGTTGTGACTTCTAGGGCTTCCCTTGTAGCTCAGTTGGTAAAGAATCTGCCTGCAGTGCGGGAGACCTGGGTTCTATCCGTGGGTTGGGAAGATCCCCTGGAGAAGCAAAATGGCAACCCACTCCAGTATCCTTGCCTGGAAAATCTCACGGACAGAGGAGCCTGGTGGGCTAAAGTCCATGGGGTCGCAGAGTCGGGCACGATTGAGCGACTGACACTTACTTACTTACACTTAGGGCCTCTAAGAGTCTAGGACTGACAGGCAGTTCAGATTACAGACCTGTGATTAGCATGTTGTTAAAGCTAAAGAAGCATTGTTAATTGAATGCTTTCAGTTTCTCTGATTTTCCTATTAAGCCCATTTCCCAGCACTTGTTGTGTGCTTTGATTTAGAACATTCCAAATGCCTAGGGTATAGAGATCAGACAAAGACCCTGAGAACCAAAACAAAACAAAATCAAACCTTAGAATGGGGCATGGAGACATAAAATGATAGTAATTCACAGCCCCGTGTGTTGAGCCACGCACTGCTGAAACATTTTGCAGAGCGAAGGAGGGTTTGACTCAACGGGAGATGATCCTCATAAACCCCTGGAGGGTGGTTTGGGAGTGTTTTGAATTGCTGTCTTAAGGAGAAAGCAGCTAAAACCCAGAGACCTCAAGGAACGAGTCAAATAGCTCCCCTTGGAGGTGGAGGAGGACTTCCTGCAAGTCCTCTGACACCCGTGCGGCTTTGTTTATAAACTGTGTCAATGAGCTTCCCGTGGGGATCTCTCCTCTCCTTTCCAGATGCCCGTCCACCCCACAGCTGTGCTCAGTTCACTGCTGGTTACACATGGACCACTGTGGGGGCGGACCCCTCCCCAGGAGGCCACTGTCAGGGCCAGTGGAGCCAGCCCACCCTTGTCTTTAGGAAAGGTGGTGAGTAGAGTCGGGGAGCAGGACCACGAGCCCCCTGAGTGGTATTCTAGGCAGGTAAGAACGGGGGTCCATTTTCAAGTGCAGGAGCTTGCATATCACTCTTAACTTCCCAATCTCAGGACAGAACTCAGAATTTAAGTTACAAGCGAAGAGGGAGACTTAGGTAAAGATCTAAACTCACATACAAAGTGGAATCTTTCAATCAACCCCGAAGCAAATTTCTTCTAATTAGTGAAAGACTTTAATGTTACTTTCCTTTATGCCAACTCTAGCTTTTCTAGAAAAAAAAAGGAATTTATATTCCCTGACATATACATATAGAATGGGTTGGGAAAAAGAGGAATTTTGAACGGGAGAATAATATGAAGATAAATCTATTATTTTCTTTGTACCATTACTAGTACAGTATTTGTTTCCAGAAAATGAAATGTGTCCAGTTACAACTTTCTGATTCTTAACTCCATTGAGGATTTATATTTTAACCTTTAAGGGAGAAAATTTGAAATAGCAAATGACTTTATTGTGACTAAGTAACATACCAGGTGTGCCTGCTCTGAGTATGCCATTGAAAAACCACCTATTTGATAATCAATTTGATTCATTATTTTCTTCCTATTAGAATCATTAAGTATGCAACCTTTTCTTTCAAAGAACTGATTAAGGGGGCAAATGTCTTACAGTTTTACTTATCACCATCCCTTAAAATTTAGATTATGATGAATCATTTACAGGCAACCTAAAATCCAAAGCAAATAAGATGAATTGAAGGCTGAGTTTTACAGTTTTATCTGTGTCTTTATCTCAGGAAGTGAGTGGTCATCCTGAGAAGCCAGTGCACAGTGTCTCCCGTCACCAAGGCATGTTTTCCTGTCTTGTACATAATGAGAAAAGGATGCTAATAGCCACTCAGAAGCAGAACCCTTCACAGGCTGGACTGGCCACCTCAGCGCCGTCAATTTGTTACCTCCGGGGTGGTGGGGGTGCCGGAAACGAGCTCGTGTGCTCATGCACAGGGCCGGTGAGCAGGAGTGGGCCTGTGTTTCTCCTGAAGGATTCAGGTCCACTCTCCTCAGATGCCCGGGCAGTGGCTCTTCCATCGGCTCTTTTAGAATCAGCAGGTGGAGCAGAGGCTGTGAGTGAAGGCGCTCTTTGTCGTGAGACTCGGGCCCGGGCCTGGTGTCCGTGACGAGCCGCGCGCACCTGTCGCTCCCGGGCCTCTGTGGGTCATCTCTGTAGGTGCACTTCCTCTAGGGCCTCTCCTTCTCCTCAGCCAGTCCAGTTCAGTCTCTCAGTCGTGTCTGACTCTGCAGCTCCATGGACTGCAGCACACCAGGCGGCCCTGTCCATCACCAACTCCCAGAGTTCACTCAAACTCATGCCCACTGAGTCAGTGATGCCATCCAACGAGCTCATCCTCTGTCGTCCCCTTCTCCTCCTGCCCTCAATCTTTCCCAGCATCACGGTCTTTTAAAATGAGTCAGTTCTTTGCATCAGGTGGCCAAAGGATTGGAGTTTCAGCTTCAGCATCAGTCCTTCCAATGAACATTCAGGACTGATTTCCTTTAGGATGGACTGGTTGGATCTCCTTGCTGTCCAAGGGGCTATCAAGAGTCTTCTCCAACATCACAGTTCAAAAGCATCAATTCTGCGGCACTCAGCTTTCTTTATAGTACAACTCTCACATCCATTCATGACTATTGGAGAAACCATAACTTTGACTAGATGGACCGTTGTTGGCAAAGTAATGTCTCTGCTTTTCAATATGCTGTCTAGGTTGGTCATAACGTTCCTTCCAAGGAGTAAGCGTCTTTTAATTTCATGGCTGCAATCACCATCTGCAGTGATTTTGGAGCCCCCCAAAACAAAACCTCTCACTGTTTCCATTGTTTCCCCATATATTTGCCATGAAGTGATGGAACCGGATGCCTTGATCTTAGTTTTCTGAATGTTGCACTTTAAGCCAACTTTTTCACTCTCCTCTTTCACTTTCTTCAAGAGGCTCTTTAATTCTTCTTTGCTTTCTGCCATAAGGGTGGTGTCATCTGCGTATCTGACGTTATTGATACTTCTCCCGGCAATCTTGATTCCAGTTCATGCTTCATCCAGCCCAGCATTTCACATGTTGTACTCTTCATATAAGTTAAATAAGCAGGGTGACAATATGTAGCCTTGACATATTCCTTTCCCGATTTGGAACCAGTCTGTTGTTCTGTGTCCAGTTCTAACTGGTGCTTCTTGACCTGCATACAGATTTCTCAGGAGGCAGGTCAGGTGGTCTGGTATTCCCATCTCTTGAAGAATTTTCCCCAGTTTGTTGTGATCCACACAGCCAAAGGCTTTGGCATAGTCAAGTAAAGCCAAAGTAGTTATTTTTTTGGAACTCTCTTGCTTTTTCGATGATCCAGAAGGTGTTGGCAATTTGATCTCTGGTTCCTCTGCCTTTAAAAAATCCAGCTTGAACATCTGAAAGTTCATTGTTCACATACTGTTGAAACCCGGCTTGGAGAATTTTGAGCATCCCTTTGCTAGTGTGTGAGATGAGTGCAATTGTGCAGTAGTTTGTGCATTCTTTGGCATTGCCTTTCTTTGGGATTGGAATGAAAACTGACCTTTTCTAGTCCTGTGGCCACTGCTGAGCTTTGTAGATTTGCTGGCATATTGAGTGCAGCACTTTAACAGCATCATCTTTTAGGATTTGAAATAGCTCAACTGGAATTCCATCACCTCCACTAGCTCTGTTCATAGTGATGCTTCCTAAGGCCCATTTTTGAGTCTCCTTCCCCTGCTGCTGCTGCTGCTGAGTCACGTCAGTTGTGTCTGACTCTGTGCGACCCCATAGACGGCTGCCCACCAGGCTCCCCCGTTCCTGGGATTCTCCAGGCAAGAACACTGGAATGGGTTGCCATTTCCTTCTCCAATGCATGACAGTGAAAAGTGAAAGTGCAGTCTCTCAGTCATATCTGTCTCTTCGCGACCCCAAGGACTGCAGCCTGCTAGACTCCTTCGTCCATGTGATTTTCCAGGCAAGAGGACTGGAATGGGGTGCCACCGCCTTCTCCGCCTCCTTCCCCTCCACATGTATATACGTGCTTGGGGCACACGTGTGTGCTGCCCCCTGCTGCCCCCACCACACACACTCACTTTGCACAGCTAAACTCAGTGCCTCAGTCCAGAGGCGTGTCACTCTCGCCCAGTAGCTGAGCACCTCCCCGAGGTCCTCCCATCACTCACTGTCCCATGGTGGCCCCGGGGTTTTATACTTGTCTGTACAGCCGTCTCTTAGTACAGTGTGAGTTTTCTGCACATGAGCACTGAGGACCTTGCAGTTTCTGTCTTTGTAAACTGGGCCCAACATGAGCTTAGCATGCACAAGCAGGTCTCCCTTGGATTAGTCTAAAGGGCTCCGTGTGCAGACACAGCCTCTGGTCATGGAGCAGGCTCTCCTCTGGTGGGTGACATCTCTTGAGAGGGACGGAAAGGATTTTGTGCCTAATTCCTGTCTCACCAGGCTGTGAGTGAGACTGTAGGAGGGGTTCAGGTGTGAGAGGAAGAAGATGCCAGATTTCCAAAATGAATCTTTACCCTTGGTTGTCTTAATGATTTCCTACTGTCTCTGAATGTACCCACTTTAAGGTCTAGCCTGCTGTAAAAGTCCTTTTTGTTTTTCCAAGAGGGTGATTTTATACATAATCAATTTGCTGAAAGCTGTTTTAAATATGGTCTAAGTTTATGGTGGTAGGTATTCTATTTTACTTTGCATTTTATTTTCAGTTTTTAAAGAGGGTCTGGCCTCCTCCGGTTGCCAATTAAACAGCTGGTCTGACAGAGCTGGCAGCCTTCTGCAATCTCTGATTGAGCGGAAGATTGAAGGAAAGTTGCAGTGCTCTTGTTTACACCACAACTACTATTAGTCATAGGACCATTCAGAGTATTTCTGAATAAGGGTGTTTCAGGCCACTGGGGAAATGCAGGAGGAGACTGTGAAATAGGAGCAGAGTGCAGGGGGTGGGGATAGGAGGGGAAGGGTAGGGATTGGAGAGGTAGGGGTAGGGGAGGGCTATTTTCAGTTCTGAACCAGGTTTCGGGACCCTCCGCCCACCCCTGGGGAGTAGTGCCTGCACACCCTTTGCTGGTCTGTATCCATATTTTATTTGCTTTCTCTCTAAGGAGGATATCTTTTCACATTCAAGTTATGAATGAATATTGAAAATAAGAAGCCTTTTAGGACAATGCATGGCTCATGAAGGTGAATATTAAGCCCTTGCAATGACTGTGGCTGGAAGATGTGGTGCCTCGTTCCATCGTGGACTCTGCTGGTCCTGAGGGACCTACTGACTTTAAACGCTTTACAGAAACGACTGGTGTGACGAGGTTCATGTTTTCCCAGCCACTTCATATTCAGTATACTCTGTTAATAGAGACTTGCCTGGCTGTCCAGTAGTCAAGACTCCATGCTTCCCGTGTAGGGGGTGCAGGTTTGATCCCTAGTTGGGGAACTAAGATCCTACATGCAGAGGGACATGGCCAAAATATTGAAAAAAAAGCAAAACTAAAAAATGGGATACTCTGTTATGTTACAGTTTTCTGTGTGTCTTTCATTATACGGTCTATTGTTTAACCTTTTACACTTGGTATTTTGGTTTTTTAAAAGACATCGTTAAGTATATAATAAATGATACAACTAAACTGCAAAACTTGACGTCTTGACTTATTTCTACAACAGTGACATTATGACCAAGTCAATATACATCCATCACCCCCAAGCTCCTCAACCCTCCCCCACCCTCAGGCACCTGCTGCTGTGACTTCTGTTTTAAAGATTAGGCTGCACGTCCTGGAGCCAAGCAGGATACAGTCTTTCTTGGCCGGTAGAAGGGGTCTCTTCATTCACTCAGCAAAATTATTTTGAGATCCATTTGCTCATATCTCATGTATCATTAATTCATTCTTTTTTATTACTGAGTAGTATTCAGTGTTTGAATATATCATGATTTATCTGTTCATCTTTTTTTTTGAAAAGGCAAGAAATAAAAAGTTTATTCATTCAAGAAACATATTAAATGCCTATAAAGTGCTAGATATTCTGTATTA
Organism: Moschus berezovskii; assembly: GCF_049115385.1. NCBI lineage: Eukaryota > Metazoa > Chordata > Mammalia > Artiodactyla > Moschidae > Moschus > Moschus berezovskii. The sequence continues at coordinate 15,077,454 of NC_142470.1, forward strand.
ATTTCTTTTGCTGTACAGCAGGTCCTTGCTGGTTGTCCATTTTGAATATAGCAGTGTGTACATGACCTTCCCAAACTCCCTAACTAGCCTTTCCCCCCAGCAACCTTATGTTCCTTTTCTAAGTCTGTGAGTCTCTTTCTACTTTGTAAGTAGGTCCATTTATGTCACCTCTCTAGAACCCACGTGGAGGGGTGTGATATGGTGTTTCTCCTTCTCTGTCTGACTTTGCTCAGCGTGACACTCTCCAGGGTCATCTATATTGCTGCGGATAGCATTATTTCAGTCATTCCAGTGACCGAGTAATACCCCATTGTATATATATGTACCATGTCTTCTCTATTTGCTCCTCTGACAGTGGACATTTAGGTTGCTTCCGTGACTTGGCTATTGTAAACAGTGCTGCAATGAACATTGGGGTGCATGTATCATTTTGGATCATGTTCTTCTCCAGATATATGTCCAGGAGTGGCATTGCAGGGTTATATGGTATTTCTATTTTTAGTTTTTTCAGGAACCTCTATATTCTTCTCTCCACGGCAACCCCAACCCACTACAGTATTCTTGCCTGGAGGATCCCACGGACAGAGGAGCCTGGCCATCTGCAGTCCATGGGGTCGCAAGAATTGGACATGACTTAGCGACTAAGTCAATTCAGTCAGTTCAGTCGTGTCCGACTCTGTGACCCCATGGACCGCAGCACGCCAGGCCTCCCTGTCCATCACCAACTCCCAGAGTTTACCCAAACTCATGTCCACTGAGTTTCAGTTTAGTGACTAAACCACCACCATACAGTTCTGCATAGTAGCTGTACCAATTTATATTCCCACCAACAATATAGGAAGGTTCCCTTTTCTCCATACCCTCTCTGGCATTTGTTTTTTGTGGATTTTTTGACGGTAGCCTTTCTAACTGATGTGAGGTGATATCTCATTGTAGTTTTGACTTGGATTTTTCTAATAACTAGTGATGTTGAACATATTTTCAAGTGCTTACTGGCCATCTGTATATCCTCTTTAGAGAAATGTCTATTCAGGTCTTCTGTCCTGAATGGGTTATTTGTTTTGATGCTGTTAAGTGTCATAAGATGTTTGTAAATTTTGGAGACTAATCCCTTATCAGTCACATTATTTGCAAATGTTTTTTCCGAATCGATGATTTGTTTTTTCATTTTGTTTGTTGTTTCCTTTGCTGTGTAAAAGCTTTTGAGTTTAAGTAGGTCCCGTTTGTTTATTTTTATTTCCATTATTCTGGGAGATGGATTGAAAATAGATGTTGCTGTAATTTATGTCAGAGAGTGTCCTGCCTGTTTTTCTCTAGGAGTTTTACCGTGTTCCATCTCACATTTCGATGTTTACCTGTTTATCTTCTGATGGGCATTTATGTGGTTTCCAGCTTTGAGCTCTTACAAACAAAGCTGTTATGAATGTGATAGACCAGTTCTAGATAAGAACACTGATGCACTTCTGGGTAAAAGCAAATAAACAAAAAAGAATGGAATGAGTGTTTTACGTGGTAGGTGTATGTTTACTTAAGAAAGTGCTGAGTCATTTTCAGCGAGGCTGTGTCATTGTGTGGCCACACCAGCGTGTGGAAGGTTCTGGCTGTTCAGTGCTCTGGCAGTGTTGCGGATTTCAGCCTCTCTAAGAAGTGTGTAGTTCTATCGCACTGCTTCTTAATTTGTGATTTCTTAATGACTAATGATGCTGAGCATCTTTTCATATGCTTATCTGTAATCAGTACCTCTTCTTTTGTGAAGCGTGTGCTCACATACATCGTCACCCTTTTTCCTCTGACCTTTGTCTTCTTAACTTAGTTCTGGGAATTCTCTAGGTATGATGGATACATGTCCTTTGTCAGAGACGCATGATTTACAAATACTTTATAAGAGTCTAAGGCTTGTTTTTCCTTCTCTTCATAGAGTCTTTCAAAGAACAGATGTTTTTAATTTTAATGAGGTCCACAGAATAGAAAGAGCTGACTGAGAAGAAGTCCAAAATGGAAACCACAAATTCCAGACATGAAAAATGGACCTTGTGTACTTGACAACTGGGGTCAGCTGTATCTCAAGACAGTCAAACTCAGGCAGATAGTCAAAATGTTCTTCATTTTTTCCATCATTCTAATTTTAAATGGGCCATATAATTCACAGCCCCAGTGGAGTTATATGCTTCTTGATTTGGGAACTAAATTCAGGACACTTAGCTACTATTTTTAAGTTATATAGAAAACATAAGCACTGAGATTATTCTAATATCAAGTTTCAAATGATCAGAAAATACTCTTTCTGAGACTGAGTGAAAAAGCCTGGGAAACCAACCATGTAACCATGCAGTGTTATAGAAGTGGACTATATTAAGCAATTCTAAAAATAAAAAAAATATATATATAAAATAATCCTCAGGTGATGGCACATTAGGACTTAGTTTTATTTTCAGCTTTTATTACTAGTTTTTTTGTTTGTTTGTTTTACCAAGTTAGACTTCTCTTTGCATGGCAAGAGGATCCTGAAGCCCCATTGGGACAGAGAGGTCAGTAGAAATGCACATTTTAATCAAACATCATCCCGTGAGAGTAAAGCTGAAATGCAGGTCTTATTATGAAGGCGTCATAACAAAATATTTTGAAAAAAGTTTGAGATATTTCTACAGAATACTTTTTTCTGGAAACATGGGAAATTTTACACAAGTACTTTTCAGGGTTCCATACAAGGGATTTGGTGGCACAGTTCAAGGAGCCACAGTGGTGGAACCAGAATGGTAAATGAAACGGAGAAAGGCAGGAAGAGAGGGAGGGAGGAAAGGAGGGTAATAACAGTGAGCAAGCGCTCACGCTCAGGAACGAAAATCCTTTCCATCTCATCCATTTGGATGTTAGGCCTCAAGGTAAAGCATTTCCCCAACAGTTTACCCTAAATAGGCAGGTTAGATAAACAGGACTGCAGTGGTTGGACCATATTTACATCAGGATTTCAGAGTAGATGGGGTTAGAGGTGACCCTGAGGTCGCTGGTGTTGAAGCAGAAAGATACATAGTAGCCATTCCTCTTAGTATTCTGTTCCTTCAACACTGTTTCTCTAACCCTAAGACATGGCTCAGGATGGAGGTGAAATTAAATGCCAGTGTTGAACAATTTGCTGTCACAAGACTGTGATGTCATTGATAAGGTTCTGTCTGCTGGAAACTCCACAAGTACTTAGGTGGAATTACCATGTGCTTTGGAACTTGGTGTTGGAGAAGACTCTTGACAGCCCCTTGGACAGCAAGGAGATCCAACCAGTCCACCCTAAAGGAAATCAGTCCTGAATATTCACTGGAAGGACTGATGCTGAAGCTGAAACTCCAATACTTTGGCCGCCTGATGCGAAGAGCTGACTCATTGGAAAAAACCCTGATGCTGGGAAAGATTGAGGACAGGAGGAGAAGGGAACGACAGAGGATGAGATGGTTGGATGGCATCACCGACTCAATGGACACGAGTTTGAGTAAGTTCTGGGAGTTGGTGATGGATGGAGAGGCCTAGCGTGCTGCAGTCCCTGGGGTCACAAAAAGTCAGATGCAACTGAGCAACTGAACTGAACAGTAGGGGGAGGAGCTGTAAGTTTTTAAGTAGAGAGCATCTCAAATCTGTGTATCACAGTATGGGCAATACACTATGGGGGCAAGTTCATTACATTTAACATTTTCCCTCCTCCATTCAGAAAACAAAATTTTGCTTTGCCCATTCAGTGTATTCCCTTTATTGAAAAAAAAAAAAAATTTTTTTTTTTTTTCTTCTTAAACTGGTGTTTGGGTTTTCGTGATGCAGACTCTGAGGGTAAGGAAAAAGAAGCAGGAGTGAGGTGCAGAAGGTAAGAGTTTAAGAACCAGAGATCCATGGGCTGAAGCTGCAGGACTGGACAGGAGGCGAGAGACACTGCAGGATGCGCAGCAACTCTGAGCAGTGAAAACAGGCTGCAGGGTTTCCACTGCTGCTTTGTGTTGCTCTGATGTCGACCCCATTCTGAGGTGGCAGCTTTAATGATCCTCCTTTAAATAACAGTCCTTCCATTTTCTGACATCCTGTGATTTGCCATGTACAAGGACATCTCTCTGAGGATTTTTAAAGCAATGTACCAAATGCGTACTCTCATTGATTCTGGAAGATATCACATCTGTCAAAATAAAGAAGGGTGTTGTAGAAATGGACGACTCACAGGAGAAACAGTTCTTAGACTTTGAAGAGTTGGTATTGTGGTTTAAAGACTGATCTGGAATTAAGTTGTGAAAATCTTTCAGAATACAGGGAGAAAGCAGAAACAAAGACACACATCTAGGGAATTCCTGATAAACAAGGACACTGAGAGAATTTAATTTATTTCAGAAAGGAAGAAGTGCAAAGGGGGCTGGTGAAAAATTCAGATAATAGAAAGGATTTTTCTCAGGAAAAAATGGTGATGAGCCTTCACCTTATTCTGGAAGCTCGCCCATTGCTGGTTCTCTTCTCTTCCTACTCCTAGGACGGTGACACTTTCCTGGCCCCTTACAGTTGGGAGGGACCATGAACTAGTTCTAGTGGATGGGTTTGTACGGAGATCATTTCCAAGCGATGGCATCTAAGTGCCAGCGTGTGTCTCCAGGCTCGTCTCTGCCTGCCTTAGAATTGTGTCGTAATGATGGATGATGAAGCAGAGGTGAAGCATCCTGGGTTTCCAAGACACTGCAGGGAGTTGGCCGCCCCAAACATAGCTTGGACCCTTGAGGGCCATTAACTGAATAAAAAATGCCCTTATATTAAGATGCTGAGGTATTTGTGCTGTTTGTTATAGAGACATAAGACTTTCTTCTCTAGCTAAAGTAGTTTCTTGATTTTGAGGTTTTATAAATTTCTTACATAATTTCTATGTCGTTTAGCAGCAAAAATTGGTAAATTGTGAGCAGAACTTTAGTATTAAATGGGGATAGTAGCAAAAGTCTTCAGTTAATGTGGAAATGATGGTGGCATGGGACATGGCTGTGATAATGAGAGGAGAGACTGGAAGCTCTTATAAATCAAATTGCCACATTAAAAGGCAAGATCAAGAGCAGATGAGACTGGTATTTAGGAAAAAAAATAAGCAAGTAACGTGAAGTTGTTTGTTTTATAGGAAATTGTGAATTCTCTCTTTTGGGAATTTCAAGCTTCAGAAGCCCCGAAGGCCTGCTTTTCCTCCACCCGCCTCTGCTCCCTGGTACCCCGTGTGCTCCGGTGCCTCGGTAAGCCCAGCACCTCCGGTGAATCAGTGTCCTCCGCTGCACTCTGACCTGCTCAGGCCTCTTTCAACGTGATGGTGACATTGCAGGCCACTGGGCCCTCTCCCCCTCCAGTGAAGCAGTGTCCTCCGCTGCGCTCTGACCTGCTCAGGACTCTCTCAACGTGATGGTGACATTGCAGGCCACTGGGCCCTCTCCCCCTCTGGTGAATCAGCCCCTGGAACTGCGCTGGAACAAGTTTCCCAGGTGCAGTTTACATACTGAAGTCTGAGAATTGCTCCACTGAAGGCTTTTCTCATCTGTCAGGACCTTTCAAAGGCTAGTTTCCCTCAATATCTTATGTTCTGAGGTGACCCAGTGTTTCATCCTGTGTTGTGTTCTTATCAGCATTATAATATAGTTCACTTGGACTGAGAGTCCCTTGGACTGCAAGGAGATCCAACCAGTCCATCCTAAAGGAAATCAACTCCGAATAGTCATTGGAAGGACTGATGTGGAAATTGAAGTTCCAGTACTTTGGCCACCTGGCGTGAAGAACTGACTCATTGGCAAAGACCCTGACGCTGGGATAGTTTGAAGGCAGGAGGAGAAGGGGACGACAGAGGATGAGATGGTTGGATGGCATCACCGACTCAATGGATGTGAGTTTGAGCAATCCTGGAGACAGTGAAGGATAGGGAAGCCTGGAGTGCTGCAGTCCATGGAGTCACAGAGTCGGATGTGACTTAGTGACTAAACAACAAAACAGAAAAGCTGACTTAGATCAGTATGAGAAGCCAAACATTTTTCTAGATGAGGTAATCTGTCAGAGGACAGAGGGAGCTAGTATTGAAGAACAGTGCATGGACTAACTCTTCTGTTATAAAAATCACCCTTATGTTTCAAATGCTTATCCAATTTTAGACCTAAAAATTGTGTGAGGTTAAGTCATTGCTTTGTAGTCTCACTATGTACCCTGTTTGTTTGGAAAGCTACCATGATTATTTTCTATAATTCTAGATGGTATTAATAAAATAGCACATCTGTCAAAAACATGGCTGATCACTTATTACAATGACCCTAAGGAACTCGTGTGTGTGTGTGTGTGTGTGTGTATGTGTGTGTATGAGAGAGAGAGAGAGAGAGAGAGAGAGAGAGAGTAGCCCCAAAGATGCATTAACCGTATACAGAATACTCACAAGAGAACTCCTCAGGCTCTCCTGATGTGTCTTGTCTTGTTTTGCAGATCCTTTGAATAGGTTGCCAGCTAAGCAGACCAACAACAAAAGATTGTCAGAGCGGGAGACTTCCTGTTCGGCGTGGTTGTCCCAGATTAAAGATGTATAGGTGAGACTACAGCAGGAAGAAAAGACAGAGGTGAAATGAAAGCAAAGAGAAGTTTGAAAAAGGAGTTATGCATCAGAAAAGAAAACATGCTCCTCAGAGTCACACCTACCTTCTACAGGCAAATTTAAAATCCTCTGTACTTCTGAAAAATCAGAGGGGTTGCCCTGGATATGTTTGGTAATAAAAACCAAAGAGAATTGAATTTCTTTTTTTTTTCCCATAGAGGAGAGAATAATTTGAATTTCTGGATTGGGAAGTACACAGAAGGAGAAATGAGGTGTAAACTTGGTACATTTTGAGGGAAGATTGGAGCAACCCCCCCCCCCTTTTTTTTTATTGACGGAATGAAGTAGTTGCTTATCTCTTCCTGGACTTTTGGGGAAGGTCTCTAATGCTTGTGGAGAGATGACCGGGGAGAATAGTATACAAGACTCAGAAGGCAGAAAGGAGACCATCTGAAAGGAAGCCCTGGGGGAATTCTCAGATATCTTTGGGAAAACTTATTTAAAATTATGAGATTGGAAGTTCCTATTATTATACTCTTCCATGTTGGGAGGTGGAGCTTACATGGTGGGTGGTAGCAATTAAATTTATTGTCAGAAAGCTAGAACTGTACATGATTTGGAAGACAAGTTTATGCTGTATCCCAAATGTCAGTGCTCCAGCACTTCATTTCCCAGTGTTTCCTGAGTGACTACTGAGCCCAAGTACCGAGTACCAGGACCTCACGACACACGTTGCTGAGAGCAGAGAGGCAGCTCGGCTCGTGTGTAAGCCAGGTCCTGAGGATGAGCTGAGGTTGCCAGCGAGATCATGGGCGGGAGGCAGGGACTGGAGGGACTGCGGCGTGGGCCATGAGTTCTGCTATGGAAGAACGCTGTGGGTGTCGGCAGCAGCGCCTTGTCTAATAAAGCAGGGAAGAGTAACAGGAGCATAGACCCAAGACACCCATTTACAGAGTTTGGATGCTAACCTGCGGATGGTTAAGAATTATTATTATTATTATCGTTTGTTTTTTGGTGCTGAGAGGAGTATGAAGGTGATGAAGAATTTTATGCGATCAGATTTGCATTAAAAAATCACTCAGGTAGAGTACGAGGAACCTGCTGCTTAAGCAGAAAATGTCCTTGATTTAGTCACAAACTCAGGCCCTCAGAAAGCCCGTTACCGGATGCCGGTCCCTGTGAGGGTGGACCACGGGGCCTGCGCCCCTCCTGCTGGGGTGGTGTTGCCACTCTCCCAGTTTTTCACGGACTGGAGACCAGTGACGATGGTAATAGAAACACCAAACAAGCTCAAAGCAGCCCATTCCTCTGAGCTGTGTGTTCTTAATGCTCATGGTATTTAGGAGATTCAGCAGGTGAACCTGCGTGGCAAAAGAGAAGACACAGCGTTTGGCGATGAGGATACGTGGAGGCTGTCAGAACGCACCTCTCCTGTGTGTTTCTTTCCAAGGTGCGTTGCTGTACTGTCCACATGAGGAGCCATGGCGGCATGAGGGGCCATCATGAAGGCCACGGTGAAGGTTGGGAGGCAGTGTATAAGAATAGAATGAATATAGGCTTTTGGCATGAAACACACCTTAGAAAATCGGTCAAAATCAGATAGACACATTGGGTTTCTCTAAGACAATATCCTTATTTGTCTGAGACTTCAATGCAGAGCCTGTTAAATGTCTCACTTCAGTCAGTTGAGTCACTCAGTCTGACTCTTTGTGACCCCATGGACTGCAGCACGCCAGGCTTCCCTGTCCATCACTAGCTCCTGAAGGTTGCTCAAACTCATGCCCATAGAGTCAGTGAAGCCTTCCAACGTTAAATGTCTGCATAAAGGTCAATTATGTGTTGATGCACAGAAGTGACTGTCTACTGTCTGGCATACAGATAGATGCTTAATGGATAGAACCAAAATGGGGTGATAATGATTTGATGTCTAAAATGACTTTATATACTTTAATATTAATATAGGAATACTGTATAATACATTTGAAAGAAGAGAGATTTTGTAGGATTTAGTTGAACTTTGTGGGATTTTCTCCAGCACTCGATTTGGTACTCAGCCTTTATGTCTGGGTGTCTTTTCCACATCCCTGGTACCCGTCAGTACACAGCTGAAAAATTATGTAAGGACCAGCAAAACTCTAGAGAATCAAACCCTGAGTACAATCTGAAATGCTTGTTGTCACAAATAATTTGCTTGTCACTCTTAAGGAGGATAGGTAATACTTCCAAAGGATGATGCAAAAGACCAGAGAATTATATTCTATTAGCCACTAACTTGCCTGGAGAATCCCAGGGACGGGGGAGCCTGGTGGGCTTCCGTCTATGGGGTCACACAGAGTCGGACACGACTGAAGTGACTTAGCATCAGCAGCAGCAGCAGCAGCCACTAACTACCAAAATGTTTCTTTTTCAAACAGACAGAAGTTTTGTTAGCAGATTATGTAACAAAATATCAGTGATTCATGTACATATTTTTGTTCTTTTGCAAATTGCATTTTTTTTTCTACAGAGATTAATTTGAAAACTCTTTGTTATGGAACATCATGTACAATTTTGTATTCTGACATTTGTTGAGGATGTTATGTCTTTATACTTTTCAGTTGCTTCTCATAGTTTCAGGGGGAAATGCTATTTCACAATCTAGCCTATCCAAGGAAGATTCAGAGTTCAGCTAGGGGATCGAAAGGTTGCTCACTTAGGTGTAATTTGGAACATTTTAAGTATTTTAAAGTTTATGAAAAATTATGCCTCCTACATACATAAGTTTATATACACATATAAGTTTTTAGTCATGAGAGAGTCAATTCCTAGGCAGGTTGATAAGAAGTCCCCAAGGAGAGAGGGGTCTGGAATTCTCAAGGAGGAGGAAAGGACAAACGTCTTTTTTTTCTTCTCTACATTCATTAGTCTCGGTCACATAAAACGTTTTTTTCTTTAAGCCTAGAAGTGGTAATTACACAACAAACAACTCAGTTTAAACTCTGTACTAAGAATTATGTAACAACAGTGTATCCTGCTTGAGAACAGTTTCTCCTTCCTGAAAACCTTCTGACTAATCCTGTCATCTTAAACTGTATATTATGGGAGTGGGTCTGGTAGGACCTTTCTATTGTTAGTTCTAATCCCATTATCCTAAAATGTAAACTGTGGAAGTGGGTCTGGTAAAACTTTTACAACCTTGAGACATTCTTTTGATTTATTGTAATAACCAATTGAGAAAGTATATAACTCCCTTTTCTAAGGCTAGTGAGAGGGGCATTCTCCACCCCTCTTCTGATGTCTATGTCAGAAGCTTTCTCTGTCTCTTTACATACTTTAATAAAACTCTGCTACACAAAAACTCTTGAGTGATCAAGCCTGGTCCCTGGTCCCGAAGCTAAATCTTCTTCTTTGGAGATGAAGAATCTGACACTGTTAACTGTAAGCTATCAGTCATATGGTCAGTATGTATGGGAACATATTCACTTGAGGTTATTCTGTTGTAAAATGTTTAATTAGTTAAAGTGAGTTCCCTTCTACCCTACCCCATCCCCACTTGCCCTGGACGAAAACAAAATGTCAAAGGAGCTTCAGAAGTTGAGGGCCCTTCAGAAACCCCATGTAGGATTCATTAGCACCACTGGTTGTTTATCAAAATTTGCTTAATACTACTTGGATGAAATTTAGCGAGATCTTAATGAGAATTGGTGAGGGAATTTGTAAGCTTGCTTTGGTTTTGGGTTTGAGGAGGCCACGATCCCGGACTCTAAACAGGTGCCGATGATGGTTTTAGTTCACTCAAATACGTTCACTCACCTATACCTGCCTGTCTTGGAACTCATCTGAACACCTGTAAAAGCAAAAATGATGTGGCCAATGGATGGGGAACCTACTTAAGCATAGGATGTGAGTTACAAAGAAAAGAGTGATCACTTTAAGGGGAACAGGAGCCAGTTGTGTGCACACTTTAATGGGTCACTTTTAACATCTGAGATGATATTGCTTGATGATCTCCGCTGTTATTTTAGAGGTAGCAGAACATGTTTAAATAACTCCGTCACACATATCGTCTGCGAGCTCAGTCACTTCAGTCGTGTCCCACTCTTTGCGACCCCATTAACTGTAGCCCGCCAGGCTCCTCTGTCCGTGGGATTCTCCAGGCAAGAATGCTGGAGTGGGTTGCCATGCCCTCCTCGAGGGGATCTTCCCAACCAGGGGATTGAACCCGCATCTGCCTGTGTCTCCTGCATTGCAGGCGTATTATTTACCACTAGTGCAACCTGGGAAGCTCATTGCACATGATCGGTTAAGTTCAGTTCAGTCACTCAGTTGTTTCCAACTCTTTTTGACCCCATGGACTGCAGCATGCCAAGCTTCCTGTCCATCACCAACTCCTGGAGCTTACTCAAACTCATGTCCATTGAGGTGGTGATGCCATCCAACCATCTTATCCTCTGTTGTCCCCGTCTCCTCTTGCCTTCAATCTTTCCCAGAATCAGGGTCTTTGCCAATGAGTCAGTTCTTTGCATCAGGTGGCCAAAGTATTGGAGTTTCAGGTTCAGCATCAGTCCTTCCAATGAATATTCAGGACTGATTTCCTTTAGGATGGACTGGTTGGATCTCCTTGCTGTCCAAGGGGCTCTCAAGAGTCTTCGCCAACACCACAGTTCAAAAGCATAAATTCTTCACCACTCGGCTTTCTTTATAGTCCAAGTATTATTACACATAATACTCATGCAGAGTTGTCTTTATAAAGAATGAATGCTAGTGCAATCCATACAGCTTCATGTACTGAAGATAATTCTCAACCCCAAAATATGTTTAACTGGAATCAATGAAAAAATTTCTATTTGACATGGAATTTATCACATCACTCACAACTGTTTCTGGTTGTCCACACAAAATCTGAAAATGTGAGGTGGGAGGGGATAAACCTCTCTTCCAAGTTTTAAGTGATAAGTCTAGAAATTCCAATGGTGTGTCCATTTAGTGAAATACGTAATTACACTTCAGCATTACCAGGCAAGCTGAATGACCATGTGAAGTTTGTAACTGTGGTGAAAGATCTCAAGTCTGAGGGTCATGCTATGAGATGATCTCTTACAAAACTCTCATAATTGTCATCATCTCTCATGACGTCCCAGGGCCTGCTGTCTTCATGGTTAGTGTCAGATTTCTTTGAAAGTACTATGATTATATCAAGCCCTAAAAAACTTGACTTGACAGACTTCCTTCATTACAAGAATAAACATTTCTTTCAATAAATTTACAAACCCATGCACTAGATTTATAAAAACATACGTTAGCCACTTAATAGCTTTCAGAAAAGACATCTGATTCCACTTTCACCCATCACTGAGGTTCTAATTACTTTGATATAATAGCTGTGGGATTTTATTTTTTACTGATCAGACAGATTCCTCACTAATACGTAGCAGAAAAGAAACATTAGAATTCTGTTCTATTTGACAGGACTGTCATTAAAGTCAGTTGGATCCAATTTATTTTCTCCAGTGCAATTGTATGAAAATATCTTTGATGTTCTTCTAGCCGTATTTACATAGGGAACCTAAATATTTGATGCGTGATGAAACCATAAAAAACAATAATGAATTTGACCTGAATTTATATGTTTTTGTAGAGCGCCGTATGAGTATGTTTCTGTATACTCTTAGAGTGATATGGGCTTATTCTCACTGCCAAGTTAATTGATTTATTTGATATCAGTTCAATTATTTGTATGATACTGGACAGTGTATTGGAGAAGGCAATGGCAACCCACTCCAGTGTTCTTGCCTAGAGAATCCCAGTGATGGGGGAGCCTGGTGGGCTGCCGTCTATGGGGTCACACAGAATAGGACACGACTGAAGCAACTTAGCAGCAGCAGGACAGTGTATTTGGTTTAATACCTGTATTCAGTAGAAACAGTTTATATGTAGGTTAGTGTTCTTGCCTGGAGAATCCCAGGGACAGGGAAGCCTGGTGGGCTGCCATCTATGGGGTCACACAGAGTTGGACACGGCTGAAGTGACTTAGCAGCAGCAGCAGTAGTGCTATATTGATAACGTATTAGCACAAATATACAGGAGCTCTTTTATGTTTATTTCCATTGCACTATGATCTTACTAGACCTTTAATATACTTTATGTGATATTGTATATGAAAGTATATATATTTTACACAATATATGTAGTGTACAATGTATATGTTATAATGGTGTCATGCCTATCTATATGATATTACATACATTAGTAATATAATATATTAATTTATAAATATTATATTTTGATATTATAAATACAACAGAACAGGAAAAATAAGAGACCTCTTCAAGAAAATTAGAGATTCCAAGGGAACATTTCATGCAAAGATGGGCTCGATAAAGGACAGAAATGGTATGGACCTAACAGAAGCAGAAGATATTAAGAAGAGGTGGCAAGAATACACAGAAGAACTGTACACAAAAGATCTTCACGACCAAGATAGTCACGATAACGTAATCACTGACCTAGAGACAGACATTTTGGAATGTGAAGTCAAGTGGGCCTTAGAAAACATCACTACTAACAAAGCTAGTGGAGGTGATGGAATTCCAGTTGAGCTATTTCAAGTCTTGAAAGATGATGCTGTGAAAGTGCTGCACTCAATATGCCAGCAGATTTGGAAAACTCAGCAGTGGCCACAGGACTGGAAGAGGTCAGTCTTCATTCCAATCCCAAAGAAAGGCAATGCCAAAGAATGCTCAAACTACCGGACAATTGCCCTCATCTCACACGCTAGCAAAGTCATGCTCAAAATTCTCCAAGCCAGGCTTCAGCAGTATGTAAACCGTGAACTCCCAGATGTTCAAGCAGGTTTTAGAAAAGGCAGAGGCACCAGAGATCAAATTGCCAACATCGGCTGGATCATGGAGAAAGCAAGAGAGTTCCAGAAAAACATCTATTTCTGCTTCATTGACTATGCCAAAGCCTTTGACTGTGTGGATCACAATAAACTGTGGAACATTCTGAAAGAGATGGGAATCCCAGACCACCTGACCTGCCTCTTGAGAAACCTGTATGCAGGTCAGGAAGCAACAGTTAGAACTGGACATGGAACAACAGACTGGTTCCAAATAGGAAAAGGTGTACGTCAAGGTTGTATATTGTCACCTTGCTTATTTAACTTATATGCAGAGTACATCATGAGGAACGCTGGGCTGGAAGAAGCACAAGCTGGAATCAAGATTGCTGGGAGAAATATCAATAACCTCAGATATGCCGATGACACTACCCTTATGGCAGAAAGTGAAGAGGAACTCAAAAGCCTCTTGATGAAAGTGAAAGAGGAGAGTGAAAAGGTTGGTTTGAAGCTCAACATTCAGAAAACAAAGATCATGGCATCTGGTCCCATCACTTCATGGGAAATAGATGGAAAAACAGTGGAAACAGTGTCAGACTTTGTTTTTTGGGGCTCCAAAATCACTGCAGATGCTGATTGCAGCCATGAAATTAAAAGACGCTTGCTCCTTGGAAGGAAAGTTATGACCAACCTTGATAGTATATTAAAAAGCAGAGACATTACTTTGCAACCAAGGTCCATCTAGTCAAGGCAATGGTTTTTCCCGTGGTCATGTATGGATGTGAGAGTTGGACTGTGAAGAAGGCTGATCGCCGAAGAATCGATGCTTTTGAACTGTAGTGTTGGAGAAGACTCTTGAGCGTCCCTTATACTGCAAGGAGATCCAACCAGTCCATTTTAAAGGAGATCAATCGTGGATGTTCATTGGAGGGACTGATGCTAAAGCTGAAGCTCCAATACTTTGGCCACCTCATGCGACGAGTTGACTCACTGGAAAAGACTCTGATGCTGGGAAAGGTTGGGGGCGGGAGGAGAAGGGGACGACAGAGAATGAGATGGCTGGATGGCGTCACCGACTCTGTGGACATGAGTTTGAGTGTACTCCGGGAGTTGGTGATGGACAGGGAGGCCTGGCGTGCTGTGATTCATGGGGTCGCGGAGAGTCGGACACGACTGAGCGACTGAACTGAACTGAACTGAACTGAATATGATATTAATATAATTCATATTAAATTATAAATTTTAAAATAGGCTTAAGAACTAAGGACCAAAATTTTGAATCTTCATTGTTATAACCAATAATATTCAGTCAAATTATGCATTCTCTGAGTTTAATATTCTAACTGGAGCAAAAGTTAACTGGTTCACGAGGCTGCTTTGAAGATGAAAAATGAAATCACTTTCTGAAAGCATTTTGTTATCAAACCAAGGTTATACAAATATCATGAATTTAGGTTATCTCATATCCTATTTATATAGCAATATATAGTTTTGATACATTTCATTCAAGAAATAGAAGGTTGTGTATTATAGGATAATATAAACCTAGATTAATATATTGCAAATTGAATAAATAATGATCTACTTCTAAAGTCCATAGGAAGGATAATGAGCAAATTTCAATTCAGTTGATTCCAGTGGTTTTCTAGGATTGATCACTGCTTATTAGATTAAATTATGTCTTGACTGTAGCAAGTTATAAAGATATGTATTATGCAAAATTCAGTTGGTGATACCAGGTACGCATAGAGTCATTTTTTCATAGGAGTGGAATGCATTTTTTAAATCTTAAACATTATCTCATTTTTCAGCTATTGTTCTTTGATATTGACATGAGCAAATGGTGAGATGATCTTTTATATATATATATATATCATAAAATATATAAATATACACTGGCCTACACTTGTAGCCTGATAAAAACCAAAGCTTTTGTTTACCTATAAAATGCTTTCAGAAAATGTGACTGTCTGTCACCACAGTCCCATTTCTCGGGATGTCTGATATGATATGTAGTTGGCACTTTGTTCTTTTCCCTCTTTCAAGAACAGTTCTCTTTAATTCAAATATACTTCATGGGGAATTTTGCAAATGAACTCCTTTCAGACATTACCCAACCTCCTCTTTTTTTGAAGCATTTATCGGTGTCATGTATTATCAGATTGGGAGCAAAGTAGCAGCGAGTAGAGGACAGGGTAGATTAAATTGGAAATACAGTGCTTTTCCACAAAGGTGGTGTAATGTCTGTCTGTCTGTCTGTGTGTCCTGTCTGTTGAAGTCAACACAGAAAGGGTGCCCGTTATGACAAAGAAAAAGAAAAGGTTCTTGGCTACAAGGGCAGTGGTGGAGGCTGTCCAGGGGCCAGCTCAGGTTTATTTGCTTTCCTGGTGTATCATTTTTCCTCTTGTTAACCATGGCCACTTTACTCATTGTTGCAAAAATTTTGATTGCCTATTCAATGCTTTGCTGCCATCCCCTTATTTTTTGATAGAGGAGCCTCGCCAGGTTTTGAGCAATACCCACCTTTAGTGTGGTCATGCCATCAGGGAAAAGAATCACTTCCACACCCCACGTCACTGCCCATAATAGAGTGCCAGATTCGATCGCTTTAAGCTGAGTGTGGTGGTTGCTCCCTGCAGTGAGTGGTTGATGCGAAAGATTCTGGTGCATGAGGAGACAGTTCCCAGGGTAACTTTGGAAAGCAGCTGTCTTCACTCTTATAAGGAGTCCTGGGAAGGGTTCCTTTGGTGATCACGTACATGGCCATGTGATGGGGAGGTGCTTGGAGCTGTGGCAGCCCTCAGAGAACAAAGCTGTGGACACAAGCCAGCATGCTGGAGAGGGGTCCGAGGAAAAAGCGAAAATCGTCGACCCCTGATGATCTAATCAAATCTGGAAACCGATTGTCTTTAGATTTCTTACTATGAGAGAGAATAAGAGTTAGTATTTTTAACCAATTGACTTGGATTTTTGTTGCCTGCAGCTGAATTTATACTAATTATACCAGAACATTTCATAAACACAGTCAGAAAATTTAATTTTAATCTTAGGTAAATAGTTACCAATGCTGATAGGGTTTTAAAAGAACAGAGTCAGAAATCAGTTCAGTTCAGTTCAGTTCAGTCGCTCAGTCGTGTCCGACTCTCCGCGACCCCATGAATCACAGCACGCCAGGCCTCCCTGTCCATCACCAACTCCCGGAGTTCACTTAAACTCGTGTCCACAGAGTCGGTGATGCCATATAGCCATCTCATTCTCGGCCGTCCCCTTCTCCTCCAGCCCCCAACCTTTCCCAGCTACTTGAAGGATAATTTTTGTAAACTGAGAGTTAGTTGCTGTTGTTTAGTTGGTAAGTTGTGTCCAACTCTTTGTAACCCCATGGACTGCAGCCTGTCAGTCTCCTCTGTCCATGTTATTTCCTTTATTTAATAATTCATTTATTAATTTGTTGGCTTTTTTGGTAATAAGTAGTGGTCATGTATGGATGTGAGAGTTGGACTATAAAGAAATCTGAGCGCCAAAGAATTGATGCTTTTGAACTGTGTTGGAGAAGAATCTTGAGAGTCCCTTGGACTGCAAGGAGATCAAACCAGTCCATCCTAAAGGAGATCAGTCCTGGGTGTTCACTGGAAGGACTGATGTTGAAGTTGAAACTCCAATACTTTGGCCACCTGATGTAAAGAGCTGACTCATTTGAAAAGACCCTGATGCTGGGAAAGATTGAGGGCAGGAGGAGAAGGGGACAACAGAAAATGAGATGGTTGGATGGCATTACTGACTCAATGGACATGGGTTTGGATGGACTCTTGGAGTTGGTGATGGACAGGGATGCCAGGCGTGCTGTGGTTCATGGTGTTGCAAAGAGTTAGACACGACTGAGAGACTGAATTGAACTGAACTGAAGTGCTTATTATATGCCAGGATTAGTAAAATTTACACTGGGCTGCGATGCTCCAAGGATTCTTCATAATGGACTCAGTCTGAACTGGGAATCAACATTGAATCTATGTGCCTTACTAAGGGGCCTCCAAGGTGATACTACTGGTAAAGAACCTGCCTGCATTGCAGGAGACACAAAAGATATGGGTTCGATCTCTGGGTCAGGAAGATCCCCTGGAATAGGAAATAGCAACCCACTCCAGTATTCTTGCCATAGAAAATTCCATGGGCAGAGGAGCCTGGTGGGCTACAGTGCTTGGGGTCAGAGAATCAAACACTACTGAGTGACTGAACAGACCTCACTAAGAGCTCAGTTTCAGAGCCCACCAGGCATTTTCCAAGTGGTTAGAAGTCATTTATAGACCAGGAGCTGTAATCACTTTCCACCTCTGTGCTGGGATGCCTCCGGGTCTGCCTACTAGCTAGCTCTAGCGGTGCTGGTCACAAGATGCTGCTGTTCCAGGACTAAACATGAGGACTTTCTCTGTGTTCGGAGCTGAGTCGTTTTAATTGAGCAGATCAATAAAGAGCACTGGTCGGTGAGCATGTTGCTAAGCTGTCCAACTTACAGCAGGAGGCCTTTAGGGTAAAGCCCAGTTTCTCATCCTGCTCTCCTATCCCACCAGGCACGGTGACCTCACTCTCTGGGACAGAATGCTCTGCAGTGTTGGCTCCACACTGTCTGAGCTTTTGGTGGGCAGCTAGGGCTCAGTGGTGTTCACCATTGGGTGACTCATCAGTCCTCATCCAGAAGCTTTCCAATGCTTCCTTTGGAACCATTAAAAATGCTCTTGAAGAACATTTCTTGTCTGTGATGCACTATTTTACTTTTTTGGTTACCCATGAAAGCTTATGGCTTTATTTTTTTTTTAACGTAGCAATCTCTGGGAGATAGTGAAGGACAGGGAAGCCTGGCATGCTACAGCCCACGGGGTCTCAGAGAGTTTGATATGACTTAGCAACGGAACAACAACAAAACATAGCAATCTGTAGAGAAAAAGTGAACCATGTACACATTTAGAAATGCTGCCCAACAAGCAGATCATTCCACCGCTCCTGGTAATGCATTAGCTTATGTCCGTCTTCTTACTCTGCTTTTACAATGATCACTGCCCGCCATGTTTTCTAAATATCAATGACACAATGTCTTCGCTCATTCCATATCTTTAATTAAGGTGATGCTTTTAAGAAGGTGATAGACTGTTTTGTAAAGTAGAATTATACTCTAAAATCTTTTGTGATTTTCCTGTAACGTCTTACGGGATGTGGTCTCTGATCTCTGCGCCTCCCGCACCCCTGCACAGCCCCTGCAGCCCCCTGGCTAGGTCGACAGTAGCTCTGTGCACCCCCCCCCCATGCATCCCAGTCCCCCCACCCCATCCCAGTGCCCCCACTCTGTCCCACTGCCTCCTGCAGCAGCTCCATCGCCTGCTGCCCTGGGTGCCGTGACCCCCACTTATATTTCTAAATATAAACGTCAGTTCAATTAATTGCCAGGTCTGACAGTGGGCATTGCCAATGTGCCCTTTCCTTAAATATGTTTATAATAATATTAAGACTATTGTTTTGAAGAGACTCCTCAAGAAGTACAGCCTAATTAAAGTGATCTTGAATATCTGTTTGCAGTCTGCTCCTGTCCACTGTTTATGGCCTCACAATTAGCTGAACACCCTCCTCACATAATGAAAGTAGAAATCTTTCAGGCATGTGCCTACTGGCTCTCAGTAAGGATGCTTAGAATATTTCTGAAGAGAGGATTCACAGTACAAAGGAAGAATGTTAACACCTTCTGAGGAAACCTTTCACATTTCTAAAGAATGACCTAAATCTGGATCGAAACTAATCAACAAATTGATCAGATGTCTATTATGTAAGATTTCCTGAACTATATAAAAATATAAACGTGATGCCAAATGAGTCTATGTGTTAAGAGGGAGCTAGTTAGTTACTCTTGTGCTGAATATTGTTAATTGGAAATACAAATCCTGCATAAAACACTCTAAGACAGAAGTCATAATTAAGAGAAACGCAGAAGAGGGCTTGTCTGTGCAGTCTGCGAGGCTGGTTAAATGGAATGAGATTTTCAGATGGAAGGACTGGTGAACCTGGTTCAACCTCTTCCACCCCTGACTAGCTTAGCACTTCCAGTCATTCATTTCTTCCTTTGTAAAATGAGGGAAAGTCTAGCAGCTTTGCAGTTGACCTGAGAATTAAACAGACAGCATTATACACACACATAGTTAATTTGTGGTGCTCCCAGACTCCAATCCTCATCTCTGAAAATTATGACCCATATTTTCACATGATTATTTATCTAATGGACATTTCTTGAACACCTGGAGCACTTGAATGGCTGCTGTGGTGAAAAGGGGCAGGTGCTGGGGCATCTGAAGGCAGAGGGTGTGGGTGGGGGTTGCTGTTAAGTGTCTCTGGGGCCACCCATATTCCAGAGTTTGGAGGTCAGTGGATGCTGGTTTCCAAAGCCAACACCTAACATGGACCAACACAGCCTCTCCACCCGAGGGGCTCCCAGCGGCCCACCACAGGAGCCTCCAGAACTCCCCTGGCTTCCCGTAGCTGGAAGGACATCGGGGTATCCCCTCCAGCCTTCCTTTTCTTTCTCTCTCTTCTTTCTCTTCTCTCCTTCCTTCCTTCCCTCCTTTCTTTCTCACTGAAGTACAACTGATTTACAACGTTGTGCTAATTTCTCTTACACAGCAAAGTGACTCCATTGTACATATATACATTCTTTTCCATAGTCTATTCCCTTATGGTTTATCATAGGATATTGAATATAGTTCCCTCTGCTAGACAGTAGGACCTTGTTTATCCATCCTATATATAACCATCCACATAGCAAAACACACGTACCAGGAACAGTGGAGCCACAGAGCACTCAGGAGCCCCTGTAACCGGGAAATCTATGAAGCCGATCCATTTGCCTTTCTAAGCATATTTTGCTTTGCATTTGGTGCATTCTATGATTCGGGCAAAGACTAGATATTCTATTGCAATTAAATTAAGCATCTATTACAAGATAGAAATCCAAAGATGGCAAAGAATTCAACTCCATGAAAAGAATTTGCCAAGAAATTCCCTGCCCCCGTCTCCCACTGTGTCACTGCTTGATATTTGACGTGAAAATAGGGGGTTATGAAGGGCTGGAAATCCTGAGAGTACTGGGCCTTGAAATATACTTAAGCTCCGGGCAACTTTTCCTTCTTGTAGGGAAGAGGTAGTGGATTAATCCCAAATGTCACCTTCTCTGTTTCAACTATTGTTATATCTTTATTATTTACTTATTTTTCACGACAACATTGTCCTTTAGCTTTTTAAAATATTTATTTATTTGGCTTCTCCAAGTGTTAGTTGCAGTGTCCTTTGGTTTTTATTATTTCCATTTTATGGGTGAGGAAAATAAGGTTTTTGAAAGTTAAAACATTTTGAAAAGACCTCACAACTTGTAACATTTGCAAACGCCACCATGTTTTCATAGATCCCTATCTAATCTAACATTCCATTCCCCACCCCAACACTAATTTGTTAATTACAGCAATGACTTAATGCCATAACATGGTTGGATGGATTTTCCATTTAACTGAAAACAAAATTCTAACCTGCAAAGAACAGTGTTTAAGGTCTGTGGGCAATAGGTAGCTCAATTTCCATCCATATCTAATTCTAGAATTTGACTTCCTTTTATTATCTCTGTCCTGCAGAAGGCAGTTACTCCATCTCTTGGATTTAGCTGCCCACAGGGACTTCAGTTTGGACAGAGGAGCCTGGTGGGCTGCAGTCCATGGGGTCGCTACTAGTCGGACACGACTGAGCGACTTCACTTTCACTTTTCACTTTCACACATTGGAGAAGGAAATGGCAGCCCACTCCAGTGTTCTTGCCTGGAGAATCCCAGGGACGGCGGAGCCTGGTCGGCTGCCGTCTATGGGGTCACACAGAGTTGGACACGACTGAAGTGACTTAGCAGCAGGGACTTCAGTTTGGACCAATTTTAACCTCACACAGTCTCTGAAAGGAAGCACCCTATGAGAAATAAACCTCTGCTTAGAATCTGAGTTTGGGAACAACTTTGCCAGTGTACTTCATCCAATATTCCATAACTGACCAGTCACTTCTACTCGAGAAGTGTATGTTTCTAACTGCACTATTACAGGAAATATTATGTGCTTCAATTTTTACTAAATAATTTGATACCCAGTGACTTATTCTGCTGGCTGCTTCCAAATTACAATCTGGATATATAAAACTCTTTCATGGTAAATAGATAATTAATATGAATAATAGCAGTGAAGCAACAAAAGAGATCACACACACTTGACATTTAAATAATAATAATAACACAAATATAGATGGACTATGGCTATAATTAAAAGAACTATGATGAAAAAAGTCAGGAAACAGTCTAGAATATCCACATTAATATTTACATTCTGGGATGAGAAGTTCATTTTCATTATATCATTTCTTGCATGTATTTTGACATAATTTCTATTTTAGTAAGTGAAATTCAATAGAACATGGGATGTGTATAAATGGCTAGGTCCAAGATGAATCTCAAGTGAAATATATTTGATTATATTAATTACAATAGAATTCCATTATCAAAATAATATTACAAGCTGAGGCTACGAAAGAAAATTTTGAATGGCAACAGTCCAGTTGAATGAGTAGTAAAGGAAAATATACTTGCTTTTTCTAATCCTCCACATATAAATTCTGTTTAATAATGGACTGCCCAACCCCTTTCCCAATCATTTAATGAAGCTATTTACACACATAAATATTTAGGCAATGAAAATACTTCAACATTTAAACTTTTTTCTTTTACAGTTTTTATGAAAATAACTCCAAAGTTTGTTCCCTATATTTCTTTGCTTTTAAACATTATTGTGATGAGTCAAAAGCATCTTTAAATCAGGTCAATTTATAGGACTTCCACCATGGGTTACTGAAAAGGGTTAAACTGTTTACCTTTGTGCCAAATGTCCTCAAACTCTTTGGCTTTTGTATATTTTTTCCTGTATTGTGCCTTTGAGGTCTACTGTTCCTTTCTGTTGTCTGTCAGCTTGTCCATTTTTAGTTTGCTTTGTCCTTATCTAGCCAATCAAATAAAGCAAGTTGAGTGTCTCAGCTGACCCTTCCCTTCCTGTTCAGTGAGAATGTTCCAGTACATGGCTTTGCTGGAAGTCAGACCTGCTATCATGTGTGATGGTTGCATTCACTCAGTTCTACTCAGTACTACAAACAGAATTAACACTAGCCAAACTCTTTCACCATATTTGAAAATTTGGAGTTACCTTTGACTCATCCTTCCTCTTCATATCCCTGTCATTAAAAAAACAAAATAACACATCCATTTCTCCTGCTGCCACAATAATTATTCAAGATTCTCCTGACTCTGTTTTCAAATGGACACATGCCTACCTTTGAAGGCCTTTCACAATTTCAGCTCAGTTCAGTTCAGTCGCTCAGTTGTGTCTGACTCTTTGTGACCCCATGGACTGCAGCACGCCTGGCTTCCCTGTCCATCACCAATTCCCAGGGCTTACTCAAACGAATGTCCATTGAGTCGGTGATGCCATCCAACTATCTCATCCTCTGTTGTCCCCTTCTCCTCCTGCCTTCAATCTTTCCCAGCATCAGGGTCATTTCAAATGAGTCAGTTCTTCACATCAGGTGGCCAAAGTATTGGAGTTTCAACTTCAGCATCAGTCCTTCCAATGAATATTCAGGACTTATTTCCTTTAGGATGGACTTGTTGGATCTCCTTGCAGTCCATGGGACTCTCAAGAGTCTTCTCCAACACCACAGTTCAAAAGCATCAATTCTTCACTGCTCAGCTTTCTTTATAGTCCAACTCTCATACCCATACATGACCACTGGAAAAACCATAGCTTTGACTAGATGGACCTTTGTTGGCAAAGTAATGTTTCTGCTTTTTAATATGCTGCCTAGGTTGGTCATAACTTTTCTTCCAAGGAGCAAGTGTCTTTCAATTTCATGGCTGCAGTCACCATCTGCAGTGATTTTGGAGCCCCCCAAAATAAAGTCTGTTATTGTTTCCATTGTTTCCCCATCTATTTGCCATGAAGTGATGGGACTAGATGCCATGATCTCAGTTTTCTGAATGTTGAACTTTAAGCCAACTTTTTCACTCTCCTCTTTCACTTTCATCAATAGGCTCTTGAGTTCTTCTTTGCTTTCTGCCCTAAGGGTGATGTCATTTGCATATCTGAGGTTATTGATATTTCTCCCGGCAATCTTGATTCTGGCTTGTGCTTCACCCAGGCTGGAATTTCTCATGATGTACTCTGCATAGAAGTTAAATAAGCAGGGTGACAATATACAGCCTTGATGTACTCCTTTCTCTATTTGGAACCAGTCTGTTGTTCCATGTCCAGTTCTAACTGTTGCTTCTTGACCTGCATACAGATTTCTCAGGAGGCAGGTCAGGTGGTCTGGTATTCCCATCTCTTGAAGAACATTCCACAGTTTGTTGTGATCCACAGAGCCAAAGGCTTTAGCATAGTCAATAAAGTAGAAGTAGATGTTTTTCTGGAACTCTCTTGCTTTCTCAGTGATCCAACGGATGTTGGCAATTTATTCTTGGGTTCCTCTGACTTTTCTAAAACCAGCTTGAACCTCTGGAAGCTCATGGCTCACGAAATGTTGAAGCGTGGCTTGGAGAATTTTGAGCATTACTTTGCTAGTGTGTGAGACAAGTACAATTATGTAGTAGTTTGAGCATTCTTTGGCATTGCCTTTCTTTGAGATTGAAATGAAAAATGAACTTTCCTAGTCCTGTGGCCACTGCTGAGTTTTCCAAATTTGCTGGCATATTGAGTGTAGCACTTTCACAGAATAACCTTTCAGGATTTGAAATCGCTTAACTGGAATTCTATCACCTCCACTAGTACTCTTGCCTGGAAAATCCCATGGACGGAGGAGCCTGGTGGGCTGCCGTCTATGGGGTCTCACAGAGTTTGACACAACTGAAGCGACTTAGCAGCAGCAGCAGCAGCCACTAGCTTTATTCATAGTGATACTTCCTAAGGCCCACTTGACTTCACATTCCAGAAAGATGGCTCTGGGTGAGTGATCACACCATCTTGGTTGCCTGCATCTTGAAGATCTTTTTTGTATAGTTCTTCTGTGCATTCTTGCCACCTCTTCTCAATTTCTGCTTCTGTTAGGTCCGTAACACTTCTGTCCTTTATTGTGCCCATCTTTGCATGAAATGTTCCCTTGGTATCTTTAATTTACTTGAAGAGATCTCTAGTCTTTCCCATTCTCTTGTTTTTCTCTGTTTCTTTGCATTGCTCTCTGAGAAAGGCTTTCTTATCTCTTCTTGCTATTCTTTGGAAAATCTGCATTCAAATGGGTATATCTTTCCTTTTCTCCTTTGCCTTTCCCTTCTCTTCTTTTCACAGCTATTTTTAAGGCCTCCTCAGACAACCATTTTGCCTTTTTTCATTTCCTTTTCTTGGGGATGGTCTTGATCACTGCCTCCTGTACAGTGTCACGAACCTCCATCCATAGTTCTTCAGGTATTCTATCAGATCTAATTCACAATTTGACCCCAAAGAATTGTTCAAGATATGCCACCTACTGCTTTTCCTTACATTCTAAACCAATTCTCTGCACATGCCATGTGCAATGATAAATGCATTAGCTTGGGGCATTCCTTGATATGTGTTCTGAAAAAAAAAACAATAAAAATATGTCTAAGCCTAAAATCACTGCAGATACTGATTGCAGCCATGAAATTAAAAGACGCTTACTCCTTGGAAGGAAAGTTATGAGCAACCTAGATAGCATATTAAAAAGCAGAGACATTACTTTGCCAACCAAGGTCCGTCTAGTCAAGGCTATGGTTTTTCCACTGGTCATGTATGGATGTGAGAGTTGGCCTGTAAAGAAAGCTGAGTGCCGAAGAATTGATGCTTTTGAACTGTGGTGTTGGAGAAGACTCTTGAGAGTCCCTTGGACTGTAAGGAGATCCAACCAGTCCATCCTAAAGGAGATCAGTCTTGGGTGTTCATTGGAAGGACTGATGCTAAAGCTGAAACTTCAATACTTTGGCTACCTCATGCGAAGAGTTGACTCACTGGAAAAGACTCTGATGCTGGGAAGGATTGGGGGCAGGAGGAGAAGGGGACGACAGAGAATGAGATGCCTGGATGGCATCACTGACTCGATGGACATGAGTTTGAGTGAACTCCGGGAGCTGGTGATGGACAGGGAGGCCTGGCGTGATGTGATTCATGGGGTCGCAAAGAGTCGGACATGAATGAGTGACTGAACTGACTGACTGACTGAAACTTGTTATTGTCATATCTGGTTTGGCTTCAGAATCCAAATCTTTTCCTTCTGCATTTGTTTCTTTGTGAATGATCTATCCACCCATCGGCCTCTAGGCTTGCAAATTCTACTCTCCTTGTCTTAAAAGTCTACCCATGCTTTTCCATGTTCTGGAGATCATGTCATTTTTAGCGCTCAAATGTCCAAATGCCAAATGCCAATTCTTTGTATTTTATTACCTAAGTAAAGTTTTTGTGGTCAAAGTATGAAGAGTATGTTAAGAAGCTCAAGCTCCCTCTGCTCACCACAGGATAGTCCAGTTAACTCAGAGAAAAGGTGTTGACAAGGAATAGAACTTAAGGAAACTGGCTGGGTGGCAGACTACTGTCTCGAAATAACCATCTTGTCAGGGTCTGGATGCCAGGTTCTTTTATAGGACAGAGATGGGGGAAGGTAAGGGAATAAAGTAGCCATTAATCTTGCACATATCTCCTACAATGGCAAGACTTGGGGAGGGAATGTGTTCCTGTAGCCACAGGTGGACAGCGTCCTGAACAAAGACACTTTTGTTTAATATTCAGGCAGAAGGGAAGGGTTCCCCATGGCAAACAATTACGTATAAATGGTCTTCTCAGTGAACAATAGCAATGGGAAGCAAAGGTTAACGTAAAAGAAACAGATCCAACATGGACTCAATTCTTTCATGTAACAGTATCATAAACCCTTCAAAAGTTTACCCTGTTTGTAATTCCTGTCTGCCCACTGCACCGCACCCCCCCACTAAAGCAAGTGCCATTCTAGCTGATGAATTTTGTCTCTTATGTTCCCCAGAAAATTCCAGGACTTTCCATAACTCTGTGTCTTTTAACATACAAGTCCCTATGCTCCCATTCCTTCCTTCCCCAAATGGAAAGCTTTCAAAACCCAGGGCAAATGTCACCTACCTGTGAAATCCCTCCTGATTCCCAATGGAAGAATCCACCACTTTCTCCTTAGTATGCCAGTGGCAGACTGCACACTAACACTAAAGGACTGTTCACACGATAGTATTCAATGTGAATTCTGTTAGAACAGGGGACATTATTCATGTCTGCATCTGCAGCAAGTGTAGAGTCCTGAGACACAAGAGGTGCTTGCTCATTTCAAGTTTGTTATGGTGTTAAAGACTCATTGCATGACCCATCATTTGTTTAAGAGAAAGAAAATCTCCCTCCCCAGCACTGTCCAGCAGAGTTGCATGTCTATGTGGGTTAGAGTGGCCCTGTGAGGAGTGGCCAGTCCAGTGGTCCTGTGAGACCCTGCCTCCCCGCCAGGATTAGCATCTGAAAGACTCAGGCAGGTCCCACTGCTCTGCTACCGTGCGTGTTTGGTGAAGACCGGCAGTGTTTCGCCAGTTCCAATTGTGGATGAAATTGTGTGCTAAATGATCTACTGAACAATCAAAACCCATCAACATTAGTTCATAAAGGACTAGGCGGTCCTCCTTGGTCTTCGGAGTCTACATTTGCAAATCAGATGTTCCTTTTCTCAGCTTCAGACCCTTCTGGTCCCCAGGAAAAATATCGTCATTCTCTCCTTGCCATTGCCTTATACATATTTGCTGATGGAAATCTGAGTGTGATTATGGTAGTAGCAACTCCGAGAGTGTCGGAAAGTGGGTGAAATTCTCTGTGCTAATTCCAAACCTTAATCAGAACATCCTCTAGAATAAACACAGATGGAAGACCAGTGGCATTTGCATGTTCAGCAGGCAATCATAAGTTTCTGTCCACAAGAACCTGATAGGGAAGGAGATTGCTTTTCAGTCATCTGAGTAACACGTGTTCCAGGCAGAGGTTGCAGATGCAGGGCTGGCAGTGTTGAGATCACTCGCTTATGGAGTGTGGCTAGGGGTCCTGGGTCCATCAGAGCTCGGGGTCTGCAGGGAGGAGTGCACGAGCAAGCAGCCCCTTCAGAACTCTTGTGCCTCAGACACTTCCTTAGGATGATTGCAGCTTCTGGGGTCAGGAACTCCTTCCACCCAGAAGCTTGACACAGCCTGTGTTTTATACTCTTTCTTGTCTTCTGAGGTTCTCTTCTGCAAGACAACCAGCGCTCAACTCACTGTCTTCCCAAACTGTTTCTCTTTCCAGCGACACTCTCTCCGACCCCTTGTGTCACATCCCCTCATTAAGTACAATGAAGCCTTCCATCCACATACATAACCAGCTGCATACTTCTGTAATAATAGTAATGATGGTAACAACATTAGCAATAATGCTAGCCAGCATCGACATAGTGCCCTACAGTTTTATTCAGTGTTTCACAGGGCAGGAGCCTAGAGTCCTTCCTGGGACAAGTCTTCCCTGACATCCTTCGCTTTGGCTCCTCTGTGAAATACCTATTGAATAGATGACAGTATTTGATGCTCATTTCCTGAGCTGTTTTGCAGTTGTAAAAGATGTCCCCTTCTCCACCAAATGGAAGATTTAACTTCCATTTCACCTTCCAAGAAGATTTAACTTCTTGACCATGAGCACACAGCCCCAAGCCTCCTGGAGCCTAAGGACTGATACTGTTAACCCCTGTGAAGCCACCCTGTAACTTCACCATCAGCCAGTCGGAGAACTGTGCACAAGCTGATCCGTTTAGCTTAGTCGCTCAGTCATGTCCGACGCTTTGCAGCCCCACGGCGTGCTGCAGCCCACGGGGTTGCACGGAGTCGGACACAACTGAGTGACTGAACTGGACTGATCACAGACCCTCAACCCATCTCCCACCCCTCGCTTTTAAAAATGCTTTGCTGAAACCCTTCAGGGAGCTTGGCACTTCTTAGGGCACAAGCCACCTAGTTCTTGGCAGGGTCCTGCAATAAGCCCTTCTCTGCTTTAAACTCTGATGTTTCAGGCCTTACTGTGCAGCAGACACATGAACTTGCATTAGCAGCTTCACGAACGAAATCGCATCTGACTTGTGTCTCATCTCAAAGTAACTTGTGAAGCTCTTGTCTTTCTCTTTCCCACTTAAAAGTAACGGGACAAAGACTTTTAAGAACTTAATTTCTACCCCTGTCCTACGGCAGAAGTAGGTCCAGAAACCAGTTCTTCTCACTGTCCATCTCATGGGCTTCGTGCAGTTCACAAATGAAGAGACACTGAAGTCACTGCTGAGCAAACACACTGCACGCAGAAGAATGCTATTTGAAAGAAGAAACACCTCTAAAAAGGTCCACCTCAAAATGCTTGAAGTGTGGACTGGCACGGAATTCCAGGTCTGCAGTAAACGCTTTTCACTTCCCAACAACCCCCTGGGTTTCCTGGTATCTACTCATTCTGTGGATTGCCTGGAGGTTGAAATGATAAGGCACAATGATCCCGAAGTAACTTGGTTAAAAGAGAAGTCAGGAGTCTTCCTGATACATTTAGGGTGGAAAAATACTCTTCAAAGGTATTATCTACTTAAGTGACTCTCAGGTCACTTCTGAACGTCAGTCTTCTGAATTCAAGGTGCAAGGAAAGAAACTCTGCCTTTAATTATGGTGATGTCCGAGTTGAGAGGGATGAAGGCAGCTGGAACTGTAGGTTTATCCAAGACCACCCTGGGCAAAATGCCCAACTTCCATGTGCTCAGGCTGCAGGGATCCTGTCTTTTCCGAGGGATGCAGCTGTCTTCCCAGGGTACCAGATGCCTTGGTTTGGCTTCGGATTTTGACACCTTCCAACTCTGTGACCCTCAGCAAGGGATGTGGCCACAGCAAGACTCACTTTTCTAACCTGTAAGGTGGAGATATTCTTACAGGCCACACGGGACTCATGAGAGGAGGTAGCAGCACATCACTGCCTATCAGGCCTTCCTCTTCTGCCTGCCTCTTCCTAGGCATTGCAAGGGAGGAACCAGCTCATCACCTGTCTCTTCCAGGTGACACTTCCGGGTCAGTCAGGAGGCTTGCTACCCGCAGGGTAAACAGCATGCTGGACACTTAAAGCCTGAATAAGGTGATTTGATGTCCTCACCCAGAGGGTCATGCACGTCCTGCTCAACTTTTGGGAACCTCCACCACCACAACCCTGATTAAGGGTTTGGGACGATGGAATAAGTAGAGAAAGAACTGCTCACGCCCGGCATTGGCCAGGAGCAGATGCCCAGAGCTATAGACAGGGCAGCAGCTGGCCGAGGTGGGACGGTAGCACCAGCTCCCTTATGAATAGCTTGGGGCTTCATACCCCGTTGGCAGGAAGCTCTGTCCTCCAAAATCCTGCTGGGTTGTAAAATACTTTATCTTCATTAATGCCAGTGAGGTACTCTGTGGATGGAAAAGGGAATTTCTTACAAAAGAGGTATAATAATTGGAGATTAAAGGAAGAAAATGACTACTGAGAAAGTCACTCCACCCCAGATGACGACCCAAACTTTCCTGACCTGCCGTGTCTCTGAGTTAGAGGTGGTGGAGGATAGTGGCTAAAGTAACCGGCTTCATGGTTCAACTGTGCAATGTCCAGGCCCCAGGCCCACCTGAGCAGATGTGTGTTCTTGGGCAACTTGCCTTTGTGACTCAGGTGGGACCATAAGTTCCTCATCTGTAATAACACTAAAATGCCAGTGAGAGGATTTATGGATTCATTGCACTGAAAATTAGAAGGCTTGGTCTGCCCTGTAGGGATGGGTCAATATGTGTCTGAAATCAGTGTTATTTTTGTTAGTTATTAGATTAAAAAATGCAAGTCATGTCAACATCTATATTCATCCCAAATACTATTCATCACTGAAAAACTATAGGTTTTCTTGCTACAAATGGCACCAATTTATAGTGACTGATTTTGCTGAAATTTTTTCTATTATTTTATTTGTACTGCATGTTCTTTCATATACATTGTAACTCAAGATTAAAACAGATGTAAAAAATCATTTTGAAATGTGTAAATCTGCTTATCACAGAAAGCCACTTGCCATTCAACCAATTAACTCAGGATTTAGTGCTCTTTGTATCCATGAGGCATTTAGGGCTGCTGTTTCGCTGGCATTTTGCTCCACTTTTTGGTGGAGGTGATTTATGGTGAACAGCAGTTAATAGAATCTCCATCCTGTTGCAGGAGTAGGGAGTAAAATATACTGGAATCCCAAACTAAAGAATTCTACGCTAACAATTTGCAGGGAAAATATTTTAACATCTGGGGTGACACAGCTAACTTCTATAGGTTGCAGTAAAAAAGTCAGCACACAACTTCTAAAAATCAAATTTCTCTGTATGATTCATGTCTTACATGAAACAGACAAAAATATGACTCGGTGTAACCTGCATAATACCTGGCTGCAGCTCTCCATCTGAAGTCGTGGATTTTCAAATCCCGCAGCCAACGGATACTTCCCAGGGAGGGAGAACATCTGATTCCACTTTCACCCATCACCGGAGTTCTAATTACTTTGATTTAACGACTGTGGGATTTTATTTTTTACTGTTGGGACAGATTCCTCACTAATACTTAACAGGCAAGAAACATTAAAATCCTGTTTGGTTTGACAGGAGCAGAGTTTAATGTCAGCTGGACTGAATTTATTTCCCCAAGTTCTATTTTCTCAAAAGTATCTTTGATGTTTTCTCTAACCAGATTTGTTTAGGAAACAAATGATAGGATATGCCGAGGATCCAGATGCATTTCTGATTCAATCAGAGCATCAGTATTCTGTCCCCCACCCAGTTTAGGGTAAACATTTTACATTAGATTTCCATCATAAAGGGGCAGCACAATTCACAATGAACTATATACATCAGTGTCTGCTTCTATTTGGGCAAAGTTATAGCAGGAAAAAGCATGTGATCAAGCATCAGGATGTGTATTTTTACCCAATGCTGTCTTCCAGGAACATTTTTCTAATTTTTCTTGAATCCTTGTCTTTTCTCTCTTAGCTCCTATTCACATATTGGAATTATTTGTTCATGTTATAGACTGAGACTTGTAGAGACCAGTGAGTTCACCACAGCACAGAGATCTGGTCCAAGCTAGGCTACTGCAACCTGAACTGCCTTGTATTTATTCATGTATTTGATATGTGTACATAGCAGGGTAAAAAATAACCTTGCATTCTAAAATATTATAAAGTAAATATAATTTTATTATCTATAAACATGTATAGTAACACAGATGTAGAAATGATAAATGAAAGATGAATGTTTTTTCTTAATGACTATGAGTGATTTGTAGCTGGTATATTTATTAACTTGATTCCAAGGACAGGTACCAATGAATAAATAAGATCCAGTTTGTACTAGACTACACAATTTCATTGGCAAGTAATAGACAACTAGTAGAAGCTTTTCAAAAGAGGGCATGTATTTACTCATGGAACTGAGAAAAAGGCTAAGTGTGACAGAGAACATGATTGCCTGTCCCAAAGTTACCACTCCTCATCTTTCTTGATCATTAAAAAATTTCAAATATAGTTGGAATATATCAGTATATATATTCAGAATTCCCATAGGAATATATATAACTTTACAGGGATAAATAGTTGAGGAGCCTTTGATGTTGTGGTATATTTTCATAGTCTCTGAAGAGCTTATAATCTCAATTCTGATGAACAGCTTATGAAATGAAGCCTGTTGACTTAATTCTGGGGAAGATTTTCCTTTTGATAAAATAGGGCATGTGAGGAGAAAGTCTCACTTTTGTTTAATGTTTTTAGTCATGGTTCTTTAAGAATGTGATGTCTGGAGCTATGGCAGTCATCAGTACTCTTGCCTAGAAAATTCCATGGATGGAGGAGCCTGGTAGGCTGCAGTCCATGGGGTCGCTAAGGGTCGGACACGACTGAGCGACTTCACTTTCACTTTTCACTTTCACACATTGGAGAAGGAAATGGCAACCCACTCCAGTGTTCTTGCCTGGAGAATCCCAGGGACGGGGGAGCCTGGTGGGCTTCCGTCTATGGGGTCACACAGAGTCGGACACGACTGAAGTGACACAGCAGCAGCAGCAGCAGGAAAGGACTAGTCCTGAAATTGTTAAATGTTGAATTAATACTAGAATGGCCAATGTCAAGTATTCTTGATATGTAGGAAAGATCAAATACTGTATATTTGGGACTTTTTGATGTATCCTTGTTACATTCCTGATATTGGTAATTTTTTTCTTTTTCTCTTTTTTTTTGATTTATATTGTCAGTGGCTTGTTAGCTGAATTAATCTTTTCAAAGAATCAATTTTGGCATTATTGACTTACTCTACTTTTAATTTTCTATTCCACTGATTTTTTATTTTTATTATAATTTTCTTTATTTTGATTTGCCTGTTTTTTCTAGATTTTTAAGATGGAAAATTAGACGGAATTTCAATCTTTCTTATTTTCTAATTTGTGCATTTTGGCCTAAATTTTCCTCTAAGCATTGCTTTGTCAGTATATTGTAAAAATTTCAATATGCAGTATCATATTAGCATTTAGTTTAAAATATATTTAAATAATGTGATTTCTATTATTTTCATGATATTTAGAATTATACTGTCTATTTTTCATATAGCCAAGAACTCTCTGGTTACTATGTTATTGATTTCTAACTTTATCATCAGAAGGTATCCTTTGATTAATTTTAATCTTGATTTCTTGAAGATTTCTTTATGGGACTGATTGTCGACAATTTTTGTACAAGTGGCACTAGCCCTTAAAAAGTATGTAAATTCTATTGATGGTGGGTATTTTTTTTTTTTTAATTTGTTAGGTCAAGTTGTGTAAATAGTGTTGTTAATATCTTGTATCCTTATTGATTTCTCTGTCTGTTTGTTCTATCACTATTAAGAAAGGTGATTATTTTATTATATTTGCTGTTTTTAGAATTTTTTGTATATTTGTAAATAAGTCCTGTATCAAGTATTCATTTTACAAAGATTTGCTTCTATCCCATGGCTTATCTTTTCACTCTATAAAAGATGTCTTCCCCTGAACAGAAGTTGTTTTTTTTTTTGAACAGAAGTTTTTAATCCAGATTATCAGTTTTTTAAAAGGATCTTGATTTTGGTGTTGCATGTAAAAACTCATCATCAAACTCAAATTCACACATACCTTATGTTTTCTTCTATAAGTTTTATAGTTTTACGCTTTACATTAGTTCTCTGCTCCATTTTGATTAATTTTTTTTTAAGGTTGAGGTTTGTGTCTAGTTTTCTGTTTTTATTCACATGGGCATCAAAATCTCCCAGCACCAGCTGAGGAAAGGATATCCTTTCTCATTTAAATGCTTCTGCACTTTTGTCAAGTATCATTTTACTGACCCGACATGGATGTATTTCTGGTTCCCCTTTCTCTTCAATGTATATGTCTATTTCTTCACCAGTATAACACCATGTTGGTTGTGTGGGTGTTCATTTGCTTCAGTCGTGACTGGCCCTTTGCGACCCCCATGGACTATAGCCCACCAGGCTCTTCTGTCCGTGGGATTTCCCAGGCAAGAATACTGCAGTGGGTTGCCATTCCCTTCTCCAGGGGATCTTCCTGACCCAAGGAATCCGAGGCTCCTGAGTGTCCTTCACTGGCAGGCGGGTTCTTTACCACTGAACCACCTGGGAGGCCCCATCTTGGTTGTGGAAATGCTAAAACGAGTCTTGAAGTTGGGTGCAGAGACAGAGTCCTCTATCAGTGCTCTTTCAATTGTTGGTTAGTCCAGGTCCTTTATTTTTACCTGTAAACTTTAGAATCAGTTTGTCAATATCTATAAAATGACTTTTTAGGATTTCAGTTGGGGTTCCCTAGAATCCATAGTTCAATTTGGAAGAAACTGACATCTTAACAGTATTGAATCTTCCAATTTGTGCACACAGAATATTTATTTATTTAGATCTTCTTGTTTCTTTCATTAGTAATTTTTAGTTTTATGCATAATAATGTTTATACATATTTTGTAAGATTTTTACCTAAGTATTTTATTTTTTGATACTATTGTAATTTGTATTGGTCTTTAAATTTCAGATTTAAATATTCTTTTGTGATCTACAGGAAAGCAATTGACTTGTGTAGATTGGTAAGCACTGATGGTGAAACAAAGAACCCTTCATTTTTCCTGACCTGTAGGGAAAAGTATCCATCTCATCATTAAGTATGTTTACTGTCGGTTTCTGAAGGTATCCTGTGTCAAATTGAGAATGTTTATTTTAGTCTTAATTTGCTGAGAGTTTTCATGATGTTAAATTTTCTCAAATGTTTTTTTGTAGCAATTGCAATATTCTTATGGTTTTTCTTTTTTAGCTTGTAGATATGGGGAAGTACATCAACTGATGTTGAGCCAGGCTTGCATACCTGAAATAAATTTCACTTGCTAGCGATGTGTAATTATTTTCATGTGTTGTTTTATTTAATCTGATGATGTTTTGTTCAAGTGTTTTGCATCCATATTCATAAAAGCTATTGGTCTGTAGTTTCCATTTCTTGTAGTGTCTTCCTCTGGTTCTGGTATTAGCATAGAGCTGACCTCCTGGGATGAGTACAGAGTGTTTGCTTTGCTTTTATTTCTGGAGGAGATGATAGAGTACTGCTTAAGGATTAAGGATAAATTTGTTTTGTAATTAAAAATAGAATTTGGATGTGATAGACCAGTGGTTCTTAACCTTAGCTCCTAGTGAACTGCTTGGGAAGGTTTCAAACATAGACCGATGCTGAGGCTCCTCTCCAAACAGACAAATCCACATTTTTGAGGGGTGGACACTGGGAATCAATGTATTTTAAAATAGCATCCCAATAATTCCTTTGAAGATAAAGTTGAATATTCATCTTTTAATATTGAATTGACTGAATTTTCAGCCACAAGCAGGATGGCTTCTGTGACTTAAAATTCCTGGTGGGCAGCCTAGGAGACATCAGGGTCAAACGGTGGTGAGAGAGGCTCTTTCCACTGAGAAGATGGTCTTTTGTATTTGCCTCTATTTCTTTGACCTGAAGATATTCTTGTATTTTATGCCACAGGCTTTCTCCTCCAGCAAGAGAGCTTATTCTGGTATTAAAAGAGTCCCTTATGGACTGTATTCTGATGCATCTTAATCTCTTACCTCCAGGGAGGGTTGGGGGGAAAGAGAAAGGAGACAGAAATAAAGTACTCTCTCACAGGCAGCACTGTGTTCAGGCTTCCTGCTCTTTTCCCAGGGTGAGTCATCCACACCGCAGAAGTGGACCTCACCCTGAGCTGCAGAGCCTGGTCCTGCTCCCTGTGTAGGATGACCATGGGGGAGACATCCTGTGGGCTTGGGTGCATCCTGAAAGCACTGTCAGGAGTCCTCAACTTTGTTCCCACTTGTCGGAACCTTAGTCTCCTACTTCTGGATGTACCTTCTCCAGGATACCTCTCCCACATTTCATAAGACATGTTCTCAGGAGAGTGACAATGAGGCACCTCAGATCCCCCAGAGTCCAGACAAGCAACGCAGGAAGCTTTTCGCCCACCTCCCACTGCTCGTCCAGTGGGCACTTGCCAGCCAGATGACCCAGCAGGTGTTCACATTTGTGGTGATTGCTTTTGAAACTGGTTTTAGATAAATTAATTGTAGGCCAAAATATTTAGAAGAATATCATATTTCCCTTCTATTTCTTCATTTTTATTATTTACTATTTTGTCATCATTTCTTTGGGTCTTTTTTTATTGTCTGTATTGTAAAACTCAAAGTCTTATATGTATATGTTCAAAGGAGCCCTGATTTACACACATGTGTTCCATCAGAAAGAAAGCCTTAGTTTCTCGTGGGAAGGACTCACAAATAGTCCAGAGAGGATGCAGCCATCCCTGACAGTTGGTTCACCTGGAAGTACATTGTGGGTAACAGGATCTTAACATGGAAAATTATCAATATTTATGTTATCAATGATTGAGTAGTTGCCCCACTAGATTTAGGATGGAACTGTTGTAGGAAAGGGGACTCCTTCCATGGCCTGAAACTGGGCTCTTGTCTAACACTCAGAAAAGAATTGTCCGAGGAGACACATGCTGACAAAGCAAGAGATTTTATTGGGAAGGGCACCCGGGTGGAGAGCAGTAGGACAAGGGAACCCAGGAGAACAGCTCTATCGCGTGGCTCACAGTCTCAGGTTTTATGGTGATGGGATTAGTTTTTGGGTGGTCTTTGGCCAGTCATTCTAATTCAGAGTCTTTCCTGGTGGCACACATATGGCTCAGCCAAGATGGATGCTAGCGAGAGGGATTCTGGGAAGTGGACGGACACCCAGTGTCTCCTTTCAACCTTTCCTGAACTCTTTCGGTTGGTGGTGGCTTATTAGTTCCATATTCCTTATCAGGATCTCCTGTCATAAAACAACTCATGCAAATAGTTACTATGGTGCCTGGCCAGGGTGGGCGGTTTCAATCAGTGTGCTTCCCCTAACAGAAACATGAGATAGGCTATTAGTAATACTGTGTAATAAGGATCGTGTACACGTGTGCTAAGTCACTTCAGTTGTGTCCGACTCTCTGTGTCCCCGTGGAACTTGTATAGCCCATCAGGTTCCTCTTCCATGGGATTCTCTAGGCAAGAATACTGGAGTGGGTTGCTATTCTCTACTCCAGGGGAGCTTCCTGACACAGGGATCCAACCTGCATATGTTATGTCTCCTGCATTGGCAGATGGGTTCTTTACCACTAGTGCCACCTGGGAAGCCCAATGAGGATCACAGTCTTCCTGAAATACCCTCTTTCTTTATTTTTCCTGTTATTCTTATCCTTTCCATCTCCAAGTTTCTTTTTCTTTCCTTTTAACTACTTTACTAACATATGAACCAGACCGTGGAGTTCTAGTTCCTGATCTTGTCCAGTTCAATTCAATTCAGTTATTCACTTATGTCCGACTCTTTGCAACCCCACGGACTGCAGCACACCAGGCCTCCCTGTCCATCACCAACTCCCAGAGTTTACTCAAACTCATATCCATTTAGTCAGTGATGGCTTCCAACCATCTCATCCTCTGTCATCCCCTTCTCCTTCTGCCTTCAATCTTTCCCAGCATCAGGGTCTTTTCAGATGAGTCAGTTCTTCACATCAGATGGCCAAAATATTGGAGTTTCAGCTTCAGCATCAGTCCTTCCAAAGAATATTCAGGACTGATTTCCTTTAGCATGGACTGGTTGGATCCCCTTGCAGTCCATGGGACTCTCAAGAGTCTTCTCCAACACCACAGTTCAAAAGCATCAATTCTTTGGTGCTCAGCTTTCTTTATAGTACAACTCTCACATCCATATATGATTACTGGAAAAGCCAGAGCTTTGACTAGACAGACTTTTGTTGGCAAAGTAATGTCTCTGCTTTTTAATATGCTGTCCAGGTTGGTCATAGCTTTTCTTCCAAGGAGCAAGCATCTTTTAATTTCATGGCTGCAGTCACCATCTGCAGTGATTTTGGAGCCCCCAAAG
Source organism: Moschus berezovskii (assembly GCF_049115385.1). Taxonomy (NCBI): domain Eukaryota; kingdom Metazoa; phylum Chordata; class Mammalia; order Artiodactyla; family Moschidae; genus Moschus; species Moschus berezovskii. The sequence goes on from NC_142470.1 coordinate 15,115,438, forward strand.
ATAAAGTCTGACACTGTTTCCACTGTTTCCCCATCTATTTTTCACGAAGTGATGGGACCAGATGCCATGATCTTAGTTTTCTGAATGTTGAGTTTTAAGCCAACTTTTTCACTCTCCTGTTTCACTTTCATCAAGAGGCTCTTTAGTTCTTCTTCGCTTTCTGCCATAAGGGTGGTATCATCTGCATATCTGAGGTTATTGATATTTCTCCCAGAAATCTTGATTCCAGCTTGTGCTTCATCCAGAAACAGTGCAAAGTGACTTTTTTCCCCATCACATTTACCTCTGTGAACACACTTGCATTTAATGCCCATGTTCAGCTGTGAGCAGCAAATGCTCTGCTCTGGTCTGTTGAAGGAAGACTGAATCCCTGTGCACATGACGTTATTTGGACACAGGTTCTTAGCAGATGCAATTAGTTAAGGTGAGGTCATTAGGGTGGGCACTAATCCAATATGAATGCTGACCTTACAAAAGGTAAAAATTGAACACAGACATCAATGCACAGGAAGAATGCTATGTGGACATGAAGGCAGAGACTTGGGCAAGTAAGCATATAAAACAAGAAACACCAAAGACTGTTAGCAAGCCACCAGAAGTTAGGAGAACTTGAAGGGAGCATAGCCCTGCTGACAGCTTGATCCCAGGCCACAGGCCTTCAGAACTGTAGAACAACATGTTTCTGTGGTTTAATCCACTTGGCTTGTGGGCTTTTGTTACAGCAAACCTATGAAATAAAAACAATGTCCCAGCCTGGAGTTCATGACTCCTCAAGAAGGCGTCTGTGTCAGGGTAAAACATAGTTTTCAAATCACGTTCATAAAAGAATATGCATCATATTCTTATGGTAGAATTAGCTCAGTCCAGATTTAAAACTTGTTTTACACGGGGGATGTAATTCATTTTATCTCTCTTTGTATATCAAGTGCCCAGTTAGGGTTAAAATGTATATGGATATTAAAGGGCTTTTATCCAAAATTTATCATTTACTCCTAAAAATTGATAATGAAATACTACACTCTAATCAAAGAATGAACATGCAATTTCTATGTATTCAAAGATGTACAAATAGCCAGTAAGCTTATAAAAAGATATTCAGCATCATTATTCATTAGGAAAATGTAAAAAAAATGATGGATTGATGGATTAATTGATTATAGAAGGATGGATAATGGAAAGATAAATGGTGAAGCAAATATAACCCATGTTAATTGTAGAATTCAGGTGGTATGCATGCAAGTTTTCACTGTATTATTCTTCCAAATTTTCTGTATGATAGAAAATTTTCATAATGAAAGTTTTAAAAAGCCAATTCTAAGATATTAATGTGTCTCCACAATTCTTTTCTGATACTGAACCTCAGTAGAAATAGGAATAGTCATATTACCTCATTTTGGGCAAACAGATGTAAGCAGCTGTCTCCAGGTGTGATTTGTAGGATCAGTTCAGTTCAGTTTAGTCACTCAGTCGTGTCCAACTCTTTGCAACTCCATGGACTGCAGCTCACCAGGCCTCCCTGTCCTTCACCAATTCCCAGAGCTTGCTCAAACTCATGTCCCTTGAGTCAGTGATGCCATCCAGCCATCTCATCCTCTGTCATCCCCTTCTCCTCCTGCCTTCAATCTTTCCCAGTATCAGGGTGTTTTCCAATGAGTCAGTTCTTTGCATCAGGTGGCCAAAGTACTGGAGTTTCAGCTTCAGTTTCAGTCCTTGCAATGACTATTCAGGACTGATTTCCTTTAGGTTTGACTGGTTGGATCTTGCAGTCCAAAGGACCCTCAAAAGTCTTCTCCAACACCACAGTAGGATTGCACAATAAGATTTTAGAAAAGACGTTCTCAATTGGCTTATCTCTTGAGTCTGTTGCCCTTCCTTTTCCTCATCTTTCTTTCTCTTCTTTTTCATTGGAATACAAATAAGATACCCTGAAGTGCTGTAGTATTTTGCAGTTGTGAGGAGAAAAGCCACTCTGGCAGTGTGGCAGAACAGGGTGATTGCTGGGGCCTTCTTGCAGCTGATACTATAGTTGTTGTTTAGTTGCTCAGTTGTGTCCAATTCTTTGTGACCCCATGAACCATAGCCTGCCAGCGTTCTCTGTCCATGGGATTTCCCAGGCAAGAATACTGAGGTGGGTAGCCATTTCCTCTTCCAGGGGATCTTCTTGACACAGGCAGTGATCAAGCCCATGGAATACTGCTTAGACCTCCTTTAGCCCCAACTGACTGCCCTGTTTATATTATCCTATGATACATGTGAAGGTCTTATTGTGTTACAGTTGCTTCCATTTACCCCAAGGGTGGAGTGAAAATAATAAGCATGAATTTTGGCAGTCACAGGGGTGAGGAGGCAGGTATGAGAATTGAGGACGCAGCCATCACAGTCTAGAAACTTTTCGGAAACTGGTCTGTTGTGCTCTGGACACACAGCCAAGTGCCAACCAGCTGAAAGGTGAGGGGGGATGGTGGGAAGAATCCAGAAAGTGTGGCTTTGTCACTTGTTTCTGCTGGTAAAGTCCTGCCATTGAAGAATAAATGTGTCCCAGTGCTCAGTCCTGCAGCCATGAAGTTAAAAGACGTTTACTCCTTGGAAGGAAAGTTATGACCAACCTAGACAGCATATTAAAAAACAGAGACATTACTTTGCCAACAAAGGTCCATCTAGTCAAAGCTATGGTTTTTCCAGTGGTCATGTATGGATGTGAGAGTTGGATTATAAAGGAAGCTGATCGCCGAGGAATTGATGCTTTTGAACTGTGGTGACGGAGAAGACTCTTGAGAATCCCTTGGACTGCAAGGAGATCCAACCAGTCCATCCTAAAGGAGATCAGTCCTGAGTGTTCATTGGAAGGACTGATGTTGAAGCTGAAACTCCAATAATTTGGCTACCTGATGCAAAGAGCTGACTCATTTGAAAAGACGCTGATGCTGGGAAAGATTGAAGGCAGAAGGAGAAGGGGACGACAGGACGAGATGGTTGGAAGCCATCACTGACTAAATGGATATGAGTTTTAGTAAACTCTGGGAGTTTGTGATGGACAGGGAGGCTTGGTGTGCTGCATTCTGTGGGGTTGCAAAGAGTAGGACACGACTGAGTGACTGAACTGAACTGAGTGCTTAGTCTTCAAGTAGAGACAGGGAAGAAAACATTCCCACATGACGTATCCTCTTCCTATAGGCTGCAGGCTGTGTTACTGGGATTGATTCTCTGTTTTTTTTTTTTTTAAGTCTATAAATTAAAAGCATCAAATTAGAAAAAGGTAATTTTCAATAGATGTGCATCCTTGCAATAAAACTCAGGTGTGTCCCAAACAACAGCTGTATGATCCAGTTAAGAGAAAAGACACAAGTCTTTGGCTTAGTTTTTCTCAACTCATTTCTAAATCTGGAGAAGGAAATGGCAAACCACTTCAGTATTCTTGTCTGGATAATCCCATGGACAGAGGAGCCTGGTGGGCTATAGTCCATGGGGTTGCGAAGAGTCAGATGCAACTGAGCATGCAGTTCAAGGTAACCAGAGTTTCTATTTTAAAGACTAAGGCAGGAATGTGAGTGATAGATTTTTTCTTTCAGAGAGCAGTGTCCAGGACCTGGCTGTGGGTATCCAGTGGGAGTATTTAAACTTGAGTTATGGTAAAAGAAAATATAATTCATTCAGATTGGACCAGGAAAGATAATGCTATCCTAACTGAGTGCATTAAAAGAAAACTAAATTTTGTATTAAAAATATTTTAATGAATTTAGCCTTTTTTTTTTTAACACACTCAGCTAGGATAGCATTATCTTTCCTGGTCCAAACCGGACATGGAAAAATGGACTGGTTCCAATTTGGGAAAGGAGTATGTCAAGGGTGTATATTGTCACCCTGTTTATTTACCTTAAATACAGAGGACATCATGCAAAATGCCAGACTAGATGAACCATAAACTGGAATCAAGATTGCTGGGAGAAGTATCAATAACCTCAGATATGCAGATGACACCCCCCTTATGGCAGAAAGCGAAGAAGAACTAAAGAGCCTCTTGATGAAAGTGAAAGAGGAGAGTTAAAAAGCTGACTTAAAACTCAACATTCAGAAAACTAAGATCATGGGATCTGGTCCCATCACTTCATGAAAAATAGATGGGAAAACAACGGAAACAGTGAGAGACTTTATTTTCTTGGGCTCCAAAATCACTGCAGATGGTGACTGCAGCCATGAAATTGAAAGATACTTGCTCCTTGGAAGAAAAGCTATGACAAAATTAGACAGCATTTTAAAAAGCAGAGACATTACTTTGCCGACAAAGGTCTGTCTAGTCAAGGCTGTGGTTTTTCCATTAGTCATATATGGATGTGAGAGTTGAACCATAAAGAAAGCTGAGCGCCTGAAGAATTGATGTTTTTGAACTGTAATGTTGGAGAAGACTCTTGAGAGTCCCATGGACTGCAAGGAGATCAAACCAGTCAATTCTATAGGAAATCAGTCCTGAATATTCATTGGAAGGATTGATGCTGAAACTGAAATTCCAATATTTTGGCCATCTGATGTGAAGAACTGACTCATCTGAAAAGACCCTGATGCTGGGAAAGATTGAAGGCAGGAGGAGAAGGGGACAACAGAGGATGAGATGGTGGGATGGCATCACTGACTCAATGGACATGGGTTTGGATGGACTCTGGGAGTTGGTGATGGACAGGGATGCCAGGTGTGCTGTGATTCATGGGGTCGCAAAGAGTCGGACAAGACAGAGCGACTGAACTGAATATAAAAGAATGTATTAAGTGGCACACAATAAAACCAAGGGTCAATAAGGGAGACATGCAGCCTTAAATGAAATATAACCGGCATTTCCTCAGATGTCCCTTTTGAAATAGGAAATAAGGTTGTAATTGGCATCCAGACTAATAACAGCTGAAAGCCCGAAAGCCTGAGAGCAATTAGACCTCAGACCCAATTAGCCTTGCCTCTCCTCTGCCCCCTGGAGGCAACTGGAGCACCCAGGTTCCTGCCTCTGTCTACTTCTTGTTAGCGTCCCCAGGTTTTACTGTGGAGGTGAAAGGGAGATTAGATCTCCCTGGTAACTTGCTTCCTGCAGCAGACATATTTTAGAAACCAATTATGCTAGGTTCCCTGGACACAGCCTTGCTATAAACATCGCTTCCTCAGGCCCTCAGACTTCAATTTGGACCATAGAAGCCTCCATGGCATGTGAGATAACTTAGAATATAAATCACAGAATACAATTAATATTCTAGCTTCTGTCCTAAGTAGACATGGACAGTTATTAAAATTCACAGCAGCTGCTTATGATAACCATTAGGAAAAAATATTGCACAGGGAAATTTAACGTACAGGGCGGGGAGGGCTGTGGGAAACCCCAGGTATTGATCGTAGCGTGCATGTCCAGTCACTTCAGTTGTGTCCAGCTCTTTGTGACTTCATGGAACTGTAGCCCGTGAGGCTCCTCTGTCCATGGGATTCTCTAGGCAAGAATACTGGAGTGGTTTGCCATTTCCTCCTCCAGGGTATCTTCCCAACCCAGGGATCGAACTCACATCTCTTTCATCTCCTGCATTGCAGGCAGATTCTCTCTACCCACTGAGCCACCTTGGAGGCCCAGGTTGCAGCTTAGGCAACAATAAGAAAAGGGGCTCACTGACCAGACTCCATGTGGGGATTAAGCCTCTATCCAGGAGACTGTGGATTCCTGAAGAAGGCTGAAGTCAACAGTGGCCAAATTCCAGCAGAGACAATTGAGGGGGTTGTTGTAAGAAGTGATGGAGTTACGGATGAAAGCTGGCAGGAAGGAAGTGCTCTTGGTCAGCTGTTCTCTGTTAAGTACAGAGATGGCCCCTCAGTGAGGACTCACTCCCTGAGGATGGTTTGAGGGGCCAGCCAGTGCTCTGTGGAGGTGGAACCAGAGAGCTTACTCAGATCTGGAAGGGGGGCAAGGAAAGAATCACTTGTCCGAGAAGAGTCCATGGTGACAATGGAGAGGCTGATAGCACCGAGCCTCGCTTCTTCACCTGCCTGCTGCATGGGGTCTAGATGTCCACATGTGTGACAAGCACCCATCTCTTTAAGATAAGAACTGAGGGACCAGAGTGGCTTGGTGGTCTCTTATCAAGTGTCTTGATTGACAGTCACTACTCACTGGGTTTTCCTGATTTATAAGAATTTGTACTCACTTCCTTGAAGAGCCCACTTGGTTTTAAACAGCATCTACAAACAAACAAACAAGCCACAGACTTAGATCTCTCCCAAATTCCAAACTCAGATATTCAACTTCCTATTGAGTTTCTATCCACTGATACTTAACAGACCTCTCAAACTCAATGCAACCCAAGCTGGGCTCTGCTCTCCCCCTGCCTAACTTGTTCCACCTCCAGACTTCTTCATGCCAGCTGATGCCAACTCCCGCTTCCTAGTTTCTCAGGCCAAAAACCTTCAAGTCATCCTTGACTCTTCTTTATCTTTCACTTTCTGCATCAAATCCTTCAGCTCGTTCTATTGGATCTACTTCACAACATACAGAGACCCCAGCCGTTTCTCTGTCCTTATTACTTGTGTGAGGTGATGGAGCTTCCAGGCTCATGGAAGAACCCCGTATGAGGTCTGCGTCCCGCGAATCTCAGGGTTTCACTTTCCCTCCTGAGATGCCCCACTGCTCAGGAGGACCGGGAGGAATGGGTGACAAACCCTCAGTCTGCGGCCAGGTCCTATGTTTAAAATTCTCCCTGGAGCTCAGCATGGTGCTTGGTGATGATCTAGAGGGGTGGGATAGGGTGGTGGGTGGCGGGGAGGCTCAAGAGAGTGGGGAGATATATATACATACATACATATAGTCATACACATATAGCTCATTCACTTTGTTGTACAGCAGAAACCAACAGATTGTAAAGAAATTATACTACAATACAAAATAAAATAAATAAAATTTTCTGGTGAACACACCATCAAATGTGTCCAGATGGGACTGACCAGAGCGATGGTTTGAAATGCCTTTCTGGAAAGGAAAAACAGAAATCTCATTATTCATAAAGGTTCTGTTATTACTTTTTCAAACTGAAAATTTGGTCTACAGTGTTGCTTTCTAATGTTAAAAATTTAAACAAAAACTTATTACCCTCTCATAAAATTAAACACACACACACACACACACACACACACACATATCCTGGGAAATGTCTGCCCTCATCAAGGAACAATTTGTTGCATAAAATCAAATGAATTTAGGAGAAATGTGAAACTGCTCACATACACATGCCCCGTCAGCACACGTGAAACCTCTCAACATTTCTTTTGCTCTTTGACGTCTGTGCCAAGTAACTGTTCCTCAGAAGCTCCCATATGTCTCCAAATATGTGCCTCCCTGTCTCATTATGGCAGGTTAATAGATGTGGCAGGTTAGATTAATTATGACTTGAAACTTGGCATTCCACAGGAAGAAAACACAACTTTCAAATACAATGTCTTACAATATGACTGATTTTCTTAAAAAAAAAAAAAAAAAACCTGTCAAAACATGACATGTCAGATTCCGTTTCTTTCCACCAACATATCACAATCTGTTTTGATGGAGAAAGGATATATTTTAATTATTTGTTTTTAATCTGACTCCAGACTTGACATATGGCACTTCATTAAGTTCTCTACAAATTCTGGTAAAAACAAAAACAAGCTGTACAAAGTTATTCAACTTCTGGCATAAAAGTTATTTTTAAGAACTTCTATTATTTCTGATGAGGTTAAATGATTCCTCTGCCTCCAAAAAAAGTGTCATCCGTTTTGAGACATTTGCCAGGAATCAATCAGAGTAGACATTAGCTGTCGGCAAAACATGTTCCCTGGAAGAGGAAGGGTCTGTAACAAGATGCAGGATTGCTGATCTTTTCATAAACTTTTTCCTCCCTGACATTCAGATATATCGAGTAAACTGAGAGGAAATCCTTACAGTAAGTATAGTTTTCAGATTGTAGGAGGAGTCATCTGTGCCTCAATTCATCCTGAGAAGAAGATAACAGAACACTTATTTATTTTTTTTTACTTCATTAAATATGCCTTATTAATACCTTGTCTGATAAAGCACAAGGAAATAATTCTGACTTGTTTTTTTTTTCTTTCTTTATTACAGGGAGGTTGAAATGAAGCAGGGACCTGTGTGGCTTTTGGGCACAAAAGGCTTTCTGTGTCCCGTTCCCTGAATTCCAAAGGGCAGGTTCAAATAGCTACTAATCAGGGAAGGGAGGGGATACAGAGACAAGCGAGGAGCAGTCAAGAAGCAATAGTGCAGCTTTGGGGCAGCGACCTGGTACCCCTTCAAAGAACACACATAACATTATATTGAGTTCTTCTGCAGAACTAAGTGAAAGTGAAAGTCACTCAGTCCTGTATGACTCTTTGTGACCCCGTGGACTATAGCCCACCAAGCTCCTCTGTCCTTGGAAGTCTCCAGGCCAAAATACTGGAGTGGGTAACCTTTCCCTTCTCCAGGGGATCTTCCCAACCCAGGGATTGAACCCAGATCTCCCACATTGCAGGTGGATTCTTTACCAGCTGAGCCACCAGGGAAGCTTTGCAGAACTAAAGCTTTCAGCATATGGAATATGGTAACTACTTGGTGAAGACTCTTTCTTCCAGAGAGAAGGTCACAGTTTGCCCATCAACACCTGAGGCCAGATGATCTCTGAATTGAAGGAATTTCTGTCCCCCTCTCAGCACTCTGATTCTAATCAGTAACTCTACCCCTTTGACTATAAAATTCCTCACAGTCCAGGGGGGCCAGGACATTGTGTTTTCATATCCTGAGCTCCTTCCAGGCTCACCATGGGGAGTGGCTAGTCTGGGGGCTGCTAGATGGCAGGAACTCTTTCCTTCTTGAGTCCTTTTAGGACTTACCACTCACCATCACCTGTGGCTGCAGTTGGTGACAACTGTGACATTCTTTGGTTCCCGACATGGCAGGAACTATTCCGCTTGTCAATGCGATAGTCGAGGACACAAGTTAAAGCTTTGTCTCAATTAGTGGTATTACTTTTGGTGGCATTTTATCATCAATTCCTCTAAGTAAGGAAGAACGAAGATGAATAATTCGTGTGATACTCCTTTGTATGTAACACATGTGCACAGAACAGTGTTTGAAGTTTTTTGTCCAAACGTTGGAAAGATAGTCATTCTAAACAACTCAATTTTTGCCTTTTTCATAAAGTCTTAATTCTTTAAATATAATTACTGTGTTAATTCGAATCTATTTGATGATGTATTCAGATTCTGTTTACAGAGATGGCTAAAACCAAGTAAATATCCCCTATTTCTACTTTAAGATTTATTATATAGGTTATTAATTAAAGTTAGAGGTTAGGATGCAAGGATAAATGCAGTGACAAGTGGCGACATGAGCAGAATCGAGGTAGACTAGGAAAGAGGCATGGCTTTTGTGTGAGAAGACCTTGAACTTCAGTATGAGAGGCAGCACCCTTTCCTTTTGAATTAGGGAGACCAAAAAGAAGCCTGTAAAATCTGTGTTAAGGAAGTAGATTAAGGAAATTTTCAGCAGATTCAGAAGCATTGATTGCCAAGAGTTGTTTATTTAAGTGAAATATGTTCATCATTGAAGAAGGTAGTACAGATCATTGTCAAAGAACAAGAAATTTTAATGTCAAGATGGGCACTTAAGCCTGGAATCCCATTGGCATAAAATAGAACGATAAGGGCATGGTTGGGATTGCTTTTCCAGCCACAAAAACATGTTCATAGTAACAAGATTGGCTTTGAGAAGTGGCATATTTCCTGCCAAACCAGTAAAAAAAGAATGCCAGAATCATCAGCAATGAGAGCAACCATGGATCGTGAGCTGGTGAGCCCTGAGGGAAGTCAGGAAGGAAAGAACCCCTGCCATGTAGCCACCATCAGATTGCAGCCACTCCCCATGGTGAGCCAGGAGGAAGGTACAGAGGTGAAAGCAGGATACTGGCCCCAAATCACTGTGCATATCAGAGGAAAGATTTCAGTGATCCCAGAATCTTGCATCTTCCCATACATAGAAAAGCACTGAATTCCTTAACTTGGGATACCTGGTTTTCTTTAATTAGCAATAATCTTTTGATATTCACACTATCTGCCCTTTGTCGCAAAACTTCCATATAACGTGGGTTCTCCCCTAGCTTTCTGAGAACAGTTCTCTCATGGTTACTTGAGATGCTGTCTCCTGGGCTTGAAGTCCTAAAAGTCCCCACCATATAAAACACTAATGTTAAACTATTTGGTTGTGAACATTTTTTCAGTCCACAGCACCACTGGAGCTTCTCCTGGGATCCAAAATGTAAAGGACTCAGGAGAGACTGGAGACCACACAGGACAACACATTTTGAGAGTTGAGGGGCTTCAACAGTTGCTAAAATTTACCTTGAGAATTACCCTAAATGAGCAGCCAGGGCCAGAGCAGAGCAGGTGCTATTATATTTAAACACTGGTGCAGAGTTCTCTACAACTGGAACCAGCATGCTCCCAAGAGGAAAAGTTCTGAGCTGTGCAATACTGTCTACTTCTCAGGCCTCTTGTTTGGAGTCTGAGCTAAAAGAAAGCAGGTAAAGTCCCCTGACACTTTATTCATGTCTGAGAGACTCTGGTCCAGTAGAAACAAAGAGAAGCAAGGGAAGGTTGGATACATGCACATACAGTAAATAACACAAAACCAAGACAATTCCTTCAGGAAGGTGTTCTCAATCAGAATTCTCCAATTTTCCTCCTGCACCAGTAAGCTTGGACTTAAGAAGGATTTATTTTCAAATAGCTGCTTTTTTTCTAAAGTAAAATAAGAACAAGGGAAGAATATCCAAGGATGCATGGAAATAAGATATCCAGTTGATACCCAGGTGATACTTCCTAATGAAAGTACTGATGGGACTGTAGTTCCTGGTGGCTCAGTGGTAAAGAATCTGCCCGCCAATGCAGGAGGCTCGGGTTCTATCCCTGGGTAGAGAAGATCCCTTGGAGAAAGAAATGGCAACCCACTCCAGTATTCTTGCCTGGGAAATCTCAAGGACAGAGGAGCCTGGAGGGCTACAGTCCATGGGGTCGTAAAAGAAGCAGACACGACTTAGTGACTAAATAACAACAATGAAACCGCTAATGGGACTGTTTATCTTCAAAGATACTTTTCAAAAAAGGAGATCAAAATTCATGTCCACGACCTCCAAACAGGATGAAGAAGACAAGGGTGCAAGTTCCTGGCAACTTTTACATAAGAAAATGAAATAATATGGTTTAGACAAATAAGATAGGGACTGGCTATAAAACTATTTTTAATGCCCTTTTAAATTCTTAAAGTGAGAAATCCATAAGAGAAAACTTGAAAGAAAACCTCATGGAATTTATTCCCCATTTGGCAAGAAAAATTTCTGGAAATCCAAAGAAAAATGGTGGCCCAACCTTGCTAATTGTTAATGCCAGAATTAGAAACCATGGAGGTCTTGGAGAGGGATCTACCAGAAATGATGATTAAATCTTGAGATTTGTTGCACTGCCTCTCGCAAAGGTCAGCAGGAGGTTTGCAGTTCCAAACAAAAATCAAAGCAATTATTTCTCAAAATGGAATTTATTTTGTGATATTTGTGTGGTGGTAATGGAGATGAGAGAGGCCAGGTTTTAAAATAAACAAAAAAATTTCCTCCTTCAATGTTAGTTTCTAATTTTGTCTATACATGTAGTAATTTTAGCACGGGTCTGAGTTACACCCTTTGATGTTCAGGGCTCTGTCTGAATAGATATGGGCCTAATAGATTTGAGGGAATTCTTTTTTTAATAGACACGAATCCATTTCAAAATGGACTTGTTAAAGACAAAGCTGACAGCCTAGTAAATGAATAAACAGTGTAAACAAGACATTGAAATGTAAGAGCACCAGTCTTTTTGAGATAGCAGGCACTTAAGTAGAGATAGCAAGAACAAATGCCCCCTGTCTCCCACTCGGACACTGTAACCTTGGAATGCCATCCAGCCAGCAGAGTAACAGGGGGTGAATATACGTATTTTTAATAAAACGATTTTGTTTTTTCAAAAGAACAGTGATCGTGGGAAGCTGAGATAATGAGCACTGAACAGAAGTTGTTTTGAAAGTGGAAGAAGCATGGATTTGGGAGACTTAAGCCTCGGGAAGACTGTCAATCAGGAGCAGACGTGCATTGTGGTGGGTTAGGTTGTGAGGCTCTGACTCCCTGTTCTGTTCTGCCCTTTACGAGTTGTGAGCCCCCACCAGCATAACTCCTTTGTGCCCAGTTCCCTAAGATGTCAGTGGGCATCATCATAAGTGCCTGTTTAATCAGGACGTTGCATGGATTCCACTAGCTTAAATGTTAAAGTGAACGGACACAAATCTGTTCTCTACGTCTGTGTCTCTATGCCTGGCCTACAAATAAGTTCACTAGTACCGTTTTCTTGGAGAAGGCAATGGCGAGCCACTCCAGTACTCTTGCCTGGAAAATCCCATGGATGGAGGAGCCTGGTAGGCTGCAGTCTGTGGGATCGCTAAGGGTTGGACACGACTGAGCGACTTCACTTTCACACATTGGAGAAGGAAATGGCAACCCACTCCAGTGTTCTTGCCTGGAGAATCCCAGGGACGGGGGAGCCTGGTGGGCTTCCGTCTATGGGGTCACAGAGAGTCAGACACGACTGAAGTGACTTAGCAGCAGCAGCAGCAGCAGCAGTACCGTTTTTCTAAATTCCACATGTATGCATTAACATACTATATATTTTTTTCTCTTTTTGACTTACCTCAGTCTGTATGAGAGAGTCTAGGTTCTAGTTTGCATGCCCTTAATGGCAACCTCTCTGCCATTCCCAAATAAGCTCTTTTCCCCACCCTGCTGGTAAAATAAATAAATAAATAAAGTCCATAGGGAGGACTTAGGAAAGTGTATGGCACATAACACCAAATGATATTAACAAGAAACAATCTTTGAAACAATGGCAGTGGTGGAGAGCAGTATTTGAAAATACATTTAGCGATGGGAGCCATGGATCAGTATTCTTTTTAAAGATTCCCAGGTAATTTCAGTAAAAAGCAATATGTGGAAACCACTAATCTAGGCACACTGAAAGAAATAAAGTGACATCTTCTAGGAGTCATATGAAAGTGAGTCCTTTGAGGGAATGGTCCAGTGCGTAGGGCAGGGACTCTGCTTTATGTGGGGATGAGTTGACCCTGTGAATTGTAGACCTTTACAGATTCTGGAAATGAGGTGCTTCAGTGTAGGAGACCCTGGATTTGCACAGAAGGAAACCTTGTTTAGTTCAGTTCAGTTCAGTCTCTCAGTCGTGTCCGACCTTTTGCAACCTTACCCACCATCAAAGCTGAAGTAAGCCGAATGGTGACTAAAGTATTCTAAAGAGTAGAGATAATTCCCTTGAATTTCCTAGACTATACCAACTCATAAGGCTCTGCTATGGCTTTAGAAATAAAGAACATTATTATCCTTCGATCAACCCTTAATTTTCACTGGAAGGACTGATTCTGAAGCTGAAGCTCCAACATTTTGGCCGCCTGCTGCGAAGAGCCGACTCGCTGGAAAAGACTCTGATGCTGGCAAATACTGAGGGCAGGAGGAGGAGATGAGATGGCTGAATGTCATCACTGACTCAATGGGCATGAGTTTGAGCAAGCTCCAAGAGGCGGTGAAGGACAGGGAAAACGGCTTACTGCTGTCCGTGGGGTTGCAAAGAGTTGGACACGGCTGAGTGACTGAACAACAACATTATCCTTTAATAACAGGAGATATTGGGCCTTGTGCTATGTTGGGGAATATTTTCCTAAAACCGTATTTAATTTGGATTTATTTAAAAAAAGACTGAAAAGAAATGTTACATTTTTGCCTCTAAGTGTGCTAGGGAAAGTTAATAATTGTTACTTATGTTTTTGGTCATTTCATAGAAACTTTTCAAAACAAACATCACCACATAAGGTAGGTCCTGCTTTGTGTTGTGAAGAATAAACTGTGATATTATGTAGCTATTCTGTTTCTTCCAGCCCTCTGACACCTAAGGAGATGGAGACTTTTATGTAAATGTTGTTCAGATTATTAGCAGACTAAACTTAATAGGCTTCTCAGGTGGCACAGTGATAAAGAATTCAACTGCCAATGCAGGAGATGCGAAAGTCCTTTATTTGATCCTTGGGTTGGGAAGATCCCCTGGGGAAATAAATGGCAACACACTCCAGGATTCTTGCCTGGGAAATCCCATGGCAAAGCGGGCCTGGGGGCTACAGTCCATGGGGTTGCAAAGAGTTGGACACGACTGAGAAACTAAGCATGCATACAAATTCAAAAATATATTTTTTCAGCAATGAGTAAGATAATCTGAGTGCTACTGAATACAATTTCTGTCACAAGCAAGAGCTAGAAAAAGTTGAGAAAAATGATTCATGGAAGAGCCTTTTAAATCTTTAATTTATCAAAAAGCATTTCAGTGGTTTCAAAGATGATCCAGAACAATTTGTTTTATGAAACAAACATATTTTCCACATAATCTTAGATTTTCTCCAATGCCTTAATACTTTATTTCTCCAATGATATTGAGCAAACAATATATGCTGCTAATATAAAATCAACAAAATGTTACCAGTCTATCAAGTCTGAAATACAGTGCAAGAATTGAAAGTAAATTCCTTTCATCCAAATAAAGGCAACTGAGGGAAAATAAAGCCTGATGGAATTGAAAAGGATCATCTTTAGAAACATCACGTGATCTGTGAAAATTTAACACTCATTCACTTATAAGAATAGCACATCTTACCCCAAATCATTGCAATCCAATATAAAATAAGTTTTAAAAGCTTAAAGCAAAAGTTAACATATCAATGGCTCATTATAAAATGAATCAACTGAAATAAAGAGGATTTCCAATTTTTTTTTTCCTGAGTCAAAGTGTTCTCACTGAATAATATCCCATAATAGTACAGTACTGTTGTTGGAGCTGACAGCGCAGCAGGGATGCTGGAGTCTGCCGTGTTTCAGATCTCAACATGTCCAGGGCAGGGCAGAGGACTGTTGAAGGGACAGGAAGCCTGCAGTCACTCAAGGTAATCAGGGGAAAAAACAAAACCCAAGAGGGGCTCAGTTGTGGATTAAATGGACCCACCACACCACAGGCGAGTCTGGCAGGGAAAGAGGCAAGTCCATTCTGGGTAGACATAATTGTTCTGTTTCTTCAGAGACAGGTTTCTCTGCCAGGTGCACATATAACCCATGAATAAAGGTAACCAAAGACTGTCTCAGGCCAGCAAAAGATGGGAGAGCTCACCACCAGAAGAGCAACATTATAAAGGATGATGGAAGTTCGTGAGGGCTAAAGAAAAGTGACACCGGATAAAAATTAACGTGTTTGCACAGGAATGTGAATAACCACCTTTTGTAAATACAAATTATCCAAATCATATTGTTTTCCCATTTCAGCATCAATAAAATAATAAAACATTTAAACAATAATAATGGGGTTCGGGCTTGATGACATAAAAATGTGTGACATGGCACAGTGGATGAGAGAGGAAAGGAGAGAATGCTTTGAGCACCCTACATCACGTGAGATACAGTCTAATATCATTTGAGGATAGATGATAAGACAAAGATAGGCACAGTGAACCCCGAAGCAATCAGTGAAATTAGTGATTAAATAAGTGAATGAACACTTTCAAAAAAGGTTTCATGAGAAGCCAAAAGTGATAATAAAATGGGAACACAAGAATGCATTTAATTCAAGCTAAAACAGGAAAGAGGAAAAATACAGTAAGCAACAGATGGGGCAAATAAAAGACAGTTTTATTTAAACTAGAAGACAGTTTTTATTTAAAATAAAAGACAGTTTTATTTAAAACTGGATGTCAGATTTAAATTAAAACACATTAATAAGCGTGTGAAAGATTAACGCCCTGAATGATAAAATTAAAAGCTGAGATTGAGAGACTCAGTAAAAACGACTGAACTGACCACAGGCTGTCTAATGGAGCACATGTCACTATATGGCACAAATGACTCAAAGTCAACAGAGTAAGAGATACATCATTAAAGCCCAATTCAAAAAAATTTAGATCGGCTGTAATACCGTCAGACAAAGCCAAATTCAAAACAAGAAATATTACCAAGGAAATACAGAGACATTACATAAAGACTAAGGGGTTAGTTCATCTAGAGTTAGAAAATGAGAGAAAGTTTGAGGGAAAATATATTTGAGGATAAGAACGACATGTTAAAGATTCTCCAGTTATTTTAATAAGAGGGAGACTTATTTGCTTGTCTGTCGAGACCTTGCCCATCTCAGATAACGACATTAGAGCATCATCATCATGACAGTCATGGCATTGACAGTGCCGACAGGAAGAGCTGTCAATCACATCACAGGATGTGAAGTCAGCACTTCTCTATGAAGTACCACTCACCTCCCCAACGGTGCTTTTCAGCTGAGCAGTATTTCAGCAACAGGAAATCTCAACCCATTAAAAACAAACAGAAAGGAACATCTGATCCAGTGAATGCATTTACTCCAAGGATGCTCTGGAAGATGCTGGTCGTACCGGTAAGGCAGGTCCTCTTCAGTGGCAACTGCAGAAAGTGATTTTAGGTCTTTGTGATGGAAAGAGCCGTGTCATTTTTTTCCCCTGAGCAATTGATTTATCTTTTGTCTTGCATTCCGAGCAGCTCAGAACCACGTATACAAGTGCCCAGGATTTGAGAATATTTGTTTTGTTTCTAACTTCAAGTCTGCATTAGTTTATTTTCCTTTCTTAACGTTGGCCTTTCAGAAATGCCTTATCTGTGTTTGTCCTGTTGTGTTAAGTTGGTTTGGAGAGTAAGGCAATCGACAGACACACAGGTGAATAGAAGATAGATAGGCAGGATCGATAAATAGATAGGCAGGATCGATAAATAGATCAATGACAGATAGACAAGCACAGAGACCAGCCTCTGTGTGTGAGTGCGCATGCTAAGTTGCTTCAGTCGTGTCCAACTCTGCGACCCCATGGACTGTAGCCTGCCGGACTCCTCTGTCCATGCGATTCTCCAGGCAGGAGAAGGTTGCCATGCCCTGCTCCAGGGGATCTTCCCGACCCAGGGATTGAACCCGCGTCTCTTGTGTCTCCTGCATTGGCAGGTGGATTCTTTACCACTAGAGCCATCTGGGAAGCCCATCAACATCTATAGTGATGTCTATATTTATCTATAATATTAAAGCTAATCACTCTCCACACTCTGCACATCTTGCTTCTTTAATACCATTCATCATAATGTTCTGCAAGCTTGTCAAATGCTGCCTGCAGAGGCAAGGACTGAGAGCTGGGTGTGTAGGGGTGGGGTAGGCAAGCCCAGGGAGCAACAGTCTTAGAACCAGGCACAAACAAAGCTCTCTGGATTTCTACTCCCAGGCCAAGGGTATGAGATGTGAGGGTGGGAGGTGTCTGATGAAGACTAATCTCCATTACTGATCTGGTGCTGGGCTGACCCAGCCACAGGTTAGACTGGTAACTAAACATTTCGTTTAACAATCGGACAGCGTTATCATGAGTATTCCCATTTTGCTTTTATCATCATCATTCATTGGTCTGTATTTACTTGTCTTTTCAATTCACAGTGGGTACCTTCATAAGGTGTGTGATTTTGCTTTGCACAGTTTCTTCACACACAAGGGCAAAATTTTTGAACTGGAAAGAGCAAGCAGGGGACTTCTCTGGTGGTCCAATGGTTAAGAGTTCGCCTTCCAATGCAAAACTTTCTGGATTCGATTCTTGGTGGGTTCCATCTTTGGTCTGGGAATTAAGACCCCACATTCCTTGCAGCCCCCAAAATCAAAACATAAAACAGAAGCAGTATTGCTCCAAATTCAATAAAGACTTTAAAAAATGGTCCACATCAAAAACATCTGAAAAAATGAGCAAGCAGGTACAGAAGAATTTCTTGGCAAATTACTTAGCAGTGGGACTTAATTTAACACACCCCCTGTAGACCTGCCTAGGACTTGGGAA
Source organism: Moschus berezovskii (assembly GCF_049115385.1). Taxonomy (NCBI): domain Eukaryota; kingdom Metazoa; phylum Chordata; class Mammalia; order Artiodactyla; family Moschidae; genus Moschus; species Moschus berezovskii. The sequence goes on from NC_142470.1 coordinate 15,133,430, forward strand.
AAAGATGCTCCATGAATTTCATAGTCATATGGTAATTTTTCCACAAATAAACTTTATTTAAAAGTTTGTCATGATTAGTGTTTAGCAAACATGATTGATAGGTCATTAGCAACACACGACATACAGTGACTCATGCCATTAAAAACACATTTTATGAACTCTTTGTGAATTAATAGAATCTTACCTATAGTGTGCTCTATAGTTGTATTCTGTGATATTTCCCAAGTAAATGTCAGGCTAATAATTCAACTAAAGAGAGTCACCCTCCCAAACCCCAGGGATATGCCTATTTAAAAAAATCATTCCTACCTTTTCTCCTTATTTCTTGCTTTACTGTTGCAAGCTATTTTTATATTGGTATTTACATGTTTCTTATTAGAATCAAATTAGTCACCAGGGGACTGAGCAGAGTTTTAAATCTGTACCAAACATTACATAATCAAGAAATTCATTTTTTTTGTATCATTATACAAATTTTGATTCCACAGACTGCTAAAATATCTTGATTTGCACTTTTATACTACAATAGGTGCTATTAGAGTGACTGAATGTTATGTGAAACTTAGACTTCAGTCAATAACTGTTTTAATAAAAATATAATCACGAATGAAATTGAAGCCCAGGAGTCCTTTCTCTTTTTCTTAAATTTATTTATTTTAATTGGAGTCCTTTCTATTTCATCTTTCTAACAACAGTTCTGTCTACACAAGCTCAAATAGCCACTTGATGAAGTCACTTCACAGGAAGACGTTTTGATGCCCAGTATGTGAGGAAAGAACTTCAACAAAGGCAGGGGAGGTGGTGGCTTGGGGACAATGAACAGAGCAGCTTCTCTCGAGAAGGTGACTCATGGAACCACCCTAAAATGGGGTCAGTGGCTAGGATACTCCGATGACATTTTTGGTGACACATTCTCGAAATTCGTCCTCCTTTTTATTGCGTTTGTTAAACGTGTCTGAATATCTCAATATGGGCTTCCCTGGTGGCTCAGAGGTTAAAGCGTCTGCCTCCAATGTGGGAGACCCGGGTTCAGTCCCTGGGTTGGGAAGATCCCCTGGAGAAGGAAATGGTAACCCACTCCAGTATTCTTGCCTGGAGAATCCCATAGACGGAGAAGCCTGGTAGGCTACCGTTCACGGGGTCGCAAAGAGTCGGACACGACTGAGTGACTTTACTACTACTACTATCTCAATATACTCTCCACAAACTTCCCGTGTCACTGTGAGGTCTCCAAGTATAAACATTGATGTAATCAGCGTTCGAGTGACATGTAGCTGAACTGCTGAACTAGATTCAAAGCATCACGCTCAAAGCTCAAGTTGGTCCCTGAGATCTGCAGCCCAAAACCTGGTGGAGATGCAGGTCATTTAACCCTGACTCCAGCAAACCTGGTAGCAAGAGAGACCAGCACTGTGTCTACCGGATGGGCGCATGCTGAGCCCACAGTTCTGGAAACGCATCCTGCAGGAAGGTAAAGGGAGCTTTGGGCACAGCACATAGGGGTGTTAGCTCCTCCCTGGGCTAGGTAAATCTCTGCTCAACTGTGGTAAGAACTCCACAGTGGCCCTGGGAAAAGCATCTTGCCATCCAGCATCAGCATCTTCTGCCCTAGCAACAAGGAACTTTGGCTTTTGCACTGGCGGTTTGATGTCAGCTCTTGATTGGCTAAACCATCTCTCCTGAAAACCAACTCTTAGAAAGTTACACCCTAAACTAAATTAGGATTTTATTCCCTTCATCTTCCCCTTGCTTGAAACAATGACAAAATTAATCCATCATTGGTTTGGAATATATTACGTTAGGTTATTCTTTACTGCCTTATTAAGAGACATTTTCCTGTACATTATTGACTTGTGAGATTATTATGATTCCCTCAGCAAGCCTGTGTTAAATAAAATATTGGCAAAGACGATCTCAGTGTCTTAGCCTAATCTGCTCTGAAACAAAACAGATATGTAACTTGGTTCACCTGGTAAACAAAGAGTAGCCACAGGGCCCCTTGGAAGCCCTCGAAAGGGGAGCACATACTCGTTTGGTTGTTTGGGGAAGTTTTCCAGATGATGAATAGGAATAAGAATCAGCAGTGTTCTGGAAAATAAGGGGAAGTTACCACGTGTGTGTCTGAAATGGACTGAGTTGCTGCGGAGAGTGAAAAGTGAATCCTAGGTGAAAAGAACATCCCTGGGGTCATATATGTGATATTGAGAATAAAGTCATTAAGCCGTAATATTGCAAACTTATCATCAGAGCATTTAGAGGTGTAACACACACAGGAAAGGTCCTGGTGCCACATGATAGGGAGGGGATTTTATAGCAGATGCTCAGCCTGATGCCTGTCTCCTCCAGCACGACTTTAACCCCTCCTGTCGCTGAAGCATTCAGGAAACGAAGCCATCCCTGAACCCACAGAGAAAATACAAAGGCACAGAGGGCGGAGAAATGTCCTAGATTAGAGTCAGAAGGCCACCGTGTTACCAGCCATGACTGGAGGGAAACACTGAAGATTAAGTCTGTACACATTGTGAGGTAGTATAGGTTCACACTGGCCCATGATTACTTTGGAAGCAGTGTCAGACTTTATTTTTTTGGGCTCCAAAATCACTGCAGATGGTGATTGCAGTCATGAAATTAAAAGACGATTACTCCTTGGAAGGAAAGTTATGATCAACCTAGATAGCATATTAAAAAGCAGAGACATTACTTTGCCAACCAAGGTCCATCTAGTCAAGGCTATGGTTTTTCCCGTGGTCATGTATGGATGTGAGAGTTGGACTGTGAAGAAAGCTGATCGCCAAAGAATTGATGCTTTTGAACTGTGGTGCTGGAGAAGACTCTTGAGAGTCCCTTGGACTGCAAGGAGATCCAACCAGTCCTTCTAGAGGAGATCAATCCTGGGTGTTCATTGGAAGGACTGATGCTAAAACTGAAACTCCAATACTTTGGCCACCTCATGCAACAAGTTGACTCACTGGAAAAGACTCTGATGCTGGGAGGGATTGGGGGTGGCAGGAGACGGGGATGACAGAGAATGAGATGGCTGGATGGCATCACCGACTCTGTGGACATGAGTTTGAGTGAACTCTGGGAGCTGTTGATGGACAGGGAGGCCTGGCGTGCTGTGATTCATGGGGTTGCAAAGAGTCAGACACGACTGAGCGACTGAACTGAACTGAACTGAATGATTACTTCAGAACTGGACATGGAGCAAGACTGGTTCCAAATTGGGAAAGGAGTACGTCAAGGCTGTATATTGTCACCCTGCTTATTAAACTTATATGCAGAGTACATCATGAGGAACGCTGGGCTGGATGAAGCACAAACTGGAATCAAGATTGCCGGGAGAAATATCAATAACCTCAGATATGCAGAAGACATCACCCTTATGGCAGAAAGAGAATAAGAACTAAAGAGCCTCTTGATGAAAGTGAAAGAGGAGAGTGAAAAAGTAGGCTTAAAATTCAACATTCAAAAAACTAAGATCATGGCATCTGGTCCCATCACTTCATGGGAAATAGATGGGGACAGAGTGGAAACAGTGACAGATTATTTTTTGGGCTCCAAAATTATTGCATATGGTGATTGCAGTCATGAAATTAAAAGACACTTGTTCCTTGGAAGAAAAGCTATGACCGATCTAGACAGCATATTTAAAAGCAGAGATGTTACTTTGCCGACAAAGGTCTGTCTAGTCAAAGCTATGGTTTTTCCAGTAGTCATATATGGATGTGAGAATTGGACTATAAGGAAAGTTGAGTGCTGAATAATTGATGCTTTGAACTGTGGTGTTGGAGAAGACTATTGAGAGTCCCATGGACTGCAAGGAGATCCAACCAGTCCATCCTAAAGAAAATCAATCCTGAATATTCACTGGAAGGACTGATGTTGAAGCTGAAACCCCAATCCCACGGCTACCTGATGTGAAGAGCTGACTCATTTGAAAAGACCCTGATGGTGGGAAAGATTGAAGGTGGGAGGAGAAGGGGATGAAACAGGATGAGATGGTTGGATGGCATCACCGACTCCATGGACATGAGTTTGAGTAAACTCTGGGAGTTAGTGATGGACAGGGAAGCCTAGCATGCTGCAGTCCATGGGGAAGACTGAGCAGCTGAACTGAACTGAATGTTTAGTTTATGGTCAATGATATATACTCTGAAGATACTGGACCGAGGGATGCAGGAAGCTCAGGGGGCTTGAGAAGAGAATCCAGACTCAACCAGCACAGACAGGACTGCTTCAAACATGCTCACTATGAGCCCTCAGGATTCTTGTGTTTTTTCCTGGTTTTATTTATTTATTTATTTGACTTCCATGGGGTGTAAGTGATCTACAACGTGGTGTTAGTTTCAGGTGTACAGCAAAGTGATTCGGTCACTGTTGTCCTTTTCCAGTCGCTGAGTCATGCCCCATTCTTTGAGACTGCGTGAACTGCCCCACGCCAGGCTTCCCTGTCCCTCCCTATCTCCCAGGGTGGGCTCAAACTCACGTCCATTGAGTTGGTGATCTCATCCAACCATCTCATCCTCTCTCGCCCCCTTCTTCTCTTGCTCTCAATCTTTCCCAGCTTCAGGGTCTTTTCCAGTGAGTTGACTCTTCACATCAGGTAGCCAAAGTATTGGGGCTTCAGCATCAGTCTTTCCAATGAACAGTCAGGGTTGATTTCCTTTAGGATTGATTGGTTTGATCTCCTTGCTGTCTATATATTCATGTACTTATATCCACTCTTTTTAATTTTCTTTTCCCATATAGATCATTACAGAGTATTGAGTAGAGTTTCCTGTGCTATGCAGCATGTCCTTGTTAATTATCTATCATACATATAGTAGCGTTCGTACGTCAATGCAATCTCACAAGTTATCTCTCCCTCCTTACTCCCTGGCAACCATAAGTTTGTTTTCTAGATCGGTGACTCTATTTCAGTTTTGTAGATGACTATAGAACCCTCAGGATTCTTTAGTGGGCAGATTGGGAAATGGATACCAAAACACTCTGCTTAACATTCACTGTAGTGAAGAAACCATCTGCCTCTGGTTCCTGTTGTTTGTGACCCTGGCTGGAAAGAGGACTATTCATGGGAATTAAATCCGGAATAAAAGGGAAAACCATGGAGAAGACTGAGCTGTTACCTGGACTATACTGTAGGCCCTTGTTGGTTTTCTATTTTAATACAGTAGTGTGTACAAGTCAATCCCAAACTCCCAATAAATAATCTTATACATAGATAGAAGGGTTTATGTAGTCCTGAACCAGGTGAGAACGCCTCTTATAAAGGGCTACTTCAATGAAGTTTGTTTCTTTTTAGTGTGTGTGCTACTGTTTACATTGATAAAGCTAGAAAATGAGAGTAAGCACGAAAGACTAAAATTAGCATCTCAGACTTCCATGGTAACTGAAAAATGAAAGAATCAATTTCCTGCTGAAATACTATGTAAAATTTAGTTAGGTCTTTGTCAAAACAAGTCCTTTAAGTATTCTCAAATATTAGAAACATTAAGTTTTATAATAACTTTCATAGATGATTCTTATAAATAATAATATATTATTTTTGATATTTTTCCAGTACCAAACATTTTAAAATTCCTATTCACTTTATTGAGGTTTCTATACTTGTAGATACTTAGATTTTAAAATTTTAATAAAAAACAATGATTAAATGTCTTTAGTGATAGATAAAATAGCTTATTTCCAAAACAAGTAATTTGATATCCACAGAATTTCAACTCAATACAACAAATTAATAAGGTAATCAAAGCTTCTAAATGTTTAGTTTCTGTCTAGCCCTTAAAAATATAACCAGAGAAACAGTAACATTGTGATTTTTTAATAAAAATATCTATCTATATTTGATATTTGTCCCTGTTCCAGGCACAGAACTCCACAAACACTTGGAATTTTCTAAGTGATGAGAGGGACAAAGTCAGTTTTTGTTATTTTTTTATGTGAATGAGGTGACTTTTGGATCACTCATAGGTCACCTAAGGATGAAGGCTGGATGCCACGGTAAACAACATGTGATTGGAGAGTTGGACATTTCAGACCCATCACCTAATTTACAGGGAGGGGAGAAGGGATGGAGGCTGGATGAATCAATGTCCAGTGATTTAATCAATTATACCTAGGTAATGAAGGCTCTGTAAAAACCCAAATGGTTGGGGTTCTGAGAGCTTCCCAGCTGAGAAGCACACGGAAGTCTGGGGAGGGTGGCACTTTTGGAGAGAGCATGCGGGTCCTTTCCGTGGCTCTTGCTGCCCATCTCCCATCTGGCTGATCCTGGGTTACGTCCTTTTATAGTAAACCAGGGAACTAGGAAGCAAATGTTTCTCTGAGTTTTCTGAGCTGCTCTAGTAGATTAATTGAACGCCAAGAAAGGTACCAATCTGTAGCCAGTGGGACAGAAGTATGGTGACAGCCTGTGATTGGACTCTGGGCAGTAGTCTCAGGGACTCATGTCCATCAAGTTGGCGATGCCATCCACCTATCTCATCCTCTGTCATCCCCTTCTCCTCCTGCCTTCAATCTTTCCCAGCATCAGGGTCTTTTCTAGAAACTATCCAAAACATAAAAACTCTACCTATTAAAGGGAAGAGTCCTTGTTAAAATCACACCTTTATGGATCCAAAACCCATGCTTTTTACAGAAGCATAGTAACTTGCAAAGAAGAAAGAGACTCCACCCCTGACCTGGGAACCCTCACAGGGGCTGTGCGCTTCACAGTCAATTCTGACAGGGAACACTGTGTTGCCCAATATGTATTCTTGGTGACAACATTCTTTTCTTTTAATTTATATAGTACAAGAAAAGTGTTCTGTTTTCAAAAATAATGTTAATTATTGACATGTACAAAATCCTTCTCTTTTCTTTGTAGTAATTCCCTTCTCTTTGTCACAATTCTGTCCTTTAGAAACATACCATAGACTGTACCATAGACTTTTTCTAATTTGAATGCACTTTAACTTTGAGAATTTTGTCCCATTTCATTAAAGAGTTAGGGAGACTGTGTGTTATCAACTAGCGTGAAGAGTCTTCGAGTTATGAACCTTGTTATCAATATCACCTTTGTTGAATGTTAACAAAATGATGATGAAGATATTTATTTATCCTGAGTAGGAGTCTTTCCCGATCTCCTCATTGTAAAGCTTGCAGAATAGACGATTCCTTGAGAAGCACTGACCTTTTGTCACCAGTGACTCAGGTAAGTGCCCACTCATCTCAGGCGGTCACATGTCTGTTTTCTTTATTCCATTAGAGAATTCTCATCTTTCCTTTTCCCCTAACTTCAATAATAAAAAGCATCATATTGATGACAAAGATCATTAATGTTGCAGTTGAGTTAAATGAAGCCCGTTATAAAAATGATTTGAAAAACCCTAGGCTGCAGTCTCAGCTGCTTCTCTTTATAGGAAATCTCTATCACTATGCCTATAAGATGCATTCATTCCAAAGTGATCTGTAAGAATCAAAGTTCAGAGCAAAAACTAAAGGCAGTGCCCTGAGAATGCAGAGATAAATACTAAGATTGTTTTATGGTGACTACATTAATTACTTTTCTCACTGAAATCAGCTTGGAAATTGAAATTTGAGGAGCAAAGTTGATCTGGCTCCTTCAATAAACTTTAAGGTACACTAATGCAAAAAATGTTCACTTCACCACCAGAGATACAATAAGCATGATTCAATATTGGTTGAACCAGAAGCTTTATTTCTTAGGATGGGCAAGGACATTTTCCAATAATCATTATTAGCTAATATTATTAATGGATGATGTGTAGAGAGGGCTATCTGCCCAGAGATGCTATAGTACTGCTTTTACAAATGCTCCATGGTAATGAGTGCTATTTCAACATTTGAAGAATATCCTAAAGGCTAGTTTATGTGTCCTGGGGCCTGGAAATATGAACACTTTTGAAAACCCTTTGAGGTCCATCTTTATCCAAATAAAGTCAAAAGCCAGTTTCTTTAAAATTCTGAGAAGGGAGCTGGGCAGAAAGGAAAGAGATGGAGGGGACTTCCTTGGTGGTCTAGTGGTTAAGACTTTACCTCCCAATGCAGGTGGTGTAGGTTTGATTCCTGGTATGGGCACTAAGATCCCACATGCTTCTTGGCTAAAAACCCAAAACATAAAAAGCAGAAGCAATATTGTAATAAATTCAATAGAGACTTTAAAAATAGTCCATATAGGAAAAAATCTTCAAAAAAAGAGAGAAGTTGAAATGACTTAAGCATCTTGGAAATGAGAAATCTTGCCAACCTGTGGGAAAACATTTTAGTCTCAGATTTTGTGTGTGTGTGTGTGTCATTTGTGCTTACATACCTGAGAAGCAATTAAAATGCAACTTTTGTTTCCAATAATAGATTTTCTAGATGAATGGAAAACTTAAATCAGAATGTTTTATGCAATAAAAAAGTATAAAAAATATGTTAACCTTTAATTCTAAGGCATCCAACTGGTTGCTCTACAGTACCAGACTTTGCCAAGAAATGTTTGAGACATGTTTAGAAAACTACAACAAGTATGCTTTGAAAAAATAAATGCTTCTTAATTTTATAAAATGCTGACATAATATCAGATTAGATTTCCTTGAAGTAAACTATTTTATGAAATTATTTTTATGCTATAGCATTAATCTCTAGAAACTGAAAAACGTGTAATTTTTGGTTTTCTTTTTTCAGTAAAGAGCCCACAGAAAGCAAGACCATTATGATGAACTGGATGAGAAATAATATAATTGAATATAAAGCATACATTTAGTATGAAGTCACTTGAAAATTAAAATAAAGTGCTGCAATTTCAAAACAATTTGTTTTCTAGAATGACAACTGCTGCTGCTGCTAAGTCACTTCAGTAGTGTCCGACTCTGTGTGACCCCATAGACGGAAGCCCACCAGGCTCCCCCGTCCCTGGGATTCTCCAGGCAAGAACACTGGAGTGGGTTGCCATTTCCTTCTCCAGTGTGTGAAAGTGAAAAGTGAAAGTGAAGTCGCTCAGTCGTGTCCGACCCCCAGTGACCCCGCGGACTGCAGCCCACCAGGCTCCTCCATCCATGGGATTTTCCAGGCAAGAGTACTGGAGTGGCTTGCCATTGCCTTCTCCACTAGAATGACAAAGTTCCTAGTAAACTATGAATGTTCGAAATGTCTTTGAAAATTTATATGCTACGTTCAAGACTGGCTTAGCTTGTCCCAGTACCTAAATGGTTATTTGTGCCAATTAGTTGATTTCTTGTTATTAAATTAATCCTAATGGATTTGGTAGATAATTTCAATTTTAGTTAAGTCCTAAGGAAAAAATTCACTCACTTTACCAAGCTGTGACAGACAAACATTTGCAGACAAATATCCTTTATTATTCAGCCAGAACATCTGGTTTATTTTATTTTCATACCAATTGTATCACCTTTTCTGTAGACAAAGCAACAACACTAGTCAGAATATTTTAAAAAGGAAACACTGGATTAACCAAATTCAGAGGAAATACCCTAAACTTGAGACAGCTACTTTCATCACGTTTTTCACATTTATTATTTTAAAACACATCCACCTGAATAATCAGTAATCTCTCACTCTAATTAAAATAAGCAGATACTCTTGATGAGGAACTCATTAAATAAAATTAATTCTGAAAGTTCTCATCCTTTAATTGAACATCTCACCTGAACATTGCACGCGTGACTTCAGAGATGAATATACACATGGACACAGGCCAGAGCATATTTGACAATAGGACTCAGACACCTGACCTCTGCAGCAATTTCCCCAGGAAGCCAAACCACAACTTTGCAGCCATCAGCCCAAGGGGCTATGCTTGGTCAATGACTGCCAGCTTTCTAGTTATTGGCTCTGCTTCTGACTCAGCACCAATTAGAGAAAGTCGCACATATTCCCCAAACCAATTTAATAAAACGCTTGACTTTTCATTAGCTTCCTTATGCCCCAAACCTCCACTCAAAGCTCATCTGGAGACTTCCACCCCACTTGGATCTTCACCACTCCCCACCTGCCCACGTTCTGCCAAACTTGAGTGATGGTGGCTGTCTTCCTGGTTACAACAAACTTTGGATGAATAACCCCTTCTTATTCTCACTTGGGAGATCATTTACTTCTACAGGCTTCATAGAAGCATATTCCTTAGCTAAGTTTCTTTGCTGAAATACTCATTCGTAACAGATGCAGATGGTCTGTTCTGCAGAAGGCTTGTTGGCAGACGTGGTATTTGGGAGAATGAATGCATGGTGCTGCCCAGGTGGCGCTGGTGGTAAAGAACCCGCCTGCCAGTGCAGGAGACACAACAGACAGGGTTTCGATCCCTGGGTCGGGAAAATCCCCTGAGGAGGGCATGGCAGCCCACTCCAGTGTTCCTGCCTGGAGAATCCCATGGGCAGAGGAGACTGGCGGGTTACAGTCCATGGGGTCGCAAACAGTCGGATATGACTGAAGCGACATTTACGGACACACTTATGCGTGGCATGGAGAGTTAGCAGTTAATACTGATCTCATTCCTCTTTGCTCCTTACCCTGTCTTACTCAGCCACATCTACTCATTGCTGCTTCAGCCTTTAGAGTGCCTCTCTAGACTGCCTTTCTTCCATTTTTGTGTTCTCTGTAAGTATCCAGGTTAAGGCCTTGACTATCTGCTGCTGCAAAGTCGCTTCAGTTGTGTCCGACTCTGTGCGACCCCATAGACGGCAGCCCACCAGGCTCCCCCGTCCCTGGGATTCTCCAGACAAGAACACTGGAGTGGGTTGCCATTTCCTTCTCCAATGCATGAAAGTGAAAAGTGAAAGTGAAGTCGTTCAGTCGTGTCCAACTCTTAGCGACCCCATGGACTGCAGTCTACCAGGCTCCTCCGTCCATGGGATTTTCCAGGCAAGAGTACTGGAGTGGGTTGCCATTGCCTTCTCCGTGACTATCTGCTATGTACCATTCAATTTAAAACTCCCTCTCTTCACAGTAATCCTACCAAACAGACTTTCTATGTCCTGCCTCCCTTCCCTACAATTCAGGCTTGTCAGTCAAAACTTCCTAAAATGCAGTTATTTAAATAAAATCTAGTTCTTCCTTCACTAACTGAAAATGGACAAAATCCTCAGCTTACTCCCCAAAGCCCTCCATTGTCCAAGTATGGAATACTTCTGTTAACAACAGCATACTTCTCTTAGCAAAGTGAGTTTATCCTTGAACACAGAGCAGACTTCGCTCTTTCTTACCTTTCTGGTTTCTTCTTGGAATCCGAAAATGTTTTGCTCTGTTCCTCTTAATCTAACCACTGCTGCTGCTGCTGCTAAGTCACTTCAGTCGTGTCCGACTCTGTGTGACCCCATAGACGGAAGCCCACCAGGCTCCCTCGTCCCTGGGATTCTAGAGTTTACCTTTGAAGAAACAGTTCCTTGTATCTGATATTTAAATCCTTCTCTTAAAATGCAAACTTGAAATGGTACTTACAAGGACTAGCCCCTTAACTGGGTTAACTAGTAGGTTTTAACCCACATGCCAACCAATATAAGCTGGTAATAGTAGGCTGATATGTTGAATTGAGGAAGATTCCGATATTCTGACCAGGTTCTTCAGGTGACATGAGTTATTAGTTAATTAAGTAAAAACTGATAACCTTTAAAACAGTAGTCAGGTGACAATTGGTAAACATGGCCAGGAGGAGCCAGTTGATGATCTTAACAACTTATCAAAGTTTGCTGTCTGTGTTCTGGATATTTTATTTGCAATTAACGATGCATTTCTCTATAAGCTTCTTCTTTGATCTTTTAAAACATTTTCTAATTAATTGCCTATCTATTGACCATAATTCTACTTAAACTCTCTATCCTCAATTAAAATAATTCTCTGAGAGCAGATTTGTGTTATCTCCTAGAGTATTTCAGAGTTGGTGCCCATAAACATGAGATTTTATTCTATTTGTAGAAAAATATAATACAAAATGAGAGGAGTAGGGGGATTTGGGTAATTACTTTAAAAATAAAGATATTTTAAAATGATGATGCAGACTTTAAGTTACCTAAAATTTTCCACCTTCCTGAAAAGTGGATGAAGTGAAGTGAAGTGAAGTTGCTCAGTCATGTCCGACTCTTTGCGACCCTGTGGACTGTAGGGTACCAGGCTCCTCCCTCCGTGGGATTATGCAGGCAAGAGTACTGGAGTGAGTTGCCATTTCCTTCTCCAGGGATCTTCCCAACCCAGGGATCGAACCCGGGTCTCCTGCATTGGAGTCAGATGCTTTAACCTCTGAGCCACCAGGGAAGTAAAAAAGTGGATAGTAAGAAGCTATTACTAGTTACCAGAAAGAAAGGGAAGATGCATATCGTTTGCTAAGCAGAAATTGAATTTAAATATTAATTTTTTCTTTTTTTGGGAAATCAAAGGTATTTTTCTAAAGAGTACAGACTAGAATTCTACTTTGTCAGTGAAGATTTGTGACTCTAATTCAGAGTGAAACATAAACTTGCCAGTGTGATATCTGAATTCTGTTGTCTGGTCACCTTATTTCATAGATGCTTAAATGGTTGGATCCTCTATTAGGTTTGATAAATATCCTCAAGATCTGCCTTAATGATTATCCACTTAACTTTAATTTGTACGATAGGAGAAACTCATGAGATTTTTTTAAAAAACTAAATAAAATAAAAAGCATTAAAATAAATGAATTAAATTTCTAGCTCAAAATATCAGGAAAAAATGAACCTAAACCCAGTAGAGACAGTAAAAACAAACCAATAAACAATTAAGAAAAGGAACTACAGGTCAACATTTCTTATAAAAATTAATTCAAAAATACTCAAAAAAATATCAATAGAAACCATTAGCACATAAAGAAAATAATACACGATGACCAAGTTGCATTTATTTTAAGAATATAAGAAGATTCTTTTAATATTAAGAAATTCATTAATATCATAAAACATCTATCTGTTGTCTATCATGCATCTGGCCTATCTTTATTTATCTAATATATCTGTTTTTATCTCTCTGTATCTTTATCTATAAGAGTGAATGTACGTGCATATATTTTCTAGTTTTGTCCACTGTGAGAGTCTAGAATCAATGACACTGCAATAGCAATGACCACATTTAGCGACCATATCTTAGGTTCCAATAACAAGAGACAGGGCTCCTTAAAGAAAGGGCTGATTCCAGTTTTGGGGAATAGAAAAAGCAAGGTAAGTCTAGAATATGTTGTGGTGTCAGAAAGTAAGAAAATGTTAAAAAAACAAAGTGATGGGGTCACGTTGGGGGGTCACGTGATGTCTGAACAAGAGGAGAGAAGCAGTGGCTTCCCTTGCTGCAGAGCACGGGCTTGGTCATCGCAGTGCACAGGCTTCTCATTGAGGTGGCTTCTCTCGTTGCAGAGCACAGGCTCGGTGGTTGTGCACAGGCTTAGTTACTCCGTGGCTTCTGAGACCATCCCGAATCAGAGATCGAACCTGTGTGTCTTGCATTGGCAGGCTGATTCCTTACCACTGAGCCACCAGGGAAGCCACCCTGGATTATTTTAAAAATCATGCTTAATTTAGAAATAATTTTTCTCCCAAATTAGAGTAAATAGAAATGAAAAGATGAAGAAGAGGATCAGGCACAATTTTTAAAACCCCAATCTATTTCCCCCCAAATATCTAAATGCCTGTAGGTGGCAAATAATATGTCCTGATGATAATAGTTGTTGCTGTTCATGTCTGACTCTTTGCAGCCCCATGGACTCTAGCCTGCCAGGCTCCTCTGTCCATGGAGTTCTCCAGGCAAGAATACTGGAGTGAGTTGCCACGCCCACCTCTAGGGGGTCTTCTTGACCTTCATCTCCTGCACTGAAGGTGGTTTCTTTACCACTGAGCCACCAGGGAAACCCCACAATGATAATAATAATAAGACATTTTAACAAGAGTGGGTACTTCTACTACTGCAGTACAACTAGTATTTATAGAGTAAAACGTTCATTGACGTGTAAGCACACATAAACTCTAATTCTCACAACAACCCTGCAAGTTATGTATTATTATTCCTGTTGTACTGCTCAAACGCCTAAGGATATCAGGATCTGAGAACTCATCTTACTATGGAGTTTTCTACGGAGGTCTGCCAGGAGCTTAATTATATTTTCTTTTTCTCTGAAGAACAGAGAATGAATTTAGAGTATTTGCAAGTCTTCTGAGTCAGAGGTGAAGATGGTAGCATTCACTCTGGTGCACTGTCAGAGGACTGGCTGAGAGGCACATTAAGGTCCATACTCGTCATGGGATGACCGCCCATTAAATGCCAGTGTCCTTCTCCCTCCCTCCTTCCCAGCACACAAGTAATCGTTACCTTTTGTGGTCAGGCTCTTCAGCAGTATTTGGTCACCACAGATCTTGGAAACTGTGTGTTATCTCAGCCCCAACAGCTATTACTGTCATACTTGGTCAAGCAAAGCTGATGGGAATTTTTGACATACATCTTCCAACATTCCAAATGCATACTCTACAGGGTAAATTAGGAAAAACAGAATCAAATTTGTTTGGACACAGAAGAAACATTTCAGACCACAAGGAGAGGGTGTGAACTTCTAAATCACATCATATTTTCTGTGGTTTGTATAATATTAATAGCTTGGTCAACCTTCACAGACCATTTCCAGAGACTTCTGAATTCCTGAATATTGTAGAAATATTTTCTACTCTTAAACTCACTATGAAGATCATGACAAAACAGGCTCACATTTAAAGCATTCTTCCCCAAACTTTCTGCCTTTTATGAAGGGTATTTTTCAAGGAATTTTATTTTCCAGTTTCATAATGTAGTTTGTACATTATATGAAATATCATAACACTTCTTACTATATCTAGAGCAATGCCACTGTGCGTTAAGTGAATGAAATACTGTGGTTATTAGATACAACAGGGCATAACGGTATGCCGTAAAAGACTGTCTTGAATAAATATGAGCAGAAAGCCAAAACTCCATAGAGGCACTTCAGGTGAATTTGATCACCAGGTTGAAGTGAATCGTTGACAAAACCCTTGTTTTACTGCATTTACTCGGCGTAGCATTCAGTCTCTTCCCAACCTGCCTTGGCATATATTGATATTTCACTGCTGACATGCTGGCTCAGGGAGTCACGTGTCTGGCCTCACTGCGTGATCCAACATGAGAAAAGATTTCAAACCCTTGAACTCCCAAATGCTGGCATTGAATAATTTAATACCTTTTTTTTTGATGCTTTATGTTTCGTGTTTAATAATCTAGAACAGGTCATCAGACATCTCGTTTATTCATTCATAATTGAAATCTCAAGGTTAATCACCAGACGAGTGCTTTTCCGTGTTTGGGCAGGGAGGATAGTAATGGCCCGGATCAGAGTTTGCAGCAGTGAGCTTCCTCTGAGCAGCTGAACGTGCTTTATCCTCCGAGTAGGTTGTCTATGGCGATCCAGTCTCGGCTCCTCCTCATTGCCCCAGGGTGGTCTGATAGGACTCCTGCTGCTGCTGCTGCTGCTGCTAAGTCGCTTCAGTCGTGTCCGAGTCTGTGCGAGCCCATAGACGGCAGCCCACCAGGCTCCGCCGTCCCTGGGATTCTCCAGGCAAGAACACTGGAGTGGGTTGCCATTTCCTTATTCAATGAATGAAAGTGAAAAGTGAAATTGAAGTCGCTCAGTTGTGTCTGACTCTTCACGACCCCATGGACTGCAGCCCACCAGGCTCCTCCGTCCATGGGATTCTCCAGGCAAGAGTACTGGAGTGGGGTGCCATTGATAGGACTCCTGCCTGATGAGTAAGTGTATCAGGGGATGAGACGACTCAGGGCCACCGGGTTAACACTGAACGTGGGGCCTCCATGAGGCTTCCCTGCTCGCTCAGTGATAAAGAATCTGCCTGCCAGTGTAGGAGTAACAGGAAACCTGGGTTTGATCCCTAGATCAGGAAGAAGGGAATGGCTACCCACTCCAGTATTCTTGCCTGGGAAATCCCATGGACAGAGGAGCCTGGGGTGCTACACAGTCCATGAGGTCACGGAAGAGTTGGATATAATTAATTGACTAAACAACAATAGGGCTTCAATGAACATGAAATCTGTGAGGAAACACTTATTGAGAGGAAATGATGTGGACATTTCTGAAGTCTGCACAAAGTGCTGGTCAGTGGGGTTCAGGTTAAATATCCAATTACATGATTTAATTCTCCTAACTACCCTAAGGCAAAGCTCAGAGAATTCGAGTAATTTCCCCAGGCTACAGAGCTGGTAAATAATTTGTCTCATTTTGGAATCCAGATTCATACTGCCCCCTTGCAAATGTAATTCACTCATTTATCAACTGTTTGTTGAGTGCCTACTGCATGCTAAGGACTGTTTTAGGCACATGAAATATATAAGAACCCCTGGGCCTCATGGAATTTAAAAGAGAGGATAAAAAATGCATTTTCTGTGCTTATGTGATGAAGCAGAGTATGCCAAGCATCAGTGATAGTGCTGGTTGGTTACGATTTTAAAAAGAATAGTTGGGATAGGAGTCTTTGAGAAAGCAGCACAAAGCTATGAACTTTCCGTGGATGCCTGGAATGTGTATCACACTTTTACAGAAAAGTGACAACTGAATGAGGTCTTACATAAATAATAAATAGGAATTTCAGTTCAGTTCAGTTCAGTCGCTCAGTCGTGTCCGACTCTCCGCAACCCCATGAATCACAGCACGCCAGGCCTCCCTGTCCATCACCAACTCCCGTAGTAGGAGGAAAATGAGAATAGTAATCCTGAGGCAATTCAAAGTAATGAGATTAGAAACTCATAAAAAAAACCTGTCAGTGTATGGCAAAACCAATACAATAATGTAATTAGCCTCCAATTAAAATAAAAAAATAAAATAAAATGCAAAAAACCCCACACTGTTTTTGTGTTGAATATGTGTGCTTATATGAGACAGAGAGACAGAGAGGGAACATCTTGTCTCCTCCTTCAAAAACAAATCACAATAATTTAGAGTGCTGTCCATTTAGAATATCCAGTGCCGATTTCTTGCCCATGAACATCATTTAGAGATGACATTATCTTACCTGATTTGATGATGCTGTAACTGTAACTGGGAAATGTTTAACCACCCACTCTCCAGAAAAAGTGCTTTCATCTGTATCAGTCATTAATTTCCATGGTGTAAATATTCTAATCATAGTTTGAAGCTACTGACATGTGATCACTAAATGAGGTCTTAAAAGGAGACGTGAGTTGGTACAGCATTATATAGTATTTCTACCTGGCAGACACAAAACACTCAAATAACTTTTAATAATTACTGAGCTTAGCAATTGATTTACCAAAGTCTTAGAACAAAGAATGGCTCTCATGAGATGGTATGAGCTGTTTCCACCCCACCACTGGGTGGCGTAGGAATAAAAGGAATTCCATGTTTTCTCTAAGTCAGAGCTTAGATATTTTTGTTGTGGAGAAACCTCCCAGTTCAGGGAAGCATACCATTCAGAGTGCTTTCATTTTTGGTGACAAGATACTTTTCCTTAAAGTGTCAGAGCCTGGTGGCTGGTTAGGACCATTGCCAGCTATGATGTGGTCCCACTTGTTTTTTTTCCTTGTGCTTTTGGTGTCATATCCCAAAATCATTGCCAAGATTTCTTCCCTGTGCTTTCTTCTAGGGATTTTATGGTATCAGGTCTTATGTTTAAGTCTTTAATAAAATTTGAGTTAATTTTCATGAGTGATGTAAGGGTTCAATTTCATCTTCTTCAGATGGTTATCCATTCTTTCCAACACTATTTGTTGAAGAGACTGTCCTTTTCCCACTGAGCGTTCTTGGCTCCCTTGGCAAATATTAGTTGACCGCGTATGCTGGGTTTTGTTCCCAGGCTCTCTTTTCTATTCCATTGGAGACTTTTGCTCACTGAGGTTGCACCTGCTTGCATGCTGCCCATAATCCCACACCAAGGGCAAGCATGATGCCAGCAGGTTAAGGGAGGTTATTATGGTCCTTTTTTTTGAACTACTTTTATGCTGTAGCTTTGAAGGTGGTCTAGAGAAGGAAATGGCAACCTACTCCAGTACCCTTGCCTGGAAACTCCCACAGAGGAGCCTGGTATGCTACAGTCCATGGGGTCACAAAGAGTCAGACACAACTGAGTGACTTCACTTTTGAAGGTGATAAAAAAGACAGTTGCAGAGACTGCAACTTTTAATCTTTTGGAATATAAATATACCTCTAATGCAGGGGAAAATGTTGATTGCCCTGGTGCTTTTCTCTATGTTTGAACATCTCCCCCCAATAGGAGCCACTGCCCAGAATATTTTTTTATCTTCAAGATCTTAAGCACTTTAATAATGGTGCAAAGATGGCAGGGTGATAGATCCATTTTCCTGCCCAGTCACAAGCACATGTTATCAGTAACTCTAATGTTGAGATGAGTGAAGGGAAAAATGATGCTCTGTTGCCTATTTCACCAGGAAGGACTCCTGAAGTATCACTTTTTCTGCTGAGTTACCTGAAACATCTAAACAGAAACAATTCATAGGAGAAGCAGTCATAATAATAGACCTCTCGTCACAAGCGTTCATGACTTTAAAGATTCTTGGTTTTTTTTTTTTTTGTTTGTTGTTGTTATTACCATTCCTGTTATGTGCAGCATCACAGGATATTTTTCCGCTTCCTAAAATGTGGAACCAAACAGGTTGTCCAATTCTTTTTGCAAGTATCTGAGTAGAAAAAATATTGCTTATGTATGATCATCTGATAACCTCCCCAGGCTTAATAACAGTGTAGGTGAAAGACTAGAGCTCTCTGGTGGCTCAGGGGTAAAGAATCCACCTACCAAGGCAGAAGACATGGGTTCGATCTCTGAGTCAGGAAGATCCCCTGGAGAAGGAAATGGCAATCCACCCCAGTGTTCTTGTCTGCAGAATCCCTTGAAGAGAGGAGCCTGGCGAGCTACAGTTCAGGGGGTTGCAAAGAGTCGGACACAGCTTAGTGACTAAACAACAACTAACAAAATGACAGAATGCAAATTTATTGCTCACTAAGAAACATGTATTGTTTTCAGGATTTAATTTTTAATATTCAAAATAAATTGTACAGAGGGGACAGACTATGAAAGAAGACTCAACTGAATTTTTTCTCAATTGCAGAAGCTCAGTAAATGTTGAATAAGTGTCTCAATCTCAAATTTACTGTTGAGGAAACATATTCAAGGAAATGAGAGAGTCAGTTCCTAGGAAGGTTGATAAGAAGTCCATGGTCCCCGAGAAGGAGAAAGGGGTCCAGGGCCCTTGAGGAGACAAGGGTCTGGGGTTATCAATGAAGAGAAAAGTACAAACGTTTTTTTCTACATTGTTTTGTCTTAGTCAATAGAACAATGTATCTTGCTTGAGGACATGTTTTTCCTTAACAAGAATCTTCTGATTAATCTTGTTATCTTAAGATAACGTTGTATATATATATATATATATATATATATATGGCATTTAATGCCTTAATGTCATAAGGCATTAAAACCACTTCATAACATTTAAATATAATATTTAGTTGAGATATTATTTTTCAGCAAGTACTGTAGAAATGCCCTTTTTGTTCCCTGCATGTAATTAGCAAAACAGCCACTTTGACAGGTTTGTACCTGAAATCTGGTATTTTGGCCTTTCTCCTGCCAGTTATATGTACCTAAACTTGTTTTGACTTGCTGCATTATGTGAACACCAAAGGGTGTCATAATTGGTTTTGCTTCTGGGACCTCACTGAAACCAGAGTCTCTGAAGTGTGATGTGCAGAGGAGCTGCCTCAGAATCACTTGGGAGCAGGTTGTGATGGACCCTGAGGTCTGTACCAAGAGAAACTCCCAGTTGGTAGATAGTGGGCTTCTCAACTTTCCCAAGCGAATTCTGTTGTTCCGTCACTCGGTGTGTCCGACTCTTTGTGACCCCATAGACCGCAGTGCACAAGGCTTCCCTGTCCTTCACTTCCTCCCAGACTTTGCTCAAACTCATGTCCATTGACTCGATGATGCCATACAGTCATCTCATCCTCTGTCGTCCCCTGCTCCTCCTGTCTTCAGTCTTTCCCAGCATCAGGGTCTTTTCCAATGACTCAGCTCTTCACACCAGGTGGCCAAAGTATTGGAGCTTCAGCTTCAATATCAGTCCTTTCTATGAATATTCAGGACTGATTTCCTATAGGATTGACTGGTTTGAGCTTCTTGCTGTCCAAGGGACTCTCAAGAGTCTTTTCCAGCACCACAGTTTAAAAGCATCAATTCTTTGGCCTTCAGTCTTCTTTATGGTCCAGTTCACATGCATACATGACTCCCGGAAAAATCATAGCTTTGGAAAGTTTGAGGCCTGCTGCACTGAACACTACGTGCATATGTGTAGCATCACAGTACAATTAAGCATGATGAACATATTCCTTTGAAAGCAATGAATAGAGAGACTCATTGATGGCTATCTCACTTTGGTCAATTAACCTTTGCAATTGAAGCACTGAAGAAAGTACACTGCTTCATGGAAGCTATGTTTAGCTTTCAGTCATCCATGTCGGAAGAGACAGTCAGGAGCCTGAGGGTTTAGACTCAGGCAAGCTCAGCAGCCTCCCACATGTGTGAGCTCATGGGCTTTTCTACTCTG
This sequence comes from Moschus berezovskii, assembly GCF_049115385.1. Taxonomy (NCBI): domain Eukaryota; kingdom Metazoa; phylum Chordata; class Mammalia; order Artiodactyla; family Moschidae; genus Moschus; species Moschus berezovskii. The sequence continues at coordinate 15,154,016 of NC_142470.1, forward strand.
TGCCTTGTCTCAGCATCCTCAGGGGACCAGAGGCCAGCGGAGACCTCCTTGGGAGTCTGTGAGCTTCCCATGGTGTCAACAGTTTGACACGAGTCAGACATCTTGTCCGCAGCAAACATCTGGTGTCCCTTCACTGCTTCTGATGCTGAGTGTAAGAGTCACCCTCCTCCCTCCTCTGGTGACCAGCAGCCTTGGACCCTGAGTCTAGGCAGGAGCCAGGATGCCCTAACTCAGAGGCCACCATGCAGGGTCTCGAGCAACATCCCTAGAAGTGTGGAGTTCAACACCAGGTCCACTCCCCAAATACAGTGAAGGGGAAAGGGGCCAGGAGTGTATGTGTGTGGGTGGGAGTGGAATGAAGAGATGAAATTGACTTCAGCCAAGAGTCCCTGAAGAGTGGACCCCAGGATAAGGAGGGTTCTCTCGGGATTCAGATTGCAGTGTGTTAAGCACCACAATTGAAAAGAGACTTTCAATTTCTAGACCATGCAGCTAGAAGATATTGTACTTAGAAAATAATATAGTCCCTTTTCTGCATATCCTTCTAAAGTTTCTATGATCCACATATAATCATCCACATATTTCTTAATATTCAGATAATGTAATAAAATGTGAGATTAACTCTGACATGAAATTTCATAGTCTATATTTTTCTTTAAATTATATTTTGAATGCAGTTCCATGTGAGCATTTTTTCCTCAGTAACCTGTGTTCAAGTGACTTCAGGTGAAGTGATTTCAGATAATTACTTGGGTCAAAATTCTACTTTGAGAAGAGTTGGGTTATTTTCACTTTATTTTTGCTATTGTAATAGGTATGTGAAGAATTTTGTCCTTTTCTTTGCATATATTCCTGAATATTTATCTAGTAGAAATTCATTAGAAATACAATCATTGTCAAAATATACTTAAGGATTTTTGATGTGTCTGTGTGCATGCTAAGTCGCTTCAGTTGTGACCCTACAGCCCCGCCAGGCTCCTCTGTCTGTGAGATTCTTCAGGCAAGACCACTGGAGTGGGTAGCCATGACCTCCAAGGCATCTTTCTGACCTAGGGATCAAAACTGCATCTCTTACATCTCCTGTATTGGCAGTTTTTTTTTTTTTTTTTACCACTAGTGCCACCTGGGAAGCCCAAAGATTTTTGATACTTACTTCCAAATAACTTTCCCCAAACAAGTTTTGCTAGTTTAATAAGTCATCACCAGCACAAGTCACTGTTAACTGTGGGTCAGAGAACCTGCATGCATTGCCTGGGAGTTTCTTGGAAACAGTCTCTCCTCCCACCTGGACCTCCTAAATTAGAGTCTGCATTTCAGTGAGATCTCAGAAAGTTCTGCATGACTGTGAATTTGGGATACCACCATATTACACTGGAGCTTCAGTGGCTTGAAGACATTTTCCTTTTTGCTAGAGGGGAAAACAGACAGGATAGAGAGATGGTGAAAGTTTGATTTCAGGCTGAGGAAGTGGGGTGATATCATCGAATTGAGAATTACTCACTGGTGTTAGCTGAGTCACCTGTCTAGAAATAGAGCAGGCAGAGCTGAGGTAAGCAGCCGAGGGGGTGAGGGAGGGGGTGGCCACACCTGCACCTCCTCTAATTCCAGTACCGCACTGCTTGGCTCTGAAGTCCAGAAGCAGCCGTGACTCAGATGGACTGGCCTGGGGGATGGAAATGGAGGTAGGCTGGCCTCTAGGCTGATGCTCCTCTTTTAGATTTTTGTCAACGACTGTGAGCGTCTTTACCAATGACATCACCATCACCATGGAATTGAGTTAGTGATCTCTACTAAACAGACATCTGTTAACTTGAGAGTCATATGTTCATACACATGAGGATGACATCATATTTGCATTTGCAGGGCTAAATCATCACGTTTGACAACTTCCACTTAATTCGCAAATATGCCTTTTTGGTTGACTATTTGGAGATAAAATGATGTTATAGGTCAGTGTCCAACTCAGAAGTGCTGAGGATGACCTGAGAGTTTGGTTAAGATGCAGATTCTGATTCAGTGGCTTCTTCAGGGGCCTGAGATTCTTCATTTCAACCAGGCCTCTAGTGTTGTTGGGTATAGATTCTGAAGTGCGTGGTTGTATGTGTGTGTTTATTTACTCAGTCATCTCCGACTCTTTGCAACCCCATGGACTGTAGCCCACCAGGCTTTCATGTCCATGGGATTTCCTAGGCCAGAATACTGCAGTGGATTGCCCTTTCCTTCTCCAGGGGATCTTTCTGATCCAGGGCTCTAATCCATGTCTCTTCCATCTCCTGCATTGGTAGGTAGATTCTGACCACAGCACTACCTGGGAAGCCTGAAGATCACACCTTGAATAAGCTCCAGTAGATGTACCGAATATAAATCTTACCTTTTCAAACTTTTGTCACATCATTTAAAAGTAAAGTAGCAGACGAATGGATAAGAAAGCTTTGGTACACATACACAATGGAGTATTACTCAGCCATTAAAAAGAATACATTTGAATCAGTTCTAATGAGGTGGATGAAACTGGAGCCAATTATACAGAGTAAAGTAAGTCAGAAAGAAAAACACCCATACAGTATACTAACGCATGCATATGGGATTTAGAAAGATGGTAACCTTAACCCTGTATACGAGACAGCAAAAGAGACACAGGTGTATAGAACAGTCTTTGGGACTCTGTGGGAGAGGGTGAGGATGGGATGATTTTGGAGAATGGCAATGAAACATGTATATTATCATATGTGAAACGAATCACCAGTCCAGGTTCGATGCATGATACAGGATGCTCGGGGCTGGTGCACAGGGATGACCCAGAGGGAGGATAACGAGAGGAGGGAGGTGGGAGGGGGGTTCAAGATGAACACATGTAAATCCGGGGTGGATTCATGTCAATGTATGGCAAAACCATACAATATAATATTGTAAAGAAATTAGCCTCCAATTAAAAAAAATAATAATAAAATAAATAAATAAATAAACAGCAAAAAAAAGAAAATAAAAAGAAATCGTGTTATAGGTTAGTTAAGAGAAACTAGGTTTAGAACAATCTTGGCCTTATAAAGCTATTTAAACCCACACTGATTGGATCCTGAGACATGTCAGACTATTGGCCCCTAACCATCACAAAGAAAGGCAGGCATTTGGTGGGTACGATGAATGCCTGAAATATAATCTGTGGTTGTGTAAATATGTGAATGTATGTTTTATTTTTTTTTTTTGGATTTTGAAGTATGTAGATTTTATTTTATTTATTTTTATTTATTTATTTTTAATTGGAGGCTAATTACTTTACAATATTATATTGGTTGGTTTTGGCATACATTGACATGAATCCGCCCCAGGTGTACATGTGTTCCCCTTCTTGAACCCCCCTCCCACCTCCCTCCTCCCCATATCCTCCCTCTGATTCATCTCCATGCACCAGCCCCGAGCATCCTGACTCATGCATCGAACATGGACTGGCGATTCATTTCACATATGATAATATACATGTTTCAATGCCATTCTCCCAAATCATCCCACCCTCACCCTCTCCCACAGAGTCCAAAGGACTGTTCTATACACCTGTGTCTCTTTTGCTGTCTTGTATACAGGGTTAAGGTTACCCTATTTCTAAATTCCATATATATGCGTTATTATACTGTATTGATGTTTTTCTTTCTGGCTTACTTCACTATGTATAATAGGCTCCAGTTTTATCCACCTCATTAGAACTGATTCAAATGTATTCTTTTTAATGGCTGAGTAATACTCCATTGAGTATTCTGAACAATAAACTACTGTATTTTTCCTTAAAATTTTTATTTATTTATTTTTTAATTGAAGGATAATTGCTTTACAGAATTTTGTTGTTTTCTGTCAAACATCAACATGAATCAGCCGTAGGTGTACATATGTCCCCTTCCTCTTGAACATCCTTCCCATCTCCCTCCCCATCTTACCCCTCCAGGTTGATGTAGAACCCCTGTTTGAGTTCCCTGAGATATACAGAAAATTTCCATTGCCTATTTATTTTACATGTGGTAATGTAAGTTTCCATAATACTCTCTCCATACATCTCATCCTCTCCTCCCCTCTCCTCATATTCATAAGTCTGTTCTCTGTGTTTCTCTACTGCTTCCTTGCAAATAAATTCATCAGTACCATCTCTCTAGAGTCTGTATATATGCATTAGTATATGATATTTATCTTTCTCTTTCTGACTTACTTCACTCTGTATAATAGGCTCTAGGTTCATCCACCTTATTAGAACTGACTCAAATGTGTTCCTTCTTATGGCTGAGTAATGTGGTGTTGGAGAAGACTCTTGAGAGTCCCTTGGACTGTAAGGAGATCCAACCAGTCCATTCTAAAGGAGATCAGTCCTGGGTGTTCACTGGAAAGAATGATGCTAAAGCTGAAACTCCAATACTTTGGCCACCTCATGTGAAGAATTGACTCACTGGAAAAGACTCTGATGGTGGGAGGGATTGGGGGCTAGAGGAGAAGGGGACGACAGAGAACGAGATGGCTGGATGGCATCACTGACTCGATGGACATGAGTTTGAGTGAACTCCAGGAGTTGGTCATGGACAGGGTGGCCTGGTGTGCTGTGATTCATGGGATTGCAAAGAGTCGGACACGACTGAGTGACTGAAATGAACTGAACTGAATATTCCATTGTGTATATATACCACACTTCTTTATCCATTCATCTGTCAATGGACAACTAGGTTGCCTCCATGTTCTAGCTATTATAAATAGTGCTGCAATGAATATTGGGGTATATGTGTTTTTTCAATTTCAGTTTTCTCACGCCTAGGAGTGGGCATGGCCCATTCTAGGGTCCTATGGTGGTTTTATTCCTAGATTTTAAGGAATCTTCATACCATCTTCCAAAGTGGCTGTATCAATTTACATTCCCACCAATAGTGCAAGAGTGTTCCCTTTTCTCCACACCCTCTCCAGCATTTATTGTTTGTGGACTTTTTGATCATGGCCATTCTGACTGGTATGAGGTGATATCTCATGGTAGTTTTGATTTTCATCTCTCTAATAATGAGTTTTGTTGAGCATCTTTTCATGGGTTTGTTAGCAATCTGTATGTCTTCTTTGGAAAAATGTCTGTTTAGGTCTTTTCCCCACTTTTTGAGTGGGTTGTTTGTTTTTCTGGTATTGAGTTGTATGAGCTGCTTGTATATTTTGGAAATTAATCCTTTGTCAGTTGTTTCATTTGCTATTATTTTCTCCCATTTTGAGGGTTGTCTTTTCACCTTGTTTATAGTTTCCTTTGAGAAGGAAATGGCAACCCACTCCAGTATTCTTGCCTAGAGAATTCCATGGACAGAGGAGCCTGGTGAGCTACAGTCCATGGAATCACAAAGAGTCAGACACAACTGAGTGACTAAACTTTGCTGTGCAAAAGCTTTTAATTCTAATTAGGTCCCTCCCACTTGTTTACTTTTGTTTTTTTTCCATTACTCTAGGAGGTGGGTCATAGAGGATCTTGCTTTGACTTATTGAGTTATTGATTTGGTTCATTGATTTATTTTGAGTATTCTATGTTTTCCTCTAACAGTTTTATAATTTCTGGTCTTACATTTAGTTCTTTAATCCATTTTGAGTTTATCTTTGCGTATGGTGTTAGAAAGTGTTCTAATTTCATTCTTTTATATGTAGCTGTCCAATTTTCCCAGCACCACTTACTGAAGATTCTATCTTTGCCCCATTGTATATTCTTGTCTCCTTTGTCAAAAATAAGGTACCTATAGATGCATGTTTATTTTTGGGCTTTATATCTTGTTCCATTGGTTTATATTTCTGTTTGTGTGCCAGCACCATACTATATTGATGACTGTAGCTTTGTAGTATAATCTGAAGTCATTAAGGTTGATTCCTCCAGCTCCATTGTCTTTTCTGAAGACTGTTTTGACTATTCTGTGTTTCCATACGAATTATGAATTTTTCTGTTCTAGTTCTGTGAAAAATGCCATTGGTAATTTAGTAGGGATCACATTGAAACTGTGGATTGCATTTGATAATATAGCCGTTTTCACAATATTGATTCCTCCTACCCAGGAACATGAAATATTTCTTCACCTATTTATGTTGTTTTTGATTTCTTTCATCCATGTGTTAAATATTCTGTATACAGTTCTTTTGTCTCCTTAGGTTGGCTTACTCCTAGATAGTTTGTTCCTTTTGTTGCAGTGATGAATGGGATTGATTTGTTAATTACTCTTTCTGATTTTTACTGTTAGGAAATAAGAATGCGAGTGATTTCTGTGTGTTGATTTTGTATCCTGCAGTTTTGCTAAATTCACTGATTAGTTCTAGTAATTTTCTGATAGTATCTTTAGGGTTTTCTATGTATAGTATCATGCCATCTGCAGTGAGGACTTTGCTTCTTCTTTTCCAATCTGGATTTCTTTTATTTCTTTTTCTTGTCTGATTGCTGTATCTAGCTAGGACTTGCAAAACTATGTTGAGTAATAGTGGTTAAAGTGGACACCCTTGTCTTGTTCCTGATCTTAGGGGAAATTCTTCCAGTTTTCTACCATTGAGAATAATGCTTGCTGTGCACTTATCATATATGGCCTTTACTGTATTGAGGTATGTTTCTTCTATGCCCATTTTTTGAAGAATTTTAATCATAAATGGGTGCTGAATTTTGTCAAAGGCTTTTTCTGCATTTATCGAGATTAACCAGGTTGCCAGGAGAAATATCAATAACCTCAGATATGCAGAGTCGGACACGACTGAGAGACTGAACTGAACTGAACTGACTGATGCAGATGACACCACTCTTATGGCAGAAAGTGAAAGAGAACTAAAGAGCCTCTTGATGAAAGTGAAAGAGGAGAGTGAAAAAGTTGGCTTAAAGCTCAGCATTGAGAAAACTAAAATCATGGCATCCTATCCCATCACTTCATGGCAAGTAGATGGGGAAACAGTGGCCGACTTTATTTTTCTGTGCTCCAAAATCACTGCATATGGTGATTGCAGCCATGAAATTAAAAGACGCTTACTCATTGGAAGGAAAGTTGTGACCAACCTAGACAGCATATTAAAAAGCAGAGTCTGCTTCTAAGTTGGAAAATTAAAAACAATAGCTGGAAATCAGAGTCAGGGCTATGGGAAATCCAAGATGGCTGCTTGGCTTTTCCCAGCTCCCTGACAAACCTCAATTTTTATTTGATGGGTTAAAGCCTCCCTGGCTACAGGGCCTCCATAATGAAAAATCATGGAATATTAAGTTTTGTAAATTGTTAAATTAAGTTTCTAGTTTTGTTAATGTCTAGTGTTTACTAAGACTCACTGCTGAGACAGTTCCTTGTTACGTGATACTGCTAAAAGATTTAATTAAGTTATTAAAAAGGACACTCTAGGTTAATTTCTAAGGCTTATCTCAGTAACCAATCTTCAGATAAAGGTTGGATGCTCCATAATGTACAACCAGGAGATTAACCCCAGACTATAGTCATTTAACAAATGAAGTCAGGTGACTTGGGGTATACCAGGCTTTATCTAATGAAAGTTCTTGACTTATAATTCATATTTTACTAATAACTGCTAGCTATGGCTATATTATTTTCTATGTCACTTGTTTCACTGAGCCTGTGATATAATGCTGAACTGACAGTTCCATATGAGATCAATAATTGTAGTAATGTGACTCTGGGTATGGGAAAAAGCAACAAGAGGAAATATTTTCCTGGACCAGGAGGCTAGTAAGACAGTGGTCCAGAGACTTTTGCTACTTGCAAGGCCTGCTCCAATTTTAGCACACTGAGTGGCCCATCACTTCCTTAGACCTGGGAATGAGCCTTCCCAGCACCGAGGGACACAATGGCCATGAAATGGTGTTACATGGTCAGATATGTGGCTATGAAGGGACCCTGCCGACTGGAAGTTGGTACTTGCCAGCTGCCTCTACAAAGATTACATCATGACCGTTGCAAGCTGCTGACCTTCAACACCCCCTGAAAGAAGTTCAGGGTGAAAATCAGGAATGAGGCACTCTGTGCTCTGGGGAAAAAAAAAAAAAAAAAAACACTGGCAGAACAGGCCTTCAGATAGTTAGATCTTTTCTGGAAAAGGTTTTATGAGTTCCAATTCTTGCATCTTCTCATACCTAGAAAAACACTGACGTCATTAATGGTGACATCTGCTTTGGCTATTAAAAAAAAAATTTCTTTTTTTTTACAATTAAAAGTCAAAATAGAGTAGCTATGGTTCAGACATCCTGGGAAATAACTATTTCCCAGATATCCTGAAAAATGATATTATGGGTGTGATTTCAGATTAGACGCTGTGACCTAATGTAGAACTTAATGCTCCTGTAATGCCTTTTTTCTTCTGTACTTTGCTTGCTGCTCGTAAAACCAAAGTTACTCCATTTTAAGATAAGGTTGTTTTTAAGTAAAGATTCCTAAAATTGAAAATAAAATAAAATAAAATCTCAGTGTGTTTTCAGCTCTCCTTTCAAAAAATATATATATATTAAAAATAAAAAGCAGAGACATTACTTTGCCAACAAAGGTCCATCTAGTCAAGGCTATGGTTTTTCCAGTGGTCATGTATGGATGTGAGAGTTGGACTATAAAGAAAGCTGAGTGCCAAAGAATTGATGCTTTTGAACTGTGGCATTGGAGAAGGCTCTTGAGAGTCCCTTGGACTGCAAGGAGATCCAACCAGTCCATCCTAAAGGAGATCAGTCCTGGTTGTTCATTGGAAGGACTGATGTTGAAGCTGAAACTCCAATATTTTGGCCACCTCATGCGAAGATCTGACTCATTTGAAAAGACCCTGATGCTAGGAAAGATTGAAGGTGCTAGGAGAAGGGGACAACAGAGGATGAGATGTTTGAATGGCATCACCGACTTGATGGACATGGGTTTGGGTGAACTCCGGGAGTTAGTGATGGACAGAGAGGTTTGGTGTGCTGCGGTTCATGTGGTCACAAAGAGTTGGACACAACTGAGCAACTGAACTGAACTGATTGAGATTAGCATATGGCTTCTATATTTCAATTTGTTAGTATGGTGTATCACATTGATACACCTTTTTCTCAAGGGAACATGGAACATTCTTCAGAATAGACTACATTTGGGTCACAAATCAAGCCTCAATAAATTTAAGAAAATTGAAATTATATCAAGCATCTTTTCTGACCACAGTGCTATGAGACTAGATATCAATTACAAGAAAAAAAATTAAACTTTAAAAAACACAAGCACATGGAGATTAAACAATACTTTTCTAAATAATGAACAGATTACTGAAAAAATCAAAAGGGAAATGAAAAAATTTCTAGAAGCAATCGATAATGAAAACATGACAACCCAAAACCTATGGGAGGCAGGAAAAGCATTTCTAAGTGGGAAGTTTATAGTAATAAAATCCTACCTCAAGAAACAAGAGAAACATCAAATAGACAACCTAACTTTATACCTAAGACAACTGGAAAAAGAAGAACAAAGACCCCCAAAAATCAGCAGAAAAAATCATAAAGTTCAGAGCAAAATAAACGAAAAAGAAATGAAAGAAACTATAGTAAAGATTAATAAAATTAAAAGCTGGTTCTTTGAGAAGATAAACAAAATTGACAAACCTTTAGCCAGACTCATCAAGAAAAAAGGAAAGAATCAAATCAACAAAATTAGAAATGATAAAGGAGCAGTTACAACAGACAATGCAGAAATACAAAGGGTTATAAGAGACTGCTATGAGCAATGATATGGCAATAAAATGGATAACATGGAAGAAATAGACAGATTCTTAGAAAAGTTCAATCTTTCAAGACTGAACCAGGAAGAACTAGAAATTATGAGCAACCCAATTATAAGCACTGAAATCGAAACTGTGATCAAAAATCTCCCAAAAATGAAAGCCCGGGACCAGACAGCTTCATTGGTGAATTCTATCAAACATTTAGAGAAGAGCTAATACCTACACCTCCAAAACGCTTTCAAAAAATTGCAGAGGAAGGAACACTTCCAAACTCATTCTATGAGGCCTCCATCACCCTGTTACCAAAACTAGACAGAGACAACACCAAAAAAGAAAACTACATGCCACTGTCACTGATGAACATAGATGCAAAAATCCTCAATAAAATTCTAGCAAATAGAATTCAACGATGCGTTAAAAAGCTCATATACCATGAACAAACTGGGTTTACTCCAGGGAGTATTCAATATATGCAAATCAATCTATGTGATACACCATATTAACAAATTGAAACGTAGACTTAGACTGTTGATGAAGTAGATTCAGGTGAAATCCTGACTCTGCACTTCCCAGATGTTACTTCAGACTTACAAAACTGTTATTTCCTCATTTTGGTCTAAGTTATTTGACAGAGATGGCTTTGGTTTCCATGTGCATCTCCCAGTATAGTAACTGCTTCAAAGAATTGTAAAAATTCAATGGAAGCAAGAAGATCACATGTAGTAGGTATTCAACTAGTGTCATTAAGGTACACAGGAAATCATGCTATTTTAAAATCAGCCATACAGGTCTTCATAGAGAGAGAACTGTTATTGTTTGGAGGAAATACTTTGATAGGTTGCCTTGACGTGTGGACTAAAGATCAGAAAGCAAAGACAAACGGGGGCATTTGTCAAGATTTGGGAGTTTGGGTCAACAGTGGTAAAGGAGAAGGAGGGGTGAAAGTGACCAAATAAAAGCAGAGATACGATGATAGACTTAGTTCATGGAGAAAGCTGCTCAAGAGAAGTCTACGGCAGTTAAGTAGCCAGTAGAATTAAGGATAGAGATTTATAATACTCAGTTTTAAATTCATTTCAGAACAAGAGCAGTCTCCACCAAGACGCTTTTGTTCTTGCATGGTCCCTAAAAGTACAGTATTGAAACTCATGTATGTGCTACTCTTTGCTTATTTGTAAATCACTTCTATATTTTCCTGAACATTCAATATACCTTGCATTGGATGCCCTAGTCTCGTGTTGGCGGCATTTGGGAGAGGGGAAGAATTTGGTGACTCTTATGGAGCAAGGCAGTGTGGCATTAAAAAAAAAAAAAAAATAAGCTTACTTGGGAGAGTGACGTTACAGGGGAGATGGTGTTACAGTGCACATGGATGGAAATTCAAGCTAATTGACATCAATCACATTTTTCTTAGGTTTCTTTTTTCTTCTGTTTTGTTCCTTTGAAAACCAACTGAGACTTAAATCATCCTCATGTTATCCTATTCATGATATTCTTTACAGTATTATACATGCTTTCATTTCTATCATATGTTCAGTATCTTGCACTAAATGTCAAATAGATGTTGAAGGTCACTTACTAAATACATCAACCTGTACCTTATCTTTTCAAAATGGTAAAATTCAAATATCCTTATTTTGGGATAAAAGTATTTGTAAATACATTCTATCCTCGTTTTATTATTACATTTTGCCTTTAACTGATACCTGAATATTTATATATTTACATTTTGGACTAAATGTGTGAATATACAGGGGTAATGAAGAATATGAGTTATTTATCTAAATTACCTTAGAAATAAAAATCCATTAAAAAAGAGGGGACTTACCCACCTCAATAGTTTGAAGCAGTTCAAGGTGTATGTTTTAAAAAATGTAGGGAAATCATGCAGAGATGCCATACAGTGGAGAGAAATGTTTTCACTGCAGCTGGAAAGAGTTTTCTTTTCACTTGCTTTTCTTCTCACTCAGTTTAATTTCTTACATTTCCAAAGCATAAATAATATAAATAGCATTTTCCAATTTGATACACATTATGTATTTACAGGTGAAAATATGCACCATGTTAGATAATTAGGCATTCAGAGTTACCTCTCACAAATGTGAAAACACACAGGATTCAAGTGAATTATTTAGCTGTTCATGTTGGATTTGGAATTCATGCTTTCTGACACTTCTTTGAAGCCCGCACGCTGGTCATGTGTTTATTTTCTCAGTCATTATCAGCTTGATATATTTTAAAGATAAAACTCTGAGGCATACTCAGCAATCTACTTTTGAAGAATTGAAGTAAGATGCCTCGGAAAGCAGTAGATTGACTTGAAGGATACTAAGCTGTCCAGCAAGAAATTGTCTTAGAAAAACATCAAATAGTTTCTGCTGGTAAAATATGGTTGATCTTCAATTTATTTTCATTCAAGGCAGCCATGACTATTTAAAAGCACATCTACTCCAAAAAGACTCCAGAGCCACTGGATCTGGGCTTTGAAATAATTCAGTCTAATCCAGCAATGTCCACTGGAGCCTGGAATGCCAGTGTAGTTTGTGCATGTGTGTAGTTTTAAATTTTATTTTATATATTATATAGAGGTATAGATAGATTTTAAATCAAAACTAACATGATACTAGCCTAGCTTGCCTCCTATTTTGGAAGCACATTCATTTTTAAAAAATATTAACATGACAAACTTGAGGGCCTGTGAGCACAGGAAGGCAGGTTGGTACAGAGTATAACCACTGCTAACTTAGAGCTGAAATGGAAGCGGTGTCCTCAGGTAAAGCGGTTTCAGAACGAGTTCACTCAAATAATACTATGACCTGCAACTCCTGGAATATTCCCCTAAACAGTATAGAGGGAAGGAATTATATTTCCAAACAGAGGAATGGCTGATAAATGACACTTATTTTGAAAGAATACCAGGTTACAGAAAAGGTGTAAACAGTACAGAGAATTTTTCTGTGCCTTTCACTCAACTTCTTATCATGTTAATACATTATATAGTAAAGAAATTAAAGAAAAAGTAACATTGGCACAATAATATTACAGATTTTTTAGATTTCACGTGTAAGTGATATCATAACGCTCTTTGTCTTTTTCTGACTTGCTTCACTTACTGTAATAATCTCTAGGTCCATGTTGCTGCAGATACCACTATTTCATCATTTTTATGGCTATATTCCATTGTAAAAATATGCTACATCCTCTGTATCCATTCCTTTGTTGGTGGACACTCAAGTTGTTTCCATGTCCTGGCTGTTGTAAATAGCACTGTAATGAACATTGAGGTACATGCATCTTTTTGAACTACGGTTCTCTCTGGATATGTGGTCAAGGAGTGGGATTGAAGGATCACATGGTAGCTCTATTTTTAGTTTTTAAAAGAACCTCCATTCCATTTTCCATTATTGGTGGGAATATTGTAGATTTCATTCAGATTTCTCCAGCTGTTTTCACTAGTATCCCTTTTCGGTTCTAAGAGTCAACTCATTATCTAATGTGTGCACTCATCCTGCCCTTGTCTTCAATGACCTGACAATTTGAAGAATACTAGGTGTTCTGTTGAAGGCACCTCAACTTGGGTGTTCCTGATATTTTCTCACAATTTGCTAAACTAATGTTTGAAGTCATCACAGATTGCACAGATCATCGAGATGATGTACCTTCATTATTGCACCAAAGAAGTGGTATCTGATGTCGTAAGACCTTGTTTCTGGTGGCCTTTATCACTTGATTGTGCTTCCCTGGTGGTCAAATGGTAAAGAATCTGTCTGTAGTGCAAGGGACCTGGATTTGATCCCTGGGTTGGGAAGATCCTTTAGAAAAGGGAAGGGCAACACACTGCAGTATTCTTGCCTGGAGGTATTCTCCTCGTGGACAGAGGAGCCTGGAGGTACGTGACTGAGTGACTAGCACTTTCACTCTTCACTTTTGTCACTTTGTTGAGTGGTTTCTGTCAGATTTCTCCACTGTAAATTCACTGTTTTCCCGTTTTGTACTGTATGTGCTAGAAACCAATTACTAAGTGCAGCTCATACCAAAGGGATGGGAATTAGGCTCCCCCTCCCAGAGGAAGAATTATCAGAACATTTGTAGACACATATGAAAACCACAGAAGCAATGACTATATATTTTGTGGGAGAGACTTTGAGGTTAAAAAACTTTTCTGCATCTCTTTAAAGTTTGGTCCACTGATTATAGCATTCATCAAGGACTCTTGCCTGCAGTAATGACTGCTATGGTGTTCTAATGGTGATTTTTCTATTTTCCTCACTCTCTACATTTATTAACTGGAAGTTTTTTCTAAGAATAACTGTCCTTACTCTTTCATTCATTTGATTATTTATTCAAGCTGCCTTAATATTCAAACTGTTTGGATATTGATTTTATTCTCTGGTTTATAATCTTAAATGATACTGTGACTTATTTTGCTGTCCCAGCTGTTCTAACCTAGCACCTAGGATTCATCTTAACCTTCCTCTTTAGTCTGTCTCTGTCAGTGAGTAACCTGGCTCTCATCATCTACAAAGTATAGAGTTACTTGCTTAGGATATGTGTAAATTACTTTCTAAGTTGCTGATATGTACTTCTATAAAGGGTTGTTTCACCACCAAGAGAACAGTGCTTAAACAGTTTTCTTTTTGTCTCCATCCTTACAGCATCAAGAAAACTTCCCAACGTTATTTTTTAAAGATTTTTTTTATGGGCCATTTTAAAAGTGTTTGCTGAATTGGTTACAGTATTGCTGCTGTTGCTTATGTTCTGGTTTCTTTGGCTGCTAGGCATGTGTGATCTTAACTCCCCTACCAGGAATTGAACCTTCAGCCCCTGCACTGGAAGGTGAAGTCTTAACCACAGGACCACCAGGGAAATCCCTCCCAGAGTGATTTCACCCAACTCCTTTATCCCCACCCTCTTTAGTGCAGTTGTGTCAGACATTTGCAGTAATAGCAGATTTATTTATAACAGGCTGACCTCTATTCTGAATATCCCCCCAAATCTGTTCACTTTCTTTGCTTTGCGAAAAGTAAAATTCAGTTTTGCCAGGTGCTTTGACAAATGTGTGAACTCATGAACCCATCACCCGAGTCCCACACAGGGCATTCCATTATCTAGAATTTCCTTGGCGTTTTCTGCTTGCTGCCCGCTGCTCTCTTCTCCCCCCAAACCAAGGCACTCGCCATCCATCTTCCATTCAAATAGCTTTGCCTTTCCCAGGACAGCACATAAATATCTATAGTGTTGCACTCAGCAAACTTCATTTGAGATTCATCCACATTAGTGCATGAATTAATAGCTCGTTCTTTTTTACCTCTGAAAATTCCATTTCATTCATTAACTCATTGATAGCATCTTGATTTCTTCCAATTTTTTTTTGATAATTATGAGTAAAGCAGCAGTAGACATTGTGTATAAGCTTTTGTGTGAACAAAAACTTTTATTAGGATTTTATTATTTTGGAGAAGTTTTGGGATCATAGCAAAGTAGAGAGGAAAGCCCAGAGAGTTCCCACGTATCCCCTGCTGGGACAGGTGTGCATTCACGTCTCATCCAGAGGGGTAGGCTTCCCTCTCATTTCTTCCTTCTAGATGCAGTGAATGTCTGTAGTCTTCTAGGTTGGCAGTGTTTATTCTTCTCTTACTAAAGATTAAGGTTTTGTTACTTAGGGCAGATGGGTTTGGGAGGAATTTTGGCCTTGACTGCTGTTACTATTCAATAGGCGGCAGCGTGGAAACTTTCTTAAATGAGTCCTACTTTCTGCCTATAAGGAAGGCTTACAGGAAGAGCCTGAAATGGGAAAAACACCCTGATGACTGGTCCTCAGGGGCTTTACACTCTCAAGGTAGCCCGCACTCTGCCTTTAAGAAATGATAAAACATTTAGCTGGTTTGTATGTGTGTGTGTGTGTGTGTGTTCAGTCACTAAGTCATGTCCAACGATTTGCAACCCAATGGACTATAGTCTGCCAGGCTCATGTCTATGGGATTTCCTGGGCAAGTATACTGGAGTGGATTGCCACTGCCTCCTCTAGGGCGTCTTCCTGACCCAGGGATCGAACCCGCGTCTCCTGCTTCTCCTGCAGTGATAGGTGGATTCTTTACCGCTGAGCCACCTGGGAATCCCACTGGCTTGTATGTTGTCTGAAAAAGCCTGCCATTGGTTTCTAATCACGGGGACTGTTTCGACCTGCAGTCACTGTCTCTCCCCATATTTTGGATTAGTGGTTTTTCTGCAACATCAGTTCTCTGATGAATTTAAGAGAAGTTATCAATTTTTCCTTTTTTCAGCTCTTTTTCTTGTACAGGAAGTTCATCAACAATTTTTAAAAAAAATTTGTGTCATGTTTTTTTCAAAGTAATTTACTTAGAACTTCCTTATAAAACTATTTCAAAGATTCCCTACAGGAAACTAAATATGAAGATAACTATCTGTCAATAATACAGGAAGCAGCCCTTTAAGAGTTTCTCAGATTGCCAAATCTAGAATAACATTTTCTTAAATATTAGGTCCGAAAGATCCTTAGAGAATCTTTGTTCCAGTGTTTTTCTTGACTTTTCTCAGTTTGTAGACTCCGCAGAGATTTCAGCTCATCTGATATACTCTTAATAGTCAATGGCATCATCAACTTAATGGACATGAGTCTGAGGAAACTCCAGGAGATAGTGAAGGACAGGGAAGTCTGGCGTGCTGCAGTCCACGAGGTTGCAGAGTTGGACATGATTTACCGACTGAACAATAATATGATCAGTTTCAAAAATGGTGTATATGTGTGTACATTGCTCTAACTTAACCAGCCATGATATTCATTGCAGACGATATATAAACTGAAATAGAGCTTCACGAATGCAACAAAACAAGACAGTTCACAGAAGAAAGCTCCAGCAGGTTCACTTGCATCTGCTGTGTAATCCCTAAGGTCACTTTTAGGTCACCGTCAGTCTCTGTGGTGACCTCCACTCCTGGAATTGCTTGCTTTGTAGTTAGTCAGGCCTTTGCAAGGGTGTGACTCCTCAGTACCATCGACCTTGTCTCCTACCCCAGGACTCAGAGGATGAAAGACCTGTGAGGATGCTGAATCTGTCTAGGGGTGTTGGACAGCTTGAGGAGGTGAAGAAGACCTGGCACATAACCCCAGCAGATACACAGTCGATAAAGAGGGTCTCTGGACCACAAAGGAGATGATAAGAGACAACATCATCATTGAGATTCTAACCTGGAGCTTCCAGATACTAATCAGGTGAACTTTATATTAAATCAGACTGCCTAAAAGATTTTTTCAATATTTTAACTTTGGAAGACTAAAGAAACTGGTGCTTCTAGCTACACTTTAAACTGAATTTGTATTCCATCTCAATTTCCTTTGAGCCTCTCTGAATCCATTTGATGCTATTATCCACAGATGGACAAAGCTATTTTCCACAGCTGATTTCACATGTGATTCTGCAAGCTATTTGCCTTTCCATCTCCCTGTAAGCCCGCAGATTATAATTTTCAAATACCCTCAAGTATGTGTTCATTCTCATGAGCACCGAGTCAGTATCTAAATGCCGAACAGCAACATTTCTGAACAACCATGACTACAGATCTGAGAGGCAGCGATCTGAGGAGAGCCAGCAGTAAGAAGAGTTCCAAAGGTTCTTTTTCTCAGGTTATTTTTCTAAGTAGGTCAGTGGTTTGCAACATATTTGGTAAATAAGAACCACCTAAGTGGATCTCCAGGCTCGATCCTCACCCTACAAGTCAGGTTCTCTAAAAGTCACCCCAGGGATTTGTAGTGATGCTTTGTAACATTTGAAATGTTTATATTTTTCCTATTCTAGGCAAACTGTGCTATTTTCTTTATTCACAATTTTTGTTGGAGTACAGTTGCTTTACACTGTTGTGTGAGTTTCTGCTGTGCAGCAAAGTAAGTCAGTTCTACGTGTACATATATCCGACTGAACTGAACTGAACTGAACTGACACATATATCCTTTTTTGGCTCTCGTTCCCATTTAGGTCACCGCAGAACACTGAGAAGGGATCCCAGTGCTGTACAGTAGGTTCTCAGTAGTTGACTATTTTATACGCAGTACCAGTACTGTATCGGAGAAGGCAATGGCAAGCCACTCCAGTACTATTGCCTAGAAAATCCCATGGATGGAGAAGCCTGGTAGGCTGCAGTCCGTGGGGTCGCTAAGGGTCGGACACGACTGAGCGACTTCACTTTCACTTTTCACTTTCACACATTGGAGAAGGAAATGGCAACCCACTCCAGTGTTCTTGCCTGGAGAATCCCAGGGACAGGGGAGCCTGGTGGGCTTCCATCTATGGGGTCACACAGAGTCGGACACGACTGAAGTGACTTAGCAGCAGCAGCAACCAGTACTGTATACATGCCAGTTCCAACCTCCCAGTTCGTCCCAACCCCACTTCTTCTTTTGGTGTCCATACATTTATCCTGTGTGTCTGTGTCTCTATTTTTTGCTTTGCAAACAGGTTCATCTGTACCATTTCTAAATGTGCTATTTTCTGCTGAATATTTTTACTCTTAAAATGGCAAATATATTTTTCTCTTTATTTCACTTTTTTCCATCTATATTAGTGACTATCTCCTTTCCAGTTATTTAAGATCTTCTTCAATTTATTTCACTAATGTTTTTCAGTTTTCAGTATACAAGTCTTTCACATTCTTGATGGAATGCAGTCTCTGTTTAAATATCTCAGGTTGGGGGAAACTTGCCAACTTCTTACATAATTCTGTTACAGGGCTTCAACATATGGTGATATAATGACATATGCATTTTTGTTAACAGATGTTTTGAGGGAACATGCATGGACACAGGAGTTGAATTTCAAGGGCTCAGAAAATTTCAACTCAATACTGGGAATATTACTCAAGAGGAAACATCAATAAAAGGGAAATGGGAGAAAGAAAATAGTGTACAGTCTCTGTGTTAATAAAGTCCATGGATCATGAATGGACACACACTAACCCAGGTATGCATCTATACGAGTGAGTGGCTAGGAATACTGTTATAGAAAGAGTTATAGAAAGAGTGAGCTTATAGAACCCTCCTCACTCTCTATAAGTTGATGCTAACCTGCTTGTTTAAAAGTCAGCTTTCTTATTAACATATTTTAAAACATGTTTCATTTCTAGACAGAAATATAATTTGAAGGCTGGAATGAAAAACAGGCATCTGTATATTATTGTAGTTGTAGAAACAAGTGAGGCAAAGTAGCCCTGGGCAAAACTTTTAGATGAGTCCAATCAAGCAATCCCAAGGTTTCTAGCTTCTAGAACTGCAAAAAAAAACACAAAAAACAGCCAAAAAATTTAAAAGAACTACCTATTTTTATTTACATTTACTGCTTATGGTAATATAAACAAAAATCATGTAAATATCATGAAGATAAAATTATTAAAAATATATTAAGGCTGAGGGAGGAATTGTTTTTATTAAATTTACATTTTTCTAAAAACATTTTATATACAAGTTCTATAAATATCTATAATTGTTAATTATTTAAATCGTAACTCAAGACAACAGAAAGTTTAAGAGGTATTACAGCTAATGTATAAAATCAATAAAGTGTTAATTAAAAAAATAGCTATTGTTTCAGAGTGGAGAATTCAATTCTATCTAATATTAGAAGACTAATTATTATCACTGTTTTTTAAAATTATACCAGGTAAGTACCTGCCCCTTACAATACTTTAAAAGTATAAGACATGAAGAACAATGCTGATGATTCTGAGATTTTAAAGATTTTGTAGTTTTCTAAAGCTCTGATTACTAATTAGCATTGAGATGAAACTACAGTCTCTTCTGGGCAGAACCATGAACATTTAATTAGACTCTCATTTGTCAAGAGATAAAGTAATTCTTGTACCAACTTTAGGCTTAGGATATTTTACAAACTTATAATAGATTCAGCCTGGTCAGATGAATAGTGATTGTGGTACTTCAAACTGTTTTGTTATCTGGTTAAGTTTATTAGGAAAAAATGCTTATTGTATTTGATTCTGAATTGATAAGGGTCAACGACTTGCTTAGTATATTTAAACTAAAATTGAAGTCTGTGTAGTCATTTAGTCCAAATTGTGTTGAATATTAATCATCATTAGAGTACTTGTGATGGCATGCTATATAAAAATAATAATGTTAGCACAACTATCTATGTTTGACATTAATGAAAAGTCTACCGCTGTCTCTACGGCCATGTTGCTGTGGCCACACAACAAGCTGGTGTGGTCATGTTTATAAACAAAAACGCTCAGGTTTGGTTCATTCAGCTTGGAAAAGATCTTCTATCAGAGTTGCTAAGAAAGCTTATCCAAGGATTTTTGTATTTTTCTAGAAATGCAGGATGAGAATAATTTGAACATAAACCATTGCCATATGTGGGGTTGTCCACTTTTCTGCTTTCCCAACTAGATTATGAACTATTCTAAGTGAGGTTCCAAGTTCTTTCATATTTGTATTTCTAGGACCTAGTAGCATCAGCCACAAGGTAGGCGCTGAACAGATGTGTCTTAAATGGATGACTAAATCTAGGGCTGACCTGTGTCCCAATACAGGCCAAACAGAACCTAGTCTGCACCGCATGTCCCTACAATATGCTGCACTTAGCTCTATCATGGCTTCAATCACAGAGTATTATACTTATCTGTTTTCTTGACAACAAATGCAAAATTGTGGGAGATAGGGCTCTATAGTAAACAGTGTGTATTTCTGGCCCCAGCAGAGTGTCTGGAACTGAGTGAGCAGCTTTCAGTACATGTTTATAGGATAAGCCTATGACTGGAAATTTCCCTGTATCTTTACCATTTGTCTCCTGATGAGGAGGTGATTTATAATAAAAGTATAATAAAAAGATGCAATAAATGTTCACCCTGGATGTAGGTCAAACTTTACTGTTTCTTTGCAAGTCTCAATTTTTTTGGAAACTGAACATTTTTGATAAACATTTAGCAACAGTGGATTCTGATGTTTTATCCCTGGGAATTTTTGTTGTTGAATTGTTTAATGTATTTTTTTATTTGTTTGTATAGTACATTGCCTGGAGTAAATTGATGGAATCCATTCCCCTATGATGTGTGGCTGCTGCTGTTTCTACTCAGTTTAAAATTATATATTATACTGTCCCAGGTGGTTCAGCGGTAAGGAATCTGCCTGCCAATGCAGGAGACACGAGAGATGTGGGTTTGATCCCTGGGTTGGGTAGATTTGCTGGAGTAGGAAGTGGCAACCTACTCCAGTATTCTTGCCTGGGAAATCCCATGGACAGAAGAGCTTGGTGGACTATAGTCCTTGGGGTTGCAAAAAGTTGGACACAACTGAACACCTAAAGATGATGAGATGAATACGAATTTTGTTGCTGTTCAATTGTTCAGCTGAGTCATGTCCCACTCGTTGTGACCCCATGGGCTGCACCACATCAGGCTTCCCTGTCCCTCACTATCCCCCAGAGTTTACTCAAACTCATGTCTGTGGAGTCAGTGATGACATCCAACCATCTCATCCTCTGTTCCCCCCTTCTCTTCCTGCTTTCAATCTTTCCCAGCATCAGGGTCTTTTCCAGTGGTCGACTCTTTGCATCAGGTGGCCGAAGTATTGGAACTTCAGTTTCAGCATCAGCCCTTACAGTGAATAGTCAGAGATGATTTCCTTTAGGATGGACTGGTTGGATCTCCTTGCAGTCCAAGGGACTTTCAAGAGTTTTCTCCAACACCACAGTTCAAAAGCATCAAT
The DNA here is from genome assembly GCF_049115385.1 of Moschus berezovskii. Taxonomy (NCBI): domain Eukaryota; kingdom Metazoa; phylum Chordata; class Mammalia; order Artiodactyla; family Moschidae; genus Moschus; species Moschus berezovskii. The sequence continues at coordinate 15,175,449 of NC_142470.1, forward strand.
TCTTCAGTGCTCAGCCTTCCTTATGGTCCAACTCTCACATCTGTACATGGTGGCTGGAAAAAACCTAGCTTTAATTATATGGACTTTGTTGGCAAAGCGGTGTCTCTGCTTTTGAATACATTGTCTATATTTGTCATAGCTTTTCTTCCAAGGAGCAAGTGTCAATTTCATGGCTGCAGTCACTGTCCATAGTGACCTTGGCTTCTTACAGTCACCATGTGTCTGAGTAGCATTTGAGTCAGCCAGTCATTACTCTGATACCCTATAGCTGTCTCATTTCTTAGATCTCTCCAGTAAGTTTCCAGCCAATCTGTCAATCTATTGTTTGCCTAAACCAACCCACAACACTGGGAGCCACTCCTTTTCTCTGTCAGTTGGCCATCAGTATTGCCGTTATCATGGAAGATGCTGTGAACATTATGTCTTAACACCACATTCAAATCAAGTCAGACCCCTCTGGCACTAAAGCTCCTGTCATCCCAACTTGTCCCAACTAGAAGAACCATCCCACTGACCCCACTGTGTGGGGATGGGGGGGCCCCAGGCAAGAACAGACTTCTGCCCTTCTCACACCAAATCCAGCTTTTCTTCATGGATTGTCACTTCTTTGTCCAATGTTTGCTTTTGTCAATGTCCAGAGTCCTGGCAGAAGATGTTTTGCAACATCATTTCTTCACGCAGCAGTTCTTTGTCCAGGTACAGCGTCTCTGGGTGAGAGGAGATGATTGAGATAGCAGGACCGCACCACCTGATAAGTCCACTTTGCTGCTGCTACTGCTGCTGCTAAGTCACTTCAGTCGTGTCCGACTCTGTGTGACCCCATAGATGGAAGCCCACCAGGCTCCCCCATCCCTGAGATTCTCCAGGCAAGAACACTGGAGTGGGCTGCCATTTCCTTCTCCAAAGTCCACTTTGGGGAATCATTAAAACTTTAAGATCATCTTCTGATACCATTTTTTAGGAATTAACTTTTAAAGCAAAAATTGAAATCGAGAGCATGAACTCCCTTGGAAGTTCCACACTTATGAAGGCAAGAAGGATCTGCAAGCTAAATAAGATGATTTTACGAGTGAATATATCGGGGTCCAGCCCCGATATGACCCAGGGTATCCTCGGGATGAACGGCGTCGGCGTCAGAGAGAGAGAGAGAAAGAGAGAGAGAGAGAGACAGGGGCTGATGATTCCTTGGTTTACGCTGGAAACCAATAAAACCCCAGCACGGGGCTTGCTCTGTGTACGTAGGCCACAGGCGCCCTCTCGAATCACTTGAGGCACCCCACCAGGGCACCCCCTCGAGTGGGTCTTAGAAGCCCAGGCAGATAAGTAAACTCAGAGGGCCCAGCGCTCCAAGGATCTCAACCAGAAAAAGGAGAATAGAGAAAAGGATGGAAAAAGAGAAAGAACGACACGGGGAGACCAAGCTTCAGTGAGCAAGGCCCAAAACTTTATTTTCCAGTGCTGCTTTTATACCCTAAGTTATGCGCATAAGAAACAGAGAAAGGGAGGTATAGATTCACACCAAAATCACGTGGGGTCAGCAGTCTTGACCCTTATGAGGATCAGGGCTTATTTTTGTGTGATAAAAGTTTTAGGTGATTTACATCATCTTCTGGCCAGGGGGCCTGCTAACAGTTTTATGGCCCTCTCTCCTGACAATAGGTTAGTTAGCAAGTAAAAGACTTTTAAGGTGACTTTCCTAAAGTTAGGTGGTAGACACATAACAAAGTTACATTCCTATAAGGCACCGGTGTAGTGAGCTGCAAGAAAGGAATTTATTAACTTAAGATCTGATGTGGTTAAATCAAAGGATTAATATATTTCCAAGGATACAATAGAGGAAACTGCAGCAAGCATTGACTCAACAATGAAATCTTTTCTAGTACTATTCTAATGATTTTAACTTCTTCAACAGATTCCTGTATTTTAGAATATTAGGCTTTCTGTCCTTGCATGGCTGGGAGGCTATAAACAGTCACACTCATAGTTGTAAGAGCCCGGACAAACTTGTCATGCAAGTTAGAAAGCTATCAGAGGGGCTTGGATTGGAACACTCCTATTAAGCCGAGGAGAACTTTTAAACTACAGCTCTGAATTAATGTTTTCAGAGAAAGGTGGTTGAGGGGAAGCCCCTGTGAGTATTAGAGGACTTGGTAAGAGGCGTAAGATAGTAAAGCAGTCAGACTCCAGTTTTCTTTGGGGTAGATGCTCAGGTAAGTCCAGGGGGTTCCTCGAGCCCTGATTAGCCTTTGCCCGTCAGGCCTCTTCCCCAGTTGACCTTTGCCACGGGTAGGATTTCCCTCGCTGGCTCCCGGCATGAATATAAATTTATTTTTATTTAGAATTGAAAAGCTAGAGTATACAATAGGACATACATTCATAAATTTATATTGTGTAATCTTGGGCCCTGATGCCATAGCAAAAATGGCCTCATTCAAGTCAAATCTTTTTCTGAAATAAGTCTGACTTTCAAAATTAATTCATCTGATACTACATTTGTGATTTACTAAGACACACTTTGGTAGGTCATATCAAAATCATTTTATTTTTATGGAGATATCTAAGGTGATAAGGACAATATTTGTATACTTTACATGCAGTTACTTGGTTTGTGAATTGCGGGGCTGTTACAACAAGTAGTGCTCAATTGCTCAATTGTGTCCAACTCTTTCCAACTCCATGGACTGTAGCCCATCAGGTTCCTCCGTCCATGGGATTTCTTGGGCAAGAATACTGGAGTGAGTTGCCATTTCCTCCTAGAGGGAATCTTCCTGACCCAGGGTTCAAATTCACAACTTCTTTGTCTCCTGCATTGGCAGGCAAATTCTTCACCACTGAGCTACCTGGGAAGCCCATAACAAGTAGAGATTTACAGAAAAAATCAAAATAAAATTGTAATCAGAGGTCTAAGGTACGGGTAAAAATGGAATAAAATGTTCACCAAGTTTCATGACAGCACATTCAGGTACATGCCACAGCTAATCTGTCTGTATAATAGATCAAGCTGTGTAAAGGGAGTTGGGTACCAAATTTTACCTTTCCTGTGTAATTTATAAGAAAATTTGTTGGCATGCAAATTATAACTTGCTCTGAAAACTTCTTTTACTAATTAAAGCTTGCAGAAGCCAGGGAAGGGCTAAATAATTAGCACAGTGCCTGCATGATTCTTAGTTAAGTGAAGTATTACCAAATTAGATGTCAAGATGGGAGAAAGGAACCACTTACAAACACAGTTTAGTCTTTCAACTCCTTGCTTTTGAAATGTGTTCTGAGGAACGTGGTGCAGAGATATGAGACCATAAAATCCTGGGGCACCAGGAGCCTGCTGGAGCGTGAAGGGCTGCGGACAGTTTTCCTCTTTCATGGGTATCAGTGGGCTTGAAACTACTGGTGATTATCGACAGAGACAGAAGAAAGTGCATGCGAGGCAAATTCTGATGCAGAAATCCAGGGCTATTCCCGAGATGAGACCCAGTGGCAGGAATTTGGGGATCCCTAATAAGACAAGCTATGCATGTTACCAGGTTCCAACACCAGTAATGAATCCAGCGACCACTAAGTGTCTTGGTGGTTGAAGGAGACTAGAAACCTCTACCCCACAGCAAACAGTGGCCGGGATGACATAATGAGCAGGGGAGGAAGGAGGGCATGTTTGAGGGTGAGTGTTAGTCTAAGATTCATCTTGGAGGTGCCCCTGTGGTTAGTTTCACGGGCTGCACAATGGCAAGGCAGCAAGCCTCAGCCAGTCCTATGCTCTTCTTCCCCAGCAGGGAGTTGGGTTACTTCGGTTTGCTTTGTTTTAGGTTGTTTAATCTTTGCGACTTTGTTTTAGGTTATTTAATTGTTATGACTTGACTGTGAGAAATGTTGGGGCCTCAGAGATAATATTTTGGTATTCTAAGGGTTTTCTTCCCCGTCATTTCTTTATGGACAAAACTTAGAAAGTATTAGAATATATTATTTCAGATCATCTGTTGGCTGGAAGCAGCTGAGAATTGTATCTTTCTATGCTTTCTCCACATCTAAATGTGTCCGTGGGATGCAAGTGTCTACTGGACACGTCTTCTCATTTCACCAAGTGATATAGTCATATAGTTATTTATGTACCACTTGTTGATGTTCTAGTATGAAACAGGTTTTAAAAGTAGAATCAACTGGTAAATCTTTTGGTGATATAATTGATCCTTAACATTTCTTTAAATTTGAATTTTTATAGGTTGTATAAAGTAGAACTGAAATGACTGAGCATGCATATACCAGGAAAAGTTACATTACAAAATATGATTTGTAAATAAGTTACAAGATACCTTTGTATAAAATTTTGTCCATTATGATATCCACCTAAATACTTAAGAAAAAATAAAATTAGTACATTGGTTATCTAGCTTTTAAATCATTAATTGAGACAAAATTGCATCTAAATACTGATTACAATTAAACAAAAAGAACTCTTCTAAGTAGGTTTTTATCTATATCTTGGATTGAGAAACCAGTTTTCACATTAAAACAAATGTTTTACATGGCCTTAATTGTTGCAATCATATGATTTGTTTTTTTTTTTTTTTTCTTTCTTTGAGATGTTGATGTGGACCATTTTAAAATTTTCATTGAATTTGTTACAGTATTGCTCCTGTTTTAGGGTTTCTGTTTGTTTTGGCCATGAAGCATGTCTGAGATAGCTCCTGGTGAAAGTGAAAGTTGCTCCTTCGTGTCTGACTCTTTGTGACCCCATGGATTATACAGTGTATGGAATTCTCCAGGCCAGAATGCTAGAGTGGGTTGCTTTTCCCTTCTCCAGGGGATCTTCCCAACCCAGGGATTGAACCCAGGTCTCCCACATTGCTTGAGTTTTCTTTACCATCTGAGCCACAAGGGAAGCTCAAGAATACTGGAGTGGGTAGCCTATCCCTTCTCCAGTGGATCTTCCCAACCCAGGAATCCAACCAGGGTTTCCTGCATTGCAGGCAGATTCTTTTCCAACTGAGCTATCATGGAAGCTATTAGCTCCCGGACCAGGGATCAAATCTGTGTCCATTTATTAGAGGGCAAAGTCTTGACCCTGGACCACCAAGGAAGTCTTCAAGTATGTGATTTAAAATGACTAAGGTGATAACTGAAAGCTACTGATTGAAATGGCTGAAGACTATAAGAGCTAGCGCCATTTCCTCACAAAGTCTACTCATCTGCCATGCACAGCACACAACAAAAAGGAAGCTTTCCTGTATTGGGCTCTTAAGCACACATTTAATCCATTTAACCTGAAAGCATAGTGATGTTGGCACTGTGCTGGGGTGAAGGTCTTGGTGGGAAAGAAATGTACAAAGAAACTTGAAACTCCGGTTTGGACAACCAAAGTAAGAAGTAGTGAAAAAAATGGCTGTGTCACCTGGAGTGAACTTACTTTACACTTATGCTGCAGACTTTTAGAGGAAGTGGGTAGGTAAGGGTGGACATGGTCAGGTGTGGTTGAATGAGGAGTATGGGCGTTTAATCCTGGAGGAATGGGCAATGAGCAGGATTAGGATAAAGTAGAAGGAAAAGAAGAGGAAATGGAAATTAATTTCTTATGTATCACAGAATGACTCTTTGTTTTCATTCCAGGTTGAAGGGTGGCTTTCAAATGGATTGGATCCTTAAACCATGGTACTGAATCATTATTGAAATTGGAATCCAAAATGTTACAAATATATCAATTACGCGAGGATTATTTTTGCTCAAGCTAAGAGTGGAGCCACAAATCTTTCTGAATTCGCGTGGTTTCCCAGTGATTAATGCACCAGGGAGGCTGTGCAGCTGACGTGCTCACCTCTAGTTAATTGAAGTGAGAAAAAGTAGAAAGAATAACTTCTTGCATTTTTCATTATGAATGTCACTTCAATAAGTCATTGATGCGGAAGGGAAAAACTGGTAAAATTACCAACTGTCAATTACATTAAAACGCGTGAGTTTCAGCACGTGGAATGAAGCATCTTGCCATCTCCCTTAAGGAATTTATTCTTAGGAAAATTCTCACAGCTTAAAATTGCTGCTGCTTGGAGCACTGGGTGGGGCTGGGGGAGCCCGAGCAAGGCTCTGCAGCCAAGATGCTGGCTCTTGGAGTTGCAGCGGTCCTCACTCTCCCTTGATGGCACCTCCATCCCTGCCTTTGGCAATTCAGGGACTAGCACTCTTTTTAAAATCTGCTTTCAAAATGAGAAGTTAATTTCTAAAAATGCAATTTAAAAAATTAAAGGGTGTTTTAAAAGTAGACTAGAAAAACTGGTGTCAGAGGATTAGGGAATTCACTACATAAAGTTTCTGATGACTTTATAGAAACAATGAAGACTTTTTAAGTCAAGAACTGGTTTTCTGGAAATGACAGAAAGTAAAACTTTGTATCAATTATAGAGTTGGTTCTTAATGGCTCAGGCTTGCTCGTTTCAAAAGAGTCGGCAATTCTAGCTGGCAGGGGCTCAGGATTATTAAGAAGGTATAGTCAGAGAAATAAAGGTAGATTTAGTTATTTTGTGAACTTTCATTTTACATACTATCATCTATTGATGGCATCCTCAATGGCTCAGCAATACAAAGAATCCTCCTGCTAATAGAGGAGACATAGGAGACCTGGATTTGATTCCTGGGTTGGGAAGATCCCCTGGTGAAGGAAATGGCAATCCACGCCAGTATTCTTACCTGGAGAATTTCATGGACAGAGGGGCCTAGGGGCTACAGTCCATGGGGTCACAAAGACTCAGACATGACTGTGTGATTAAATGCGTGTATGCACACACACACATTTTAGATAAGTCTGATTTAGAGTTAGTGACTAAAACTTAATATTTTTAAAAGTCTAATATACTATACATTGTATCCTTACATTCACACCTTGCAGAAACTTTTCTGTGGCATCATATAGTAATTTCCCATCATGCATTTCTTTCCTCTGGGCTGTGAGGTCCTTTTCACCCTTCACCCAAGTCTTCCTCCCCCTTCACTTACACACAGACACACACAGACACACACACACACACACACACACACACAAACACACACACAAACACCTGCTGCTTTTTCGTAGTATTTACTTTCATCAATAACATCACCATTCTCCTAAGTTCCAGAATTAAAAACAAATAAACCACACTAACTAGAAATGCACTTTAATTCAATACCATTTCTTTCCCAGAGGATTTAAATAATTCAGAAAATGTTCTTTTCAGGCATATATCCTATATATTGTCCAGGGAGTTGATATACAGAGATCAACAAGCAACAGTTGTGCATCATGAAGAACCAAAAATCAGATTAGAAAATGAAATAAAAATCCCTTAAATGTAAATATCTGCTCATCACTTTGGATAATTGTTTATATCTGGTGAGCTGTCCTAGGGCCTTGGAAACAGTGTAAGTATGTCTTTGGACAAGGGGACTGAATAGGATGGCCTCAAACCCACCAGCAGATACCCGCAGACACATACTCCTGGGTGACCAAAGTCAAGAAACAGTGGTGAACACGGATCACAGACAAACATTTCGGGTATTTGTGATGGGAGAGGATCTGTGAAGGAAACACAGCAAGAGAAGAGTAGCCTGTAGCAGGGACTGATGTAGGAACTCAACATCCAGAGGAGACCATAAAAAAAGAAGTGGTTTTCAATTCTGTTACTGTACAACAGGAATAAAAAGTGAGATTATATTTTCGCAGTTAAAACACGGATAAGAGATAACTTAAAAAATGGAAGAGTAGACCTTTGATATTAGGAGTGTCTATCCAAAAGTGTTAAAGCTGCATAAGTTAGAGCGTTGATCAAAATATTCTAACCTAACGACTGAAGCTCAGAGACGTTTCCTCCAGCTCAGTCTTTTCACTTATATCTCATATTCATGCAATTTACCAATATTGTTTTGTTGTTGTTCAGTGACTCAGCTGTTGTGACTCTTTGTGACCCTGTGGGCTACTGCACGCCAGGCTTCCCTGTGTTTCACCATCTCCTGGAGTTTGCTCAAAGTCATGTCCACTGAGTCCATAATGCCATCCAACATCTCATCCTCTGTTGCTCCCTTCTCCTGCCTTCAATCTTTGCCAGCATCAAGGTCTTTCCATGAGTCAGCTCTTTGCATCAGATGGCTGAAGTATTGGAGTTTCAGCTTCAGCATCTGTCCTTCCAATGAATATTCAGGGTTGATTTCCTTTAGGATTGACTGTACTATTTAGCCATTCACTATTCTCTAAAGAGAACTTACTGAGACACAAACACAGCTGACTCTGCTGGATAATTATGTATGTCAATAAAATACGTGTGTGGAGATTCTAGTTTACATGAGATGATCTTATGAGTTTTGTTAGCAGTAATCTGCTCCACAGATTCAAGGTTGAGAGCAATGCTGAAGGCTCTGCATGCCAGAGATGAGGATGAGAAAAACTGCATCAAACCAGTGTCACCTCGAGAGACTCTGCCAAGGCAGCCAGCCTCCATTTTTACCCACATGTGAATCCCCCCTCATATAAACAGATCTCTTTTTACATATAAGTTAACTATTTGGCAGGGGAGCTAAAGTAGCAGTACATAATGAAATCTATATGCCAAAATAAAAAGTCACAGATGCAGAGTGCATTCATTTGGAGAACTCCTGGGTAAAGACTGAAATAAATAGGAGTGAAATAAGAGAACAGGGATGCTATATTCCCTCTAAGACCACTAAACTGACACAGTAGCCATATGTGATGACAAGATAGGATTAGACCATCTGCTGGTAATCTTGTTCGGCTATAAGAAGCACAACAAAAGCAAGCACGAAAGCTTTCCTGTTTCTTGAGTTGTGTTTCTGATGACCAGTTGCTGAGCTGGAGAGTGAAGACATCTCCATGAATTTTATACTAACTCTAAACAATGACGGGAACAATAGAAATTAGAGATACAGAACAAGTTTCTAAGGCTTCTTCCTATCTTAGTTAGGGATTGATTGATTATCTCATTATAAATATGATAGGGATCATCATTAATTATTTATGCTATTTATAAATAAATACATTATTTATTTATATTATTTATAGGAGATACACCTAGACAATCAGGAAGCTCCCAGTCACCATCCATCCAAGCCTGACCACTGTTACTACACACAAAAAACCATGCCCTTGGAGCTTAAAGTGAAGTAAAAGGAAAGTAAAAACTCATAAACAAAGATGAGAATAAAAATATAGAACATGAAGAGAATGAAAATATAGAAAAATATAGAGCATAAAAATATAGAATATAGTTCTGAAAAACTATTTTCAAAAATCTAACTCTCAAAGAGAGGATTTGTAAAACTTTGAAGAAAGTGAGAAATGACTGATTTCTGGAGAATAAGACAAGGAAGGACATTACAGGTTGCGGCAAAATGCTTGAAATGAGAGAGGAACTACTCAATTCTGGTTTTATTCTCAACTTTTCTGACAAGAGAAATGATCTTCAGGGAAAAAAATTGTAAAGCAAGTTTCCTATTAGAGAGTTGACACTCAAGATAGATGATGTGATTCTGAAAGAGTGCTTAACTGCTCTAAATGAGTCCAAGTATGTGGTGATTTTTTAAAACCATTTTCTCTCCTTGTTGAGAATAAAACCTATCCATTCTGACTCAGAGGTGGGCAGATGAATCAGAAAGATCGAATCATAAAATTATGTCCTTCTTAGCATAATGTGTTGTGATCCCAACCCGGTCAAGCACGGTCCTTCCCCTCACATCTTCTGAAGCTGAAAAGATGATACTCTATTGTCTATTTAGTCAAGAAACTGGCTTGGTCATCATGAAAGCAAAACTCAACTTTACTGAGAGAACAGAAGGCAGTAAACATGAGAATTAGTTCTACTTGTCCCTAAGTTTCCCTTTAGTTCTTGAGAGCTATCATTTCTACAGTTTTGTGAGCCTCAGTATCTTTTCAATAAAGCCAGCATCCTTTGAATGTGTACTTTTGGGCCAGAAGGGGTTATGTTTTGAATCACTTCCATCCAAAAACATCAACATCAACAATCACCCAAGAAAACAGAACAATAAAAACAAATAATCAAAATCTTGACCAAGATAAGCCAAATAATTGATTAATGCAGAGAGAACTTGTGTGTGAGGTTGTTGAGTAGTTTTTGGTTATGTTTGGAAGTTCATGGAGAATTGAAGAGTTGGAGGAGCTGGAGGGGGCTCAGATGTTCTGACTTAAATCACTGAAGGGTGAACAAGATGTACTTATTAGGATTCAAATGGGTAGCACCAGCTTCACTGGGACAGCTTCTTCCTCAAGAAATGCATGCTCTTCCTAGTACTTAGTCAGAGGAGAAGTACAAAAGTTATTTCATAATGCTAACCCTTCTCATTAAATAAGTCATACCTTTCCTTCCTAGAAGCAACTTGACCCATGTCAATCAGGAAGGGAAAGGGACTAAGTACATGTTATGTAAATACTTTTCCCCTGGTTTAGCACACAAAAAATATTAATTTAAAACTACAAAAATGCCTTCTTACCAATTCTATTTTTAAAGGATGATATTTAGTTTCAGTATGAACAACAACTAAAGACCTTTGTTGCCACTAAGCATGATGAGACTCTTCAGCAGGAGGTCATGGAATAATACTTTGATATTAATTGACATGTAGCACCTCAGTCCAAGGTGTTGGCACCTGGAAACTGGGAGCTTAGGAGTGTGAAATAGTTTCTCTCTACAAAGATGATTAGAATATACATGACATCATGTGTCAGATTTCTGCTGTCACAAATTTAAATTACTAGGGAAGGATACTTAGGAACATACTGGAGATAACTTAGAAAATAATAATTAAATGAGACACAGGAATAGCTATCATACGTCCTTGAAAATGATCACTCTCTGTGGCCAATGTGAGGGCACCTGTGTAAATTATTGGAAGTTTGTACTGTCTACAAGGCTGGAGAAGATTTTGCAAAAATTATATAAAGGGGGATTCTATGAGAGTAGGGGATAGCAATCATTGTAGAATATTAAAATCACATGGAAAACTTTAAAAATACCAACAGTTCTATTCCATCCTGGCTCAATTAATTCCAGATTTCTTGACACAGAGCTCTAAGGACCCATGGCCCCCAGGCCAGACTGGATTGTACACAGTGTTTACCCAGGAAAAATGAAACCCACTCCCCCATGAGATCTTAACAAAATAAAAAGCCTGAGGTCAAAAACAAAGGAGACACAGTAAAAGATGGAGACATGGAACAGTTGCTATTCCAAAAGTAGAAGACAAAATAGTGAATTGTTTGCTTATGAAAGTACAGATATCAATAAAAAATATCAGCAGAAAAGCAAATTGTGGAAATCATTCAGCTTAACATAAACCATGATGAGTAATGGGAGCTGAGAACCTGTTCTTATCAGATTATGTCCACATCCTTAAAGAGTAGAAAAGACCGTTTATTTTTTAAATTGAAAAACAGTTGATTTACACTGTTGTATTAATTACTGCTCTATGGCAAAATGATTCAGTTATGCACACACATATATATGTATATATATGTTCTCTTTCAATATTTTCCATTATGGTTTATCATAAGATATTAAATATAGTTCTCTCTGCTGTACAGTAGGATCTCATTGTTTATCCATCCTGTATATAAATAGCTTGCGTCTGATAACCCCAACCTTCCATTCCATTCTCCTCCAACCACCACCCCCCGACCCAGCTTCGCAACCACTAGTGTGTTTTCAGGAAATCTGTCCTGAATATTCATTGGAAGGACTGATGCTCAAGCTGAGACTCCAATACTTTGGCCACCTGATGTGAAGAACTGACTCATTGGCAAAGACCCTGATGCTGGAAAAATTGAGGGTGGAAGGAGAAGGGGACAACAGAGGATGAGACGGTTGGATGGAAACATCGACTTGTTGGACGTGAGTATGAGTAAGCTCCAGGAGTTGGTGATGGACAGAGAAGCTTGGTGTGCTGCAGTCCATGGGGTTACAAAGAGTTGAACATGACTGAGTGACTGAACTGAACTGAATTGAGTCTGTTTTCTCTGTCCATTATTCTATTTTTGCTTCATAGATAAGTTGATTTGTGTCATATTTTAGATTCCATATATAAGTCCTATCATATGGGACTTGATTTTCTGTCTGTTAGTGCAATAATCTCTAGTTGCATCCATGTTGCTGCTGCTGCTGCTGCTGCTAAGTCACTTTAGTTGTGTCCGACTCTGTGTGACCCCACAGACGGCAGCCCACCAGGCTCCCCCATCCCTGGGATTCTCCAGGCAAGAACACTGGAGTGGGTTGCCATTTCCTTCTCCAATGCATGAAAGTGAAAAGTGAAAGTGAAGTTCCTCAGTCGTGTCCGACTCTTAGCGACCCTATGGACTGCAGCCTACCAGGCTCCTCCCATCCATGGAATTTTCCAGGCTAGAGTACTGGAGTGGGCTGCCATTGCCTTCTCCGCATGTTGCTGCAAATAACATTACTTTTTTTGTTCCATTGTATATGTATGTCACATCTTCTTTGTTCACTCAACTGTCAATGAACATTTAGATAGTTTCCATATCTTGGCTATAGTGAATAGTGCTTCTATGAACATGAAGATGCATGTATGTTTTTGAATAATAGTTTTGTCTGGTTATTTGCCCAGTAGTGGGGCTGCTAGATTATATGGTGAATCTATTATTACTTAGTTTTCTGAGGAACCTCCATATTATTTTCCACAGTGGCTGCACTAACTCACATTCCCACCAACAGTATATAAGTGTTCCTTTTTCTTCATACCCTCTCCAGAATTTGTTATTTGTAGACTTTTTAGTGGTGATCATTTTGACTGTGTGAAGTGGTACCTCATTGCAGTTTTGATTTTCATTTCTCTAATAATTAGCCTTGTTGAGCATCTTTTCATGTTGCTTTTCATATGGGCCACTTCCACTTCTAAAAAGGTAGCTTGAAATGCTTCAAGAACTCAAAAGGCAATGTCTTCTGCAGGATGAAGTTAAGATTCCCTTCAGAAGAAATGATTAAGGAACAGCCAAGTTATCACCCTGAAGGCGTGCTTTAGAGGGCACCAAGATATTACATTTCATCTGATCAGATAAAGATGATCAGAGATAAACATAAAGCCTACACTGATATCCAAAACTGCATCTTTGCAGTGTTGGTTGAGAAAGTCTGTTTTAAAATCCACACACATGGAAGCTGTTTCTGCCACGGCATGCTCCCCCCAGGGCCCTGGATCTTAGGTCCTGGAGTTCTCCGAATCCTGTGGATATATTCTCCATCTGCCCATGAGTTATGCTCCTTATTCTGTTCATGCCCTCTTTCTTTTACTAAGATCAAGTTTATCCATGTTTCTTAAAATGACAATATTTGCAAATATTAAATAAAAATAAACAGTTTCTTTTAGTCTACCTATTCTGGGCTCATCCAGTAAAACAATTCTCTTTAATTCCATAAATTGGGCATTTGGACAAGAACTTGTGGGATAGAAAGGTAGAAGTTAATTTGTGTATCACTAAAGCAAAATCAAACAATAAAAAAACACAAATCAAAACACCAAAAATTTCCCTGAGCACCACTTTTGATGAAGACATTCTATTCATATGCAATGATTAGAGAAAGTGCAGAAATTGGTCCTACCTTATTGCAATTCACACAAACATGCTCTTGTAACTGTAAGAGTATGAACTCATATCAGGTGTCAGATGAGACAGGCAGAATTGACCACATTAATGAAGTTGATGAAAATTGGGCAGGTGGGTCCGAAGTCTGGCGGTTTGGACAGAGTCAGTCATAAGGATTTCTTGTCACAACCTGGCTACGTCAGAGACTCAAAGAATTGGACAGCAGAAGTAAGCCAGGCTGGTCCAGGGAAACTGAAACCCTACTGATAAAGTCAGAAGTGAGCAGGCATCACAAAGAAGTCTGACTGTCGGCAGAGGCTGCCCTTCTCTCTGTCTGATCCTCAAGAAAAGCTGAGGCTCCTGGGGGGCCACACACAGTGAGGGGGCCTCAGGTGCCCCCAGTGGAGTCGGGACAACTCTTGGAGGTCCTTTACTGGTTTTATGAAAGAACAAATTTAAAAAAAAATCAGAGGACCAGTTACTTATATGCCGGAAGGATTCCTCCTTTTAGGAAAGGAAGATTTCCTTTCCTCAATTATCATATAATACATGCTTAGCAGAATTCTTTCTTTTAATCAAACTTTAAACTTCTCATTTTGTATTGAGGTCAAGCTGTTTAACAATGTTGTGGTAGTTGCACGTGAGCTTCGAAGGGACTCAGCCATACACGGACATGTATCCATTCTCCCCTAAACCTACCTTCCATCTAGGCTGGCGCATAACATTGAGTGGAGTTCCATGTGCTGTACAAAAGGTCCTTGTTGGTTACCCATTTAAACATAGCAGTGATAACACAATCCTATTTTGTGAAAAACCAATACTCAAAACAATGAGAATAATGCAGTTTTAAGAATGAACTTCTCGCATAAAATTTCATATTCTTGTATAATCAAATTAGAGATTGTAACAGTATAAGAGAATGTCTCAAACGTGCTGCACTGGAGTTAGGGATTCCTACTTATTGTTTAAAAGTAACTACACTTGTGAGTTTTTCGTAATGGTGTTTTTAAAAGTAAAGCTCATTTTCTATTTTGCTTCTTATTTAATTTAAAAAAATTGTATAACATTTTACTTCAGTAGCACCACTGGAAGTAACTTGCAGCCTCTGCTCTGGCTGAAACGACATAAGCAGGACTTTAATGTGGGTTTTCCAGTTCATTCCATATTGATGGCTCCAGTCGTATAGAATGAACTGAAAAAAATGGCAGAATCATCTTCAAAGTCATTTCTTGTGCTATTTCAGCCCTGGCCAGATTGGATCCAGGCTCAAATTGTTTCCAATATTGCCTTCTGAATTGGATTTCAATTTTCTGGTGTGTGTGAATACACCTGTGCTCACAGAAGATCATGTTTTTTCTTCTTTCTGAAAACTGTCATAATTTAGTGTCTAAAAGGACTTTTCATGGACAGCATTCAGAAACTCTCACCAGTAGACTTAGCAGTATGTGACTGCCTTAATGGGGCTTTCAATGTAATGGTCACATAATGGGAATGGTTTAGAAAAAAAAATTCCATTAGTCTGGAGAGATTTTAGGCTTAAATTAACTTGGGATTTAAAATAAAAGCAAAAATGACCAACACACTATAGTTTTTGTAAGTGACTCTTTCCAAGAGCCCAGAATAGTTGCAGGAGAGAGTTGGCTTCACGTGTACCCTTCATGGGACAGTCTCCACGTGGTGGGACTGAGTCCTGAAAATGTCCCCAAAGCCCCTGCAGTACTTTCACCATGGTCCAGTGCCTTGCTCTTTTCCGAGATCCTTCTCAGTGGCCAAAAACCTCTTTTAAGAAAAAACACAATGAATTTTATAGGGCAAATTCTGCAAGAAAAAGCCTGTTCAGAGTAAGATGTAAATGCTCATATTGTACATACTTGAGAGCAAGTATGGATGGCCACAGAGGAGGAGACAGTCAGTTTCAGCCAAATTCACACATTTTCCCATTTCTTCAGAAGGAGGATGAGAACAGTGAGGGGAAGATATGGAATCTGGTGTGGATCCCAGGGCAAAAAAAAGAAAAAGAAAGCAAAAAGCATAAAATAAAGCCTCGTTCTCAGGTAAAGCTTCTCCCCTAGTGTGAAACACTGAAAACCATTTTTTTTTAAATTTTGGTGGTTTAAGAAAAAACTGAGTGAGGTGGCCACACCACTTGGGTCAGAACAACACTCTGGTGTGTAGTTTGGCTGCCACAGAGTCCAAAGTCAGCCTGATAATCCAAGGACGATGATTTTACTTTGAAACACAGACCTGCAGAACACACGCAACAGCTGACAATGGGCCACGTAGAGACTCTGAGTAAACCAGGGCCACTGATGCATTCATGCTGAAAATGTGATGACTTCCTCGGGTTCATTCCTCTCCCTGTGGCTTCTCTCTCAAGTATGACCCTTCTTCTGTCATTTTGGGGAGGATTCCTAATGGAATGCATTGACTACATCAGAACATTCTGTATAGAGCTCAGAGGCTTTGCACTGCTGCCAAGGGATTATTGAGTGAGTGTATGACCAACTGTATAATTAAATGAACGGGAGAGTGCTTTTGTGAATTAAAGTCCTGCTCTGAGGTTAATACCTGGATCCCCAGGGTCCCCTTCCCTGGGCTGCCATACAGTTCCACCGTCACTCTTCTCTAGATCTCACGTGTATCTGTTCAATAAACCCAGTGTCCTCATGCTCAGAGTGCACGCATACGAAGCAGAAGATGAGCACCTGATTTTACTTATAAAGGAAGAGGAAGACGTTGAATACTGATGAAACCTCTCAAGGAGAAGAAATTGATATGCTATGGATTTTCTCAGCCTGAAAAGCAAAGCTAAATGGGGTCACTTTGCTGTCCAGGCACTACTATGGAATAAACTCTGTGCAGTAAATAGAATCAAAGTAGAAAATACAATTTTATTGGGAAATTCAAATTAATGTGAAGACAGTGCTTTATTTGTGTTAAAATAGATTTTAACACTATCAATGTTGAGAGGTCTTGTATTTACATGAGAAAAATACTGAGATAAAAATGTTTCCCAAATAAAAAGAATCCCTTTGCTAAGATACTTTATATCAAATTTTATTTTTATTAAGTAAAAAGAAAATTAAAAAAATTGGTAGTCAGAATTGACTGACTGAGATGAAGTAAGTTACGCCATGTCCTGGAACGCTGCTTTTCAATAGACATATTGAATAGATATTGAATTTCTATTGAGCCTAGATGGACATTGAGGTTACAAAAATTCTGTGAAATACTTTTGTTTTAGTTAATGTGACAAAATGAACTGAAGTCTGCATGCACAAATGAAAAAACATTTTTGGGTGGGTTCAGATTTACAAAATCTAAATGCTGATTGATGACAATAATAGTTACATATGTCTAATATCTCATTTCAAAATAGTTTATACACATATTTTTGATATTTGGTCATTATTGCTATCCTCTTAAATATGTATTATTCTCTTCAGTAAAATTACATGTATCTATTTCATTTCTTATTCACGACCCATGATTTAAGGGCTATAAGTAAACAATGTTCTGTGTGTTTGCGCTCAGTCACTTAGTCACTCTGTGACCCCCATGGACTGTGACCCCCAGGCTCCTCTGTCCACAGAACTCTCCAGGCACGTCATTCTCCAGGGGGTCTTCCAGACCCAGGGATGGAACCCACATGTCCTACCTTTCAGGCGGATTCTTTACCTACTGGCTTCCCTGATAGCTCAGTTAGTAAAGAATCTGCCTGCAATGCAGGAGACCCCGGTTCGTTTCCTGGATCAGGAAGACCCCCTGGAGAATGGATAGGCTACCCACTCCAGTATTCTGGCCTGGAAAATTCCAAGGACTATATCGTCCAAGGGGTCACAAAGAGTTGGACATGACTGAGTGACTTTCACTTCCAGTTTCTTTACCTACTGAGTCAACTCGGAAGCCCAAATCCTAGGCATAGAATAGACTAATAAATTTCCAAAGCAGATGACTTAATATGTGTAGACAAGGCTTGTGGCAGAGAGAAGAGATTCTAGAAGAACTTGTGCTAATAAAGTTATAGTCGTGATTTTTTTTCCTGCATGACATTGCTGTTATTTAATAAAAAAAAAAAGTCATTTAACTCCACCTTCTCTGACTCGTGGATCAGACACCCCTAGAAGTGTTCAGCTGTCTGGAGACCATAGTTTCTGGTTTTGGTAAAAAAAGGAATGTATGTTGCATAATCTGTGAAAGAATGAATAGAGTATAATAACAAATTTCCCTTCATGTACTATATTCTTTTATGTTCATATGATTCTAAGAACACAAATACGATCAAAACCAATATATTCAGGTAAGGTAGCTAGTTCCAAAGCCTTGGCTTTTAGCTAGAACCTTTACTTGCTTATTAATCTTGATGATAACTTGCCAGCTCTAATGTATACTACTTGGGGATCATAACATTCTTCACAAATGTTAATTAAATAAATGTAAAAACCACTGTACTGATGAATGTTTACCATTTCTTTACAGGTGGGAGTGAAGGAAGAGTTTAAAGAGACCGGTGATTTAGAAGAGAATCCTAGCTGAGTGAGGAAGCTGTGATTACCTACACAGACTTTGACTTTTTTCCCTTGTCAATGCCAAAACCCAAACCTTGGAAATGAATGTGCATATTTCCTTTATTCCACTTTATCCAGCCTCTGCTTAAGACAAGATTTCTGGCCAAGGGTGGAGTCTCTGTGTGTGTCTTGAACTTCCTCATTTAAAGGAAAAGTTAAAGTTAGTTAAGTTGCTCAGTCGTGTCCGACTCTTTGCGACCCCGTGGAATGTAGCTTACCGGGCTCCTCCGTCCATGGGATTCTCCAGGCAAGAATACTGGAGTGGGTTGCCATTTCCTTCTCCAGCCTCATTTAAAATGAACCAACAAAGATTTGGATGGTTCCTTCCCCTCCAGAAACCATGGTTTATCTTACTGTCAACTCACTGCATCCTTGTTCAAGAGTACACTTCCTCTGGTTTTCTGGGAGAGTAAACGCAATGAAAGGGAAGACAGTTTCTACTGACGTGTTAATAGCACTCACTTGGACATTATGACAGCATATTGAAACACATGAGTGAGATTGTATTATTAGAAAATCAATAATTCCTTGCACAGATGCCACTGAACAGTGTGAAATGTCAAGACAGAGGGTTGGAAAATCAGACCCTGGTCAAGTCCTTGCTCTGATTCTAGAGTTTCCTTACAGAATTCTCAAGTAAGTCCCATAAACTCTCTGAGTGTTTGTAGCTTCATCTGTGTGTGCTAGTCTGCTCAGTCGTGTCTAACTCTTTGTGACCCCTTGAACAGCAGCCCACCAGGCTCCTCTGTCCATGGGATTCTCCAGGCAAGAATACAGGAGTCAACTGCCATTTCCTTCTCAACCCAGGATTCGAACCCACATCTCCTGCATTGGCAAGAAGATTCTTTACCGCTGTGCCACCTGGGAAGCCCATTCCTCACAATAAAATAAATTGTCATGATAAGTAGCTTAAGAACTAAGGTGTTTTCCTAACAACAGATGAGGCTTTATTGGTTGTGACAATACTGGTAGAAATTTGGCAACTGAGACAACAACTTGGTAATTCTTTTTTCTTAGTGTAATCTATATTTTTTTTATAGGTTATCTTAAACAATACTTCTCAAGATGAATTAATGTTATATCACCCAAAATAATTAATTCTGAAATAATTACCCGAACAATTGAATTGATAGCACTTGCCTCTAGAGAGAATGAATGAATTGAATGCTGAGATTTTTTAACACAAGAATTCACTCTGTGTGTATATATCAATTTCTATCTTGCTCCATTTCTTTATCTTCATCTACCTCTCAATCTATATATGGTTTGCATTGTCTAGATCTTCACCTGTGCATGGATAGATGGATAGATAGATAGACAGAGATCATGGTAGGGACAAATACAGAAGAAAAGAATGGCTGATGGAAAAAAGAAACAGTAGGTCCATCAAGGTAGAATTTGTTGCCCTGGGACTTGGGGGCAGGTGAAAAGCAGTAGAAGTTTAGTTAATCTAAGAAAGTTTCAGAAAAATTTCATCTGATATCAATTTTGTATGATTTGGATCTCTCCCATAAGAGGCACATCTTAATATAAACTGATAACACCGTGAAACTGAGTGATTAGGCAAAACTTAAACTAGTTGTGGGCTTCCCAGGTGGTGCATTGGTAAAGAATTTGCCTACCAGTGCAAGAGATGTAGGAGACAAGGGTTTGATCCCTGAGTCAGGAAGATCCCCTGGGGAAGGAAATGGCAACTGGCTCCTGTGTTCTTGCCTGGAGAATCCTATGGACAGAGGAGGCTGGCAGGCTACAGTCCATGGGGTCACAGAGAGTTGGACCCGACTGAGTGCACATACGCGCGCGCACACACACACACACACACACTATTGACAAAGGTTGGATGAGTATGGAGCCATAGGGCTGCTGCAGTTCCCTGGGGCTAATAAAGCCTTACAATCCTAGACCCTAGAGGCGAGGGGCAAGGGAAGGGAGTGGTAGCAGATCCCAGAGAGAAAGAGAGAGAGAGAGTCCTGCAGGGGAGGCCACTGGCAAAGGCAGGAGCTTCAGGAGCAGTGAAGCCAGCCCACTAGACCCTGCAGAGGGAGGGCTGTGGTGGAGATATTACTAAGGGGTCATCCCATCTCCTCTCCAGTGGTCAAACACAACCAGACACCAAAAGACAAGGGGCCCAACCACTCACCTCTGGGAGGGAAAGGCAGTCTGGAGAAAAGCAGGGAGCAAGCCTAGAGGTGGACTTGCAGATGCCCAGAGCAGGGCAGGGTGCGGGGCTGTGACACTGACCAGTGGAGAGGGCATGGCTCAGAAGGGAGGTCAATGGAAGCTGCAAACTCAGCTCTGCTGCTCGCAGAGGCTGGTGACCTATTCCTGGCACTTGACTTCCATTTCCTTCATTTTCTTCCATGTTAAACTTGAAAAACAGGATTTATTTTGCTGGATATCTGTGAGGATTAGAAATAGATATAAATAGGGAACTTATGCCATGGCACCATAAAGATGTATCATTAATATCGTTGGTCCTAATAATGAAAATTTAAAAATGGGATTTTAGTAAATCTGTGTATTATATACTATACACCAGATATTGAGTTTGTGCCTGGGTATGTGGATCTTAACTAGGTATAATTATGCCTTGAGTTCAGAAGCTCAAAGAGATGGGGGAAGGGTGAGGGCTCAAGGTTCAATAAAAATGTATCTCAGAAACTTCTGAAACAGTCTTAAATACTACTACAACAAGGGAATGAAATGTGCACTTTTCAGTTAGGAGGAAAAATCCCTATTTGTAGATTTATGTGCCCCTCATTTGTTATGTTTCCCCTGATAATATAGACCTCTCTGGGCGGTGGTCCTTTCCTGCGCTGGTCACTGCTACATCCCCAGTGCCTAGGACAAGATCCAGATCATAGAGACGATTCCGTAACTAAGTTTGTGGAATGAATATGGGGTAATGTCTGGGCCACCCATCACTTCCTGCATAACCTCAACTACACAAATATTAAAAATGCATAAGGATCTCAGTGGTGTACTCACTATTTTTCTTTTTCTTTTTTTTTGGCAGAGCAATTTGCCTATCTGCTGAATGTATTAGCATTCATTGTGAGCAGTTTTAAGAGACCACTGCATCTATTGTAAACACCTTTCAGTTCATTTTGGAATCACAATAATTATGTAGCTACTTTGAGATGGCTGAATTCCATTCTCTCTGTACACTAGCAACCGTTTATGGACTATCTACTCTATTGAGTCCATATGAAAAATGTCATTAACTGTATGGAATAGATGAGAAAACAGTGGCTCAGCAAATGTAAGTCACCGAGTCACAGTCATGCCAAAAGAAAAACAGACGGTAGATCCCAGATTTGAGTTCCAGTCTGGCTCTAAGCTTAGAGCACGTCCCACTGTATCACATAATTTTAATGAATTACTGTGACAAGTTTGAATAAGATATTTTGTCATTCTAGATTTTCGTCTCAACATACAAGTTTATCTTCTGAATTCACTGAAACCATTTCCCAACTTTCTCTACTAGTTGAAGTACATTTCTTTTTCTTGGAAGTTTAGATACTAAAAGCCAAAAAAATAGATCAACATGTCTCTTCTAGGTGTCTGATTTTGTGGCAGTAAAGGTTGGTAGGGTAGGGTAAGAGGTTGTGGCCAAGTGCATTTCAAGAGCTGAACAGATCTTTTTGTGTAATGAGTATCATGTCATTATTTAGTATAGGGAGACATTATTTAGTATAGGGAGACATTATTTATTGGCTTAAGTACAGGTAATTATTGCCTTGAAAACTGGTGACAACTTTACTAGCCTTATCTTTGTTTTCCAACAAGAAGCTGAGAGTGGGTTATTTTTCTATATTCAGCTTAATTATGCTTTGAGGAGTAGATAAGAAAATAAATTGAAAATATGTTGTGAAGTATCTATGTGACCTATATCTTTATGGGAAACAAGAGTGTTAACCATCAAGTCATAGATTGACTCACCTCAAGAAATGGAAACACTTGTTTTCTAGCATCATATATATGTTGAGGATCAGCTCAGTTCAGTTCAGTTCAGTCGCTCAGTCGTATCTGACTCTCCGCGACCCCATGAATCACAGCACGCCAGGCTTCCCTGTCCATCACCAACTCCCAGAGTTCACTCAAACTCATGTCCACAGAGTCGGTGATGCCATCCAGCCACCTCATCCTTGGTCATCCCCTTCTCCTCCCGCCCGCAACCTTTCCCAGCATCAGAGTCTTTTCCAGTGAGTCAACTCGTCCTTTAGCTGAATTTGTTAAGAGCTTTAAAAAAGTGCTAAATTCATGGTACCCATTCAACAATTTATTTATATTAGTAGAACATCCCTCAAAAACACTGAATGTCTTACCCATCACTTAAACATTTCCTGGGGAAATTATTTCTCATCACACAGCTTCAAGTGCCATCTGCCCTTTGGTTCAAATAACTGTGGACATTTTTTTTTTTTTTCATGAGAAGCAAAGGATACGCTGGTGTGAAACAAATGCACTGCATCTGATCTTGCCTTTGTGGTTTTGGGCACCACTGTTCCCTCTGTTGGGTCTTGTGATTGAAAACTTGTGTTCCTTTTTGCCCAACTCAGACCTTTCTCTACTGAGGCATCTGAGGAACCCATACACTTTTTATTTGTTTTTTCTTTTCTTGAGGACATTTCTTTTTGAAACGTTGTTGCATCATCAGCACCCAGATCTTGAGTTCTTGTACAGAGCTCCCACAGTGTCTCTATGTTTCGTTAGGTCTTTATCAATTCATCTGTTGCTAGTGATTTTGAACACTACTCCATATGGACGCTTTTCAGTAATCAAACCTGATTGAAACTATCTGGGATTTTTGCTGTTCTTCTTCTTGCTGCTCAGTTTCAGAGGACCAGCCCACAGTTCCATTAGTCTTCAGCACTTTACAGGATTTTCCAGCTGGCGTTTTAAGCGCAACTTTTAACTAAAGGTCAATATCCATCTCCCACGACTCCTCTACATTTCTTCCTCTGTAGGATGAGGAGGGATGAACCAGCAGGCAGTCAGTCACACACCTTCCCAGCTTCCCTGTCTGGCCTATCTTTGCTCTGGCTTAAGCTTCCGGTCTGATCTCTG
The DNA here is from genome assembly GCF_049115385.1 of Moschus berezovskii. Classification (NCBI taxonomy): domain Eukaryota; kingdom Metazoa; phylum Chordata; class Mammalia; order Artiodactyla; family Moschidae; genus Moschus; species Moschus berezovskii. The sequence goes on from NC_142470.1 coordinate 15,198,663, forward strand.
ATGCCTCCCCTTCTGTCCACTTTTGTCACTGTAAATGCGCACTCCATCACCAAGACCACCTATGCTGGTTCCTTTTATAATTTCACTCTTTCACTTTAAATGCAGAGTAGTTTCACATTTAAATTGCTTTTTTTACTGGCTTCCTGACTTCAGTCTTTCTCCTTTAAATAATTATCTAGATTGCTTCAAAGTTAAACTTTCCAAAACCCAAGTCCGATCATGTGACTTCTGCACGCCAGTCTCGCTCTGCCTCCTGACGGTCACATAATTTAAGAAATGATTCAAGTTGGTGCTCAAGAACTTCTAAACACACTTTTAGTTTGTAGCCCTCTCCCTTAATCAAAGTCCATTTTAGTCATCAAATCTCCCATTTCTTCTTGCTTAATTTTTGAGTAGAACGTATCTCTCCTTTTAAAAACTCCCTTAACAGTACTTAGAGTCATTTAGCAGTGTCTGAAATCCAACCCAAACACACTTAAACAAAATAGCAAAGTGTTTGTCTCATGTTCCTGGGGACATGTAACTGCTGGAGCTGCAAGCTCAAGGGTTTTGTTCCTTCCTCTGTTCCTGGGAAGTTTAGCTCATTCTTTCTGACCCTTTTCCTCTCTTGCCAGGGAGTCAGGAAATAGAGCTTCAAGCAACACTCCTCGTCGCCGTCCTTAAAATCCAATAACTCAGAGACTAGGGAAAGCACCTTTCCTTCCCCTCTCTTAGGGACCAATGACCAAGTCCTAGGAAGGGCACAGCTCACTCATGTGCTGAAGTGCAAGGGAGCAGCAGTGCGAAGACGGGAAAATACTGAGGAGTGGATTAGTCAGGTTTCTCCAGAGAAGCAGAGCCCCTGGGACTGCAATTGGTTGGTGAGTCCACACAGTGTGGCTGGAGACTCTTGGGACGAGTCTCAGCATTTAAAAAAGTGTATGCATACAGATGGGGCCTCCCTGGTGGCTCAGGAAGGAAAGAATCTGCCTGCAATGCAAGAGACCTGGGTTTGATCTCTGGGTTGGGAAGATCCCCTGGAAAAGGGAATGGCTACTCACTCCCCAGGATTCTTGCCTGGGGAATCCCATGGACAGAGGAGCCTGGCTGGCTACAGTCCACGGGGTTGCAAGAGTTGGACATGACTGAACGACTGATGCTTTCACACACGCAGACACACATGCACGTTCAATAAATCACTGTCTTGTAATCTCAGACCTTAGGAGAAAACGTTGCTCTTTCCTAAAATGCTTTCTTTTCCTCTCTGTCATATCAGAAGTAAATTTGAAGAGACCTATTGCTGAGTTTTGTCTATTGGGACAAAGGAGACAATGTGGGGAGGGGTATTGACAAAGGCCCCCTGAAAACCACCGGGCAGAGTTCTCTTCTCTCTACCCTGCTGAGGGTACCCAGAGGGTCTGCACGGCTGGGTTTGTGGGAAAGCAGTGCATGTTTACAACAGTGGAACTGACCTAAAACTCGCTCTTGAGCTCAGAAATTCCGAAAGACTGCAGAGCGCAGCTGTTGATGCACCCAGGGTGGAAGTGAAAATTATCAGGTCGCAAGCATTTTCTGGAGCAGCTCACTGAATATTCCCTAACTGCTCAAACTGAACCTTTGAAGCCCCAGCCCTGCTCTGGTGCCTCTAAAGTGGAAGATTTGTTCAGAATCTTAGCGTCACAACAAGCTCTAACCTCTAACAACTGTAACTTTTATAGGTATTTGAATTCCTCTGCAGACACTGATTGAACACAGACTACTTAACAGAAGAAGTTGCGCTCCGGGTCTTGTGACATTAAGATGAGTAGAGATTCAAGGTGACAGCAAGGGATAAATCTAAACAATTATGATAAGATGTATTTAAAAGTTGTGTGAGATTCCTCCCACATCATAATGTTATGGAAGAATGACTGGATCTTTCCAGAAACATTTATTGTATACTAAATATACTTTAGGTGTCATGCAAGGTACTGATCTTTTGAGATCATACTTCATTTTCTTTAAGTGACCACTTCGGAAACATATTTACACAGAACGACAGTCACAGACATTTAGTGACATGTATATGGGCCAGGCAGTGTGCCCTGCTTGTGTATGTGTGTCTGATAGTAAGGCTGAGTGCAGATAGATCTCTAGTTATCATAGTAATAAAGATACAAATACAGCTTTTCTGAAATGTATCTCTATGCTATTCTGGTTCTCCAAGTAGAATTTCATTAGTTCTTGCTCAAATTCGTTTATTCACTTACTCAGTAAAATTTATTATAGAGATGAAAGACACTTGGTTCTACTCAGTGGCAGTGGAACCTGGAAAAGAGAGGGGTTAAGTGATATTAATACTTGTCTGTCTGCTCTCTGGCCAAAAGCCTTCCTTTGTTGATTTAACAACCACAAGCCAGTGTCTTCATCTGATGCTGGCAGTGACTGGCATGCAGGAATGCACCCACATATCATTTACCAGAGGAGGAACCTGGAGCACATATGTGATTAGAAACGAATATCAGCTCACATGACTAGAAAGTGATGACCTGAGATATGACCCCAAATCTTTTAAATCCAAGACCAGTTTCCCATTTTATAAACTGATAGCCAGCCAGTTGATGCTGCTAATGACAAAATACAGATGCTAATACTAAAGCAATTTTACTCAAGGCTTTTTTAACCTTCCAAGGGGAGTAATTTCTTTCTACCAGCATCCTGCTTACTGCTGGCTACAAATTTATCTCATGAAGAATTGACGGTTTTTGATTGTGGTTTTTGTTTTATTGAATGAGTTAAACACACTCATACTCTGGATAGAATTGGTCCACATGTCCTAGCTTTATCAGACTGCAAAACCAGCACCAAAATAGAAAATGGCCCTTTCTTCTGTTCAGTTACAACCCTGCTTATTATTTTTTTACATAAATAGAACTACAGTTAGACGGCTGGCCGATCAAAGGCAGGGCTGCAGTAAGAAGCAGCCAGGCTGCTCAGGCTGGCTGGCTTCTGACAGCTTTCAGCTGCTTTGATCAGACACCTATCAGCACAGACAGGCACCTTTTTTTGCCTTTTGTCTGAGTCAGGAAATGAGAGAGATGATAGCCGCCTTTTGGTCCTAATCCCAACCACTCTGCTTGACAGGAGATGAAAGGTGCACCAATTACTACTGGTAAGAGCGGACTACAGTGTGCATTCATTATCCCAGTTATCTTTCCAAATTACATGGTATTCCCGGGTACCTGAGGAAAGGAAATATTTAAAGCCAGCAGACTCTCTACCAGCAATATTTGATGAGCCCCAAGGGAAGAAGAGTCCACTGTCAAAGCATTTTTGACACAGCTTCACCAAGAACATGGAATCCAGTGGAGATTCCCAGGTCCTGTGGGTGGATTCTGGCTGAAAATGGTATGTGCGTGAAGCTATGAAATGAGAGAATACAGTGCTTTATGAGGTTATATCTAGAATCTGGGTTCTCTGGTCCACAAGTATTTTCTCAAGGGCAGTTTATGTGTATTGCTTTGGGCCATCAGTGGATGACTTGGCCTATGAACAATGCACCCATTCATAAATGAATTTTTAGAATTCAGCTCTGAAAACTTGGCATTAGCAGACATACTTTCTGTTCCCAGTGGTGGGGGTGGGGTTAGATTTGTGTAATGTCCCAAGGAACAACCATAAAAGTAGTGATATTTGCAACTGCTTTTCCCATAGTAGCATGGTCATGTGTGTTTTTGTGTGTGCGTGGTGTGTGAATTTGTGTATGTGCTGGTGGGGGTGATGAGCTCATACTTGACTCAGAGACTCATGGTCTATGTAATGTGTATATACGTATATGGACTTCCCTGGTAGCTCAGTGATAAAGAATCTGCCTGCCAATGCAGAAGAGAAAGGTTCGATCCCTGGGTTGGGAAGATCACCTGGAGAAGGAAATGGCAACCTGCTCCAGTATTCTTGCCTGGGAAATCCCATGGACAGAGGAGCCTGGCGGGCTACAGTCCATGAGGTCACATGGAGTCAGACATGACTAAGCACTTGGGATATTTTTTGGATTGTAGGCCAGAGAGAGATTTCTGAGAGGTGACAAACAATCCTGATGAATCATATAATTATCCTGAACTGGCCCCTGGAGAGAGTTTAGGTATCACTGCAGGGAGGTGTAACCTTATGATCTCATCTTGATCCTTCTGAAATGAAGAGACAGAGCTAGTAATCACAGGAAGCCAAACTGTTAATTTATGGGCAGAGCACAGGAGAAGAGAAGACTGCACAGAGAGTTCTAGAGTTCTGCGAGGGTTTCCTTTATTTATTCAGTTAAGTACCTATCAGAGAAGGTATGTGAGAAGGCAACCTGAGGCAATAAGAGCAACAGTCACACAGCCGTAGGCATTATAGGGGACGACATTTGCTGACTGTGCAGTGCCTGTTGCTCCCGGGCAGACTGGAAAGCTCCATCATTCACACAACACTGGACGCAAACGAAGAAGCATCTTGCCTCACTACTGTTGAATGATTATCTCCAGACTGAATGTTGCAGTGAATCAACACAGTCTAATAAGAGATGCTTTTTAAAAAAGACCCAAAACGAGTCGAATGGTTTAAAAGTAAGTATGCTCTATAACAAAGCTCAGATGTAGTTCAGTTCAGTTCAGTTCAGTCGCTCAGTCGTGTCTGACTCTGCAACCCCATGGACTGCAGCATGCCAATCTTCCCTGTCCATCAGTTCAGTTCAGTTCAGTTCAGTCGCTCAGTCGTGTCCGACTCTCCGCGACCCCATGAATCACAGCACGCCAGGCCTCCCTGTCCATCACCAACTCCCGGAGTTCACTCAAACTCATGTCCACAACTCCCATAGCTCACTCAAACTCATGTCCATTGAGTTGGTGATACCATCCAACCATCTTATCCTTTGTTGTCCCCTTCTCTTCCTGCCTTCAATCTTTCCCACCATCAGGGTCTTTTCAAATGAGTCAGCTCTTCGCATCAGGTGTCCAAAGTATCGGAGTTTCAGCTTCAGCATCAGTCCTTCCAATGAATACTCAGGACTGATTTCCTTTAGGATGGACTGGTTTGATCTCCTTGCAGTCCAAGGGGCTCTTAAAAGTCTTCTCTAAGACCACACTTCAAAAGCATAGATTCTTTGGTGCTCAGCTTTCTTTATAGTAAAACTCTCACATCTATACATGACTACCAGAAAAACCATAGCTTTGACTAGACAGATCTATGTTGGCAAAGTAATGGCTCTGCTTTTTAATAAGCTGTCTAGGTTGGTCATAACTTTTCTTCCAAGGAGCAAGCGTCTTTTAATTTCATGACTAGAGTCACCATCTGCAGTGATTTTGGAGCCCCCCAAAATAGTCTGTCACTGTTTTCACCATCTATTTGCCATGAAGTGATGGGACCAGATGCCATGATCTTAGTTTTCTGAATGTTGAATGTTAAGCCAACTTTTTCACTCTCCTCTTTCACTTTCATCAAGAGGCTCTTAGTTCTTCTTCCCTCTCTGCCATAAGGGTGGTGTCATCTGCATATCTGAGGTTATTGATATTTCTCCTGGCAATCTTGATTCTAGCTTGTGTCTGTATATAAGTTAAATAAGCAGGGTGACAATATACAGCCTTGACATACTCCTTTCCCGTTTTGTAAACAGTCTGTTGTTCCATGTCCAGTTCTAACTGTTGTTTTTTGACCTGCATACAGATTTCTCAGGAGGCTTGTAAGGTGGTCTGGTATTCCCAACTCTTGAAGAATTTTCCATAGTTTGTTGTGATCCACATAGTCAAAAGCTTTTTGCGTAGTCAATAAAGCAGATGTTTTTCTGGAACTCTCTTGCTTTTTCAATGATCCAACAGATGCTGGTAATTTGATCTCTGGTTCCTCTGCCTTTTCGAAATCCAGCCTGAACATCTGGAAGTTCATGGTTCATGTACTGTTGAAGCCTGGCTTGGAGAATTTTGATCGTTACTTTACTAGCCTATGAGATGAGTGCAATTGTGTGGTAGTTTGAGCATTCTTTGGCATTGCCTTTCTTTGGGATTGGAATGAAGACTGACCTTTTCCAGTCCAGTGGCCACTGCTGAGTTTTCCAAATTATCAGATTGGATTAAACTTTTTAAATTGTATTAAAAGATTATCAGATTGGATTAAAAAAACAAAAATAAGACTCAACTGTATACTGCTGACAAGAATACTATGAAAGATATAAATGATGACATAAAATATAGGTTGAAATAAAAGAACCAAAGAAAACATTTACATTAATCTGAATGAAATAAAATTTAAGTTACTACATTAATCAGACAAGGTGGACTTCAGAGCAAAAATCTTATTTAACATGGTAATTTCAGAATGATAAATAAGTGATAACATCAAGAGGGCATAATGGCACAAAATGATTATGCATCTTATTATCAGAGTTTCTAAATACATACATCAAAAGCAAGGAGAAAGAAATAGACAAGCCCACAATTAAGGTCAGACATTTCAACATCCCTATATCATTACCTGATAGAAGAACTAAATAGACATTCATTAAGGATATTTAAGATCTGAGCAGCATCATTAATCAAATTGACCTGGTAGACATTTATAGAAAACCTAAACCCAACCCAGAATACATAATCTTTACAAGTTTGAACAAAGATACACTGTATTCTGGATCATAAAACAATTCTCAATAAATAAAGTTTCAAATCATATGAATTTTATTTATTAATATATTTATTTGTTTATTGCACAACAAAATTAAGTTGAAAATTAAAGATCTATATTTGCAAAACTCCCAAATTTCTAGAAACTCAAAGACACATTTTTAAATAACATGTAGACCAATGAACAAATCAGAAAATATATTTGAAAGAATAGAAATGGAAACACGTATCAAAAATTGTCATGGGTGTTAATAGTGTTTAAATAGGAATTTATCATACTAAGGAACTCAAATCAATGGCTTCCACTTCCAACTTAAAAATCCAAAATAAGCAGGATAAAAAGAAAAAGTGCAAAAATCAGTGAAATATAAAAGTAAAAGCAAGTGATGAAAACAATGAAACCAAAATTTGTTTCTTCTGCGAAGTTATTAGCATTAACAAATTTTAGCTAGTCCTATAAGATAAAATAATATAAAACTTAGAATTAATACCAAGAATAAAAGAGGAAGCATACAAGTTCTATAGATGTTAAAAGAATAATAAATATTGTGAACAACTTTATAGTAATAAATTTAACAGCCTAGGTAAAACAGACTAATTCCTTGAAAGAAACAAATGTCCAAAGTTTTCTCCAAAAGAAACAGATTAGCTCAGCAGTTTTCTATTTAAATGTTAAAAGTGTAGTTTAAAATTTCTCCTTAAAATTTTTTTGACACATATCTGCTGTCACTGGTATTTAAGCAAGAAACAACACAAACGCTACCCAAACTACTGCAGAAAACTGATTAAGAAGGAATAATTTTACACTAATTCCATGAGTTCAACTTTACCTTGACACTCAAACCAGATAAAGACATAATAAGAAAAAAAATGCTTTATGAATATAGATGCAGATTCTCTTATTATAATTTAAACAGCTACAGAATGAACGAAAATACAATAGTCAATAATGTGGCTCTACTTATTGTTATGACTGTATTCAGAGATACTTTGTTGTTGTTCAGTCTCTAAGTCATGTCTGACTTTTGTGACCCCAAGGACTGTAGCCTGCTAGGCTCCTCTGTCCATGTGATTTTCCAGGCAAAAATACTAGAGTGTGTTGTCATTTCCTTCTCCAGGGGATCTTCCCAACCCAGGAATCAAAACAGAGTCTCCTGCATTGCAGGTGGATTCTTTACAAGCTGAGCTACCAGGGAAGATTTTATTTAAAAATAATACATATTTAGGGAGGTGGGAGGGGGGTTCACGAAGGGGAACTCATGTACACCCAGGGCGCCATGTCAATGTATGGCAAAACCAACCAATATAATATTGTAAAATAATTAGCCTCCAATAAAAAAAAAAGAAAAAAAATACATATTTAATACCTATATTAAGAGTGATCACAAAAAACTAGTTGATCTGATCATGTGGACCACAGTCCTGTCTAACTCAATGAAGCTAAGCCATGCCGTGTGGGGCCACCCAAGACGGATGGGTCATGGTGGAGAGGTCTGACAGAATGTGGTCCACTGGAGAAGGGAATGGCAAACCACTTCAGTATACTTGCCTTGAGAACCCCAAGAACAGAATCAAAAGAAAAAATGATAGGATAGTGAATGAGGGATTCCCTAGGTTGGTAGGTGCCCAGTATGCTACTGGAGATCAGTGGAGAAATAACTCCAGAAAGAATGAAGGGATGGAGTCAAAGTAAAACAAATACCCAGTTGTGGATGTGACTGGTGATAGAAGCAAGGTCCGATGCTGTAAAGAGCAATATTGCATAGGAACCTGGAATGTTAGGTTCATGAATCAAGGCAAATTGGAAGTGGTCAAACAGGAGATGGCAAGGGTGAACGTCGACATTCTAGGAATCACTGAACTAAAATGGACTGGAATGGGTGAATTTAACTCAGATGACCATTATATCTACTACTGTGGGCAGGAATCCCTTAGAAGAAATGGAGTAGCCATCATGGTCAACAAAAGAGTCCGAAATGCAGTACTTGGATGCAATCTTAAAAATGACAGAATGATTTCTGTTCGTTTCCAAGGCAAACCATTCAATATTACAGTAATCCAAGTCTATGCCCCAACCAGTAATGCTGAAGAAGCCGAAGTTGAACAGTTCTATGAAGACCCAGAAGACCTTTTAGAACTAACACCCAAAAAAGATGTCCTTTTCATTTTAGGGGACTGGAATGCAAAAGTAGGAAGTCAAGAAACACCTGGAGTAACAGGTAAATTTGGCCTGGGAGCACGAAATGAAGCAGGGCAAAGGCTAATAGAGTTTTGCCAAGAGAATGCACTGGTCATAGCAAACACCCTCTTCCAACAACACAAGAGAGGACTCTACACATGGACATCACCAGATGGTCAACACCAAAATCAGATTGATTATATTCTTTGCAGCAAAAGATGGAGAAGCTCTATGCAGTTAGCAAAAACAAGACCAGGAGCTGACTGTGGCTCAGATCATGAACTCCTTATTGCGAAATTCAGACTGAAATTGAAGAAAGTAGGGAAAACCACTAGACCATTCAGATATGACCTAAGTCAAATCCCTTATGATTATACAGTGGAAGTGAGAAATAGATTTAAGGGTCTAGATCTGATAGAGTGCCTGATGAACTCTGGATGGCGGTTCGTGACATCGTACAGGAGACAGGGACCAAGACCATCCCCATGGAAAAGAAATGCAAAAAAGCACAATGGCTGTCTGAGGAGGCCTTACAAATAGCCATGAAAAGAAGAGAAGTGAAAAGTAAAGGAGGAAAGGAAAGATATAAGCATCTGAATTCAGAGTTCCAAAGAATAGCAAGGAGAGATAAGAAAGCCTTCCTCAGCGATCAGTGCAAAGAAATAGAGGAAAACAACAGAATAGGAAAAACAAGAGATCTTTTCAAGAAAATTAGAGATATCAAGGGAACATTTCATGCAAAGATGGGCTCGATAAAGGACAGAAATAGTATGGACCTAACAGAAGCAGAAGATATTAAGAAGAGGTGGCAAGAATACACAGAAGAACTGTACAAAAAAGATCTTCACGATGAAGATAATCACAATGGCGTGATCACTCACCTGGAACCAGACATCGTGGAATGTGAAGTCAAGTGGGCCTTACAGAGCATCATGACGAACAAAGCTAGTGGTGGTGATGGAATTCCAATTGAGCTCTTTCAAATCCTGAAAGATGATGCTGTGAAAGTGCTGCACTCAATATGCCAGCAAATTTGGAAAACTCCGCAGTGGCCACAGGACTGGAAAAGGTCAGTCTTCATTCCAATCCCAAAGAAAGGCAATGCCAAAGAATGTTCAAACTACCACACAATTGCACTCCTCTCACACGCTAGTAAAGTCATGCTCAAAATTCTCCAAGCCAGACTTCAGCAGTATGTAAACCGTGAACTCCCAGATGTTCAAGCAGGTTTTAGAAAAGACAGAGGCACCAGAGATCAAATTGCCAACATCTGCTGGATTATGGAGAAAGCAAGAGAGTTCCAGAAAAACATCTATTTCTGCTTCATTGACTATGCCAAGGCCTTTGACTGTGTGGATCACAATACACTGAGGAAAATTCTGAAAGAGATGGGAATCCCAGACCACCTGACCTGCCTCTTGAGAAACCTGTATGCAGGTCAGGAAGCAACAGTTAGAACTGGACATGGAACAACAGACTGGTTCCAAATAGAAAAAGGAGTATGTCAAGGTTGTATATTGTCACCCTGCTTATTTAACTTCTATGCAGAGTACATCATGAGGAATGCTGGGCTGGAAGAAGCACAAGCTGGAATCAAGATTGCTGGGAGAAATATCAATAACCTCAGATATGCAGATGACACCACCCTTATGGCAGAAAGTGAAGAGGAACTCAAAGGCCTCCTGATGAAAGTGAAAGAGGAGAGTGAAAAGGTTGGCTTGAAGCTCAACATTCAGAAAACAAAGATCATGGCATCTGGTCCCATCACTTCATGGGAAAGAGATGGGGAAACAGTGGAAACCGTGTCAGACTTTATTTTTTTGGGCTCCAAAATCACTGTGGATGCTGATTGCAGCCATGAAATTAAAAGACGCTTACTCCTAGGAAGGAAAGTTATGACCAACCTTGATAGTATATTAAAAAGCAGAGACATTACTTTGCCAACCAAGGTCCATCTAGTCAAGGCAATGGTTTTTCCCGTGGTCATGTATGGATGTGAGAGTTGGACTGTGAAGAAAGCTGATCGCCGAAGAATTGATGCTTTTGAACTGTGATGCTGGAAAAGACTCTTGAGAGTCCCTTGCACTGCAAGGAGATCCAAGCAGTCCATTTTAAAGGAGATTAATCCTGGGTGTTCATTGGAAGGACTGATGCTAAAGCTGTAACTCCAATATTTTGGCCACCTCATGCGACGAGTTGACTCACTGGAAAAGACTCTGATGCTGGGAGCGATTGGGGGTAGGAGGAGACGGGGACGACAGAGAATGAGGTGGCTGGATGGCATCACCGACTCGATGGACATGAGTTTGAGTGAACTCCGGGAGTTGGTGATGGATAGGGAGGCCTTGCGTGCTGTGGTTCATGGGGTCGCTAAGAGTCGGACATGACTGAGCGACTGAACTGAACTGAACTGAGGTATTATTTTCAGGTCTAATTTTACAGCCAGTTTCTACAGAGTGCTTTCTTTGTGTCAGTCTTTTTGCTCAGTATTTTATATATAATTTCTTTTTTAATCCTATTGGATATTTTACAGATGCCACTTTTCACACTGTTTCACCTGTAAGGAAGTAAAAGTCAGAACTTGAGTAACTCATCCGAAGTCACTCAGTTTATAAGACCCTGTATTTGGATATACTGCTGTTTAGCAACATAAATCCCATGCCAGGCCATTAGTTTATTCTGTCCCATGAAAACAATTTAAAATGAGTCAGGCTTATTTTCCTGTATCCTTGTTCCCAACATTTTTCATCTAAGTATTCTTCCACAGGTGAGTTCTCAGGTTACTTGTAAATAAGTGCAGGTTACCCAACCCATGGTCTTTCTGATATTTGCCCAAACCTTGAGAATCCTCTTTCCCAGCTAAGCATCTGAAATTCTTCAATTTTCTCTGTGAGTCACTATTCCTCCATGGTACACAATTCTAATGACACATCTGGATGCAGTTTAAATTGATCTACCACTGATGATGTTTTTGTTTAGTGAGTTTCAAGTGTTCTACCTTTTCTGGTTCGATGAAAAAGAATTAGAAAACTCAGTTCGTTTTGGTCTCTATTTGCATGGAATATCTTTTTCCAACCCTTCAGTTTCAGCCTGTATGTGTCCCTTCTTTTGAGATGGGTCTCTTGTAGACAACATATATGGGGGTCTTGTTTTTGTATCCATTCAGCCAGCCTTTGTCTTTTGGTTGGGGCATTCAACCCATTTACGTTTAAGGTAATTATTGATAAGTACGATCCCGTAGCCATTTTCTTTATTGCTTTGGGTTCAAGTTTATACACCCTTTCTGTGTTTCCTGTCTAGAGAAGGTCCTTTAGCATTTGTTGGAGAGCTGATTTGGTGATGCTGAATTCCCTCAGCTTTTGCTTTTCTGTAAAGCTTTTGATTTCTCCTTCATATTTGAATGAGATCGTTGCTGGGTACAGTAATCTGGGCTATAGGTTATTTTCTTTCATCACTTTAAGTATGTCTTGCCATTCCCTCCTGGCCTGAAGAGTTTCTGTTGAAAGATCAGCTGTTATCCTTGTGGGAATCCCCTTGTGTGTTATTTGCTGCTTTTCCCTTGCTGCTTTTAATATTTGTTCTTTGTGTTTGATCTTTGTTAATTTGATTAATATGTGTCTTGGAGTATTTCGCCTTGGGTTTATCCTGTTGGGGACTCTCTGGGTTTCTTGGACTTGGGTGATTATTTCTTTCCCCATTTTAGGGAAGTTTTCAACTATTATCTCCTCAAGTATTCTCTCATGGTCTTTCTTTTTGTCTTCTTCTTCTGGGACTCCTATGATTTGAATGTTGGAGCGTTTAACATTGTCCCAGAGGTCTCTAATATTGTCCTCATTTCTTTTAATTCTTTTTTCTTTTTTCCTCTCTGTTTCATTTATTTCTACAATTCTATCTTCTAGCTCGTTTATCCTGTCTTCTGCCTCTGTTATTCTACTGTTTTTTCCCTCCAGAGTGTTTCTGATCTCATCTATTGCATTATTCATTGTAAATTGACTCTTTTATTTCCTCTAAGTCCTTATTAAACCTTTCCTCCATCTTCTCAATCCTTTTCTCCAGGTTATTTATCTGTAACTCCAGTTTGCTTTCAAGATTTTGAATCATTTTCACCATCAAAATTTGAAATTCTTTATCAGGTAGATTCCCTATATCTTCCTCTTTTGTTTGTGTTGGTGGGCAATTATCTTGTTCCTTTACTTGCTGGGTATTTCTCTGCCTCTTCATCTTGCTTATACTGCTGTGCTTGGGGCGGCCTTTCCCTCTTCTGGCCGTTTGTGGAGTTCTCTTTATTATGTAGTTTCCTCGCTGTGTGTGGGGTTGGACGAGTGACTTGTCAAGGTTCCCTGGTTAGGCAGGAGTATCAGGATCCTCCAAGACCCATCTCCCAGAATATTGGAAATAAAAGCAAAAATAAACAAATGGGACCTAATTAAAATAAAAATATTCTACACAGCAAAGGAAACTATAAGTAAGGTGAAAAGACAGCCTTCAGAATGGGAGAAAATAATAGCAAATGAAGCAACGGACAAAGGATTAATCTCCAAAATATACAAGCAGCTCCTGCAGCTCAATTCCAGAAAAATAAATGACCCAATCAAAAAAATGGGCCAAAGAACTAAACAGACATTTCTCGAAAGAAGACAGAAAGATGGCTAACAACCACATGAAAAAATGCTCAACATCCCTCATAATCAGAGAAATGCAAATCAAAACCACAATGAGATACCATTTCACACCAGTCAGAATAGCTGCTATCCAAAAGTCTACATGCAATAAATGCTGGAGAGGGTGTGGAGAGAGGGAACCCTCTTACACTGTTGGTGGGAATGCAAACTAGTACAGCCACTATGGAGAACAGTGTGGAGATTCCTCAAAAAACTGGAAATAGAACTGCCATATGATCCAGTAATGGCAATCCTGGGCATACACACCGAGGAAACCAGAATTGAAAGAGACACATGTACTCCAATGTTCATTGCAGCACTGTTTATAATAGCCAGGACATGGAAGCAACCTAGATGTCCATCTGCAGACGAATGGATAAGAAAACTGTGGTACATATACACAATGGAGTATTACTCAGCCATTAAAAAGAATGCACTTGAACTTGTTCTAATGAGGTGGATGAAACTGGAGCCTATTATACAGAGTGAAGTAAGCCAGAAAGAAAAACACCAATACAGTATACTAACGCATATATGTGGAATTTAGAAAGATGCAAATGATAACCCTGTATACGAGACAGCCAAAGAGACACAGATGTATAGAACAGTCTTTTGGACTCTGTGGGAGAGGGTGAGGGTGGGATGATTTGGGACAATGGCTTTGAAACAGGTATGTTGTCATATGTGAAATGAATCACCAGTTCAGGGTCGATGCATGTTACAGGATACTCGGGGACGGTGTGCGGGGATGACCCAGAGGGAGGATAAAGGGAGGAGAGAGGTGGGAAGGGGGTTCAGGAAGGGGAACTCATGTACACCCGGGGTGGATTCATGTCAATGTATGGCAAAACCAACCAATATAATATTGTAAAATAATTAGCCTCCAATAAAAAATTTAAAAAAATTAAAAAAAAAAGAAAACTCAGTTCGTTAAAAAACAAAAACAAATGAAAAATGACCTTTTAAAAATTCTGTACTTCATTGGATTCAACCTGTTTAACTGTTATTTTACCAGTTCAGTTCAGTTCAGTTCAGTCGCTCAGTCGTGTCTGACTCTTGGCGACCCCATGAATCACAGCACGCCAGGCCTCCCTGTCCATCACCAACTACCGGAGTTCACTCAAACTCATGTCCATCGAGTCGGTGATGCCATCCAGCCATCTCATTTTCTGTCATCCCCATCACCTCCCACCCTCAATCCCTCCCAGCATCAGACTCTTTTCCATTGAGTCAACTCATCGCATGAGGTGGCCAAAGTATTGGAGTTTCAGCGTTAGCATCAGTCCTTCCAATGAACATCCAGGATTGATCTCCTTTAGAATGGACTGGTTAGATCTCGTTGCAGTCCAAGGGACTCTCAAGAGTCTTCTCCAGCACCACAGTTCAAAAGCATCAATTCTTCAGCGATCAGCTTTCTTCACAGTCCAACTTTCACATCCATACATGACCACGGGAAAAACCATTGCCTTGACTAGATGGACCTTGGTTGGCAAAGTAATGTCTCTGCTTTTTAATATGCTGTCTAGGTTGGTCATAACTTTCCTTCCAAGGAGTAAACGTCTTTTAATTTCATGGCTGCAATCAGTATCTGCAGTGATTTTGGAGCCCCCCAAAATAAAGTCTGACACGGTTTCCACTGTTTCCCCATCTCTTTCCCATGAAGTGATGGGACCAGATGCCATGATCTTTGTTTTCTGAATGTTGAGCTTCAAGCCAACCTTTTCACTCTCCTCTTTCACTTTCATCAAGAGGCCTTTGAGTTCCTCTTCACTTTCTGACATAAGGGTGGTGTCATCTGCATATCTGAGGTGATTGATATTTCTCCCAGCAATCTTGATTCCAGCTTGTGCTTCTTCCAGCCCAGCGTTCCTCATGATGTACTCTGCATAGAAGTTAAATAAGCAGGGTGACAATATACAACCTTGACGTACTCCTTTTCCTATTTGGAACCAGTCTGTTGTTCCATGTCCAGTTCTAACTGTTGCTTCCTGACCTGCATACAGGTTTCTCAAGAGGCAGGTCAGGTGGTCTGGTATTCCCATCTCTTTCAGAATTTTCCTCAGTGTATTGTGATCCACACAGTCAAAGGCTTTGGCATAGTCAATGAAGCAGAAATAGATGTTTTTCTGGAACTCTCTTGCTTTCTCCATGATCCAGCGGATGTTGGCAATTTGATCTCTGGTGCCTCTGTCTTTTCTAAAACCTGCTTGAACGTCTGGAAGTTCTGTGCCACAAGGGAAGCCCTTATTTATTTATTTTTTTACCATGAATTAGTCAAAATAGACCCCTGGTACAAAAATTGAGATCAAGCAAATGGGGGACATTCTGAATCAATAAGTCTTATTTTGTTGTTTAGTCGCTAAGTCATGTCTGACTCTTTGCGATCCCATAAACTGTAGTCCACCAGGCTCCTCTGTCCATGGGATTTTCCAGGCAAGAATACTGGAGTGGGTTGCCATTTCCTTCTCTAAGGGATCTTCCCAACCCATGGATCAAACCCACATCTCCTGCATTGGGAAGTAGATTCTTTACCACAGAGCCACCGGGGAAGCTCACCACGCTTTCTGTTTCTGCATTAATTCTTACAGAGCTAAAATTATTACACAACTGAGTATTGCAGCAAAATGTATAGAGAGAAGTACTGAAATAACCCCCTCATTCATTATCATTCCTTTACCACATAACTATTTCAGGAAGTACAGTCTACACTAAACATATTTTTATATATTTCTTACGATGAGATGCTCTATTAAAGATGAAATAAACAAAATAAATAAATAACCTATGGTTGTATAAATTATTTAAGACAATATTAAATATGTGTATAGAATTTAAAACATTTTTCTAAAATATTTTTTCAGTTAGTATTCTTAATTGTAATATGAGATAGGCATCATTTTCATATGAAATTAAAGCTTAGAAACTGAGGCTCATATATATAAAGTAACATGGAAAGGTGAGAATTTATCAGGTACAATCAGTGCCTTTCAGTCACACAAGAGTTCTTTCAAGTGTGTTATTCTGTTGTTGTTTTCCTTTTTTTTTTAAATAATATACTTCACAGCTGCTGGTGGATTTCATTGGCACTCGTGTAAGTTTCCATATACATACAGTTTAAAGTGTTGCTAATGTCTACAGTTGACTATTGGAACCATTACTGCATCTACCGCTGTATACGCCAAATTTTTTCCAACATAGCTCTGATTATGCCCATTCTTTTATGGTGATTTTACCCTAAACGTAGCCAGATGTACTGCACTCTGCTCTTTGGGAATGTTATTAGGGAGTGATTTATTGATGGCATTCAGAACGCCTTATGGCTGCAAGGTCACAGCGGTAACGTCCGCCTGCCTGTCTCCCCGGGTATCACGCCTTGTTTCCTGGAGTTGCAAAACATGAAGCCCAGGCCTCCATCTGATTTTACTTCCTTCCATTTGTGCTGACTCCACATAGGTTGTCCTGAAAATGGGAAAATGTACACCAAAAAGAAAAAAGGCAGGAGGACAGATAAATACTATCATGTTATACATCTGAGTAGTATGTTAATTAAAGGAGTGTTTCTTTGCCTTCTAATTTGGTTCATATTTTAAAATAGTTCATTTGCTGTTCTGGGTTAAATCACTTTCTCACGTTGTCTTGTTTGTTGGTGATTCTAAAAAACACAACGCTAAATCATATCAGTAAAACACAAAAAGATACACATTTTACTGTCTGTGTGTAAAAACAAGTGTCTATGTCATTTAAGAATGACAAACAAATAGAAAATGAAATCATGTCAAGTTACTGGAACTTTGTTGTTACAGAAGATTTAATACTGATGATAGAAACTATTTTTATAAGTTAGAATTTTTGGATTAATGTTTAAATCTTGGCCTCTTGCCTTACTTGCTTAAAGATTATTCCAACATTTTCCTGTTTGCAATAATATGGCTAGTGTTTGAAGATCAGCATTTCATGCATTACTGCTGTTCTCATCAATAAAATCACAGTTTGTCCAGAAATATTGGATTATTTTAGGCCATACAGATTTGGAGTGTAGGGGGGCAGAGAGAACGCAAAATGTATTTCACTTTAGAAATTTATCGGTTTTAAAGTGACAATTAGGGGACCTGCTATATGTAGTAGCCACAGCTGCTTCTTTATATGCATCAGTTCAGTTCAGCTCAGTCACTCAGTCGTGACCGACTTTTTGCGACCCCATGAATCACAGCACGCCAGGCCTCCCTGTCCATCACCAACTACCGGAGTTCACTCAAACTCATGTCCATTGAGTCGGTGATGCCATCCAGCCATCCTCTGTCGTCCCCTTCTTCTCCCACTACCAATCCTTCCCAGCATCAGAGACTTTTCCAGTGAGTCAACTCTTCGCATGAGGTGGCCAAAGTATTGGAGTTTCAGTATTAGCATCAGTCCTTCCAACGAATACCCAGGATTGATCTCCTTTAGAATGGACTGGTTGGATCTCCTTGCAGTCCAAGGGATTCTCAAGAGTCTTCTCCAACACCACAATTCAAAAGCACCAGTTCTTCAGCGATCAGCTTTCTTTATAGTCCAACTCTCATATCCATATATGACCACGGGAAAAACCATAGCCTTGACTAGACGGACCTTGGTTGGCAAAGTAATGTCTCTGCTTTTAATATACTATCTAGGTTGGTCAAAACTTTCCTTCCTAGGAGTAAGCATCTTTTAATTTCATGGCTTCAATCAGCATCCGCAGTGATCTTGGAGCCCAAAAAAATAAAGTCTGACACTGTATCCACTGTTTCCCTATCTATTTCCCATGAAGTGATGGGACCAGAAGCCATGATCTTAGTTTTCTGAATGTTGAGCTTCAAGCCAACCTTTTCACTCTCCTCTTTCACTTTCATCAAGAGACTTTTTAGTTCCTCTTCACTTTCTGCCATAAGGGTGGTGTCATCTGCATATCTGAGGTTATTGATATTTCTCCCGGCAATCTTGATTCCAGCTTGTGCTTCTTCCAGCCCAGCGTTCCTCATGATGTACTCTGCATATAAGTTAAATAAGCAGGGTGACAAAATACAACCTTGACGTACTCCTTTTTCTATTTGGAACCAGTCTGTTGTTCCATGTTCAGTTCTAACTGTTGCTTCCTGACCTGCATACAGGTTTCTCAAGAGGCAGGTCAGGTGGTCTGGGATTCCCATCTCTTTCAGAATTTTCCTCAGTTTATTGTGATCCACACAGTCAAAGGCTTTGGCATAGTCAATGAAGCAGAAATAGATGTTTTTCTGGAATTCTCTTGCTTTCTCCATGATCCAGTGGATGTTGGCAATTTGATCTCTGGTGCCTCTGCCTTTTCTAAAACCTGCTTGAACATCTGGAAGTTCACGGTTCACATACTGCTGAAGCCTGGCTTGGAGAATTTTGAGCATGACTTTTCTAGCGTGTGAGAGGAGTGCAATTGTGCAGTAGTTTGAGCATTCTTTGGCATTGCCTTTCTTTGGGATTGGAATGAAGACTGACCTTTTCCAGTCCTGTGGCCACTGCTGAGTTTTCCAAATTTGCTGGTATATTGAGTGCAGCACTTTCACAGCATCATCTTTCAGGATTTGAAAGAGCTCAATTGGAATTCCATCACCTCCACTAGCTTTGTTCGTAGTGATATTTTCTAAGGCCCACTTAACTTCACATTGCAAGATGTCTGGCTCTAGGTGAGTGATCACACCATCGTGATTATCTTGGTTGTGAAGATCTTTTTTGTACAGTTCTTCTGTGTATTCTTGCCACCTCTTCTTAATATCTTCTGCTTCTGTTAGGTCCATACCATTTCTGTCCTTTATCGAGCCCATCTTTGCATGAAATGTTCCCTTGATATCTCTAATTTTCTTGAAGAGATCTCTTTTTTTTTTCCTATTCTGTTGCTTTCCTCTATTTCTTTGCACTGATCGCTGAGGAAGGCTTTCTTATCTCTCCTTGCTATTCTTTGGAACTCTGCATTCAGATGCTTATATCTTTCCTTTTCTCCTTTGCTTTTCGCTTCTCTTCTTTTCATGGCTATTTGTAAGGCCTCCTCAGACAGCCATTGTGCTTTTTTGCATTTCTTTTCCATGGGGATGGTCTTGGTCCCTGTCTCCTGTACAATGTCACGAATCTCCATCCAGAGTTCATCAGGCACTCTATCAGATCTAGACCCTTAAATCTATTTCTCACTTCCACTGTATAATCATAAGGGATTTGATTTAGGTCATATTTGAATGGTCTAGTGGTTTTCCCTACTTTCTTCAATTTAAGTCTGAATTTGGCATTAAGGAGTTCATGATCTGAGCCACAGTCAGCTCCTGGTCTTGTTTTTGCTAACTGTATACAGCTTCTCCATCTTTGGCTGCAAAGAATATAATCAAACTGATTTCGGTGTTGACAATCTGGTGATGTCATATGTAGAGTCTTCTCTTGTGTTGTTGGAAGAGGGTGTTTGCTATGACCAGTGCGTTCTCTTGGCAAAACTGTATTAGCCTTTGCCCTGCTTCATTCCGTGCTCCAATGCCAAATTTGCCTGTTACTCCAGGTGTTTCTTGACTTCCTACTTTTGCATTCCAGTCCCCTATAATGAAAAGGACATCTTTTTTGGGTGTTCGTTCTAAAAGGTCTTGTAGGTCTTCATAGAACCGTTCAACTTTGGCTTCTTCAGCGTTACTTGTTGGGGCATAGCCTTGGATTACTGTAATATGAATGGTTTGCCTTGGAAACGAACAGAAATCATTCTGTCGTTTTTAAGATTGCATCCAAGTACTGCATTTCGGACTCTTTTTTGACCATGATGGCTACTCTGTTTCTTCTAAGGGATTCCTGCCCACAGTAGTAGATATAATGGTCATCGGAGTTAAATTCACCATTCCAGTCCATTTTAGTTCACTGATTCCTAGAATGTCTACATTCACCCTTGCCATCTCCTGTTTGACCACTTCCAATTTGCCTTGATTCATGAACCTAACATTCCAGGTTCCTATGCAATATTGCTGTTTACAGCATTGGAGCTTGCTTCTATCACCGGTCACATCCACAACTGGGTATTGGTTTCGCTTTGGCTCCATCCCTTCATTCTTTCTGGAGTTATTTCTCCACTGATCTCCAGCAGCATACTGGGCACCTGCCCACCTGGGGAATTCCTCATTTAATATCCTATCATTTTGTCTTTAAATACTGTTCATGGGGTTCTCAAGTCAAGTATACTGAAGTGGTTTGCCATTCCCTTCTCCAGTGGACCACAATCTGTCTGACCTCTCCACCATGACCTGCCCGTCCTGGGTGGCATGGCTTAGTTTCATTGAGTTAGACAGGGCTGTGGTCCGTGTGATATGATCGACTATTTTTCTGTGATTATGATTTCACTGTGTCTGCCCTCTGATGCCTCCTGGCAATACCTACCGTCTATTTGGGTTTCTCTTACCTTGGTCATGGGGTATCTCTTCACGGCCGCTGCAGCAGAGCGCAGCCACTACACCTTACCTTGGACGAGGGGTATCTCCTCAAGGCCGCCCCTCCTGACCTTGAACGTGGAGTAGCTCCTCTCGGCCCTCCTGCGCCCACGCAGCCACCGCCTCTTGGACCTGGGGCAGCTCCTCTTGGCCACCGCCCTGACCTTGGGCGTGGGGTAGCTCCTCTCAGCCACGCTTCTGTGTGTGGTTGGTTGCACCGGATTCGGCATCTCTTGCGTCTGCCCCACCGGAGCCGGCTAATCATTTTCAGTTCCCACAACCAAACATAAGATGCTGATTATTAGCCTCGTCTTATAAACAAGGGAATTAAGGATGAGACCTACTCTATTTCTCTAAAACTTTTGTGGATTGTAGTTGGTTTACAATGCTGTGCTAGTTTCAGGTGTAGAATAAAGTGATTCAATTTTATATACTCCTATATTGATTCTTTTCCTGATTCCTTTTCCATAGAGATTATCACAGAATATTGTGTAGCGTTTCCTGTTGATTATGTGTCTTACATACACTAGGCGAGTGGGTCCTGACAGGTGGAATGGTATCAAGCAGTGGTCTGAGCCCAACATCCATGCACTGGCGAAATTACTGAATTCAATTACAGGACTCAATTTTTGAGCTCATTTCCCTTTCTCTTCCCCTGTGAACCTGGTTGGATGGCATTTTCCCCTTTTGTCACCACCTTGATTTTGCCGATTTCCTCTGAACGTCCTCTGCAGCTGTACCGGATGCCACCTGGTACGCCTGGCCAGCGGCTGGCAGCTGGTTGCTGTCCTGATCGGGGTGCACCCTTACATCACTGGCCGCCTCGCCCCCGCGTACCTTTTCTAATCCACCTCCCCGCGCATCTCTTCCTCACATCATCACCCACTCATGTCTTTAGCCAGTGATCGAGTCTGCCGTCATAATCCGGGCAATCATCTTTGTGTTGTCGAACCTTGACTTTGAACTTCAGGGCTCTGCTCTGTAAGTACTGATACCACAATCAGGGTATGGAACCTTTTTTAAAGTAGTTCAGGTTCACCATTACCACGTGGGCAGGATTTGTGGTAGGTCACGTAGCTTCCGTGTAAGTTCCTGCTTTGTTAACCACCTCCGCTAGGGGTTGAGGTGCTTTCAGAGCTGATGCTGAGCCAGTCCCTATAATGATGGTAATGCCACCTGCATGCTGCCCCTGGACAAGCCCTGTACCAGGTGTCCTGCACGTGTTATATCCAGACTTAGTGAAGTATTATAATACATGCTATCATACCCGTAAGGGACTCATGACCTGCTTATAGGAGAATATAGTCAAAACACAACTTAGGGGCCAAATTCCTGTCCTCTTTGCCTCATTCCAGAATACTAGCAGATGTGGGCTTGTGGCCAGAAGACACACATGAAGCCCACGGTCCCCCACGCTTCAGATTTCTGATGGCCTCTGCTTGGTCGTGCAAGCTGGGACTGCAATGCTTCCCTAGAGTGGACATAAAAGCCATCGCATACCTAGTGCTGGCGGAGAAGGAAATGGCCACCCACTCCACTATTCTTGCCTGGAAAATCCTGTGGACAGAGGAGCCTGGTAGGCTATCCTCCGTAAGGTTGCAAAGAATCAGACACGACTGAAGCAGTTTAACATGTACCCACCTAGGGCTGGAGTGGTTAAGCACACACACTCTCTCTTCACCCTGTGAGCTGAAAATCAGCATCCCTATCCTACAGGCTTCTCGAGGTGTGTAATCAACCTGGAAACGTCACCCAAGAACCAGATCCCAGTTCCCAGGGGTCTAGCTGCTTTCTGTATGCAAGCTTTTAACCATCACTATACCTGTCTCACTCTGAGTTCTTGCTTATTTTTTGACTCCTAGCCTTACCCCTTATTTCATGTTCTTGGAGGTTCTAAACCAAATATTTTGGTCATCTGGAAGTAAAAGGTTTCTACCTTATTTGATGTAATGGCTATGCTTCTGAGGTCCCAAGAAAACTTATTGCAAAAAAGTTAAATCTTTCTTGGACCCTAAGGTATCCTCCAGCTTGATACATTTGCACTTTGTAGTGAAAGAATACTTTATCCAAATATTTGATCCATATGTACAGTATCCAGTTTTTAAAGCATTTTTACTTAGCATTAAAAACTGTTATTTTGGGAAACATTAACAATTGCTAAGATTTTTCAAGCCTGTTAATATGCATTTTGATCATTGTGTATTTACAAGCTTTAAAGGCAAATCTTTAAGAATAATCTGGTCATGTTAATGAAAGGAAATAATGATTAGAATTAGTTAGACGTTTGCACAAAAACATTCTCTTTCTGCTCTGATGGAGAAAAGATAAATTTAGTTAGAAATGTTAACGCAAACTTACTTAGGCATTTTCTCTTATTTTGGTCTGTTTCTGTTTTTCTCATGAACAGAACTTTATATTTATTGACAGTATGCTATATTTAAAATTTCTAAATACAATTTTATACTTAAGCATTCTGCTTCATAGCATACACAGATGTAGTGTGTCTTATTTGATAGATATCAAATATTTCATTTAAAAAATAGTGCAGTTCTATAGTATTTTAGTGTCTTGTGTCTTGAATTTACCACTCTAGAATAGGCTTACCCAGATACTGTCAGGCAGAAGCTGGATTTGGCACTGATGCCCATTCAGGCTGGTAAATTAGGCAATTTTTATTTTAACGCTTTAGTACTTTCAAATGTAATGAGCTAGCATATAAGTCAGAGGGCGGATTATGGCATAAATTAAAAATGCAGATTTAGAGAGCAAAAAGCTTGCATCTTTTCTTTAACTGTGGGATTGCTAGGAGACATTAGGAGCACTATTTTATTAATCTGTCCTTCAGAATTAGCTACCTATTAACCATTCTTCACCGGTTAATACCAGCAAACCATTGCCAAGATTGATCACCCAACACCATAGCAACTAGTCTGTTATGAATAAAAGATGACCAAGTGGGTAAAAGAACAGAAAATCTCAAAGTCATTAGGGTGATCAAACTTACACAGTGATACATTTTGTACTTCATTATAACATCACGAGAATACACCTTGCATACAATATTTTTTTTTTTGAAAGGAACTGAAACCAAATTGTGGCAGAGGAAAATCACTGGAGTTTATGGACCACTGAGATGTGTTGTTGTGGATAATAAGCCTCTCCTTTCTTCTGGGAGAGGAAGGTGGATTTGTAAGAGAAGAATTAAGCAATGGTCTTTAGCACCTATGACCCAGCTCCTCCATCCCGGGCTCGGTGCTATGCTACCTATGATGTAATACAGTGGATCTATTTATGTAGGCTCTGCTTCTCTCAGTAGATGTTTAAGCTCTTGAATGTGAGGACAATCTTGTATGTTGCCGTTCATCCCACTCACAGTATCCAAATAAACTGTCAGTCCTGCATAAATATTTACTGAATAGATACCAAACATTTAGAAAAATATTTGGAAGGAGGAGACCAGCAAGAGAATACAGACCACTTCAAATTCTTTTTCTTGGGGAAATATTCAACACAGGGGCCATTCTTTAGCTCCTTTCCTAAGGGACTGGTCTGAGGATCAATATAGCTACAGGCAAGCCTGTTTATGGGAATTATTGTCACTCATCTCATACTTTAATCCTTCCAGCAGCTTCAGTCTTGGTTTAACCTTTGTTACAGGCATCATTAGGTCATACTTCAGTATCATCAGACACTTGCTTCTGGTAGCAAATGGTTCTGGGAAATTAATTAATTCAGACTTAGCACTTATCACATTGAGAAATGAATGCATTTGAACAATGGCTGCCTAGTTCAACATTTTTATATGTACTCTATTCTTCTAATCCTTACAGGGGTTTTCACCTGGAGGTCTTTTCATTATTTAAGACATGAATCCCTGAGGCCCAGAGTGAATCTGGCATGCATTTATTATTTAGTCATGATTATCCTTTTCTGGGCTTCCCTGGTGGCTTAGATGGAAAAGAATCTGCCTGCAATGCCAGAGACCCGGGTTCGATCTCTGGGTCCGGAAGATCCCCTGGAGTAGGGAATGGCTACCCACTCCAGTATTCTTGCCTGGAGAATTTCATGGATGGAGGAGCCTGGCAGGCTACAGTCCACGGGGTAGCAAAGAGTCTGACACGACTGAGCGGCTGAGACACATATCCCTTCTGCTCAGTCTCAGCTGTGTCTGCACTGAAGAGTCTTTCAGTGGTTCTAACAGTTCAGGGGACTCACTTACATCCAGAGAAGGCAGTGGCACCCCACCCCAGTACTCTTGCCTGGAAAATCCCATGGATGGAGGAGCCTGGTAGGCTGCAGTCTGAGGGGTCGCTAAGGGTCGGACACGACTGAGCGACTTCACTTTCACCTTTCAGTTCCATGCATTGGAGAAGGAAATGGCAACCCACTCCAGTGTTTTTGCCTGGAGAATCCCAGGGATGGGGGAGCCTGGTGGGCTGCCGTCTGTGGGGTCGCACAGAGTCGGACACGACTGAAGTGACTTAGCAGCAGCAGCAGCCACTTACATCTCTCTGACCAGGATCTCCTCATCCTTCTCGGTTCCCAACCCTCTTTCTCACATACTCTGCTCTGGATTAATGAATGGATTTCTCAGTTTCCTGAGAAGCCATGTGCTATCATCACTCTGCCTTTTCTATTTGGCTCCTTCCCTACTTTTTCAAGCTCTCTAAAAAGTGATGCCACAGCCAGTCTGTTCTCAAACCACAGATCAAGCATCCCTCTAGAAGGAACCCTTTCTGATAATATCGTAACTGATGTTTGTTGTTTCTTTTCCTAGGGATGTGACCACTACATAATCAATCTGTTTATCTTCTTCATTGGAAACCCTCACATAAAAATTCCTGAGATGTTGCATTAAAAATATGCAATTGGTTGGTGTCTTATTACTCTGTAAAAATACACAGTTTTAATCAGCATGCAGTACTCTGATAGTTCTCTCCCATGCAGTTAACAGTGAACGATCCCTCAGAATTTGGAGGAACGGGAATCTGTGTAGGCAGAAACCGAAAAGCAACACAGACAAGGAAGGTATTCTCCATGCCAAACCAAATCCCAGTACATTTTCAATGTGGACAAACCCAGATGGAATCCATTGCTTTCCTGTCTGAGATGCACACAAATAAATCCACCAAGGGGACAGAGGTCAGTGGATTTCTTTGGAGCGCCCTTTGCTCACTGCTGGTCCAACATCAGCATCCTAAAAACATCTACCGAAACTTGACCCGAATGTGAAAAATCACACTTCAGTCTCTTTAGTCTGAGAAGTTGCTACAGCTGATATCTCTCCACCTACAGGGTACAGTGCAGTGTGGTCAGGGAGATAATTAGGATAATTCTCAATCAAGTTTTCTGCCTTTGAATCACTTGAGGAAGTCATTGTTCCCCATTTCTTCATCTTTCTAAATTTTGTTTTCCCCACGAGATACATGTGGAGAGATGGGCTAACAAGAGACTCTGAGAGTCATTTATAGACCATAGTCATTTATAGACTGTTACAAGAATGAGAAATCAGCTTTACTTAAAAGTTAATAAAAGGGTCTAAACAGTCTCATTGGAAAAGACCCTGATGCTGGGAAAGATTGAAGAAAAGAGGAGAAGGGAGTGACAGAGGATAAGATGGTTGGATGGCATTACTGACTCAATGGACATGAGTCTGAGCCAACTCTAGGAGATTGTGAAGGACAGGGAAGCCTGGTGTGCTGCAGTCCATGGGGTTGCAAAGAGTTGGACACAGCTTAGTGACAGAATAACAGTTTCAGTAGAAAGGGAATGACAAAGAATGCTCAAACTACCGCATAATTACACTCATCTCACACGCTAGTAAAGTCATGCTCAAAATTCTCCAAGCTAGGCTTCAGCAATATGTGAATCGTGAACTTCCAGATGTTCAAGCAGGTTTTAGAAAAGACAGAGGCACCAGAGATCAAATTGCCAACATCCGCTGGATCATGGAGAAAGCAAGACAGTTCCAGAAAAACATCTATTTCTGCTTCATTGACTATGCCAAAGCCTTTGACTGTGTGGATCACAATACACTGTGGAAAATTCCAGACCACCTGACCTGCCTCTTGAGAAACCTGTATGCAGGTCAGGAAGCAATAGTTAGAACTGAACATGGAACAACAGACTGGTTCCAAATAGGAAAAGGAGTACGTCAAGGTTGTATATTGTCACCCTGCTTATTTTACTTATATGCAGAGTACATCATGAGGAATGCTGGGCTGGAAGAAGCACAAGCTGGAATCAAGATTGCCGGGACAAATATCAATAACCTCATATATGCAGATGACACCACCCTTATGGCAGAAAGTGAAGAGGAACTCAAAGACCTCTTGATGAAAGTGAAAGAGGAGAGTGAAAAGGTTGGCTTGAAGCTCAACATTCAGAAAACGAAGATCATGGCATCTGGTCCCATCATTTCATGGCAAATAGATGGGGAAATAGTGGAAAGTGTCAGACTTTATTTTTTTGGGCTCCAAGATCACTGCGGATGCTGATTTTAAAAGAAATGACATTAAAAGACGCTTACTCCTTGGAAGGAAAGTTATGACCAGCCTAGATAGCATATTAAAAAGCAGAGACATTACTTTGCCAACCAAGGTCCGTCTAGTCAAGGCTATGGTTTTTCCAGTGGTCATGTATGGATGTGAGAGTTGGACTGTGAAGAAAGCTGATTGCCGAAGAATTGATGCTTTTGAACTCTGGTGCTGGAGAAGACTTTTGAGAGTCCCTTGGACTGCAAGGAGATCCAACCAATCCATTCTAAAGGAGATCAGTCCTGGGTGTTCATTGGAAGGACTTATGCTAAGGCTGAAACTGCAATACTTTGGCCACCTCATGCGATGAGTTGACTCAATGGAAAAGAGTCTGATGTTAGGAGGGATTGGGGGTAGGAGGAGAAGGGGACGACAGAGAATGAGAAGGCTGGATGGCATCACCGACTCGATGGACATGAGTTTGAGTGAACTCCGGGAGTTGGTGATGGACAGGGAGGCCTGGCATGCTGTGGTTCATGGGGTCTCAGAGAGTCGGACATGACTGAGCGACTGAACTGAACTGAACAGTCTCAGATCTCTTTCACAAGTGTGTAAACTAAGTAGATTAGTCTGTGCATCACACTGGCATGCTACTTAGAAGAAGAAAAGGTGCAGGCTTTGAAGCTTTGACACTCATCTGTGCTTAGGAATTAACACCAGTAGCAAATAGTACAGTCTTAGCAGTCAATTTGGAGAAGGAAATGGCAACCCACTCCAGTGTTCTTGCCTGGAGAATCCCAGGGATGGGGGAGCCTGGTGGGCTTCCATCTATGGGGTCACACAGAGTCAGACATGACTGAAGTGACTTAGCAGCAGCAGTCAATTTGCTATCAGGTAACCTCCATTCGGACATGACTGAGTGACTGAACTGAACTGAACTGAATTGAACCTCCATTCGAGGCTGTCAGACTGTTCAGTTCAGTTCAGTTCAGTCGCTCAGTCGTGTCCGACTCTCTGCGACCCCATGAATCACAGCACGCCAGGCTTCCCTGTCCATCTCCAACTCCCGGAGTTCACTCAAACTCATGTAAGACTGTAACATTTTCTAATTCACCTCCTTCATTTTCCTCAGCCTCCCTCCAGAGGGTCTGTGGCTCCTCACTTGTCCTGGGATAGTGGAAGCTGAAGTGGTTGCAGTCCCCAGAGGAAGAATGATATTTCACCATCACTGCTTGCCCATCTGAGTCTATAGTCCGCTGCTTCTGTGCCTCCTTGAAGACTTTAATTCTAGATTAAAATCTCCTGTGCCCTCCAACAGCCTTTCCACAGCACTCCCATCCTTCTAGAAGTTAAGTGTTAAATTAATGAGCATACAAATATGTACAGAAAAGCTACTGTTCTATATACAGAATTAAACATGGTTATGAAATCCTACACATTGGCTGAGCCCTGATTTTATGCCAGCTGTCAGATATGGGTCGTCTCACAGGCTCTGCACACCTGAATGAAGTTGGGTATGCCGTTCACAGCTGGGAAAAGGCAGACTTAGAGAACTGAAGTGAATTCTAGCTAGAAAACCTAAGAAGTGGGTTTTATTCTCTCTCTTTGCCCAAGGCATCTCAATCCAAAGTCAGACTCTAAATATAGAAACTTACAATAGAAAAGTTCATGCAGGAAAATGTGTAATCTAAAAGAAGAAGATTGTGAAATACAGCCGACACCTTGCAGTTTGCCCACAGTGAGAGAGGTAAGAAAAGGAATTTCAGGCTCCTTATCTCCCATTTTTATGCCTGAAGGAACTGGAAGCTTTACTGTCCGATTTCTTCAGTTTTCCGCGTGTGCCTGCTGCTCCTGGTTAGACTGAGAAGCTGTAACTTGCACACCTACTGCTGGAACAGGGCTTACAAGCCGAGCACCCCTGTGCCCTAGGCAGACACAGGGCTGTGAGGTGGCAGCTGCCTCAGGGCCTGAAAAGAGCCAGTGTGAGTCCTGTCTCCAAGTGCCTCTGGCTCAGCACCTTCCCTGACCTTGAAGCAGGTGTGGAGAGCACGCCTGCTCACCCAGCTGGGATGCCAGATCCTGGCCACTCCACTTGAGAAAGAACACTGACGGCGTAACATAGGCTCTTGTTTGAAAACTGGTTTCCCTATGTATTAGCGTTCACTGAAGTCGGTCTCCAGAATCTAGCCTGGCCCTGGGTATTCAGCTTTTCTGTTATTTGTGGACTTCTGAATTTGTGGTTCTCGTGTAAAACGAAAAAAGGAATGATGGAAGAAAGAATAGAGGGAGAAAGAAAAAAGAAAGGAGGAAAGAAGGAAGGAAGATGGGAAGAAAGAAAGAAAAAGAGTCAAGATGAAAGAAGGAAATAAGAAGGGAAGAAATAAAGGAAGAAAGTGATGATATGTTTTTAAAATTTTTGCTTAATTTCTGAATGAATGCCTTTACTATGCTCCATGGGAATGGAGGGGAAAATTCCCCCAGAGTAATATTCCCTGTGCCCCTTATCTCTGCATGCAGTTGGCTTGGCCAGTTTCTTTCTTGGACAGAACTCTCTGTTGCAACAATGAAACCTCTCTGTCTACTCCAAGCAGAAAAGACTTTTCATAAAAGACATTAGATGTGCAGAATGGTTGACTCCAGGCTGAGCTGTGGGGGCGCTCCCTACCCAACCATGCACCAAATGGCCTCACTGCTGTGTTAAATGTCAAAATTTTAAGTACTGCAGCCTGTATCCCAGCCACTCCTGCATTAAAAACATGAGAGCACAACCCAGTGGAATTCACCTTGCACCAACCGTGTTACTAGACCTGGAGGTGTTTGCTGATCAGAAAATGTGGAAATTTCCCAAGATGGTTTCCAAAGTGGGCTGAACACCTATTCAATTATCTAGCTGATGTTCTTGGGATTTTTATTTTTTGTCTTCCCAGAACTTCTGGTCACTATTCACATTTGGAACTGTTGTACAAGGTGGCCCTCCAGGTTCCCTGTAGTGATGGAAATAGTTCTAGGTTTGTAAGAAAAAATAAGAGCCTACACCAGTCTCCAGACTCCCGGGAAGCCTGACCTATATCAGAGGACATTTTTCAAAACAAAAGACCTGTACAAAATTCAAATTGGAACAAAGACCCAGGTAGCAATCACTGGAGTCCCCTGTTTTTCCACTTTCCACAAAGCTGAAAATTCATGCTTAAAAACCAGTGCGGCTCAGTCAGGTATAAATGCACGTGCAGTAATCTGAAACTTGTGAGCTGAGTTCTGACTTGCTGCACAAAGATCTTTTGCTCCAGGATGTCTCCATTTGGTGATGTACATGAACTGCACCCACAATTGAAGGACTAAGACAGGTTTTAAGAGGAAGTTACATGGGGCAAGGGAAAGGAATGGATTCCCCACTGCAAATAGTTTAAATGTAGCAATTCTCTTTTAGGTAAACCTTCCATGAATGCATGAATGGAAGAAGCTTGTGGCCATAGAGTCCTCGCTCTCTCTTCATAACTAAACTGGAAATCCTTATGTACTCATGGTGAACAAAATATTAATTCTACTCTTGTTTGATATATGTCCACAGAAAAATGTCCACTTGTGCTGATACTGGCATTATTTGTTTTGCTGCTGCTAAGTCACTTCAGTCGTGTCCGACTCTGTGTGACCCCATAGACGGAAGCCCACTAGGCTCCCCCGTCCCTGGGACTCTCCAGGCAAGAACACTGGAGTGGGTTGCCATTTCCTTCTCCAATGTGTGAAAGTGAAAAGTGAAAGTGAAGTTGCTCAGTCGTGTCCAACTCTTAGCGACCCCATGGACTGCAGCCTACCAGGCTCCTCCATCCATGGGATTTTCTAGGCAATTGTACTGGAGTGGCTTGCCATTGCCTTCTCTGATTTGTTTTACTTTATTTCAATTAATTGTCAAAGTAAAGAACACCAAAGGTAAGGATGCTTGGAAGACACAAAAAAGCATTGATGATAAGTAATACAAATCAGTGACAGAAGGAAAAATGTCACTCCAAAATCTCTTCATTTTGAACCAAGACAATCAACATTTTGGCAATGTCTCTTTTTTAATATGTATAATCACATGTGCGTGCTAAAATGCTATGTGATCAGCGTTGTATCATAATTATTTTCCACATCATTAAATATTTTTCATCAACAACATTCTGAGCAATTCTGTTATTTCATTATATGGATATACCACAGTTACGTAAGCCACTTACATTGCACCTTTTGGAGGTTTCTGGTTTGGGCTATTATGTGTATTATTTCTAAATGTTTGCATAGAAACCATTATGTTAGCAATTGATTTATTGAAGGAAAAGTTCTATATTTTTAAAATTCCTGGTAACTATTGTCAGATACGGAGAAGGCAATGGCAAGCCACTCCAGTACCCTTGCCTGGAAAATCCCATGGATGGAGGAGCCTGGTGGGCTGCGGTCCGTGGGGTTGCTGGGGATCGGACACGACTGAGCTACTTTACTTTCACATTTCACTTTCACACATTGGAGAAGGAAATGGCAACCCACTCCAGTGTTCTTGCCTGGAGAATCCCAGGGACGGGGGACCCTGGAGGGCTTCTGTCTATGGGGTCACACAGAGTCGGACATGACTGAAGTGACTTAGCAGCAGCAGCAGCAGCATTGTCAGATAAGAAGATGTAGTAATATACTTCCAACAGACACAATTTCAATCCAAATACTTACCGGCCTGGCATCAGGCCAATTTCATTTATTTAAAATGTAACTAAGTAAAGGAACATAAGCTATTGTATCAATTAGTATTGATGTGATCTCTAGCATTAATTTTTTACTTTTATTTTCAAACACTTGACTCATTTATTAATCACCTATTGATATAAGTTGTAATTATATTGTTTTACTTATCTTGCATTTATATTCATCATATAGTCTCTATAATTTTTATCTATTAATTTACTGCTCATAGTTGTAATATATTTGCCTGTTGATTTGGAAATCTAAGCCTTAGCTTTGGTGTTATTATAACTTGTGATACCTTCTCTAGAAAAATCTTTTAGACTTAGCAAATCTTGCCCTATTTACACACATTTAAAATAAAAAGATGAATTAGTATATATATCCATATATATATGTATAGACATGCTTTAAAAGCACAATATTAAAACAAGAAACGCTATGTAATCAGCCTATCTTAAGAAGCTGAATAATATTGGCGCCACTCAGTTGAGCACATTTGTCATTTTGTCCCCAGAGGGTAGACGTGATGAGTGATTTTCTGTTTAGGGTTTCCTTCTTATTATTTTAGTTTACAAAGAGGGATATATCTCTAAGTAAAATGTTACTTGACTTTGCCAGTTTTTAAAATGTACCTGTATGAATAGTCTCTGTGAAATCTTTGTTTTTTTTTTTTTTTAAATCAACATGATACTCTTTAGTTTTACTTATGTTTATGTGTGGGCTTCCCTGGTGGCTCAGCAAGAAATGAATCTATCTGCCAATCAGGAGCCACAGGAGAGGCGGGTTCCATCCTTGGTTTGGGAAGATCCCTTGGAGGAGGGCACAGAAACCCATTCCAGGACTCTTGCGTGGGAAATCCCATTGACAGAGGAGCCTGGTGGGCTACAGTCCATGTGGTCACAAAGAGTCAGACACGACTGAAGCGATTTAGCATGCATACATGTTTATGTGTATAGCTATGGTTTATTTTCACTGCTCTATGCTTTATTTTGCATATGTGTAGAAAATTTAATTATATAATCTACCACTGACAAATATTTGTTTTTCCAATATATTTTCATCTATAAAACAGGCTGCTATAAACATTGTTAAGCATGTAAACATTAGGATTCAGCTGAGATCCACTAGGGAGAACTGTGAACATTTAATACAAAGACTTGGTAACTG
Organism: Moschus berezovskii; assembly: GCF_049115385.1. Taxonomy (NCBI): domain Eukaryota; kingdom Metazoa; phylum Chordata; class Mammalia; order Artiodactyla; family Moschidae; genus Moschus; species Moschus berezovskii. Next base: position 15,231,903 of record NC_142470.1, read on the forward strand.
GTAAAATTCTCTTCACTACAAAAGAAGGGTAAGGAAGGATGGGAAGGAGAAGAGCAGGTGCAAAGGCAGACTGCAGCTACTGCTCAGAGGGGAAGACCAGGGAGAGCAAGGCTGGGACCCTGGCCTCTGGAGAAGGCGTGGTAGCCGGGAGGCAGCATTTGGCATGAGCAGGATGCTTGCAGGAAGATGCGGGCAGAGCTCCAGGGAGACAGTCATCTCCAGGGGGTGAAGGGTTCGCTGGGGAGGTTCAGGATAAAGCTGGCTCCTGAGGGCTACAGAGGTGTGGGCTGCCAGGTCTGGCTTGCTAACCTGCGGGCTGCCGGGTAAACACAGCCAGAGAGAACCTGGGAAAGACACCCTTTCTCTGCCACGTCTGGACAGCCTCCGCCTTCTCTCGTTCTCCCCGTGGACGGAGCCCATCTGCAGCCAGCTGCCAGAGAGGACTGTGCCGGACCCGTCCCCCTTCACACAAAGCAGGCAAGGAAGTGGGGATGCGGGGGTGGGCGGCAATGGCCCACAACAGACGCAGGTCTCCTCATGCTGATCATCTAGTTCCTTTTTTTTTTTTTTTTAACAATTCGTCACATTTTACTTTTTTATTTAAATTTATCTTTAACTGGAGGATAATTGCTTTACAGTGTTGTGCTGGTTTCTGACATGTATCAGCGTGAAGCAGCCATAGGTATACAGATGTTCCTTCTTTCTTGAACCTCGTTCCCACCTCCCAGCCCACCTCACCTCTCTATGTTGTCACAGAGCCCTGGATTTGAGCTTTTTGCATCATACAGCAAATTTTCCAGGGCTTACGCCTAGGAGTGGAAATGCATGTGTGCATTCCATCATTTCTAAGAAATGCCAAAGCACTTTAAAACTATTTTATACTGCTGGTAGGAGGAGAAGGGGAAAACAGAAGATGAAATGGCTGGATGGCATCACCGACTCAATGGACATGAGTTTGAGTGAACTCTGGGAGTTGGTGATCCGGGAAGCCTGGCGTGCTGCAGTCCTTGGGGTCACAGAATCGGACAAGACTGAGAGACTGAACTGAACTGAACTGAAATGATACTACCGATTGTGAAGTGTTATCTCATTGTGCTTTTATTCATCCTTTTCACGATTACTTAGAATGGTTGAGTCTATTTCCATATTTTAATGGATATTTCTGTTTTCCCTTCAGTTCAGTTCAGTTCAGTTCAGTCGCTCAGTCGTGTCCAACTCTCCGTGACCCCATGAATCACAGCACGCCAGGCTTCCCTGTTCATCAGCAACTCCCGGAGTTCACTCAAACTCATGTCCACAGAGTCGGTGATACCATCCAGCCATCTCATTCTCGGTCGTCCCCTTCTCCTCCCGCCCCCAAACTTTCCTAGCATCAGAGTCTTTTCCAGTGAGTCAACTCGTCGCATGAGATGGCCAAAGTATTGCAGTTTCAACTTTAGCATCAGTCCTTCCAAAGAACACCCAGGATTGATCTCCTTTAGAATGGACTGGTTGGATCTCCTTGCAGTCCAAGGGACTCTCAAGAGTCTTCTCCAGCACCACAGTTCAAAAGCATCAGTTCTTCGGCAATCAGCCTTCTTCACAGTCCAACTCGCACATCCATACATGACCACGGGATAAACCATAGCCTTGACTAGACGGATCTTTGTTGGCAAAGTAATGTCTCTGCTTTTTAATATACTATCAAGGTTGGTCATAACTTTCCTTCCAAGGAGTAAGCATCTTTTAATTTCATGGCTGCAATCAGCATCCGCAGTGATTTTAGAGCACCCAAAAATAAAGTTTGACACTGTTTCCACTGTTTCCCCATCTATTTCCCATGAAGTGATGGGACCAGATGCCATGATCTTTGTTTTCTGAATGTTGAGTTTCAAGCCAACCTTTTCACTCTCTTCTTTCACTTTCATCAGGAGGCTTTTTAGTTCCTCTTCACTTTCTGCCATAAGGGTAGTGTCATCTGCATATCTGAGGTTATTGATATTTCTCCCGGCAATCTTGATTCCAGCTTGTGCTTCTTCAAGCCCAGCGTTCCTCATGATGTACTCTGCATATAAGTTAAATAAGCAAGGTGACAATATACAACCTTGACGTACACCTTTTCCTATTTGGAACCAGTCTGTTGTTCCATGTCCAGTTCTAACTGTTGCTTCCTGACCTGCATACAGGTTTCTCAAGAGACAGGTCAGGTGGTCTGGTATTCCCATCTCTTTCAGAATGTTCCACAGTTTATTGTGATCCACACAGTCAAAGGCTTTGGCATAGTCAATGAAACAGAAATAGATGGTTTTCTGGAACTCTCTTGCTTTCTCCATGATCCAGTGGATATTGGCAAACTCAAACCTTTGCTTGTTTTATCTAATTTTGTGTGTGTGCGTACATGCCCTTTTCTCATTCTTACCAGTATTTTTTACTGTATTATGAAAAATGAACAATTTTTTAAAAATATGTTTTGCAAATATCTTCTCCCCAGTGTCAGTGTATTCACATTGTCTTTTGTTAAATATATTTTATTAATTTTAATGTAATACAAGCTAATAATTTCTTGCTTTCCTTATGGGTTGGACATTTCAGATTTAAGAGTTTCTTTCTTTGGGGACATGAAAATATTCTGTCACTTCCCATCAAACATTTTTTAAAAATTTGCCTTTGAGTTTAATTCTGTGATCCATTTGGGATTAATTTGGGGGAGAAGGTAAGAGGTGGAATCAGGATCTATTTTACTTTTTAAAAGCATATGGATCACGGTCCTTGTCCTGTTAATTGAAGAGTACTTTCTCATTAATTCAGAAATGGGTCTGTTTTTCTTTCAGGGCTGTGTATAGTGTTTCTTTCTGCTCTGATTTTTTTCTGTAAGTCTGTGACAGCCCACACCATCTTCAATATTACATTTTTATAATAAATCATGATGTTAAGGAGAGTGATTCCTTCCGCCTGACTCAATAAATGGGCACTTCTGCAAGTTCTATATAACTAAACATGGCACTTTTCAAGTTTCATGAAAAAATTAATTTTTCAAACAAGTTTTTGGAAGAACTGGCATTTTTACAAGGAGTCCTCCAATCAATGGATATGTTTTTTGTTTATTTGATTATTTTTTAAAAAAAGGCTTATGGAGAGGGGAATGGCAACCCATTCCAGTGTTCTCGCCTAGAGAATTCCATGGACAGAGGAACCTGGTGGGTGCCATAGGGTCACAAAGAGTTGAGCAGAAGCAACTTAGCACAGGTACATATTTCTGGATTATATCTACTAACATAGTTTCAAAGTTTTTCAGATATGGTCATGAGTTTTATTAAATTATATTTTTCTTCTGCTTTTTTTCTCATGTAGGAATTGGTCCTGCATGAGCATGTAGGGGGAGGTTCCGAGCAGATAGTAGAGCAAGGCTGAGACTGAAGTGTTGGAGAAACACCAATCAGGATTCCTGGATACCAGGTACACGGAGGCAAAGGGCCATGCAAAGCAAGTAGAAATGCAGGTCTTTTCAAAAAATTTTGTGTTGAAGTAGAGTTGATTTACAATGTTGTGTTAATTTCAGGTGTACAGCAAAATGAATCAGTTATTTATATACATGGATCCATGCTTTGGGGTTCTTTTCCCATTTAAGCCATTACAGAGTATTGAGTGAAGTTTCCTGTGCTATATAGTCAGTTCTTGTTATCTATTTTATACATAGGAGTTTGCATCTGCCAGCCTCAATATCCAAGTTTATCCCTCCCCCTTTTTTCTACATCTGTGATTCTACTTCTTTTTTGTAAACAAGTTCATTTGTACCCTTTTTTTTTGTATTCCATATATGAAAGATATTGTGATATTTGTCTTTCTGTGTCTGACTTACTTTAGTCTGTAAGTATGACTAGGTCCAGCCATGTTGCTGCAAATGGCATTCGTTTTTCTTTTTCATGGCTGAATAATATTCCATTGTATATCTGTACCACATCTCCTTTATCCATTCCCTGTTGATAGACATTTAGGTTGCTTTCATGTGCTGGCTATTGTAAATAGTACTGCAATGAACATTGAGGTGCATGCATCTTCAAATTATGGTTTTCTCTGGGTACATGCTTAAGAGTAGGATTGCTGGGGCTTAAAAGCTTTTGCAAAGCAATGGAAACTGTAAACAAAACAAAAAAACATCCTATAGAACTGAAGAAAATATTTGAAAATGAAGCAACTCATAAGTGATTAATCTCCAAATATACAAACAGCACATACAGTTCAGTATAAAAAAAAAAAACAAGGAACCCAATAAAAAATGGGTAGATGATCTAAATAGACATTTCTTCAAAGAAGACATACAGATGGTCAAAAAGCACATGAAAAGATGTTCAACATCACTAAGTATTAGAGAAATACAAATCAAAACTACAATGAGGAATCACCTGGAAGAAGTCAGAGTGGCCATTGTCCAAAAAATCTACAAACAACAGAGTATGGAGAAGGTGTGGGTGAAACGGAACCCTCTTACACTCTTGATGGGGATGTAAATTGGTACAGTCACTATGGAGAACAGTCTGGAGCTTTCTTAAAACATAAAAATAGAAATGCAGGTCTTGATGGACGTTTAGGTCTTGCTGAGAAGTTTAGACAACTTTGAAGACAGTAAAATTTATTCAAACATTTTAAACACAGGAATGGAATGGCTATATTTGCATTATAAAAGATAATTTTTTCCACAGTCTCATGAATGAATTAGAAAGACACAAGGGTGAAGACAGAGAGATAATTTTCACAGCTGTTACCATAATTCAGACATAACATTTAATGAATTTCATATTTTAATTGAATTATATGATACACAAATTCTGGTAATGAGAGTCATATCATTGCACCTTTTTTCAAAACCACCATTGTTGATGCTGACCATGGTGTTCTGATGAGTTCGCCTTCCCAAACTAAGTGTCACCATAGCACGTCTCCAGTGGCACAGAGAAGGTTTCCCTGAAAATATGAAACAGACCAAGTCAAATTTCAGCTTTAAGGGTGAGACAATGAAAGATCTTTATCCTGACAGCGAGGTTAAACCCTCATCAGCCCTATCCTGTGTAAACAGATGATGACAGTGTCTGAGAATGCGACCACTTCTGAGAGTGTTTTCATATATGACAAAAATGTGCGTCTATCTTCAGTTACTGTATTCCTGTGAGGGCCACTTTGGCCCGTCTCCATTCCAGAGGAGAAAGAAAACAAACAGAAGACAATGTGTTTAAGAGAAGTTTTGAAATTCCTGGTTCCCTTACATGTTAGAGATGACAAAAATGAAACCCAGGGCAACCAGATCTGCGAGTCACCAAGGAGCTGAGGGCAGAGACTAGGAGCTCAGACCTTGGTTTCACAGACGAGCCTCCCTGCTCCCTCCGCATACTGTGGGGGGGCCAGTTCATTCTCTCCGAACATGGATTTCTACACGTGCATCTAACTCTGGGGTCTAACAATGCCTATCTCATTAGGCTGTTGCAAGGTTGAGTGAAATGTAGCAAGCACTTAGAACACGGTCTGGCACTTTTTCAGGGCTAAGTGCTCGTCATTATGTAGTTTTAAGACATGGCTAGAAAGTTTTAGAGAGAGAGATGACATACATCGCAGCAGCGTGGAGCCTGTTACACTGACAGCCCTTCTCGGGGCTGCACTGATTCATGATTTAGGTTCATTTTCTCCTCTCTGAATTGACTAATTTCATGACTAGAGTAAAATTTACATGTAAATTTTGCTTTGATAAGATTTAGTAATATTATCTGATAAAGGTGCATTTTTCTGTGAAATATATCTATGGTCAAGATTAGAAAACGTCTGTCATCACCTCTTCCACTTGGATGAATTTATTCTTTATGCAAAATTCACACCATTTAGCCCTAAAATCCTGTGTTGCGTCATTTTTTGAGAACAAAATTTGGAAAAGCTTGTTACAGTGGACTCTAAAAGGTCACGTTTCTCCCCCACTCATTCCCCAACCTCAGCTTCATTCTACACATGCCACAGAAAGCCCTCATTCACTGATTGATCATCCATTGACTGCTTTGTCCATCCACTCATCTCAGTTATTACTCGGAGCATATTGTATGCACAGGTCCCACGACAGGCAATGCAGCTACAAACGAGAAACACAAAGTAAGCTCTCCTTCAAAGGGAAAGGAAAAGAAAGCTCTAAACCCACATTTTTAATAAAGTGATGCATGTTCTTAGAAGAAAGGGTTTACAGATATCAAACATCTGGAGCAAGGGTCTTCATGAATGAAGCAGCTTTTGATCCAAGTATAAGAGACTTGGTGAGTGTTGACTAGAAGATTGAGTTACAGGGTTGTGGGGAGAGAGGACAGAGGGATTTCCTGAGATGGGAAGAAGAACTCTGTGGCCACCTGACACGTGTGAAGAATGTCAGAAAGTTCTAAAGGCTGGAACCCACTTAGGGCGCCCACCACCAAGGAATCCTGTATATGCCTTGGTCATCAGCCTCAGTTTATGCAGGGAGCCAATGAAGGGGTTTCATTCAAGACTAAACTTTTCAGGTTGGTATTATACATAAACTAGATAACCAACAAACCCTTAACTGTACAGCACAGGGAATTATATTCACTATTCTGTAATAAACCACAATGGAAAATAATATGAAAAAGAATATATATAAATATGTATATAATTAAATCACTTTAGTGTACAGCCGAAACTAACACAACATTAACAAATCAACTATTCTTTAATTTTAAAAAAGACCAAATATTCACCTTGTTTTGATTGGGGGCTGTCAATACAACAATGATCTACACTTAATTCCTTATGAGCTGTACTAATTTCTATAAATGCCAATACAGTAAGTACATTGTAAGTGCAAATTAAATTGCATCATTAGAGTTCTGTTTTCTCATGGGGGTGTGCAAAGAAATGCACACCTATTTTTACAAATCAGAAGTATTTTCTTCAATGCATGAAAAGTCTAAGTGCATCTACTAGTACTATGTTTAGGAGCATGTTTTAAAGTATGTGCAATATGAAATGGATGGAGACAAACGAGCATGCACTTCTGAAACAGTTACGATGTGCTTTGCATGACTGCTTTAATGTACTTTATTCCATCTGTCTTTCAAAACACCTTCCTGCTATTAAGTTACTCATTCACACAGTGAATACAAATGGGGGTTTGCCTGTGCTGCCCACATGCAGTTTCAGCAGTCAAGTAGACTTTACGATTTTATAGCTTCTTAATTCCTTGATACTCACAAAGTTATTCTTTATTAGTCAATGTCATAAGCTACTTTCTGCCTTGTATTAGATGGTTTATATTACTTCCTTGATTAAAAATGAGCCCTGGAAAGAGGACTTGGGAGGAAGTGTTTGATTTCTGTATCCACACACAGTGCATGTAGAGTCAGTAGTTACTTGATTAAAAAATGAACAGATAAATTACACCCATATAACATTGAATCGCAAACATAGATAGCAACAGGTGTGTGAGGGCAGGTGTGTGAGGAGAGGTTGCCATTGATCTGATTTGCTAACTGACTAACGCTGTAGAATGATAGTCGAGTTACACTTCTCAGGAGACTATGAAAAGCATGTATATTCCATCTTCTCTAAAATAAGAAGAAAATGGTTAAGCTTGAAGTTCCTTTTCCCAGGGACACATTAAAAAAATAAAACAAGTGAAAAGGTAAATCTTGACTATTCTGTTCAGTAAACAGTCAACAAGATGCCCTGAACTCGAAACATCACAATTCACATCTACCTCTCCCGCTGTGTATTTATTGTTCATAGAATTCTTATTTTCTGATTTGAATGGCATGCATAGTTTACAATATCAAGTAATACATGACTAGGTAGACTTTTGCTGCTAGGTAAAATTCTAAAGGAGATCAGTCCTGGGTGTTCATTGGAAGGACTGATGCTAAAGCTGAAACTCCAATACTTTGGCCACCTCATGCGACGAGTTGACTCACTGGAAAAGACTCTGATGCTGGAAGGGATTGGGGGCAGAAGGAGAAGGGGACGACAGAGAATGAGATGGCTGGATGGCATCACCAACTCAATGGACATGAGTTTGAGTGAACTCCGGGAGTTGGTAATGGACAGGGAGGCCTGGCGTGCTGTGATTCATGGGGTCTCTAAGAGTTGGACACGACTGAGCGACTGAACTGAACTGAACTGAAAATGACATGACGCCCAAGTGACATTAGCCAAAGGTATCAGATGTCTTTGATGCTTTTAAAAGTCCCTTCATTTCCTGTGTGCCTCATTCTTGCTGCTGCTGCTGAGTAAGGAATTCTATCCTAAATAGTTTTGCCAGGGCTTTGGCTCCCTCAGGACTGCTCTGCCAGGTCTGTCTTCAGTGAAGTCCTGTGTACATTTGAAGATCACCACTCTAATGAGGCAGAACACCTTGAGTACAAGGCATAGGCCACTTCCCCAAGATGGGTGAACTTGTTAAGGACATCCTTTCTTCTGGGGGTGAAGACAGAGGAGCTGAAGGAGCAATGGCTCATTGTCCTCCCGGAGTACACATCTTATTAAAAAAATACAACAAACATCCAAGTGCTTCAGGAAGAGCTCATTATTATAACAAATAATTATTGCCTAAATCCTTGATGCTGATGCGAAGAACTGACTCATTTGAAAAGACCCTGATGCTGGGAAAGATTGAAGGTAGGAGGAGAAGGGGACGACAGAGGATGAGATGGTTGGATGGCCTCACCGACTCAATGGACATGAGTTTGACTAAGCTTCGGGAGTTGGTGATGGACAGGGAGGCCTGGCGTGCTGCAGTCCATGGGGTCACAAAGAGTCAGATACGACAGAGTGACTGAACTAAACTGAAAACCTTGATGAAATTGATGTAGTAAGCAAGCACATCTCCCATTCCTTCATTCTGTAGAGCATTGTTAACATTGTTAATAAAAGAACGTGGCTGTTAGGTCAACACCTGAGATTGAAAACAATGCAAACCCTTAAAATTGAAAATTGAACTGCGTGCCAGTAAAAGTGGATTGGGTTGGGAATTTGCAGCCACTGACTGTCTCATAAACCCCAGCGAAGTGCATCTGTCTTGTCTGATTTTTCTGAGAGATGCCCATCTCTGAAAAGCCCTTCCATCTGACTCTACTAAACTGTCCCCAGCCCACTCCCACATTCCTGCTTCTTCTCAGAGGCATTTGAGCATGGAATTTAGAGCATGAGTTCTGGAATCAAGGACTTGTATTTAAAGCCCAGCTTTGTCCCTGCTGTTGGCCCCTTCTCCTGTGACTTGGACAACAGTTTAACCTTTTCTGTGTCTGTTTCATCACAGGTACAACAAAGGTAAGATTGTCAGTAACTCACAGAGTTGTTATGTGGCTTATGTAAAGCCACGCGTATTCAGGATGATCTTGGTAAGCTTGTAATGTTCATCAGCAGCTTTCCTCTAGAAGGATATACAAATCATTCTGATGGTCTCCCTGACAGGGGCGATGGCATCTGTCCTTCTGCACCTCAGTACAGTTGGCTAATAGTACTTAGAGGGCGTTGAATATTGACGACTCTGTAGGGTTTTATACACCTGCTGTTTCTGCTTCCTGTTCTGTTGTAAACTGGCTGGACATCCCATTTGTCCATTTTTCTATTAGCATTTTTGTGTGTTTCCTTTTAAAAGCAATTTAAAAAAAAACACAATTTCCCTCTGAATACTTGTTTCAGATATTCCCCAGGTCTTCCTTATTCATTGATGTTGTTTCTTTTAAATGAATCTTATTCTTGATTTCACTTTGGAAATTTATATCATTTCCTTTTTCTTTTGTGATGTCACCCATAATTTTATGCTTGGCAATTCTGTCCCTTTCTTGATATGGTTTTCTTAATAAGATCTCAATGGACAGTTTGGATTTATTTTGAAAAACAAAAGAACTTTAAAAAAGAATGACATCATTGAGGAAGAAAATTTTTTAGACCCATCTTGACTACTTATTAATCATTTCTGTGACTGAAATTTTATTATCCAATTCAACTGTAATATACTAAATGTGGAGATTATTACATTAGAATAAAGACACTCTGAGACTACTGTGTAGAGATTTTAGACCCTGAATTTTTAAAATATAAAATAGAGGTGAAGATTTTGCAACACAAATAGGGCAAATTCAGAGTTCCTATATATGGTCCATTTAGATTGAAGCCATGGCGATGTAGTATAGTCTATCCTTCTTAGAGTTTATCAATACTGTGCAGCTGCTGTGTGTCTTAAGGAAAATGCCAAGGAAAAATAATGAGGCTATATGAAACTTGAATTAAAAACTTTCAAGGCGAAAATCACAGAGCTAAGGAAATGAGGAGAAAAAGAGCCAGAACTCCAGTCTTACTACTTATTTACATAACATTACCCTAAATTCTCTGCATTAAAGTTTTTCTTTGAACAATTGCTCTCTTTGGAATAAGCCAAAAACCTAGCCTGCTTCTTTCAGAAGCTGGCACCACAGGGGTGATTTCTGAGTACAAAATGAGCAACTGCAATTCCTCTTTCACGGTGACTTGAACGACAGACACGTTTGATTGGCATGAATGTGTCTCCAAGTAAACAGACCCCACTAATACAGAAAGAAAGACAAGTTCTCCTCATTCTCCAGTACACATACTGCTCAATGCATGTGAAGGCACGTTAATTTCAGAAAGGTTTACTTCTGTTTCCTTGAGATAACAATATGGGGAGCATTTGCTTCAACTCAGACTGTTGATAAAATTCTTCAGACACTACTACCACTGTCTATGCATTTTATACACATAACATACTCAAGCAGGGTGCTATTTTGGTAATTTGTTAAGCTCACACCTTCCTTGAACATGAATGACATCTGCCATGTCTATCTATGCTTTGAGAAACATTCCTTAAGTTTGACAGACTCTTTCCTTGTTCAAAATAATGCGAAATCTTGGAAAAGTACTTTTGTTTGCTAGGAAATAATGATTCTTCTATCCTCCTTGAAATTAGAATATGCATTAAAATGTGTTTCATATGTGTCAACCTAATTCTATATTAATATATAAGTTAAGACTTTCTCTGTAAACATCATATACATAGCCAAACATTGTCAGGTCTGAGTAAAAAGTATTTTGGAAAGGCAGTTTTATATCTATATACAAGCACTTGCACAAATTACTCATTATCTTTAGTATCTTGTACAAATCAAAATTCATAGAACTTTTGATTTTAACATATTTTGAACTATCTTATAATACTTTAAGGTAATGGTCATTAAAGTGTACTTCATCCCTTAGATTTTTAATAAATAGTTGGTTTAGTTTTGATTGGAAAATTTTTGAGTAAACCGATTAAAGAAAAATGTAACATAAATTTCAGATTATTAATACTAGGTAGGTAAATGTATACAAGAGAAATTTAGGGAAAATAAAAAGCAGTTACTTTAACAACAGCTGGTAGACTATGGAACTGTTTTCTACTGAGAGTCATCTTTCATTTTCTCTTTGCTTCTCTTTGTTCTTCTTTTCTCATGAGGTTGAACAGTATCATGAGACCTACCATTTGAGTTTGGAGTTCAAGGAAAAGCCCAGTGTCCAATCGTGCAAACATACTAGAGATTTATTTTTATGGATTCATCATAAAATGGTACTCTGTTCCCACTTAGATTGCTTCTTTGGATTAAAGATCTCTTGAAATCTGTGAAAGCTAAAGTGTTAACCTACAGGACAGATTTTGATTTTTTTTTTTTTCTTTTTAGTCTCTGGTTTTAGTAGTAAAACACCTCAACTCGTAATACTATAGACAAAAAATATTAATTCATTGAAATATTTTGGGCATTTTTTAATAGGAAATTGAATTTTACTTTCCACACAAATGGGGACACATCTAATTTAAAAAATATTTTAATTTTGTTTAAGCTTGGCTGCCCTGGGTCTTTGTTGCTGCATATGGGCTTTCTTTAGTTGCAGCGTGTGGGGACTACTTTCTAGTTGGGCTGAGCAGGCTTCTCATCACCGTGGCTTCTCTTGTTGTGGAGAAGGGGCTCTAGGGCACACAGGCTTCAGTAGTTGTGGCACGTGGACTCTGGAGCCCATGGGCTTCAGTAATTGCGGTGTGTGGGCTCAGTAGCTGTGAGCTTAGTTGCCCCACAGCATGTGGAACCTTCCTTGAGCTGAGATCAAACCTGTGTCCTCCACACTGGCAAGTGGATTTCCAACCACTAGACTACCAGGGAAGTCCTGGGCCAGTCTAACTTTTAACAAAACATTGCTGATATCGATGATTCCTTCCTTAAAGAGCCCTGTGCTCTACAACCAGAGTTCAGGTTAGAGGTAGTACTAAATGTGCCTTTCTCACATTTTGTGAATTATACACTTAAACATAGTTTTATGTGGAGGTGCTTCCTGATTTAAGATAGCCTGATGCTTAAAAGGGGCTTCCCCGGTAGCTCAGTTGGTAAAGAATCCACCTGCAATGCAGGAGACCCCGCGTTGATTCCTCGGTGGGGAAGATCCCCTGGAGAAGGGACAGACTACCCACTCCAGTGTTTTTGGGCTTTCTTGGTGGTTCAGACAGTAAAGAATCCACCTGCAATGCAGGAGACCTGAGTTTGATGCCTGGGTGGGGAAGATTCCCCTGGAGGAGGGCATGGCAACCCACTCCAGTATTCTTGCCTGAAGAATCCCCGAGGATGGAGGAGCCTGGTGGGCTACAGTCCATGGTATTGCAAAGAGTTGGACATGAGTAAGCTGGTGATGATACACAGGAATGTTGATGCACTTAAATAAGTGCCACACAATTTCCTCTGAGTCTCTGAAGTCCCCTCTAAGGCATTTGCAGCTCCTTGTTCACCTACACTGGAAACACACATTTCTTTCCTTTTTAATATTTCTTTGGAGTCCAACGTTCCTTTTTTTAAAAAAAGCAGTTTTATTTATTTATTTTTGGCTGTGTTGGGTCTTCGCTGCTGTGTGTGGGCTCTCTCTAGTTATGGAGAGCAGGGAATATTCCTTGTTGCGGTGCAAGGGATTCTCATTGTGGTGGCTTCTCTTGTCGTGGAGAACAGGCTCTGGGGCATGTGGAGTCAGTAGCTATGATGCACAGGCTTAATTGCCCCGAGGCAGGTGGGATCTTCCTGGACCAGGAATTGAACTCGTGTCTCCTGCATTGGCAGGCGGATTTGTAACCACAGGACCACTAGGGGAGTCCTGAGACTCTTATTTCTGACAACGGACATTGAATAGCTGGAATGTTGTTATATGAAGGGAACTTCACATCATGAGGTTTAAATAAATATCCATTGAATGAATGATAAAGATCATTAAAATATGCATATTGCTAATGATTTCAATGCTTTTTTCTGCTGCTAATTCTACTGTGCTTTCAGAGATAAGGCCCAGCATGCGATCAAGACTTTTGAGAAATATGAAGAAGAAATACAATGTAGCTCCTAGCTAAGAGAAAAATCAGTGAATCAGCAAGTCAGACCCCAAGTAACCCAGATGTTAAAAAGATAGGTAAAATGAGTGAAGAAATGGAGAACTTCAAGAAAGAATTGGAAGTTGCCTAAAAAATTCAAATTACCATCCTAGAGAAATGGGGCATAAAAATGATTGAAAGAATCTTGGCTGGAATTTTCCAAGTGTATTAAAAAAATTCCAACCTGCTGATTTACAGTAACTGGTAAAATTCCAAAAGCATACCCAAGATAGAGGAAGGCATAATTTGAAAAACCAAGTAGAAAAGGTAACAATTATGAAGCTGTGGTTTCCTGTCCTGAAGGCACTGCCAATACATGTGACCATGATGGGAGTGGGAGTGTGTGAGTGTGTATGTGCGAGTCTGTGTGTGTGCATGTGCATGTATGTGTGTATGTGTGTGCATGTGTGTGTTATGCATGAGTGTATATATGTGTGTATTTGTGAGTGTATGTGTGTTATGTATAAGTGTATATTTATGTGTGTTGGAGTCGTAGGGGCTTAAAACTTTACCAGAAAAATGTATGAAGATTTTCAGTCAGTTCAGTCGCTCAGTTGTGTCCGACTTTGCAACCCCATGGACTGCAGCACGCCAGGCCTTCCTATCCATCACCAACCCCTGGAATTTACTCAAACTCACGTCCCTTGAGTCGGTGATGCCATCTGATCATCTCCTCTGTAGTCCCCATCTGGGTTATTTGGGGTCTGACTTGCTGATTGAAGATTGTAAGTCTATGATAGCAAAGCACCTAATAATTTAAATGTTTAGAGGAAAAATTCTGACAGTATAAGAACTACAGGAGTGGGAACCAAATTAAAAGGATCAATTGGGAGAGACTCCAGGCATTTAGCTGAATAAAACAAATACACTCTGTTCCTCTCTGGCCAGTGTGCATATGGTCATTTCATTTGTCTAGCCTTCTCCAGCCATTCTTTGATATGGTGCAGTTTTTTTCCGCATCATTTTCTGGTTCCCTCTCAATACACACTTGAAGGGGTTGAGGTTGGCAATCTGAGCAGCAGCTCTTGATAGTATATAGTTTACTTTCTCCCTCTGAGATTCTTTTCAATACATTTTGTCAAAATTCAATCCTCAGAGCTGTGAGCCTCACCTAAGCCCATGAGAATACCTTCAGAGTTTTGATTATTTCCCATTTCAGCTAGATGACCTGGCAAGGAATAAGGCTCTCAGGTAGTCCCTGCCTCATCTGAACTTCTCAAGGGAAAACTTTGGAGCTTGGAATCTTCCTCTTCTTCCCCTCCCCCTCCCCTCCCCCTCCCCTCCCCTCCCCTCTCCCTCCCCTCCCTCTCCCCTCCCCCTCCCCTCCCCCTCCCCTCTCCCTTCTTCTTCCCCTCCCTGTTTCCCTTCTTTTGCTTCTTCCTCTTCTTCCTCCCTTTCCTGCTCTTCCTTCCCCCTGTCTTTCAAAGTTCAAGATTTTTCACATTTTATCTTTCCAACAGAATAGATTTTAAAATGGGAGAAGGAAGAAATAATACTGAGCCACATCAAAATTGTTTCTTCTTTGGCAGAGTTTTCTAAAGATCATTGATTTCCACTCCCTTCATTTTCTTATAGTATTTTACTGGATCCTATTGGTTTGATTTTTGTTCATTTTGTCAGGTATCAGGGAAGGAGAGGCAATGATACAGGTTCCTTCAATCAATTTACCTGGAATAGTGTCTGAATTATTATTTTAAAATACTCCATTTGGAGATTTATTTGTAAAAACTCAGGTTTAATGAAGAAAGTACAAACTAGGAATCAGTATAATTAAAATTATCTGGTTATATAACCTACAATAAGTCATTTCACCTGTATGGACTTTTTACTCTTCATTTATAAGAAGAAGGGATTCAGCTTATGTATTATGTAAGGCTGTTCCAATGTTCACAGTCAACAATTTTCACTACCTTGATCTATATTTACATAACTGTATTTCTCTTCTGCTGGCTCTGTGGAATGAGTCTATAAAAATAGCTTCAGTTACAGAAGGTCCAAAAAAGTTCAGGGCAGTTTGAAAAGGGTTTAAAGAAACAAGATTTTAATCTTTTCTATTTAAACAAAGCATTCTTGCCTAATGAGCTCTTTTAAAAAAATTAACTATTTTTATATAGTATTTCATGATTTTTTCTTCATTTTTGCCAGTCAACAGCTCGATGAACATGGGACCGATTTTGCTTGCCAGCATGGTGACCCAGCTACCAACCACTGCTCTATTCCTCACTGGGTTCAGTAATCTAAGAAATGTGCTAATTCCTTTTGCATATATTTTCATTTTACCCTAAAGTAGCTACTTTTTCATGCAAATATTACTCTAACCCAGTTTTGCTATCAAAAATATTCTTATTGGTAGCATGTGTGGTGGGTAATTTTATGTGTCAGCTTGGCTGGGCCACAGTGCCCAGACATTTGGTAAAACATTAGTCTGGACATTTCTGCGAGGATGTTTTGAACATGATTAACATTTAAATTGGTGAGCTTTGTGTAAAGCAGATTGTACTCTATGGTGTGTCGGGGGACCCATCCAATCAGTTATGGGCTCAAAGAGAACAGACTGACCCCCTTCTCCCACCAGCAAGGGGGGCTTCTGCCTGCCTGAAACATCGACAGATCACTGCTGTCCGGAGTTTCCAATCTGCTGGACACCCTGCAGAACTTGGATTTGCCCGTCTCCATAATCATGTGAGCCAGTTTCTTAGAGTCAGCCCCTCCCCTTCACTCACATACATTTGTGTGTGTACACTTAGTCGCTCAGTCGTGTCCGACTCTTTGTGGCCCCATGGACTGTAGCCCACCAGG
Source organism: Moschus berezovskii (assembly GCF_049115385.1). Taxonomy (NCBI): domain Eukaryota; kingdom Metazoa; phylum Chordata; class Mammalia; order Artiodactyla; family Moschidae; genus Moschus; species Moschus berezovskii. The sequence goes on from NC_142470.1 coordinate 15,248,116, forward strand.
CTCCTCTGTCTGTGGGATTCTCCAGGCAAGAATACTGGAGTGGGTTGCCATTTCCTTCTCCAGGAGATCTTCCCAACCCAGGGACTGAACCTGGGTGTCCTGCATTGGCAGATGGATTCTTTACTACTATACCACCTGGGAGCCCCCTCTTCACATATATACGTAAGTTCAAGCTTTCATGTCTCTGGAGAACCTTAAGATAATATGACTTAATTATTTCCAAAACTGCATGCATAAGAAGAACACTGAACTTCTTATGGCAAAGAATTTTTTTGGAGCATGCTGTGGGGCTGAGGTGGGTGGTGGTATGGAACAGAAAAACATAAAAGAAAGCTTCTTCCAAGGAAAAACAGATCTCCAATCTTTGCGCAAGGAAAGGTGCTTGGGATTAGAACTCAGGCTGCTTCTGTTCTCTGTAACCGGGAGTGGTCTGGTACCACTTCCTGTGCAGCTACAGATCTTGCCCATCTTTCTCCCGTGACACAACTACCTGCTTTTATGATTAGACATCTCTAACTTAACACCTAGGCTAGTTATCAGGAAAACAGACTGTTTCTAGTTGTCAATGTGGTTAATAGTTCTGCTCTATGATGAAACTGAAAAGAAAAAAAGGTTCTCCTTGTTAGACTCAGTTGGCAGCTTGCCTGGGAAAGGGTGTTAATATCTTCTCAGCCAGGTCTCTGGGCTCCTGGCAGTCCAGATTGCGTATTTCATGGGTCATTCACCTTTGTTCTTTCACAAAAATACTGTCTTGTCAGAATATCGTGTTTGTGGGTCCTGGCCTTCCAGATAAAATCCCCAGTCAGTTGTCAAAGTTTGCTTTTGGTTTATTTGTTTGTTTAAATTTTTTATAGAGGCTAAATGTCTCAATCCATTAATCTCATCTATATTCTTTTGAAGACCTTCTGTGGTGGCTCAGTGGTAAAAAACCCGCCTGTCAATGCAGGAGATGCAGGTTCGATCCCTGCATCAGGAAGATCACCTAGATAAGGAAATGGCAACCCACGCCAGTATTCTTGCCTGGAAAATCCCATGGACAGAGGAATCTGGTGAGCCTCAGTCCACGGGGTCACAAAGTGTCAGACATGACCACACACACACACACACACACACACACTTGTTTCACCACAAAACCTGTGTGCTGAGCGCACAAAGGCCAGAGAGGAAATGATGCTGATGCTTTCTTAGAGGAAGAGGTACTTAGGGACCTATGTTGTTCTCTCTGTAAGTCAGACGTGTGTTTTCAAGATAAAGTCACATCTCCTCATTCTCAGTCTTCTGCCATCAGGGTTGGAAGAGTCATTTCTCACTGTAAGAGTGATGCTGCTGAAATAAAATTATTCTTTGGCTACATAAAATCTGGCACATATTTTCCTGGACTTCAATAATCTAACTCTATTTAGTTGCTGTAAAAAATTGAGAATTATTGGTAAAATAAAGGCAATATTTTAAAAGTTCTCAGTGTATGGGCTTCCTAGGTAGCTCATAAAGACCCTGCCTACAAAGCTGGAGATGCCGGTTTGATCCCTGGGTTGGGAAGATCCCCTGGAGAAGAAAATGGTTACCTATGCCAGTGGTTTTGGGAATCCCATGGACAGAGGAGCTTGGTGGGCTGCAGTCCATGGGTCAAAAAAGAGTTGGACACAATTTAGTGACTAAACAACAACAACAATTCTCAGAGTATAAGATAAAATGGCAGGAGAGCACATACTGCAACATGTGTGTATTTGTATAAAAATTACAATCCCACACACACAATTTATTTAGACAGTGTGTTTTCTAACACACAGTGAACAAAGCCATGTTCTTACTCAAGAGCAGTTATTCAGGAAGTTATTATCAATAAATCGATGTGTTATTTTGATCACTTCATGGTATGCTTAACAACAAAGGAACACCAATAGCATTTTTTAAAGTATCTTTAAAAATGTATTGATGAAAAGATTATGGGTTTTACTGTCAGACAACAAACATTTGATTGTGTGTTACACAGGTAATTATATTTTACCTCTTTCAGCCTCAGTATCGTCTGTATAATCTTGCTATTTTATAACTATTAAACTATTAGAAGGATTAAGGAAATCCTTGTGATTTATAATGGATATAAAGCATCTAGAACTGTGTCTGGCATAGGTAAGTGTTCAGTAAACATAATCTGCCCGCCATCTTTTTTGCCAAATCTCATTTCCTCATTCCCAGTATCTGGGAAAAGTCCGGGCATTGGTGATGGACAGGGAAGCCTGCTGTGCTGCAGCCCACAGAGTCACAAAGAGTCAGAAACGACTGAGCGACTAAACTGAACTGAATATCTAGGGGATGTTTCCAAGTACAGGGAGGTCTGTGAAGATTAGATCTGATACATGTGAACGCTCTTGTGCTGAACCAGGGAAAGGGTGTGTGGATGCTATGCCTCAGCTGATCAATTCCAATCCCTTCCATCCCCATCCTACTGGTTACTGCGAAGATTAGAAAGCCAAAACTGGACTCAGTTCCCTTTGCAACTGAGTTCTGGATGCTGTCACGATGTGAACACAGAAATAAAGAAGTGGAGGTGTCTACCTGCCGCCTTGAGCTGCTTCTGAGATTTTAGCAGCATTGTCAAGGTGAGTATTCTTTCTGCAGGGCATGCAATGTCACATTCAAGCATCCGAGTGACCAGAGGCAGCTGCTGCAGTGACCCCTGCGGTGCGCACTGCTGGTGTCTAGCTGCCCTGTTTCCTAGATCAGAGTTCTGATTGGGTCTTTGAACATGACAGTTCTTGTAGTGGTCTCCCTGAATGAGATCACTGGTGTGTTTCTCACTCTGAAATTCATTCCTGGAAACTCACCAAACTTTTTTGCAAAACGTTTTTTGAACCACCAAATTTTTTCTAAGATCATTATTTTCTATTTAAATCCCTGTAGTGTTTTCTATTTCTTGTGCAGCTTCCTAAGTGACTTCTAATTTTAAATAACATGTTTTTATTTAATATGACTTTAAACAATATCTTCCATAGTTTTTCCTTGTAACGGTTACCGTGATGTTATGTGCCTGCACTGGATTCTTCCTGGGACTCAGAAAGAGGTCATGAATCTGCTGGATGCTGTCCTTTGGGAATTGGGAGTGGGGGTGGGGCTCAGTTACTGGTATATACAATGGGAAATAAATGAGTGACTATTTAGGATTGATATAAAACAATTTGATTTTTTCTTTTTTCAACTTGTTTGGGCAAAATGAAAAAAATAAAAAACCTCTCTTGATGGTTGTTCAAGTTAAGCAGTAGGGTTCGTTTCAATCCTTACTTGACACATGCATGGTCATTTACTGCACGGCATGACCCTTCTCAAACAGTCCTTTATGTAGACATTGAGAAACACTCTACATTTAACAGTACAAAGAAATGACTAGAAATCATTGAGGAGACTATAGAATGTATGAAGAAAAACAAGAATAGAAAAACTATAAAAATAACACAGCTATTATGTTAAGATCTCAGCTAACTTTTCAAATGAGATTAGAATACATACTCTTATTTTAATGCAGTCTTTTCATTATGTTGCACCCCAAATGCCTTCATAAGAGAAAAAGACTTTGTAAATTAGATTGTTTTATTACAAATTTCCAATAGGATGTATATTCTCTGTAGCCCCTTATTTTTCTGTAAATAGTTCTTGACGAATAAGCAGTGAGTGGGCTGGGTGACAGCACATAAGACCCAAACTAAAATTTAAAACAGTCCGGGAATTGTACATAAGATGACTTCTGTGCACATCTAGGACTTCATCTGCAAACAGAACACATATTTTGCAAGTCGGGGCAAAAAAATTATAAGCTCAAATTACTATTATGAAAGATATTTAACCTAAAGCAACGTGTACCCCAGAAATCACTGATTAGTTTCCATTCAGTATTTACAGAGCATATTCTTCTGATGTATGGAGTTTTATTTACCAAAGACCATAACACGATCTTTTGCATCACTGAGAAGCAAATTTAAATTTCTTTCTATTGTAATTAAGTCATAATAGCCAGTATTTGATTGCTTTTCTTTATTACTGTGTGTAAAGTGGATATTCGGCAGGTTAAGAGTTAAATTTTTCTGCAAACACTTCCTCCCTTCAGGGAAGTCTTAACTGATGTTTTGTCTGCTTAGCACTTCCTCATATTTGCAGAGTGCTCAGGTGAACAAGAAATAAAGGAAAACAACAGAATGGGAAAGACTAGAGATCTCTTCAAGAAAATTAGAGATAGCAAGGGAATATTTCATGCAAAGATTGGCTTGATAAAGGACAGAAATGGTATGGACCTAACAGAAGCAGAAGATATTAAGAAGAGGTGGCAAGAATACACAGAAGAACTGTACAACATGACCAAGATAATCACGATGGTGTGATCACTCACCTAGAGCCAGACATCCTGGAATGTGAAGTCAAGTGGGCCTTAGAAAGCATCACTATGAACAAAGCTAGTGGAGGTGATGGAATTCCAGTTGGGCTCTTTCAAATCCTGAAAGATGATGCTGTGAAAGTGCTGCACTCAATATGCCAGCAAATTTGGAAAACTCAGCAGTGGCCACAGGACTGGAAAAGGTCAGTTTTCAATCCAATATCAAAGAAAGGCAATGCCAAAGATTGCTCAAACTACCGCACAATTGCACTCATCTCACACTCTAGTAAAGTAATGCTTAAAATTCTCCAAGCCAGGCTTCAGCAATACGTGAAACGTGAAATTCCAGATGTTCAAGCTGGTTTTAGAAAAGGCAGAGGAACCAGAGGTCAAATTGCCAGCATTCGCTGGATCATGGAAAAAGCAAGAAAGTTCCAGAAAAACATCTATTTCTGCTTTATTGACTATGCCAAAGCCTTTGACTGTGTGGATCACAATAAACTGTGGAAAATTCTGAAAGAGATGGGAATCCCAGACCACCTGACCTGCCTCTTGAGAAAACTATATGCAGGTCAGGAAGCAACAGTTAGAACTGGACATGGAACAACAGACTGGTTCCAAATAGGAAAAGGAGTACGTCAAGGCTGTATATTGTCATCTTGCTTATTTAACTTATATGCAGAGTACATCATGAGGAACGCTGGGCTGGAAGAAGCACAAGCTGGAATCAAGATTGCTGGGAGAAATATCAATAACCTCAGATATGCAGATGACACCACCTTTATGGCAGAAAGTGAAGAGGAACTAAAAAGCCTCTTGATGAAAGTGAAAGAGGAGAGTGAAAAAGTTGGCTTAAAGCTCAACATTCAGAAAACTAAGATCATGGCATCTGGTCCCATCACTTCATGGGAAATAGATGGGGAAACAGTGGAAACAGTGTCAGACTTTATTTTGGGGGGCTCCAAAATCACTGCAGATGCTGATTGCAGCCACGAAATTAAAAGATGCTTACTCCTTGGAAGGAAAGTTATGACCAACCTCGATAACATATTAAAAAGCAGAGACATTACTTTGCCAACCAAGGTCCATCTAGTCAAGGCTATGGTTTTTCCCATGGTCATGTATGGATGTGAGAGTTGGACTGTGAAGAAAGCTGAGCGCCAAAGAATTAATGTTTTTGAACTGTGGTGCTGGAGAAGACTCTTGAGAGTCCCTTGGACTGCAAGGAGATCCAACCAGTCCATTCTAAAGGGGATCAATCCTGGGTGTTCATTGGAAGGACTGATGCTAAAGCTGAAACTCCAATACTTTGGCCATCTCATGCGAAGAGTTGACCCACTGGAAAAGACCCAGATGCTGGGAGGGATTGGGGGCAGGAGGAGACCAGGACGACAGAGAATGAGATGGCTGGATGGCATCACCGACTCGATGGACATGAGTTTGGGTAAATTCTGGGAATTGGTGATGGACAGGGAGGCCTTGCGTGCTGGGATTCATGGGGTCACAAAGAATCAGACACAACTGAGTGACTGAACTGAACTGAACAGGTGAACAGAGTACTTACCTGAACAAGAGTTACCTGAGAGCTGTGATGTTTCCTGGAGACCGGGGTTCTATCCTCGGGTCGGGAAGATCCCCTAGAGGAAGAAATGGCAACCCACTCCAGTATTCTTGCCTGGAAATCTCGTGAACAGAGGAGCCTGGTGGACTACAGTCCATGGCATAGCAAAGAGTAGGATATAACTTAGTGACTGAGCACACACACATAGCATCCTAACAGGCATCTCCGGGATTGAGTACGAAGGAATGCATTGTGTTTTGTCATTATAGTTATTTGAAGTTCCTGGAATCTCCAGGTCAAAAAGGCAGGGAAATTAAATTGTTTTCCTTAAATGCTTTGCATTCTAGGACCTTTAATTTTGCTTTTCAGTTTTCTTTACAGAAATTTTGCGAGGAAGTATTTACCTATTTATTTCTCAGATGAGGAAACACAGATTCAGCAGGGCGAAAATTTTTTGTGGTCACATCATATACACCTTAAGTGTGTACCTGAGATTTTTCTTGTACCCCTTTCCCCCTTGACTCAAATCCTTTTAGTTTCTCTGTAGTGATAGCTATATAGCCATCAGATTAAAACCTGAAGGTTGTTTAGAGAAGAGGAGAGAGAATGAGTGCTAATTTCATCAGGGCAAAAAGTGGCAGTTGTAGCTCAGCTGGTAAAGAATCCGCCTACTATGTGAGAGACCTGGGTTTGATCCCTGGGTTGGGAAAATCCCCTGGAGGAGAGCATGGCAACTCACTCCAGTATTCTTGCCTGGAGAATCCCCATGGACTGTGGAGCCTGGCGGGCTATAATCCGTGGGGTCGCAAACAGCTGGACACGACTGAGTAACTAGGCACATAAATCATTAAACCTATGCTAAATTTTCATCATTTATAACTTATCACAACCTTTAAATCAGGCAAATGTTTAACTACAGATCTTTAGAAAAAAATTGGTATCTGCCAATTTCTATGGTATGAAAATCCCAACCAAAGGCAGAGTTCCCTGGTGTGACACCACTGAAGGCAGTCTGGAAGAGATGCTCATGGTGGCTCTGGGAACATCCAGAAGCTGGACTCCAGCAAAACACTGCCTGGAAAGTCATTCCTGCAAATCACTCTGTTACACAGATGAAGAAACTGAACCTTGAAACATCCAGCAACTCATCCCAGATCGCTTGTTAGAAAGTAGCTTTGCTGGGGATGGAAACAAGGACTGATCCCAATCCCTTTTAAACAGCTTTGCGGACAATTAAGCTGTTGTGAGGGAGAAGGTGAGGCAGTTTGAGCATTCTTTGGCATTGCCTTTCTTTGGGACTGGAATGAAAACTGACCTTTTCCAGTCCTGTGGCCACTGCTGAGTTTTCCAAATTTGCTGGCATATTGAGTGCAGCACTTTCACAGCATCATCTTTCAGGATTTGAAAGAGCTTAATTGGAATTCCATCACCTCCACTAGCTTTGTTCGTAGTGATGCTTTCTAAGACCCACTTGACTTCACATTCCAGGATGTCTGGCTCTAGGTGAGTGATCACACTATCGTGATTATCTTGGTCGTGAAGATCTTTTTTGTACAGTTCTTCTGTGTATTCTTACCACCTCTTCTTAATATCTTCTGCTTCTGTTAGGTCCATACCATTTCTGTCCTTTATCGAGCCCATCTTTGCATGAAATGTTCCCTGCAGATGCTGATTGCAGCCATGAAATTAAAAGAGCTTACTCATTGGAAGGAAAGTTATGACCAACCTAGATAGTATATTAAAAAGCAGAGACATTACTTTGCCAACAAATATCCGTCTAGTCAAGGCTATGGTTTTTCCCATGGTCACATATGGATGTGAGAGTTGGACTGTGAAGAAAACTGAGTGCCAAAGAATTGATGCTTTTGAACTGTGGTGCTGGAGAAGACTCTTGAGAGTCCCTTGGACTACAAGGATATCCAACCAGTCCATTCTAAAGGAGATCAGTCCTGGGTGTTCATTGGAAGGACAGATGCTAAAGCTGAAACTCCAATACTTTGGCCACCTCATGCAACGAGTTGACTCACTGGAAAAGACTCTGATGCTGGTAGGGATTTGGGGCAGGAGGAGAAGGGGATGACAGAGAATGAGATGGCTGGATGGCATCACTGACTTGATGGACATGAGTTTGGGTGAGCTCTGGGAGTTGGTGATGGACAGGGAGGCCTTGTGTGCTGGGATTCATGGGGTTGCAAAGAGTCGGACACGACTGAGCGACTGAACTGAACTGAACTGAACTGAAGGGAGAAGGAAATGGCAACCCACTCCAGTATTCTTGCCTAGAAAATCCCGTGGACAGAGGAGCCTGGTGGGCTTCTGTCCATAGCGTCACACAGAGTTGTACACGACTGAAGCGACTTAGCAGCAGAAGCAGCAAGCTTTTGTAAACTGCAGCAAGGAGATTTTTCTTCTATATTTTTATCAGCAGATTACTAAAGGGTCAAACAAGAGGAGTTTCCTCTCTCACCCAGTGGGTAAAGTGTATGTGTTTTTTGTTTGTTCTGCTTTTTTACTTTTTGTTTCATTTTCCTTAAAGGTTGTCTCTTCTTGTTAATAAAATCATGCAGTCTTATGGGTGAGATACTCACAACTTCTTAGAAATCCAATTAAATACTAACTGCACAGTGGAAGAGTCGGTGAGTCCTGAGAGGTGAGCGTCTGCACAGAGGTAACAGGACTCTGTCCCTCCTCCCTGAGTACAGAGCCAGCTCCACCTGCTCTGTTCTACCTGCCTATGGGGAGGGGAGCTTTGCACCAGAAGGCAGCCCCTTGCAGAGCGGTCACTTTTCCAACCAGTTTATTACTGGGACTGTTTCTCTTCCTATGAGTTCCTGTTGCTGGAAGGGAGCCTAATGCATTTTTAAAATCTATTTTTCAGGAAATGAGGAAACAGAAAAGTATTCAAGTGTTATTTGAATAAAAAGAGCATTTACTGGTAGTTAATCTAATTTGGAAAAGACAATCTTTTCCCAGAGCAGACATATAGCTTGAATTCAGTTCACAAGTTTTTTCCCCTGATAGTTTTTTTTCATATTATCTCGTGTTAATACCTAAGAGGATGCTGCTGCTACTGCTGCTAAGTCACTTCAGTCGTGTCCGACTCTGTGTGACCCCATAGACGGCAGCCCACCAGGCTCCCCCGTCCCTGGGATTCTCCAGGCAAGAACACTGGAGTGGGTTGCCATTTCCTTCTCCAACCTAAGAGGATACATTGAAGCAATCACCTTAATTAATAAAAAGGCTATTTTAGTTTTCTCCGTTGTTTACCTCCTGCACTATTTGTTGTGTAATCTGGCAGATTATACAATATGTGTGTGCGTGCTCAGTCACTTCAGTCATATCCGACTCTGCGACCCTGTGAACTGTAGCCTGTCAGGCTCCCCTGTCCATGGGATTCTCCAAGTGAGAACACTGGAGTGGGTTGCAATGCCCTCCTCAGGGGGATCTTTCCTACCCAGGAATCAAACCTGCATCTCTGTCTCCTGCACTGCAGGCAACTTCCTTATGGCTAACACCACCTGGAAAGTCCAGACTATAGGATACAGATGCATAAAAATAGATCAAGTGAAGTAAACACATATAATACCCAGGTCCTTCTCTCTCTCTCTCATACACGATACACACTTACATGCACATAGACACACACACACACCCCACCTACGCAGATACACACACACACACATATACCCCACCTACACACAGGCATGCAGCACACACTTCTAGCTTTCAGATAAAGCTAAAAATACCTGCTGTTTGAAATCACTCCCAGTGGTGATTAGAAAGAACCTTCCCCATTGAGATCAGAGATGGTCCTTCTTCTCTGTTGAACCAAGGTCTTCGCTGTGGTTGTCAGGACGCAGCCACGACCCTAGAAAAGCAGAGCAAAGGGTGTACTGTGGGCTCATTTAAGCCAAATTTTGTGTAAAAACCATCTTTTTTCAAAGCCATCTATAAACCCTTGGCAAGAGTAGTGCAAACAGTGTCGGTGGATAGTAAAAGGAAGTGATCACAGTCTGTCATGCATTGGTCCTTTTAAAAGGACGGAGGGACAGAGGAGACCGCAAGTCCTAAGTCCAGTGGGCTCTTTCCGTGTTCCTGTAATGAGTTCTGGGGCTGCACATACATTGCTTACCATTCCTGGGTTGTAACACACATGTCTGTTTGGGCTTCTCATTTACACACAAGAGTAGGAAGTGATGGGGACTCTTCTAAGTCTATCATTTCTTATAAACTGTAAGTAAATTGAAGATACTTTTCAAATTGCAAGTATCCACCCCAAAACGTTTTGATTCTCTGGTATGAGGCCATGATCACCTGCCTAGCCATTGGCTCACACGTATATACTGGAAATTACCAAAGTCTATCTCCAGGGTCTTTTCCAGCCCTGAAATTATATACTCCAAAATTAACTCACTCTTCTGAAACCTGTGCAAAGATCACTGGATGACTTATAGAGCTATTCCATAATATTCATAAATGAAGAACTTTCTCTAATGCTTTTTCACTTTTTATAAAATAATAGCTTCTGTATGATAAGTGTTTATAATATGCCAAATACTTGACTAATCTCTTCACTCATATTACCTCTGTTAAAGTCACTGAATTATCCCAGTAATCTTATGAGGATTTATTATTTCCATTTTATAGATAAAGGAACTAACAGTGAGTAGCTATTGCTGACATTAAGTGAAAGATCGTTGTCTGAAGATACTTATAGTCCTTCATATTATTCACTGTATAAATTCTATATGATAAAGTCATTCAAATCTCTTTGAATTTAACAGACATACTTATATTCATACATAATATTAAAGTTTAATAATTTTTCAACTAAAAAGTGTATTCTAAAGCTTCGATTTGATTTGAACCAACTAAGAAAGTGAACAATTTGCCCTTCAAGACAGCTATGTTTTAAAAAATAATGTTTTCTCAGTTCCTAGTAAAATCATTCATGCTTTTTGTAAGTTATAAAATACAAGAAAGGTATAAACTGTATCCTTCATAACCTATCAACTATGTAATCAGATACGTTTATTTAATAATGTATCATTTAAATTCCAAAATTACTTATAGTTATATACAAATGTCTGGGGCTCCCCGGGTGGATCAGTGGTAAAGAATCTGCCTGCCCATGCAGGAGATGAGGGTTCAATCCCTGGATGGAGAAGATCCCCTAGAACGGGGAAGGGCAACCCACCCTGGTACTCTTGCTGGAGAATCCCATGGACAGAGGAGCCTGGTGGGCTACAGCCCATGGTTGCAAAGAGTCGGACATGACAGCAACTGAGCACGCATGCGTACCCACTCGCCAATGTTCGCATTTTTAAAAATTGTTTTTCTAGTACTAACAGAATTCTGCCTTCCCTAAAGCACCGTTCAGATGATAATGAGAGGAAATAACCTTGGAAGGAAAGTTATGACCAACCTAGATGCATATTAAAAAGCAGAGACATTACTTTGCCAACAAAGGTCCGTCTAGTCAAGGCTATGGTTTTTCCAGTGGTCATGTATGGATGTGAGAGTTGGACCGTGAAGAAAGCTGATCGCCGAAGAATTGATGCTTTTGAACTGTGGTGCTGGAGAAGACTCCTGAGAGTCCCTTGGACTGCAAGGAGATCCAACCAGTCCATTCCAAAGGAGATCAATCCTGGATGTTCATTGGAAGGACTGATGCTAAAGCTGAAACTGCAATACTTTGGCCACCTTATGCGAGGAGTTGACTCACTGGAAAAGACTCTGATGCTGGGAGGGATTGGAGGCAGGAGGAGAAGGGGACGACAGAGAATGAGATGGCTGGATGGCGTCACCGGCTTGATGGACATGAGTTTGAGTGAACTCCGGGAGTTGGTAATGGACAGGGAGGCCTGGTGTGCTGGGATTCATGGGGTCGCAAAGAGTCGGACACGACTGAGCGACTGAACTGAACTGACTGAAGGTATGGTTGACATCCACACGTAACACATGGTCATTCAGCTATTTGGTGGGAAATTTCCCTAATGAGATGACATAGACACTTGACACTGGACCAGCTTTTGACGTTTAGTCTAACTCCATCTGAGCACCAAATGCTCTGAGATCACCTGAGGCAGGGGAGGGGGCCTCGTGGAGTCTTTCTTGAGAGGGTCCCTAATGAACCACTGTGGCTTTACATCTTCTTTACCACGTTTAAACAGCTCTTCTAATTGCAACCTCTACTTGACATTTTGCTTTTGCTCTTAAAAATTGTCTCGTTGGGTGCTCAGTCACTAGCACATTTTATTTTTTGCTTCTTAACTGCTTTGCTGTTTCGTCTGCTCAACCAGTGCAACTTTGAAGAAGTATGTAATCTATGTATTAATGCTTCTTTAAGTTGACTATGGCTAAATCAACAGTAGTGACTGCTTTGATTTTCAGCACAGAGACCATAGTAAAGTCTGCTTTCCTATATCAGGTGTGTTGATTAATACTTTGTAGAACTGGGCTTGGATTTTTACAACTCGGGTAATTGATGAGAAGTCAGAGCTTGGGGCTGTATAATTAAGCTAGCTGGAAAATGAATTCAGAAATTGGCTTTGTGATTTGATTGGTTTAAATTCTATGAATATACTTAATCCTTTTGAATTAAATTTGTTGCCAGAGAATTATGTTAGCTACATCTCTGCAATGCTATATCTTCAGGGCAGTGTTCATTTGCAGTCTCTCAAAGAAATAATGTGTATGTAAAACACAGTGACCAATAGTAATGTAGAAAAAAAAAGATTGTTTTCTTGTTCATTGGTGAAATATGCTGGATATTTTCCTGTACTTTCACTTTCTCAACTGATCTTCTAATTTCCTCTGTGCCGTAAATAATTATAGCTCTGTGGCTACAGCTGAATTCACTAAAGTCTGCTATTAGGATTAACTGGTCCTACTGGCTAGCAGCATCAGGCAGTGTTTATGCACAGAAATTATGTTAAGCAGGAATAGTCACTTGACAGTCATATGCTATACTTCACTGTATGATACTTTCCTATATGATGGTGAGTATTTCCATGGAAAAACACAGAGCTCATCAGAGTGACTGTCTTTCAGGGAGTAGGATGAGAGTTGGCCCATAGAGAAGGCTGAATACTGGAGAATTGATGCTTTTGAATTGTGGTGCTGGAAAAGACTCTTGAGAATCCCTTGGACAGCAAGGAGATCAAACCAGTCAATCTTTAAGGAAATCAACCCTGGATATTCATTAGAGGGTTGAAGCTGAAGCTCCAATACTTTGGTCTGAACAGCTGACTCATTGGAAAAAGATGCTGATGCTGGGAAAGATTGAGGGCAAAATAAGAAGGGAGCAGCAGAGGATGAGATGGTTAGATATCATTACTGACTTGATGAACGTGAATCCCAGCAAACTTTGGCTTCGTAGGTGGTGCTCGTGGTAAAGAACCTACTTGCCGATGTAAGAAACATGGGTTCGATGCCTGGGTCGGGAAGATCTCCTGGAGGAGGGCATGGCAACCCACTCCAGTATTCTTGCCTGGAGAATCCCATGGACAGAGGAGCCTGGTGGGCTTCAGTCCATGGGGTCATCGCACAGAATCAGACACGACTAAAGTGATATAACGCACACGTTGGGAAACAGTAGAGGACAGAAGAGCCTGGCAGGCCACAGTCCATGGGATCACAAAGAGCTGATATGACTTAGGAACGGAACAACAGCCAGAGTGAAATCTAACTAGCTGAGTGCTACACATTCATTACAAAATAAACACAAGTGGTAAGTGGATGACCACGTTAACAGAATGATTTTCTTACTTGGGTGTTCCTTGCCCTCCCTATTTCTTTCCATCTGCATCTTCATCTCTGTCTCTTTCTCTCTCCAACTCTCACCTCCTCAAAGATTAAACTATGCAGACTTTTATCTTAACTACACAGATAGCCCTAAAGATGCCGTAATTTGTCTATTTCCTTTCTTGACTGCTACTGTCTTAGGGAGTGAAATCCTGAAATTTGGATTGCATAATTTTCTTTAAAAATAAATGTGTAAATATTTCTTGCAAATTAATTGTGACTGACTCAGATGCGATTAAAAGCAAAACAAAACAGCCTATCTCTTGAATAAAAGAACACATTTTAGCCAGGTGTCACCTAAATCATTCTATCTCTTTTTTAATGCATTTTATTCAGACCATTACTCCCCTTCATTGTGTCACATGTCTCAGAATGCAGATGCTTCTTCTGATTAATCATTTTTAAAATAATATTCATCTGGATATTATTGACACTTTTATGTCCACCGCACATAGATAAGGGTTTCCCTGGTGGCTCAGTGGTAAAGAATCTGCCTACCAATGCAGGAGATGTGGGTTCAGTCCCTGGGAAGATCAAGTAGAGAAGGGAATGGTAACCCACTCCAGTATTCTTGCTTGGAGAATCCCATGGATAGAGGAGCCTGGTAGGCTACAGTCCATGGAGTTGCAAAGGTCAGACACAACTGAGCGACTAACAGACACACACACATACACACAGAGGAGGTCATGAGTGGTGGTATTGCCTCTCTTATTCTATCTCCCCTTTGCTTCTATCCTCCAACCACATCATAATGGTAAGTTTAAAAGGCAGTTCTTTTTGTTTTTACTCAAAGAAAGAGAGGGAAAGTTGGAAACAAGTAGAAATTTATAGTAGCTAGTTAAATAATTATGGTCTATCTCTGTAATGAAATTCTATCCCTCTATTAAGAGCAACAAGAAAATTCCGTAATTGTTGATATATGGACCTGAGCTCTAAGATATTTTGAAAAAGAGTCATTGTTTGGATTCACTGTGCTTGGGGGGAAAAAAAACCTATGTATGTCAGTACACTTGTAAATATACCTGCATGATTTGTATCTGTAACATATAAAATCAACTGATTAATATTGTATAACTCTGGGAAGGGAACAGAGAGAATAGGGCCATGGAAGGAAAGGTTTTTTTCCCTATATTTTACTGTACCTCTTGGATTTTGTGTCATACAGGTGGGTCATCTGCTCAAATAGACAGAGATGATTCCATAGGGCAGAAGGAGCAACAGCTTTCTGATGGGGTTTAAACAGGTTCCAGACCTGATCACTCAACTGCAAGTGTGACCTTAGATGGATTGTGTGACCTTTCTTTATTGTTGTTCAGTTGCTAAGTTGTGTCCAGCTCTTTGTGACCCCATGAACTGGAGCATGCCAGGCTTCCCAGTCTTTCACTATCTCTGAGTTTACTCAAACTCATGTCCATTGAGTCAGTGATGCCATTCAACCAACTAATCCTCTGTTGCCCCTTTCTTATCCTGCCCTCAGTCTTTCCCAGCATCAGGGTCTTTTCCAATGAGTTGGCTTTTCTCATCAGGCAGCCAAAGTACTGGAGCTTCAGCTTCAGCATTAGTTCTTCCAAATCATTGATACCTGTCAACTCATTAGAGTTATGTGTTAGAGGATGTGATGGAGTTGGAAGTACCCAGCAACCATGAAGACTGTAATAAGTGTTGTTCTTTCCTCTCAAAGCCACCACTGACCACCAGTAACTGCCAGTGCTTTAGGAAGGATGGAAGCTCACAGTGTACAGCCGGGTGACTCTCTGTCCATCTAGCTAAGTAATATCTAGACAGCCAGTAAAACATCACTTCTGGATGTGTCTGTGAGGGTGTTTCTGGGGGAGATCATCATCTGAGCTGGTAAACTAAGTAAAGAAGATGGTCCTCACTCGTGCAAGTGGGCATCAGCCAATACAGTGATCTTGGGAATAGAACAAAAAAATGGAGGATGGATTTGCTCTCTGCTTGAGTTGCAACGTTCATCTTCTTCTGCCCTCAGGCTTAGGTGATTCTGGGTCCTGGGCCTTCAGACTTAAACTGAGACTTAGGTCATTGCCCACCCACTTCCCACACCAAGTCACTAGCCTGAGGGTTTCATTGAATTACTTCACCAGCTTTTCTGGTTCTTCAGCTTGCAGATGGCAGGCCATGGGACTTCCTGGCCTCCAGAATTGTGTGACCCAATTTCTATAATAAATCTCCTCATATATATGAGGATATATGTCCTATTGGTTCTATTTCTCTGGAGAACTGTGATCAATACACTATTTATCCAACTATTCTGTCTCATTAGAATAAATTTAGTTCATCTCTTAAGTACATTACAAATTGTCTTAAAGAGCCTGTTGAGTGCACATGTTAATCCTGTCCTTTTGAAAATATTCTGTTCATCTCACTAGTCAAAGAGCTAGAACAATGGAAACAGGAATATATTTTGTACATCATTTAGATAGGAATTTCTAAAATTGCTTATCTCTATATTTCCCTGGATAAGAAGGGAACTGTTAGGTCTATATTTTACCACTGGTGAGATTTAGCCCAGGATAAATAATAGAATACCAGTGAGTTATTGGAAAAGGTGCAGTTAGATACTTGACTTTTTGGTCTATGCTTGAAGGCATTAGCTAATCTACATGCCTTTTGGACTAAAGGGAAAGGTGCACTATATAAATAGATCGTGGCTCCTCACTGGGTATTTCACTGCCATAGGAATTAATCTTTAATTTGCTCATCTCAAAAATGAATCCTGTTGGACTATGAGGCTAAGGTGAATGTCTGACATTAATAATCTGTTTCCTTTTGATTAATCCTGAATTCATCAGCCCCAAACTAGTATTGATTATGAGATTATAAAAGTCCAGAAAGTATGCATAAAATTTTATTTGTTCCCTAGAGATGTCGTGATATTTTTAAAGGAAAGATCATTCACTGTGCACCAGTATTTGAAATATTTTCTCTGAAATTGCAGTACATTTTCTAACTTTATAAAATAATGTGTCATATTATTGATTTGTAATAAAGACAAAATCACTCAGACCCTCACATATGGGGGTTAGGCTCATGATATCTTACTGGCAGCTTGCAATGCACCTGCACCAGTATTCTTGAGAAATATCATAGAGCTAAACAGAAAGGCAAGAATTGTTCACACTGAAAATATTTCTATTAGTTTTTTCCTTCCTTTTACATATTCTATCAATTTCATCCCATTTTTGTTATCACATTTTATATATCCAAATTGCAATTGCATATTTGTGATATCTTCTTTAAATTTTTTTTGACAAAGCTTTCTAAATTAATGTTGTTTCAATCATGTTCCAGTAGCTGTTTTAACACTCTTATAACAACTGGTTTAAAGTCTTTGTTCCATCATTGCAACATCTGTATCATCTGCTAATTGGGATCTGTCAGTTGACTTTTTCTTTCTTTTTTTTTTTTAACTAACTGAAGTATTTGTGTTTTTTCCTACGATGAGTACCTTTAGCTTGTATCCTGTATAATCTGAAACTTGTTTAATGAGGGTAGTTTTGGTTTAGTCAGGCACCAACTGAGGTAACTTCAGGTTCCAAAGTTGTGTTCAGTTTTCAAAGTTTTTTCAGTGCCTTTCAGATCTTCCCAGAGGTGCATCTCCGAGGGTTTGCTGTAGGATCTGGAAGCTGCCCTAGAGCTCATTCCTCAGGGTCGTTGGACTGCGAGCTAGGATCACATTCCTGCCTGTGTCATTCTGATGAGCCCCGATGATCATACACAGTGTTTCAGGGTGACTGCCAGGGGCTAAAACATCCATGCCCTCTCTGGCTCCTTCTCATTTCCTGGGGCTCCCCCGCTGCTCCTATAAACTGGGAACTTTACTTATCCTGTGCTGCCTCCTTTCTCAAAACTACATATTCTTTTTTTTTTTTAATTTTTTTTTTAGTTTATTTTTTTTTCTTTTTTTTTTAATTTTACAATATTATATTGGTTGGTTTTGCCATACATTGACATGAATTTGCCCCGGGTTTACATAAGTTCCCCTTCCTGAACCCCCCTCCCACCTCCCTCCTCCCTTTATCCTCCTTCTGGGTCATCCCCGCATGCCAGCCCCGAGCATCCTATAACATGCATTGACCCTGAACTAGTGATTCATTTCACATATGACAACATACGTGTTTCAATGCCATTCTCCCAGATCATCCCACCCTCACCCTCTCCCACAGAGTCCCAAAGACTGATCTATACATCTGTGTCTCTTTTGCTGTCTCATATACAGGGTTATCATTTGCATCTTTCTAAATTCCATATATATGCGTTAGTATGCTGTATTGGTGTTTTTCTTTCTGGCTTACTTCACTCTGTATAATAGGCTCCAGTTTCATCCACCTCATTAGAACTGATTCAAATGTATGCTTTTTAATGGCTGAATAATACTCCACTGTGTATATGTACCAAAGCTTTCTTATCCATTCGTCTGCAGATGGACATCTAGGTTGCTTCCATGTCCTGGCTATTATAAACAGTGCTGCAGTGAACGTTGGAGTACATGTGTCTCTTTCAATTCTGGTTTCCTCGGTGTGTATGCCCAGGAGTGCGATTGCTGGATCATATGGCAGTTCTATTTCCAGTTTTTTGAGGAATCTCCACACTGTTCTCCATAGTGGCTGTACTAGTTTGCATTCCCACCAACAGTGTAAGAGGGTTCCTTTCTCTCCACATCCTCTCCAGCATTTATTGCATGTAGACTTTTGGATAGCAGCCATTCTGACAGGTGTGAAATGGTATCTCATTGTGGTTTTGATTTGCATCTCTCTGACTATGAGGGATGTTGAGCATTTTTTTCATGTGTTTGTTAGCCATCTGTATGTCTTCTTTGGAGAAATGTCTGTTTAGTTCTTTGGCCCATAACAAAAGACTTGTACATAGAAAACTATAAAACACTACTGAAAGCAATCAAAGAGGACACTAATAGATGGAGAAATATACCATGCTCATGGATTGGAAGAATAAATATTGTAAAAATGAGTATACTACCCAAAGTAATTTATACATTCAATGCAATCCCTATCAAGCTACCAACGATATTTTTCACAGAACTGGAACAAATAATCTCACAATTTGTATGGAAATACAAAAAACCTCAAATAGCCAAAGCAATATTGAGGAAGAAAAATGGAACTGGGGGAATTAACCTGCCAGACTTCAGGCTCTACTACAAAGCCACAGTCATCATGACAGTATAGTACTGGCATAAAGACAGAAATATAGATCAATGGAACAAAATAGAAAGCCCAGAGATAAATCCACGCACCTATGGACACCTCATCTTTGACAAAGGAGGCAAGAATATAAAATGGAGAAAAGACAGTCTCTTTAACAAGTAGTGCTGGGAAAACTGGTCAGCCACTTGTAAAAGAATGAAACTAGAACACTTCCTAACACCATACACCAAAATAAAGTCAAAATGGATTAGAGAGCTAAATGTAAGACCAGAAACTATAAAACTCCTAGAGGAGAACGTAGGCAAAACACTCTCCGACATAAATCACAGCAGGATCCTCCATGATCCACCTCCCAGAATATTGGAAATAAAAGCAAAAATAAACAAATGGGACCTAATTAAAATCAAAAGCTTCTGCACAGCAAAGGAAACTCTAAGCAAGGTGAAAAGACAGCCTTCAGAATGGGAGAAAATAATAGCAAATGAAGCAACTGATAAAGGATTAATCTCCAAAATATACAAGCAGCTCCTGCAGCTCAATTCCAGAAAAATAAATGACCCAAAACTACATATTCTTTTGGCACTGAGCAATGGAAACACGGAGACCGTCGCCCCCTCTCTGGTACCGTGCCCCTCCCTTGCAGAGGAGGCTGCCCTCCCTCTGTGTCTCACTTACTTGCACCCCACCCCCAGGCAGCTGGCCCTGCCAAGAAGTCACCTTCCCACTCCTCACACCCAGGGGGCTCTCCCCACTGGGCTCTTTCTCCATCAGTGCCCACTTCTGGGTTTCTAGGTGCCTCTATTCCCAGCTAGAAAATCCAAAAAGAAAAATAAAACTTTACACTCAACACCAACTCAGTGGGACTTCCGATTCTGGCCTTCTTCTTCAAGTTACTTACTACGGTTTACTTTATCGAGTCCTCAAAGAGCTGATTCAGAAATTTGTTCCTGGTTCATTGGTGCATTTAACGGAAAAGGCAAAGGGAAATGTGTTTAATTCTACTTTTCCAGAGCCAAGATCCTAAACATCCCTTCTGAGATGTGTTTTATACTCAAGGAATACTAACTATGTTTATCTTGGGTCAAATGCAAGTCTAGCAAGGAAGAACAACTGTGCGATGATTCTGAAGATTTTCTGTAACTACGAAGTCAAAATCATTGACCAGAAAATGTTTTTTTCACATTGACATACAATGGGACATAGTCCACCAGTTTTATTCTTCTGTCACTAAAGATAAGGAAAAAAATAAGTCTACTTATTTAGAACCTCACAAAAAGAGTGACTCATCAGTTCAGTTCAGTCGCTCAGTCGTGTCCGACTCTTTGCGACCCCATGAATCACAGCACGCCAGGCCTCCCTGTCCATCACCAAATCCCTGAGTTCACTCAAACTCATGTCCATCAAGTCGATGATGCCATCCAGCCATCTCACTCTCTGTCGTCCCCTTCTCCTCCCACCTCCAAACCTTCCCAGCATCAGAGTCTTTTCCAGTGAGTCAACTCTTCGCATGAGGTGGCCAAAGTATTGCAGTTTCAGCTTTAGCATCAGCCCTCCCAATGAACACCCAATGATCTCCTTTGGAATGGACTGCTTGGATCTCCTTGCAGTCCAAGGGACTCTCAAGAGTCTTCTCCAACACCACAGTTCGAAAGCATCAATTCTTCCGCACTCAGTTTTCTTCACAGTCCAACTCTCACATCCATACATGACCATGGGAAAAGCCATAGCCTTGACTAGATGGACCTTGGTTGGCAAAGTAATGTCTGTTTTTTTGTTTTTTTTTTTATATTGTACATCTCTTTTTTTTTTCCCACATATGACAACATACATGTTTCAATGCCATTCTCCCAAATCATCCCACCCTCACCCTCTCCCTCAGAGTCCAAAAGACTGCTCTATACATCTGTGTCTCTTTTGCTGTCTCATATACAGGGTTATCATTTCCATCTTTCTAAATTCCATATAAATGCGTTAGTATACTGTATTGGTGTTTTTCTTTCTGGCTTACTTCACTCTGTATAATTGGCTCCAATTTCATCCACCTCATTAGAACTGATTCAAATGTATGCTTTTTAATGGCTGAATAATACTCCACTGTGTATATGTACCAAAGCTTTCTTATCCATTCGTCTGCAGATGGACATCTAGGTTGCTTCCATGTCCTCGCTATTATAAACAGTGCTGCAATGAACGTTGGAGTACATGTGTCTCTTTCAATTCTGGTTTCCTCGGTGTGTATGCCCAGGAGTGCGATTGCTGGATCATATGGCAGTTCTATTTCCAGTTTTTTGAGGAATCTCCACACTGTTCTCCATAGTGGCTGTACTAGTTTGCATTCCCACCAACAGTGTAAGAGGGTTCCTTTCTCTCCACATCCTCTCCAGCATTTATTGCATGTAGACTTTTGGATAGCAGCCATTCTGACAGGTGTGAAATGGTATCTCATTGTGGTTTTGATTTGCATCTCTCTGACTATGAGGGATGTTGAGCATTTTTTTCATGTGTTTGTTAGCCATCTGTATGTCTTCTTTGGAGAAATGTCTGTTTAGTTCTTTGGCCCATAACAAAAGACTTGTACATAGAAAACTATAAAACACTACTGAAAGCAATCAAAGAGGACACTAATAGATGGAGAAATATACCATGCTCATGGATTGGAAGAATAAATATTGTAAAAATGAGTATACTACCCAAAGTAATTTATACATTCAATGCAATCCCTATCAAGCTACCAACGATATTTTTCACAGAACTGGAACAAATAATCTCACAATTTGTATGGAAATACAAAAAACCTCAAATAGCCAAAGCAATATTGAGGAAGAAAAATGGAACTGGGGGAATTAACCTGCCAGACTTCAGGCTCTACTACAAAGCCACAGTCATCATGACAGTATAGTACTGGCATAAAGACAGAAATATAGATCAATGGAACAAAATAGAAAGCCCAGAGATAAATCCACGCACCTATGGACACCTCATCTTTGACAAAGGAGGCAAGAATATAAAATGGAGAAAAGACAGTCTCTTTAACAAGTAGTGCTGGGAAAACTGGTCAGCCACTTGTAAAAGAATGAAACTAGAACACTTCCTAACACCATACACCAAAATAAAGTCAAAATGGATTAGAGAGCTAAATGTAAGACCAGAAACTATAAAAC
The DNA here is from genome assembly GCF_049115385.1 of Moschus berezovskii. Taxonomy (NCBI): domain Eukaryota; kingdom Metazoa; phylum Chordata; class Mammalia; order Artiodactyla; family Moschidae; genus Moschus; species Moschus berezovskii. Next base: position 15,270,196 of record NC_142470.1, read on the forward strand.
TCCTAGAGGAGAACGTAGGCAAAACACTCTCCGACATAAATCACAGCAGGATCCTCCATGATCCACCTCCCAGAATATTGGAAATAAAAGCAAAAATAAACAAATGGGACCTAATTAAAATCAAAAGCTTCTGCACAGCAAAGGAAACTCTAAGCAAGGTGAAAAGACAGCCTTCAGAATGGGAGAAAATAATAGCAAATGAAGCAACTGATAAAGGATTAATCTCCAAAATATACAAGCAGCTCCTGCAGCTCAATTCCAGAAAAATAAATGACCCAAAACTACATATTCTTTTGGCACTGAGCAATGGAAACACGGAGACCGTCGCCCCCTCTCTGGTACCGTGCCCCTCCCTTGCAGAGGAGGCTGCCCTCCCTCTGTGTCTCACTTACTTGCACCCCACCCCCAGGCAGCTGGCCCTGCCAAGAAGTCACCTTCCCACTCCTCACACCCAGGGGGCTCTCCCCACTGGGCTCTTTCTCCATCAGTGCCCACTTCTGGGTTTCTAGGTGCCTCTATTCCCAGCTAGAAAATCCAAAAAGAAAAATAAAACTTTACACTCAACACCAACTCAGTGGGACTTCCGATTCTGGCCTTCTTCTTCAAGTTACTTACTACGGTTTACTTTATCGAGTCCTCAAAGAGCTGATTCAGAAATTTGTTCCTGGTTCATTGGTGCATTTAACGGAAAAGGCAAAGGGAAATGTGTTTAATTCTACTTTTCCAGAGCCAAGATCCTAAACATCCCTTCTGAGATGTGTTTTATACTCAAGGAATACTAACTATGTTTATCTTGGGTCAAATGCAAGTCTAGCAAGGAAGAACAACTGTGCGATGATTCTGAAGATTTTCTGTAACTACGAAGTCAAAATCATTGACCAGAAAATGTTTTTTTCACATTGACATACAATGGGACATAGTCCACCAGTTTTATTCTTCTGTCACTAAAGATAAGGAAAAAAATAAGTCTACTTATTTAGAACCTCACAAAAAGAGTGACTCATCAGTTCAGTTCAGTCGCTCAGTCGTGTCCGACTCTTTGCGACCCCATGAATCACAGCACGCCAGGCCTCCCTGTCCATCACCAAATCCCTGAGTTCACTCAAACTCATGTCCATCAAGTCGATGATGCCATCCAGCCATCTCACTCTCTGTCGTCCCCTTCTCCTCCCACCTCCAAACCTTCCCAGCATCAGAGTCTTTTCCAGTGAGTCAACTCTTCGCATGAGGTGGCCAAAGTATTGCAGTTTCAGCTTTAGCATCAGCCCTCCCAATGAACACCCAATGATCTCCTTTGGAATGGACTGCTTGGATCTCCTTGCAGTCCAAGGGACTCTCAAGAGTCTTCTCCAACACCACAGTTCGAAAGCATCAATTCTTCCGCACTCAGTTTTCTTCACAGTCCAACTCTCACATCCATACATGACCATGGGAAAAGCCATAGCCTTGACTAGATGGACCTTGGTTGGCAAAGTAATGTCTGTTTTTTTGTTTTTTTTTTTATATTGTACATCTCTTTTTTTTTTCCCACATATGACAACATACATGTTTCAATGCCATTCTCCCAAATCATCCCACCCTCACCCTCTCCCTCAGAGTCCAAAAGACTGCTCTATACATCTGTGTCTCTTTTGCTGTCTCATATACAGGGTTATCATTTCCATCTTTCTAAATTCCATATAAATGCGTTAGTATACTGTATTGGTGTTTTTCTTTCTGGCTTACTTCACTCTGTATAATTGGCTCCAATTTCATCCACCTCATTAGAACTGATTCAAATGTATGCTTTTTAATGGCTGAATAATACTCCACTGTGTATATGTACCAAAGCTTTCTTATCCATTCGTCTGCAGATGGACATCTAGGTTGCTTCCATGTCCTCGCTATTATAAACAGTGCTGCAATGAACGTTGGAGTACATGTGTCTCTTTCAATTCTGGTTTCCTCGGTGTGTATGCCCAGGAGTGCGATTGCTGGATCATATGGCAGTTCTATTTCCAGTTTTTTGAGGAATCTCCACACTGTTCTCCATAGTGGCTGTACTAGTTTGCATTCCCACCAACAGTGTAAGAGGGTTCCTTTCTCTCCACATCCTCTCCAGCATTTATTGCATGTAGACTTTTGGATAGCAGCCATTCTGACAGGTGTGAAATGGTATCTCATTGTGGTTTTGATTTGCATCTCTCTGACTATGAGGGATGTTGAGCATTTTTTTCATGTGTTTGTTAGCCATCTGTATGTCTTCTTTGGAGAAATGTCTGTTTAGTTCTTTGGCCCATAACAAAAGACTTGTACATAGAAAACTATAAAACACTACTGAAAGCAATCAAAGAGGACACTAATAGATGGAGAAATATACCATGCTCATGGATTGGAAGAATAAATATTGTAAAAATGAGTATACTACCCAAAGTAATTTATACATTCAATGCAATCCCTATCAAGCTACCAACGATATTTTTCACAGAACTGGAACAAATAATCTCACAATTTGTATGGAAATACAAAAAACCTCAAATAGCCAAAGCAATATTGAGGAAGAAAAATGGAACTGGGGGAATTAACCTGCCAGACTTCAGGCTCTACTACAAAGCCACAGTCATCATGACAGTATAGTACTGGCATAAAGACAGAAATATAGATCAATGGAACAAAATAGAAAGCCCAGAGATAAATCCACGCACCTATGGACACCTCATCTTTGACAAAGGAGGCAAGAATATAAAATGGAGAAAAGACAGTCTCTTTAACAAGTAGTGCTGGGAAAACTGGTCAGCCACTTGTAAAAGAATGAAACTAGAACACTTCCTAACACCATACACCAAAATAAAGTCAAAATGGATTAGAGAGCTAAATGTAAGACCAGAAACTATAAAACTCCTAGAGGAGAACGTAGGCAAAACACTCTCCGACATAAATCACAGCAGGATCCTCCATGATCCACCTCCCAGAATATTGGAAATAAAAGCAAAAATAAACAAATGGGACCTAATTAAAATCAAAAGCTTCTGCACAGCAAAGGAAACTCTAAGCAAGGTGAAAAGACAGCCTTCAGAATGGGAGAAAATAATAGCAAATGAAGCAACTGATAAAGGATTAATCTCCAAAATATACAAGCAGCTCCTGCAGCTCAATTCCAGAAAAATAAATGACCCAAAACTACATATTCTTTTGGCACTGAGCAATGGAAACACGGAGACCGTCGCCCCCTCTCTGGTACCGTGCCCCTCCCTTGCAGAGGAGGCTGCCCTCCCTCTGTGTCTCACTTACTTGCACCCCACCCCCAGGCAGCTGGCCCTGCCAAGAAGTCACCTTCCCACTCCTCACACCCAGGGGGCTCTCCCCACTGGGCTCTTTCTCCATCAGTGCCCACTTCTGGGTTTCTAGGTGCCTCTATTCCCAGCTAGAAAATCCAAAAAGAAAAATAAAACTTTACACTCAACACCAACTCAGTGGGACTTCCGATTCTGGCCTTCTTCTTCAAGTTACTTACTACGGTTTACTTTATCGAGTCCTCAAAGAGCTGATTCAGAAATTTGTTCCTGGTTCATTGGTGCATTTAACGGAAAAGGCAAAGGGAAATGTGTTTAATTCTACTTTTCCAGAGCCAAGATCCTAAACATCCCTTCTGAGATGTGTTTTATACTCAAGGAATACTAACTATGTTTATCTTGGGTCAAATGCAAGTCTAGCAAGGAAGAACAACTGTGCGATGATTCTGAAGATTTTCTGTAACTACGAAGTCAAAATCATTGACCAGAAAATGTTTTTTTCACATTGACATACAATGGGACATAGTCCACCAGTTTTATTCTTCTGTCACTAAAGATAAGGAAAAAAATAAGTCTACTTATTTAGAACCTCACAAAAAGAGTGACTCATCAGTTCAGTTCAGTCGCTCAGTCGTGTCCGACTCTTTGCGACCCCATGAATCACAGCACGCCAGGCCTCCCTGTCCATCACCAAATCCCTGAGTTCACTCAAACTCATGTCCATCAAGTCGATGATGCCATCCAGCCATCTCACTCTCTGTCGTCCCCTTCTCCTCCCACCTCCAAACCTTCCCAGCATCAGAGTCTTTTCCAGTGAGTCAACTCTTCGCATGAGGTGGCCAAAGTATTGCAGTTTCAGCTTTAGCATCAGCCCTCCCAATGAACACCCAATGATCTCCTTTGGAATGGACTGCTTGGATCTCCTTGCAGTCCAAGGGACTCTCAAGAGTCTTCTCCAACACCACAGTTCGAAAGCATCAATTCTTCCGCACTCAGTTTTCTTCACAGTCCAACTCTCACATCCATACATGACCATGGGAAAAGCCATAGCCTTGACTAGATGGACCTTGGTTGGCAAAGTAATGTCTGTTTTTTTGTTTTTTTTTTTATATTGTACATCTCTTTTTTTTTTCCCACATATGACAACATACATGTTTCAATGCCATTCTCCCAAATCATCCCACCCTCACCCTCTCCCTCAGAGTCCAAAAGACTGCTCTATACATCTGTGTCTCTTTTGCTGTCTCATATACAGGGTTATCATTTCCATCTTTCTAAATTCCATATAAATGCGTTAGTATACTGTATTGGTGTTTTTCTTTCTGGCTTACTTCACTCTGTATAATTGGCTCCAATTTCATCCACCTCATTAGAACTGATTCAAATGTATGCTTTTTAATGGCTGAATAATACTCCACTGTGTATATGTACCAAAGCTTTCTTATCCATTCGTCTGCAGATGGACATCTAGGTTGCTTCCATGTCCTCGCTATTATAAACAGTGCTGCAATGAACGTTGGAGTACATGTGTCTCTTTCAATTCTGGTTTCCTCGGTGTGTATGCCCAGGAGTGCGATTGCTGGATCATATGGCAGTTCTATTTCCAGTTTTTTGAGGAATCTCCACACTGTTCTCCATAGTGGCTGTACTAGTTTGCATTCCCACCAACAGTGTAAGAGGGTTCCTTTCTCTCCACATCCTCTCCAGCATTTATTGCATGTAGACTTTTGGATAGCAGCCATTCTGACAGGTGTGAAATGGTATCTCATTGTGGTTTTGATTTGCATCTCTCTGACTATGAGGGATGTTGAGCATTTTTTTCATGTGTTTGTTAGCCATCTGTATGTCTTCTTTGGAGAAATGTCTGTTTAGTTCTTTGGCCCATAACAAAAGACTTGTACATAGAAAACTATAAAACACTACTGAAAGCAATCAAAGAGGACACTAATAGATGGAGAAATATACCATGCTCATGGATTGGAAGAATAAATATTGTAAAAATGAGTATACTACCCAAAGTAATTTATACATTCAATGCAATCCCTATCAAGCTACCAACGATATTTTTCACAGAACTGGAACAAATAATCTCACAATTTGTATGGAAATACAAAAAACCTCAAATAGCCAAAGCAATATTGAGGAAGAAAAATGGAACTGGGGGAATTAACCTGCCAGACTTCAGGCTCTACTACAAAGCCACAGTCATCATGACAGTATAGTACTGGCATAAAGACAGAAATATAGATCAATGGAACAAAATAGAAAGCCCAGAGATAAATCCACGCACCTATGGACACCTCATCTTTGACAAAGGAGGCAAGAATATAAAATGGAGAAAAGACAGTCTCTTTAACAAGTAGTGCTGGGAAAACTGGTCAGCCACTTGTAAAAGAATGAAACTAGAACACTTCCTAACACCATACACCAAAATAAAGTCAAAATGGATTAGAGAGCTAAATGTAAGACCAGAAACTATAAAACTCCTAGAGGAGAACGTAGGCAAAACACTCTCCGACATAAATCACAGCAGGATCCTCCATGATCCACCTCCCAGAATATTGGAAATAAAAGCAAAAATAAACAAATGGGACCTAATTAAAATCAAAAGCTTCTGCACAGCAAAGGAAACTCTAAGCAAGGTGAAAAGACAGCCTTCAGAATGGGAGAAAATAATAGCAAATGAAGCAACTGATAAAGGATTAATCTCCAAAATATACAAGCAGCTCCTGCAGCTCAATTCCAGAAAAATAAATGACCCAAAACTACATATTCTTTTGGCACTGAGCAATGGAAACACGGAGACCGTCGCCCCCTCTCTGGTACCGTGCCCCTCCCTTGCAGAGGAGGCTGCCCTCCCTCTGTGTCTCACTTACTTGCACCCCACCCCCAGGCAGCTGGCCCTGCCAAGAAGTCACCTTCCCACTCCTCACACCCAGGGGGCTCTCCCCACTGGGCTCTTTCTCCATCAGTGCCCACTTCTGGGTTTCTAGGTGCCTCTATTCCCAGCTAGAAAATCCAAAAAGAAAAATAAAACTTTACACTCAACACCAACTCAGTGGGACTTCCGATTCTGGCCTTCTTCTTCAAGTTACTTACTACGGTTTACTTTATCGAGTCCTCAAAGAGCTGATTCAGAAATTTGTTCCTGGTTCATTGGTGCATTTAACGGAAAAGGCAAAGGGAAATGTGTTTAATTCTACTTTTCCAGAGCCAAGATCCTAAACATCCCTTCTGAGATGTGTTTTATACTCAAGGAATACTAACTATGTTTATCTTGGGTCAAATGCAAGTCTAGCAAGGAAGAACAACTGTGCGATGATTCTGAAGATTTTCTGTAACTACGAAGTCAAAATCATTGACCAGAAAATGTTTTTTTCACATTGACATACAATGGGACATAGTCCACCAGTTTTATTCTTCTGTCACTAAAGATAAGGAAAAAAATAAGTCTACTTATTTAGAACCTCACAAAAAGAGTGACTCATCAGTTCAGTTCAGTCGCTCAGTCGTGTCCGACTCTTTGCGACCCCATGAATCACAGCACGCCAGGCCTCCCTGTCCATCACCAAATCCCTGAGTTCACTCAAACTCATGTCCATCAAGTCGATGATGCCATCCAGCCATCTCACTCTCTGTCGTCCCCTTCTCCTCCCACCTCCAAACCTTCCCAGCATCAGAGTCTTTTCCAGTGAGTCAACTCTTCGCATGAGGTGGCCAAAGTATTGCAGTTTCAGCTTTAGCATCAGCCCTCCCAATGAACACCCAATGATCTCCTTTGGAATGGACTGCTTGGATCTCCTTGCAGTCCAAGGGACTCTCAAGAGTCTTCTCCAACACCACAGTTCGAAAGCATCAATTCTTCCGCACTCAGTTTTCTTCACAGTCCAACTCTCACATCCATACATGACCATGGGAAAAGCCATAGCCTTGACTAGATGGACCTTGGTTGGCAAAGTAATGTCTGTTTTTTTGTTTTTTTTTTTATATTGTACATCTCTTTTTTTTTTCCCACATATGACAACATACATGTTTCAATGCCATTCTCCCAAATCATCCCACCCTCACCCTCTCCCTCAGAGTCCAAAAGACTGCTCTATACATCTGTGTCTCTTTTGCTGTCTCATATACAGGGTTATCATTTCCATCTTTCTAAATTCCATATAAATGCGTTAGTATACTGTATTGGTGTTTTTCTTTCTGGCTTACTTCACTCTGTATAATTGGCTCCAATTTCATCCACCTCATTAGAACTGATTCAAATGTATGCTTTTTAATGGCTGAATAATACTCCACTGTGTATATGTACCAAAGCTTTCTTATCCATTCGTCTGCAGATGGACATCTAGGTTGCTTCCATGTCCTCGCTATTATAAACAGTGCTGCAATGAACGTTGGAGTACATGTGTCTCTTTCAATTCTGGTTTCCTAGGTGTGTATGCCCTGGAGTGCGATTGCTGGATCATATGGCAGTTCTATTTCCAGTTTTTTGAGGAATCTCCACACTGTTCTCCATAGTGGCTGTACTAGTTTGCATTCCCACCAACAATGTAAGAGGGTTCCCTTCTCTCCACACCCTCTCCAGCATTTATTGCATGTAGACTTTTGGATAGCAGCCATTCTGACAGGTGTGAAATGGTATCTCATTGTGGTTTTGATTTGCATTTTTCTGATTATGAGGGATGTTGAGCATTTTTTCATGTGTTAGCCATCTTTATGTCTTCTTTGGAGAAATGTCTGTTTAGTTCTTTGGCCCATTTTTTGATTGGGTCGTTTATTTTTCTGGAATTGAGCTGCAGGAGCTGCTTGTATATTTTGGAGATTAATCCTTTATCAGTTGCTTCATTTGCTATTATTTTCTCCCATTCTGAAGGCTGTCTTTTCACCTTACTTATAGTTTCCTTTGCTGTGCAGAAGCTTTTGATTTTAATTAGGTCCCATTTGTTTATTTTTGCTTTTATTTCCAATATTCTGGGAGGTGGATCATGGAGGATCCTGCTGTGATTTATGTCGGAGAGTGTTTTGCCTACGTTCTCCTCTAGGAGTTTTATAGTTTCTGGTCTTACATTTAGCTCTCTAATCCATTTTGACTTTATTTTGGTGTATGGTGTTAGGAAGTGTTCTAGTTTCATTCTTTTACAAGTGGCTGACCAGTTTTCCCAGCACTACTTGTTAAAGAGACTGTCTTTTCTCCATTTTATATTCTTGCCTCCTTTGTCAAAGATGAGGTGTCCATAGGTGCGTGGATTTATCTCTGGGCTTTCTATTTTGTTCCATTGATCTATATTTCTGTCTTTATGCCAGTACTATACTGTCATGATGACTGTGGCTTTGTAGTAGAGCCTGAAGTCTGGCAGGTTAATTCCCCCAGTTCCATTTTTCTTCCTCAATATTGCTTTGGCTATTTGAGGTTTTTTGTATTTCCATACAAATTGTGAGATTATTTGTTCTAGTTCTGTGAAAAATATCGTTGGTAGCTTGATAGGGATTGCATTGAATGTATAAATTACTTTGGGTAGTATACTCATTTTTATAATATTTATTCTTCCAATCCATGAGCATGGTATATTTCTCCATCTATTAGTGTCCTCTTGGATTACTTTCACTAGTGTTTTATAGTTTTCTATGTACTCGTCTTTTGTTTCCTTAGGTAGATATATAACTAAGTGTTTGATTTTTTTCATTGCAACAGTGAATGGAATAGTTTCCTTAATTTCTCTTTCTATTTTCTCATTATTAGTGTATAGGAATGCAAGGGATTTCTGTGTGTTGATTTTATATCCTGCAACTTTACTCTGTTCATTGATTAGCTCTAGTAGTTTTCTGGTAGAGTCTTTAGGGTTTTCTGTGTAGAGGGTCATGTCATCAGTGAACAGTGAAAGTTTTACTTCTTCTTTTCCAATTTGTATTCCTTTTATGTCTTTTTCTGCTCTGATTGCCGTAGCCAAAACTTCCAGAACTATGTTGAATAGTAGTGGTGAGAGTGGGCACCCTTGTCTTGTTCCTGACTTTAGGGGAAATGCTTTCAGTTTTTCACCATTGAGGATAATGTTTGCTGTGGGTTTGTCATATATAGCTTTTATTCAGTTCTGTTGAATAGTAGTGGTGAGAGTGGGCACCCTTGTCTTGTTCCTGACTTTAGGGGAAATGCTTTCAGTTTTTCACCATTGAGGATAATGTTTGCTGTGGGTTTGTCATATATAGCTTTTATTCAGTTCTGTTCAGTTCAGTTCAGTCGCTCTGTCATGTCCAACTCTCCGCGACCCCCTGAATCACAGCATGCCAGGCCTCCCTGTCCATCACCAACTCCCGGAGTTCACTCAAACTCATGTCCACAGAGTCGGTGATGCCATCCAGCCATCTCATTCTCGGTCGTCCCCTTCTCCTCCCGCCCCCAACCTTTCCTAGCATCAGAGTCTTTTCCAGTGAGTCAACACTTCGCATAAGGTGGCCAAAGTATTGCAGTTTCAGCTTTAGCATCAGTCCTTCCAATGAACACCCAGGATTGATCTCCTTTAGAATGGACTGGCTGGGTCTCCTTGCAGTCCAAGGGACTCTCAAGAGTCTTCTCCAGCACCACAGTTCAAAAGCATCAATTCTTCGGCGATCAGCTTTCTTCACAGTCCAACTCTCACATCCATACATGACCATTTGAAAAACCATTGCCTTGACTAGACGGACCTTGTTTGGCAAAGTAATGTCTCTGCTTTTTAATATACTATCAAGGTTGGTCATAACTTTCCTTCCAAGGAGTGAACGTCTTTTAATTTCATGGCTGCAATCAGCATCTGCAGTGATTTTGGAGCCCCAAAAAATAAAGTCTGACACTGTTTCCACTGTTTTTCCATCTATTTCCCATGAAGTGATGGGACCAGATGCTATGATCTTTGTTTTCTGAATGTTGAGCTTCAAGCCAAACTTTTCACTCTCCTCTTTCCCCTTTCATACTTGTTAGTAATTGTCTTACATATTGCAGTGCTCCTATGTTGGGTGCATAAATATTTATAATTGTTATATCTTCTTGGATTGATCCTTTGATCATTCTGTAGTTTTCTTCTTTGTCTCTTTTCACAGCCTTTGTTTTAAAGTCTATTTTATCTGATATGAGTATTGCTACTCCTGCTTTCTTTTGGTCTCTATTTGAATGGAATATCTTTTTCCAGCCCTTCAATTTCAGTTTGTATGTGTCCCTCGTTTTGAGGTGGGTCTCTTGTAGACAACATATATGGGGGTCTTGTTTTTGTATCCATTCAGCCAGCCTTTGTCTTTTGGTTGGGGCATTCAACCCATTTACGTTTAAGGTAATTATTGATAAGTATGATGCTAAAGCTGAAACTCCAATACTTTGGCCACCTCATGCGATGAGTTGACTCACTGGAAAAGAGTCTGATGCTGGGAAGGTTTGGAGGCGGGAGGAGAGGGGGACGACAGAGAGTGAGATGGCTGGATGGCATTGCGGACTCTGTGGACATGAGTTTGAGTGAACTCCAGGAATTGGTGATGGACAGGGAGGACTGGCGTGCTGTGATTAATGGGGTCGCGGAGAGTCGGACACGACTGAGCGACTGAACTGAACTGAACTGATGATCCCGTAGCCATTTTCTTTATTGCTTTGGGTTCGAGTTTATACACCCTTTCTGTGTTTCCTTTAGTATTTGTTGGAGAGCTGGTTTAGTGATGCTGAATTCTCTCAGCTTTTGCTTGTCTGTAAAGCTTTTGATTTCTCCTTCATATTTGAATGAGATCCTTGCTGGGTACAGTAATCTGGGCTGTAGGTTATTTTCTTTCATCACTTTAAGTATGTCTTGCCATTCCCTCCTGGCCTGAAGAGTTTCTGTTGAAAGATCAGCTGTTATCCTTATGGGAATCCCCTTGTGTGTTATTTGCTGCTTTTCCCTTGCTGCTTTTAATATTTGTTCTTTTTGTTTGATCTTTGTTAATTTGATTAATATGTGTCTTGGAGTATTTCGCCTTGGGTTTATCCTATTGGGGACTCTCTGGGTTTCTTGGACTTGGGTGATTATTTCTATCCCCATTTTAGAGAAGTTTTCAATTATTATCTCCTCAAGTATTCTCTCATGGTCTTTCTTTTTGTCTTCTTCTTCTGGGACTCCTATGATTCGAATGTTGGAGCATTTAACATTGTCCCAGAGGTCTCTAATATTGTCCTCATTTCTTTTAATTCGTTTTTCTTTTTTCCTCTCTTTTTCATTTATTTCTACAATTCTATCTTCTAGCTCGCTTATCCTGTCTTCTGCCTCTGTTATTCTACTGGTTCCCTCCAGAGTGTTTCTGATCTCATCTGTTGCATTATTCATTGTATATTGATTCTTTTTTATTTCCTCTAAGTCCTTATTAAACTTTTCTCCCATCTTCTCAATCCTTTTCTCCAGGTTATTTATCTGTAACTCCATTTTGCTTTCAAGATTTTGAATCATTTTCACCACCAAAATTCGAAATTCTTTATCAGGTAGATTCCCTATATCTTCCTCATTTGTTTGTGTTGGTGGGCATTTATCTTGTTCCTTTACTTGCTGGGTATTTCTCTGCCTCTTCATCTTGCTTATATTGCTTTGCTTGGGGTGGCCTTTCCCTCTTCTTGCAGTTTGTGGAGTTCTCTTTATTATGTAGTTTCCTCTCTGTGTGTGGGGTTGGACAGGTGACTTGTCAAAGTTCCCTGGTTATGGAAGCTTGTGTCGATGTTCTGGTGGGTGGAGCTGGATTTCTTCTCTCTGGAGTGCAATGAAGTGTCCAGTAATGAGTTATGAGATGTCAGTGGGTTTGGAGTGACTTTGGGCAGCCTGAATATTGAAGCTCAGGGCTAGTTTCCTGTGTTGCTGGAGAATTTGTGTGGTATGTCTTGCTCTGGAACTTGTTGACCCTTGGGTGGTGCTTGGTTTTAGTGTAGGTATGGAGACGTTTGATGAGCTCCTATCGATTAATGTTCCCTGGAGTCAGGAGTTCTCTGGTGTTCTCAGTATTCAAGCTTAAGCCTTTTGCCTCTGGTTTTTGGTCTTATTCTTGGAGTAGCCTCTAGACTTCTCTATCTGTCATTTCCAAGGTGGTTCCCTCTGCCTTAGCTTCTGTTTGCTGGTCTCGTCAGTGTCTGATTTCTGCCCTGACAGTAGGGTGCGGGTGGACACATTTTAAAGGTTCAGTTGCTCAGTCCTGTTCTGGGAAGGGAGGAACGCTGCAGTCGAATATCTCTGGCGTCTGTGGGGAGTGCTCGCAGTGTCTCGGACCCACTGGGTTTGCCCCCACTCACAGCACGTGTGTTGTCCCAGTCTACACTGCACAGGCTCTAGGTTGCTCTGCTGGGAACTGTCCGAGGCCGGTGCTGGGTTGTATGCACTTCCCAGGTCTGAGCGGCTCAAGTTCAGGTTCTCGAGTACTCCACAAAGGCGCAGACTTGGTTGGGCCTGCGTTTTGTGCCTTCCCCGGTCCGAGCAGCTCAGGTGACCAGGTGTTTGGTGAGCGCGGTTGCTGTGACTTATCACCTCCCCGGTCCCTGCCACTCAGTTTTCTGGGTGTACAACTAGCGCACCTTCTCAGGATATTGACCGGCCCGAGCCCAAGAAGTCTTGATTAGCAACGAAGCCTGCCTGCAGTTTGGTATCGGATGCCTTTCTGGGGCCTCGATTGCCCTCTTCGGCACTGGCTGCCCTCCCTGCCTGTCTCGGCGGGGGATGGGGGATGGGCCGACCGCAGCCAGCTCGCTCTGCTCAGTCCTTTATTCTGTGAGCAGGGCTGGCGGAGTCTTAGGTTAGAGCTTTTCGCCTTTTCGTGGGGAAGCTATCGCAGTCTGCTTTGCTATACCCAGTTCTCTCAGGTTATTCTCGCGTCATTCAAGCCCAGTCCTCTCTCTAAGCAGTTCAGCCGGCTCCTCCCTGCCAAGCCCCTGCTTGCTAATGGCGTATGCAGGCATCTGCGCTGCTTCTCTGCTGGGAGTTACCGTTTGGTGGGTAATCTGTGGGTTTTTTAAAAATCTTTAAAAAAAAAGAGGGTTATGTGGCCCTCTGAGGTTCCAAGGCTCACCACAGATTTGCCAGTGAGAGTGTTTCCTGGTGTTTGGAAACTTCTCTCTTTTTAAAGCCTCCCTTCCCAGGATGGAGCGCCGTCCTTACTTCTTTTGTCTCTCTTTTTATCTTTTATGTTTTTTCCTACCTCCTTTTGAAGACAATGGGCTGCTTTTCTGGGTGCCTGATGTCCTCTGCCAGCATTCAGAAGTTGTTTTGTGGACTTTACTCTGCGTTCAAATGTTCTTTTGATGAATTTGGTGGGGAGAGAGTGGTCTCGCCGTCCTATTCATCCGCCATCTTGTTCCTTCGTGTCTCTGCTTTTTAATATGCTATCTAGGTTGGTCATAACTTTCCTTCCAAGGAGTAAGCGTCTTTTAATTCTTGATTCCAGCTTGTGCTTCTTCTAGCCCAGCGTTCCTCATGATGTACTCTGCATATAAGTTACATAAGCCAGGTGACAATATACAACCTTGACATACTCCTTTTCCTATTTGGAACCAGTCTGTTGTTCCATGTACAGTTCTAACTGTTGCTTCCTGACCTGCATACAGGTTTCTCAAGAGGCAGGTCAGGTGGTCTGGTATTCCCATCTCTTTCAGAATGTTCCACAGTGCATTGTGATCCACACAGTCAAAAGCTTTGGCATAGTCAAAGGAGCAGAAATAGATGTTTTTCTGGAACTCTCTTGCTTTCTCCATGATCCAGCGGATGTTGGCAATTTGATCTCTGGTGCCTCTGCCTTATCTAAAACCAGCTTGAACATCTGGAAGTTCACGGTTCACATATTGCTGAAGCCTGGCTTGGAGAATTTTGAGCATGACTTTACTAGCATGTGAGACGAGTGCAATTGTTTGGTAGTTTGAGCATTCTTTGGCATTGCCTTTCTTTGGGATTGGAATGAAGACTGACTTTTTCCAGTCCTGTGGCCACTGCTGAGTTTTCCAAATTTGCTGGCATATTGAGTGTAGCACTTTCACAGCATCATCTTTTACGATTTGAAATAGCTCAACTGGAATTCCATCACCTCCACTAGCTTTGTTCGTAGTGATGCTCTCTAAGGCCCACTTGATTTCACATTCCAAGATGTCTGGGTCCAGGTGAGTGATCACGCCATCGTGATTATCTTAGTCGTGAAGATCTTTTTAGTACAGTTCTTTTTTTTTTTTTTTTTACAGTTAAAAGTATTTTTATTAAAAAAGCACAAATGCAAAGAAATGAACAGAGGAAAATTTATGCGTCGAACCTGGACTGGTCACTTATGATAATATACATGCTACAATTCCATTCTCCCCAATCATTCCACCTTCACCTTCTCCCACAGAGTCCCAAAGATTGTTCTAAATGCCTATGTCTCTTTTGCAGTCTCTTATACAGGGTTCAGGTTACCATTTTTCTAAATTCCATATATATGCGTTAATATACAGTATTGATGTTCTTCTTTCTGGCTTACTTCACTCTGTATAATTGGCTCCAATTTCATCCACCTCATTAAAACTGATTCAAATGCATTCTTTTTGATGGCTGAGAAATACTCCATTGTTTATATGTACCAAAGCTTTCTTATCCATTCATCTGCAGATGGACATCTAGGTTGCTTCCATGTCCTAGCTATTATAAACAGTGCTGCAATGAACATTGGAGTACATGTGTCTCTTTCAATTCTGGTTTCCTCGGTGTGTATGCCCAGGAGTGTGATCGCTGGATCATATGGCAGTTCTATTTCCAGTTTTCTGAGGAATCTCCACACTGTTCTCCATAGTGGCTGTACTAGTTTGCATTCCCACCAACAGTGTAAGAGGGTTCCCTTCTCTCCACACCCTCTCCAGCATTTATTGCATTAGATTTTTGGATAGCAGCCATTCTGACTGGTGTGAAATGGTATCTCATTGTGGTTTTGATTTGCATTTCTCTGATGATGAGGGATGTTGAGCATTTTTTCATGTGTTTGTTAGCCATCTTTATGTCTTCTTTGGAGAAATGTCTGTTTAGTTCTTTGGCCCATTTTTTGATTGGGTCACTTAGTTTTCTGGAATTAAGCTGCAGGAGCTGCTTGTATAATTTGGAGATTAATCCTTTATCAGTTGCTTCATTTGCTATTATTTTCTCCCATTCTGAAGGCTGTCTTTTCACCTTGCTTAGAGTTTCCTTTGCTGTGCAGAAGCTTTTGATTTTAATTAGGTCCCATTTGTTTATTTTTGCTTTTATTTCCAATATTCTGGGAGGTGGGTCTTGGAGGATCCTGCTGTGATATATGTCGGAGAGTGTTTTGCCTACGTTCTCCTCTAGGAGTTTTATAGTTTCTGGTCTTACATTTAGCTCTCTAATCCATTTTGACTTTATTTTGGTGTATGGTGTTAGGAAATGTTCTAGTTTCATTCTTTTACAAGTGGCTGACCAGTTTTCCCAGCACCACTTGTTAAAGAGACTGTCTTTTCTCCATTTTATATTCTTGCCTCCTTTGTCGAAGATAAGGTGTCCATAGGAGCGTGGGTTTATCTCTGGGCTTTCTATTTTGTTCCATTGATCTATATTTCTGTCTTTATGCCAGTACCATACTGTCTTGATGACTGTGGCTTTGTAATAGAGCCTGAAGTCTGGCAGGTTAATTCCCCCAGTTCCATTCTTCTTCCTCAAAATTGCTTTGGCTATTCGAGGTTTTTTGTATTTCCATACAAATTGTGAGATTATTTGTTCTAGTTCTGTGAAAAATATTGTTGGTAGCTTGATAGGGATTGCATTGAATGTATAAATTACTTTGGGTAGTATACTCATTTTTACAATATTTATTCTTCCAATCCACGAACACGGTATATTTCTCCATCTATTAGTGTCCTCCTTGATTACTTTCACTAGTGTTTTATAGTTTTCTATGTACAAGTCTTTTGTTTCCTTAGGTAGATATATTCCTAAGTATTTAATTGTTTTCGTTGCAACAGTGAATGGAATAGTTTCTTTAATTTCTCTTTCTATTTTCTCATTATTAGTGTATAGGAATGCAAGGGATTTCTGTGTGTTGATTTTATATCCTGTACAGTTATTCTGTGTATTCTTGCCACGTCTTAATATCTTCTGCTTGTGTTAGGTCCATACCATTTCTGTCCTTTATCGAGCCCATCTTTGCATGAAATGTTCTCTTGATATCTCTAATTTTCTTGAAGATATTTCTTGTCTTTCCTATTCTGTTGTTTTCCTCTATTTCTTTGCATTGATTGCTGAGGAAGGCTTTCTTATCTCTCCTTGCTATTCTTTGGAACTCTGCATTCAGATGCTTCTATCTTTCCTTTTCTCCTTTGCTTTTCGCTTCTCTTCTTTTCACAGCTCTTTGTAAGGCCTCCTCAGGCAGCCATTTTGCTTTTTTTGTATTTCTTTTCCATGGGGATGGTCTTGGTCCCTGTCTCCTGTACAATGTCATGAACCTCCGTCCAGAGTTCATCAGGCACTCTATCTATCAGATCTAGTCCCTTAAATCTATTTCTCACTTCTGCTGTATAATCATAAGGGATTTGATTTAGGTCATATCTGAATGGTCTAGTGGTTTTCCCTATTTTCTTCAATTTCAGTCTGAATTTGGCAATAAGGAGTTCATGATCTGAGCCACAGTCAGGTCCTGGTCTTTTTTTTTGCTAACTGTATACAGCTTCTCCATCTTTGACTGTGGAGAGGTCTGACAGATTGTGGTCCACTGGAGAAGGGAATGGCAAACCACTTCAGTATACTTGCCTTGAGAACCCCATGAACAGTATCAAAGGGTAAAATGATAGGATACTGAATGAGGAATTCCCCAGGTCGGTAGGTGCCCAGTATGCTACTGGAGATCAGTGGAGAAATAACTCCAGAAAGAATGAAGGGATGGAGCCAAAGCGAAACAAATACCCAGTTGTGGATATCACTGGTGATAGAAGCAAGGTCCAATGCTGTAAAGAGCAATATTGCATAGGAACCTGGAATGTTAGATCCATGAATCAAGGCAAATTAGAAGTGGTCAAACAGGAGATGACAAGAGTGAACGTAGACATTCTAGGAATCAGTGAACTAAAATGGACTGGAATGGGTGAATTTAACTCAGATGACCGTTATATCTACTACTGTGGGCAGGAAGCCCTTAGAAGAAACGGAGTAGCCATCATGGTCAACAAAAGAGTCCGAAATGCAGTACTTGGATGCAATCTTAAAAACGACAGAATGATTTCTGTTTGTTTCCAAGGCAAACCATTCAGTATTACAGTAATCCAAGCCTATGCCCCAACTAAGCTGCTTTAGTTATGTTCTTTGTGACCCTATGGACTGTAGCCCATCAGACTCCTCTGTCCATGGAATTCTCTAGACAAGAATACAGGAGTGGGTTGCTGTGCCCTCCTCCAGGGGATCTTCCCAACCCAGGAACTGAACCCACGTCTCTTATGTCTCCTGCATTGGCAGTTGGGTTCTTTACCACCAGAGCCACCTGGGAAGCCCCTTATAGGAGGTAAATAGACCTAATTAAATTTCCACTGTTATATAGTGGTAGATATAAATTTTGTCTTCTTCACATCTTTTGAAAAGTTTACAGAATCTACCTAGTAAACTATAGATTAAAAATAAAGCTGTCAAGAAACGTCCATCCTGTTTTCCAATTTTTTCATGTGTCTGTACAATGAGGCAAAAAGACTTGTTCAAATGCAGAGATCCCATTATCCTCACCCAGGGCATACTTTCTCATGAAAATTTCAAACCTTTCATCTCTATTTTCATTCAGCCTCAGATTTCTTTTTCGCATATTAGCATCTAAAATCCATTATACTTTTTATCAGACTTTTTATTTATTTAGAAGCTGACACACAGTGTTCTTACAATTCGAACAATTTTGTAAAGTCCACTTGAGGCTATGTATATAATTTGGCAAAACCATAAAAATCCAAAGTTTCCTCTAATTAGTTCCATAGAGAATCACTACAACAAACAAAAGTATAGAATTTTAACCTCACAGGTGCTGTTTTAACAGTACCTTGAAAAAGTGTTAAGTATCTTCCAGCACTATTCTAAAGTGAACACAGATGAATGATGTGGGTTACAAACAGGAGACTGGCATAAGCACAGTGCTTAAACAAAAGCTTTGTGTCAGAAAGAAGTGTGCTCATTGAAAGTGGTTATCCCAGCTCTATTCCAATTAGGTTAATTTTCCTCTCTCTTTGGACCTTATTTACAACATTCATGTTTGACAGCCTTTTAAATTTTTCTCTGAATAGAAATTTGGATTTCTAATTGCAAAAACGTGAAATAAGACTAACTCCCGCATGTCTCATGAAATGTTGCATATTCACCTTTGATTTTTTCAAGCAGAGTCCAGGTTAAGTGGCTGCAGTGGCAGTTTGATAATCAATTCCTGACACTTTGAATCAATTCTCAGGCCAGGTCTCTGATGGCAGGCAGAAACAGTCCATCTGTGTGAATGCCAGTTTCTATTTCTCTCTTACCCTAAATAGGGAGGTCATTTACTCAAAACCAGGAAGGGAATTGGGGATGTGTGTGTGTGTGTAGGTTGTGTGGTTGAGGGAGGGACTGGAGTTGGCTAAAATTGCATAGATGATTGCTCTGACTCTATAGACTTCCTTTGTCAGTGGCGATGGCTATCTAAATTGATCACTGGTTTCCATGACAACCAATCTAGATAATTTGAGTCTTCCACAGCAGGGATTTTAAGGGTCAAATTATTTTAAAAATTGCCGAGTTTTCTCCTCCACAGTTATCACCTCAGATATTAGTTGTTAGATTGTAGAGACTGCTTCTTTATGAAAAAATATTGAAACTGCATTCCCACAGAAATATTAACATGTCAAATGTTATGCACACACATTCCTCAGGGATTTCTTTTCTGTCCCACATCTACACAGAATTGAATTTTAAAGTGATTGCTTTGGTGTTGATGCTTTTTACAAGGGTAGACAATGTTTCTTATTTGTAAAGAGAATAAAGCAGTCGAAACCCATAGAAATATTGAAATAGAAGAATATCTTTCTAATAATTTTGACATTTCCTTATACATCTCATGGCCACTTTGTAGATTATTATTCTCATACCTGAGATGAAACCAGCTTACTTCTAACTCATCTCAACTCCTGTGAACTGTGATTTGATTTTCTAAAAGCAAAATAATTCCATCTTTAAATTGAACGTTCGGTGGTCGTTAGCTTTATAATGCTAGATATTATCACTATCTCCAGACACTTTATTCAAAACATAAGGGCATATATTCTATAAAATGATTTAAAGGAGGCTATTGGAGGAAAATATTGTAGCTTTAAGATCTGTTTTACCAGAAGTTCAAAACGATTTGAGTCAGCTTTGTTAAAAAATGGTTACGTTTCAGGGGTCATCTGGAAACTGTCACTGCACATGCACAAGTGACCTTATTATCTTTAGGAAGAAGCCCATCCACGTGGACATATTTGTTCTGAGCAACCAGATGCTGGGCAAAAGGGACATGTAGATTTGAATGTGTAATGCAATTATCTTACAAATATTCCAACTCTAATAAAAATATACAGCTTTCAAACTTAAAGAAATATATAGCTGATATGCTAGGAGAAGAGAGTGAATATCATCAACTGAAAAGCAATGATTGTCAGGATGGGTGAAAATGCTAGATCCAACTATGGGTTGTCTATGAGAAGCCTGTTTTGAATATACAGACATAGACAGGAGAAAGGAAAGAGAAAAAGATAAATCCTGAAAAAACTAATTAAAATAAATTTGGAGTAGTTAATGAAGTTTCAGACAAAATAGACATCATAACAAGAAAGATCACAGGGATAAAGAAATGGTCAGTTCTCAAGAAAACACTTCAGTCCTTAGAATGTATGCACCCAGGAACAGAGAATCAAAATATGGGGGACAAAAACTGAGATCTGCAAGAAAAAAATGGGCAAATTCCCTAAGGAAATTGGAGACTTCTATCCTCTTTTTTTCTGTAATTGATACAAGCAGTAGGCAGAAAATCCATAAGGATTTAGTTGAACTAAACCGCATCATTAATCAACTTGATCTAATTGACAGATACAGAACATTTTCATCCAAGAACAGCAGAATACACAATCTGCTGAAGCTCTTGTGGAATATTCACCAAAAAAGACCAATCCAGGGCTATAAAGCACACTTTAACACATTTAAAAGAATAGGAATCATAAAGAGTAACAACACTCTGGAATTAAGCTGGAAGTCAATAACAGAAAACTGGAAATCCCAAATACTAGGAAATCAAACAAAGTAATTCTATAGTAACATTTGAGTCAAATAAATCTCAAGAGAATTTTTTTTTAAAAATTAGAGATAAATGGCAATAAATATCATTTATAAAAAATTGTCAGATGTCTGAACTTTCAGTTTTCTGGCTACAAAATGAGTGTGATGCTGTAATCATATCTGTTCCAAACGGTTGTTGGGAAGATTAATGAGATGATGCATGTCGTTGGGTCTCAGTAAAGTTGTCAATAACTATTATAAATATAACAGCATTGATAAATAATCTGTGCTGAATGGGATTCTGGAACAGAAACAGGATGATTTGGTAAAAACTAAGGAACTCTGAATACAATATGGACTATGTTAATAATGCTTTATCAGTGTATTTATATTAATGATAAATGTAGCAAAGTAATGTAAAAAATTAATACAGGGAAACTTTGTGTGATTATATGGGAATTTTGAACTATCATCCCAATTTTTCTGTAAATCTAATATTCTCCTAAAAAAATAAAGCCTAATTAAAAATTAATGAAAAAAATCATATTGGAATATTTTTTTCTAGCAGCTTATTCTAAATATATCTCATTTATTCCAGCTATATCTTAAACTTTTTTCTTTTAAATTTCTATATTTATTCCATAGAGCTATTGTTGTTGTTTAGTCACTAAGTCATATCCAACTCTTTTTGACTCCAGGGACTGCAGCACACCAGGCTTCCCTATCCTTCACTGTCTCCTGAAGTTTGCTCCAATTCATGTCCATTGAGTCGGTGATGTCACCCAACCATCTCATCTCCTGTTGCCCCCTTCTCTTCCTGTCCTCAACCTTTCCCAGCATCAGGGTCTTTCTGATGTCTTGGCTATTCTCATCAGGTGGCCTAAGTAATAGAATTCAGCTTCAGCATCAGTATTTTTAATGAATATTCAGGTTTGATTTCCTTTAAGATTGACTGGCTTGATCTACTTGCAGTCCAAGGGCCTCTGAAGAGTCTTCAAGATCACAATTTGAAAGCATCAATTCTTCAGTGCTGTCTTCTTTATGGTAGAGCTGTTGGGAGGATTAAAATTTCATAGTGCAGTTATGACATGGAGAAGATGGCTGATAATTATTCCTATGCTTCCGTAACTAAAGCTACTCTAGTAGTAGTTTTAGACTGGCCCCCAGGGCCATAGGGGGAAAAATTCATGAATTATGCTGAAATACAGATATTGAACAAAATGGTATTTAAAGCAAGGCCATCTATCATATTAATTTGATTTTTATACTCATTTTTTTTCAGATAACAAATTTGCCACAATTCAAAACATTTTAAAGAATATATATTAACAGTTTCCTTGGAAACACTGGCAAGCTTGTAAACCACTAAAGGTGGCAGTAGAATGTATCATTAATAAAATAAATTCAGGAATCAGGGAGATTTGGATTCAAATCAAAATATTCTGCTTATCATTTTGTGCTTTTTAATACATTACTTGAACTTTCTAAACCTCAGTTTTATCAACTGAAAACAAAGATGATATTTTAATTAAATGAAAGGGCTTTCTTGGTAGCTCAGATGGTGAAGTGTCTACCTACAATATGGGAAACCGGGGTTCGATCCCTGGGTCGGAAAGATCCCCTGAAGAAGGAAATGGCAACCCACTCCAGTATTCTTGTCTGGAAAATCCCATGGACAGAGTAGTCTACAGTCCATGGGGTTGCAAAGAGTCGGACCCTAGTGTTTAATACAAAGTAAGAATATATCAATCAGATCTAGTCCCTTAAATCTATTTCTCACTTCCACTGTATAATCATAAGGAATTTGATTGAGGTCATATCTGAATGGTCTAGTGGTTTTCCCTACATTCTTCAATTTAAGTCTGAACTTCGCAATAAGGAGTTCATGATCTGAGCCACAGTCAGCTCCTGGTCTTGTTTTCGCTAACTGTATACAGCTTCTCCATCTTTGGTTGCAAAGAATATAATCAATCTGATTTCGGTGTTGACCATCTGGTGATGTCCTGAACTGTGGTGTTGGAGAAGACTCTTGAGAGTCCCTTATACTGCAAGGAGATCCAACCAGTCCATTCTGGAGGAGATCAATCCTGGATGTTCATTGGAGGGACTGATGCTAAAGCTGAAACTGCAATACTTTGGCCACCTCATGCGACGAGTTGACTCACTGGAAAAGACTCTGATGCTGGGAAAGGTTGGGGGCGGGAGGAGAAGGGGACGACGGAGAATGAGATGGCTGGATGGCATCACCGACTCTGTGGACATGAGTTTGGGTGAACTCCGGGAGTTGGTGATGGACAGGGAGGCCTGGCGTGCTGTGATTCATGGGGTCGCGGAGAGTCGGACACGACTGAGCGACTGAACTGAACTGAACTGAAGAATATATCACTCCACTCCACTCCAATGCTTAGTAGATATTTAACAGTCCTTGGTACATGATAAAATGATAATGTATCATTATTATTATACAAGTTTATGGATCCTAAATTTTCTATTAGTATTTTAGAATTATAAACATCTAAAATGATTATTCATAGTATTCTATACTATCAAGATTGCTGGGAGAGACATCAATAACCTCAGATATGCAGATGACACTACCCTTATGGCAGAAAGTAAAGAGGAACTAAAAAGTCTCTTGATGAAAGTGAAAGAGGAGAGTGAAAAGGTTGGCTTGAAGCTCAACATTCAGAAAACAAAGATCATGGCATCTGGTCCCATCACTTCATGGGAAATAGATGGAAAAACAGTGGAAACAGTGTCAGACTTTATTTTTTTGGGCTCCAAAATCACTGCAGATGTTGATTGCAGCCAGGAAATTAAAAGATGCTTACTCCTTAGAAGGAAAGTTATGACCAACCTTGATAGTATATTAAAAAGCAGAGACATTATTTTGCCAACCAAGGTCCGTCTAGTCAAGGCTATGGTTTTTCGCGTGGTCATGTATGGATGTAAGAGTTGGACTGTGAAGAAATTTGATCACCGAAGAATTGATGCTTTTGAACTGTGGTGTTGGAGAAGACTCTTGAGAGTCCCTTGGACTGCAAGGAGATCCAAGCAGTCCATTCTAAAGGAGATCAATCCTGGGTGTTCATTGGAAGGACTGATGCTAAAGCTGAAACTCCAATACTTTGGCCACCTCATGCTAAGAGTTGGCTCACTGGAAAAGACTCTGATGCTGGGAAGGATTGGGGGTGGGGGGAGAAGGGGACGACAGAGAATGAGATGGCTGGATGGCATCACCGACTCTGTGAACGTGAGTTTGAATGAACTCCGGGGGTTGGTGATGGACAGGGAGGCCTGGCGTGCTGTGGTTCATGGGGTCGCGGAGAGTCGGACACGACTGAGCGACTGAACTGAACAGAACTGAAGAATAGACTGCATTTTTTTTCTTATCTTCATTTATTTTTTGATATGAAGACTCAGGAAACAATTTTGGCTCAATTATGGTTTCTCTCTGAGATAAACTTGGAATTATTTTCCTATAATCCAACTTCTATACATTCACAGGAATTGAGTGTAACGGAGAAAGAAATGTAGTTCACCCCACCCCTCAGAGCAAGTTCTAACACTCCCATGCCCTTGATTGCTAATCAAGGAGGCTTCTTGCTATGTTTTTAACTTAGAAATATTGACTCTAATTTATCTCCACTAACAAATACTAATAGATCAATGTGTGAATAAATTGCTTCAACATTCTCCCATACCTGCCTGTCTCTGGTTGCCCAATTTTACTATTTTTTATTCAAATTTTTTAAAGTATTTTATAGCAAACCATAAGCGATCTTGATATTAAGCAATTTAATAGAGGCTTTTGTGGTAAATAAATACACTGCTAGGTGGTTCCACATGGTTACCTCTTTTAAAACAAGAGTTGCTAACACCTCATCACATGAGATGTTACACACTTTGTATTCTAATGTGTGGGAGGAAACAGAAACGCATCTTCCCTAACCGTGGTGCTTGGACCTATCTTCTCTAAGTATTTTCACTTGGGATTCGAGTTGCCATAGTTCATAGACACACATGGAAGGAAAGAACTATCTTACTACCTTGAAATCTCTCTCCTCCTCAGCAAAGGTCCTCCACCACTGACTCAGCTATCTAATTGACTGAGCATCAGTTGTCCAAGCACTGCTGGCTAAAAATTATTTTTACAGTGTATGTAAACTTGGAAATGCAAATCAAAACGAGAGCGAGAGGAGGAGGAGGAAGATAATGTCTTCCAGATGACAGCTTTCTGGATGGGATCTGAAGCCTGGAGCAAGAGAAAATTTTCATTAACATTCAGATTACATGTCATTTTGATTCACACTCCCTAAGCAAGCTAATTTGGTCGGCAGCCAACCTTCTCGCCGTGTGATGACAACACAACAGGCTTTACCGCCTCCCTTTCATTGCTAATGACGCCTTGAGTGACAGCCATGGTCTCAGAGCTCTGCAAGACACCTCGCCCTGCCTCTGCCTGCGATGTCAGAGCTGCTGCCTCCCTGGGCTCTTGCCGTGCAGTCCTGGCAAGGACGGTCTGTGGCTCCAGGGACACAGTGGCCACCATCACCCCCATACACACGCATACCCACACACACACACACGGGTGCCCCTGACGCTCACCTCTCACATACCACATGTTCTTGGAACAGTATCACCAGGACAAAATCAATTGCACTGGTAATTGGATGCCCTGTAAGGACCTCTGCCCTTCTACCCAGGGCGGCAGGGATTAACCCTTCACCTCACCATGGCTGCGCCCAAGCAATGGATTCTTTGTTGTACTCTATGCCGTTCTAGTCTGTGTCCATATGTCACCAACATTTGCTTGCTTGCTTGTTTAATTTTCCTTCACCCTGTTTTTAAAAATCTTTTGTTCAGTACAGATGTATTTTTTTTTCAGAAATCAAGAAGTTTTGTTTTCTTGTCTGTCTTCAGATTTCAGCTCAGTGAACCACAGCCCTCTAGTTCCAACGTCCTGCTGGGTTTTGAACCATGAGAAAGAGAGTGAGCTTTCTGTCCTGTCTGGAAAGGATTCTATCGATGTAGGTTTGGGACAGGACCATACCCCCAGATGTCAGATGGGCGATGGCAGCTGTCTGGTTTCCAGGAATCCCTTCCGGTGTCCTGGAGATGGAGGCATGCTTGTGATGGAGCCGCCAGTCAGCACCTGTTTGTGAGTGACTGAACGAATGTGCACGTCTCATAATGAATTTTGTGTTGTCATTTCCACCTGAGATTTATCAGGGTAATTTTCAAGTTCAGAATCCTGCCTTTTGTGTGTACCTTCTCCCTCCTCGGAGTCCTCTGCACTCTGTTTTTATGACAGGAGTCTTGTCGTCATGGAAGTAAAGGTCAACTGGGGTTCTAACTGAAGCACTGGTTCTCTCAGCCCTATGACGTGTCCCCGTTTGCACTTTCATTAGGTCATTCATTTACTTGTTTAAAGGAGGTTACTGAGTGTCCACGACTGCAGGTCCCAGTGCTGGGCTCCTGGGCTGAAAGGTAAGCACAGGTGAGCAGGCAGATCCCCTGGAGGCTGGGATCTTAAATCTAATGAAAGATACAGAAAAGTTTATTGTAGTTTAAAGATGACAGGAAAGATGAAATTCTCAGTTGAAACACACAGGTGGATGACGAAGTGGGCAAGATGCTCCCTTTAACAGAAAGCACTTCGTGGGAGCCTCTGCCTCCTGGAATTTGTGGACCATTTGCTCCTCTGAAACTCCAGGTTCTACATAGATGAGACTATCTATGAAAACATAGGCAAGAGGGGTGGATATGTTTTTCTAGACATCAGTGGTCATCAGTGACCTAGTAGAGGAAATTAAATATGCATGTGAAGATAGAAAACAAAATATATTAAGGGGTCGTAATAGCTCCAGCTTTGAGGAAGTTCAGTAAAGACACATTTCACTTAAATATCCTTCATAGCTCTCACCATGAAGATGTAGTAATTAATTATTTTTCTCACTTTTTGAATGCACATGTAGGAGGCATTTGAGGTTTGAGAGGAGAGAATGATAGCTCTCTCATTAGAAATGCCTTTTTTTATGGCCTATTTGAAAATGGGGAAAGATTAATCAATTTGGAATTAAAATAATTAAAGTCAATACAGATGCACCATTTATTGGGTTGCTTAAATTTTTATCCTCTCTGAAGCTTTCTATTCATATCTGTAAGACGATAATCATAACAAACCCTATTTATGTTTTTAGAATTAAATGAGATGATTTGTGCACTCCATGTAAATAATTAAACTCTAAACATAGGTCAGTGTTTGTCTTCAAATCACACAATCGTCTTGTTGTTTCCAGCTAAGGAAAAGATGCATTACAACAAAGAACTTTGGCTTCTCTTTACGTTTTATTACACTTTCCTCAAGGTGAAGCTTTTAGAAAATAATGCCTATAATGTTTTAAAATCAAATTTGAAAATATGAGAAGACTAGTAAATGCAAATAAGACTGAATATTATTGGTACTAGAATGTTTAATTTACTATAGCTTCAAATAGCATAGGGATATAAGGGAAGGATTGTGAATCTTCTAAGTGTATCCATAGTTGACAAGAGTTTGAAACAAGCAGGGTGATTAACTTGCTAGATTAAAAAAAAAATTATTTCAGTTCAAGGCCACAGAGTTTTCAGTGGCCTAGTTCATATATGGCAATTTTAATTAAAACAGTGTTCTATAGGAATATTACTGTGGAAGGTTGGCCTTCTTGCTTTTGCTTTTTTTTCTAAGGCTTTTCTCCTGTGTCTACTAGTAGTGTTCTTCTGAGACACCGTTCTCAAATGTAACTAAGGACATTTAACCATCAGACCCAGGGCTTTCCTCACTTTAAGTGTTCATTTCAACAGTTCTTCGGAAGCACCCATTCCTCTGGACACAACCTGGAAGCAGAAGAAGAAAGTAAAATAACTCTAACAGAGTAGACAAGTTCTTGTCAACAACATTTAATTCTGTCTTTGTATATGTGCTGGGCTTAATGAATCATGAGCTGGAATCAAGATTGCCAGCAAAAATATCAACAACCTCAGCTATGCAGATGATACCACTCTTATAGCAGAAAGTGAAGAGGAACTAAAGAGCCTCTTCAATCGAATAGAACTTGATATATTCTTACTTTGGATTAAACATTAGGGTCACCTGGGATGCATGTTACAAAAGGATGCTGTGCCATGTTCAGTCGTGTTTGACTCTGTGACCCTGTGGATATAGCCTGCCAGGCTCCTCTCTCCATGGGATTCTCCAGGCAAGAATCCTGGAGTGGGTTGCCATTTCCTCCTCCAGGGGATCTTCCAGACCCAGGCAATGAATCCTTGTCTCCTGAGCCTCCTGCTTTGGCGAGTGGATTCTTTACCACTGCACCACCTTGGAAGGCCCAACTACAAGATGCCTGGACCCCAAAGGTAGAGATTCATTTTTGACTGCTCTGGAGTGAGGTCTCACCATGGTTCTTTCTAAGACAGGATTACAAAAACTCCCTGATTGTTCTAACATGCACCCAGAATTCAGAAATACTTAATGCTAGTTGATTTCCAGAAATATTTCTCATTGGATGAATCTGGTACTTTCTGTAGATACTTGTACTGATCAGAGTTAAAGCAATTCAGTGTAGCTGGGCTGGCTGCATGACTGGCAGGCCTGATACCAAGCACTGGGAGCAGATTGGTAGAGATTAAACAGAGGGTTGATCCATGCCTTGTTCATTACTGCTTTATTCAAGAGACAAGCATCGGCTGCGTCTTCTGGTCTTCGCCTCAAATGGAGACAGGTGCTGACAGCTCCGGCCCGCCCCATCCTCCCCGGGAAGATGATCTTTATGACACACAGCCAGCAACACCATGCCAGCGACAGGGACAGAGAAAAGGTTATGATACACATCCTGCGATCTGGTACATTGAAAGATTGCAGAGGCCAGGGTGTATTAAAACCACCCCATTCCCAGAGCCTGTTAGCAGCAACTGGAAAACATCATTCTCAACACAGTGGGGAGAATCCTGTCACTTTGCAGAGGAGGCAGGACGGGAATTCTGACAGCTCGGTGGCAGTGTGCTTGTTACGATTGTTCTTCTCCGTGACCACGCTCCCCAGACTTTATGACACCGGGTCTTGGCATAGTCCTCACCCTCTCTGAACATTTGCCTCTGCTGAGAATTAGGCATTTAATTTTCTGGGTCCTTATTGTGGCTTTTGGATGTACATTTTCATTAAGCTATTTCTGTGTAGATAGAATTTTGACATAATAAGAGCACCAGCGTAGACTGGTGTGGCCACTGGCAGATCATTTCAAATCCATCTTTTCCACACTGTGGCTTAATTTAAAGGCTGGATTACTTGAAAATGCATTTATTAAGTCTGACCTACTTTTTAAATATTTAATATTCCATTTTGGTTTCCTTGTAACAGAAGAAGCTTCAAGGTCTTCATGTTCTTGCCAATTTTTAAAGCACTGATATTGATTCAGCTAATCAGAAACTGTACAGACTCATCGTCCCCTGGACCACTTTCAAGATGTGTATTTAAAGCAATTAGCAGTTCACAAGATCTTCCGGGTACCTGGATGTCCCAAAGGGCTGGTCTACATTTGTTCTTGATAAAAAAATTATCCTCTTTCATTTTCTTCAGATATGAGACTGTGTATTGGCAATAAGGTCCCGAATCCACAATAGGAAAAATATCCACCATCTTCACAGAGGAAAGCCTGCTTATAGCTTATTAAGGCTTATTCCTCGGATCAAAACATTCTGATTTAAGGAATGATAGATGTAGGCAAAAGATAGATATAAATTATTGAGAATGGGGAAGGAACAAAATAGGGAGAAAATAGAAAATAAGTGCAATGCAAACTTGTGAGATTTAAGCAATAGTTGTATATGCAAACTGCTTAATTCATTGTAAAAATAAGATAGCATACTTATGGCAAAAAACTCAATAAAAGAAAATAAAAAATAAAGATGCATTTAGGTGGAGAGGTGTAAGAGGGGAGGGTCACTCGCAGCTAAGGGTAACACAGAAACACTGCACATAAAATCATGTCCTAAATGGAGTGCAAGTTCCCCAGCAGTCAAAGCAAAGATAAGCCGTGGTGAATACTTGAATTAAATCTCCATGTGATTGGCGCGAAAAGGTCACTCAGAAGTGAAGTTCTTTTTGATCCAGGTCTCATGGAGAGTTTCTCTAGTAGAATCACTTGAAAGGAATACTTGAAGTCTAGATAACAGCACCCAACAAATTAGCAATAATAAATGTGATAGAGGATTTCATAGAATTGAAAAAAATATTTATCAAATTATGTTCCTACTTAGATTTGGGAGTAGAAATGCAGTAGGTGATGCTCAATCTCCCCACGTGATCCCATTTATGACTCTGTCTTAAAAACAACAGATCTCAAAACTGCGAGGAGGTGGTGGTGGTGGAGGTGAGCGGGTTGTTGCTGCATGTCAGACAGGCTGGTAGGGACATGCTTTACAGGAGCAAAGAACTCGGTTTTCATCTCCTGTACAGTTCAAAAACATGACTACTAGAAAAACCATAAAAATTATTTGTCTAATAAATGGAATATCTAGAGACCACAGAGTATATTGGATAATAAGACCTCTTTTTAAAGAGAAAACCAAGCCTGCAAAAATTTCATGAAGGCCACTTGATATCAAGTTAATCTGAAATTTTTTTCTGAAAAGAGGTTATAACAAAATCCTAAATATAAACCAGGGTTAAAATTTTTATTTATCTTTCAATATCCCAATCCAAAACCACTACCTCCTCAAAGCCATCCTGAACCTATTCTGGTTTTATACCATAAATCCTAAAGAATTTTTTTCTTGTTTTATTGCCTCTGTTATCCAAGAGCTTCATGGGAGCAAAGACCTCCCCTTTGTATTAATATTTTCTGTCCCATTTTGTGCATATTAAGTAATCATCAAACCTCTACTGAATAAATATGTCCAAGATGATTTATTACGGAATACTAAATACCAGCAAGTGTGATGGAAGATCTATTAGGATACAGATATTGTAGTAGACCACAGATCAAAGCAATTTAGAGACCATTCGGTAAAGACTTCATATGTTTACCTGGGAACCCTTTTAGTTTTTATTTCTGCTGCTCATTCTGACCCCAATGTGTCCTAATTCCAATACAAGAGAACACACCCAACTCCCTGATAACATGCATCACAAACCCCAAGACAGCTGATCAAATTGAAAGTGTAGGTGCCTCATAATTCACTTTTTATTTACTGGAAATTTAGCTTACCACTGATATAATATTGCATATGATTAATTATGCCATAAAATTTGTATGTTCGTGCTGATGCTTGCTCCTGTAAGTGGAGCCATGCCTATTTTTTGTATTCTATAGAGAGCTCAACACGATTCATTGAATTTCCATTTGCATGATATTTACATGTATTTGCATTTCCATACAATCTTATTAATTTTACATAAGAAATACACCAAATTCTAAAGATAATGATGTCTAATCTTACGAGTTCCCCCCAAAATTGGCACTATTGGAAGAAACTGGGTAATGCAAGAAGTTGGCAAAAAGTACAAAATGTGTTTTAAAATATTGAAAATAACTCACTGTTGCATAAAGAGTTCTATTTACAAAACACTTCCATATATTTCATCTCCTTTGAACTACATTTGAAATTTTTCGATAAATAGGTCAGAGGTGACACCAATCTTACCAAAAGAAACTTTGTCCTGGAAGGTCAAGGTTACGTTCAAGGTCAAGGAATAGGTTCCTGGGAGAATGACAGCTCAAACTCTGGAGGCAAATCTCCAAAGCTAAAGCATCTTCCACCTGGTTCTGGACTTGGGTCCACATGGAAGATGACGATGTTGGAAGAGAACTATTTTACAGACCAGAGAAGTGTATAATCCATGCTTCTTCCTCCTCCATTTGAGGCTGTTACTTCATCCTTCCCTCTGAACCCTAATTCCCTCTCTCCAAATGCACAGCTTTGTTCCCATGAATTGATTCTTCTAAAGCTAAAAAAAAAATTCAAGGGGGTCTCTCTCTGGAACTTGTGCTTTTAAAAGGAGGTTCTTTCAGTTAAAAGAGCTTTTTTCTTAGAGAGATGGCACTGAGATTGCAGGACAGGTTGCTTTTTGACAACAGAAAAGGCCAGTCCTGACTTTGATCGTTAAATTGCTGAAAGGATAAAACAGAAAGACAGCTGTGTGTTATGAACTCAAGTTCTTAAGAAGATGAGAATGAGTTATAAAGGGAGATTTGGGGGTATCTTCAGGGGTAGCCGTGAACTCTTTAGATAAACAATTGAATCACAGAAGCATTTAGTGATCAGCCCCACAATAATTGCCTGTCTCCTATCCACTGACCCAGTGGATTGCACTGTCCCTAATCCTTTCAGTTAATCCATAAAGTAGTTATCACTAACTTCCTAAGTGAACAATCCAATGCTTAAAAGGATTATATGACCTGCCCAAAGTCTCATAGCTAACAGGTAGCTGCCTCAGGATTCAGACTGTGGTCTCTCAAAATTTTCAACCACTTTATTAATGTCATTCTTCAGACTGTTGACAAGCATATGTTTGAATAATTAGACAACTAGAAGGACACATGCAAGCCTGGCCTTGTATCCTGCATTTCACAGGAGAAGGTCGTGTCCTGATGGCATGTTCCAGACTGGAGAGCTGGTTGGTGGCCGCATCTAGATGAGAACTGAGTCAGTTTTCCATGCACAGATTATTTTCAATTGTCTGTTGCTGCTGCTGCTGCTGCTGCTGTGTCACTTCAGTCGTGTCCGACTCTGTGTGACCTCATAGACAGAAGCCCACCAGGGTCCCCCGTCCCTGGGATTCTCCAGGCAAGAACACTGGAGTGGGTTGCCATTTCCTTCTCCAATGTGTGAAAGTGAAAAGTGAAAGTGAAGTCGCTCAGTCGTGTTCGACCCTTAGCGACCCCAGGGACTGCAGCCTACCAGGCTCCTCCATCCATGGGATTTTCTAGGCAAGAGTACTGGAGTGGCTTGCCATTGCCTTCTCCGTCAATTGTCTGTTGCTTTGCCCTAAAGTATCTGGCTTCTACTCTTTCTCCTCAAGCTGACTCTGTACATGTGCTCCACTTAATTGAGTCTCTGTGACGATTCCTTCTGCTTGGATCCCAGTAACAGATGTGAGTCAGCACAAACATACTGCAACCTGTAGGGTGACTAGCAGCAGCAGAGTACTGACAATGAGTAAGGGACACATTAGTTCACTGAGAATGTAAGATTTTGCGTTTTGGATTATGCTACATGTCTATATACTTGTACCACTGGATGTTGAGTTAGAAAAATTTGTTTTCCAGTCTTAGCACGAGTGTATGTAAGTGGCAAGTCCTGGGTTCTGACATATATACCTTCTGAGACTCAGCTTTTACACTCAAACAGTAGAAATAATTAAAACCTGCCTCACAGAGTGGTTGGAAGTGAGCACAGCTATAAATATAATAAGGATAATATGTATAAATCATACATGTATGCATAATAAATGACATTTCCATTAGTTTGTTTTTTAACTTGTTTGTTTTATGTAACCACCTCTAAAGCCATTCACACTGGTGTGTTGAGTACCTGGTGAAAACTGAGACATTAACTGTATACTGTGGTTTAAGTCAGTGTCAAGTAGTTTTCCAATAAAGCTCGGGAATTAATTGTGTAGTCATGATATGAGTCTTAAAGAATAGTTGCTGCTCCCTGTAAGCCTCTTCAGCATCCACCACGAGTACTCAATTCTTTACTAGTTATTCATCTAACTTTTCTTTCCTTTTTATCTCCCTTGTTCTGCAGTGAATATAAATGTAGTCAATTTTGCAATATCAATAACCTCAGATATGCAGATAACACCATACTTATGGCAGAAAGTGAAGAAGAACTGAAGAGCCTCTTGATGAAAGTAAAAGAGGTGAGTGTAAAAATTGGCTTAAAGCTCAATATTCAGAAAATTAAGATCATGGCATCTGGTCCCATCACTTTATGGCAAATAGATGGGGAAACAATGGAAACAGTGACAGACTTTATTTTTGGGCTCCAAAATCACTGCAGATGGTGACTGCAGTCATGAAATGAAAAGATGCTTACTCCTTGGAAGAAAAGTTATGACCAACCTAGACAGCATATTAAAAATCAGAGACATTACTTTGCCAACCAAGGTCCATCTAGT
The DNA here is from genome assembly GCF_049115385.1 of Moschus berezovskii. NCBI lineage: Eukaryota > Metazoa > Chordata > Mammalia > Artiodactyla > Moschidae > Moschus > Moschus berezovskii. The sequence continues at coordinate 15,303,867 of NC_142470.1, forward strand.
CAAGGCTATGGTTTTTCCAATAGTCATGTATGGATGTGACAGTTGGACTATAAAGAAAGCTGAGCACTGAAGAATTTATGCTTTTGAACTGTGGTATTGGAAAAGACTCTTGAGAATCCCTTGGACTGCAAGGAGGTCCAACCAGTCCATCCTAAAGGAAGTCAGTCCTGAATATTCATTGGAAGGACTGATGTTGAAGCTGAAACTCCAATACTTTGACCACCTGATGTGAAGAGCTGACTCATTTGAAAAGACCCTGATGCTGGGAAAGATTGAAGGCAGGAGGAGAAGGGGACGACAGAGGATGAGATGGTTGGATGGCATTACCAACTTAATGGACATGAGTTTGAGTAAACTCTGGGAGTTGGTGATGGACAGGGAGGCCTGGCGTGCTGCAGTCCGTGGGGCTGCAAAGAGTCAGACTTGACAGAGTGACTGAACTGAACTGAACTGAAGGGTAGTTACACAATGTTGATTCAGTCATCAACATAGCGTCCTTCCTACCTCACACTTACTACATGATGTGTAAGGTTTCGTGTGTGTGTGTGTGTTAGTTGCTGAATCGTGTCTGACTCTTTTGTGAGTTCATGGACTGTAGCCCTCCAGGCTCCTCTGTCCATGGGATTTCCCAGGCAAGAATTCTGGAGTGGGTTTCATTTCCTCCTCCAAGGGATCTTCCATATATATATGTCACATATTATTATACTACATATATATATATATTTGTATATATATATATAAATCCCATGGACAGAGGAGCCTGGCAGACTACAGTCCTGGGGTTACAAAGAGTTGGACACGACGGAGCCACTGAGCACTCGTATGGAGCACACTCATGCATACGAAGCTCACAAGCCCCAGTCAAGTCTGTGGGTTTCATATCCAATCTCCTCTGCCCTCACCCTCTGCTTTCAGGGAAGAGGTTTCTGACTGACAAATGCACAGATCAGTGGCTTCAGTAGTTCCCGAAGCAACCTTGACCTCTAGTCTCAACACTGCCCAGGCTTATCTCTGTTCCACTCGTGCCACAGAATGAGATCAGATGAAAGCGTCAGACAATTGTTTTATTGACAGTATGTTGCAGAGGTTGCTCTTCTGAGCTTTGTGTCTCACTGAGCTCCTTGGCAAGGCTGTCCCCTGGGGAAGGTCGCCCCCTAATGTTATGGGAAGAAACTAAATACTCTTGCTTTAGCTTGGTTGAGAAATGGCATACCCCTAATGTGATCTTAAAACCTGTGTGTGATCATAAAGAGATATAACACAACTACAGGATATCTTGACGGCATATTCCAGTTAATAATTCAGCTTTAAACACTGTACTATATGCATTAAGAAAGATAAAGTAGCATTTTTATTCATGACTAGTTTTTGTAACTTTGTAGATTTTTACCTGAAATCATATTCAATTTTCATTTTCTATTTATTTCTTGAAAATTCCTATGTTCTAAAAATTTTCTTACTTCTGAACTCTTTTGTCCTTAAACATGAGCATATTTCTAAGACTTTCGCCATATGCTTCCTTGAAAAGAAGAATTGAAAGATGGTCAATTATTCTAAAAAAAGATAAACTCAGTGATTGTTATCTAATGCTTAAGCATAATACAGACAAGTTTACTGTTTGTTTGTTGCTATTTTAACTGTGGAGCCTTTTAGTTACAAAAGTCTTAGAGGAAAGCTTTATCTGTATTAAACTTTTCCAAAAATTTTAATTGGGAATTATAGTCTTTTGTTAAAATATTTTAATTTGGACTGAAATATTTGATATGTACATAGAATATGAAAAGAAAATAAAGGATAACCTTAAGGAAGATTAGTGTGTTTATATAAATATTTATTAACAACTAAAGGATAAATAAATATAATGAAAACTCTTAAGAAAAAGTAACCAAAGAATTATTTCAACTTCTGTGTAATTTTGTATGAACTTACTTTACTTTAAATTTGAATATACTCTGACAAGTAAAGCAGAGCAGCTCCTGAACTGGTTTAAATATTCAAGAGCTGATAACACTTGGTTTATCAGCAAAAACAACTTTCCAAACAAATACAAATTATAATGTTTTGGATATAATTTATTATGGGTGATTGGATTTTTAAAAGGTTAATTAAAATTAAATCTATTACCCTACCACCAAAGAAATGCAAAACAACACTCCAGGAATCTTTTAGAAATGTGGTTTGTGCGATTTGGGTAGCATGTTGATGTGTGCATATTTCATGATGGATGTGTGTCTATAAAGCAAATGAAAGAGGCGATTTCCTAAGAGAATTTCAATTTCTTCCAGTTGATCACAATTTCCGGTTTCTCTTCACCTAAATAAAATCTTAAAAGATTTGAATCATAAGGGGATTAATAATATTTAGTAAATCGAAAATGTAGAATAAACTATTCCTATAGTTTAAATTGAAGTCATACTTATTACAGCAAGAAGTGAAGTTCCAAACTCACATTTGAAATTCTGAGTTATTGTCAACAGAGGAATGAGTTTAATTGTTTAGTGCTTACATGAGATGTCGAGAAGTTGGAAGGTTTTTTTAAAAAGAGTTGTTTCATTTCTTTGCAGAGATGCTCCAATGATGTGCAATTTTAACTATTTCAAATTGTCTCTTTGAGTGTTTTTAACAACTCTCTCAGGATCTCTGTATCAAATTGATTATAAGGCAAAATTAGATATTAATAGGCCTTCCCTCATAGCTCAGTTGGTTAAGAATCTACCTGCAGTGCAGGAGACCTGGGTTCGATTCCTGGGTTGGGAAGACCCCTGGAGAAGGAAATGGCAACCCACTCCAGTATTTGGCCTGGAAAACCCCATGGACAGAGGAGCCTGGCAGACTACTGTCCATGGGGTCACAAGAGCTTTAATTCAATGATCAATTACAAGAATAAAGGACTTCCACTATTTAAAGGCTGTAGTTTAAACTACAGACTTGATTCTTTGCCTCTGATATGTCTCTTGAATCTCTGCAACGTGTCTATGTGTGTGTGTGGTGACCCAAACAGGTGGGATAGGGAAGTAGGAGGGAGGTCCAAGAGGAACGGGATGTGGGTATGTATATACTTGGTTCACTTCGTTGTACAGCAGAAACCAACAAAACATTGCAGAGCAACTATACCCCAGTTTTTAAAAAAGCAAATTTCTTACGTGATGCTAAATGTAGCCTGTATGCAAAGACACAACCCACTGGAAAATCAATTTTAATATAAGACCCGATTAAAATAGGGTTGCTTTATTTAGAGCTTCAACATATTTCTGAAAGAGGATCGTTGTGTTCTGATGCTTCACGTTGGGTAACAGCATCAGTCGGATGCCTGCTTTTCTTGATACTTCCTTTCGCATTTGAATTCACTCTGTCCCTCAGACAGCCTCTCATTAACCCTTCTTCGAAGGCTATTGATTATCTATTGGGAAAGCAGAGTTCTCTTTGTTTATGAAAACGGCAACGCCTCCTCTGCTTCCCGGTGGCCGGTGACATGCCTCAGCCAGGTCTCGGCAGGTGAAGTTCAGTCCTAATTGGAGCCGTGTCCCTGGGCAGGTGGAGATGCTGCTGTCAGAAGCAGGAAGAACACAGACAGGTGGTTTCAGAGGCAGCTGTAAAGGACCTGAGTGGGCACATAATAAAGTCACCAGAGAGCAGCCGGCTCGCCACTCCCGATGCTCTTTCTGAAGCTGCCCTTTTCCTGGCCATGCGGGTCTTATCTTAGCCCTGTGATAAATGCAAGCCTGAGTCACAGAATCATGACCTTTGAACACAGAGCCTGACTTTCAGCAGCAAATTCCCAGCGAGGCAGGAACACGGGTGACAGTCGCTTACGATCGTTACTTTCACGCGCAGGCTGCTGGCAGCGGTCTTTCCCAGGCAGCTTCCTTTGGAGGCATGTTGTCATAAAGTCAATCGCCAACGGGACACACTGCAGTTCTGTAATCGCGGTTTCCTGCGGCGCTAATTAAATAAGCAGAAGCAGAGCGGAGACTCAGGATGCACAACCTAGATGTTCTCTGTGTGTCTGAAGCTGCCCTGTCTTCCATCTACTAATTTTAAACAGGGATCACAGAGGAGGCTCAGTTTCTGATCTCAGTACCTAAGATGTCCTTCCTTATTATGACCTAATGAACCAATTTTAAATGCACAGCAGGGGCTTTAAGATTCTATTTTCGGAAATGTTGGGGACGGTGTGGTGAGGTTAAAATCTGTGTCCTGCATCTCTGTCCTCTGCTCAGAGTTCTTCTGGATGCCGACTCACCTGGCTACGTTGTCAGGCCATTCTCAACTTCTCCTTAACACCCAGTCCTCCAGATTCTTCCAGCAGTTCTCAGGTCTTGCTGGTTTGGTCTTCTCCGATACCTCATGGAAAGCTTCCTGTTTGAAGAAAATAAATCTTTTCCTTCTCATCCTGTGTCTTCCTTCTGGTCTCTCCTAACTTTGTTTGCACACCTCCCCCTGCACAATCTGTTCACGTCTCAAAATTGGTCTCTGTCCTGTTTGGCAGCTCCTGACCTTCCTAGTGGTCAGCTTACGGGGTTCAGATGCCCACAAGGCCCGCATGGGGCAGTCTGAGTCCCTCCACACAGCTCAGAGAGAGAGAGTCCCACCTAGAGATGGAGGGAGAGCCCAGGAATGGTAGTCAAGTGATGGGGACTGCAGAACTGCTTCTTGGGCCCATTCCTGCGTGCTGTGTGCTGAGCTGCTCAGTCATTCCTATTCTTTTTGACCCCATAGACTGTATACCACCAGGCTCCTCTGTCCTTGGGATGTCCCAGGTAAGAATACTAGAGTGAGTTGCCATTTCCTTCTCCAGGGGATCTTCCCAACACAGGGATTTGAACCCAGGTCTCCTGCAGTGGCAGCCAGATTCTTTACCACTGAGCCACCTGCAAAGCCCATCCCATTCCTGTTTCCTTGTAATAAAGAGCCCTTCTCAAGCCAGCTTAAGTCAACTGGACAGTTGCTATTTGCCAAAAATAAAACAGTCCTAGTTAAATAGCTTCCTGTCAACTGTTTCCTCTGTGTTAATGTGAAGTTAATAGTAAAATTACCTGTCTCACAGGTTTGCATGTGTTTCTAATAAGATAATATAGAAGTGCATTAAATAAAGTTATATATACATATAATATTAAAACTTGAATAGTCTTTGTGCACAAAATATCTTTTTTTCCACTGCAAATAATCTTGGAGACTTTATGTCTCCAGTCTATTTCTTTAAGAAATATAAAAAGACTATAGTGGAGATTTTGTTCACCGAACATCAGCCTTTACATGCTTAACTAGATGTGGAGGGCAGTAGTTTACTAATAACTTCTCAAGCTAGTTTAGATTTTATGGGGAAAATGGGGAAAAAAAATTAAATATACATAATTATATAGAACTGAATACACACATACACTGTTTTATCTCATTTCTGGAAATGGAACATGTTAGTGACTAGATCCATACACTTAGGCTTTCTTGAAAAAAAATTTAAAAATCACCTTTGAAAGAAAAATATATCCTTTGCCAACTCAATTTTTAATTTTCTTCACTTTGTTTACTAGATTTTGACATATAACTGAGGTTTTATTTGTTCTTAAAAAGGCAAAAGATTTCAACTTAGAAAAATGTTTATTGAAATATTCCCTCTTTGTAAGTAATTGTAAGAGATTATTTGGAGAACAGAAGCATAAGTATTTTATAAAACCTTCTCCTGAGAATTTGGAGTCCAGGGGAAGAGGCAATACATTCTCCATCAGCTGCCCTGTGGTGGGCTGCTGTAGTGGTGGTTTAGTTGTTAAGTCGTGTCCGACTCTTTGCGACCCCATGGACTGTATCCCGCCAGGCTCCTCTGTCCACGGGATTCTCTAGGCAAGGATACTGGAGTGGGTTGTTATTTCCTGATCCAGGGATAGAGGGTCTCCTTCACTGCAGGCAGATTCTTTACCAAGTGAACTACGAGAAATATGGAAAAATGTAAATACACTGTGCTTGGAAAGAAACTTAAAATGTATTTAATTCTGCTTGGCACTGAAGGAATCAGGGAAGCCTTAACAAAATAATTAACCTTGGAGATATTAGTTTATTTATTTGCACTCTATGTATTATAAACACATTTTGAGAGGACTACTTTTCAGTTGTACTTTGAAGAATAAGTACAATTTCAAAAGTACCATGGGTCAGGAAAAAAGTATTACACACAGAAGAAACAGTACATATGATAACACAGATTGCCTAATAGTCAGTTAATAGTTAATTATTTTTCTTATCATGGTATACACAGAATGAATGAAAATTTGTGGAAGAGTAATAAGTAATAAAATTACCCATAACCCACTGTCACGAGGTATGTTATATATCTTTCTAATTTATTCTAGGTAATATTTATACAAATTCAGATAGCCTACATCTGTATCAGTGCGGCCTTTTTTATTACTGTAACAATATGCTTTAACATTAATACATCATGAGTGCATATCTTCATTTTAACACACAGTCCTTTTACCATTTTCCCCCTAACTTTTCTCTAATAGTTGCTATAATTTACATTTGTGCAAACAGTATATGAAAGTATCTTTTCAGTAACCTTTGCAACTTGAATCACAAATGTGCTGTTTTATTACTGTTTCATGTTTGTTTCTGTAACTAGTAAGCAGTTGAGATGATCAATTATTATTTTACAGGCGTAGTGCTTGTATAACTTAAGGCCCATTCTGTGAGTGCCTGTGTGTCATAAACACTTTTTCATGAGAGCAACTTGTCCCAACATCGTTCTGAATTTAAAGACACATATGGAAGTCTCTTCTGTCTTAAATCACTTTCATCCCATGGACTAAGACCTGAAATTTTCACACAGCAAAATATTAGGTAAAGTCTAGGCATAATTTTCAGAAAGAACCCCAAGACAAAATGTTACTCACTTAATGCTCTCATAGCTCAACAAATATGCCTTGAGGGTCTGAAAGTTGAACGGTTATATGTATGAACCCTTGGTTGCAAAGGGTCTGAGTTTAGACACTCTGCATAGTTATAGGGTACCTTGTCTTGCAAGATTGAGGTCTTATGAACCTGACAAACTTGGACACAAAGTTTTCAAAATAAAATTGGACAGTGGACAAATCTCGTTAGGCTTGAACTGTCATTTTTATCAGAATCCTCAAAAGTGGTAGGAAATATGGTAGATGGAATCCACACATCAAATCTATCAATAATCCTATTATATATTGTCCTTTCAGGGGTCACACTGTAATGAAAGCAAAACTGTAAAAATTTTAAAGCCATTTGATGAAAAGAGAGGGAAGCGCATGTCAGTCTACAGGGAAATGCTACTCATGTAAGAAGTACTGATCAAGTCGCTGATTTGCATAGATTGGTAAAATCACTTTCTCAGGTCTTTCATTTAATCATGAAATATCACCTAATGGTCATCCAAGACTTAGGGAGAATGTCTCAGAGTAAAAAGGGATAAAAGATAACAAATAGAAAGACAAATAATTTAGAAGCAGTCCGTCTAGTCAAGGCTGTGGTTTTTCCCGTGGTCATGTATGGATGTGAGAGTTGGACTGTGAAGAAAGTTGAGCGCTGAAGAATTGATGCTTTTGAACTGTGGTGCTGGAGAAGACTCTTGAGAGTCCCTTGGACTGCAAGGAGATCCAACCAGTCCATTCTAAAGGAGATCAGTCCTGGGTGTTCATTGGAAGGACTGATGCTAAAGCTGAAACTCCAATACTTTGGCCACCTCATGCGAAGAGTTGACTCACTGGAAAAGAGTCTGATGCTGGGAGGGATTGGGGGCTGGAGGAGAAGGGGACGACAGAGAATGAGATGTCTGGATGGCATCACCGACTCGATGGACATGAGTTTGAGTGAACTCCGAGCGTTGGTGATGGACAGGGAGGGCTGGCGTGCTGTGATTCATGGGGTCGCAAAGAGTCGGACACGACTGAGCGACTGAACTGAACTGAACTGAGAGGCAAAATGAATATTATTCTAAATAGAATATGTGGAGAGTTTTGAAGGAAGAAAATGAAGAGAGGAACAGAAAGGGACAGCTTTAGACTGAGAACAAGCTGCTGCCAATCAAGTGTGTGATGGCCAGGATAAAAATATAACCAGCATTTTGGAAAATAAAGCAAAGAAAAATCTTACAATGTAGGAGACAGGGATGCGAAGACGAGAGGAATTATGACAAAATAGAAGCAGGAAAGGGTGTATTATGGTATGGATTGCATCCTTTGGAAAGTTACATTGAAGCCCTAACCTGGTACCTCAGAATGTGACCTTACTTGGAAATAAAGTTGTCATAGATGTAACTGGTGGACTTCCCAGGTGGCTCAGTGGTAAAGAACCTGCCTGAAACGCAAGAGTTTGATCCCTGGGTTGGGAAGATCCCGTGGAGGAGGGAATGGGAACACACTCCCATATTCTTGTTGGGAAAACCCCATGGGCAGAGGAGCCTGGTGGACTACAGTCCATGGGGCCACAGAGAGTCAGACACGACTGAGCAAAGTGGCTAAGCACTACATAGAACCATAGTGGGCAGATGGCAAAGGAAGGTATGGGAAAAGCAACCAAGTAAACTCCTGTCTTGTAAGGAAGTAAAGAGAGAATGTCTACAGGTGGAGAATAAAAATCAGAGCAGTGTTATTTAGAGATGAATGAAAACAGCAGAAAGAAAGAGCTGAAAGAGCTAACATTGCCACAATCTACAGAGAGGAAAGGAGGGCAGGGCTAGAGAGCAGAGGGAGATTATTCGCTGTTACACTTCGGGGCTACTTATTTCTATCATGAACATTGCTTAGATTAAAATATTTATAATAGAATAGGTATTATAAAATATTTGGTGCTTTTGTCAATGAACTTGACAAACTAGTTTCTAATAGTAGATGAAATAAATTCACATTAAAATATAAATTCTGATGTCATGCTTAGACTTTTCTCAAAGAAAAAAAGAAGAGTTTTAGATATTAAGAAGTATCTTCAGCATCTATTCAGCTATCTGCAAATATATGAAGAATTGTAAGCAAAATGGCTTACATTTCAGGCAGAACCATCTGTCTGACTAGCTCTTGAATTAAAGTTTTCCACTAATCTTGGGAAGAAGACAGGACTATTTTCAGCTTCCCTTGCAGTGGGATGTGGCCATTTGGATGAAAGGATACTGACAGAATTGATGTTGTATATTTCTACCTGAGTCCATAGTAACCTTCACCTTCTCTCTCATACCCAGAATGGCTGGATGTTAGTACTAGAGGCAAACTCGGAAACTGTGTGTTGAGGGGACAGAGTTTTCTTATCAACTGTAGTCTCTAAATGGAGCTGATTAAACAAAGTATTTAAGAAAGCTGATTAAGAAACATGACTAGGAAAGTTTTGCAAAAATAGCTTATGAATGGCCATTAAAAATCAGTCCAGTCACTAACTTGCAAAGATACATGCACCTCAGTGTTCCTAGCTGCACTATTTGCAATGACCAAGACATGGAAACAAGCTAAGTGTCCGTCAGAAAATGAATGGACAAAGAAAGTGTGGTACCTGTATTCAATGGAATACTACTCAGCCATAAAAAATAATGAAATAATGTCATTTGCAAAAACATGGATTGACTTGGAGGGCATGATGCTAAGTGAAGTATGTCAGATAGGGAAAGAGAAATACTATATGATATCATTTTTATGTGAATTTAAAAAGTGAGTGAATGTAACAGAAGCAAAAACTCAACCCAATGGAAGGATCATATGAGGGCATAGCTTTCTGAGTCAAGGCTGATGGCTTCAGTTTCCACCATTAACTCAAGAGTAAGGAAATTGAGGACAAGCAAGCAATGTAATCAATCAGGCTTGAGGATCACGTTTCAGAAAGAACTTTGATATGTTTACTGCAGCAAGAAGCAGATTGCAAGGAGATATGGCAACTGTCTGTTAGTCTTTTCCTAAAGAAACTAGGAGCACGTGATTCACCGTCACAGAGTTAAAACAATGTCTGAACACTTGAGTCATGGACTTCCATTCACTTTCAAGGACAGCATCCTACTTGAAACCCACTAGGGTAATACCTGATGCTTCCCAGGTGGCACTAGTGGTAAAGAATCCACTTGCCAGTGCAGGAGATGCAGGAGATGTGAGTTTGATCCCTGGATCAAGAAGAACCCTTGGAGAAGGGAATCGCTATGCTCTCCAGTATTCCTGCCTGGAGAATCCTATGGACAGAGGAGCCTGGCAGGTTACAGTCCCTGGGGTTGCAGAGTCGGACATTACTGAGCAGGCACACAAGATAATCCCAGTAAGGATAATGGTTAGGGAAGAGTCCCCCAGAGAGGGGTCAGTAGAGAAGCAGAAGGGTTATCATTCTGTTCAAAAGGCAGAATCCACACCTAGTCTAGGATTTCCCCACATCCAGGGCAAGAGTTCCTGCCAGACAATATTATTGCCATGACCCAATTCCTGTTGCTCTACTTCTATTTCCCAAATTCTAAACTGGTCTTTGCTGCGGCTGCCCCTGCCCTTTTTCAGGGCTGTGTATTGTTTGTGTCTGGAGGGGTGCTGACGGGGAGGGACTGGGGCTTCGGATGGCACATTCTGTGTCTTGAACCTGCGTGTTCCAAGTTAGCGAGCATGTTTATACTCACCCCCAGAGCATTTTAATGCAGAACTTCATTCTAGCCGTTACATTTACTGAACAATTATCATGATGTTGATGGACACACTAAAAGAGTACCACTACCTCTGAAGTGTAATGGGAGCAGCAGGGAGCTGTGGAACCTGGAAGCACAGGTTCCAGTCCTGGGTCTGAAAAGTGTTCACTAACCTAATCTCCTCATCTCTAGAACTGGGTGAAGGATATATTTCAGAGCTGCAGTGGGTTAGCTAATCAGCAATCAATATATGTCCCCTGCTTGGTGCAGGCTAAGTCCTTACAGGGTGGGCACCCAAGGAAATGAAGGCCTTCTCGTTGTTATTGTTTAGTCACTCAGTTGTGTCTGATGTTTGTGGCCCCATGGACTGCAGCCCACCAGACTCTTCTGTCCATGGGAGTCTCCAGGCAAGAATACCGGAGTGGGATGCCATTTCCTTCTCCAGGGCATCTTGCTAACCAGGGATTGAATCCTTGTCTCCTGCTTGGCAGGCAGATTATTTACCACTGAGCCATCAGGGAAGCAACTTTCTCTTCACAAGGTTTATAAAACAAGAGAGCATCCACTTCCTTCTCAAGAAACTTGCCCTCTTCACTTCTCTCTAGTTCCTCTGCCTTGCAATTTCTAAGCTATCCTCTGATCTTGCAAATGTCTTGTAATCCTGTCACTTCATGTTTTTAGTTCTGCAGAGTTAGGCTTTCATTTTAAATGCATATCTCAGATCTTTAATTACATGATATCTTAGAGAGCCAAGAAGTAAACTTATAAGAGGAATGATAGCAGAAGAACGCTGCCTCTCAGATACTTTCAACTTTCCAAGAAATATCTATATTCTTGGTCTTAGGAAAGTGTTTGTCTTGTCTGTATTTGGATATGCCTGTTTGCATATCGCTAAGATTTTTCTGTCTAGCTACTATCTCTGGTTATTTTTTTTTTAACATTAATGCTTATGTCACAAGAAAAGAAAACACTTTTCTACAACACACATTTTACATGCAGAGAGGTATTTATTGAACTGAAGATGTGATAAGTGTTCCAGCTTATGCTTTTAGGACTTTCCTGATGTTTCAGATGGTAAAGAATCTGCCTTGCAATACAGAAGACCCAGGTTTGATCCCTGAATCAGAAAGATCCCCTGGGGAAGGAATGGATACCCACTCTAGTATTCTTGCCTGGAGAATTCCATGGAAATAGGAGCCTGGAAGGCTACAGTCTATGGGGCTGCAGATTCAAATATGACAGAGCAACTGACAACATTTTTATATGCTTTTAATTTTAAATGGTACCTGGATAAGAACACCCAGATGTATTTAGCATAATATGTGCATAGAATTAGCAAGTGAATGTGCTAAGGTAAAGTAATTTGTTGAATTGCTTGTTACATTTAAAAATATAAAATATTTAGCATGCTTGTGATGTTGATACATTTCTTCAGAATCCAAGATGAAAATCTTTGACCTTATAATGAAATAATTGAAATTCAGCCTTTTTTTTTGTCACAATGCATTCTGATTTTACCACATAATAAATTGGAGACTGTATTTCAACTCCAACGTAGGCATAGAGTTAAACCCTTAGGAAGTTAAAGAATTGCTATTGGCAAATTCAGGCTTCTCTGTAATTAAGCTTTTACATTAAATGGGATAATATAGATTTTTCAACAAAATAATTCTCATCTGACAGCTCTTAATAAGTTAAAATGTATTGCCTTCACCACAGCTTTGTTCACTGATATTTTCTAAACTGAAAAAAATAAATAAAACTCTTTTAGAGATCCTTTTTGAGAGTTTTATACTCAGCTATAGCAAATAGATGGGGAATTAATGGAATCAGTGACAGACTTGATCTTCTTGGGCTCCAAAAGCACTGCAGATGGTGACTGCTACCATGAAATTAAGCCACTTGCTCCTTGGAAGAAAAGCTATGACAAACCTAAGCATATTAAAAGGCAGAGACATTACTTTGCTGACAAAGGTCCATCTAGTCAAAGCTATGGTTTCCCCTGTAGTCATGTATGGATGTGAGAATTGGACCATAAAGAAAGCTGAGCGCCAAAGAATTGATGCTTTTGAACTGTGATGTTGGAAAAGACTCGTGAGAGTCCCTTGGACTACAAGGAGATCCAACCAGTCCATCCTAAAGGAAATCAGTTCTGAATATTGATTGGAAGGACTGATGCTGAAACTGAAACTCCAAAACTTTGGCCGACTGATGTGAAGAACCGACTCATTAGAAAAGACCCTGATGCTGGGAAAGATTGAAGGCAGAAGGAGAAGGGGACGACAGAGGATGAGATGGTTGGATGGCATCATCGACTCGATGGGCATGAGTTTGAGTAAACTCCGGGAGTTGGTGATGGACAGGGAAGGCTGTCACGCTGCAGTCCATGGAGTCGCAAAGAGTGGGACATGACTGAGCGACTGAACTGAACTGAACTGATGACGAGATTTAGTTAGGATGAACACCATTGCTCATAACCTGGGAAAAATGTGGTCAACTGATTTTCCTGCACAAAGTTATGCGAATGGTACTTGACGCATAACTCAAGAAGACAGCCATGTTCATGCCTAACTTTATGGTTCTCAAACTGGCTATTCAGGCCCAGCAGAGTTGCTGACAGTTGGGCCCATTACCTTCCTTCTGAGCAGCTGCTGTGACAGCTTCTGACCAAGACATAGCTGATGAGCTCAGGGTCTGTTTTGACCTCTCTCTTTTTGCTCTCTCCCTTCCCTCCCGGTGCTGAATTCCTTCAACGGATTTTTCAGGTTTCCTTCTGGTAGAGGGCTGGTCATGTCTTTCCACTATTTCTGTCTCTAAGTTGTTTCCTTATTCCTATTGGTTTTCCTGACCCTGACTTTACCCCTCTGAATAATACCTTCAGTAAACTCTCCTATCTGGCCAGTGAATGTCATTCATTTCCTGTTGGAACCCTGATTGATGTAATGAGAAATAGAGACCCAGAAGAAGGGGTCTTAGCTTCTAGTGAGGTAGGTAAAGCAGGTCTCAGCTCTTCCATAAGGTGGCTTTAGAATGATTATATGGAGCTCAGATACTCTAGCTAAGGTTAGAGAACTTGTCATCTGCATTCGAGATTTCTTTCAAGACAAGGAACAGAAGCTATGTATTCCTCCTCACCCATGAAATCACATTGCATTCCAGCCTCCTGACCCCTAGTTCTGATGTTTTATTTTGTGTTTTTCAATATGCCTTTAGACAAATGAGTTTCTGTTGCTTTATTGCAAGGTAAAATTGCTTATGTTACTCGGATGTGTATAACCTAGTGGTCAGAAAATTACAGCCCTTGAGCCAAATCCAGCCCACCACCTATGTCTGAAAATAAAGTTTTATTGGCACATCGGTGCACTCTTCCCATATACTGTCTGTGCCCCTTTCTTGCTTCTGCAGCAGACTCATGAAACCTAAACCACTTACCTCTGGCTCTTCACAGAGGCTGACTCATCATATCTCACATGACTCGTGTTTCATATAAATGGAAATGAGAGGCTGTGGAATAATAAGACTCTTACAGAAGTCCAGGGGTGGAGTTATGACCTATTGTAGAAAGCAAACGTACTAAATCTAAGGCACCAGATCCCACTCCTGCTTTTGTGCACAGCCCTTATAAGAGCCAGGAGCCCACACATGTACATTTATGGCATTTGCTCAATGACTACAGATGTGGCAACTCATTTCCATGGCTTTCCAAATGGAAAAAATGTTGGTCAGCATTAATATACTGAAGGGAGTTAAGATATTGAAATCCAGGGCTTACACTGGACACGATTCAAGTATTGAAAGTTAATTTGAGAAGGACATTTCTAAATTTGTGAATGTTTAACCTTCCATACTTAATGAGTCTTCTTCTAGTTTTCTACCATGAAAGGAGACGTATACACAGTCCAAGACTCTGTTTTAGAAACCCAAGCAGTTGTCTTGGTCAAGTTAAACAAGCAAACAAACACACGAAAAAGAGGGAAGGGGTAGGGGAAAGCACTATCATGGCCCAGATCAGATTATAATTGAAGAGAAGGAATCACAGCTAATTTATTATAGGCTATTTATTAACAACTTTAGTCAGTAATTGTTTTTGTCTTGATGCCCTGTATGTTCCTCTTATTTTACTTAGGTCCTTCAAATCCTTTATGAAATTAGAAATAAATTGTTTTTGTTGATGTTGTTGCTCAGTCACTAAGTCATGTCTGACTTTTTGTGACCCCGTGGACTGCACGACACCAGGCTTCCCTGTCCTTCACTATCTCCCTGCGTTTGCTGAAACTCATATTCATTGAGTCAATGATTCCGTCCAACCATCTGATCCTCTGTGGCCTGCTTCCCATCTTGCCCTTAATCTTTCCCAGCATCGCGGTCTTTTCCAATGAATCAGCTCTTCGCGTGAGGTGGCCAAAGTATTGGAGCTTCAGCTTCAGCATCAGTCCTTCCAATGGATATTTAGGACTGATTTCCTTAGCATTGACTGGTTTGGTCTCCTTTCAGTCCAAGGGACTCTCAAGTCTTCTCCAACACCACAGTTCAAAAGCATCAATTCTTTTGTGCTTAGCCTTCTTTATGGTCTAACTCTCACATCCATACGTGACTATTGGAAAAACCATAGCTTTGACTAGATGGACCTTTATTGGCAAAGTAATGTCTGTGCTTTTTAATATGCTGTCTAGGTTGGTCATAGATTTTCTTCCAAGGAGCAAGTGTCTTTTGATTTGATGACTGCAGTCACCATCTGCAGTGATTTTGGAGTCCAAGAAAATGAAATCTGACACTATATGAACATTTTCCCTATTTGTTTGCCTTGAAATGATGGGACCTGATGTCATGATCTTCGTTCAGTTCAGGTCAGTCGCACAGTCATGTCCAACTCTTTGCGACCCCATGGACTGCAGCACCCCAGGCCTCCCTGTCCATTACCAACTCCCAGAGCTTACTTAAACTCTTGCCCATTGAGTCGGTGATACCATCCAACCATCTCATCCTCTGTCATCCCCTTCTCCTCCAACCTACAATCTTTCCCACCATCGGAGTCTTTTCAAACGAGTCCGTTCTTTGTATCAGTTGACCAAAGTATTGGAGTTTCAGCTTCAGCATCAGTCCTTCCAATGAATATTAAGGACTGATTTCCTTTAGGATGGACTGGTTGGATCTCCTTGCAGTCCAAGGGACTCTCAAGAGTCTTCTCCAACACCACAGTTCAAAGACATCAATTCTTCGGGGCTCGGCTTTCTTTATAGTCCAATTCTCACATCCATACATGACTACTGGAAAAACCATAGCTTTGACTAGACAGGCCTTTTTTGACAAAATAATGTCTCTGCATTTTAATATACTGTCTAGGTTGGTCATAACTTGTCTTTTAAGGAGCAAGCATCTTTTAATTTCATGGCTGCAGTCACCATCTGCACTGATTTTGGGGCCCCCCAAAATAAAGTCTGTCACTGTTTCCACTGTTTCCCCATCTATTTGCCATGAAGTGATGGGACCAGATGCCACGATCTTTGTTTTCTGAATATTGAGCTTTAAGCCAACTTTTTCACTCTCCTCTTTCACTTTCATCAAGAGGCTCTTCAGTTCTTCTACACTTTCTGCCATAACGGTGGTATCATCTGCATATTGAGGCTATTGATATTCCTCCTGGCAATCTTGATTCCAGCTTGTGCTTCATCCAGTCCAGCATTTCTCATGATGTACTCTGCATATTAGTTAAATAAACAGGGTGACAATATACAGCCTTGATGTACTCCTTTCCTGATTTGGTACCAATCTGTTGTTCCATGTCCAGTTCTAACTGTTGCTTCTTGACCTGAATATAGATTTCTCAAGAGACAGGTCAGGTGGTCTGGTATTCCCATCTCTTGAAGAATTTTCCACAATTTGTTGTGATCCGTACAGTCAAAGGTTTTGGCATAGTCAGTAAAGCAGAGTCAGATGATTTTCTGGAACTATTTTGATCTTTCAATGATCCAACAGATGTTGGCATTTTGATCTCTGGTTCCTTTGCCTTTTCAAAATCCAGCTTGAACATCTGGAAGTTCATGGCTCATGTACTGTTGCTGCCTGTCTTAGAGAATTTTGAGCATTACTTTGCTAGAGTGTGAGATGGGTGCAATTGTGCAGTAGTTGGAACGTTCTTTGACATTGCTTTTCTTTGGGATTGGAATGAAAACTGACCTTTTCCAGTCCTGTGGTCACTGCTGAGTTTTCCAAATTTGCTGGGATATTGTTTGCAGCATTTTCACAGCATCAACTTTTAGGATTGAACTAGCTCAATTGGAATTCCATCACTTCCACTAGCTTTGTTCCTAGTGATGCTTCCTAAGACCCATTTGATCTTCGTTAATTAGCTATTAAGTGTGTATTGTAAGCTTCAACCAAAAAACCAAGCAGATACTCTCCAGGTAGAAAAAAACAAATTTACACACTGGTGTTGCTTCAGAATATTTCCAAAGGTGAAGTGTTTCTCTCGAACATCCAAGTTTTAAACATGTATTTCACACAACAGGAATGAAAATACATTCCCCTCACCTGTCTTTGGAAGTCAGTCTCTCCTTTGCCAGAATGATATTTTTCTCTCAAAGGATGGGTGTGGGGTGGAGATGCATTAGTTTTTCCCAGTTGCTCCATATGTGGTACCTGTGCTGCTTCTAATAATAGACCACCTCCCAACAGGTGGAAACCCATCTGCCTGCATCAGCTGTCAGGACCACTCAGAATGTACAGTTTTCAGAAATCAGCTTTAATTGTGGGCCTCCAGTGAATAGAGCCAATTTCCATGACTCTATGGCTTCTTAGGCAATATCATAAAATGAGTCATCATGCAGACTTGACAGTATCCTTAACTCTTAGCTCCAAATTGCATATTATAATAATAAAATGGCACGGAAGAAAGTGAAAGCTCTCTGGTGAAAAGATAAGCACTCAAATTCTACTTTTAATATTTTACTGGATATGCTAAATTTGGCAAATTACTTCACGTCTCTGAAATATATTTCAAAGTTTTTCAACAACAAAATGATGATAACCCATAAAAACTGGTATGGGAATCAAATCATTGTATTATATATCAAGAGTACTTTGTAAAATAGAATACTATTCTTTATTAAATCAAGCAAAGAATAAATCAATTTTATGGTGAAAATTACATATATTTATGTTAAAAAAAATCCAGCAGTTCAACAGATCATACAACATAAAAAAGTGTATATTTTTCCTACCTCAGTGGGGTCACTTCCATCAACAGCTTTTCAGAAACTTTTCCCTAGAGAAGTTTTTGTCAAAGGTATGATTTGCAAGATGTTGCATGCTCTGATTAATACAAGTTAAGTAGGAAATTATTTTTTTATACAATGTAGTTGTTATTCATAAAATTCTTCCCAAATAAAAGGCATTAAAATTTCTGTACTTTTTCAGTTAAAAAAATTCAGTAGAACTATGTGGACAATTTGGTTTCCTAAGTTCTCATAAATAGTTATTAAACAGTTAATGAGACAATAAGTACACGAGTTTAGCAGAATAACAGACCCCAAAGACATTCACACACAATTTAATCCTGGCATATGTGACTTTGCTAACTTACATGGCAAAGGGAAATTCTGGTAGCAGATATAACTAGGTCTGGTAATCACTAGATCTTAAAATAGGGAGATTATACTAAACATTTCCGGTGGGCCTGTTTTACTCACAAGGGATTTGACATGTGGAACAGGATGGCAGAACAGTGTCAAGTGATGTGACTTAAGAAGATTCAGTGGCCATGTTTGGCTTTGAAGCTGGAAGGGGCCACTATCCAAGGAATGCAGATAGTCTCTAAAACCTAGGAAAGCAAAGGAACGGATTCTCCCAACAGCCTCCAGAAGGCAATGCACATCCAATACATTGATTCTAACCCAGTGAAATCCATGCCAGGTTCCTGTGAAATGAAAAGGAAATTCCCTTACCTTTTCCAGCAGCAGTGAATACACTGGGTGAAATGAATATTGCATTAAGCATTTGAATACCATGTAAATCTTAGAAATATAAGACAGCAAAATAATACATGAAAGTTAAATCAGCTATGCTTAAGTGACAATTACCCATTTACACAACTGTGAGTGTCTTTTCTCTTGGGTACATTCAGAAGAAGAGGAAAAGAAAATCTATTTGCCATACATTTAGCAATTAGGTAAATAGTACCATGAAAAGTCCCACAAAGTCTACTTTCTGTCCTGATCTTGTTGATATGGGCTTTTTTTATATTCTCCTGTTTCTGATGATTTTTCTTCTCACTCCTATTTTTCCTGCCTCCCTCCCACCCCTATCTGGAAATATCAGATACCCACTTCTCATCTCTATGTGTATTAACTACCCTGCTCATGATCAGGGTCCTACACTTTTCTTTCACCCCAGGCCCTGCATAGTATGTGGCAGACCCTTCTTAGATACAATTGATTAAGTGGCCTCAAATAAGCAAAAATGAAAATATGATAGAAATGCAACATAAATACTATGCCAGCATTATATTGGAAGATTTCAACACATCTCTCTTTCTCTCTCTTTCAATTAGTAGGTTAAGGGCATCCAAAAGTTAAAATGTTACATAAAAATGGAAAATAAACATCAATAAACTTGATTTATGAGATAAGTCATAAAATATTGTACCCAGTAATTATGTACTGCTGTTCCAGAGCACATGTCAAACATTTACAAAAAGTTGCCAGATGCTAAGCTGTAAAGAAAGACTTAACAAATTTCAAAAATAAAATCCAAACAGAATAGTACAGAGTGCATCCTCTGAAAGCAAAGCAATTAAATTAAAAGTTAATTACACACAGAAAATCAGAACTAATAAAAGTCCACAGGCTCCTTGGAGAAATGGCTGATTCTAGATCTGGGTCATAAAAAGAAAAATGTACCTGAACCATCTATTCCTCCAAAGGAATGGAGTACTCGGAAAATAAAGAATGGAGTTTATTAAAGGGACTCCAGGGTCCCCCAAGGGCCAAAAGTAGAACAATTAGAAAAATGAGATAAATAACATAGTATTGAATTAAAACCAAAGATATAAATTACGTATCCTAAGTCCACAGTGGTGTAATAAATGACTGTATAAGTAAATAATTATGGGAAAAGAGAGACACATTTTTTTCTTAGATCATTTCTAAAATTAATTTAATGTTTACTTGGCTTTGTCGCAGGCTTCTTTCTAGTTGAGATATGTGGGCTTAGTTGCTCTGTGGTATGTGGGATCTTAGTTCCCTGACCAGGAATCCACATTCCCTGTATTGGAAGGCGAAGTCTTAACCACTGGGCCACCAGGGAAGTCCCCAAGACAAGTATGTAGATAAGGTGAGTTAGCTCTTCATCTCACCTCCCATTCTCCATCCCCCCCAATGTGTTCTATACTTAGTAACTTGCTTCAAAGAAGAGTATGAAAGGAGAAGAACAAAGGGACTTTATAGTGAAAAAAATTATCAATTATATTCCATCCCCAGGTGGCCAAGGGAACACCCATGGGATGTCATGTGGATAAAGATAACAGAGACGTTTGATGCAATGTGGTGAGCAGTACTTCTCTATGAGATTCATCCCCCAAATCCATAACCCCAGGCTGATTATAAGAAAAGTATCAAGTAAATCCAAATGGAGGCTTATTCTACAGAATACTTGGCCTTGAAACTATCAAGATCTTGAAAAACAGGCAATGTCTGAAAAGCTATTACAACCTGTAGGAGGCTAAAGAGACATGATGATATCATGATTAAATAAAATGTTGTGTCTTGAATGAAATCCTGGGACATAAAATAGGACATTGTTAAAAAATAAAAGTAGGGCTTCCCTGATAGCTCAGTTGGTAAAGAATCCACCTGCAATGCAGAAGACCCTGGTTCCATTCTTAGGTTGGGAAGATCTACTGGAGAAGGGATAGGCTACTTACTCCAGTATTCTTGGGCTTCCCTTGTGGCTCAGCTGGTAAAGAATCTGCTTGCAATGTGGGAGACCTGGGTTCTATCCCTGGGTTGGAAAGATCCCCTGGAAAAGGGAAAGGCTACCCACTCCAGTATTCTGGCCTGGAGAATTCCATGGACTATATAGTCCATGGGGTCCCAAAGAGTTGGACATGACTAACTTTCACTTCACTTTCAAAAACTAAAAGTAAATTTTGAATAATCTATGCAATAGAGTT
Source organism: Moschus berezovskii (assembly GCF_049115385.1). Lineage (NCBI taxonomy): Eukaryota > Metazoa > Chordata > Mammalia > Artiodactyla > Moschidae > Moschus > Moschus berezovskii. The sequence continues at coordinate 15,324,635 of NC_142470.1, forward strand.
AAAAATACTATATTCACGTTAGATTTTTATTTGAATATTTAAATATATGAAACTGGATAATGGGAGTTCTCTGTACTATATGTGCAAGTTTTCTGCAAATCTAGAAGAATTAAAACTATTCAAACATTTTTTAAAAACTTGTTTAAATAACCAAAAAACCTCTGGTGTGATTTATCCAAAAAATAAAGGGACATTATAGCATTGATGATGAAAGAGGGAACTTGGCTACATAACCAGCTAACTTGAAAAAGATAAGAGAAAACTGCCATAAAAAAACTTTATGTCAATCATTTTGAACACTTAGAGGAAACAGGGAAACTCCTAAAAAACTGTTAATTCAAACTGAATGCGATGAAAAGAATGCTTATTTAACAATAAACTGAGTTACTAACTTAAATACATTCCCACAAAGAAAGAAAGAAGCTAGATTTCCATAGATGTTATTTCGTGGAAAAAAATATTCTCACAACAAACAGATAATTCCATTTTACAGCAACTTCTCACAGAGAATGAGACAACATGACATCTTTTCATTTATGAGAACACTTATTGGGCTTGTCCTAGGAGATGACAGACAGAATCACAGTGCTGGGGACCCAGGAGCAGGAAACACAGGTCCTTTTCCCAAGGAGCTTGTCACAGACTCAGGGACACAGATCACAAGCAGAAGACGAACCGGTCATGCAATAACTAGCTTGAGAGAGAAACAGGTGTGTCGCTGAGAAGAACAAAGTCACGTGTTTACTAACTGTCCCCAGTTCTAGACTTACGCCATCCAGATGACTTCCTTGCAAGTGAGAAGCAGATGCCTGGTGATCACCAACAGTGAAAGTAAAAGTTTATTTTCCCACCTCACGCAACTCCTGGTATGTTTGTGACCTGCCTAGAAGATTCCCACACTCTTCTTCTGTTTAAACAGACTGAGTTGTCAGGGAAAGCGGGGCAGGACTTGACACTTACTAGAGATTCAGGAAAAATAAAAAATTAGTAATTCTTAGAAAATACCACGGGCATAGCAAAGTGATTCACTTATACATATGCAGATAGCTCTTCTTTTTCTTGGCTGTACATCTGAAATAAACACAAAACTATACTCCAAAATAAAATTTAAAGATATAATACTAATAAAAAAGAATACATCATGTATTTTGACACTGATTTATATATAACACTACATTTTTAACCTAAAATATGATATGATGCTTGTCAATATCAGGAATAGGGTTGCATCAATTACACTGTTTTCAAAATGTTTAGAACTGAAGAATTTCTGTGTGGAAGGGAAGTCTGAAATAGTAGCAAAAAATGGTAATAGAACTTTTTCTTAACTATGAAAGAAAAAACAAAATAACAAGATAAACAATCACTTATAATTTCACTTTTTAAAGAAAATTGATGTTTTTATTTTACTATATTCCATTCAAAGCTCTCTGTTAAGTATTTTATGTATCTTGTATTTGTATTTATCTTATGTATTTTATAGCCATGCTCATTTTTTCTCTGTCAATAGATAAACCGATAAACAGATATAGCAATGTCTGTATGGACAGCATGGTTATAAAATTGAAAAGCTTTTCTTTCTTCTTTTCTTTTTTTTTTTTTTAAACTAAACAATCATTTGAAATAGAGATCTATGGTAGAAGTCTACCAGTTACAAGAAGAGATGATGAGGCCCATGGCTAGAATGGAAGCGCCTGTCACTTGCTTATATCTTTAATCAGTAATTAAAGGGTTTTGCTGATTCCATTCACTAGTAGTTTCTTAATGGCCTGCAGTTACTCAGCTAGATCAATGATTTAATCATGTTATCATGCCATCAGCTTTGGAATGAAATCCTTTTGTAGGATCCTTTACAGTTTTAAGGCCTATTTTCAGGTTAGAATGATCTGAAGAGTTCAAGATTAAGGTCTAAGGAAACCTCATGTATTTACCCAGTATTAATCTGAATCCACTGGAAAAGAGTCTGATGCTAGGAAGGATTGAAGGTGGGAGGAGACGGGGACGACAGAGAATGAGACGGCTGGATGGCATCACTGACTTGATGGACATGAGTTTGAGTGAACTCCGGGAGTTGGTGATGGACAGGGAGGCCTGGTGTGCTGTGATTCATGGGGTCGCAAAGAGTCGGACACGACTGAGCGACTGAACTGAACTGACTGAACTGAATCTGAATCCAAAATCTGAGTGTGCAGATTCAAGAGCTCATGGGGATGGTTTGTTATTTAAAAATTGCCGTCTTCTAAATATTTTAGAGGTCTGATTATTTACACACGTTTGTGTCTTTTATACTATCCCTAAATGTGATTGTCCTTAAAAATACATACACTTACAATAAAAACACAAATCTATTTTAGTGTGATTTGATATTGAACCTCTTGGCTAAAATCATCTGAGAAATCTAAAAGACTTTAAAAGTTTTCACATAATTTGAAGGAATGATCACTTTCCATAGACATTGTTTTTTTTTCTTTAAATTCACTATTTAAGAAAAAAGAAAGAGGATATGTATAATGATAGTCCTGAATTATCATAAAAATATGATTATCACAAAGTATCACAAAGAATTTTGTGCTTATCATCGTCATGTAAGAGCCAAACTTCACCACCATGTCTCAAAGAGTGAGGATTATCTTTAGACCAGTAGATATGTTCCAACTGGATTTAGGCAATCAGACTTCTCACCTTCACTTCCAATAAAAGCCACCCTGTCTACAGGCCTGTTGTGTGAATATGTTTATTTCAATTGATGCTTATGTTACCTCAATGAAAAATATATGATATTTTACACAAAGTGTGTGTCCATGTATGTTAATAAATGTATGGATGTGCATATATATATATATATAAAATGATGCACACATTTTAAATTGTACAGCACTTTATGAATATAATCTCAGCAAACCTCTGCAACAAAATAAAATGTCTATTTTAAAACTGAGTAAAGACGGTCTTCTGCAGAAAAATAACATATCCATAGCAGTCACACAGTAAATTGACTTCTGTCCATTTCACTAAATGTCTGTGCTTTCAACAACCAGGAAGTGGCCTTTTGTCCAGGTGCACTTAGCTGTACTTTCTTGTTTCATTCACAGCATTAAAATATGCTCCTTTAGTTGTGGCTGGTCCTTGCTGCCCACCATGAATACACTTCCTTTGGTATGAATGGTCCATTGGGCCCACCAAAAGCAAGAGTCAAATTCATTCACAGCGACAATACACTGTAATCATTTTTATCAATTTTTATCATGGATGTTTAGTTCAATAAACTGTGAATCCCTGGAGATAGATGGTTCTGTCTCCAGTATTCACCATGACTCATTGCCATGTAGGTCTCATCTCAAGTGTCACCTCCTCTCTTTAGGCCTCTTAATCTAAAGTACCACTTCCAGGTTACATTTGTGCATTGACTTTGTCAAATCAAGCCATCCTCCTAGTGTGTTTACTTGTGTATGATCAGTCTGCATCACTAGGAGGTAAGTTCTGCTTTTGTCTTTGTTCTGTGTTCTCAGCAACGGGAACAGTGCCTTGCATGCAGTAATGCTTGGAAGGATGATTATAAGCTAAAATACAATGATGTGATTTTTTGTTTGTTTGTTTCAAAAGAATGTACCAACCTGACATTTTCCTTGAGCAGCTAAAGTAAGACACATTTTTAGTGTCTGCTTCCTTCACATGATATGTTCTCTTGTCACTTGAAGACCAGGTAGGGGAAGTGTCACCCGGAATGGTTCACAAGAACTAAAGCGGCTTGGTGGGAGAAGTGTTATATACGCACGCCTCGAGATTCTTGAGATGTCATCCCTCTTTCACATATATGCAAAATGAAGCTCACGTATTCTAGAGACTTTCCAAAGTTACACACGTGATTAGAAGCAAGCTGAATATAAATCCACTTCGCTTCAGTTCAGTTGCTCAGTTGTGTCTGACTCTTTGCGACCCCATGAAACGCAGCACACCAGGCCTCCCTGTTCATCACCAATTCCCGGAGTTCACCCAAACTCATGTGCATCGAGTCAGTGATGCCATCCAGCCATCTCATCCTCTGTTGTCCCCTTCTCCTCCTGCCCTCAATCCCTCCCAGCATTAGAGTCTTTTCCAGTGAGTCAACTCTTCGCATGATGTGGCCAAAGTATTGGAGTTTCAGCTTTAGCATCAGTCCTTCCAATGAACACCCAGGACTGATCTCCTTTAGGATGCACTGACTGGACCTCCTTGCAGTCCAAGGGACTCTCAAGAGTCTTCTCCAACACCACAGTTCAAAAGCATCAATTCTCCGGCAATCAGCTTTCTTCACAGTCCAACTCTCACATCCATACATGACCACTGGAAAAACCATAGCCTTGACTAGATGGAATTTTGTTGGCAAAGTAATGTCTCTGCTTTTCATATGCTGACTAGATGGAACTTTGTTGGCAAAGTAATGTCTCTGCTTTTCATATGCTGTCTAGTTTGGTCATAACTTACCTTCCAAGGAGTAAGCGTCTTTTAATTTCATGGCTGCAATCAGCATCTGCAGTGATTTTGGAGCCCAGAACAATAAAGTCTGACACTGTTTCCACTGTTTCTCCATCTATTTCCCATGAAGTGATGGGACCAGATGCCATGATCTTTGTTTTCTGAATGTTGAGCTTCAAGCCAACCTTTTCACTCTCCTCTTTCACTTTCATCAAGAGGCTTTTGAGTTCCTTTTCACTTTCTGCCATAAGGGTGGTGTCATCTGCATATCTGAGGTTATTGATATTTCTCCCAGCAATCTTGATTCCAGCTTGTGCTTCTTCCAGCCCAGCATTTCTCATGGTGTACTCTGCATATAAGTTAAATAAGCAGGGTGACAATATACAGCCTTGACGTACTCCTTTTCCTATTTGGAACCAGTCTGTTGTTCCATGTCCAGTTGTAACTGTTGCTTCCTGACCTGCATACAGGTTTCTCAAGAGGCAGGTCAGGTGGTCTGGTATTCCCATCTCTTTCAGAATTTTCCACAGTTTATTGTGATCCACACAGTCAAAGGCTTTGGCATAGTCGGTAAAGCAGAAATAGATGTATTTCTGGAACTCTCTTGTTTTTTCGGTGATCCAGCAGATGTTGGCAATTTAATCTCTGGTTCCTCTGCCTTTTCTCAAACCAGCTTGAACATCTGGAAGTTCATGGTTCATGTATTGCTGAAGCCTGGCTTGGAGAATTTTAAGCATGACTTTACTAGCGTGTGAGATGAGTGCAACTGTGCAGTAGTTTTAGCATTCTTTGGCATTGCCTTTCTTTGGGATTGGAATGAAGACTGACCTTTTCCAGTCCCGTGGCCACTGCTGAGTTTTCCAAATTTGCTGGCATATTGAGTGCAGCACTTTCACAGCATCATCTTTCAAGATTTGAAATAGCTCAACTGGAATTCCATCACCTCCACTAGCTTTGTTTGTAGTGATGTTTCCTAAGGCCCACTTGACTTCACATTCCAGGATGTCTGGCTCTCGGTGAGTGATCACACTTAAATCCAAGACTGTGCTTATTCCGTGGATCTTTCACTTTCCCACTTTCCTAGTTGCACTTTCACATCTGGGTTTATGAAATCCTACATTTGGGATGCTTTTTCTGTAATAAAATAGGATCATTCGTGAACAAATGCCAAGTTAGAGAAACACCGTGGGGCAGATCACCTCCCAAAGACTGGCTCCCAAGGTGTGCCCATGGATGCAGGTGGGGCCCCATGTGCTCACGGAACCTCAGCAAGGCTCACCCCCGTTCATACACACAGCATCTCGTCCAGTGCATTTTTACAGCTGAACCTAAATACTGTTACATCTTACCAACATGCATGTGCGTGTTACTTAAAACCATTCAGGGATTTAACTGTCGTAAAAGTTTTAAATATATCCAGCATTCCATGGACAGTTTTCATTTTGCTCAAAACTCAGTAAAATTTGAAATGGGCAAATCCAGTTAACGACATCTATGGTGTCTTTTTCAGACTCCTCATTCTCCCTCTGTAAACCCCTGCTCTGTAAAAACAGAGGCATTCTGATGATTTGGACATGTCTGAGTAATGCTACTAATTACACTGATGCTACTTTCCACAGTATATATGTTGTTTTTCTCCTCTCTGGTGGCTTATCCATCACTCATCAGCCAACAAAATACCAAACATCTTGCATTAAGTTGAGGGGGGGCTGTGTCCCATGCATTAGAGCTGTTTGCCTCCAGCCAAAATTCTTCATGAATCCAGGTCCACACATGAAGAGGGATCTCAGAAAACGAGTAGCTATGCAGCTATGAGTGACTGCAAGAGTGAGATGTTTTAGATCATATATTTTAAGAATTACTTAAAGAAATTCCAACCCCTCAATTTGATTGAAAACAGCTGGAGGAAAATACTAAAAGCTAAATTTATATGTCAAGGGTGCTCAAGAAAAAGAAGAAGAAGAGAAAGACATGCTATCCAACCTGAAAAATTAAACCAAGACCGATAGAAACTCTTAGGAAAATTTTCACTTCAGTTTAAAACATAGCTGCTCAAAAATCTAAGTTGTCAAGATATGGAAAACAATACTAAGTTTTCTTTTGGCCACAGAAGAAAAAAAATATTTAGTAACTATTATATGAAAAGCAGGCTTCCAGATTGTAAACAATCTGCCTGTAATACACGAGCCCTGGCTTCAACTGCTGGGTTGGGAGATGCCCTGGAGGAGGGCATGGTAAGCCACTCCAGTTCTCTTGCCTGGAGAATCCCATGGACAGAGGAGACTGGCGGGCTATCTGTACAGCACTAGTGCCATAAAGCCAATCCATGCGCTCCAGTCCGCATGGACTCTCTCTGCTGAGGGCTGCAGGGAACACGAGGGTAAGTAGACTGGATCCTTGCCCTCAAGTCTGTGTCTTCTGCTTAGAGAAAGAAATGAAGAAAACCAAGATATCACATCCACTTAAATGAAGTGATCAGCCTCCAGTAACGGATCCTGCCAGGTATCAGACATGGTGTGAGGTTCTCATTTTGCTGGTGAAGGCAATTTGCTGCAAATGTCAACCTCTCAATAAGTGATGACACTCAAGCCATAAGTTAATGATGTCTGATCACAAAGCCTGTGTTCTTTGCCATCACTGTGTTGTAAGGTGCAGCTCCAGAGGTCATCTGACTATGAGGTCAAAGCCAAGGTTTCTCTATACTAACATGCTCTCAACCGCAGACTGTCCACTGTCCAACCCTTCATCCTCCCGAGGACATCTCAGTCCAAAGTGTTGTCACATGTAAGCATCTTGGGCATAAATAGTTCCATAAACATTTTTATTTCATCATTTTTTTTTAATGCTTGTTTTTGTCTGACGTAATAGAAAATGCTCAGCACCAATGCCCTAAATGTCTTCCAAAGAAAACACCACCTCTAGTGACGGGTGTTGAAGACGGTACTACACAGCAGTTGGTGTTATTTTTTTTTAATGCTCCGCCCCACCCCCTAATTCCTTGACTAAATTAGAAAGCATATTGAAATTTTTAAAAGCTAACTAAGAAAATAAATAATTACACCCTCAAACTTCTAAGTTCTGTTCAAAACTTATCTTTATTTTTGTTGCTGCTTTCAATTCAGTTCAATCTCTCAGTCATGTCTGACTCTCTGTGACCCCACAGACTGCAACACGCCAGGCCTCCCTGTCCATCACCAATTCCCAAAGCTTGCTCAAACCCATGTCCATCAAGTCGGCGATGCCATCCAACCATCTCATTCATCCTCTGTCATCCCCTTCTTCTCCTGCCTTCAATCTTTCCCAGCATCAGGGTCTGTTCCATGGAGTCGTTTCTTCTCATCAGGCGAACATAGTGGCCAAAGTATCTTGTTGCTTTACTTAGGGATTATTTCATGGTATTGATTTCCTCAATTGTAAGTGGAATCCCATTACTAGTTTAATAAACAGATGTAGAAATATCAAAATAAAAAATGCCAGTCATTGAATTCAGCTAATCCTGAGTCATTCACGCAATTCTTGAGCTTGGAAGAATTTGCCTCTAAACACTAATCATCTCTCTTAAAAAGGTCAAAACAAGTGAATTTGATAAGCCTATGAATTTGATAGACTTCTATGGTTTATGGGGGAGTTTTCTATAAAAAACATTTATCGAAACTCCTCAGAGTTGTTCTTTACGATCATTTCCTCAAAAAAAAATAGTAATCAGTCAGCTTTGTGAACGCCTCTTATCAAAATATTTCATACAGGTATTGATGTGGTTCTAAGTCTTTTAAACCTTTCAGAGAGTGTCACCTGTTGATTTCCTCTGACTAAGGTTGAAATTGGTGAACCGTTAGTCACCTACCTTCTGATGTATTGGAGAGAAAACCAATCCAGGTCTGGTCTGACTCTCTGTGTCTTCCTTCACGACAAAAATAGCTTCTCTGCTGGTACAGTTCCTTCGAGGGTGTTCCCTGAAATGCTGCAAACTGGTTCTTGTGAAGAAGAATTCTTGTGAGTTCCTTTGGTTTGAGAGAGAGGAAAACAAGAGTGAGCCAAGGATGTGAGCTGGGAAGGGCAGGGAGGAGAGAGAAAAACCTGTGGTGAACCCGAGGCGGGAACTGTCCCAAAAAGCATGTGACAGAAAGGAGCCCCTTCTCCGCACAAGATGCTAAATTGGCCAAGAAAAGATGACACAGTTAAGCACAGAGCTCAGTCATCATCACCGACTTAGGACATCAGGGTGACCTGGGTGGCGAGCAGCATGTACATACAGCCCTGTTAGGACAAATGCTTGTTACACACATGGTACAAGGCCCTGTGCAGGAGTTTGGGGGGCCAGCCCAGGGAACATATGGTTCATCCTCAACTCTTAGAGCCTAAGAGTGGGGAGGGAAGATGCTCGTGGATGAAGTGAGCAACCTGGGATGAGCTGCAGAAGTTAGCAGAACAGGCTTCAGAGAAACAGTGCATCGCTTCAAGTATCATGAACAGAGTGAGGGGAAAGTGACCAAGGGCAGAGTCGGGAGAGAAAACGTGACCCGCGGAAATGCCAGAGAGCTTGACCTTTGATGAAAGGAGTGAAAGAGTGGGAAGAGGGCAGATCCGACAGACAGATTCAAACTAATCCAAAAGTTCCTAGTATTTTCCTACATCTAACACTTAGTGAACAGACGTCAACTGAATTTCTGTGATCAATTGGATCTTCGCTTCCTCCAGGGGATCTTCCCCATCCAGAGATCGAACTCACATCTCTTGCATCTCCTTGCATTGGCAGGCAGAGTCTTTACCACTAAGAGACTTCAGGAGCCCCTTGAACATGTAAAGGTGAGTATAGGAAAGCATTCCCGCCCACAGGGCTCACACTGTTTTTCCTAAGACCCCGGACAGAGTGGACTGCAGGCTCCTGCCTGGCTGTCTCAGCAGGACCCGTAACTCAGGAGGTCTTTAGCACCAGTTCCTCCAAACAGATGAGTGAACTGAGGCCCAGAATGCTGAAGGAGCACACTCAAGGTCGCTCAGCCATTAAGGGATAGCGCTGGGATTGTAATTAAAACCATTTGGTTTCAGAGATCTTCTCTTTCATACATGCACAGATTTCCAGTTTTATGTGGGCATTACGTATGTTACAACAGAGCGCCCTTGTGTACCTGGATGAGAGACATGGGCTTCCCTGGTGGCTCAGGGAAGAACCTGAATTCCCAGGTAAAGAACCTGCCTGTAATGCAGGAGACTCAGGTTTGATCCCTGGGTCAGGAAGATCCACTGGAGAAGAGAATGGCTACCCACTCCAGTATTCTTGCCCAGAGAATTAAATAGGCAGAGGAGCCTGGAGGGCTGCTATCCATGGGGTCCCAAAGAGTTGGCATGACTAAACACGCACACACGGGGAAAGCTTCTGAGAGGAGCTGACACCTCGACAGTCTAGTCTGTTGAAGAGAGAGCTGTTAACGAGTTGCCAGGGGTGTGGAGGTGTTTCCAGATCCTCAGGGCCTCTGTGTAGGCCACCTGCCCATGCTCAGTACACAGATTCCAGGAAATAGACTCCATAATCCATGTCCACAAAAAAACATTTTTAAAAAATGTTTCAGTTAAATTCAGTCACTCAGTTGTGTACAAGTCATTGCAATCCCATGGACCCCAGCACGTCAGGCCTCCCTGACACCATCACCAACTCCTGGAGCTTACTCAACTCATGTCCATTGAGTCAGTTATGCCATCCAACAAACTCATCCTCTGTTATCCCCTTCTCCTCCCACCTTCAATCTTTCCCAGCATCAGGGTCTTTTCAAATGAGTCAGCTCTTCACATCAGGTGGCCAAAGGATTGGAGTTTCAGCTTCAACATCAGTCCGTCCAATGAACACCCAGGACTGATCTCCTTTAGGATGGACTGGTTGGAACTCCTTGCAGTCCAAGGGACTCTCAAGAGTCTTCTCCAACACCACAGTTCAAAGACATTAATTCTTTGGTGCTCAGCTTTCTTTATAGTCCAACTCTCACATCCATAAATGACTACTGGAAAAGCTATAGCCTTGACTAGATGGACCGATGTTGGCAAAATAATGTCTCTACTTTTCAATATGCTGTCTAGGTTGGTCACAACTTTCCTTCCAAGGAGTAAGCACCTTTTAATTTCATGGCTGCAATCACCATCTGCAGTGATTTTGGAGCCCCTCCCCAAAATAAAGTCTGTCACTGTTTCCACTGTTTCCCCATGTATTTGCCATGAAGTGATGGGATTGGATGCCATGATCTTAGTTTTCTGAATGTTGAGCTTTAAGCCAACTTTTTCACTCTCCTCTTTCACTTTCATCAAGAGGCTTTTTAGTTCTTCTTCACTTCCTGCCATAAGAGTGGTGTCATCTGCATATCTGAAGTTATTGATATTTCTCCCAGCAATCTTGATTCCAGTTTGTGCTTTATCCAGCCCAGCATTTCTCATGATGTACTCTGCATATAAGTTAAATAAGCAGGGTGACAATATACAGCCTTGACGTACTCCTTTTCCTATTTGGAACCAGTCTGTTGTTCCAGGTCCAGTTCTAACAGTTGCTTCCTGACCTGCATACAGGTTTCTCAAGAGGCAGGTCAGGTGGTCTGGGATTCCCATCTCTTTCAGAATTTTCCACAGTTTATTGTGATCCACACAGTCAAAGGTTTTGGCATAGTCAATAAAGCAGAAACAGATGTTCTTCTGGAACTCTCTTGCTTTTTCGATGATCCAGTGGATGTTGGAAATTTGATCTCTGGTCCTCTGCCTTTTCTAAAACCAGCTTGAACATCTGGAAGTTCACAGTTCGTGTATTGCTGAAGTCTGGCTTGGAGAATTTTAAGCATTACTTTACTAGCGTGTGAGATGAGTGCAATTGTGCGGTAGTTTGAGCATTCTTTGGCATTGCCTTTCTTTGGGATTGGAATGAAAACTGATCTTTTCCAGTCCTGTGGCCACTGCTGAGTCTCCTCTTGGCTGTTCACTGCTCCAGCCTTGCTTTTAATGTTTAGAGAGTTTTATTTGTTATAATTTTGCTTTGAAGATATTCCTTTTGATTGGCTCTGCTTTCTTGGCAATTATTATAGCTAATAAGCCAAGTAAGTATGGAAGTAAGAAAATGTAACAACTGAACTAGTATGAAGATAATATTTTTTAGAAATTATGAATTTTATAAATATAGTAAACAATAAAGTTGGCATAATGTATACTTTGCAGATATAACATTGGTTGATTATAATTTTCCTGTTTTTCTCTTCAAATTTTGAATCCAGCATAGATTTTCAGGATTCATACATTTAGATAAGCCCCTGGGATTTGGGAAGTCCCTTGTGGCTCAGCTGGTAAAGAATCTGCCTGCAGTGCAGGAGACCTGGGTTTGATCCCTGGGTTGGGAAGATCCTCTGGAGAAGGGAAAGGCTACTCACTCTAGTATTGTGGCCTGGAGAATTGCATGGATTGTATAGTCCATGGGGTCGCAAAGAGTTGGACAGGACTGAGCAACTTTCACTTCACTACACTTCACCCAGAACTTCCAGTAGATGCTCTGGCTCTGCATAGACACTGGAGGGACGCATATAAAACAGGAAGAAAATGTGCAATGGGAAGGACACCTGAAATAGACTTTTAGTTAGGAAACAATGGCGGTTTGGATATTGCTGGAGAATAAAATACAGTCTTTTCCCAGAAACTCACAGGTTGTCTTTGTATCAACAAGATCTGCTTAGGACTAGGGTTTGCTTCTCTTGCTGCAAATCTGCATAGCTGCTTTCAATGCGGTCTCCTTTGCTTCTTTGTTTATGCTTCCTCTCTTGCACACTTTTATTTTTTCCTCACAGAGGTTCTAAGCTCTCCATTTCTCACCCCACACTACACAAGGCACTCATTTGTCTCCTAGTCAATATCTGCTCCAAAGCTAGAAGTAGACCACTTTCTCCTGGCACTGCCACCCAGTTGCCCAGCTGACTGTCTCCCACTGTGCTCAGCCACTTTCCAGGGACACCTCTTCTAGCACTGGGTCATTCTCTCCCTGTCTAAATCTGAAGGGAAGAGTTGCTGCCTTTACTTCTGGAAATATCATGGTTTAAGCAGGAAAAGGCTATCTGATTCAGGGACACCAGAAAAAAAAAATGTTTCTATTAATAATATAAAACAAAATTATTTTCTAGCATTCTATTTTCATTGATGGAAGCAATCCTCCAGCCAGGAAATCTGCTATATAACTTCAACTTAACACCAGGTCTCTTTGTTTCTTAACTTTTTAGAATATTTTTAAGATTTTTTTTTCCCTGTGAAGCAAGCCATGTTTAAATGTTGCTATTGCCTTAAAAATAGGATTTCTCACTATATGAAAAGACTTGCTTGCAATCAAAAGCACATTGCCAATTGTGAGTGCACTAAAATGTTGTATAGTAAAATAGCATCTATATTATTCTGCTTACATATTTAAACTGTCCATGGCACCAAGTGATTAAAGTGGTTAGGATAATTATTGCTAATATATGTATGTTTGGGGGGATTGTGTGAAAATACATGTAATTTTAAAAGCAGCTGGAGTTTATTAATAAAAGAGAAGGCAGGTGTTCTGCAGGGACTCCATTATTACACCAAAATCCTGTGAAAATCCAGTCTGAAGGCTTGAAAGATTCAGCAACGTAGGGCACGGATGGTTAGATCTGCTTTCAGTGACTATGTTAGTCAATATCTTGCAAGACCAAAGGCAGGATTCTGGTAGGACTTTTGCTATTTTTATTTTCAATTTTGTCTTTAAATTAATGCACAGACTTCATTAAGCTCTTGATCTTTCTTTTGTAATTAGATTCCTATATAAACTGTCATAACTGTTTCAGAGGAATGATTTGAGAAAGGAGACAGATTAGAGCTCATGACTTGAATCAGTTCAGAGAAACTCTTATGAATGGACCATTTGTCACCTCCCAGAGCACCCTTTGATCCTCCATTCTCCCTTCCTGCTCTCTTTATAACCACACATCTCTCTCTCTGGCCCCTCTTAGCAATTCTCAGTGATGAGTGTCACCAGCACCATCTGAGGGGACATGTAGTGAAAACCACAGGAGCTGTTAGGAACAAAGGGCCCCTTCTTGCTTCCTGTCCAGTCCGAGTCCTCACGAAAGTCAAGGGAACGAGAGGAGAAGCAGCTTCCTCTCACGATGCTGCTAAGACATCTCTGTTCATGAAGACAGGAGCTTTGTGGTTTAACCAACACATTTTAAGGCACTTATTTGCATCCGTTCCATTCCGTCGCTCAGTCGTGTCCGACTCTTTGCGACCCCGTGGACTGTAGCCTACCAGACTTCTCTGTCCATGGGATTCTCCAGGCAAGAATACTGGAGTGGGTTACCGTTTCCTTCTCCAGGGGATCTTCCGGACCGAGGTATCGAACTTGGGTCTCCCTTATTGGAGGCAGATGCTTTAACCTCTGAGCCACCAGGGCATCCAGGGGTGTAGATATAAAATCCAACATGTTAGCTTAATTTGTGTAATACTTTGCTAATATATTGTGTGCCTAATGTTTGATTTGATATATCTTTTCTGATTAAATTTTGAAAATTAAATTTTTATTTTATATTGAAGTATGTTGATTTACAATGTTGTGTTAGTTTTAAACCTACAGCAAAGTGATTCAGCTATACATATGCATATATCCATTATTTTCTTAGATTCTTTTCTCATATACGTTATTACAAAGTATTGAGTAGAGTTCCCTGTGCTATACAATAGGTCCTTGTTGGTTTATATAAAGTAGTGGTTTTATAACTGTTTTATTTAGAGTAGTTACAAAGTAGTGGATCCCAACATCCTAACTTAATCGCCCCCAATGGTTTCCCTTTTGGAAAGTTTCTTTTTTATGTCTGAGAGTCCATTTATTTTGTCAACAAGCTTATTTGTATCATTTTTTTAGATTCCACACATAAACGATATCATATGATATTTGTCTCTGTCTGATTTACCTCATTTAGTATGATAATCCTAATCCAACATGTCCAACCATGTTGCTGTAAATGGCATTATTAATGATCTTAAATTTGATATATTGATGACTTTAAAATGACTTGCAGGATTCTAAAAATAAGAATAGTTTCAAGCTTGATTTAACTTTTTTTTAAAAAAATAATGCTCTATGAAAGTCTTTATAGTATCAACCAATAGTCCCTATGTTCTAGAAGAAAACAAAAATAATAGTGACTTTTTGACTGCACAGAGAAATTAGCTAGAAGTGTAGCTGAGTGGTTTATAATCAATAACAATGCTGAAGAAGCAAGATTACTGCCGTTAGTATAATTCATATGATTCAGCCCTGGCACATTCATGGCTGTGTGTACAAATAGCAAAGAACGATGCTTCTTGGCTTTCTGTTGGATGACACAGAGAATGACACAGGATCATCAGAGCCCATACACCAGGGCCTCTGGGCTGGTGAACAGCCATTCGTCTATGTCTTTATTTTCCCCAAGTAAAATAGACTTGTACTTTTAAATATCACATTGTAAAAAATCAGAATCTGGAGATTTTATGTAATCAAATTAAAAGCCAGGTAAACTTTAGATATTTATTATTAGAGAACAAAAGAGGGGTTGTTAGTAGCAGAGGAGTTGGACAAGGGGGTAAGCTTGTGGCTGCTTAATAATTGCCAAAATAATATCAACAAGAACAATTCTTACAGAAGGGAACTATGGAGTCCTATTTACAAGTTCTCTTTACCCACAGTTTTACTTCTGATTCAGTCAAATTATACTAATATCTGATTGCCTATTTGTGAAAAACCAATAATACTTTAAAAAACAACCACCTGCACACCCTTCGCCCATCAGATTTCCCTGTCTCCCTGGAGCAGAGACTTTTTCAGTCAGACCCTCCCTGGTTTCCCACCCCTCACGCTCAGCTCCTACACAAATCCCCGTCTCCTCCCACACGTTTCCTCTCTGTTTTACCTCCCTGACTTGGCATAGACGAATTACTCAGTGTGGGAAGCCGTGGCTCTATTTCCCACAAGTATTCCGTACTCACGTTCAAGGTCCAGGGCACACACTTCCTCCAGCCTGAAAGCGTCACTTCTTCTTTCAGACAGAAGCCTTCCTGCCAACCTCTCCTCCTCCTCACAGGGCTGTCCCATGGCAGTGATGGACGTGCCCCTATTTCACTCTCCACTGGACCCCATGCTCTGGGTTGGGGGGAGTTCTCCTACATCATGCTCCCATAAGCTTTGCCTATGATGACCAGTTGGAACATTTGTGTTACATAAACGTCTTCATATCAATACAAGTAACTGGAATAATCTTCACATGTCAATGTTTGCATCTATTAAACTGTCTTCACCTTCACTCATATATTCCTGATTTAGCCCTAATGCAGTTCCTATAAACCTAGGTCTATGAATCCAGATGATGAAAATTTACCCCAAGAAACTTAAAGTTGTAAAGAACCTTAGATATTACAGAGTTCAATTTCAGCTACTATTTTCTAGATGAGGAAATGAAAACCCAGAGAGGAACAGAGATTTGCCCGAGGCACAGGGACTCAGACATTATCTTAACTTCAAGGGCATATATTTTTACTGTCAGAGAAGACCCCATCTCCACCCCACCCCCCAACCCATGCAAGACTCTCTTTCAAAAGAGCATGGATAAGTTAGGGGAATATTGTCAAATATCAGCAAACCAGGAAGGAAGAGATAAGATCAAACGACATGCCTGTGTCCAGGCACCTCAGGCAGTTAAACACAAATGAAAATCCATGCTTCCTTTGTTCCTTCCTTTCTGTGCCGTGGTCACTCCACGGGGCTTCCCTGGTAGCTCAGCTGGTAAGAATCCGCCTGCAAAGCAGGAGACCCCAGTTCGGTTCCTGGATCAGGAAGATCCACTGGGAGAAGAGATAGACTACCCACTCCAGTGTTCTTGGGCTTCATTGGTGGCTCAGCTGGGAAAGAATCTGCCTGCAATGTGGGAGACCTGGGTTTTATCCCTGGGTTGGAAAGACCCTCTGGAGAAGGATAGGCTACCTACTCCAGTATTCTGGCCTGGAGAAGTCCATGGGGTCACAAAGAGTAGGACACAGCTGAGTGACTCACACAGTGTGAGGATTCAAGCCTCATTCACAAGCCTGCTTGATTCTCCACTTTTTTTCAGTGGACTTCCGTAGTCCTTATAATTCTCATCAGTAGATCACACCTTGTGTGTTGATGATGTGCCCACGAGACACATCTGGATGCAGAGCTAGAACCAACCCAGAGAGATCTGCAAGGCCAGGGCATGTAATACTGAAATAAATATTTGAACCTGTGCTGATGACTGCTACCAAGTCCTTAAACTGCAGGCAGAACCTTGAAAATGGAGTGACAGCTCAGAGATGTGGGTGGAGCCTCCTGGGACACAGGCTGACCACAGGGCATGCACTGAGAAGCCAAGGTCAAGGATGAAAGCAGCAGACCTGGAACACGGGAGGCATGGAAAACGTGGTGTCAGCAGGCAGTGGTACCTGAAAACAAACGGTGGGCTTTTACTTTTATGCAGGGCTCTTGTAGACACAGACATCAGTGACTGGCTTATTCAGTTCAAATCAGTAAGAGTTGCATAACTGCCTGCTTCACAGAGCCTTCTCATTAAACCAGAGTTTAGAGATGATGCGCCAAGCAGCTAACTCACAGTGGCAGAGATATGCACAAATCTGACCCTCAACAGTTTCAAATTCTGGTTTTTGAAGGACAATTACTGGAGTTAAATCATTAGACAGCAACCTTGAAGCTCTTTAATGGACATTTCTGAGTGCCAAGAAGAAAAGCCTGAAGAGCTGTGTACAGGTGAGGGTGTTGAAAGTGGTGTGATGAACTCAGTGAGACGCTGAGACAAAGATGCCCGTCTGTGGTAAGTGTGTGGGCATGGTTAGGATGAAGGAAGAAATTACATCGAAAACATACAAGTTTGTCAAGAGACATGATGTGAACCACAAAGCAAGCTCTGGTCTAAAAGCACTGACTCGCTGGTTAATGCACCTATGCTAGAGGTTTCATGTAGGAGTATATTTCCACAGTCTGGGACAAAATTCTAAACACAGAAAGAGGAGAATCAGAGCAGCTTTTATTAAGAAGAGGAGCGGCGTGTACAGGGTTTAATTAAAGTTATTTGAGAAAGCAGAGAGCTAATGCAGACCCTGTCTGAATTTTCAACAACTGTCTCCTCCCAAATGTCTCCCTAATATATCATCAGATTATATAATCAGTACATCTTCTTTTTGTAGCACCAGGAGTTCATTGCCTTATGAAAAAAGTAGTGTTCTGAATATGGCGTGAGTATGCAGGCATATGCATGTCTTCAGGGCAGAAAAGAGCATCATCATTTTGCCGTTGAGGAGCTCAGATTGTAAACCACCATTCATTCTCTGTTCTAGCTTTATCTTCTGTCCTGTCGCTGTGTTTGCTCATCCAACCACTCAGTATTTTCAAGTTCCTGGTATGAGCATTCCTGGTAATGAGGGTGGGGGCGATGAATGCCACGCAGACCCTTCCCTCTCGGAGCTCACAGCAGGATGAGCAGACACACAGACGATTTGATCAAAGCAAGTTGTCACAAGACCAGTGCTGGGTCCTCTGAGACCATGGAAGATGGAGGTTATTTTCTTCATTGGCTTGGGCGGCTGCCACAGGGCATCATAGATAGAAAGGCTTAAACAGCATCATTTCTCTCATTTCTGAGGTTGGAAGTCCAGGATCAGACATCAGCATCGTCAGCATCTGGTGAGGGTCTTTTTCCTTCTTCAAAGACAGCATCTTCTTCTGTGTCCTCATGGGTGGAAAAGGCAGGGAAGCTCTTGGGGGTCTCTTATGAAGGCACTGACCCCTTTCATGAAGGCTTTGCCCTCATGGACCTAATCATCTCCCAACAACCTTACTTCCTGATGCCATCACCTTGGGGTTAGGATTCTAATAAATGCACCTGAGAAAGACATAGGCTTTTAGTCCATAGCAGTCATCTCGATAGACTTCCCAGATGAAATGATATTTATTTGGATTTTGAGAGGAGCAGCTTGGTGTAAGAGAAACAGCAGGGTTGTGTAGTCAGAAAATTGTATTTCAATCATCTGACATTTGGGAAGAAAATCTCTCTGAATCCTTCATTCATAGCTGCTCAATGCAGGTGATGATGCAGGAAATGATTTGAATGTGTGACAGCAAGGATGGTAGATGCTTGGCCATAATATGTAGCAGAGCTAACACTAGTTATAATCCAAAGCGACAGAGAGCATGGAGGAAAGGAAGAACAGATCAACAGACATAGCAGACTGCAAACCCCTGGATGAGGAGAAAGAATGGCCTTCCTGTGGAACAGCAAGCATTGTATAGTTCTGTGCCCTGCACACCTGGTGGGATGGGCAGTGGAACTGAAACATTAGGAGGGAGCCAGATGGTGAGGGTCATGCATGCCCTCCTGAGGGGGATGAATATTCTTGTGCAGATAATAAGAAACCAACAGAGGGTTTGCAGAAGAGACTGGTGCGATCAGATTTATGCTTGAGAAAGATGACCTGAGCATTCAGAGCATAGAGTGACTAGAGTTGGTGAACCCGGGTCTGGGAAAACAATCAGGCAGTCATCGGAGGCAGTGAAGGAGCCATCTAGGTCAGCGTGTGTAGGATAAATCAGAGGCGTGTCATGGGCAGTACTGTCAGGTGGACTGCGGAGGGTGGTGTAGATGGTGATGGAGGCAAGATGAACCCACTTCTGTGCATGTGGAGTGAGAGTAACCTGTTGGGTGTTTGGGCAAGAGCTCACAGAGATCAGGAGCACGAGAGAGAGGCTGGCTTGTGCATAGAGACCTAGGGATGCTCAGTATCTCTATGACAACTGGGAACTGGCACACAGGTGATGCAGCTTCTGTTCATATGATATAATCTTTGATGTGACCACAGTTAAATTCAAATAAAATTCACATTTCAAAGACATATCACAACAATCATCAATTTGCAACCACAAAACCAGTTCAGGATTACCATTAATTTTACCAGACAGGATCCAAAGGAAACTTCAGAACGTTTGTACCTGCTCTCAGTCTTTAACTGCCTAAACCACTTGCTTAGGAAGGTCCCAGAGCTGCTAACGTATCACTTTTTGGTCTGATAGGTCACGTCTCATTAGTGGTATTAAGTATATTGCTGTGTTATTAACGATGCTATTAATATAGTCAGATTTTAATATTGCAAACATTCATTTCCAAGTCATAAAAGTCAAATAATTCATACCCAAATCTCCTGACAGAAATGAGATTCAAGTCTAGTTTGTTTGACGCTAAACCCCACTCCTGTTACACTTGTCAGGCATCCATCATGTAAGTTTTATAGAACAGGAATTGGAAAGGAAAATCCATAGTTTCTTTCTGCTACTATGTAAAAACTAGTCTTAGTCTGGGTCATAAATTTGTCTTTTTGTTGTGAAATAACTTAGACAACATTTCTTATATGACTCAAAATTCCTGAGATATTTGAATTAAAGTCAGAATTTGGTGAGAGAGGAGAGACATGGAGGAATATTTAATGATGCCCACCCATCAGTTCTAAAGCTTAGCATAATGATAGTCAAGGCTTACAGCTTTAGACCTCACCATTGCATCTGTTTTAGTTTTCTCCACTACACTAACTTCGTTTTTGAGAACCCAAGAGACAAACTGGGCTTCCCAGGTGGCACAGAGGTAAAGAATCCACCTGCCAATGCAAGAGATTGCAGCTTCAATACCTGGCTTGGGAAGATCTCTTGGAGAAGGAAATAGCAGTCCACTCCAGTGTTCTTGCTTGGAAAACTCCATGCACAGAGAAGTCTGTTGGGCCATAGCCCATGAGGTCACAAAGAATCAGACACAACTGAGTGACTGAGCACACGGTGATTAACGGCACTGGGCTTAAATCTACCACCAATTATCCATGCACCAGTTCTGAGAAGTGTCCCTGGAAACTGTGAGTTGCTGGGAATCAGAGTGCAGATAAAGGATTGTTCAGAAAAGCCATGCGTGGCCCCACATATTCTCTTTCAGTGCAATTGTGTTTGCCAGATAGAAAACACTCTCTCTTGAGAGGTTAACTTTTTCTAAATGAGGAGCATTGTGTTTTCAGTCTGGTTTTGATATTAATTAACACAATCCTTTACAAACATTTAACTATGTGAGCATTTTTCACATTTAAAAACACAGAGCCTACAGCAATAATTTATTTCTACTAATAGAGTTAAGTCTTCCAATTGGGTATAAATTAAAAAGCTGTTATTTCTAGAAGATTTGTGTGGAAAGACTGATTAAAGAGCTCCATCACTGGTATCAGGGACAAGATTATATCTTCCTTCTTGTGCATTCATAGGTTTAGGAGTCAGTTCACTGTGTTAAACTGCAAATTCACCTCACTGGAAGGTGTTCATTGCTTCTAGTGCCAACAAGACCAGGTAACTTGCAAGATGTTGAACTGAAGCCTGATTCAGGAAGTGGTAGGGAGAGAAAAAGTAGGGGATTTATTCTTTTGGTTCAGTCCTTTAATTATTTATTTATGCCATAATCATGTATATATGTATGTGTGTGTGTGTGCGTGTATCCATGGGCTTCTCTGGAGGCTCAGTGGTAAAGAATCCACTTGCCAATGCAGGAGATTCAGCTTCAATACCTGATCTGGGAAGATCCCCTGGAGAAGGAAATGGCAACCCATTTCAGTATTCTTGTCTAGAGAATTCCCTGGACAGAGGAGCCTGGTGGGCTACAGTCCATGGGGTCACAAAGAGTTGGACACACCTGAGTGACTAACATTTTCACTTTTTCATATATATATGTGTGGGTTTGTATATACATACATACATATATATATATATACATATCATCCTTAATGTATAAATAGATGGGGGTGGGGAGATGGGAGAAATATTGGGATTCATCAGTTTTTCTTTCAAACATTTATAGGCATTCTGACTTCCATGTCCACATGTAAAGTAGTTCATGGAAGCCAAATAAATATTTTCTTAAATGTTCCATTCTAATATGAGTTCAATGCCCTTTGAAGGTATTGATGTGTGATAAGCACTGTGTTGGAGGTTCGTGACATTGTACAGGAGGCAGGGTTCAAGACCATCCCCAAGAAAAAGAAGTGCAAAAAGGCAAAATGGTTGTCTGAGGAGGCCTTACAAATAGCTGTGAAAAGAAGAGAAGCAAAAGGCAAAGGAGAAAAGGAAAGAAATACCTATTCGAACATAGAGTTTCAAAGAATAGCAAGGAGAAATAAGCTTTCTTCAGTGATCAACGCAAAGAAATAGAGGAAAACAATAGAATGGGAAAGACTAGAGATCTCTTCAAGAAAGTTAAAGAAACCAAGGGAACATTTCATGCAAAGATGGGCTCAATAAAGGACAGAAATGGTATGGACCTAACAGAAGCAGAAGATATTAAAAAGAGGTGGCAAGAATACACAGAAGAACTGTACAAAAAAGATATTCATGACCCAGATAATAATAATGGTGTGATCACTCATCTAGAGTCAGACATCCTGGAATGTGAAGTAAAGTGGGCCTTAGGAAGCATCACTGCGAACAAAGCTAGTGGAGGTGATGGAATTCCAGTTGAAATATTTCAAATCCTAAAATATGGTGCTGTGAAAGAGCTGCATTCAATATGCCAGCAAATTTGGAAAACTCAGCAATGGCCACAGGACTGGAAAAGGTCAGTTTTCATTCCAATCCCAAAGAAAGGCAATGCCAAAAAATGTTCAAACTACTGCACAATTGCACTCGTCTCACACGCTAGCAAAGTAATGCTCAAAATTCTTCAAGCCAGGCTTCAGCAGTATGTGAACCATGAAATTCCAGATGTTCAAGCTGGATTTAGAGAAGGCAGAGGAACCAGAGATCAAATTGCCACCATCCACTGGATCACTGAAAAAGCAAGAGAGTTTCAGAAAAACATCTACTTCTTTTTTTATTGACTATACCAAAGCCTTTGACTGTGTGGATCACCACAAACTTTAGCGTAAAATTTGCTGAAAATTTTCAAGAGATGGGAATACCAGACCACCTGACCTGCCTCTTGAGAAACCTGTATGCAGGTCAAGAAGCAACAGTTAGAACTGGACATAGAACCACAAACTGGTTCCAAATCAGGAAAGGAGTACATCAAGGCTGTATATTGTCATCCTGCTTATTTAACTTATATACAGAGTACATCATGTGAAATGCTGGGCCAGATGAAGTACAAACTGGAATCAAGACTGCTGGGAGACATATCAATAACCTCAGATATGTAGATGACACCATCCTTATGGCAGAAAGTGAAGAAGAACTAAGGAGCCTCTTGATGAAAGTGAAAGAGGAGAGTGAAAAGGTTGGCTAAAAACTCAACATTCAGAAAACTAAGATCATGGCATCTGGTCCCATCACTTCATGGCAAGTAGACGGGAAAACAATGGAAACAGTAACAGCCTTTATTTTTTGGGGTGGGCTCCAAAATCACTGCAGATGGTGACTGCAGCCATGAAATTAAAAGTCGCTTACTCCTTGGAAAGAAAGTTATGACCAACCTAGACAGCATATTAAAAAGCAGAGACATTACTTTGCCAACAAAGATCCGTCTAGTCAAAGCTATGCTTTTTGTAGTAATCATATATGGATGTTAGAGTTGGACTATAAAGAAAGCTGAGCGCCAAAGAATTGATGCTTTTGAACTGTGGTGTTGGAGAAGACTCTTGAAAGTCCCTTAGACTGCAAGGAGATCCAACCAATCCATCCAAAAGGAAATCAGTCCTGAATATTCATTGGAAGGACTGAAGCTGAAGCTGAAACTCCAATACTTTGGCTATCTGATGTGAATAACTGACTCACTGGAAAAGACCCTAATACTGGGAAAGACTGAAGGTGGGAGGAGAAGGGAATGACAGAGGATGAGATGGTTGGATGGCATCACCAACTCAATGGACATGGGTTTGAGTGAACTCCGGGAGTTGGTGATGGACAGGGAGGCCTCGCGTGCTACAGTCCATGGGGTCACAAAGAGTAAGACACGACTAGTGACTAAACTGAACTGAAGCAGTGTTTCTGGTGGATCTTGTCTCCACGGATGCAGTTATCTTCTATCTCCTGCAAACAAGTTCTATTGCAGCAGGTTTCAATCAGAAGCACTCGTCTTCCGGGAGACATTAAACAAAATCAGGGCACATTTTTGATTGCTTCTACTAGAGGTTAAGGGGATGATGTTGGTACCTAGTGTAGAACCCAAGGATGCTGCTACACCCCAATAATATACAGAACAGCCCCCCCCCTCCACAATAAAGAATGATTCAGTTCAAAATGGTGCGCTATGTTCTACATCATTTTGGGTAAATGACTACACAGAGTTAATTCTTAGACCTGTCTCCACTGGAGTTTAAGCTTAGAGGGTGGTCATGTGATAAGAGGGATAGAAATATGCTCCATCTTAATAGGGCCAGATTCAATAAAACTTCCATCTGGCTTCCCTGCTGAGGCCTGCGGAAGCCTTAAAGAATACATTTATTATGGCTTGTGCAGCATCTAGCAGTGGAGGGCTCCAACTGAGTATTTATTGAATTTGGCACAAGCACTGGTTTTTGTTGGATGTTTGCATATAATTTTATTAATTCAACTTTTACCATATTCCAATATTTTTGGTTAACATGGGACTTTAAAATTAGTGGGCCATCTGCTTTAGATGTTGCAGAGTACTTGCTGCCAACGATTTTGAAAGATTCAAAGTATGAGATGTGTGTATTGCCTCAGGAGAATAAATAA
This sequence comes from Moschus berezovskii, assembly GCF_049115385.1. Classification (NCBI taxonomy): domain Eukaryota; kingdom Metazoa; phylum Chordata; class Mammalia; order Artiodactyla; family Moschidae; genus Moschus; species Moschus berezovskii. The sequence continues at coordinate 15,348,834 of NC_142470.1, forward strand.
AATAATTAAAATGTTGCATTTACTATTGTCCAACTGAGTTTTCAAAACTCCGATTTTCAATTTTTGCTAACAAGTCTGATGAACATTTAAATAAGAAAGTACATTTTGGAATGCAGTTTTCTACAGAGTGATGTCTGTTTGTGTCCTCTCCTATATTGTATGGGTGCTTCAACATCAAGAAAACTTTTCATTCACTGTGAATTTTAATAATGTTGGGTGTATAAGATATGTTTAATTTGCTGAGACAAATCATGTGCACATGTGTTATTTACCATTTTCTCACATGTGTCAGAGATATCTTGATGTCTTAAGTGTACTGATTTGATGAATGACATTGAGGCATACTCTAATACTTGGACACATGGCTTTTCCAGAGAACTGTCTAAAGTTCAAGAATTCCAATGCGGTCAATTTTCTGCTCAAGTATTTCTTCCACAGGAGTGACCACACTGAACAGCTTCCTAAAGTAGCCCTCCTGCCCTCTCTGTGCCTGCCTCACTATGCTTTCTTTCTCTCCATTGCATTTACTGGTTCTAACTTTAGAGTATATGTGTATTTGCTTATTTTCTGTTCTGTTTTTCCCACTGTGCATGTGTAATTCACTGAAAGTGCATTTCTTTTCTGTTTGCTATTTTATCCCCAGAAACTATAGAGTGTCTGGCAATAGATATAAGCAGAATAAAAATGTTTGCAATGAATTTTAGGGTGAAGCTTCACAAAATGTTATAGATATGAACAGTAATAACGACAGCTTAAATGTATGGACCATTCACTATGTGCCAGATGTGTTATGCTGTATCTTGTTTAAAGCCTATCACAACCCACTGAGGAAGGGTATATTAATATTCCCAATTTGTAGATTAGAAAGCCAAAATCCAACAAAGTTTGGGACTTTTCCCATCTAGAAATGTGCATGTAAGATTTTCACCCAAGATTTTGATTCTGGAACCTGCGAATCTAACCACTTATGCAACCCTCCTTTCCTAGCAGATGAACTTGACCTTCAAGTTAGAACTTAACCATATTTACCAACATCCTAGATGCAATAAAAATGCATTTGTTTATGCAACAGCTATTAATAGGAATGCATGAAGAACTGATGTGACAGTTATAATGAGCTGAGATTTTATGTATCCTCTGTCTCTGCAGGCTCAGTCTCTCAGTCAGGTCTGACTCTTTGTGACCCATGGCCTGTAGCCAACAAGTTTCCTCTGCCCATGGAATTTCCCAGACAACAGTACTGGAGTGGTTCATCATTCCTTTCTCCAGGGAATCTTCCTGACTGAGGGATCAAACCCGTGTCTTCTGTGTCTCCTGGATTGCCAGGTGGATTCTTTACCACTGAACCACCTGGGAAGCTCCTCTCCTCTCTCCATTTAAAGACAAATAATTTAGCTCCAAGAAACTCTCAAATAATCTTCCTGCAAAGGAGCACAGAAGCACTGTATCCTGAGCATATGTGTATTTGGCATCAGAATCAGCAGATTTGCTTCTTTCTTCCTGAGCTCCATCCCAACCCTACCGATTTAAGTGTTCTGCAGGTGAGACCCAGGTGATTCTGATCACACTTGTTCAAACATTGGGTAAGGAAAATATCCCGGAAATGTCACACCAGTCTCGTTGATGGAGATCCAGCAAGTATGTGAATGTTTTATAATTCTATAATAAAATACATTGCACGTTCCTTTCCAAGCTATTTTGGCTCTGTGGCCGGTTTTACAGAACTGTTCTTTCTCCAGAAAGTCCTTTATTCGCATTGTTCCTAGAAAGACTGGTGATGCCCCTAATATCTGCTTCTGCTTGTGTTTATGCTAAGTTAGATACTGCACCAGTGCTGCCTGTCTCCCACAGATGCACGTAGCAGTTTACTGAAAACAAGACCATCTTAGAAACTGCTAGACTTGACTTAATGCCCTTCTCTGGTAGCTCAGCTGGTAAAGAAGACACTTGCAACGCAGGAGACCCCGCTTCAATTCCTGGGTCAGGAAGATCCACTGGAGAAGGGAAGGGCTACCCACTCCAGTATTGGCCTGGAGAGTTCAGTCCATGGGGTCTCAAAAAGTCAGACACAACTGAGTGACTTTCACTTTAGACTTAATGCACTTTCTTCAAGCAGGATCAATCAACTGAAGTTTTTTCTGATGCTCTAATATTTCTAGCATGCAACAGATGTAAAGAGATGGATGCTTAGAACTTGCTGAAACATTAATCCATTATTAAATGCCTTTTAAATATTCAATAATTTATATCAACACTTTAATTGCCATCATCCCCAAATTAATGCACTGTTGCTGTTTGAATTTGGAGGACAGTTACTCCCTCACTGAATTTTGTTTGCTCAGTTTGTAGAAAGATTGCCAAGTTTTGATCTGCTCCATGGTTCCAACCAGTGATCTTCACAATGTGATTCATTACTCATGATAAAATTTGACAAGACCATGGAGTCATCAGGGAGAACCACCAATGAGATTGGAAACACCACTTAAGATACATACTGTGCAATTATTATATTAAGGCCTAGAGTCACAGACACACCCATGGTGACCACAGTAATCATTATAATAGTAGCAAAATGGTTTTTGCTTATATTATTGAAATTGGTCCTATCAGTTTTTTAATTTCCATCTGGGATTTTTTGGGCAATTGACATAAAAGTATTTGACACTCAGTTGTCTACCTTCGTATAACTTGCACATGATAGAAATGAGACTGGAAACTTTGTGCTCTCTGTGTGTGTTAATGAACACACGGGTGCTCTTGTTTATCTGACTTATTAATTTACCTGAACAAATATATACTGATAAAAGTCATTTTTCTCCTACTTTTTCACTTTTACAACTTTTAAAAGTTTTCCCTTTTTGTCAGTGTTCATCTTTATCAATCAATTTTCATGTACCATGTCAAAAGAATTAGAACACTAGATAGTGGTTTAACCCATAGGCTTTTTAGTTTAAAAAGTTCTTTTATAATAGCATCTTCATGAGGGAAAAAAAATAGACTCTGTGAGTTTATATCACTTTTCTCTGACCTCAAACTATTTTAAATGACTTTATAATTATCCACAGCAGACCCAGTTGAGGCTGAGAAGAAATGGTAGGGGAATAAAGTTTTCAGAATTTGCTTACTTTGTCTCTTACCATGGTAATAAATCTTACTAACTTAACCTAGGGGGGAAAAGATGATGTCATTTAAAAAATAATCTATATTTCTTTGATTATACCTAAAGTAAAAACTGTGGTTACAGCAGTGATTCCCAAAGTGGCATCTGCACTCAAACCCCCAGGGGAGGACAGGTCCCTGAGATGCTTTCAGGGACTCTGAGAGGTAGAAAGTATTTTAACAAAAGCCTAACATGCAATTTGCCTTTTAAATTCTGTTGGCATTTACCCTGATGTGGTAAAAGCAATAACATTTGGAACAGAATAGTTAGTTACTGCTTTATGGAAGACATACTACAGTCCGTGATAATAAGAAAATACTTCTTGAAAATTTACAAAGCAACAAGTTGAATTTTTAGAACAAAGATTTGCTGCTTAAACAAATAGCATGCATAATTCTTCTGGAATGATTTGTGAGAAACAGCGTTACAGTCAGACCCATCCAGGGAGGAATTCTTGTGTGTCCATTCAACTCTGAATATGGTGAGCTACTAAAAATTTTCAGCCTCCGATTCTCCTTCAAATGAGGATAATGCTTTGAAACATGGGATTATTAATAAATGTATATAAGTACCCAGTGTTATTCACAATAGCAAAGATATGGGAATGACCCAAATGCTGATCAAAGGATGAATGGATTAAAAGGATGTGGTATGTATTATACAACAGAATATTACCCAGTCCTAAGAAAGGAAGGGAGGAGAAGGGGACGATGGAGAATGAGATGGCTGGATGGCATCACTGACTCTGTGGATATGAGTTTGAGTGAACTCCGGGAGTTGGTGATGGACAGGGAGGCCTGGCATGCTGTGATTCATGGGGTCGCGGAGAGTCGGACACGACTGAGCGACTGGACTGAACTGAACTGAACTGAACTGAGGAAAGGAAGATATTCTTTCAAGAGTACATATTGTAATGAGTAGTAAATAATCCATAGAGATAAAATGGTCAATTGTCTGTCTATATGAACAAAGACACTAATATTGCATTATAATAACATAATGTGATAAACATTGCTGCATCAATTGTGTTACAGATGTATCACATCACCTACCTTAAACTTATACAATGTTACATGTTAAATTTCTTCAATAAAATAAAAACCCTGCAGATTACCTAGACTATGAAATTCAGCAAGAATTATTTTCTCTTTCTACTCCCTTTCTCCAAATGAATGACCATAAATCCTACCAAGAATTCTTTCATACTAATTGTTTATTAATATTTTTAACAGAACATGTGATTTCAAAAAGATGATTGGTTAGGTATTGAAAGTACAATGCTTTTGCTATCAAAGACTTGCTGCTACCTGCAAAGGATTTTGACCCAAAATTTGTCATTCCAGAAAATTCCTTCTTAAGTCACTCCTAACAGCTGCTTGATTAGCAATGAGTTTGTGTACCAAAGGTGGTCTTGAAATGCTTGGCTCTATGTCTCCTCAGAGTAAAGTGAGTTGCTATTTTTACATCTCCCCTCTGTTGAAAAATAAAACACAGATTCAGATACTACAAAGCTTTGTTCTTCTGTTACTTTGCATAGTTTTGGTAAATAGATCACTGCCCATTTCCTGAGACTAGAGGAAAACAAGCTCTTAGCATGTGGTTGGTGCCAACATGTAGCGACTGATCAGAAGGAAACGTTTTCTGCCTGAATCAGGTCGGTGCAGCCCCCAGGCGTCTGTCCTCTGTGTACCTCTCTTATCTTCAGGTTTGGGTCTTCTGCCACTCAGTGGGCTGGACGCGGAGATGAGATTAAGATCCTTTGAAATCCTCCAGAGTTGGTGGGATGTCTGATGTCTACAGGAGGCAACATTAACTCAAGAGTCCCTTCTTCTGGGAAATGTGATAATTCTGATCTACAGAGCAATGGCATAAATGAGTGTGGATCAATGTACACACATGGTTGGCCCAAGAAGCGTACAGATAAAATTTTCTGCTTAGATCTGAAGTTGTGTTTTGCATCCTCACTGAAAAGAATGCACATTGAATGGGCTTCTTGCTGGGATAGAGAACATGTGACCTCAAGGAAACCACTCAGACCCTGCTTGTGAGGACAGCCTGCACTCCTGGGTCAGGTAGACCTAACTCACACCTGTGCCCACTCCCCCCCAAGTGGGTGGAATGTCTTTAATGGGGTCTGGACACAGTGGAGGGATCACCCCAAGAAAGGACCGTTTGGAGGTAGAAGAGAGGACGGCAGGTGGAAACTGGAGAGAAGGCTTCCAGAGAAGTCTTCATGCTTTGACACTAAGTTGCAAACAAGTTTAGTGTCAAATAATGAGGAAAAGGACCAGGAAATGTGAGTCTGCTCAGAGCTCAGACAGGGAAGACCAGAGCGTCCTCTTCAGATATCTCTCACTCTTCAGTTTTTAGCTGCCAACATATTGCTGTTGTTCAGTCCCTAAGTCATGTATGGTATTTTGCGACCCCATGGATTGCAGCACGCCAGGCTTCCCTATCCTTCACTATCTACTATCTCCTGGAGTTTGTCCAAACTCAAGTCCATTGAGTCGGTGATGCCATCCAACCATCTCATCCTCTGCTGTCCCCTTCTCCTCTGCCTTCAATCTTTCCCAGCATCATGGTCTTTTCCAGTGAGTGGGCTCTTTATATCAGGTGGCCAAAGTATTGAATCTTCAACTTCAACATCAGTCCTTCCAATGCATGTTCAAGTTGATGGATATGCCAACTCTCTGATATGAATCAGGGACAATTATTGACTTCTTCCTGAAATTATCAAATAAAATTGCAAAGGGCTTATGCAAAGGAAGAAGCTTTTATTGAACATTTGGTGGGGGGTGGTGCAGTGAGAAGGTGCAATGTGATTCACCCAGGTGGGCTGTGCCACTTAGGCACAACGAGGAGATGCTGTGTTGCCTGTGAGTATGTGGAACTGGCTAGCATGACACACAGCTCACTGAGAAAATCACCTGACACTGCCCAAGGACATCTTCTAAGAACAAAAATAATCTTCCAGCCAGGTTACTGAGCACTTATTAGAGACTTTATGGTAATAATAGTAATAACTAATAATGGTTAAAGCTTACTTCTTGAGACTTCCCTGGTAGCTCAGCTGGTAAAGAATCTGCCTGCAATACAGGAGACCTCGGTTTGATTCCTGGGTCGGGAAGATCTCCTGGAGAAGGGATACATTACCCACTCTAGTATTCATGGGCTTCTTGGTGGCTCAGATGGTACAGAATCTGCCTGCAATGCACGAGACCTGGGTTTCAGCCCTGGGTCGGGAAGATCCCCTGGAGGAGGGCATGGCAGCCCACTCCAGTATTCTTGCCTGGAGATTCCCCATGGACAGAGGAACCCGGTGGGCTACAGTCCATGGAGTCTCAAAGAGTTGGACACGACTGAGTGACTAAGCACAGCACACACAGTTTATCTAATGGGATATTGTATCACGTTTTGATACAAATTTTATATGGAAACCAATAACCACACAACTGTTTCAAAGCTAAATGAAGCACAGATAATGAATGTAACCAGTACCCGCAATCCAGAGAAGGAAGAAATTTCAACTCTTCCAAAAGGACTGGCTTGGAGCGTGAAAATCTCCCCTGCGTTTGCAGACTGAAGGAGTGGAGAGCAGTAACGAGTGCTGGGCACGGCAGGGAAGAGAACGACCTGGCGCTTGTGGAGAAGGTGCTGGGGACTCACAGAGGAGGTTTCACTTGAGCTGCAGCTGCAAGAAGGCTGCACGAGGGTTTTCACAGGCAAGTGGGGTGGGGCATCGTCAAGGGGGCATGGGAGAAGCCGAGCGTCCCATCCTTCAGGAAGGAGAAGCCATCGCTGCAGGTTTGTGCCTCATCACGGAGCACAGGCACCCAAAGTGCGGATTACACATGCGCCCGGGATGCACAGGAAACGTCTGGGACTTTCTGGGTGGCTAGAGTTAACGACTCCTCTGATTTAATATGAGCTGTTAAAACGAATCACTGCATTTCGACCAAATTATCATACCACCGAAAACGCTCGTCAGCCTGCCACTGCTGAGGCTGCAACTTGAACCCTCTGATGATTTAACTTCCCTGCAATATTCCGTCTTCTTACATAAAACTGCAGACAAATGACTCGGCTGCACACAGACATTCTTTTAATATTTTTCGAGCAGCTTCTTTACGAGTCCAGGGACCCTCTGCCCCTCAACTCAGTGGAACAGCTTAGCATGAGAATCTTGGCTGCAAAACCCAACATTCTGCACTAGCAGATGGAGCGCGTGGCCATTTTTGAAGTGGAACAAATGTATGAATTTAATTAGAGAGGAGTTGACAAGCTCCTTTCCTTTAGTTGCATAATGTTGAAGACAATTGTGATAAGGTACATGCTTTCTTATTTCTTACCATGATAAATGGTTGCAACATTTTCTCATCTTTTTTTTCTGATTTTCTATATGTCTTCTTCACTTTAGGAGCTCATTAACAATATTGTTTATGCAACAATTTTTTTTTCAGGTCGGTGGCAAAGACTGGCTATATCTGTGTTGCTGTGAACATGTGGGCCCTGAATCTATGGCTGTCAGAGCACTTGCAGCAGCCTGCCTTTGAGACCACCAGCCTCTCCCGACTTGAGCGATTTGTCAGGGAAATTGTGAATTGGATAAGGTGCAATCTCTTCAGAGGGGAGGACTCAGTGCATTCTGTTATTTTTATAGGGGATGCTTTAGGGGCATAATCTCTGGCCTAATAATAAATTAAAGAAAGAGCTAAGGACAAAAGAAACACACTTAATCTCAGTCCAGTTCTTGATATTAAGCAGCACCAGTTCTCCAAGGGTCAGTGTGAATGGAGTGCTTATGGAACACTCAACAGTCAGAAACCCCCTCCTAACATGTTTGATCCATAAAAGGATTAAATGGGAAATTGGGGGGACAGATGAGTCATGAGCAAGAATTGTTTGACTCTTAGGTTTTTTTACTTGTAAAATGGTTATAATACCATCTTACTTACATTTTAGACTAAGGCTGATTAAGAGCAATTGATATATGTACACAAACTGGAGGCATTCAGATGTTAAGGATGAACACATTATTGAGTCATTCACTAACCATGGTTTTGGAGGCTCCCTCAAAAGCCTGGACCAGGCCACCTGTTCCTTGAGGACGCCCAGCATCAGAACTACAATGGATTGTGGAAGTCTTCTGTTCTTTTTGGGACTCATTGTAACCGTTCACTTGGCCCCTCATGGACTGCAGTGATGCGTGGAATGGAAATTACGGTTGGGGGACAGTGAGTAGGCATTGAGACTGATTCTCCAGCTTCTTCCATGTCACATGAAATGACAATGGCTCAAGATGTGCCCCAGAATATGCCACATGGCCCTGGAAAGTGGAAATAGAGAAATCCTTCATGTAATCGCTGAACAAACACATATCAAGTGATTGCCATTGATCAGTCCTGTGTTCAGTACATGAAAATGCAGAACAGTTATCAATCCTTCTCCTTTGAGAAGAGCTTAGCTGCAGACACCTACAATAAAGAGTAAGACAACATACACAGGTGATCAGGACTCCAGGGAAGAAAGCAGGGTAGGAGGCAGGTGGTGAGAAGTGAAATGACATCGCTGTTCCAGAAATGTTTAAGATGAGACGGGAAGGCATAAAAGAAGCCCATCAGGAGAAGAACACACAGAGAGAGCATCCAGACTGAAGACAGAGCCTGTATGCAGGTCCTGAGGCAGAAAGGGACTCTCAATTCTGAGGAGACATAGACTCGCGTTATGGGCAATGCTGTGTCTCCACAAAGGATGCTCTGAAGTCCCAACCACAGGGACCTCTGAATGCAGCCTTCTTTGGAAGTAGGGTGTTGGCTCAAAATAATGTCTGTAGAGTCAGTGACTCCATCCAACCCCCTCATCCTCGGTCATCCCCTTCTCCTCCTGCCTTCAATCTTTCCCAGCATCCGGGTCTTTACCAATGAGTCGCCTCTTCCCATCAGGTGGCCAAAGTCTTGGAGCTTTAGCATCGGTCCTTCCAATGCGTATTCAGGTATGATTTCCTCTAGGACTGACTAGTTTGATCTTCTTGCTGTCCAAGGGACTCTCAAGAATCTTCTCCAGCACCACAGTTGAAAGCATCTAATTTTAAAACTAGAGCATTTTATTCACAATGTTTCATTAACTTATTATACATAATTCTTTTGCATGAACTTCTCTTCAAAGTTAAAGTCAAGGATTATGCTACACACAAAACCATTCTGTCTGAACTTATGTCTAAATTCAGGGATTGATATTTCACTTTAGACATGAGAAGTATGGGACTCAGAATAGATTACTTAATGGTTCAGTGTTCTCTTCATTCCATAATTCTTAACATGAAGGTGGTAGGCTTGAAATATGTTTAGAAATTTACATGCTGCAATATGCTTTCTGAAATTATAAACACATGATGTCTATACATTTTAGGTATAGTTTCAGGAACATATAAAAACCAAAATTGTAGAAAATAGTCTCTGCTATCTAGTATGAAATAGGTTGTTTTGGATATTACAATGAATAGAAAATACAAAATTTATGTTGGTGGCAACTGTGAGTTTATTTTTAAGTGATATTAACTGACAGCACATCATGTTCAAAATGGTCTTTAGCAGGTGTTCCTAGGAAGTAAAGCTGTGTTGCTATTAAAAGTCTGTAACAGGAAATGATTATATTAGAACAATGTGTTATAATCCTGGAATATTAAAAGCAAAGTGAACCTTGGATAATCACGATCAGATTATTTTCAGAGTCACTGCTGTTGGAATGGGGCTGTGGACCCTGGTGATTACAGGACGAGGACATTTCAGCACTGAGAGGCTGACACCTGTTCTGATAGTGGGGCTCACTCTGAGAGGCTCACTAGGGAAGCAGCGGAGAGGGGCCCATTCACTGAGATGTGAATCCTAATGCATTTAAAACATACACGCTCTTCAGCGCATCCGGTCTATACTCATTCTGAATTAAAGATCAGTGAAATGGAAACATGGAAGAATATGTAGAAAATGTATTCAGGGGAATATTAGTAGTATGAAAAGCAAAGTTCAAACAAGACCTCTCAAATGCTTTACAGTTTTCCCTGGGCAGAGGACAACCTGAATGCAACCCTGGGAAGCCACAAAACAGCACAATCCAAAGTTACAATTGGCACCAAATACAGCCACGACACATGGCAGAGTGAAAAAGGAAATTACAGTTTCAGAATTATATAGAGTATTCTTTCACTCTATAAAAAATTTAATGTTTACAATACTTTATTACCGATCGCTGTAGCATATTTCCTTTCACTTTCTAATGTATTAAATTACAAGCTTTTTCTGGAAAAAAAAAAAAGAAGTTTATTTTTCAAAATGTGCAACTTATTACATAAACAAGCACAAGCAAGGATTACGTAAACAAGCATCAGTTCAGTTCAGTTCAGTTGCTCAGTCATGTCCAACTCTTTGCGACCACATGAATCACAGCACGCCAGGCCTCCCTGTCCATCACCAACTCCCGGGGTTCACTCAAACTCACCTCCATCGAGTTGGTGATGCCATCCAGCCATCTCATTCTCTGTCGTCCCCTTCTCCTCCTGCCCCCAATCCCTCCCAGGATCAGAGTCTTTTCCAGTGAGTCAACTCGTCGCATGAGGTGGACAAAGTATTGGAGTTTCAGCTTTAGCATCAGGTAAACAAGCATAGTTCTGTATAAAAAGTAATACATGTTTGCCCAGGAGTTTACATATGGACTGTTCACAGTTACATATGAAGCTGCTGATGAAACTGGTTTTGTGACCCTTGGTCTATTCCTATAATTTGCTATCTACCAGGAAACACTTGTCATCACAGGGGTTACAACCACTGTTAGTCAGCAAATGGCGCAATTTTCTAATGCATCATATTCCCCAAGAATGGCTTTGCTGTGTCTCAAATGTCCTGATTTTGAATTTTATGTTAATTCTCATCATCTGTTTCACTTCCCTCCCCTGCAGTTTTCCTAGACACAATACTGTCTTCATCTGATACTCAACTACACTGATAATCTACCAATCATTACAGTGAGGGAAATTAATTTTAAAAATATTGTTCTAAAAGAAATAATAATGTAGCCTGCAAGTTTCATTTAATATTAGACGAACTCAGATGTTTCTGACAATTCCTGTGTGTTTTCACATCTTGCCTGCTCCCCTGGGAACACTTTTATTTACCTTTGGAAGCGGCTGCTTGTTGCTTGTGCAGTTGCCCAGTCGTGTCCTACTCTTCGAGACCCCATGGACTGCAGCACACCAGGCCTTCCTGTTTGTCCCTCACCATCTCCAGGAGTTTGACCAAGTTCACGTCCATTGCATCAGTGATGCCATTTAGCTATCTCTTCCTCTGAGGCCCTCTTCTCCTAAGAGGCTGCTTACTGGTGCAATATTTGCCAGGAGTAACAACACACCTTCAGGAGAGAGAAGTTTCCCCTTGTATTTGAGAAACTTTACAAAGAAAATAAAAATCAACTGATGTATAGGCAGCATCTACTGTTTAATACAAGTCTTCTCAGTTGGGTATAAAGTGAGTCCCTCTCTCAAATGATAGCTTTCCTGCAAACCAAATATTACATCCAAGAAAACAGGTGGAAAGAGCTTTAGAGAAACAATAAGTAGCGGAGCAAGGATTAAGTTAACAGTATGGATAATATTATCTCTTGTGCGTGTGCTTAGTCGCTCAGTTCTGTCCGATTCTTTGTCTCTCCATGGACTATAGCTTGCCTCTTCTGTCCAAGGTTTTTCCCCCCCAGGCAAGATACTGGAGTGTGTTGCCGTTTCCTTCTCCAGGGGTTGAACCCAGTATCCCTCATTGCAGGAAGATTCTTTACTGTCTGAGCCACCAGGGAAGCTCCTTCTACAGATGAAGTCAACTACAGTATGTGACTACACTGCCTCATCCCAGGTTTCACTGGGACAAATCAGTGACCGAGTCCCAGGAAACATGGACCAGAGCGCCTCATTTTGAAGCAATTATTTCACTCCTAAAGAGTTTAACTTTAAAATTAATTAGCATAAGATGTTCCTTCCTGGTTCACAGAAGGGTCTGTAATGGGACAATACTGTCTCAGATGCTACATGCAAACACATTGTGTATGTGTGTGTGAACACACAAGTATGTGTGACTAATACCCTGAACATACCACATTGCTCAGCCATTTTATTGAGTGGAGACTAGTTAGTTCAGTCCCATTATTGGCAGCATCCGGTGATAAATGCATAGTGATTGGAACCTTGTTTTGTGATGTATTTTGTCTAATAACTAAAGTCGTTGGCTTTGATCTCTACAAGTCCCAAAAGATCAAAGGTAATTCTTAGAGGAATCCATCCACTCGAGAAACAATCTCTCTTCCTGTTCCCTGATAGCACTTTGAGATTATCCATCATTAGCAAAAAAAAGAATTCTAAGCAAAAAATGAAAGGCACTTGTTCCAAAAATAGCAGGTTCGTCAAAAGTAAACAGGTCATGCTGTGACACTCAACCAGCAGGGCGCACTGACCAGAACAACAAGTGCACCTTCCTGTTATCAAGGACCTGCTTTGGAAGGGAGCAAAAGTGCCCCTGCCCCAAATGAAACTGTGCAACGGCACTAACCTACCCCTCTCCAAAGCCATCAACATTACACCGTCAGCAGCCCACCATGCATTATCACCCCTATGAACTTGTAAGAGCCTTTCTGCCGAACTTGCTTTTTAGCAGAAAGGTGGACATGCAAAAAGAAGAAAAAATAAATAAAAGCATAATGGATAGATAAAGTGTCCTGGGGCCATGGGGCGCAGTGTCATCTAGAAAGCATTGCTGGGGGAATTTCTTTTAACTTCTCAGCTGACTCCTTTGGAAGGTGGCAGAATCTAGTGTGTACATTCTGGTCTTTTCTCTGCATCATTTTAAGCATCACCTGACAGAAGTTTCCGTGGAAGAACTGACCGGATGTGAGGGGAATGTGCTGTGTTCTCAGGTGACACAGCAAAGTTCCCGCACGTATAATCCATTATGAAGATGGAGGCTCTCCCCGTCTGCTTTTTTGACAGCAAAACCCAAAGGAACTGACGAGCAGACCTCATCTCTCTCTAGCATCCTGAGCTCTCAGCCTGTCTGAGCACAGTGTCACTTTGAGGATGCTCTTTCTTTGCTTCCCCTGGGACATGTCCTTCCCGCCTTCGTCTTCTCTCCTCGCAGCTCTCCCTGGAAGCGGGACGCACAATCACAGCCCATTCTGGAGATGACAAGCCCCCACTGCCATATGACTTCAGCCAAATGTCCCTGCAGTCCCCTGGCCTCCTCTTAATTGGCCCCCATGGCTGGTTCTCTGCTCATGCCCTACTCCAAAATTAGAAGCATTTGATGCAGACAAAGCTCCTGAAATTCCACTTCCTGACACCCTGCCCGTCCGTCCTCACTCTAAGAGACACACAGTGTTACAGACAAGCAGCCTCCTCCCAGCAGTTACACAAAGGTCAGAAAACTCTCAGAGAATCAAAGTAAATGTCTGCCTGGGAATTACCGAATGTGTGTGCGCGTGGAAAGCCAGATCTTGTAAAAGATAAATATCGTAGACAGAGAGCTGAGGGACCTTTGTGTTCTCACCATTTACTGTGAGATTTGCAAAGTCCAAGCTGCTCAGACCTGCATTTGGTGCTGTGTTCAGAGGCCTCCACTGTCTGCTATCATTTATTATCGGCCTCACACCTGCTCCTCTCCGCTCTCCCTTCCCCACATTTCTGGGATATGGAGTTTTCATTGACTCAGTTAAATCAAATGTTCGTTATGAGACCATTTAGGTGTGGTCAGGAATTCAAGGTCATCTCCTTTAAAAATAATGCATTTCAGAAGTGTTTAAAGTGGACACTGGAAAACAGTTTGTTTTCAATATTTTTAACTGAAGAAAACAAAAATTAGACCAAGGTCTCTACTCCCACTTTCAGTAGCAGCAAGAAGAAAAACAAGTTACTATGTTAAGTCTGAAAATGAAAGTGAAGTTTGCTCAGTTGTGTCCAGCTGTTTGTGACCCCATGGACTACATGCTCCATAGAATTCTCCGGGCCAGAATACTGGAGTGGGTAACTGCTCCCTTCTCCAGGGAATGTTCCCAACCCAGAGATCGAAGCCAGGTGTCCCGCACTGCAGACGGATTTTTTATCAGCTGAGTCACGAGAGAAGCCTGAAACCACATCCATATCCGGCCAACTCCATGACTTAGGTTCTGCAGTCCTGGGGCAAGTTTAAGAACGGTGGAGTACCTGTGAGATGCAGGGATGTTACATCTGGAGGCTGACATTGGGGAAAGAGGCAGGCTACAGTCCACGATGTTGCAAGAGTCGGACACAAGCTGGCAACTAAACAGCAACCACAAGCGTAGATGGGCAGAGCTGAGTACTCTCCAGGATTTTGTCTTCCACCTGGGTCCTTGCAGCCATGCATCTCACAAGTACTCCACTCTCCAATGTGCCCTGGGCTGGCAGAACCTAAGTGATGGAGTCAACCGAGTATGGGTGTGGTTTCAGAGCAGCAGAGCTCAGACTTTAGGGTCACATAGAATACAAGGTGTCTCTCGATGCCTCTTTTCTCATTCTTGCGGCTTTGAGTGTGGTCACTAGAACTCACTTCCTGAAACCTCCCCTGCCTCACTTGTACAACATGGGTGAGGATAGTGCCGACATCTTGGAACAATTGGGAAAGCAGACGAATGGGATATGAGAACATGCAGAGCACAGTGCCCACCCTGTCCTCCGCTCTGATTTTCTACTGAGAGAAGTCAGACCACCCTACCATGCGGTACCCATCATGAAGGCCATGATTAGCGTTTCAGCTTCTGACACCAACCATGACACCCAGGAAGATTCACCAGTTCCAGTG
Source organism: Moschus berezovskii (assembly GCF_049115385.1). Lineage (NCBI taxonomy): Eukaryota > Metazoa > Chordata > Mammalia > Artiodactyla > Moschidae > Moschus > Moschus berezovskii. Next base: position 15,363,840 of record NC_142470.1, read on the forward strand.
TCTGTTTTCCAAAGGTCCAGAATATAAACCTGAACCCTCTTAGTGGTAATTAGCATCCGAGAAGGTAATGGAATTTGCCGGTGAAAAATGGTAATATTACATATCCTGAGAGGCTGCAAAATGCTCGCAGTTATGATCATACACCATTGTGGATGTGAGTGTCCCAGGCTTTGAAAGTTAACTGCAGGCTAATGCATAAAGTAGAATCTGATTGTGAGCTTTCCAAAATTTGCTTCCTTGTGGGGGAAGACCAGACAAAATTGTGGATTTATTTTCTCCTCAAAAACAAAATGCCAGTCAAAAACAATTCTTGTTATCTCTGTGCTTGAGTTCATCAAAACCTGGCAGTAATGTGAAAGACACTGAAAACTTGCTGATTTTAGAATAATAATGACTTTCAAAAAATGGCTGACACCAACAAGATGTTTGTTACAGGTGGGGTAAGGATGGAATTTAAATAGTGTATCTAATTTGAAAGTCTTGGTGACATTGTATGAGCTGCATTTTTTGATGATCTATCTAATATTTTAGTTGCATTTTGTTTTTTATGCTCAAGTAAACCCAACAACATCACAATGGATTATCTTCAGATGTAGAAGCAACTGTGATTGTTCCAAGTGTTATTTCAAAAAGAATTCCTCATGCTGCATGGAGATTTTAAAACAAAATTGTATTGGAGTATAGTTGCTTTACAATGTTATCTTAGCTTTTGCTGAACAACAAAGTAAATTAGCTATACGTATACATATATCCATATACGTATATATATATATCTTACATGAAAGTGAAAGAGGAGAGTGAAAAGTTTGGCTTGAAGCTCAACATTCAGAAAATGAAGATCATGTCATCTGGTCCCATCACTTCATGGGAAATAGATGGGGAAACAGTGGAAACAGTGTCAGACTTTATTTTTTTGGGCTCCAAAATCACTGCAGATGCTGACTGCAGCCAGGAAATTAAAAGACGCTTACTCCTTGGAAGGAAAGTTATGACCAACCTAGATAGCATATTAAAAAGCAGAGACATTACTTTGACAACCAAGGTCCGTCTAGTCAAGGCTATGGTTTTTCCAGTGGTCATGTATGGATGTGAGAGTTGGACTGTGAAGAAAGCTGAGCGCTGAAGAATTGATGCTTTTGAACTGTGGTGCTGGAGAAGACTCTTGAGAGTCCCTTGGACTGCAAGGAGATCCAACCAGTCCATTCTAAGGGAGATCAATCCTGGGTGTTCACTGGAAGGACTGATGCTAAAGCTGAAACTCCAATACTTTGGCCACCTCATGCGTTGAGTTGACTCACTGGAAAAGAGTCTGATGCTGGGAAGGATTGGGGGTGGAAGGAGACGGGAACGACAAGAGAATGAGATGGCTGGATGGCATCACCGACTCGATGGACATGAGTTTGAGTGAACTCCGGGAGTTGGTGATGGACAGGGAGGCCTGGCGTGCTGTGATTCATGGGGTCGCAAAGAGTCGGACATAACTGAGTGACTGAACTGAACTGATACATATATCCCCTCTTTTTTGGATTTCCTTCCCATTTAAGTCACTGCAGAGCATTGAAGAGTTTCCTATGCTCTGGAGTGGGTTCTAATTTAGTCATTTATTTTATCAGTTCAGTTCAGTCACTCAGTCATGTCTGACTCTTTGGAACCCCATGAATCACAGCATGCCAGGCCTTCCTGTCTATTACCAACTCCCGGAGTTCACCCAACCTCATGCCCATTGAGTCGGAGATGCCATCCAGCCATCTCATCCTCTGTCATCCCCTTCTCCTCCTGCCCCCAATCCCTCCCAGCATCAGAGTCTTTTCCAGTGAGTCAACTCGTCGCATGAGGTGGCCAAAGTATTGGAGTTTCAGTTTTAGCATCAGTCCTTCCAATGAACACCCAGGACTGATCTCCTTTAGGATGCACTGGCTGGACCTCCTTGCAGTCCAAGGGACTCTCAAGAGTCTTCTCCAACACTACAGTTCAGAAGCATCAATTCTTCAGAGATTAGCTTTCTTCACAGTCCAACTCTCACATCCATACATGACCACTGGAAAAACCGTAGCCTTGACTAAATGGAACTGTGTTGGCAAAGTAATGTCTCTGCTTTTAATATGCTATCTAGGTTAGTCATAACTTACCTTCCAAGAAGTAAGTATCTTTTAATTTCCTGGCTGCAATCAGCATCTGCAGTGATTTTGGAGCCCAGAACAATAAAGTCTGACACTGTTTCTCCATCTATTTCCCATGAAGTGATGGGACCAGATGCCATGATCTTAGTTTTCTGAACGTTGAGCTTTAAGCCAACTTTTTCACTCTCTTCTTTCACTTTCATCAAGAGGCTTTTGAGTTCCTCTTCACTTTCTGCCATAAGGGTGGTGTCATCTGCATATCTGTGGTTATTGATATTTCTCCCAGCAATCTTGATTCCAGCTTGTGCTTCTTCCAGCCCAGCGTTCCTTATGTTGTACTCTGCATAGAAGTTAAATAAGCAGGATGACAATATACAGCCTTGACGTACTCCTTTTCCTATTTGGAACCAGTCTGTTGTTCCATGTCCAGTTCTAACTGTTGCTTCCTGACCTGCATATAGGTTTCTCAAGAGGCAGGTCAGGTGGTCTGGTATTCCCATCTCTTTCAGAATTTTCCTCAGTTTTTTGTAATCCACATAGTCAAAGGCTTTGGCATAGTCAATAAAGCAGAAATAGATATTTTTCTGGAATTCTATTGCTTTTCCCATGATCCAGTGGAATTTGGCAATTTGATCTCTGGTTCCTCTGCCTTTTCTAAAACCTGCTTGAACATCTGGAAATTCACAGTTCACGTATTACTGAAGCCTGGCCTGGAGAATTTTGTGCATGACTTTACTAGCCTGTGCGATGAGTACAATTGTGCAGTAGTTTGAGCATTCTTTGGCATTGCCTTTCTTTGGGATTGGAATGAAAACTGACCATTTCTAGTCCTGTGGCCACTGCTGAGTTTTCCAAATTTGCTGGCATATTGAGTGCAACACTTTCACAGCATCATCTTTCAAGACTTGAAATAGCTCAACTGGAATTCCATCACCTCCACTAGCTTTGTTCGTAGCGATGCTTTCTAAAGCCCACTTGACTTCACATTCCAAGATGTCTGGCTCTGGGTGAGTGATCACACCATCGTGATTATCTTGGTCGTGAAGATCTTTTTTGTACAGTTCTTTTGTTTATTCTTGCCACCTCTTCTTAATATCTTCTGCTTCTGTTAGGTCCATACCATATCTATCCTTTATCGAGCCCATCTTTGCATGAAATGTTCCCTTGGAATCTCTAATTTTCTTGAAGAGATCTCTAGTCTTTCCTATTCTGTCATTTTCCTCTATTTCTTTGCATCGATTGCTGGGGAAGGCTTTCTTATCTCTCCTTGATATTCTTTGGAACTCTGCATTCAGATGCTTATATCTTTCCTTTTCTCCTTTGCTTTTCACTTCTCTTCGTTTCTACTTTTTATTTTTCTTCTTTTAATTTTATACATAGTATCAATAGTGCTTTGTATATATGTACAATGTACAATACATATGTATATATGCTGTACCTAGATACAATCCCAGCTGTATATGTGTCAATTCCAGTTCCCAAATTCGTCCCAGCCGCTTTCTCGCCTTGGTGTCCGTACATTTGCTTTCCCTATCCTTGTCTCTCTTCTGCCCTGCGAGTAGGTTAACACGCACCGTTTTTCTAGATGTCACATGTGTCTGCCAGTTCATGCTGTTTTTCGTCTTCCTTCATTCTCTCTGACATTCTCTCTGAGTCTCTAGGTCCATTATGTGGAAATTTCTGTCACATCTCAGATTAGTCTAGTCAGGTATGGATGTGAGAGCTGGACTGTGAAGACAGCTGAGGGCCGAAGAACTGATGCTTCTGAACTGTGGTGTTGAAGAAGACTCTTGAGAGTCCCTTGGTCTGCAAGGAGAGCCAACCAGTTCATCCTGAGGGAGATCAGTCCTGGGTGTTCATTGGAAGGACTGATGTTGAGGCTGAAAGAACAATCCTTTGGCCACCTTATGCGAAGAGCTGACTCCTTAGAAAACACCCTGATGCTGGGAAACATTGAAGGCAGGAGGAGAAGGGGACGACGGAGGATGAGATGGTTGGATGGCATCACGGACTCAATGGACATGAGTTTGAGTGAACTCCGGGAGTTGGTGATGGACAGGGAGGCCTGGGGTGCTCTGGTTCATGGGATCAGAAAGAGTCGGACATGACTGAGCGACTAAATTGAATGAAAGACATCATTTACATTGTCTTCCAATGCTGTAAGAAAAATGTTGCAGCCTATGTGAGTTCTAAGTCTACGAGTCCTTACACAGGTCTAGGCGTGCAACTCCACAGGGGTTTCTGAGTTCTCAGATGCCCTCTTTTTTAGACCAAATTCCCCAAAGCTGAAGACGTTTAAAAATTACCTTTTCTGGGGATCAAATATCATTCATATCAAGATTTCATTCCATTGCTTCGAGGCAGATATGAAGACAGAATTGTGTGAGTATTTCCCCAAGAGATGGGGGGATGTTTCAGAAGAAAACATGACACAAATCTCCGAAGTCCTCATGAGAATTATTTTGTCAATGGCAGTAGCTTGTCCTTTCCTGCCCCAGGTAAGGTTGAGGAGAGTGCAAGAGGGCATCCATGTAGCCCACACTGTCTTCTCGGAGTGGAGTGGGCAAAGGAATGAGGGGGGTGACCTCCATCCTGCTGCCTGGTTCTCAGGGCCCGCTGGCCCGTCGGGCTGCCTGGGTGGTGCTGCGTGGCTGCCTCTGTTTCCCAGAAAGCCATGCAAATGCTCGGTTCAGAAATGCTGGCTCTCAGGATGTTCACCAACCCCAACCCCACCTTTGCCTCAGCTCCTAAGTTGTGTGAGTGACATCTTGTATCCTCTGGTGTTGTATTGAGCCTAGAAAGGGGAGTGGGAAATATCAGTGGTCTTCTTCTTAATGTGCTCTTTCTCACCAATTTTTTAAATTAAAATATAAAATTTCTAACTATGTAAAATGATGGATGCTAACTAATCTTATCATGGTCATCAGTCTCTAGGATATTCACACATCAAATCATGATGCTGTATCCTTTAAACTTATATCACATATTATCTCAATTAAACTAGAAAAAAATCAAAGTATAATTTTGCTTGAAAGCCCAGATGGACTGATTTTTGCAGATTTTCTTTTTCTTACAGCCAAGCAGGGAGCCTCTTGGTGTCAAAGTTCCTTAAGCTACAAAACCGAAATCTGTGGGTGGTAGCCTTTCTGTGTGTGACAGACTGTCTAATACCCTAGAGTTGAAAGCTTAGATGTGAGTGATTTCATCGTGAATTGTGTTCTGATGTGCACTCCTCCAATAGTAAAAAAAGGAGAAAAGATAGGAAACCAAGAAATTAACTATAAATGATAAGCAACATAAGCAACATACACTTTATCAGCGTGCTGGGCACCCAGCAACATATGACGACTCTTAGTTGCAGAGTGGCAGTGACAGGAGTGTGTCCCTGCAGGACACTGGCTTTCTTTATATTGTAGAAATGGATGGGGAATCAGGCACGAGTCCAGTTTTGTTTCATTCTTAGAAATTTAGTGGTTTTCTGGAAGCATCCAAAGGTGCTTTTTTTTATATCCCCTTGAAAAACAGGGTTTCTAGTGGTTTGCCCTATACTTGTACAGGGATGTATTTGACAGACCCAATTTATAGTGAGGACGGGTCTCAGGTTTGCCTCCTGTGTGGCCACCAGAGATCAGCTTATTCGTTTCTTTTCATTTTTAGCTGCCTCTGCCCCCGAGGATCTCCTTAGAGTGAGGAGTGGGTATAATGAAGGCAAGGGTTGGTTATGTGGCTCTTCTGGATCCCGGACACACTCACCCCCTTCCACACGTTCCTGCAAACCTACGTAGCTCCTCAAGGCAGCACGCAACAGGAAAACAAACACGGCAAAGGTCTGTTTGTATCCAGGTCCCTGAGAAGGTCGACCATTCATCCAGATTCTTCTTACCTTGCAAACCCAGGGCATGCGCAGGAGGGTAAAGGCTCTGCATACTGGTAAAGGGGGGAGGCCACACCAAGGACAAGTCCACAGCTTCACATGACCTAAAGAGGCTCCATAATTCAATATATATATGTATATAATTAACACACCACATGACCCAGACATCAGAATGACAGATGAAGAAAGTCTAGGACTGTGGAATCCGGGCTCCAACTGTCTTTGGTCTGGTCATTTTGTAAGGGTCAGTGGGTCCAGGTGGAGAAATGGCAATATATTCATCTGATGACCTTAATCTAGGCAGGTTTCCTCTCTGCCATGGAGGGAGAGCAGAGGTCAAGGTCAGGGTGAAGGGTCAGGACACAGGGCCTCCGTTGTTCTACGTGCTCTCTGTGTGAAGAACTGCCTGGCCACGAGCAGGAGGGTGTCTGAAGGATGGCCCTGCACGTGTTAGAAGTGAGTCCTATGTAAAGAAACCCTCTGCCCTTGTTCCCAGACGTGTAAAGATGCCAAAGTGAAGTGAAATTGCTCAATCGTGTCTGACTCTTTGCGACCCCATGGACTGTAGCCTACCAGGTTCCTCTGTCCATGGGATTTTCCAGGCAAGAATACTGGAGTGGGTTGCCATTTCCTTCTCTAGGGGATCTTTCCAACCCAGGGATTGAACCTGGCTCTCCCACAATGTAGGCAGACGCTTTACCATCTGAGCCACCAGGGAAGTCCAACTGGTAAAGATGCCAATTGAGATTCAAATGTAAAACAAACAAAAAATGCTGACACTTTTTGTAATAGTCAAGAACTTCATCTGCCCTGGTTTAATCCTTGTGTATGAATGACGTGGCCTCAGTGTTGAAGTCCTCTGGGCAGGATTGCAGGAGGGTATCCTGGGGAACTCAGATGTAGAGAAGAAATGGTAAAAGAGCAAGAGGCAGACTCTGCCATGAACAGCCACACAGGGCCTCTGCAAAGGGACAGTCTACCTAACTACTAAGCCAGCGGCCCAGCATGGACCCACCCAGGAGTGGTGGAATTCAGGTGCCAATGGAGTAGAATTTGTCCTTTTCCCTCTGCCCACAGAAACAGTGACAGAGAGAGAGATCCATCATCCACAGACCCAGAGACGCACCCCTGAATTTATCCTGACTTATATATTCCTGAGCCGAAGAGAAATATTGCCTCTGCTTACATCTTCTGTCACCCGACCCCATCTCTCTGCTTTTTGTGGTTTTCCCTTTCTGCCCCCTCACTTTCCCTCTCCCTGTGGATACCTGGGCATGGAGCTCCTGCCAGCTCCTTGAGGGAGGGAGACTTCTCTCTCTTGTTCAGCTGGGACAAGCAGAGTACCACCTGGTCCATGGCAGGTCTCCAAAAAGAACTGTGAGGTGACTAAAGAACAAGCTCAACTGAAAAGCCCCAAGGTGGCCAGAAGGCCAGACCCTCAGGAGGAAGGATAGAGAACGTAGGAACCCACCTCAGTGTGCGTGGGCCTCTCACATGTCCACCGGGTGTGCACGCCGTGCGTTGCCCTCCAGCCTCCTGGGTATTGCTTCTCCAGCCACCTCCCTCGACCTCTCCCCTTCAGGCCTGACGTGGTCCTCATCTCCCATCTCTGAGTTTCATAGACTGAGAAGCTTGTAAACGATGCAAGCTAATTTCTCATGGTTGTGGAGCCTGGAAGTCTGGCATGGTCAGAGGGTGGTCCTCAATAAGAGCTTTGCAAACGGCTACCTTCTTACCGATGGGGCTTCCCTCTTAGCTCAGTCGGTAAAGAATCTGCCTGCAACGGAGGAGACGTGGGTTCGATTCCTGGGTTGGGAAGATCCCCTAGAGAAGGAAGTGGCAATCCACTCCAGTGTTCTTGCCTGGAGAATCCCACAGACAGAGGAGCCTGGTGGGCTACAGTCCATGGGGTCACGAAGAGTCAGACACGATTGAGTGACTAAACCACCACCATCACCTTCGTGCCAAGTCCTCTCATGAAGGAGGGAAAGTCTGTCCTGCTGTCTCCCTTGGTCCTCTCCCTGTCTGTCTGCCTCCCTGTCTGTTTTCTGTCTTTCATGTCTTCTTATAAGGGGGCTGGTCCCATCATGGGGGCTCTGGTCTCATGCCCTAGGGACCTCCCATAGATCCCCATAGACCCCCAACTCCTAATATCATCACTTGTGCGTTAGGGCTTTAGCATACGGGTTTGGGGAAGGGTAGAAGCATTGTCTGGGCTTCCCGGGTGGCTCAAAGGTAAAGAACCTCCCTGCTGTGCAGGAGATGCAGGAGACACAGGAAGTCAATCAGAAGGTGCAGAAGGTACGGAAGTATATCTCTGGGTAGAGAAGACCCCCTGGAGGAGGGCATGGCAACCCGCTCAGTGTCCTCACCTGGAGAATCCCATGGACTATATAGTCCATGGGGTTGCACAGAGTTGGACACGACCGAAGTGACTTAGCACGCACGCAGTATGTCAGTGACAGCCAGTGATGGTGGTAATAATAATAGTAGCTGGCTTCTCACAGTAGGGCAGACATTGAGGTCAATATCTTCTATGAAGAGTCTCACTGCCTTTTCACAGTCATCCTCTGAGATCAGCATGTTATTAGCTGCACATCAGGGGCAAGGATGCTGAGACAAGGCCTACAGCTTCCCCGGAAAGATCTGAGTGGAAGACGTGAAGGGCTGTGTCCTGTGGTGGACCGCTGGGGGCTGTAGTAACATCAGGAGGGGACGATGGATTGTGTGGTAGGAGCTGGGGACGAATGGCTGCTGCTCCCAGCACCCCAGTCCTCTCTGCCCTTTGTGTCAGGGTAAGTGATGCCTTTCTAAGTTAATTATTTGATTTTCTTCCCTTGCGTTCCCTTGTCTTCTTAAATCATGGAATCACAGCCTGGAAGAAGGCCCATGGTCATCATCTTTCCCGTGTTCCCAGATGAGCAACATTGAACTAAACTTGTAAGAGAAGGTGTTCAAAATGGCTGTGTGTTCTCTATATTCCATACGGATTACAGGACAGAAACTCCAGGATGCATTAATGTCCAAAACAGTCCCAAAAGCGCTTTGTCTATATATGTCATGTGATTCACGATGGACCTGAATGAACAAACAGATAGTAGATGTTCTTCAACTGCGAGTGGATGTTCTTCAAAGTAAACCAGAAAGTCAGTGGCAGAAAAACAGAGTAACATAACAAAGTATATTACTATTTTAGAAATTTTTTTTCAAAGTATATTATTGATCAATGCCTAGAAAATTATTTTCCAGTCAATTCTCATATAAAAAAAAAAACTTTTAAAGGATATGATATTAGTTGACAACATTGTAATATAGCAATAACTTTTAATTTCATGTGAATTTAGTTCCGTAGACCTTTTATTATGATTACAATGACATTTTTTGTTGTTAGCAGGTGCTTTAATCATTTGGTCTTAAAATCAAGGTTAAACAGACTTTCAATTTTCACTGTCACACATTGGAAAGGAAATGGCAACCCACTCCAGTGTTCTTGCCTGGAGAATCCCAGGGATGGGGGAGCCTGGTGGGCTGCCGTCTATGGGGCTGCACAGAGTTGGACACGACTGAAGTGACTTAGCAGTAGCAGTAGCAAACAGACTCTACACCTTATTCTTTCTACTTGAGGTTAGAGGTAGCATATGCTCTATTCTTGGGCTTCCCTGGTGGCTCAGTGGTAAAGAACTTTCCTGCAGTGCCAGAAATTCAGGCTCAATCCCTGGGTTGGGAAGATCCCCTGGGGGAGGAAATGGTAGCCTCCTCCAGTATTCTTGCCTGGGAATCCCATGCACAGAGGAGCCTGTCAGGCCACAGTCCATGGGGTTGCAAAAGTGTCGGACACAATTTAGAGACTGAACAACAACAACAAATACTCTATTCTTGAGCCTTAATAACGCACCCAGGCATTTTCTCATGTTTCATGACTCCCAAACATGATGTGAGAAGAAGAAAGTACACATTTAACAATTTTTGAAAGAATCCAAATCCAATTAGGTAATCAATCTGATTTATATGCTGAATCTGCAGAGTGAAGCACAGTTTGGAAAAATGAGCTGTAATTGTTTTGGGAAATGTTCCAGAGACACCAGAAAGACATCGTTTACAGCAAGCTACTGTGACTTCCTTTTCCTTGTTGCTTCTTTATATATTGAAATTACAGTATTATTGCATAGGAACCTGGAATGTTAGGTCCGTGAATCAAGGCAAATTGGAAGTGGTCAAACAGGAGATGGTAAGAGTGAACATAGACATTCTAGGAATCAGTGAACTAAAATGGACTGGAATGGGTGAATTTAACACAGATGACCATTATATCTACTACTGTGGGCAGGAATCCCTTAGAAGAAATGGAGTAGCCATCATGGTCAACAAAAGAGTCCAAAATGCAGTACTAGGATGCAATCTTAAAAACAACAGAATGATTTCTGTTCGTTTCCAAGGCAAATCATTCAATATTACAGTAATCCAGGCCTATGCCCCAACCAGTAACACGGAAGAAGCTGAAGTTGAATGGTTCTATGAAGACCTACAAGACCTTTTAGAACACCCAAAAAAGATGTCCTTTTCATTATAGGGGACTGGAATGCAAAAGTAGGAAGTCAAGAAACACCTGGAGTAACAGGCAAATTTGGCCTTGGAGAACGGAATGAAGCAGGGCAAAGGCTAATAGAGTTTTGCCAAGAGAACACACTGGTCATAGCAAACACCCTCTTCCAACAACACAAGAGAAGACTCTACACATGGACATCACCAGATGGTCAACACTGAAATCATATTGATTATATTCTTTGCAGCCAAAGATGGAGAAGCTGTATACAGTTAGCAAAAACAAGACCGGGAGCTGACTGTGGCTCAGATCATGAACTCCTTATTGCCAAATTCAGACTTAAATTGAAGAAAGTAGGGAAAACCACTAGACCATTCAGATATGACCTAAATCAAATCCCTTATGATTATACAGTGGAAGTGAGAAATAGATTTAAGGGACTAGATCTGATAGATAGAGTGCCTGATGAACTCTGGATGGAGGTTCGTGACATTGTACAGGAGACAGGGACCAAGACCATCCCCATGGAAAGGAAATGCAAAAAAGCAAAATGGCTGTCTGAGGAGGCCTCACAAATAGCTGTGAAAAGAAGAGAAGGGAAAAGCAAAGGAGAAAAGGAAAGATATAAGCATCTGAATACAGAGTTCCAAGAAATAGCAAGGAGAGATAAGAAAGCCTTCCTCAGCGATCAATGCAAAGAAATAGAGGAAAACAACAGAATAGGAAAAACAAGAGATCTCTTCAAGAAAATTAGAGATTCCAAGGGAACATTTCATGCAAAGATGGGCTCGATAAAGGACAGAAATGGTATGGACCTAACAGAAGCAGAGGATATTAAGAAGAGGTGGCAAGAATACACAGAAGAACTGTACAAAAAAGATCTTCACGACCAAGATAGTCACAATAACGTGATCACTAACCTAGAGCCAGACATCTTGGAATGTGAAGTCAGTGGGCCTTAGAAAGCATCACTACGAACAAAGCTAGTGGAGGTGATGGAATTCCAATTGAGCTATTTCAAATCTTGAAAGATGATGCTGTGAAAGTGCTGCACTCAATATGCCAGCAAATTTGAAAAACTCAGCAGTGGCCACAGGACTGGAAAAGTTCAGTCTTCATTCCAATCCCAAAGAAAGGCAATGCCAAACAATTGCACTCATCTCACACGCTAGTAAAGTCATGCTCAAAATTCTCCAAGCCAGGCTTCAGCAATATGTGAACCGTGAACTCCCAGATGTTCAGGCAGGTTTTAGAAAAGGCAGAGGCACGAGAGATCAAATTGCCAACATCCGCTGGATCATGGAGAAAGCAAGAGAGTTCCAGAAAAACATCTATTTCTGCTTCATTGACTATGCCAAAGCCTTTGACTGTGTGGATCACAAAAAACTGGAAAATTCTGAAAGAGGTGGGAATACCAGACCACCTGACCTGCCTCTTGAGAAACCTATATGCAGGTCAGGAAGCAACAGTCAGAACTGTACATGGAACAACAGACTGGTTCCAAATAGGAAAACGCTGTATATTGTCACCTTGCTTATTTAACTTATATGCAGAGTACATCATGAGGAACGCTGGGCTGGAAGAAGCACAAGCTGGAATTAAGATTGCTGGGAGAAATATCAATAACCTCAGATATGCAGATGACACTACCCTTATGGCAGAAAGTGAAGAGGAACTAAAAAGCCTCCTGATGAAAGTGAAAGAGGAGAGTGAAAAGGTTGGCTTGAAGCCCAACATTCAGAAAATGAAGATCATGACATCTGGTCCCATCACGTCATGGGAAATAGATGGAAAAACAGTGGAAACAGTGTCAGACTTTATTTTTTTGGACTCCAAAATCACTGCAGATGCTGATTGCACCCATGAAATTAAAAGACGCTTACTCCTTGGAAGGAAAGTAATGACCAACCTTGATACTATATTAAAAAGCAGAGACATTACTTTGCCAACCAAGGTCCGTCTAGTCAAGGCTATGGTTTTTCCCGTGGTCATGTATGGATGTGAGAGTTGGATTGTGAAGAAAGCTGATCACCGAAGAATTGATGCTTTTGAACTGTGGTGTTGGAGAAGACTCTTGAGAGTCCCTTGGACTGCAAGGAGATCCAACCAGTCCATTCTAAAGGAGATCAATCCTGGGTGTTCATTGGAAGGACTGATGCTAAAGCTGAAACTGCAATACTTTGGCCACCTCATGCGACAAGTTGACTCACTGGAAAAGACTCTGATGCTTGGAAAGGTTGGGGGTGGGAGGAGAAGGGGACAACAGAGAATGAGATGGCTGGATGGCATCACCGACTCTGTGGACATGAGTTTGAGTGAACTCCGTGAGTTGGTGATGGACAGGGAGGCCTGGCATGCTGTGATTAATGGGGTCGCGGAGAGTCGGACACGACTGAGTGACTGAACTGAACTGAACTGAAGTAAAAATAGGGCTTCCCTGGTGACTCAGCTGGTAAAGAATCTACCTGCATTGCAAGATACTTGGGTTTAACTTCTGGGTCGGAAAGATCCCCTGGAGGAGGGAACAACTACCCTCTCTATTATTCTTGCTTGGAGAAATCCATGTACAGAGGAGCCTTGTTGGCTACAGTCCATGGAGTTGCAAAGAGTTGGAAAGAACTGAGCGACTAACACTTTTCACTTTCAACTGAACATAACCTGCTTTGCCTGGTTAAATCAGTAATGTTACATGTCATTGTTTCCTAGCATTTTGTATCAGTTAGTGACCAGAGAGTAACTGCTGATGCATCCTGAGCTTATCATGAGATATTTTGGATTTGTCAGAATCACCTCATGCTCAAGGTAGAACTCGTCTTTCCCAATGCAGGTGAAAGGCATCCTTCCTTGGATTAACAGATTAACATTGAGAATGCTTTGACTTTTTTTTTGTCTGCTAAGAAACAAAAGTCAAAAGACATATAAATGAGTTGGTCTTAGCATTTACACTCCTCCTCTCATCAAGTATCTTAGATTTTTAGGAGAAATTCTAATAATCTGCTTAGTATTTATACCAGAATTTTCTAGAGGAAAATACAATACAAGAAGCATTGTTTACATAAACCTTCATTTCAAGAAAACATAGGCTTGGGTTTCAGATTCATTTTAGAAAAATAGTGGAGCAGCCTCAAGACAGTATTGCAACCCCACCTGGAATTGACATCTTCAGCCAATGGAGTGGTCACAAATGTTCATCCATGGGGGGATGGGTTTGTTCAAGTTGTGCTATTGCTCTTAAATTAAAAAAAGATCTTAATTCTTTAGCTGTCTTGAAATAACTTTCAGTTTTACGTGAATGGAATCCTCTGAAATCAAGCAGGTCCATTTGGCAGTTTAATCCAGTGACTGACTACTTCTCAGGCAGAAAGGCCTTTCTATAAATAGAATACTTTAATCTTCTAATGATTAAATCCAAGAGCCTGCCACGTACTTTCCTTCTTCAAATAGTTTTGTCATAGCTTCATTTTTATACTTTATCCATTTCCTAGGAATTCTAATGTGTCTTCTAACTTCACCTGTTTTCATTTCATTCTTCTAAAATACCCTTAAGGTAAGCTTAATATGCAAGCCGTTTAAAAGCATAAATAAATACGCCCAAGTGCATTAGAGTCAGAGGTCATATTTGGCTTTACAAAGACATCATTTTTTTGAATAAGAACATCATAGAATTGCCCAGCCACGAATTGTAGGTTTTATGCCAGATCCTCCTCAACAACAATGAGCTTTTCCATTTAAATGATTTTTTCACTGGTGGAAGATTGAGTAGGGCAATAATCCTCTGAAATACTCTGTGTAGCTTTCAAATATAAAAAGTCTGGAAGTACCGTATATCCTTATTTTTAGGATCAATACAAAGGCATGTAATTTGGTCATGTATGTACACACACCTGCATGAACAGGTGGCCTTGAGAACTGATGCAACCCTTTTATAAAAGAAAAAGAGTCAACTATTAGCAAGAATATTCTACATTTGTACAAATTTACAATCCATAAATTGAACTCCTAGAATTTATTCAAAACTAATCATTTAATAGAAACATAAATACAATAGATATGTTCCTCCAATACTATAAATAATAATAATACATGGAATATTATAGTGCACTAAAAATTATGATTATAAAATCCATATAAAAGAATATAAATTGTAGCATATTTTCTTGTAACGTGTTATGTAAAAAGCAGATTTGCCACTATGATTGCAACTATGTTAAACAATAAATATATATATATATATAAAGCATGCATATGCATACACACAAGTACCAAATGAAAATTCTTTAAGATTACATTAAACATTAAAAAAAAACAATATATTATTTTGCTTCAGCTAAGGGTCATGTATGGATGTGAGAGTTGGACTGTGAAGAAGGCTGATCGCCAAAGAATTGATGCTTTTGAACTGTGGTGTTGGAGAAGACTCTTGAGAGTCCCTTATACTGCAGGGAGATCCAACCAGTCCATTCTAAAGGAGATCAATCCTGGATGTTCATTGGAGGGACTGATGCTAAAGCTGAAACTGCAATACTTTGGCCACCTCATGCGACGAGTTGACTCACTGGAAAAGACTCTGATGCTGGGAAAGGTTGGGGGCGGGAGGAGAAGGGGAAGACCGAGAATGAGATGGCTGGATGGCATCACCAACTCTGTGGGCATGAGTTTGAGTGTACTCCGGGGGTTGGTGATGGACAGGGAGGCCTGGCGTGCTGTGATTCATGGGGTCGCGGAGAGTCAGACACGACTGAGCGACTGAACTGAACTGAAATTAAATTTATTAATTGTAAAAAGATAAGCTTTAAAACACTAATATTTGTCAGCTAAACTTTATTATGAAACAAATAAGTTTAAAAGCACTAAGAAAATTCCAGCATCATGACATTTTAATTATAACATGGCATTAGTGTATTCAAAGGTTTCTGAAAATTTATTTACGTAAAAGTAGTTAGATCAAAAGTAAAAGGGGATTCCAATGTCTGTGTGAAGATGTTATTTTGGGGTGATGAGGGGAGCAGTGGAGCCCTGATTTCCATTTTGGTGAAACAGTGACTGCAGAATTCATACCTTTAATCATGACATTTCGGCTAAGAAGCCTGTAAGTGCCGTGAGCACACACATGTGTCTGTCCCTCTGGTCATGGTATTCCGAGCCAGGAGTCAGGAGTTAGGGGGTGTTCATAATCCAGTACAGGCAGCAGGACCCCATGTATCGGATTTCTCCAAGGCTAGTCAAAGAGGGTACTGTTCAGAGGGAAACACGCAAATACTGGAAATTAGGTCAGTGTGTTAGAGAACTAATTAGAACAGTCTCTTTATAAGAATCAGGAAATGTGTACCAGAGCTATTTCAGTAGCTGTGGGGAAGATTTACAAAGAGGGCAGAGCTTAGCTTTAGGCGAGGGGACCCCTTTAAAGAGATGGGTTCCTATTTCAACCGTTAGGAAACACAGCTGTGTTTGTTTATTAGGGGAAATGGTAAGTTATGGAAGCTCTCCCACACAACGTTGCTTTCCTCCACCAGAAGGAGGATGAAGGTAGGTGTCTCATGGCAGACAGGCTTTGCCTGTCCCGCTTGGGGGTCAGGGACAAGCTTCACAAAACCTTCGCATTTTTATTGGATAATGAGGAGGCAGAAACCTCGCCTGCTAAGTCCTGTTACCTCGAGAGTCTGGGGGGAAGATAGGTCCCAGCTTGTTTGCTCACTAGGGACCAAATCACCCTTGGTGATTTTCATCAACTGTCAGGAGCAGGCAGATATTTTTGCAGGACCGGGCAGGAAATTAGGCTATTAAATTACAGCCTTTCTCCAAGAGGCCCTGTCAGTCTGTTTTCTCCTTCCTACAGATGTTCTATCAAAGCAAGTCATTGTGACCATTTATCTTGCCAAACTTAAAATACCTTCCCCAGAACTAATTTTTCCCCAGTACTTGAGGTCTTTGTACTCTCTGCCTTGCTTTCCTGATCTCGTATGGATCTAAGATTAATTTGCACGAGTGAGGAGTTCAACAACAAAATCAATTTCAATTGGGTCAGACGGGGTCACTGCGGGCCCAGGAGTGTGAGGAAAGAAATAGATTATTATCATTCCAGAAGCACAATGCTGAGACTCAGTCTGAGGAGACAGAAGCACATTCCCATAAAAGCAATAAATAATGCTTTTCAAAGCCTAAGAAACTAATAGGAATCGGGCTTGTTTTCCACCAGAGTTTACCGGATCTATACATAAACAGGTCAGCTACGCCCTTGAGGAGGCAAGGACAATTAACAAATGAGATTTGGGGTATCTTCTGTGCACTTGGACTATGTGCCCTTGTCACTGGTAGGACCACTGATGGGTCTCCTGTCTTTTCTTAGCATATTTAAATTAAGCACTCACTTACTCTATAGAAATATTCCCTGGTGTTTCACATGAAATGTGGTAGGACAGGACTTCAGAGCACTTCTCCTAAAAACAAGGCCAAACAAGGGTTGTATTTATTTCCCTTTGTCATTGAAATGTACCATCAGTGGAAAAGACATCCAGTGAGTAAATTAAAACCGAGCTGTGAACATCACGTTTTCAGCTTTTTACTTGGTCATTGAGGTTAAGAGAATACAACAAAGTTTTCTGTTCCTGCCTTATAAAATGGCAAAATGTATAATGGCTTGTTGACAGTTTAATTAGTTTAAAATGTATTGGTGGCATGGAAAATATTCCTTATTACTCTTTACTTCTCTCCATTCAAAATGTGTTCGTGGGTAGCAGCCACATAGAAATACATTGTGCTGAGTATTTGGAGCAATGGATAGATGTATCAACCCTGGGTCTCATCCTCAATGAGCTTGTGTCAGAGTATCTCACAGTTAAGTAACATGGGATTAACAAAGATTGTTTTTTAATTGGAAAATAAGGTAATGCCTTCTCTCTTTGTAAGTGCTTACTGTAGGTAGTGCGTGCTAAGTCACTTTAGTTCTGTCCGACTCTGTGAGACCTTACGGACTGCAGTCCGCCAGGCTTCTCTGTCCATGGAATTCTCCAGGCAGGAATACTGGAGTGGGTTGCCATGCCCTCTTACAAGGGATCTTCCCCACCCAGGGATTGAACCCACGTCTCATGTCTCCTGCATTCGCAGGTGGGCTCTTTACCACTAGCGCCAGCTGGGAAGCCTATTGTCTGTAAACGAAGGTGTTGTTTAGTTTAATTGCCACAAACATCCTGGAAAATTGTACACCTCTGCTTTCAAGCACACAGATTGAAATAAGTTTTAGTTTATTTAAGCAAAGAGATTTATTGCAGTCTACTGATTGGCAGAAGCACTGAAGAGAAGCCACGCTTAGGCTGAGGTTTCAGGGTTGACTGCCTCGGTAGCACACAGACTGTGCCTGCAGCCTCAGGACGTCACAGCTGATTCAAGAACTCGAGATGTGGTCGGCCACTCCAAGAGCACATTGCGGAACGGCTGTCTCTTAGTACCTCCATCTCCTCTGATCCAGCGGCGAATCCAGCATTCCAAGTAAGTCTGATGGATAGAAGAGACAGTGCCTCTAGTATCTTTGCTTCCATTAGTCTGAAAAATAGAGTTGGTTTTTTTTTTTTTCTTATTAACTCTCCAGCATCTACACTCCTAAACAGAGTTGGACCAACCAACCAGCAGTACCTGCCACAGTAGTTGTTATCCCAATTTTTGTGGAAAGGAGTGAATTTAGGGAAGATTTCTGTAGTGTAAATTCATTATAAAGCCCCCAGGATAGCCAGGCTGAGTCAGATACACCCCAAAGCTTCTCTCCACTCCACCTCACTGCCCAGTCCACTGTGCAGTGGACTGAGCAAAACTGCCATAGTCCCTTGGACTGCAAAAAGATCCAACCAGTCCATTCTAAAGGAGATCAGTCCTGGGTGTTCATTGGAAGGACTGATGCTAAAGCTGAAGCTCCAATACTTTGGCCACCTCATGCGAAGAGTTGACTCACTGGAAAAGACTCTGATGCTGGGAGGGACTGGGGGCAGAAGGATAAGGGGACGACAGAGAATGAGATGGCTGGATGGCATCACCGACTTGATGGATGTGAGTTTGAGTTGGTGATGGACAGGGAGGCCTGGCATGCTGTGATTCATGGGATCACAAAGAGTCAGACACGACTGAGTGACTGAACTGAACTGATGTATAAAATTGGGAGAAGGAAATGGCAACCGACTCCAGTGTTCTTGCGTGGAGAATCCCAGGGACAGAGGAGCCTGGTGGGCTGCCGTCTATGGGGTCGCACAGAGTCGGACATGACTGCAGGGACTCAGCAGCAGCATGTATGAAATAGGTAACTAATGAGAACCTACTGTACAGCACAGAGAGCTCAATGCAGAGCTCTGTGGTGACCTCAATGGGAAGGAAATCCAAGAGAGAGGGGATTGTGTATACATGTAGCTGATTCACTTTGCTGTATAGCAGAAACTAGCACAACATCGTAAAGCAACTATATTCCAATTTTTTAAAAAACGTGCTTCTTAAGTCTTTACCTGCATTAGTTTTAAAGAGGAGAAAGATGCTGGTTCTCACTGGGGAGAGGAGGCACCATGATGCTGAGACTCGCAGGAGGTCTCTGATGGGAGAGGCCTCTGCAATATCCTTAGAAAGTGTGGAATGGAAACCTGAGCGTGAAGCGGGAGAAGGGCCTTCCCAGGAGAAAAAGCACTGTTCAATGCATAAAGGAACAAAGGCAAGGGATCGCAACGAAGGGCGAGAAACACGTCTCCTCATCCCACTGGGCCTTGGTCTGCAATCTGGTCTGGGCGCTACAATGTCACTGAGGTATCAGAAATGCAGAGTGATGTGGTCAGACTGACACTCCGTGAAAATCAGTCTCTCGTCTGTTCTCCTGAGTAATGGAAGGAGACCTTTCCTAACGATGTGCTCACAACAGTCAGAATTGGCAGCTGACCAGCTACCACAACTGGACTTGGCTCCCAGGTGACCTGTCTGTGTGGACAGCGATTGTAAGCTGGGAAGTCGGGGTCAGGGTGAGACACTTGGAGCCCTGTCACGTGTAAAAGCAACAGTGTTCTGCTGTACACAAAATACTCATTTCGACAGACGTCTGTGGTTGTGTAAAGTGGTAGGGAAAGAAGCCTTTGGAATTCACAAGGGGGAAGAAAAGATCAAACCAAAGTGAGATGTGAATACAAATAGACACTTGTAAATATCTTCATGGGGAAAAATACCTAAAGGCCTTCAGTCCTGTGTTTGGATAATTATAAAAATAAAGTCTGGAATGAGTCCATCACCTAGTTCTCCTGAATGTACTGGAACTCGCTAAGATGGCATGAAGACCATCCTACATTTCCTATGACCAGTCAAGGAGGAGAGTCAGGAATTCAGTAGAATAAGATCTGTAGCCATCCAGCCTCAGACTGGATGGGCCCAGAGCCAAATTACTGTCTCCTCATTAATATGAATTTGGGCTTCCTGGGTGGCACTAGTGGTAAAGAACTCATCTGCCAATTCAGAAAATTTAAGAGATGCAGGTTCGATTCCCAGGTGGGGCAGATCCCCTGGAGGAGGGCACGGCAACCCACTCCGGTATTCTTGCCTGGAGAATCCCATGGACAGAGGAGCCTGTGGGCTACAGTCCATAGGGTTGCAAAGAGATGGACACGACTGAAATGACAGCACACATGCATGCTTGAATATGAATTCAGCCCAAGCCTGCAGGGAGAGCAGCAATGGAGGAAGGCCCTCCCTCATGAGGAGACAATTGTTCTGTGCCCCCGGAGTCTGCTCTGGCTGTGGCTGGGCACAAGCATGGTTCTGGCACATTGTAACATTGCAGGCACTCACATGCATATGCACACACAGGCATGTGTGTGCACACTCCCCACACACTTGAGCACCAAACCCCTAAGGTCAACAGCATCATAAGTCACAAAAAGCTAGAGCCTGGGAACTTGCCCTCGGCCCTGGGCATCATAGGAGACCCATGGTGTACACGCACAGGAGAATGTCAGTGGGGTTGGTCCTGGTGAAGCAACATTACAGCCATCACTCCTCCTGGTCTTTCTGGAAGTGAAGTGAAAGTCACTCAGTCATGTCTGAATCTTTGTGCCCCATGGACTATACAGTCCATGGAATTCTCCAGGCCAGAATACTGGAGTGGGTAGCCCTTCCCTTCTCCAAGAGATCTTCCCAACCCAGGGATCGAACCCAGGTCTCCCGCATTGCTGGTGGACTCTTTATCAGCTGAGCCACAAGGGAGCCTGGTCGTTCTAGCCCTCCTGGAAAGATGGAATTGAAAATGAGAAGGAAACACTGAGAATGCTTATTTCTGAAAATGGTGTCAGGTAAGAAGAGGTAATGATTTAATTAAACAACTGTAACAGGCCTTTTAAAATATGTTTGTGAAAGCAGAAGTTGGAAATTTACAACAGCTTTTCAACTTTCTAGAGATCTAGGCAAGCCTTCCTGCTGCTGCTAAGTCACTTCAGTCGTGTCCGACTCTGTGTGACCCCATAGACGGAAGCCCACCAGGCTCCCCCGTCCCTGGGATTCTCCAGGCAAGAACACTGGAGTGGGTTGCCATTTCCTTCTCCAATGTGTGAAAGTGAAAAGTGAAAGTGAAGTCGCTCAGTCGTGTCCGACCCTTAGCGACCCCTAATTTTGCCAATAATGGGGAAGGACAGGAGAATGAAAATAGGGAAAACTAAGACGTGTATACACACACACACATGTAAACACATATGTAAACAAGCAGTACACTTGCATGTATAGCCATATGCACATATATATATGTATATATCTACATGTTCACATACACACAGAAACATGCATATACAGTTTCAACAAAGCTCATTATCAAAATGGACAGCACTTAACTAGACAGACTCTTTGAAAGCACCTAACATTAACAGGACCCCACTCTAGTACTCTTGCCTGGAAAATCCCTTGGACGGAGGAGCCTGATAGGCTGCAGTCCGTGGGGTCGCTAAGAGTCGGACACGACTGAGCGACTTCACTTTCACTTTTCATTTTCTTGCATTGGAGAAGGAAATGGCAGCCCACTCCAGTGTTCTTGCCTGGAGAATCCCAGGGACGGCAGAGCCTGGTGGGTGCATCTATGGGGTCGCACAGAGTCGGACACAACTGAAGCGACTCAGCAGCAGCAGCAGCAGCAACATTAACAGGAGAACTGAAGCAACCTGCACTCTGAATAGGAAGGTGAACATCTTTGTGGAGGCTCATTTGACACCCTTATTGGAAACATTCATCATACTAGTGAATGGCCACTGTTATTAGGATCTTATCCTAAAGATAAATAGGAATTTACATATCGATTTACTTATGAGGATTTTCACTGAAGTTCTGTTTATAACAAAGAGAAATTGAAAACAAAATACTTTATGTAGTAGATATTTGTGAATATTTAAAACAGGACATTAAGCAGCTATTTAGAATTATATCATACTTACAAATGTAGTCACATATATGAAGATCCTGAGTGGAATAAAAATCGCTTATAAAGCAGGTTATATACTATGAACCCATTTATATCCTCTAAGCATAAATACATATCATAAGAGCGGTAATAAGTTTTGAGATGAAGAGAATACAGATGACTTTTATCTACATTTCACATAGGTGTTTTCAAAATATTTAACTACTAACAAATGTGTGATTTTATCATGGACATATAAGCGTACTTTGTGTTACATATTAGAAATCTGTTATTCATCGCTGCAGGAACTTCTTCAATTTTTCACTTTTTCTTAATATTCAATCTCCTTTAAAACCTGGTCATATTTTTTTTTAAATTTATCTCAATATTTTGACAAAGTATTTACGGCAATGACATGTTATCATGAGACAAATCTGGTAAAACTATAAAGTAGGCTGTAGCTTGTAACTTTTGGGAAAATTTAATAAGTGCGTTAGTTAAAGTATGTCATCAGAATAAAGAGTAATTGTCACATAGTCCATTAAAATGGAGGATATCACTGCTTTCCCTAAGTCACAAAAACGTTACCTTCCTAATCATCTGTTTCGCCTTTGATCCCTTTCCTATCCTATGCAGGAGAGTTCTAACACATTCGCCTGTTTGTGTGTATGCTTTTCATTATGCGTGCGGTCATCCTATTCCCCTTGTTCAACAGCCTTCTATTCAGCCAAGATGATGCTTATGAAACAGAAGACTCCTTCCGTGTAAGTCTTTTGTGGTTAGGACTCCTGTGTTCAAACGATACATCTGAGAGAATGTCAAGCCTGAACTATGAAGGATCAGGAAATGTGACCCTTGTTTCTTTGAGATGGTGCCACATGGGGAAGAAGCCAAGAAACCTGGGTTGCAGTCCCAGCCCCGCTCTTCTAAAGCTGTTTGTCTCCAGCTTGATTCTCAGTCTCTCTGACTTCAGTGGACTGATGACTGAGTGAATTCCAAAATTCTTCCTCTGTTTCCTTCTTGCAAGTTTCACTTCACATGGGTTAATCTGAGGACCAACCAAAGCCTCATGAAAATTTGACGAGTATAAACTTTTATCTAAATGTTTCATGTTGAGTGAATAATAATAAATACATATTAGCTATAAGATGATTCTATATTATTATCTCTAATCATTCTCTGACCCCTTGTTCTTCACAACAAAGCTCTTCCTTTCTCAATAAATCATCAAGGCAAAAAAAAAATAAACATGGCACTGAGGTGGGCCCTTTAAGTTTTCACTTCAATGCAAAGAGGGTAAAGGATAAAAACAAATTTCTCATCTGACGTATGAAACAAAATAAAAATAGCAATAATACATAAAATCATAACAAAATAATATAAAAATATATCCCTCCCTATGCCTGTGCCAAACACTGATGTAAATATTTTCCATAGACTGACATATATTCCATATGGCTATTCCATAAGCAGATCCATCATTATCTCCATTTTATATCTGAAGAAACTGAAACAAAAGTCAAGGTGACACAACTAGCAAAGTGTCCTAAGACAGTCTGGCTCCATAGCTGTTGCCTTCTCCATCTCAGAGTCATTCTGAAGACAACCAAGGGGGAAAGAGACAGTTTTGTTTTATTTTTTATATGCTGCTCTCACTTGATCCTGTGTTCCAGTTGTGACTTTTTAAAACACAGAATACTGTGATGAAAAGGGAAGAGCCCACCGGTTACTGAGCTTAGTCATGCTCTCCTTGTTCGAGTACAATTTGTACCGAGAAGCATAAAGATGTGGAACTGGGATCTTAGATGAATTATTGGTAAAGTTCAAGGGTCAAAGCAAACAGGCTCTGGAGCAGCTTGGTTTATTTCCTTCTCTTAGATTTAATTACTTCTAAAATTTTTCTCCCTATTTATAAACAAATTTAATTATTTTCATTATTTTTCAAGGACTCTATTTATTTGAAGTTATTTGCAACACGGAAATTGAACTAGAATGAGATCCAAGAGGCTCTTCTTCATTTACACTTTTCCATTGACACACAGATGAGACAGTTTGGAAGACTACCTTCAAAGCTAACAACAGGGATGGTATATTGACTGCAACAGGGTATAGCCACAGAATCAGCATTTCTCCCTGAATTTAACGGTCTTTGAATTCTTTATTTCATAGATTAGAAAAATCAGTGTTTCATGGGATACTATTTCCAGAATTAAAGCTTTACTCTTTCAATTATAAAAACCTTAATGCTTCTAAAGCATTATGAGTTGTAGTGAATAAGAAAAAAAAAAAACAGGTTTATATTTGTGCATCATTCTACCAACAATTTGATAAGGAAAAATTAAAAGAAAATACTTCTGAATTGGCAGGGTACTCAAAAATAAATATATTGGTGTCCTGTGTGTACTCAAAGCATTCTAAAATAGATATGTAGAACAAATTGTCAATGCTTTGATCCAGCAAGATTCATTTTTTTTTTCTTTTTAATTGTGATTTCTTGAAGTTTTATTTTCTTTTCCTCTTCTCACTGTCATTTGGAGGATCTCTTCCAGACAAGTTTTGAAATCCTAAACTAAAAAAAAAAGTTAACAATATATTTGATTTGTGGTGTTATACTTTGCAGGTCTTCAGGATGCCCAGAGTGTTCAGAAACCTTAACAGATATTTCTCTCCATTTGGTAGATTCCGGTGACTTCCAGGCTGGATACGGGTTCTAGGACCCGGGTCTGAGATGAAGGCCATGACTTCTGACCAGTGAGAATGTAGCCAGAGGCTCACTTGCATTGCGTTTCTAAACAGAGCCAAATTAAAGCACATTATTACACATTAGTGACACTACAGCTTCCTAGAAAATTAAGTGTGCTTTGTTATTACAGTAATGCACTGGCAATTAGTAGATGTGCTTGATTTAAAATTTTAATATGTTTATTCATTGTTAATATTGTATGATGTTATCCCACACAATTTCTGTTTTCTCAGCAGATTCATTATAAGAGAACAACACCTATAGGCAGATGAAGTTATGATTGACACACGTACAATTAAAGTGTTGCATCTCAAGTTTGTTTTTTTAAGTATGAGACATCTCCTTGGTAAAATATGCCTACTGTAAGTGGAATAACTTTGTACTCTAAACAGTTAGTAGATGGGTTGGTTGAAAACAAAGCATTATTTTCTTAGTTAACCATACGAGAATAAAAAGGAAGCTCTTCAGAGGCAGAGGGCTGGCAACAGAGGGACAAAATGATGCCCACTCACATGGATGTGATGTCCACATGGAAAAATGGTAAAACATGTTTCCCCTCACCTCTGAGTCTTATTTGTAGGAAGCCTGTGAATGCAATGTAAAAATAGAAAAGCAAATTGCCAGCATTAAAAAAAAAATGTTAGTTGCTCAATTGTGTCCAACTCTTTGTGACTCCATGGACTGTAGCCTGCTAGGCTCCTCTGTCCATGGGATTCTCCAGACAAGAATACTGGAGTAAGTTGGCATGCACTACTCCAAGGGATCTTCCCAACTCAGGGATTGAACCCTGTGTTCCCACATTGAGGGCAAATTGTTTACTCTCTGAGCCACGAGGGAAGTCAGCATAAAAGTCCCAGGGAATTCCTTTTACTCAAGTCCACGGTGCCTGAAAGTGACATACAGCAGTCTGCCCTGGAAGTTGTGACAGACCCAAAGCCTTGGTCCTCAGGAGCACAGGATGCCTCTGGTCAGTGGACTCACGTCCGTTCTAGCTGAACAGAAAGACAGGGGTGCTGGAGATCCGACCTGAGGACAGTGGTTCCTGGGATGCTCTTTCAGCTCAGGATTGCATGGTAGCTGCAGCAGGGTGCTCAGGTGTGCCTGGGTGATGGGTGAGGACCGAGATGGCGGACCTTGGTGCAGCCACCATGGGGCAGCACGAGTCACCCCTGGAGACTTCAGATGGAAGCCAGTCCTGGGCTCTCTTCCTCCTCGTGTCCGAGTAGATCAGATGCTAAAGAAGTGGGCTTCAGTGCAGGGCTTTGTTGTAACCTAGAAGCCCGCGTGACAGCCAGTGACAGCCAGCGGCTTTGTGATTCCCTGTCCTTTAGACACACCTGTCTACTCAGATTTCCTTTTCTGGGGTATACTTGGGAGATTTAGGCCAATTGGGAATTCCATGAGAACTTTTGGCTGGTACCATTGAACTGTACCCATCATCAGACAACAATGAGCATGATAATAAAAGTATATTAATGATATTTTACCTAATAGACACAAATTTCTAATGTTTGGAGTCCAATGTGTAGACTCATTGAAATAAATCATTGAAAGTGATTTGGAAAGGTTATAAATCATACTTATATCTGTAGAGACAAATAGTAATATGTTAGGCTCTTCAAAAATGTAGAAAAATCACTTTCACAGAAAATATCATTTTGAGTTGCTGAGATACATCCTTGCTCTTTGTTCTTCAAGTGAGGAGTGGAATGAAACAGCTTTATTTTAACTGATATTTTCAAAAAGTGGAAAAGCTTCAAAAGTGGTATGTTTTCCCATAAAATCACTACCAAGAAAATAACTTTTTAGCAGAGACAATTTGTTTTATCACTGTTATAATATTTCCCCAGATGACTGCAATATATAATCACTTCTAAAAATTTAGAAAATATAA
The DNA here is from genome assembly GCF_049115385.1 of Moschus berezovskii. Taxonomy (NCBI): domain Eukaryota; kingdom Metazoa; phylum Chordata; class Mammalia; order Artiodactyla; family Moschidae; genus Moschus; species Moschus berezovskii. The sequence continues at coordinate 15,390,406 of NC_142470.1, forward strand.
AGTGTATATTAAAGTTACACTAGTTACATCACCCCAATAAGTTGTGATGTGTGTTCAAACACCTGTGTGATTATGTGTATGGACAACATGGGTGATGCTTCATCTATTATCCTTAGTTTACACTGGGGTTCACTCCTGGTACTGTGCACTCTATGGCTTTCGACAATGCCTGATGACATATATCCATCGCTACAGCTTCATAAGGGGGAGTTTCAGTGCCCCAGGCATTTCCTATGCTCCATCCAGTCGTCTCTCTCTTCCTCTAAAACCTGGAGACCACTGAGGTTCACCATTTCCATAGTTTCACCTTCCTGCTTTGGGCTTCTTGGGTCCATCAGGTACAGAAAGAAGAGTCTGCACAGCCATTTCGTAGCCCTTTTCATTAGCTTTCTGTTTCTTTCTGAGCACACGGCCACCCAGCTAGAGCTGACATTTCCCAGCTTTCCTGTCGATGTGGGCCCATGTCTAGGTTTTGGCCAATAGAATGCAAACAGAAATTAGGTATGGAACTGCCACTGCTAGTGATAAAGAATGTTTTCCCCTCTCCATGGCTTGGAGCCAAATGTGGTGGTGAATCCTGATGTCTGCAGACACAGAGGACAGAGCTTGGGAAAGGGGGATGGGAAGGGACAAGAAGTGGGCTTTTGAGTCACCCAAAAGGAAGACCAGGCTCCCCAGTCTGATCGTTGTAATGCTACATGAGAAGTAAACTCCTGTTCTATGAAAGATTCATGGTCAGGGACCTTTATTATAGCATCTTAAACTTTACTCTAACAAACTATTCTCTTATTAAGCCTGAACACAATTTTATTCTTTTTACATACTAATTGGAAGTATCATGCTGTTATTTTCTGTTTTTATATATTCTATGTCAGATTTTTTTAATGCTATTTTTGTTAAATATACATGTACATGAGAGTATTCTCAATATTTTTTCTTTTCATCAAGTCTCAAATTAGTTGGCTTTATTGACACTATCTACTTTTGAAAGTCTGACACTCTCCCCAATATAGTTCTAGTGGTGTGATAATAACAGGGATGGTTAAGCCTTTGATTTTCTGTTCAGTGTATTTCACACAAATTATCTTGCTTCTTTTCTCTTCTGTGGTCTTTAGACTATTAATGTTTTCATTTTAAAAGTCAACTTTTAAATAAGTCTTCAAATTCATGGTGGTATATTTGGTAAATTATTCTCTTAGTGTCCATAATGTTTTCTCTGTGATTATTTATTAATTTTAAGCTCTCTGAACACAGTGACTCCTGGGGTGGAGTTTGCACACGTGGGATCCTCTTTTGCTTCACTGCATCACTGTAGAACACCAGTGAAGTGTGTCTCTGCACAAGGATCACTAGCATCTGTGGTTCTCACTCTACAGTCATGGGGGTAGAAGCTGAGTCTCCACCAGGATACCAGAAACTTTAAGTCAGACTTTTCTAGACTCTTTAAGAATTCAAATGAGGGGTTGAGTTAAGAACGAACAAACACTAAGGCTTTGCTGGTAGCTGTAGGTTTAGGAAGCCCACACAATTTGTATTGCCTCTATTTTTAATCAGCCATTGAAAGAAACTGAAATTTGCCCCCTTCAGCTGCTCTTGGGAATGACTGCAGGACTTGGTTTATTCAAAGAGGAGCATCAGAAGGGTGTCTACAACATTAGACTTAGAACAATGGCTCTCCTTGTAGAGAAAAAAACTGATATGAGCTTTTCTAGTCTTGCCTGAGAGCTCAGCAGGCAAAGAATCTGCCTGCAGTGCAGGGAATATAGGATACAGGGGTTCGATCCTTGGGTCCAGAAGATCTCTTGGAGAAGGAATTGGAAACCCACTCCAGTAGTCTTGCCTGGAGAATTCCATGGCAGAGGAGCCTGGAGGGCTCTAATCCACGGTGTTGCAAAGAGTCAGATGAGACTGAGCAACTTTCCTATCACTTTCAGTCTTTTTGCTACTGCTACTGCTAAGTCACTTCAGTCGTGTCCGACTCTGTGCAACCCCATAGACGGCAGCCCACCAGGTTCCCCCGTCCCTGGGATTCTCCAGGCAAGAACACTGGAGTGGGTTGCCATTTCCTTCTCCAATGCCTGACAGTGAAAAGTGAAAGTGAAGTCGCTCAGTCATGTCCGACTCCTAGCAACCCCATGGACTGCAGCCTACCAGGCTCCTCCATCCATGGGATTTTTCAGGCAAGAGTACTGGAGTGGGGTGCCATTGCCTTCTCCATTCAATCTTCTTAAAAACTAGAAAAACATTGCCATGACAGGTATTAAGAAAAGATGGATCTTAGGAAGTCTGAATAGTGTGGAAAATTAAATTGAGCTTTGCAAGGCATCATTTATCACCAGAGTAAAGAAAAACCAACTCAAAAGCAAATGTCAACCAAAATGGAAATATCAAGGGACATAGATTCAAGAGAGGAGAAATAGAAAAAGTGTCTATTTACTCTTCCTGTACAATAGCTAGGAGCTACACAGAAACAGTTGATTTACAATACCTGATATGAACTAGTTCTCCCTATTTTAACTATGAAGAAACAAGCTAACTCAACTACAAATACATAGTTCTTTCCAATGAATGGAACACTAAAAAGACTTTGAACTGGAGTTCAGAAGCCTCCCATTTGGTTCCAGCACCAACTGGTCACACCTGCTTTCCTTGTCTTATCTAAAGAAATGAGAAGAAATCTCTTGCTTTTCTCATTCAAAATAATTGTTGAGAATCACATATTATGATGTATACATAAATCTTATCTTCAGAAAAGCAGAAGCCACCAGCATCAATTTGTCTTTTTTGTAAAAACTTTCTTACTGAAATAAAATCATATAACATAAAGCTATCATTTTAACTATTTTTCAGTATACAGTTTAGTGACATTATTTGCATTCATGATGTTCAATTTGCTTTTGTAGCTGATAAGATTGCCGTTTGAGGCATGGTGTGAGTAGTGAACTAAAACATCACAATTATCTTATTTTGGCTCAGAACAGGAAATCGTTATTGAAAAGGATCCTTCCCAGGGAAGATGGTAAAATTTTTTTTCAAAAATTAGATGTTCAGTTCAGTTCAGTTGCTCAGTCGTGTCCGACTCTTTGCGACCCCATGAATCACAGCATGCCAGGCCTCCCTGTCCATCACCAACTCCTGGAGTTCACTCAAACTCACCTCCATCAAGTCACCTCATTCTCTGTGTCGTCCCCTTCTCCTCCTGCCCCCAATCCCTCCCAGCATCAGAGTCTTTTCCAGTGAGTCAACTCTTCGCATGATGTTCAGGGGTCTTTAAAAATCATACAGTTCAACTGAGGTATAAACAGATGAAATGTCTTGTCAAAGCCACACCTTTAGATGGTGCAGATGCAATAAAGTTGATGAGACAAAATTTTAGCAAGACCCATAACTTCTATACCTCAGTAATCAGCATGAGTTATGGACCACTTACAGGTAATGAATGGACTTCGTCACAGCGTTCACTAGTTGCCCTGTTCATCTTGTCTTGAGTAATGACCTTAAATCAAGTCAAGATGTGAAATCACAGATCAACAGCTTACTCAGACAAACACAAAACTTAAAAAAAAAATAGAACTTTATTAAGTGTATGAAGTCCTGATATGTACAATAATTCTTGACCTTTAGTTGGGCTTTTTAACAAATGGCTCCAGTTTTTCAGCAGCCTGATTCTAATATTGAAGCATCATGTTTGTTTCAATGTTTTAACTTTATCAAGTCTTTGCTTAGTTTTTTTTCTTTTTCAGTGCCAGTGCTGGCTTTATAAAAGTGCAACTGGTGAAGGCACACCAACCCCACACTGAGAAGGTTTCATTCTCTGTTGTCCCAGAAATCACAACACTTTCATCTTGGAGCTTGTGTTTTGTAGGGGACGTTCTGCAGAAAGGCCTAGCAGACAGGTAGTCAGAGGACAGACAGACACCATGGGCTCACATTGTGTCTGTCTGTTTCCTCCCCATTCTCCAGGGGTGTTTATGGTGCTGCCATGAGCGTGGGATTCCGAGGACCCAGGGCTTGAAGTGTGGGAATGAGGCTCAAAGCAGTGCAGGCCACACTACAGAGTAAACGGGCCACTGGCAGCCCCAAGACGCCAGAACTTGCTTAAATGCGGAGAGAAGGCAATGGGGTTCTGAGGAACACGGATGATCGGGGGCCTATCCCGTTCTTTCTCACTCACTTTATTTCTCTGTGTTTGCAGCTACTTACATGGAAGATAGTGGAATGCAAGGGGAATGTAGACAGGCCACAGTTTTCCTCTCAACCACGAGCCTAAGATGGAGACTGTTGGGAGGACGTGTGTATGTCAAGAAGTGAAATAAAGACAGAGAGTTTTGTGCTGCCTTTCCACTGTCCTGGTAAGAATCAAATATATGTGCACATGTGAGTCATGTGATATAAATTGTGTAATTTGAATGACTCTGTTTGCTTTTTAAAAAACAGAACATGATTATATTTTAATATCAAAATACAACACATCACAGTAAATCGATGGCAATAAGACATGGTATTTCATTCGCATTGCATGACAAATGGTTAACATCTTTACTCATAAATGAGCTTTTGGAAACCAGCAACAAAACACTGATATACCAATGGGAATGAAACACACACATACATGAAAATGAAATAACGCACGTGACTACTAACGATTAAGTGTATATGAAGATGATTGAGCAAAACAATAACAGAAGAAAAGCAATTTCTTTGTAATAACATATTAACAAAGATGAAAAATCTAGCAGGTTTAGGAAACCTGGCATATAGACAGACACTGGGGGCTGAGACTTCAAGGTCACAGCTATATTGCGGGCATCTGTAGTTTGGACTCAAAATATAAATTTTGGATATGGTTTGTCTTATCTGTTCCAATTGGTTGGGATTATTCCAACACATTAGTTGGATAAATTTAAAATTTGTACATAAACCTTGGTACTTCCAAGAAATGATACCTTCGCCAATTTTTGTTTTTAATCTTAATGTTGGTGATTTTGCATACAAGTGAAATGTTCTGACATTTACACTTAAAGCTAGCATTGAACAATGTAAGGATGAATGATGAAATATGGCTAATAGTTAAAATTATTGCTTCTTAAGAAGAGTGAAAGTGAAAGTCGCGCATCGTGTCCGACTGTTTGCAATCCTATGGACCGTAGCCTGCCCGACTCCTCCGTCTACAGGATTCTCCAGGAAAGAATACTGGAGGGGGTTGCCATTTCCTTCTCCAGGGGATCTTTCTGACTGGGGGATTGAACCCAGGTCTCCTGCATTGCAGGCAGATTCTTTACCAACTTAGCCACTAGGGAAGCTTCTTTAAGAAGAGTAAAGAAGCAAATAAAAAATATCGTAAGTTGAAAAAGAGATCATAGAAGAAAGGAAAGACTATGTATTTTAGCAACTGTGATGGCAACATGTGTTTGCTTTTTAGATGCGGGGACTGACCTTTTTCTTTGTATCGAACTTTGCAAGTTCTATAGCAGCCTCTGCTCAAAGCAATGCCAGTTTTGACTTTGTTAAATGTGGTGGTAGATTATGGTTTTGATTCTAAGTAAAAGGCAAAAATTTGTATGAGAGTCTAAACTGCTTCTGATTTTTTTTTAGTGTTTCAATAAGACAAGAAAAAAGAAAGAAGCCCATATGAAGTAAATTTAGGCCGAAGATATCAACCATTACCTAGAATGGGGGAAGAACTGTTCTAAACATAGTCTTTGTAATTAATATAGTTTGAAACTTTCCTCATTTCTTCACAAATACCTGAGTTCATCAATTTCCCATATAATGTAAAATATGATCCCATGTAATGATAAGCCAGGCCTTCTGTGTCTCGGTACAGGACCTGCTCAGCGCCAAGTTTTCCCAGGGACTGCGGAAACTGCCTCACCATTTACAGGCATGCATGGACCATCCCCTTTATCCCGTATTCTCTTGGCTTCCTCCAGTCACTCATTCCATAGTTAGTTCTCAGGCACCACATTTCTACCTTTAAGCTCAATCTAAGCAAAAATGCTTATTTAAGTTATACGCAGAGTACATCATGAGAAACGCTGGGCTGGAGGAAGCACAAGCTGGAATCAAGATTGTCTGGAGAAATATCAATAACCTCAGATATGCAGATGACACCATCCTTATGGCAGAAAGTGAAGAGGAACTAAAAAGCCTCTTGATGAAAGTGAAAGAGGAGAGGGAAAATGTTGGCTTAAAGCTCAACATTCAGAAAACAAAGATCATGGCATCTGGTCCCATCACTTCATGGGAAATAGATGGAGAAACAGTGGAAACAGTGTCAGACTTTATTTTTCTGGTCTCCAAAATCACTGCAGATGGTGGATTGCAACCATGAAATTAAAAGACGCTTACTCCTTGGAAGGAAAGTTATGAGCAACCTAGATAGCATATTAAAAAGCAGAGATATTACTTTGTCAACAAAGGTCTGTCTAGTCAAGGCTATGGTTTTTCCCGTGGTCATGTATGGATGTGAGAGTTGGACTGTGAAGAAAGCTGATCACCAAAGAATTGATGCTTTTGAACTGTGGTGCTGGAGAAGACTCTTGAGAGTCCCTTGGACTGCAAGGAGATCCAACCAGTCCATTCTAAAGGAGATCAATCCTGGGTGTTCACTGGAAGGACTGATGCTAAAGCTGAAACTGCAATACTTTGGCCACCTCAGGAGAAGAGTTGACTCATTGGAAAAGACCCTTATGCTGGGAGGGATTGGGGGCAGGAGGAGAAGGGGACGACAGAGGATGAGATGGCTGGATGGCATCACCGACTCGATGCACATGAGTTTGAGTGAACTCCGTGAGTTGGTGATGGACAGGGAGGCCTGGCGTGCTGTGGTTCATGGGATCGCAAAGAGTTGGACACGACTGAGGGACTGAACTGAACTGAAGCAAAACCATCCATGAAAATATTTTCAACAAAGGGTTTTTTTTTAGTGCATTAAAATAAATGCTTAATTTTCAAAATAAATATGTGTAAAGCATGCATCTTAGGAAACCATTTTCTGGCTTGACTTCATGTTGACATTCACTTAAGACGGGTAAAAATAAAAATTAGTTTGCTGACTTTTCAATCTTGAGAAGGTTTTAAAATTAAAAAATATATATAGTTTCTGTATCCCTTGGTGACATGTCTCATGTTGGTGATCTGTTCAAACACCTAAATGTCATTGACTGAATGACAAAAAGGGGACCTGTAATCTAGGGGTTCACCGGCCTCCTGCCGCCCATGAAGTGCTCCTGTTGGCTGTGTTTCCTGGACGTTCCTTAGGAAGCCTGTGGTCTTGCCTCTCCCTCTGTTAAGGTTCCCCCCTACTCCAGTAACCACGACCAGGTAGAGTACTAATATCTCCAGGAAAGCATCTCTCCTTCCTCCGTAAGCTCAGCCTCTCTGCTAAGTGGAGAGCCAGAGTCTCCAGGAAACCATCTCTCCTTCCCAACATCAGCTTCTCAGACAGTTCATTCCATGGACTGGCAGCTCTTTCTGAAGACTTTCCATTGCCTTGAACCGGGATCTTTCCCCTTGAAACTGTGCTCCTCAGTCCTTACTTCAGTTTGTAGGTGGGAGAAGCCAGCATAAATGCGAGTGTTGCCTTTCGCATCAGCTTTTTCACTCTCAGTGTAATTATTCCACCTCCCATACCTCCTCCAGGGTAGGTGTCTCCTTCAGGATGCTCCCAGACGGCAAGTTAATCAGCCCCGTCTCCAACTTCCTTCTCTCCTCTCATTTCATCAAGAGAAAAAGCTTTTCTCCAGGATCTGAGCAAATGCCATCATCCTTCTCAAACTGACTTTAGAAATGGATCAGTTTTAAAAAGGCATAAATTACTTGATACTTTGCTTGTGACAAGCCGGGCCGGCTGTGATTTATGGAGTAAATGGGAGGGGCTGGCCAGCAAGCTTCTCTGGCTCCTGCTTGTGGAAGAGAAAAGCTAGTGAAATCCATGGAAATGGCCTTAACGAATTTTGGAGTGAGTGAGTGAAAGTCATTCAGTCGTGTCTGACTCTTTGTGCCCCATGGACTATATAATCCATGGAATTCTCTAGGCCAGAATACTGGAGTGGGTAGCCTTTCCCTTCTCCAGGGCATCTTCCCAACCCAGGGATTGAGCCCAGGTCTCCCGATGGCAGGTGGATTCTTTACCAGCTGAGCCACCACGGAAGCCCAAGAATACTGGAGTGGGTAGCCATGCCCTTCTCCAGGGCATCTTCCTGACTCAGGAATAGAATGAATTTTGGAGGAATTGTGCAAGTGTAAATGCTGTTAGAAAGTAGCTTAAAGAACCCTTCCCTGGCTGCTTGTGGGGAGTTCGTGTTGACACACAGCGCTCACTTTCACAGTCATCATCTTGCCTCAAATAGGCAGCTGGCTTTCCTCCCTTTATTATAAATGTCCTCACTCGAAGCTTTAAGAGGTTTGAGGTGGCTAATTGCAAGATCCACTCCTTCCCTCTTCATTAGCTGGCAATTCCGCATCATGCTTGGATATTCAGCTTTAGGTGAATTCACCGTTTTCACAGAAGCGTTTCTGTGGCTGAGCTAACCCCCAGAGGAAAGCACTGTTCGGAGCAGAGGAGTTCAACCAGAGGCCACTCTTGGAATATATGTGAGGAAGAGTGAGAGGCAGGAGAGGGAGAAATCTCACTGTGCCATTGGAGAGAAATAAAAATAGCTGTGAATGTTATCATTTTCAAATTGGTACTAGGAACTGGGAGACGTGATCCACATACCAAGTGACAGCGGGCGTGATGCAGCCCCACCAGATAAAGGCCCGCGGGAGGCGTGTGATTAAGCCGTTGTTATCAGCTCCTGGCCAGGGCGGCAGGCAGCCAGGACAGCCGGCAGTGCTTGCCGCCCGTCTGCTGGCCCTGTCCGCCTACCTTTGCAGATTCTTCTAAAGGGGAAAACGGAACCCTGAGCTTGCCCATCAAATTGCAGGGCCAAGGGGTGGGGGTGGGGCGGGATGAACATTTCCAAACCCAGGCAGTCTTAAACACTGTTTTCCCCAACACCGGAAAGGAATCAAGCTTGTTGTTTAAGATGATCACAATGGAACATCTGCCTTTTTTGTTTCATTCCGGCAATTTGCGGTTCTCACTACAGCCCCCTTTCCATAATGACAGTTGATATTTAGTCTTACACAGTCTCTCTTGTCTGAACGATGTAGAGATTTAACACTGAAGATAAGGAGCCTTCACATTTCTCAAAGCTCCACCTTTGCTTACTGTCTCCCGGTCTGAAAGAATATTCCCCTCCCCTGCAGCATGCTAGGGGTGGTGGAAGGTAAGGAGGCAGAAACATAGATATTGCATGTTTAGAATAAAAAGAAAGATTTAGGATGAAAACTAAGAGACAAATTTTAGACTTCAATTTTCTTAATTGGAGAAATGATCTACCCGTGATAAGGTGAAAACCATATCAATGTTTTTGAGGGTAGATGTCTGACACAGACCTTTTGTGTGTTTGGGCAGCAACCCTGCAGAGCCAGCCCTTTGGTCCAGAGAGAGTTTTTATGATGGATGGATTTATAGCTATCTTCTATAAGCACTGCATTAAACTCAAAAGTGAAAGTGTTAGTTGCTCAATTATGTCCGACTCTTTGAGACCCCATGGACTGTAACCCACTAGGCTCCTCTGTCCTTGGGATTCTCCAGGCAAGACTACTGGAGTGGATAGCCATTCCCTTCTCCAGGGGATCTTCCCAACCCAAGGATCAAACCTGGGTCTCCCACACAGCAGGCAGATTCTTTACCAGCTGAGCCACCAGGGTAGCCCTGTATTAAACCCAAGGGACCATCTAAAAAACTTTGGACTTGATTCCTAACCTCTACAGCTGGAAATCCACAAAACAAATGAGGTTTTCTTAAAGGAAAAATTAAAGGGCACTGTTTACGTGTACTAACCATGGGAAAGATATTGTGTCTCCCCTGGAACACAGTCCACTTCCTTTCTCAGGCCATGGCAGGCTCACAGTTTGGGCAAGGAGGTAGCTTTTATAAAAGTTAACGCCATATCCTTATTCTCATAATTAAGCCCTGCAGACTAAGTCATTACTCTCGGCATCAACTGGATTTCTCTCCCAAATTTTTCACCAAGTTCATTTCTAAAGACTTTGTTTTAATATTCATCACTAAAATCTGTATCCTACAGATCACAAACTCACTAAAAAATTGTTATGATATTCAAACAAGTCTGAATAACATACACAAATTGTTGTTGTTCAGTCACTCAGCTGTGTCCAATTCTGTGCAGCCTCATGGACTGTAGCCTGCCAAACTCCTCTGCCCATGGACTTCTTCAGGCAAGAATACTGAAGTGGGTTGCCATTCCTTCTCCAGGGGATCTTCCCAACCCAGGGATCCAACCGGCATCTTCTGCATTGGAAGCAGATTCTTTCCCACTGAGTTTCCTGGGAAGCCCAAATTACATGCTTTGTAAACCTCTTTTTAGGTATGGTACTGGTTTGCGTACCAAAGAAAGCTGAGTGCCGAAAAATTGATGCTTTTGAATTGTGGTGTTGGAGAAGACTCTTGAGAGTCTCTTGGACTGAAAGGAGATCAAACCAGTCCACCCTAAAGGAAATAGTCCTGAATATTCACTGGGAAAACTGATGCTGAAGCTGAAACTCTAATTCTTTGGCCACCTGATGTGAAGAACTGATTCATTTGAAAAGACCCTGATGATGGGAAAGTTTGAAGGTGGGAGGAGAAGGGGATGACAGAGAATGAGATGGTTGCATGGCATCACCAACTCAATGGACATGAGTTGAGTGATGAAAGTGAAAGAGGAGAGTGAAAAAGTTGGCTTGAAGCTCAACATTCAGAAAACAAATATCTGGTCCCATCACTTCATGGGAAATAGATGGAGAAACAGTGGAAACAGTGTCAGACTTTAGGTTTTTGGGCTCGAAAGTCACTGGGATGCTGATTGCAGCCATGAAATTAAAAGACGCTTACTCCTTGGAAGGAAAGTTATGACCAACCTAGATAGCATGTTAAAAAGCAGAGACATTACTTTGCCAACAAAGGTCCGTCTAGTCAAGGCTATGGTTTTTCCCGTGGTCATGTATGGATGTGAGAATTGGACTGTGAAGAAAGCTGATCGCCGAAGAATGGATGCTTTTGAACTGTGGTGCTGGAGAAGATTCTTGAGAGTCCCTTGGACTGCAAGGAGATCCAACCAGTCCATTTTAAAGGAGATCAATCCTGGGTGTTCATTGGAAGGACTGATGCTAAAGCTGAAACTCCAATACTTTGGTCACCTCATGCGAAGAGTTGACTCACTGGAAAAGACTCTGATGCTGGGAGGAATTGGGGGCAGGAGGAATAGGGGATGACAGAGAATGAGATGGCTGGATGGCATCACGGACTCAATGGACATGAGTTTGAGTGCACTCCGGGAGTTGGTGATGGACAGGGAGGCCTGGCGTGCTGTGATTCATGGGGTCCCAAAGAGTCGGACACGACTGAGTGACTAAACTGAACTGAGGGAGGCCTGACGTGCTGCAGTCCATGGGATCACAAAGAGTCGGATATGACTGAACTTCTGAACTGAACTGGTTTGTGTATTCATATTAGAATTTACTCTTTTCTTTTTTTGTTAAATTCAGATCTTCTAGCAAGACTTGAGATGAATCTCTGGAATACTTTATATTTACTTTGCAATATTGCATATTAAACTTTTCCCTTAATTAAATTGAAAGTGGGGGAACATGTTAGAAAGGTAAACAATAATTGCAGTGCTTTCATCCAGTGACTAAATTTCCTTTCATTTTGTTTGATGTTCGTATAACCATTACTTTGAGTTTCTCTTTCTCTTGAAGTCCATGCCTTTTCTCCTCTACATGAGTAGTTAATATTCCCCATAGTTCCCAAATAATTATTCTCTCATGCTGCCAAAAAGAGGCCAGTGACATGTCAGAAAAACCATAACATCATTCAGGATGGATAAAAATACGGAAAGCAGAAAGACTGGGGAGTGTATCTCTGGGGCCAGACTGACTGCTCCAATGCCTGCATTCACATGCAATTGATACCCAGTGTATCTGTAAGATGGGTTCGGGCTTATCTTCCTCCTGGAGGAAAAGCACACTTTGGAGGCACGCACTTGGCATGGCCGTGCTTGTTAGTACCTTCAGTTTCCAATGCGCCACAGTATGTTGGTGGAAATACAAAACGTCTCTCAGGGTTGATCACTGCCACGAGCTGCAGATTCTCTAACCTCAGGTCTACACTAGACCGTTTTCAACCACATTATTGAGTTCCAGGGCAGTGGTGCAGCCTGGCTGGCAGGGCTCCAGAACATTAATGCTGAACATCGTCAGTGCCATCTACGCAATGGTGTGTTGTTCCTGCCACCTTGACAGCTGCTGAAAGACTTTCTATTATTATCCTACTTAAAAAAATCACAGCAGAGTGAAGTACAAGCTCACAAGTGTGGTAGCAATGTGTGAACCACTGCAGAAGCAACTGTGTGATCAGCAACATCTGGGTTACAGGTGTGAATGTGAAGGTCGCATCACCTGCTAATTAATGTCTAGAGAGACCCATCTCGAGAACGGTGCTTCCCCAGACTTAAGTACCACGTGAAAAGGAAATACAGCCTGCGCTGAAGACTGACATCACATAACCCTTCAGATCTTAGAGGGTAAAGAAATGTAAAGAAATACACATCTGAAAACTTAATTGACACTTTTAAAGACATGAAATGACGGTGATTTTGTTGTTAGCACCACATTCTCCCAGGGTAACATTCCATTCCATTGATGGAAACTGTCAAATTTTTGTTCCAAAGCCCAAATAAGGTGATGAAGGCTGAAAACTATCTTCTCCCTGGAAAATGCATGTTGAACATAAACACATTCTGGAGGGGATTTTAGGTTGTTCAGAATTTCTCTGATGTTCTGGTTACCCAAATTCTTCTTTTATGGATACAAAAAAAAATGACCAGCTGACTATAACATAACAAATTTTCAACAAAGGAATATGTTAGAGCAAAAACCACAACCCCGGTACCCTGGATTCCAGGGAATGGCTTGTGATGCATTCAGGTGGTGAATGATACGAGAAGTGAGTTTCCATGGAAGAGTGTAGGCAGCCATCCTGGTTCCATGATGAGCTCTACTGATCCCATAGAGGATGAGTGGACAATCTTGTCACATTCCATTCTGCTAGTTGACCAAGAGAAGTATGGACTAGGCTCTGAAAACACAAGTGGACTATCCCCTAATGAAAGCTGCTTCTGCAGTTGTTATTCTAGGATCTAATCTAGAGAAGAAAGGTGTGGAGACATCTCAAGTGGTAAGAAAGATCAGCCCTTAGACACAGACAAAGCATTATAGGGAACTTCACCTGAATCTGTGTGCTTTGATTTTTCTTCAGATCACAAGTACTTTGATGATTTCTACAAGTGCCTCTTCCTCATCTCTTTGTTTCCTCTCTAGATTTAAAATGCATCAACCTTCTTTTCTTTTCTTTTTTTTTGAGATCTGTTCTAACTTAGAGAGAAAATGAGCACCTACCTGTTTGCTGACTTGGAGAAGTTTACTTATTCTCTGTTCTTCAGTTCAGTTCAGTTCAGCCGTTCAGTCATGTCCGACTCTTTGCGACCCCATGAGCCACAGCACACCAGGCCTCCCTGTCCATCACCAACTCCCGGAGTCCACCCAAACCCATGTCCATTGAGTTGATGATGCCATCCAACCATCTCATCCTCTGTGGTCCCCTTCTCCTCCCGCCCTCAATCTTTCCAAGCATCAGGGTCTTTTCAAATGAGTCAGCTGGCCAAAGGATTGGAGCTTCAGCTTCAACATCAATTCCTCCAATGAACATCCAGGACTGATCTCCTTTAGGATGGACTGGTTGGATCTCCTTGCAGTCCAAGGGACTCTCAAGATTGAGTCTTCTCCAACACCACAGTTCAAAAGCATAAATTCTTCAGCGCTCAGCTTTCTTCACAGTCCAAATCTCACATCCATACAGGACTACTGGAAAAACCATAGCCTTTGTTCTTAGGAGAAGGAACTGAGACTTTCCCAGGAAACACTAGGAAGTGTTTGGTAGTAAACATGCTTCTGGTCTTCTTCATGGGATTTCTGCCCTTCCCTTCACCTATCTTCACTGCACCCTTTCCTTGGGAGGCTCTTTCATCATTCCTTCTAAAGTCTAGTTCAAGTCATGGTGCCCTCTACCTCCACACAAAATTCTGTAATAATTACATGTTTTCTAGCAAATAAAGCCCAAATGCCTTAGCTGGTATTTAACTCCCTTCAAAATACAATCCCGGTTTGTGCCGATCTCATATCTCATGAATGCCACAGAGATCAATTTCAGAACACTACTGTGCCCAGAGAAACCAAGCCGTACAACATTTCATCTGTTTGAAATATCCCTCCTTCCTCCTCATTCATGTTCCTTAGGTTGCTACTATCCTTTAAGGTTTATTTCAGTCTATTTCAAAAACTCCATCCATTTGTATCCAAGCCAAGTAGAATGACTTCCTCTTTTGAAAGAAGATATACCTTTATTTTGTTGTCATTGTTTTTGTTCACTTGCTATGTCTGACTCTTTGCAACCCCAGGGACTGCAACACGCCAGGCTCCCCTGTCCTTCACTGTCTCCTGGAGTTTGCTCAGATTCATGTCCATTGAGTCAGTGATGCTATCTAACCATCCCATCCTCTGCCACCCCCTTCTCCTTTTGCCTTCAACAATTCCCAGCATCAGGGTCTTTTCCAATGAGTCGGCTCTTCTCATCAGATGGCAAAAGCTTCAGCTTCAGCATCAGTATCTCTCCCTCTACCTATTCATCCAGCTAGCTGTGTATATATCTGCCAGAACTGTAACACCTTTGTCCTGGAACAGGTAGTATATTTGTCTTACTCATATGTGTGTGTCTCCTATAAAGTTTAACTTAGCAGACAGGGCATACAGCTGCTGCTGCTGCTGCTGCTAAGTCGCTTCAGTCGTGTCCGACTCTGGGCAAGAACACTGGAGGGGGTTGTCATTTCCTTCTCCAATGCAAGCAAGTGAAAAGTGAAAGTGAAGTCGCTCAGTCTTGTCCGACTCTTAGCAACCCCATGGACTGCATCCTATCAGGCTCCTCTGTCCATGGGATTCTCCTTTATTCAAGCATCATTATCTCATTTAATCCTCCTTACTATCAGTAGTAAGGAGGTATTGCTAGGAGGTATTGCTAGGAAAACTTTGTAGAAGAGGAGGAGAGTCAAGAAGTCTGTTACTTTATCAACGGTGTGGTTTTCTTCAAGGGTAGGTTTGAAATTTCACCCCACTTGTACAAACCTCCAAGCTCTATGTGTGCTCACTACTTGACATCTTTGTTTTAGAACGGATGGTTTTGGATGAGCATTCAGATGACAACCACAATGAGAAACCACATCTTGACCAGATTACTCTTGGCTGGCAAGAGTCAAGACAATACATTAAGGAACTTATACTAGTACTGTACAGCTTTACAAAATTAGCTCTTAAAGATTGTGTGACTAATTCTTTCAGTGTTTGAAGTAATTAAGGACACTTGCAGAATCGAGTTACAGAAACATCACTGATAGCATCCGAGGACGTTCTCCCGGCATTTGGGTAGGTACCCAGCACCAGCTGCACGTTTTCAGAGATGTCCTCATAGCTCCATGGCCACTTGACAGTCAACCCTCCATGAACACTTGCAAACAGCAAGTGTTTGAAATGGTTGAATTTCAAACCTGCTTCAAGGAGACAGAAAAACAACGACACCCTTTGTTTCTTGTGTTTGTTAGTCTATTGGGATAAACTTTCCTTCTTTCCTTTTATCTCATCTTCCTCCCTTACTAAATAGTCAGCAGAAACTGTCCTTTCTTTGCGAACTTTATAGCACTCTTTCTCCTAAATAACATAAGAATTGCAAGATGTGAGTTACTAAACAATGCTGAGAAATTTACATGCATCATCTATAATCTTCACACCGATTCTGAAATGCAGGTTTATTTCCACCTGTATTTCTTTCACATATATAGAGAAATTACAAAATCTGCTTTCTGTCAAACTTAATTAATTGATAGATATTAATTATGAATGCGTGTTGAACTAGACAATACACTTATTATGCCGTATAATAAATGTATGATTTTGCACCTGCATGTGGCTGCATTTAAGATTAGTAAAATCACTATAGTAAATTGGTAGCACGTCAGGTCGGAAATATCCCAAATTAGAACTACTACTGTGATCTTGATAATTCCATTTTCTCATACACTGTCAAAGGTTCAAAAGTAATTGATTCATATGTTTTTTTTCTTTTTAACCTTTGGAAATATAAATATACCTCATCAATAGGATTTGCTTGTTTTTACATACTGTGAGAATATGAATATAAAATGATTTGAGTTCACAGAAATGAGTTTGAAAGACGGTACACAAGATTCTGTGTACATTTCATCTTATGACAAAGGTAAGAAAAAGAAACTTGTGATGAAGATGACTCATAAACCAAGCAGCATTTGTTTCCCATGTTCTCATTCTATAACTGTCTCGGCAGTCGAGGAAACTGAAGTTTCAAGGAGTTAAAAAACCCACAGGTAGAGTGCACACAAGCTCCTTCTTGCCCTGTGTTCCATACATGACCACATGTGCACGGGTACTCACAGCTTTGTGTGCACACACAGGCATGCACGCTCTGGGTTAGTGCCTGACCCTCCGTACTGGCCTCGTCCAGCTGCAGAATCCAGCCTCTCAGCTCTCAGCCTGAATGGAGGCAGCTCCTCCCCTGTGGGGTGGGCGGTAACTCATCCCTGTGGTTCCAGGTGTGCTCCTCCAATTCCTGGTGATCTGGAGTTTATTTTTACTTTTCTTGAGGAAAAAAAGAAAAGAAATAGTGTAGTTTGTGTGTTCTGACTGGAAACATGAACATACATACAGAAAATATTCTTAGTTTTGGAAGAGGGAAAAAACAAAGGGATGACACCAGGCTCCCATCTGCTCCACCAGCTTCGTGGGAGTCTTATTGACTTTGTAAGTCACCAAAGCTCTCAGAGCCTCAGTTTCCTCTTCCATTTAAAAAAAAAAAAAAGAGGACATTCTACCTCCTGCTCCAAGACTGTTTACTTTAGATGACAAGATGTAAGCCATGCAGTGAGACCCACTGTGTGAGCCATAGAGCAGACCCTCGACAAGTCAGCTGACTCAGAGAGGAAGCTGCCATCCGTTGACTGAGAGCTCCTTGCTCCCCTTGGTCAGTGATGGTGGCTCTAGCAGTTCCCACGTGGAGATGGGAGCCTGGAAACAGGAAGGAGAGCCAGAGATCTGCCCCAGCAGAAAGTGGACCCCGGGGAAGACAGAAACAGCTTTGCAATGATGATAAGCCAAATGCTTCTGAGTTTAGCTGTTTGGAAAAGCAATTTCTTAAGTATGACATAATGATGAAGTATGATTTTCTAATGAAAAACCTATAAAATATCATTCCAACTGCCAACTTTGGGATGCATTATATAATGTCTGTGGGTGATGATTTACTAGATATGAAAGTTATCTTCTTGTAATATAAAAATTACATGAGAGCTATCATTCCAAGACTACAGAGAAACATTTTTTTTTGTGATGCTATGAAAATTCATACAGCTCAACAGAATTGGGAACAGCGTCATGAGATATTCAATATACCATGAAAACTGGGCTTTTCCCTATGAATTGTCCTTCTAGGAGGTAACAGCCCAGATTATTCAGGGATATTTCTGAAGGCCTGCTGCATGGCAGGATGTGTGCGGAGCTCTGTGGAGTGTATGGTGGTTTTTGCTTTTGTCGCTTTGTCACTGAGTGCCAGACCCTCCCAGTCATCACCTCTATGACCTCTGAGATCAACAATTTCACACTTGTGGGGCACGGGGACTCGGTTGTAGTCAGGTGATGCTTCTTGGAGATCCAAAAGAGATCAAAGGATTCCTATTGCACAACATGTGGGAACATTCTCGTTTTCAAATGCATTGATTTTAACTAAACAATAAGCAATGGTACCAGGTCAGGATGCCCACCCTGCCAACAATCAAGGATGCTGTTACTGTAAGAATACGCCGCGGCAAGACAGTGAAAACGCCAGAAGGGGTGACCGAGAGGCTTTATTGGGCAATCGCTCCCGGGCAGAACTCCCAGGCGCGAGCAGGCAGGGGCGGGAGTCTGCGACTTGGGGAAAGGGGGGCGGCACTTTTATACCCCGGTGACTGAGGATGTGGCAGACCCTTCCCACATAGGAAAAGGAATCGGACCCTGGGGCGCTGGTTGGTCTATATGGCCTCCTGTAGGCTTGTAATTGGCCGGCATCTTGGCGCCCCTGTGTCCATCAATCTGCCTGGCAGCGGGCCATTGATTGGTGGAGGGCTATCTCCGGGGCCTGCCTTCGGATTCCTCCGGCGGGGATCTTCTGCCGGCGCTTTCTGGCCTGAACTTCCCGCCCGCGGTTGGCGTGACCTTTCAGTTACATATTCCACCTCCCCAAAGTGGAGATTTCTGAGTAAAAATCTATACAGAGTTACTTCTTTCTGGGAATAGTTATCAGCTAAGGCTGTTACAACAAATGTCCCAGAGACTGGGGGGCTTAAACTAGAAAGACTTATTCCTCAAGGTTCTGGAGGCTGGTTCAAGATTAAGGTGCCAGAGTGTCCACTGTTGCTCAGAGCTCTTCCTGGCTTGCAGGTGGATGTGTCTCTCTGTATCCTTACACGGCAGAGGACAGTGAGGGAGAGAGAGGACACAAGCTCTCTCCTGGTGGTTCTTCTTATAAAGGGTGCTAATCCCCATTCACAAGGGCCCCACCCTTATGACCTAAGCACCTCCCAAAGGCCCCGCCCCCCAATACAGATCAGTGGGTAAGACTTAAACATGTATTTTAACATGTCATTCAGTGAATAGAATAGTTTTCTTTTCCTCCTGTCTATGCTCCAGGAGCCATATCCATTCATTCTGGGAAGAGATTCTCAAGTTTCAGCTTGAGCCTGTTGCCTACGTTAAATGAGCTAGTTCTGCCATCTCTGTCTCCATCTTCCAAATTAAAAGTTATTGCAATAATGTTTCCTGAGACTCCTGGTTTAGTGATCCCTAGGTTTTGTCATTCAGGCAATGTCACAAACACTGAGTCAGACTCCTGGGATTCAGGGACTGGTGCTTGATATTCATAACCATTGTCTTCCCATTTGTATAATTTGCTTCATAAATGAGCATGGTCTTGGCCAGGCCTGTGCTAAATATTAACAATCAAAGTTCATATGTTAATTTACAAAAAGGAAATAAATGAGTTTGGGTATCTTCCATGTGCTCAGGACTATGTGTGTTGCTTTTTTTGGAAATATTATTTTCACTTTTTTTTTTTTTTTAAGTCACACAGACTGATTTTTAAAGGTTAGGTAATCTGTCCAAAGTTCCTGAGACAGGCATTAAAGAACTGACAGACCAGGAATCCCACACGGTTTCTCTGACCATTTCTGCTCCAAATAAAGTCTCGTCCAGTGCACACATGAAAGTCTGTGGCTTTGAACAGGACCTTTTCTAGCTTCTTAGAGATGGCAAAGCTGGATGCTGCATATACGATTCTCAATTTTATACCCCTCAAGTTAGTGAAAAAAATCAGAGCTGCAAGCTGGTAGCTACAGCTATGAAATCACAATGATTATGAAGATGCTCTGTAGTCCATAAACGTTACTATAGGTCGGTCCTGTTAAAATCCCTATTTATTTCTGTTGCACCGGGAAAGGATAAACAGAATTGCTTTTTGCTAGAGACAGAAGATTATGTTCTCATCTGAGGGTGAATCCAGCCGCAGCTGGGGCTTTATGATTGTGACTCATTTGAAATGGCTCGTTATTAAAACTGGATTGTTTTTGGATTGCAACTTTATTCAATTGAGACAATTACGTGTTCTATATGATTCAAATCAATGATTTCAGGCAGCAGTTGATTATTTCGGCTTAATTTGTTGTGCCTTTTGCTGTTTTTAGACAGCCACTGGGTATCAAAGTCTGAAATTAGATTTTAATTTCCTTTTGGGGAAATTTCACATGTATATTGCATTAGCCTTCATAAATGCCATGATGCTTCTCTCCTTATGCAAGTTCATGCACAAGCTCAGGGAACAGCCATCCACGGATAGCAAGGTTTACAGATTCCCGACCAGTGGCTTCTGTCCCTTGGACTCAGGTCAGTCTCTGAAGTGGAAGCACACTTGGTGGGACTGGCACTTCTTATGCAACAGCCCAGCTCCAGAGCAGTTTGATAAAGCAATCTCACCCTCTCTAGGCTCTCTTTTCTGTGCTTTCTGGGGTGAAGGGCTCAAAAATCAGAAGCAGTCCTGGGAAATGCTGCCTGAAGATGAAGTGAAGATGTGTGTCGGCAGGAACAAATTGCCCAAGCCCGGCTCCCCGAGGGTTGATGGCAATCTGTGGAGCATGGGGTGATGAAACCTACGCCAGTAAACAAGTCTTCCCTCCAGCTTATCATGATGCCTGCGGGGCTGAGTGCATCCTACAGAGGTGGTCACGTCGCCTCAGCCCTGCTTGTGGTAAAGGCAATTTCTACCCGTGCAGTCTCTTCCTGGTCATTCCCTGGAGTTGGCAGTAAAATCATCATGCCCTTGTATGAAATAATGACTTCTAGTTCTTGAAAATACACGAGATCATGAGAATAAGAAACTCACTACTAGCACTGGCTATGTATGGTTAATAATCCATCATGGGCGTTTTCTGACAAGGGAGGTAAACGTTACAGGGAATAGGATGTGCTTAAGAAGGGTGATGAACTCCATGAACCAGGGAAGAAGTGAAAAGTCATTAAGTCATGTCTGACTCTTTGCAATACCATCGACTGTAGCGCCCCCAGGCTCCTCTGTCCATGGGGATCTCTGGGCAAGGATGCTGGATTTGGTAGCCATTGCCTTTTCCAGCGGGTCTTTCCAACCCAGGGATCAAACCCAGGTCTCCCACATTGCAGGTGGATTCTCTACCCACGAACCACCAGGAGAGCCCAGGTCAGTGTGTAAATTACTAAAATATTCATGTTTGTAGTGATATTCAGCTTTGCTTTTCAAAAAAAAAAAAAAAAAATTGGGACTGAGACTATGAGCTATCAAAGAGACAGTAAGTAGCCTCATTGTACTTTGAATCATTGTGTCCAACTCCCAAATCCACACATAGGCAGATCCCCATATTTTGAAACAGCAGGATCTGTCTTAAAAGGTAGGCAGGAGGTTTCAGTATTTTAAGGGAATTTGGGTGCTGTGACCTGTAAAACCCTTTCAACTTAAAGGATGGATGACATCATGGTTGACTGAGCCTCCTGTGGAGGATGAGGACTGAGATAAGGGAGGTATTTAGAAAACACTGAGACTTAAAAAAAAAAAAAAAAATCTAGTCCTATTTTGTACAATTTCACATTAAAACCAAGAGAGTTGCACAGAGATGACTCATTGTTACAGGGAATTACGCAGCCTAAACCAGAAACTGATACAATTGTGTCCTCTAAGTTTGAAATCCAAGCTGCCTGCTACTTACATAGAATTCATGGATAAATAATTTTAAAAACCATATCAAAACAAGGAATGCTTTACTATTTACATGTGGTCCAAGAAGAATCAGTAGCATGTGCCAAAAATCATCTCAGTGACTCAATGTGCACCCTGTGAGCTGCAACAGCAATGCAGGACCAGGGAATAGATTCAGACCAGCAAACAGATAGCCTAAAAATAAATACACAGTC
The DNA here is from genome assembly GCF_049115385.1 of Moschus berezovskii. Lineage (NCBI taxonomy): Eukaryota > Metazoa > Chordata > Mammalia > Artiodactyla > Moschidae > Moschus > Moschus berezovskii. Next base: position 15,412,126 of record NC_142470.1, read on the forward strand.
AGATCAAACAAGTACCTTGCCCTGTGTAGGTCTTTTCCATTAGAAGCATCATTGGCTTACAAAGGGAGAGAAAGGAGGTGCTGACAGAATCTGCTGGCTCTGAGGATGGGTGTTGGAGTAGGAGAAACCCTGAGGGAAGACCCTGAAGAACATTAGACGGTGTGATGGAGAGGGTGGGGAGAAGGGCATGTGGACAGCAAAGTCACAGGCAGGCCGCATGGGGAGTGGGGGGCACTGGGAGTTAAAGAGGCCCCCAGATGTTGTATGGTTGGTATAAAATAATAAGGATGTTAGAGTGGAAGAAATGTAGGAAGCAGCATGAATTGGAGAATCCACTTAAAAGATCATTAAACTTGTACTAGGGAGACCTGGCCAGGCTGAAGAAGAAAAAAGCAATTGTCAGCTATGTTGAGAAGTTTAGAACAGAAGAGCCCAGAATAGCTCTTCTGGAGATGGAAATAGAAGAGTCAGGAAGGAAAAGATGGTTGGGAAAGAGGATAACTCTTAGTTAACTTTGCTAGAGAAAACCAGCAGGGGTGTATTTAGCTCAGCAATGCAAATAGCCACAGTCCCATTGCCGGTGTTAATTGAATTAGAAAAGATCCCCCATTTTTAACAGTTTTATTTAAGGAAATTTCAAAAGAACATAGCAGGATTTCTCTGGTGGGGTTTTTAATGAGTCACCATTTTAGGAAATAAACACAGCATATAGAAGTAGGAGTATATCCAGGGAACCTCAGATGGGTGGCTGTGATTTTCACACTCACATACTTGCAATAGTAACTAAGTAGTGATGGATGCAACGTAAATTCCAAAACAAGTCAATTAAATATGAAAATAAGGCAACATTTGAATAGGTGGTGGTTTTAGTTGCTAAACTAAAGAGTCATAGACTCTTGCGACGCTATGGACTACAGCCTACCAGGCTCCTCTGCTCATGGGATTTCCCAGGCAAGAATTCTAGAGTGTGTTGCCTTTTCCTTCTCCGGGTGATTTTCCTGACCCAGGGATGAAACCCAGGTCTTCTTCACTGAAGGTGGATTCTTTACCAACTGAGCCACCAAGGAAGCTATTATTTGAATAGGGGAGAAAGCATTTTTTGCATGTTTTCCATGAGTTCAAAATCTCAAAGCAACAAGATACTAGACTGTGCTTTTCAACTTTTTTGACGATGAGATTTTATTTTTTTTCAAAGCCTTTGATAGATACTTTTTTTTTTTTAATTTTATTGGAGGCAAATTACCTTACATTAATATATTGGTTGGTTTTGCCATACATTGACACGAATCCACCCCAGGTGTACATGTGTTCCCTTTCTTGAACCCCCCTCTAACCTCCCTCTTCCCCATATCCTCCCTCCAGGTCATCTCCTTGCACCAGCCCCAGGCATCCTGTATCATGCGTCGAACCTGGACTGGTGATTCATTTCACATATGATAATATACATGCTACAATGCCGTTCTCCCCAATCATCCCACCTTCACCCTCTCCCACAGAGTCCCAAAGACTGTTCTATATACCTATGTCTCTTTTGCAGTCTCGTATACAGGGTTAAGGTTACCATCTTTCTAAATTCCATATATATGCGTTAGTATACTGTATTGATGTTTTTCTTTCTGGTTTACTTCACTCTGTATAGTAGGCTCCAATTTCATCCACCTCATTAGAACTGATTCAAATGCATTCTTTTTGATGGCTGAAAAATACTCCATTGTGTATATGTACCAAAGCTTTCTTATCCATTCATCTGCAGATGGACATCTAGGTTGATTCCATGTCCTGGCTATTATAAACAGTGCTGCAAATTTTAAATTTGCTATCACCACAATGAGTTGCAATGGTAAATTAAGAGCTTAATTTAGATTTGCTAATAGAAATCACTGATTGAACAATTCAAGATCTATCTGTTAAATACAATTAAAACTACATTGGCTAAACACAGCATAATACCTGTGTACAAGCAAAGGAGGATAAAGCTTCACCACGGGGAGAAATCTTACCAGGTTCTTAACGAAACAGACCAGACCCAGAGACTGGCAGACTGGTACATTTGCTCCCCAGCTAAATAGCTGTACCTTATCTAGTTAGTTCCTTCAATTTTGAGGCTTTATATTGTTGTGATGACACTAAAGGAACGATTTCTCGACTGACGGGGTGTAACTTGGGTAGCCTCCGCATGGCAGGCACTCACACTCTCATTTGCATTAACACAATTCCTTCTTCATCTGGTGATGATGTAAATAGCAGACAGTCTTTGACATCTCACTTTCTTATTCTACTTTGGAAGCTGCCTAGACGTACGCTACAGGCAATTTGCTCCTTTCAGCACACACAAAAGATGGATTCATTTAAGCAAAAATTAGAGTGACTAATTGCATATCTGAGCTCCAAAATGCATCTATTTTTTTTTTCTTTTGTGTAAGCTCAAAGGATTCATAGAACTGGAAGCTTTCACTCAGAACTCCAGGTTGAGACCTGGACATTTCTCATTCTCGTCTCCTCCATCTCTCCACACCTTCTACACTAGTCCAGAGGCCCTAGCTGACCAACTGAAAAAAATTAAAACTAGGGTTTAAGGCCATAATATAAGTGTTAGGTAAGAACCTGTCCTATTAATGCTACTTCTGTTCTTATGCAACTAGCAATGCAACGTTCACCACAAAAAGGTAAAAAACAAAGTGATACGAAGTGTCTGTTTTTCCCCCATGAGTATTCACTGCAAAGTAAATCATTTCTGGCACTGTATTTCATTAACTGTGCAAAATTCTCCAATTTAGTCTCCCTGAATCTCTCTTTTTAAAATAGAGACATTTACCAATCTTATGAGTCATTAGAAGTAGAATGAGAACAGTACTAAAATAATGCACAACACATCTGTCGTGTACCGGGGTCTGATAAGTGCTCGCTGCCTTTCCTTCTCCAATTCTGGTTCTATTCTGGACACTCAACCTCGCACCTACATGGCAGTGACCACAGAGAGCCAGTGGGGCTCAGCGTCCAGGTGAGCAAGATCTCAGGCTGTCACAGTCCTTGCAGGGTGGAACAGGAGGCCCCAGGAGTTCCGAGCTGTGTGGCTGTATCACTGACAGTCTTTGACACCAGATACGGCGAATGGTGAAGTGATGGTCAAGTAGGATTTACGTACACTCAGCATCTCTTTATCCCCAAAGTCTGAATTTATAAACAGGCTAAAAACGAATGCCTTTCATCAGCTTTAATTTTCTAATGCAGTGACCCATCCTCACACTGCATAATAACAGGTCCCAGAGTGACAATTAAAATAAATCACCCTACAGAAAATGTCATTAGAAGTATTCATGCCTCATCAGTGACCGAATTGTCTCATACAATATATCCTGAGGAAATATTTATAACTGTAGCTTCAGCTCCCCAAAGCACAATCTGATTAATATTCTGCCCTTGCTGTAGGCTTTTTTCTTGAAAATTGAAACATGGCTTAAATGTTATTTTCCGGGTGTCAGTCTAATATTGTTTTAATGGGAAAACCAATGGCTAATCATGAACCAATAGCCACTGATCTAAAATGGATTACCTTTCTGCAGAGTCCGAGAGGAAGATGAGCATTTTCACATTCCTCCCTTTTTAAGAAAAACTTGCTAATCCATTTTTACTTTCTTAATAATGGGATAAAATCTTCTGAAGGACTTCGAAATGTAAAATCTGTTCCTCTTTCACTCTTTAAAAAGTTTATTCTAAGTGATGAAGGAATATATTTAGAGAAGTAGGTCTGGGGTGAAGAAGCCTTGAGGACCCGTCTATCTTGACCCCGACCCTTACCTCTGGGGAAACTCGGGAGGGCTCAAGCTGCTTAACCATCTCCTGATGAGTCTCTCAGTTCCTATGGGAGAAAGACACCAAAGCCACATATTTAGGCAAATTGTTTATTCTGGCAAACACTGAAAAGGGCCTGTGTTGCAGTGAGTGGTGACCATAGCTGCTGTAGTCAAACGGCACAGAAAAAATTAGGCACAGACCTTTGAGATCAAAGCATGGTGTGTGAGTCAGCTTGGGCGGCTGCAACATAATGTCAGTGATTGGGCAGCTGAAACAGCAGACATAGTCCTGGGATTCCGGGGACCCCTCTGCTCCTGGCTGCAGGAGTGTCCTCGATCACCTGGCAGGAAGAGAGCTCTGGGGTCTCTTCTTACAAGGGCACTAATTCCATCTTGGGGGTCTCCATCCTCACGACCTCATTCACCCTAACTAACTCCCAAAGACCCTATGCCTCCCTCTGGGGGTTGGGGCTGCACCTTATGGATTTGGGGCAGACACGTTCAGTCCATCTCACACAGCAAGGACTTGTCTAGCAGTCAAGGACCTGCCAACGTGACGCTCTTCCAGGTGAGAGGTTTAGAAGTCTGCTAGTCAGGGACTGACTAGTCCTGGGACCTGGAGGTCAGGTGCTCGCATTTCTTAAAGGCGATGCTGCTTGATTCTAAGATGTGTCTCCTCACGTATATGCTTCCCGTATATTCTTTTGTTGCTGACTTCCTAGTTTGATAGTACATTGAGATCTTGTGTGCTATCAATGAGTTTGAGGAGATAATTTTGTAAATCATGGTCTCCAGACCAGATTTTATGTTACAGCCTAAATCTGGCTCACGTATACTCCACATTTCAAAGAACTACACAAGAAATGGGGCACAAGGAGACCTCTAAGCCTTCGACCAAGAGGAAATCAGATCAAGTGTGTCTTGCGATGTCCAGATACCAGCTCTCCCATCTGCTTTTTAGACTCTTGGCTTTTGAGACTCTTTTCTTCACCACTAAGGAGAGATAAAAAAAGAATCTCAATTTGAAATTCCATTATTCACCTTCCTAATTTTCAGTGTCCTGTTTTGCTAAAGAGATAACACACCTGCAAACAACCTGAAAAGTAGTGGTAAGAGTACTGCTCAGCAACATCAGCTTTGAGAGAGAGGGGGGCATTTATGTGAATAAACGGCCTCTTCTGAACAAGGGTTTTATGTTAAGACTTCTCTAGCAAATTTCCGGCCGACTTGTCCCTGGAAGCCTTCTGAAGGCGGAAGGCTTGACCTTCTGAAGAGGACTTCGTTTTCGTGATTTGTTTTCAATGGATTTGTCACCCCACAACCCTCTCTTCACCCTCACCCCTTTCCCACCCCTGAACAATCACTGACAGAAATTCTTCTGTAAAATAAAGAGGCTTCTGGAAATCTCTGGCTCTGAGAGGAAGAGGGAGAAGCAAAGAGAAGACCTTGGTTCACTACTTCAACACGGAAACTTGCAGACCTTCCTCTGGATAATAATTGAAAACCCTGGAACTGGAGTTTTGAAGCCACACTAAGGGAATTTTGGAAAACCATAGCCAATGTCTGGACCTCAGTTTCCTTCTCTGCGAAATGAAGATGCTGGATTCAATGACATCAAAGACTGCTTTTAAGTTTTAACTTTTTATCAGTTTATGGCTTGTTGGGCTTTTAATTAGGTGCTTGAATTTGGTCAGGTAGCGGATGGAGGTTGAGAAAGACCCCATGAGTCTGCACAGTGGTCCGTGGAGGAGGAGAGATCAGGGCTGGAAGAGCAGACCAGCTGCTCTGCTCTTACCATGCAGGCTGCTCGCACTGGAGTTTGGGAAGTGTTGACACCCCAGAGCATCAGGGGACCATCACAGTTGTGAAAGCAGCATTCTGCTAGCAGTTAGCATCCCATAGGTGACTGCACTGAGACAGGCATGGGTTCATCTGCCAGTGACCTTACAAGGACAGATACAATCCCCATTTAACAGTGAGGACATTAAGAAAGAGATATCATGAAATTTCACAAAATTCTACTGATGCCAAAAACTCAACCTCTGTGCACCGGTGCTGAACTGAAACTCAGAGACAGCGATTTGGTTGAGTAGAAAAAAAAAATAGCTTTATTGCTTTGCCATGCAAAGAGAGACACAAAAATTGTGTGTCCCAACCTGGGAGGATTTGGTGAGAAGTTTTATAGTAAACGGTTCTACAGTGGGGCTGCTGAGATTAGGGTGTGTGCAGGGCTTCCCAGGTGGCACAGTGGTGAAGAATCCGCCTGCCAATGCAGGAGACACAAGAGAAACAGGATCGATCTCTGGGTCAGGAAGATCCCCTGGAGAAGGAAATGGCAACCGAGTCCAGTATTCTTGCCTGGGAAATTCCATGGACAGAGGAGCCTGGTGGGCTACAGTTCACGGGGTCGCAAAGAGTCAGACACGACTGAGTGATTAAGCACCCACACACATACAGAGCTGCCTGCTTCACATTAATCTGCTCTCAGGTAACCTGGTGAACTTCTGTGGTTCCTTTAATGTGGCCTCAGGTAATCTTCCTGAAGAGCATCTCTGGTTCCTTTAATTTGGGGCGGAAAATGCTGACATCGTCCACGTATTGGGAGTTTAGTTCTATGCGTGCTGAGTCACGTCAGTCATGTCTGACTCTTCTATTGGCTCCTCTGTCCGTGGGGATTCTCCAGGCAAGAATACTGGACTCGGTTGCCATTTCCTTCTAGAGAGGGAGGTGGGGAAAGGACAATCCTTGTTCAAAGATGTGTAAACAAAGTAACTTTAAATAGTGGAGAAAAAAGGTAAGCTTAATATGGCTCTGCATTCATAATTCTTTAAAATCCCATGTGTCATCACTCTGCTTCAAAAATCCCCAAATTTAAAGTAATAGACAAACTAATATGCTAAGATTGATGCAAAATAGATTAACAAGAAGATGGAGTTCCACCCCCACCTTCCACTCAAATCAAAAGCTTTGGCGATTATAGAGACACAGTAAATGAATCTGCAGTACGTGTCCTCAAGCATCAGCATGCTTATGGTTGTTAAGACCGCCCTGGTGGCTCAGGAGGTAAAGCGTGTGCCTACAATGCGGGAGACCCGGGTTCGATCCCTGGGTGGGGAAGATCCTCTGGAGAAAAACCCCCTCCAATACTCTTGCTTGGAGAATCCCATGGATGGAGGAGCCTGGCAGGCTCCATGGGGTCACAGAGTCGGACACGACTGAGCAACTTCACTTCTTCCAGTTGTTGTGAAGCATTGTCATAACCAAAGCGGTTTAGTAACTGATGGAGCAGTGCAGTGCTCTGATATTGGTGGGCCAGTGTGTTCCTTTTCTAGAAGACAGCATGAGTGCCCACACAGTAAACATTGCTTTTTAGATGTTTCCTATATTCGTATGTTTAATCATTTTAAAAGTAAATCCAGTATTCAAATGAAACAAACTATAGTTTATGTAACCAGTTCTCTATAGGAAGGTATTTATGCAAAAGATCCCTGTTATTCAATCTTTTCACACATCGCTAGTGACTTTTCTAGGCATGTCTTTGGATTTGGGACTGCTGGGTCAAAGGATACACAAGCTTTAAGACTTTTGAAATATTCATGGGGTTGGGGACAGTGCACAGCATATTTAAGTTCAGAGGACAGATAGTAGGAAAGACAGCAACATACAACCTAACAGGGTTTTACCAGAGCCTCCCTCCTCTGGGTTACAGGCACTAGAGCCCTAATGACCACCCATCACCAGGAGTGAAGAAAACTGACTGATCAGATGCAGAGTGTTATTAAAAGCTCAAACACACAGCAAAGCAGGTGACGGCTTAATTTCTCACACACACCTGCATGCATGTATGTGCGAACAGACCTGCACCCCAAAACCCTGTAGTCAAGCTTCCACTTCAGCAGAAAAGGCACCTCTTTAAGATATCATATAACCATGAAATCATCAGAAGTGATTTTGTGATCCTTTCAGGGAAAGCAGAACCCTCGAATGAAACAGATGCCTTTGCTCTACACCTTTTATATTCAACAGACTGGCACATAAATGCCATTTGAGAGGCTTTCATTTCTATGGCGCACAAGCTCAAGAGACAGGTCAGCCTGAAAATCAGACGTAATAAGACCCTTTCCAAATGCAGAGTCAAATGCTCTCAGTCATAAAGCAGGTAAATCTGCTATGGGGCAACAAGAAAACTCACCAAATACCTCTCTGATTCAATATTAAAAAAAAAAAAAATTGTACCATCTTGGTGCATACATCAGAGAAGTTTGGCAATTCTGCTGCTCTGCTAGTCCAGAGAAACTGGGACCCGTCTGAGGAACTTCAGTGTCGTCCACATACCTTGGCCTTCGTGGGGCATTAGGGGACAGAGGCCTGTGATTGCCACGGACAAGCCATGTAAAACTGTCCTCTGTCTTTAGCCATAGCTTTGCTGCACACCCTGGGCAAATCGCTTGGGACCCTGATTCTCTCAACATGAGTAACTGAGTCAGGAAGTGGGTTTCTTCTACAAACTGTGCAGCAGGATGAAATAGCTAAGTGGAAGTCATGGAGGCGTAAAGTCTTAGAGGAAAGACAAGCAATTGCTTGGAACCCCCTGCTGCTCAGGCACATGGAAGGAATGTTAGAATATTTATTCAGTGAACGAGTGAATGTTGTAGAAGCTTTAATCGATAATTAAAATACATTTTCAAAGATCAGTCTTGTAAAGACAGGAGTGTCTGATAACTGACCAGTTTGGAGAACTGTCGCAGAGATCTGTTTCCTGCCCTCAGGTTTTACAATAAACCATCAGAGAAACAGCTCATCGTCGGGGAACTCCCACCCAACCCCTCGTCCTTGCTGTCAAGTCCTGGGCTCCTGGAGAATTTCAGACTTCACTGGGGAGAGATCTGGTTCTGAGAATGCTTATATTCTGGCTTTCACTCCAGTGTTACTAACAGTTGGTTCTGGGTTGTGGTTGCGAGGAGGCTTTATAAATCAGCTTATGTTCTTTACGCTAAAGCTCAGAGAAACACATATGTCATGAGGATGTTTAATCACTGCAGAGATTTGATTACTCATGGAGAAGAAAAGTGCAGTCACATTGGGAGTTCTCTCTTTGGTCATCCACATATGAGAACACAAAGAAAAATGAGCCGGTACAATTCTGAGTTAGCCATGAAGTCATTTTAAAATTGAAGCCTTTCCCTTCTTTTTTCTTATGGGATTGAATCATTTTTTTCTGAGTGCTTAAATCACAAGATCTCAGTGCCCAAGATATTAGCCATATAAGGTTCTATTTTAACTCTCTGCCTCTGCCCATCACTTAAATGTTGGTGTTCCCTCGCATCGTAACAATTGAGTCTTTATTATTCCATCTTTATGTGGAAATTAACTGATTCTAGCATCTTCTAGAGCTTTAACTACCATCTTTTCACAAAAATAATGACTATATATATCTCTTAATTTCTAAATCTCTGTCCCAGTCTGTATCCTATGTACATTTTATGTCTAACTGAATCCATTTCCATTTCTTTCCTTTCGTGAAAAAGAGACAGGGGGCTTCATCTTGAAGAGTGGCGTAACGGATGCTCCAGGTCCTGCAGAGGAAATACGCAGTCAACTTAGAGTTCTCCCTTCCGTACTCCTCTTCTAAAGCTCACGTCTTCAGGCTTTAGTGCATTAAAAAGGAGCTCTGCAAAAGTTTTCTCTGCTTCTGCTTCACTATCTACTGTTTGTAAACAGTAAGTCGTGTGCTACTCTTTTGCAACCCCAGGGACAGTAGTCTGCCAGGTTCCTCTGTGTATGGGATTTCCCAGGCAAGAATACTGGAGTGGATTGCCATTTCCTTCTCTGGGGGATCTTCCCAACTCAGGGATTGAACCCATGTCTCTTGCATCTTCTGCATTGGTAGGCAAATTCTTTATCTCTGAGCCAACTGGAAACCACCCATCAGGAGGCTACCATTCTTGTCTCCAGTTCATTCTTCCTAGGCTGGGCTAACCATTCCAATGAAATCTCTCAAAATATAATCAATCCCCTATTCTCAGCTTGGTAAATGTCACCACATCCTAACAATGTTCTTTTAATTCAGATATGTCCCCCTGGGGAGAGTACCTCTAAGTCTCAATTTCAAATTGTGATGTCATCTACCTATGTGAAGAATACATGCAACCCTGACAGACACTCTGACAGTTGGTCTGGGGTGGAATGCAGGTACTGTAGATTTTTCAGTATGTAGCCAAAGTTTGGAACTCCTGGGTTAAAATGTAGCAAATGCTATAAACTTGGCCTTGGCCCAAATCTCTAGCTAAAAGTTTTCCACCCTCATCTGTTTTTTTTTTTTTTTTTTCTCCTTTCCACCCTCACCGTATTTTCAGATTCAAGTGGGAAAATGTACGTGTGCTGAGCTTAGACTCCACCCAGGTAACAGATGCTGCTACTTTCTCTGGTCTGTCGAGAGACCTGCAAACAATGGATTGACCTACCCCTCAATCCATTGCTCCATCAATGGGGGAACAGTGAACAGATTTAAGGATTTGTATTGTCGCACTTGTCCCCAGAGCAGATCTATGAAAGCCTGAGGAGGGGCCCATTTATTTGGACAGGAGCAGGACATCTGTGCTTGGACTCAGACCACATGCTGATGAGATCTGAACTTTTTATTAGTAATCAGCCAGGCAAGGTCTGCCAGGAACTTGACCCCAAAATCTAGGAAAGAAGATGAACCTGAAAATGGTGCTTCCAGGACAGCTAAGGTGGGGTTAAAACAAGTATGAAGACAGATCAAGAAAAAATAGAGAAAATGATAGTTTTGCTGTAGACTGAGACCAAAACTCACCCTTAGAGTTTAATAGTTTAATTCCTTGACCTCTTCAGTGTGTGACCAGCTCTCCTCCTCTTGACATCTGGATAATCAACAGCAAGGTCTGAGCTGATGGTCTTCTTGACACTTGTCACTATTTGCACGTGTATTTTATGTGTTTGATGTTGGTCGTTCCATGTCTTCCTTATCCAGCAGACATGCCCTCTGGAGTCTGTTTTTTCCTCCCCAGTGTGAAGCATCAAGAGCTACTTGCTTGTGTCAGGACAAGACCCTGCTTAGTGTGCTGTGTGAGATGGGTAAGATCACAGAGCACGTTACATTCTATCCATATGTGTAAATAAAAGACAGAGTCTGATGAAAATAAAGAGCAAACAACACCCCTGAGCCTTCTGCCCCAGGAATGATGTTTAAATCTTACCTTTCTCATATTTCAGTGTGACAAGAAGATGAACATGCTCTTTTTGGAAAACTTCCAGTTTGAATTCACGCTTTCAAACATTTATATTTTGGTGACAGGAGCCTCAACTTCAAATGGGAACATATTTAAAAAGTTTATCCACTGATTTCTCTGGGCTATGGGATTTATGTATCACATAGGGATATGTTATCATTTGAATCAAAATTGGCAGTTCACCAGACTACACATTTTGTGTGGGCTAGCACACAAGTTCCATCACTACTTAGAATTATTCTGGATAACATCACTAACCTTGCTACTAATTTCCACTTATTCAATATTCAAGGATTGTTCTCTTTCAAAAATCAATTTTGATGTTTGAATAAAAGATGTACTTTTTCTGCTTTAAAAGAAGTTATAACACAAGATAATTCGGATTCCTGGTGAAGAAGCTCAAGAGTGAAATTGCATAGATCACTCATTCTTGCAGCCAGTTTCTCGTTTCACACTTTTTTGGTTCCAATTCAAATTGACCATCCTCTTCCCCAGCTGATCCATCCCAAACCTTCGATAATGTCAGAGACAAAATGGAAACAATCGAGTCTTTCTCTTTTTATTCAAGAATTTATATAACTGTTGCACATTCTGACTTGGAAATTCTTAAATGATGCATATAGAGCTTATTTCACAAAACAGAACTAAATGCACAAGCACTTCTATCTGATGACAATGGTTCAGAGCAACTAAACTATAAAGCAAACAAACAAAAACCTGTACAATGAAAACATATATTCTCCAACTAAACATGGTGTATTTCAAGTCTACATAAAAGATAAAGATATATAAGCAAAGAACATATATCCACTATCTCAATTTAAAAGTGGCAATGTCTTCATAAATGAAAAATATCTTAAAGTAGAGCTTTTCAATCAATGAATTTTATCACCTGCTACATATTAAGTTCTAAGTTGTGATGTCATGACTTAAAATGTTACTGTGGCTTAAAAAACAAACAAATCAGCAAATGGTTTTCACACACACACACACACAAACACCCTGAATTAATTTATGTCAGATTCCATGATACAAATCTACTCAAGCACATTAAAGTTATCTCCAGAGAGATTTTGCTCATATGTAATTCCTCTTAAAACTGCATTCATCAGGTTCTTAATAGGAACTTGAAATCTTCCTACTTAAAGAAAGATATTAAGCTTTCTATATTTCTAAATAAAAGAAAAACTAAGTAAGTGAATGATAAATCAGATCAGAACTCATCATATTTGACAGGCATAAACAATCTTTTCTTCCACTGCAGATTCTTGTCACCAGTGTGGATGCTGCGGCCTTGTGTAATAGCTCAATGATATCTTTGGCCAGAATATTAGGAAAAGGATATCATGGATATTTTTCCCAGCTAAAGTTTTGTTTATTTATCTTAACATTTAACAAAGGACATTAGCAGGGTTTGAGAAAAAAAAAAGCAAAAAGGAAAAGTTCACCTCAAATTCTCACTCCTCCAAAAAGAAAACTGTACTAGGATTCCAAAATGTTATCAGATCACATGGTAGTCCTATTCCCAGTTTTTTAAGGAATCACCATACTGCTCTCCACAGTGACTGTATCAGTTCACATTCCCACCAAAAGCACAAGAAAATACGAGACAGCCAAGCAATGAAACATGGGTGATGTTCATTTTCTTCATTTAAAATGTAAAGCAACCCTCACTGCTCCATAGTGTTGAATTACGTTAAAGTCTTCAGACTGCCTTTCCGCCAACAGGGAGGCTGGGAAATGCACACGGATGAAATCTAATAGCATCTTTTGGATTTATCAAGGATTTCCGAAATAAGAACAGTCTCAGCATTCTGAATTTATTTCGAATTTCTCATAGAGGTGCTTTGGTTGTTTTGTTGCAAACGCAGTATTTTTTAAGAATGTGAAAAATACAAAACTCTAGAAAATCTGCAAGAGGAGCCAAAAATGTCACATCGTCTCCTCTTTTGGACACACTTTGTAGACACAGAGGCTTCCACCAGCAAAAGACATCGAGCCACCCCCACTCTACCCACTCCACCCATGTGCTTTCACCCCAGCACATGCATTCTACAAAGAAATAAACAGAACAAATATTGTGGTTTTCCCAGGCTACATGACCAACCACTGGACAAGCAAGTCTAGATTCAATTCCAGTTTTGCCTTCCATGGTATAAGGATCTCCTCAGTGCTTCAAGCACCAATTAACATTCATTTCAAACCAAAAGTAAGAATTAACGGGGAAAGGCCCCAAAACATTCTGGTTTTCCCTGAAAGACAAAATTCAGAATGAAGTTAAAGGCAGAATCTCAAGAGGGCCTTTCTTAATCACACAATTCCATTAATATTGAAAGCAAATCATTTGTAACCAACAAAAGGTACTGCAACCCTTGGGACAATGTGGGTGGGTTTGCTGTGATACAACTAAAAACCCAATGAAGAGAGACGGGAAACTTACTAGAAAGTAAATGATACAAACTGTGGATGGAACTCAGAACACGTACTGTGCTAACTGGAAACTCAATGAGATGATGTATCAGCAAGTAGGTGGGGTGTTTTGACAACTGAGTTGAAAACAATGCAACAATAAATATTTCATTTGCACACCATGTTTATAGGGCTTCTGAGGAGTCTCAGTGATAAAGACTCCACCTGCCAAGCAGGAGGTGCAGGAGACATGGGTTCAATCCCTGGGTCAGGAATACCCCCTGGAAGAGGAAATGGCAATCCACTCCAGTATCCTTGCCTGGGAAATCCCAAGGACAGAGGAACTTGGTGGGTTACAGTCCCTGAGTGGCAAAGAGTTGGACACAACTGGCAACTAAACAACAACAACCGTCATCTGTTTCCCTGGTAATGACTCTGAAATTTGCTAAAAACACCTGTCGCAGGTCCAAGAAAGTCATCTTAACCTACCATAAGTTTTCACAGGAACTGATCAGGAAAACGAAAGCCTGCCCCAAGTCCAGACAAGTCTGACCCAGGAATGTTCAGGGTATTAGGACAAGAGGTGAGATCAGGTTGATAGTTGGATGTGAGGAGACAATCAGGGTCACAAACCCAGATGCCAGTTCAGGAGGTCACAGAAGCCATTATACAGTGGACTGGAGCTGACATAAAATGCACTGTTAGTCTTTTGCAGGTTTGCCTTAGGATTTTCACAACCAGTGGGGTCAGAAGACACTGACTATATAAGTACTTTCTAGCATACAGGCTTAGAAGCTATAGATGTGTTATAGAAATAACACAAGATTATTTAAAAATGGAATTTATAAAAACATGAACTTTTAATAAAATTAAATTAATCACATTAAAGCAGATAAAATTAATAGACATATAAAGAGCTTATGAAACATTGTATGAAAATCAATATGGCCTCAAAAAATGGGCAAAGGGTATGAATAGATGATTCATAAAACTAAGACTGGTTAATACACATGCTCACTTTCCCTAAAAATCAGAGAAACACATGGTTGGTTATCAAAGCAGAACACATTGATCACACACACACACACTCGAAGAAAGCTCAGTGTAATAATATGGATTCATTCATACTGGTGGGAGGGAAAACTAGTTACTTTATTTACCAGCAATTTGACGGTATGTGTCAGCTACATACACACACAACTAGAACACTCGATAAATGGAATTAAGAAATTCTCATATAGAAAGAAGTGAAAGCCACTCAGTCGTGTCCGACTCTCTGTGATCCCATGGATTGTAGTCCATGGAATTCTCCAGGTCAGAACACTGGAGTGGGTAGCCTTTTCCTTCTCCAGAGGATCTTGCCAACCCAAGGATCGAACCCAGATCTTTCACTTTGCAGGCGGATTCTTTACCAGTTGAGCCACAAGGCAAGACCAAGAATATTGGAGTGGGTAGCCTTTTCCTTCTCCAGAGGATCTTCCTGACCCAGAGAATCAAACTGGGGTCCCCTGCATTGCAGGCCAATTCTTTACCAACTGAGCTATCAGGGAAGCGCTGTCTTATGGGACATATACTATTACCAGTAGCTTCTGTGTTTTGTACCATTATATAGTTCAAAATAATGTTTTTGTAGTTTCTATTTTCCTGCACTTAACTTATAAGAGAAGCAGAATGACTTTTATTTATAAAAACACAAACTCCCTCACATGCTTCCTATGCAGAACTTTTCCATGTTAGCCTGACCCAGCTCATCCAGTCTATATAAAGTAAAATGTTCACGGTATGATAGAATTAAAACTCTACTTTGATATTGAAACAGATCACTGCCCTGGATGGTGAGTTCATGTTAATACATAATAATGGGTCCTTGGGAGAGAAAAATGATTCCCATAGGACGTCTTTCAAAATATTATTTAAATAAAGCAATGCTGCAGAGACATGGTTTTCATCACTGCAGTAGAGGTTTAGCACATCTAACTGAGGTTTGCGTGAGCTTGAAACACCTGACCCATGTTTCTGGGTGAAAGGCAGTGAAGGGCATGGAGTTGGGGGCCTCCTGCAGGAGTTGGGGGCTCTGAGCAAAAGCTCCTCAAGACGACACTGTGCTGATGAGGCCTCCACCTGCCGCATGTGTGTCATGCGGGGAGCCCAGCAAGGGGCCTTCAGTCCCAGGATCAGGAAGACCCGGCCAGAGCGGCCACCCTGTGCTGAGTTCTCTGCATATGAAAGAATCTCCCTGCATCTTAGAATGTGAACTCCAAATCTTTAAGCTCCATGCATCCCAGGAACGAAGGGGCCTTGGCCACACCACACACCCTCAGAGAACCAGACCCTCTTGTCTGTGTCAAGTCAGGGCTCCTTCCTGCCTCGCAGACCATCCCCTCTTCCCCCCTTTCTATTTATCCTTTGATTGTATTCTGGACCCAGAGTCTTTAAAGCACATTCAAAGCCAAAAAGAACCATCTACCCTGGAGCGAATCAGAACCAAGCCGCTGACCAGCATCCTTCACTAAATGCAAGCCTCCTTGCTCCCCTACAACCTGGGTGCTGTGCTTGATTGACAGGCAATAAGATTAAAATCAGGCAGAGCCATCTGACAGCTGCAGTGCAACGCCCCAGGAGAGGAGAAAAGCCAACGTTCTGAGAGCCGGGCCTGAGGCCGGAGCTGCACTCTGGCCGGTTCCGTGTCTGCAGGTCTGTGGGGATAGAGGGTTCCCCCTCACCCTCCGCCAGTGATGCTGCTCTGTGCTTCCTCTGTGGGGGGCTGCTAACCGCCTCTGTGGGATGCAGGGTGCACAGCAATAACTCAGCTCATCTCATGCATCCGTGAAAGCGTGACAGATTGTGGACCACTGAGCCGCGTGCCCGTCTTTTAAATTCAATAGTGATCTTACTTCTGTTATGATTTCATCCACTTAAAGATGAGCCAGGGCCACAGAAAAGAATTCCATCTTCTCAAAACTGACTTTTCTTGGAAACATTCCATTTACTTATTAGAAATTAACATCAACTTGGAATCAGCAAGTTTAATTGCTTTAAATAATCTCAGCCTCCCTTTTGAGAAAACATAAATAATGCCAGGATTCTCCCCCTTTACTCAGGGCTCAGGTACACATGGTTCTTTTAGTATCCATTCCAAGTGAAATGGGTAAGACCTGGGTGAAAGCACTAATAAGATATTTCCACGCAGGTAATTGTTCTCTTCTCTCCCCTCCTTTTGAGAATTAAGAAATTACATACGATAATTTCATTTTCTGAGTAAGTGTTTTGGCAGTCTGGATGGGCACACATGCATCTTCACAAATTAATATTTGTTTCAAATAGTCCAAGCAACCTATCCCTTCTTCATTAATTAAATCAATTCTCCCAACAAATGCTCTCCAAGTTTGAAAAACTTAGTGTTGACCATGGACAGTATTTATGAACACTCTGTCCAATTGAAACAGCTGTATAACACCAAGGACTTTTTTTTTTTTTACATATTACTGGAGTGAACTGTCCATTAGTTGTGACATGCCCACAGCTCCTGTAAACTGTGGTATGCAAATGTAGCTCTGGCACACTCTTGCTCCCCCCGTGAGTGTGGGCTTCATGTGTGAAGATGAGAACCCAGTTTGTTCATGCCAAGTCCACGTGACTTCAGTCAGACCCAATGAGAGAGGGGCTAGCCTACACCTAACGTGAAATAAGTCAGAAAAAGAAAAAACAAATATCAATTACTGAACACATATACGTGGGATCTAGAAAGATTGTATGGAGAAGGCAATGGTGACCCACTCCAGTAGTCTTGCCTGGAAAATCCTATGGACAAAGGAGCCTGGTGGGCTGCGGTCCATGGGGTCGCCAAGAGTTGGACACGACTGAGTGACTTCACTTTCACTTTTCACTTTCATGCATTGGAGAAGGAAACGGCAACCCACTCCAGTGTTCTTGCCTGGAGAATCCCAGGGACGGGGGAGCCTGGTGGGCTTCCGTCTGTGGGGTCGCACAGAGTCAGACACGACTGAAGCGACTTAGCAGCAGCAGCAGAAAGATTGTACAGATGATCTTATTTGCAAAGCAGAAATAGAGACATAGACATAGAGAATGAATGTATGGACCCCAAGGGGGGAGGTGGGGGGCGGAATGGATTGGGAGGTTGGGATTGATATATATCCGCTGCTGCTGCTGCTAAGTCACTTCAGTCACTCTCTGTGACCCCATAGACGGAAGCCCACCAGGCTCCCCCGTCCCTGGGATTCTCCAGGCAAGAACACTGGACTGGGTTGCCATCTCCTTCTCCAACGTGTGAAAGTGAAAAGTGAAAGTGAAGTCGCTCAGTCGTGTCCGACCCTTAGCGACCCCACGGACTGCAGCCTACCAGGCTCCTCCCTCCATGGGATTTTTCTAGGCAAGAGTACTGGAGTGGCTTGCCATTGCCTTCTCCACTACTATGTACCAAATAGATAGCTAATGCGAATGTGCTGTGATACTCAATGCTCTGTGGTGGCCTAAATGGGAAGGAAATCCAACAAAGAGGGGATATACATACGCATATAGCTGATCACTTTGCCATTCAACAGAAACTGGCCCAACACTGTAAAGCAACTATACTCCAATAAAATTTTTAAAATATATAAAATTAAAAAAAAAACACACACAAAGAAGATGCAAACAGTTAACTCTAGGAGATACAGGAGGAAGTGCTGTATTCTTAGAATCATTATTATTGTAAACACTGTCCCTTACAACTACCTTATTCATTCTTCTGTTTAAAAGATGGGTCTCCTCTTTGGCAGTTACTGTGTTAAGACAAGGGCTTCCCAGGTGGCACTAGTGGTAAAGAACCTGCCTGCCAGTGCAGGAGAGGTAAGAAAGGTGGGTTCAATCCCTGGGTGGGGAAAAACCCCCGGAGACGGGCAAGGCAACCCTCTCCAGTATTCTTGCCTGGAGAATCCCATGGACAGAAGAGCCTGGTGGGCTACAGTCCATAGGGTCACACAGAGTTGGACACGACTGAAGTGACTTAGCAGGCACCCACATGTAAGACAGAGTATCGCAGTTCAGGGGCAGGGAAGCTGATGGATGCAGACTGGGGGCGGGGCGGGCTAAAAAGGCGCCACTGGAGTGGTGGGTTTGGCATCGCTGTCCCACATCACCCATTCGGCAGGAGACTGGATTACATCACCTAAAGATGACTTGGAAGATATTTGATTCCTTTATTTAATCACTCTCCTGCTGTTGCCTTCTTTTCCTATTGACTGAAATTGTGCCCCAGCTAGATGAATGGGAACAAATTTAAAAATCATGTTGGCATCTGGTAAATGTTCCAGAAGCACATCTATAGTCATGGAATTCACCACCTGTATTCACTGAATCATCATTTAAAACACATTATTTTTCTACTGAGACCCCCATTATACTTAGTAGACTACTCTAGCATGCTCTAATTGCAATACGTTACAAAGACCATTCTACAATCCATGAGAAAATCTAGACTTCTATGTGAGCTTTTATGTTCCTACTGCTCACATGATAAAATTTTTGACTAAAGAACAATCCTCAGCGATGGGTTAGGCGTACTGACTTTACATAGCAGTATCAAACTTGCAGCACGTTTAAGTGCTGAGCTAAAAATTATACAGGGATTGCTTTATTTAACTCAGGATAAGAATTTCCAATTTACTGCTATTTTTAAGCCTACTAATCTTGGTTACAACTTTTAGTTTGGAAACCAGACTATGAAGTGGATTCTGGCTACATCATCTCTAAGATGAGTATTGATTACTAATGCCACTCAACAATATCTCAATTTATTCATCCAGTTGCTAAACAGTAATGCTTTTCCCTCTTCATTGCAAGCAGGAAAGTGCAGGCATATATGATATTTCTCAGAGTGTATGGGTTCTTCGGGGGGTGGCAGATGCTTAAAAAACGTGGAATAATGTTATACTCTGGCCCTTTGTCTCCCCTGGCAGCCATACCAGTGTTACTTCTAGCTCCTGGACTGGGGAAACCTCACTGACCCCTGACTCCACCTGCAGGTTCTAAAACCCACAGGCTGCTCTGGGCTACAGAGTGGGTGCCAGGGACTGGTGGGTCCTTGATCCTGGGAGATTCCAGAATCCACTGGCGCTAGGATTCCCCAAAGGCCTGGCCAAACTTTCCTTCACTCAGAGTCTACCTTGCATTGTGCTTGTACAGCTTATCCAGCCCTCTGGCTGTCTCCCCATTTTTCCCCCATAGGCATTTACTCTTTATAAGGAATTCATATCCTTATTCCTGACTTGGCTTCCATATCTTAACCCAGCCATTAATGAGGCTGTGAAGATATCTGTTGAAATTAACGAATATGTGTAGAATGAGCAAATGGGTTATTGATTAATTAAACCAATGGACTAAATGTGTGAATTGGAGGGATGGATGGATTTAGGTGCCAATCATGCATGGTTGTGAGAGTTGGACTATAAAGAAAGATGAGCACTGAAGAATTGATGCTTTTGAACTGTGGTGCTGTAAAAGACTCTTGAGAGCCCCTTGGATTGCAAGGAGATCAAACCAGTCAATCCTAAAGGAAATCAGTCCTGAATATTCATTGGAAGTTCAGTTCAGTTGATCAGTCATGTCCGACTCTTTGCAATCCCATGGACCACAGTACGCCAGGCCTCTCTGCCCATCACCAACTACCAGAGTTTACCCAAACCCATGTCCATTGAGTCAGTGATGCCATCCAACCATCTCATCCTCTGTCATCCCCTTCTTCTCCTGCCCTCAATGTTTCCCAGCATCAGGGTCTTTTCAAATGAGTCAGATCTTCAAATCAGGTGGCCAAAGGATTGGAGTTTCAGCCTCAATATCAGTCCTGCCAATGAACACCCAGGACTTATCTCCTTTAGAATGGACTGGTTGGATCTTCTTGCAGTCCAAGGGACTCTCAAGAGTCTTCTCTAACACCACAGTTCAAAAGCATCAATTCTTCGACGATCAGCTTTCTTCACAGTCCAACTCTCACATCCATACATGACCACGGGAAAAACCATAGCCTTGACTAGATGGACCTTTGTTGGCAAAGTAATATCTCTGCTTTTTAATATGCTATCTAGGTTGGTCATAACTTTCCTTCCAAGGAGTAAGTGTCTTTTAATTTCATGGCCATAATTACCAGCTGCAGTGATTTTGAAGCCCCCAAAAATAAAGTCAGCCACAGTTTCACTGCTTCCCCATCTATTTGCCATGAAGTGATGGGACCAGATGCCATGATCTTCGTTTTCTGAATGTTGAGCTTTAAGCCAACTTTTTCACTCTCCTCTTTCACTTTCATAAAGAGGCTCTTTAATTCCTCTTCACTTTCTGCCATACGGTGGTGTCATCTGCATATCTGAGGTTATTGATATTTCTCCCGGCAATCTTGATTCCAGCCTGTGCTTCTTCCAGCCCAGCGTTTCTCATGATGTACTCTGCATATATGTTAAATAAGCAGGGTGACAATATACAACCTTGACGTATTCCTTTTCCTATTTGGAACCAGTCTGTTGTTCCATGTCCAGTTCTAACTGTTGCTTCCTGATCTGCATATGGGTTTCTCAAGAGGCAGGTCAGGTGGTCTGGTATTCCCATCTCTTTCAGAATTTTCCACAGTTTATTGTGATCCACACAGTCAAAGGCGTTGGCATAGTCAATAAAGCAGAAGGAGATGTTTTTCTGGAACTCTCTTGCTTTTTTGATGATCCAGCAGATGTTGGCAATTTGATCTCTGGTGCCTCTGCCTTTTCTCAAACCAGCTTGAACATCTGGAAGTTCAGGGTTCATGTACTTCTAATGCATGGCTTGGAGAATTTTGAACATTACTCTGCTAGCGTGTGAGATGAGTGCAACTGTGTGGTAGTTTGAGCATTCTTTGGCATTGCCTTTCTTTGGGATTGGAATAAAAACTGACTTTTTCCAGTCCTGTAGCCAGGACTGCTGAGTTTTCCAAATTTGCTGACATATTGAGTGCAACACTTTCACAGCATCATCTTTTAGGCTTTGAAATAGCTCAACTGGAATTCTATCACTTCCACTAGCTTTGTTCATAGTGATGCTTCCTAAGGCCCTTGACTTCACATTCCAGGATATCTGGCTCTAGGTGAGTGATCACACCATCGTGATTATCTGGGTCGTGAAGATCTTTTTTGTACAGTTCTTGTGTGTATTCTTGCCACCTCTTCTTAATATCTTCTGCTTCTGTTAGATCCATACCATTTCTGTCCTTTATTGAGCCCATCTTTGCATGAAATGTTCCCTTGTTATCTCTAATTTTCTTCAAGAGATCTTTAGTCTTTCCCATTCTATTGTTTTCCTCTACTTCTTTGCATTGATCGCTGAGGAAGGCTCTCTTATGTCTCCTTGCTATTCTTTGGAATTCTGCATTCAAATGGGTATATCTTTTCTTTTCTCCTTTGCTTTTCACTTCTCTTCTTTTCACAGCTTTTTGTAAGGGCTCCTCAGACGGACATTTTGCATTTTTGAATTTCTTTTTCTTGGGGATGAAGGACTGATGCTAAAGCTGAAACTCCAATACTTCGGCCACCTGATGTGAAGAACTGAATCATTGGAAAAGACCCTGATGCTGGGAAAGATTATAGGCAGGAGGAGAAGGGGATGACAGAATATTAGATAGTTGGATGGCATCACTGACTCGATGGACATGAGTTTGAGCAAGCTCCGGGAGTTAGTGATAGACAGGGAAGCCTGGGGTCGCAAAGAGTTGGACATGACTGAGCGACTGAACTGAGCTGAACTGAACTCTTGCAGTCAATACGAAAAAGTCCAAAGTGGAAAAAAATTGTTTAAAAGACCTATAATCCTATTCATTTTAATATCCAGCCACTTACATGTTACAAATGTATATTACATTTGTTGGATGGACAAAGGAATAAATGGTATTTTGAGCAACACCTCTTGACCAACTTGGAATTAAATATTTGTGGGTTCATATCTAAGCTCTAAAACTTACTAGCTTTGTGACGGAGGTAAAATTCTTAAGTGCTTCAACCTTAAATTTCTTATTTATAAACAGAGTGCAATCACATGGTTGTCATGAAGATTAAATCTGATAACAGATGTTATCTAAGACTTCTTTTCAGAGTTAATACAGATCACTTTTTCACCCAGCCCTCACCTCCATCTGGAAATCCTGTTGACCTTGACACGAATATGTTGCCGTAACTCATCACTTTCACCATGAGCACCCTGTTCAAGCTGCCACCATCCTCACCTGGAGAATTCCACTAGCCTCCTGACTGTTCTCTATGCTCGCCCCACAGTGCATCTCCACACACCATTCAGTGTAACCATGGTCGAGTCTGTGTTCGGATCCTGGGAGTCTTTGCTGGTCAGAGGAAGAGCTGTGGCTTGTACTCTGACAGAAATGTGCACAGCCTCCTCTGATTTCCCATTTCTTTCAGAGTACAAGTCACAGCTTTTCCTCTGAGCAGCAAGACTCCCAGGATCCCACCTCTGCGATTTCTTCTCCTTTGTCGTTCCTTGTCTTTGGGGCTACACTCAGTCTCTTCTCTGTTCCTCTGGCATGCCAACCATGCTTTTGTTTCAGGGCTTTTCCTGCAAACACCTGCTTGACTGATGATTTCCTCCCTCATATTCTTGTTAACTATTCCTTTCTTGGTTGATTCTACCCCCACCCCCCCCACCCCGCGCCCCCAACCATTTAAATTGCAAATCACTCTTTCCAACCATAGCCCTCTCAGTTCCTCTTAGTCTAGCAGACTTCTTTTGCATAGCGCTTATCACCTTCCCATGAATACAATTTACTTATCTGTTTTGTCAATATAGTAATTGTCTCCCCTGTTAAATCATAAGTTTCAGGATGATAAAGATTTCTTGTTTGTTTTCTTCACTGATACATCTCTGATTTCTAGACCTACCTTGTACCTTTTAAAATATATTCGTTGAATAAATGAGTGAAGGTGTCTCTGGGCATTTATCCTAACATGTACTAGAACAGGAAAGAAATTCAAGAATTTCCTCTCTTTTTAAACTAAAATGGGACATTTAATTCTCAATATCTAGTTCCTGGCAAAAATTTACTCTTACTGTCCACTTCTATACCTTTCTCTGATATTTGTGAGTCTAGTACTTCTCAGTTCAGTTCAATTCAGTTCAGTTGCTCAGGTGTATCTGACTCTTTGCAACCCCATGGACTGCAGCACGCCAGGCCTCCCTGTCCATCACCAACTCCTGGAGCTTACTCAAACTCATGTCCATTGAGTCGATGATGCCAGCCAACCATCTCATCCTCTGTCATTCCCTTCTCCTCCCACCTTCAATCTTTCCCATCATCAGGGTCTTTACAAATGAGTTAGTTCTTCACATCAGATGGCCAAGAACTGGATCTTCAGCTTCAGCGTTAGTCTTTCCAATGAAAAATCAGGACTGATTTCCTTTAGGATGGACTGGTTGGATCTACTTGCAGTCCAGGAGACTCTCAAGAGTCTTCTCCAACACCACAGTTCAAAAGCATCAATTCTTAGGTGCTCAACTTTCTTTCTTTTAATTTTTAACTCTGATTTAAAAATACATTTTAAATCAGCTTTCCTTCAGAGCTCAGATGTCCAACTCTCACATCCATTCATGACTACTGGAGAAACCATAGCTTTGACTAAATGGACCTTTGTTGGCAAAGTGATTTCTCTGCTTTTTAATATGCTGTCTAGCTTTTACTCCCAAGCCCCCAAAGAAAAAGAAACAAAAACAAAACACATCTATTCCTCCATCTCTACCAAGAGTGCATGTTTCTGGACTACTGTCAAGACTGCCTGACCCTTCACATGTGCATGTCCCTGAGCTTCTGAATTCCTAAAGAGCATTTAAACTCCTTGTTTGAGGGGAAGTGAAGCTTTTTTGTGAAATTATATGATACTCATGTGAACTACAAATTGTCACTTGTCATGAGTACTTCCTATCTACCTCTACAAGGATTAAATCACGTGCTTCTGCAGCTGCTGACCTTCAACAAACCTGGAAGGAGTCCACGATGTACAGCAGAAATGAGGTGTTCTGTGCTCAAGGGAAAAACTGACAGGACAGGTCTTCAGACCATTAGATATTTTCAGGAGCTGATTTTATGAGCCCAATTCTTGTATCTCCCCATATCTAGAAAAGCACTAAAATTCTTCATGGTGATAACTGTTCCTTGTGACTAGCAGAAACCTTCTGGAAAAATATGTGCTTGATTGCATGTATCCCTCTTCACCAAAATCACATATATACTGACCTTCCCCACTGTCTCTTTGGAGCAGTTTCTCAGGGCTATCTGAGGTGCTGTCTCCCAGGCTGCAGTCTTCCTTTTGCCCCAAGTAAAACTTAACTTGCAACTCTCATGTTGGGCATTCTTTTTAAGTTGACATTTGGATACATTTCATTCCACCACTCAAACAAAAAGTCTTGCTAGCAGAAAATATAAAACATATAAACAACCACAATACATTTTTAAATCAGAGTAAAAAATTAAAATAATATCTTCATACTGTAATATTACTATTCATTTGCAACTTGTCCATTTATTATCTGCTAACCTTCATGAAGAAACCAGTGGCAGCAAATGACAACATTTTAAGAGGGATTTGTAGAAGCCTGTGTATACCAGCTAAAACATCTCATAAAGTAAGGAAACATGCATCATTTGATTTTAGAGGAGGGATAACTTGTCCTATCTCAAAGAATGCCTCATTCTCCTGTGTAGGAGATAAAATGTGTCCTTCCCAGAAAGGAAGGCACAGGGATCCTGAAACACTTGTCTCAGGGAACTGATTTTTTATTCTTTTCTTCCTCTTCTACCCCTTTTCCATCTTTCCTTCCTTTTATTCTGTCTTTATTTTAGCACCTAGGTAACTGTGTACCTCTCCTGCCATCATCCTTAGAATGAAATCCTGTTTGATGGATGAATTTCTGTAGCTCAAGAAATGTATGTAACTTTCCCCTATTGACTAAGAGGTGGAGCTGGAATTCTAACATGACTCTCAATTTCCTGAGGTGATACTCAAAGGAAATAATTAAAGATATCTTGATAAATGTCAACTGAAATATATACATATATAATCTTTACCCCAAGATGATCACTTTGAAGGGATGGATCTTTTTGATACATATCACACAACTTCTGAGTGTTTCTTGAGCCAAAATGTGTTAGTTTATGGCCACACTCTACACACACATTTCTCATGGACAGTCCTACAGAATTGGCATTGATAAAATATTTTCAAAGGGTGAAAAGGGTTTTGTAAATAGAAACATTGCACTTGAACAGTACTTAAAAGCCACAGGACACCCAGAAGCCTCCAGGAAATCACTGGTGGCTGGACTATCCAGTGTCTGAATTGACAGGATCAGAGGACAATAGAAGGACACACTGTTTCATATCAAAGGGTAAAATTGAGTGTCTGCAAAGTTTTCCATCCATTTCTGTGAGTTTGAGGCACCATTTTGTTACAGACAATAGTGAATTCAGTTCATTAAATAACGCTGTGAAACATTGTGCATGTCTGCTGACTGTCACAATGTTTACAGAGTTGGGCTACCTCATGGAGACACGAAGGAGACCAGTTTCACTTCATTCTTATGAACCTTATAGACCCAGGAGCCCAGGCATCCCACGGGTTTGAAAGGATGGAGGAAATGTCAAGGAAGCCGATGTGGAG
This sequence comes from Moschus berezovskii, assembly GCF_049115385.1. Lineage (NCBI taxonomy): Eukaryota > Metazoa > Chordata > Mammalia > Artiodactyla > Moschidae > Moschus > Moschus berezovskii. Next base: position 15,438,256 of record NC_142470.1, read on the forward strand.
GAACCTGTCTCCATAGGGAGATGTGGAACCTTTCACGTACCTCTTTCCTCCTAAGAAGGAGCCAGGTGGGACTGCCATGGGAAAGGTGAACAAAGGTACCTACGTGTGTGTGTGTGTTTGTCTGTGTGTAAAGATACTCAGAAAGTAGGTAAATTAGTTTGCACCAGCTATTACTACTATATGTGTTTATTTCCTAATTAGCTCATTTCTTCAGGCTTCCCAGGTGGCACTAGTGCTAAAGAATCTGACTGCCAAAGCAGGAAATGAAAGAGATACAAGGCCAATCCCTGGATTAGGAAGATCCCTTGGAGGAGGAAAGGGCAATCTACTCCAGTATACTCGCCTGAGAAATCCCATGGACAGAGGAGCCTGATGGGCTACAGTCCATGGGGTCGCAAAGAGTCAGACATGACTGAGAATACACACATACACACACAGCTCTTTTTTTCAGCCCAGCGCATTTAAATGATACACTCCGACTTTTTCAAACTTGCTTAAACAGCTCTGCCACAGGTCATTCCAGAAATGTGAAACCTTGGGCTCTCTAAGAACCATAATATTTAAATGATTAGAGCAGCTCTTTCATGACTAAGAATGAATGAAAATATTGAACAATGATCTTACTCATTGTTGAACAGCATATAATGGGTAGAAACTGAAAGAATTCATAGCAAAATGAGAATGACATTTTGCATCATCAGTTATTAAGGATAAACTTACTTTCTCATACAAAAGTAATTAAATCAAAATAGAAGCTGTTCAAGGAGGCTCTTGTTCCTTCTTGTGTCTGTCAACCATGTTTTATAGACAGTGCACATTTATGTCAACATCCAGAGATCAAATGGACAGCAAGACTACCCCAAAGAGAGCTACAGTTATAACCCAGCTCAATCCAATAATCTTTCATGCTGCACCCAAGTTTAAAGCATCTAAAAAATATTCAAATATCACTGGCCCAATTTTGGCTCCACCTCTGATACTGTCTTCAACAAAAACATTTTACCAAAATGAAAACTGAGTCAAATTTTTGAAACTTTATTTGGAAAGTAGTTACAGTAAATAGTAAAACTGATTCACCTAAACCACAAAATTAAAGAATGTTCAAAGATGATGATGATGAGATATTTTTTAAAAGACAGAATTGTTTGCCAGATACTGTGCAAAATGTGGCAGAAGCATCACCTCATTTATTTGCAAAACAATCCTGTGAGCGCCATACATGTCCTGTTAGAATAACTAAAACCCATTTTAGGATGAGAAAACTGAAACAAAAAGAAATCAAATAACTTGGTAGCTTCCCAATAGAAACAGAATAACAATGGATGACAGAATAACAAAGGTTTCTCTGATTGCAGCATCTGGGTATGTAAAGATCATATTAAAGTATTTTATCTGTAGTCATGCAAATAGGAAAATTCAGTTCAGTTCAGTTCAGTCTCTCAGTCGTGTCCGACTCTTTGCGACCCCATGAATCACAACACGCCAGGCCTCCCTGTCCATCACCAACTCCCGGAGTTCACTCAAACTCACCTCCATCGAGTCGGTGATTCCATCCAGCCATCTCATTCTCTGTCGTCCCCTTCTCCTCCTGCCCCCAATTACTCCCAGCATCAGAGTCTTTTCCAGTGAGTCAACTTGTCTCATGAGGTGGCCAAAGTATTGCAGTTTCAGCTTTAGCATCAGTCCTTCCAATGAACACCCAGGATTGATCTCCTTTAGAATGGACTGGTTGGATCTCCTTGCAGTCCAAGGGACTCGCAAGAGTCTTCTCCAGCACCACAGTTCAAAAGCATCAATTCTTCAGTGCTCATCTTTCTTCACAGTTCAAATCTCACATCCATCCATGACCACTGGAAAAACCATAGCCTTGACTAGACGGACCTTTGTTGGCAAAGTAATGTCTCTGCTTTTTAATATGCTATCTAGGTTGGTCATAACTTTCCTTCCAAGGAGTAAGTGTCTTTTAATTTCATGGCTGCAATCAGCATCTGCTGTGATTTTGAGCCCCAAACAATAAAGTCTGACACTGTTTCCCCATCTATTTCCCATGAAGTGATGGGACTGGATGCCATGATCTTTGTTTTCTGAATGTTGAGCGTCAAGCCAACTTTTTCACTCTCCTTTATCACTTTCATCAACAGGCGTTTTAGTTTCTCTTCACTTTCTGCCATAAGGGTGGTGTCATCTGCATATCTGAGGTTATTGATATTTCTCCTGGCAATCTTGATTCCAGCTTGTGGTTCTTTCAGCCCAGGGTTGCTCATGATGTACTCTGCATATAAGTTAAATAAGCAGGGTGACAATATACAACCTTGACGTACTCCTTTTCCTCTTTGGAAACAGTCCATTGTTCCATGTCCAGTTCTAACTGTTGCTTCCTATCTTGCATACAGGTTTTTTAAGAGGCAGGTCAGGTGGTCTGGTATTCCCATCTCTTTCAGAATTTTCCACAGTTTATTGTGATCCACACAGTCAAAGGCTTAATAGGAAAATTAAGACACTATAACAGTTCTACTTAATAGTAAACAAGCCTTTAGAATGACACAAAATTTAGTGGAAGGACACACACAAAACAGGCTTATAGAATCCATGCATAATTAAAACTATGCTATTTTAGAAAAGGCAGAGGCACCAGAGATCAAATTGCCAACATCCGCTGGATCATGGAGAAATTGAGAGAGTTTCAGAAAAACATTTATTTCTGCTTTATTGACTACACCAAAGCCTTTGACTGTGTGGATCACAATAAAGTGTGGAACATTCTGAAAGAGATGGGAATCCCAGACCACCTGACCTGCCTCTTGAGAAACCTGTATGCAGGTCAGGAAGCAACAGTCAGAACTGTACATGGAACAACAGACTGGTTCCAAATAGGAAAAGGAGTACGTCAAGGTTGTATATTGTCACCCTGCTTATTTAACTTATATGCAGAGTACATCATGAGGAACGCTGGGCTGGAAGAAGCACAAGCTGGAATCAAGATTGCCAGGAGAAATATCAATAACCTCAGATATGCAGATGACACCACCCTTATGGCAGAAAGTGAAGAGGAAATCAAAAGCCTCTTGATGAAAGTGAAAGAGGAGAGTGAAAAGGTTGGCTTGAAGCTCAACATTCAGAAAACAAAGATCATGGCATCTGGTCCCATCATTTCATGGGAAATAGATGGAAAAACAGTGGAGACAGTGTCAGACTTTATTTTTTTGGGCTCCAAAATCACTGCAGATGCTGATTGCAGCCATGAAATTAAAAGACGCTTACTCCTTGGAAGGAAAGTAATGACCAACCTTGATACTACATTAAAAAGCAGAGACATTACTTTCCCAACCAAGGTCCGTCTAGGCAAGGCTATGGTTTTTCCCGTGGTCATGTATAGATGTGAGAGTTGGACTGTGAAGAAAGATGAGCACTGAAGAATTGATGCTTTTGAACTGTGGTGCTGGAGAAGACTCTTGTGAGTCCCTTGGACTGCAAGGAGATCCAACCAGTCCATTCTAAAGGAGATCAATCCTGGGTGTTCATTGGAAGGACTGATGCTAAAGCTGAAACTCCAATACTTTGGCCACCTCATGCGACAAGCTGACTCACTGGAAAAGACTCTGATGCTGGGAAAGGTTGGGGGCGGGAGGAGAAGGGGACGACCGAGAATGAGATGGTTGGATGGCATCACCGACTCTATGGACATGAGTTTGAGTGAACTCTGGGAGTTTGTGATGGACAGGGAGGCCTGGCGTGCTGTGATTCATGGGGTCGCCAAGAGTCGGACACGACTGAGCGACTGAACTGAACTGAACTGAACTGATGTGTTTTATAGGACTTCCCTGATGGCTCAGTGGGTAAAGAATTCACTTGCAATGCATAAGACACAGGAGATGCAGGTTCATTCCCTGGCTTGGAAAGATCCCCTTGAAGAGGGCATGGTAACCCACTCCCTTATTCCTGTGGATAATCCCAAAGCCAGTGGAGCCTGGAGGGCTGTAGTCCAAAGAGTCACAAAGAGTTGGACACAACTGAGTGACTAAACACACACTCTTATAGTTTAAAGATATCTTATAGTTTAAAATATTCAAAAGCAATAGATTAATGAATTTAGTTACCAGTGTTTTTGAGGTTGAAACTTACAAAGATAAACATTAAGAAATTCTAAAGGAATTTTCAAAGATGTTGGAGATACAATATTTTTTCCATATTGATTTCTTATCGAATTTGTTTTCTAAGATTTGTTTTCAAAGTTCTTTAATTAGAGCAGCTGACTGGTTTACAAAAATAAAGTCAAGTGGAAGCTCCAGAAAGTCCCTACATAGAATCAAGCAGAACTCAGGAAGCTCCTGGAGCATCCAGCATCCTTCTTGACCTAAAGTGCTGCTGAGTCATCACAGGTGCTCAGTTTCAACATACTGCAATGTTTTCAGATGCAAATAAATGCTTAAGTCTTATCAATAAGATGGTAAATATTTATCCCTGGAGTTCTACTTCCTGGAAAAACCAGTAGCTGGAAGGGACAAAGAACAGTGGAGAGTAAATTCTTTACTTCATGAACATAAATACTATATCTCCTGAATCATTGATGTGAAAGAATCACACTTTCAGAAAATTATTAACTGATGAGGAAAAAACAAGCCAAAAAAAAGCTAGGTGGAACCCAAGAAGAAGAGGTTCTTATATTAGTCTCAAAATCAATGACCCTGATGCTGGGAAAGATTGAGGGCAGGAGGAAAAGGAGGCTACAGAGGATGAGATGGTTGGATGGCATTTTCGACTCAATGGACATGATTTTGAGCAAACTCTGGGAGACAGTGAAGGACTGGCATGCTTCAGTCTTTGGGGTTGCAAAGAGTCAGACTTGACTTGGCAACTGAGAAACAACAGCTAGAGAATTGAACATTCAATTCTTAAAAGCAATGAGCTCTTGAGCCATGAAAACGTAGGAAACTTAAATGCATGTTACTAAGTGAAAGAAGCCAATCTGAAAAGGCTACATACTGTATGATACAAACTATATGCCATTCTGGAAATGACAGAACTGTGGAGTCAGTACGAATGTTCTAGGTGCACTGTCCCCTGCGATGGCCCAGGAACACAGAGCCTAGGGGGTGAAGAGTGTGGTGCTTCTGAAGAGGGTTCAAGAAAACAGGAACCTCAGAACTGCTGTCCAGTTCAGTGTCCCGATCTTGACTGGTCTGAAAAGCAGTGTGAGGTTTCCCTGCAGAGGTGGCTATGAAAACAAACATATGTGGGTGTGGACTTAGATACATGCAACTGGGTAGACCGTATTTTTTTTCCCACCGATTTGTAAAATTTTATTCTGGTCAGAATATATTTTGATAAAAAAAAAAAAAAAAAGAAATTAGTAACAATAAAGAGATGTAAAAGAACAAATACGTGTCTTTTAAAAGTTATTTTAATACATTATCTGAGAATTGAACATGTTTCTTTAGGAAAAAATAAAATGCTTCTTGGGAGAAAAGATGAAGCTTTCTCATCACCAAGCTGGGCCTACAAATCCCTCCACTATTCAAACCCGTCACCCTCCACCCAAATTCCACATTTAATTAAAGGGAGTTTTGCAATGATCTGTGTCCTTCTTATCAGTGAGCTCTTAAATCCTATTTCATATTCCACACTGCCCATTGAAGTCTGTGCATGAAAAGCAACACAGACGCCTTGCTGTCAGGGCCTCTTAGATTTTTCTAACAACCCTTTGAACCTGAGCTCGTTTTCCCTCATAATCAGCTAAATCCTCAAACTTTAAGGAATGACTTTTCTCTCTCAAAGCCCCTTCTTTTCTTTGACTCTTTTGTTACAATTATATGCTACAAAGAAACTAGAGATTTGTTTTCTACTCTTACCACAAAGAAAAAAAAGGAAGCCAAACCAGTTTTAGAAACACATCGATAAAACCTTTATATTATGTGCAGTGGTTTGTACACATCTCTTAAAGTAAGAGATGGAGGGAGAGAGCCTGTTGTTTTTATTAACACATCTCCCTTCTTGAAGCTCTGAAACAATGGGAAGTAGCTGCTAAGGGAACATATTTTGGGAGAACTCAAACTGACCTGCAGTGTTTAGCATAGCCTGTGGAGATTGCCACGTCATTCTCGATTTGCATCTCCTCCTAAATATCTCTTTTCAGAACAATATGGCTAGCAAGTACGATATAGCTCCACAAATATAGGCAACCCTGCTTGCTTTAAAGTCAGGCTTCCCAGCAGCTTCATTGCTATGAAAACAGAAACTGACGCAAAATATATTTTGAAAAAGCCAACACATACCTCTGGTTACCAAATATGCTTTGCTTTACAATTTTTTTTTTTTAAATCACACTCACTTTTTTATTAAACAATGCAGAGCACATTGAAAGAAACACGCAGAGCAGGAGGCTCATAAGGGGACAGGTCTTGGGCCACTCTGCTCTGTAACAACCCACAGAGAACCGCTGGTCCTAGGGTGACAATTCACTCATTGGGAGATGATGCTTTGGAAAATCATTATTAGAATTTTCAGTGAGAAAGACGTTGCTTTGAATACTAAATCTGTCCCTCTAAGTTTTATGGCCTTAAACCTTGTTACTTACGTTCTCTGCATCCCACTTTGCTCAGCAGTTGAATACGAATGAGAACACTCAGTTTACTGAGTCTCAAAGATTGTCTCACATAATAAAGTGTAAAGTGACTGCCCTGTAGTCGGCACTCAATCTACAGAAACCTTCTTACTAGTCAGCATGCTCTGTGTTATCCTCCTAAGAACTCAAGGGAGTAAACCACAGGGGGTTCCCAGGCAGATATTTAAAACTAAATGCTCGTACTTGAAATACTAATGTTCAATCATCCAAAAAATTCACTTCTGCGAGAAACAACATTCTCCAGAGCTTTTGGACAAATGATGTGTGAAAATACACAACTGGGTTCTTACAGAACTTGTTCTGTGTGTGCAGCAAAATCGTGGAGTGTGCACATGTGTAACTGTGTAAGCCCTGAACCCCGTTCAGATGCATTTATATTAACTTAACCGATGCTGCTGCTGCTGCTAAGTCACTTCAGTCGTGTCCGACTCTGTGCGACCCCATAGACGGCAGCCCACCAGACTCCCCCGTCCCTGGGATTCTCCAGGCAAGGACACTGGAGTGGGTTGCCATTTCCTTCTCCAATGCATAAAAGTGAAAGTGAAGTCGCTCAGTCGTGTCTGACTCTTTGCCATCCCATGGAATGCAGCCTACCAGGCTCCTCTGTCTATGGGATTTTCCAGGCAAGAGTACTGGAGTGGGGTGCCATTGAGATTAGGCATTTAAAATATTTTCAAATAGACGTGACTTTTCCCAACACATGAATTATGATAAAGCAATCAGAAAAGATGGAAACAGTTATAGTTACAGGATATATGTATATGTGTATGCTTATGTACGCACAGCTATAATTAGAGCATACATGTATATATGTGAATGTGTATACCACATACATATACACAGATATGTAGCTGGTGTGTAATAAATTTTTATCCTACATCTTACAATGCAAATTTGTAATCTTTTCCCACCAAATACTTAACATGGTACTTACAAAATTATGTGAAATATTAGGTTCTCATCAATGAGGATGATATAACCAAAATGTTTATATACCTAAAGTAAGTTTAACTTTGAGCAGATCTTAGTGATAACAGGAAATGTAGTTCATTCATTTTCCTTCTTGAGGATATGGGCACACAGGGCTGTGCTGTTGCTGGCATTCAGTCGCCGAGTCGTGTCTGACTCTTTGCAACCTCATGGATGTGGTATGCAGAGAGATAAATCATTACACACACACACACACAAAACTTCCAACAAAGTTATGCAAACACATCAAACTGAAATCGCAAGCAGAATTTCATGGCTGGAGTTCCAGCCAGTCTCAGGGCTTCCATGACCTGAGCGAGGGGGTGTCCAACCATGATTCCAGGAGCCCCTTCTGTTCACTTGTTAGCCACTGACTGTGCAAAAGTTACAAAGAGTAGAATATGTACCTTAGGGATGCCAGGAAACTGATCAGGCATCAACCACTGTGAGAGTGAAAAATCTAGGGCCTCACATAGATACAACGTTTTATTTTGCAAATGGAATCTGAGACTTAATTCCCAAAGCTGACTGTTTGGCTTGTCTGTAATAACAATAATAAACCCAAGAAGTTGGAAAGGTACAGCCTGTCCATGTTCCCCGAAAGGACAAACATCTGCTAATGAGACCTAGACACTGTGTCCAGTGGGTCAAGAAAGTGGTGGTGTCCATTTCCTTTGTAAATTCTGTCGTAAATGAAGTCCTAACTTTGCAACTTCACCTCCATAACATGGAGGTGTTCCAAAGGATCTTAAGTGCGTGCCTGAGTGAGTGTGTGCGTGAGTGTGTGTGTGAGTGTGTGCATGAGTAAGTGTGTGCATGTGTGCTTAGTAACTTTAGTCGTGTCCATCTCTTTGAGATCCCACAGACTAGCCCACCAGGCTCCTCTGTCCACGGGATTCTCCAGGGAATACTGGAGTGGGTAGCCATTTCCTTCCCCAGAGGATCTTTCCGACCCAGGGATAGAAACCACATCTCCTGCTTGGCAGGTGGGCTCTTCACCACTGAGCCACCTGGGAGGTCTGAGGGATCATTCTTCTCCAGTTTCAACCAAAGACTGAATTTGTGCAGAGTGAGCACTTCCCCTCCTCCCAGGCCCTCCCCGGAGACCCAGGGTCTCAGCGAAGGGCCGTCTGCACCAAAGGCTGAACCAGGCAGAGGGAGCCTGGAGAGAGGCCGCGGAGGCCCAAGGGAGAAGACACAAAGACAGAGGTTGTTTTGCCATTGCCACGATTTCTCCAAGTCGGGTCCAAACTGGCTACGAGGACAGTGACCCTGTCTTTGCTTTCAGATGCAGCCTGGGTGCCAACCAGAGTCCTTCACTCACTGAGAGTTTACTCTGCAGTGAAATCAAAGTGTAACATATCTTAGGATGGAAAAACCACAAGGTCCTACTATCTCGGACAGGGAGCTACTGACATGCTGTGACAAACCTATGGAAAATGATTTGAAAAGTAATTATATATAAGTGTATAACTGAGTCACTTTGCTGTACAGAGGATATTAACACAACATTATGAGCAACTGAACTGAACTGAACTGATAGGCTAAATACATTTTACTACAATTTATTCTTAAAAAGCGTAGCATAGACAATGCCCTGAAATCACCCTGTTCCCCCAAAATCACCTGGGGCAGAGAGAGACACCACAACCAGCCTCAGTGGGCAGGCAGAGCTGGGGTTTGGCTCCAGAGCACCCCACCTTTCCTGACAGCAAGGGCCGGGCCTGGGGTCCACACAGCACAACCCCCGTCGATGGTCCTCGTAACTCTCTAAGGATGTGGGACAAGAATTATCATCCTCTCTCACAGATGAGAAGCAGGGACTCAGAGGTTCGCTGAGACTTGTCCCAGTTTCATCAATGCTGAGTGGTGGAGCCAGGCCCCGAACATGGCCTCCCAACCAGGACACTCCCTAAACCGTCACTGGGAAATAACCAGACATTTCGTTTTTGGTTCACTTGCTGGACGTACCTCATCACAGGCACGGTGTCATGAGTTCGGTGGCTCTCCCCTAAGGTGGGACAATTGGAAGAAGAGCCCGAGGCAGCTGCCCAGAGAAGTCCCAGGCCTGGAAGCAAGGGTGTTTGCACAGGCTTTACACCCTGAATTCAAGATGACTGTTAAGTAAGCAAATGAGCCACCTAATTATAGGGGGATAACAATAGAGCAGGAGAGTGAAAAAGCTGGATTATAACTCAGTACTCAGAAAACTAGGATCAAGTCATCCGGTCCCATCACTTCATGGCAAATAGATGGGGGAACAATGGAAACAGTGAGAGGCTTTATATTTGGGGCTCCAAAATCACTACAGACGGTGACTGCAGCCATGAAATTAAAGGACACTTGCTCCTTGGAACAAAAGCTATGACCAACCTAGACAGCATATTAAAAAGCAGAGACAGTACTTTGCCAACAAAGGTCCATCTAGTTCAAAACTATGGTTTTTTCTACTAGTCACATATGGATGTGACAGTTGGACTATAAAGAAAGCTGAGTGCCAAAGAACTGATGCTTTTGAACTGTGGTGTTGGAGGAGACTCTTGAGAGTCCCCTGGACAGCAAGGAGATCCAACCAGTTCATCCTAAAGGAGATCAGTCCTGGATATTCATTGGTAAGACTGATGCTGAAGCTGAAACTCCAATCTTTTGGCCATCTGATTTGAAGAACTAACTCATTTTAAAAGACCGTGATGCTGGAAAATAGAAGATTGAAGGCAGGAGGAGAAGTGGATGACAGAGGATGAGCTGGTTGGATGGCATCACAGACTCAATGGACATGAGTTTGAGTAATCTCCGGGAGTTGGCGATGGACTGGGAGGCCTGGCATGCTGCAGTTCATGAAGTCTCAAAGAGCTGGACATGACTGAGCGACTGAACTGAACTGAACTGAATAGCAGAGCAAAGTAGAGGGGAGCCAGACAGGAATCCCTCTCCATGAACGTCTCAGCCATCCACACAGGAGAGTCTGGTCCCCTAAAACAGCTCCTTTATGAGAAAGAAGAGGGGACCCTTGAATGAATGTGAACCTCAGAATTAGGGAAACACAGTGTCCGGTGAAGCTGTGGAGTGACAGAATCTCAGCTCGAGAACCAGTGACCAGCACCTCTCAGCAGTGAAGCCTGGCTCGGAAAAGGTGCGGGGGGGTGGGAGGGGGCTCTCTTATTCTGAAATCCTTCAAATCAGAAGGTGAAAAGTTGTTCCAAGAATCCACACCAAAAAATACATTTGTCTTTGAAACCTCTTGGTCAAATACTAAATAGCCCTGAGCTGTTATTTTATCTTATGCCAAAGCAGGCGCCGGTCTGGTCCCTGGGTCGTGAGGATCCCCTGGAGAAGGAAATGGTAAGCCATTCCAGTATTCTTGCCTGGAGAATCCCGTGGACAGAGGAACCTAGCGGGCGGCAGCCAGCCCACGAGGTCAGGCATGACTGAGTGACTTAACTTGCACACATGCCAAACTGCATTTAGAATGTTCTCGACACATAACGTGATCTGCACATTCTTCTCGGGCCTCAGACACTTTGGGATACCCTTCTTCTGCCAAGCATACTCTTAAATACTTACAGGCATAGGCTTCCTGGAGAGCAGACACCTGCCTGAAGACACAGCCCTCAGGCCTCTGTCTGAAGGGCTAATGCATTTCCGGGATTCAGGAGGTGTGCTGAACTCTCCCCTGGGGTCTGAGCCTCAGTTCTCCCTTAAGGAGTTACCATGCCTTCCCTTAAGTTAACTATTCCTCAGTGCACTGATTGAGGGCCAGGCTAACTATGCTTCCCTTTCCCCTGTTTTGTATAACTGTACGTAACCAAAGTGAAAGTGAAAGTGCATTTGCTCTGTCCTGTCTGACTCTTTGCGACCCCGTGGACTGTAGCCTATCAGGCTTCTCTGTCCATGGGATTCTCCAGGCAGGAATACTGGAGTGGGTTGCCATAAAGGGACATATTATTTAATATAATATGCAGGACTCTTTCACTATATCTTGGACTTTAAAGATACACATCATTTCACTTCACAAGAGTTGACCCAGCACACGTTCTTATGGATTGAACATTATCTCAAGAAAGGTAGTCTCTGTACGTGTGCCTGTACATATGTACATAAATATATATATATAAACGTGTATGCACATATACATGTGTGTGTACAAATATGCATGTAATTTAAGCCTGAGCAAGTCAGTCTTGAGGAAAGTAATTTTTCTATGTTAAGTCATTTAGTTATTTATTCAACAAATAGTTAATGAGCAATTTTTGGTTTTTGTTCAGTCGCTAAGTCGTGTTCAACTCTTTGTGACCCCAGGGGCTGCAGTATGCCAGGCTTCCCTGTCCTTCACTATCTCCTGGCATTTATTCAGACTCATGTCCATTGAGTAGGTGATGCCATCCAACCATTCTCATCCTCTGTTGTCCCCTTCTCCTTATTAATGAGCAATAAATACTTATCAATGAACAATATTATTATTGCTTATTAATGAGCAATAATTGTGGAAAATACCTTAAGTGAAAGAGATAAAAAAGATGCCTGTGAATTGTGGATTCAGAACATGAGAGTATAGTAAAGATATTCATACTATCCCTACCAGACTCCTCTCGCGTGTGCTTTGCAGACTCATTTATCAAACCCTAAAGGACATCAAATTTCTAACAAGATCAAACCCAAGGCAACCAGACCATAACCTAATGAGACTGAAGCTTTTATTGCATTGGCTGCCGCCCCCTCCCAGTAACTGAATTTGCCTATTGGTGATTTTTCTATTCTTCGTGCTTCGTTCGAATGGTTCCTCTCCTGAATTCTGTAACCATCAGGCACTGACCACACCTCCCTCCCTCCAAACTGAACACACTGAACTTTCTCCTCAGCCTCTTTCCTTTCCACAGAGACCCTTGTTTCTACAGATTCGGTCTCCCACATGGGGACCCAGAATTCTTACAACTCCTCCTCTGCATCTGCTCCATCACCAAGAATTAATGCAAGCCCGGCTACGCTCCCTCTCTTCCCGTTACCCCATCATCGGTTAGCGATTCACCGTCATTAGCCTCCACGTTTGCATCATGTTTAATTTCTATTTCTCCCTCTTCCCTTTTTCATCCTTCGTATGTACTCCCACTAGAAAAACCTTCTAAAACACACATATTTTCAAGTTAATCCTTGCTCAGCATCTTTCAGATCTGTTTCCCCTGGCCCAGAAAGCCACGTGTGCAGACTCTTAGAGGCAGCGGAACCATGCACGACCTGGCTCCATTCTGTCTCTCAGCCCCATCTTTGTGTCCTTCTCATCAAGAGCAATAGCCCTGTAATCACGACTGACCTGTCTCAATGCCTCGTCGTTATTGGTCTCCTTGTATGACGTCACATTCGTTGATTAAGGGCAAAGTTTGTTGAATTGATCTTTCAAGCTGCAGGAGATGGTATGATGTCTGGTTTAATAGTGTCTGTTTTAAAGGAGGAAATCAATGACTAAAGAAAGGAATGAAACGCATCCCTTGTGATCAACAGTGAGGATTTAAAGATTGTGACATTTACTCTTCAGGGATGACGCCTAGGGCTGAAGCTTACGATGAAGCAGCCTTCCTCGGCTTCATCATGATTGACAGCTGTGGGCTAGATAATTCTCTTCTGTAGGGGGCAGTCCTGGGGGCTGTTGCATCCCTGGCCTCTGTCCACCTTCTGCCAGCACCACCCCATCATTTCAGCTGTGACAACCAAATACGTCTCCAGGGTCCCCTGAGGTATAAGAACAACCCCAGTTGAGAACCACCCCAGTAAAACTGCCAATAACCTATTCATCTCAATATCACTAACTGAATAATAAAATAATAACAGAAACAATAGTAACACATATTGAGCTTGGAAGGAAAATCAGGTGCTGCTCTAAATAATTTCCTCACCACAGCTCCAAAATATAGTTTCTGTCGTTGCCCCTGTTTTACAGACAAGAGAGCTGAAATGCAGTGAGGTTCAGTAAAGACACAAGCCCTGTCCGAGGCAGAGCGAATTCTGGTCTCAGACAGTATGCTTCTAGGCATTGGCTGTACTCTTAACTCACCTTAGTGCCAGCAATATTTTTAGTTGTAAAGAAAAAAAAAATGACACTGCAGAATTCCAATCTTCAAACTTCAGTTCATCTCAAATATAGCATCAATCTTATGGTTAAAAGTACATTTAAAATAACAATTGTTCATTGTTGTTCAGTCACTAAGTCAAGTCTAACTTTTTGCAATCCCATGGACTGCAGCATGCCAGGCTTCCCTGTCCTTCACTGTCTCCTGGAGTTTGCTCAAACTCAAGTCCATTGAGTTGGTGATACATCCAACTATCTCATCCTCTGTCGTCCACTTCTCCTCCTATCTAAATCTTTCCCAGCATCAGGGTTTTTTCCAGTGAGTCAGTTCTTCACTTCAGGTGTCCAAACTATTGGAGCTTGAGGCTTAAGTTAGAGATATTTTGAAGGTAAGGATGGCTACCTATTTCAATTTTCAGTGAATGATTAGATAACAATATTAAGGGTTCATATATAACATTGACACTAGAGACCAGCTTTTTTAATCTTACCAAAATTTTTCCCAACATTCTCATACTGGAGGGTGTAATATAAATGAGAGAGCAGAGCTATGAAATTTTGAAGTCATTAGATATTCATCTCAAAGTGTTCCTGCTCATCTATTTTACTATATCTCTTTTTATTAATATATCAGTAATGTTTGTGACTGAATAGTAATAGTTCTATTAGCTAAGAAAAACATGAAGCCATTAATATGTTTTCCTCAAAGATTTTATAAGTGCAGCTGCCAGAACTTGTGCTTATGATAATAACATGAGTAGAAATCTAATTTAGAGCAAAAACAATAGTGATAATTATTCGAGTTTCTCTTCAAAATCTCAAATCTTCATAAACACATATCTGATCATTAATCACTCAACTGTCTTAATTCTTTTGAGGATAATAGACCTTTTGATTCAGTTTGCAGATTTTTACAACTAAATAGTTTTAAAATTCTCTGTGCACAGGCTTTATTATAATGTGATCTTGATGTTTTTCAAATAGGAAAGATTCCATTAAAATGCAAAATACACTAACAGTTTTATACAAAGTGGAAGAAATATCACGAAGAATTGACCACTAAATAAGCCTGTTGATACCTGGTTGTCTAGTCCTAGACTTATACACAGGCACCGTCTAGAAATTTACAGTGTAAACTTGAATTTCACTTTATCTTTTTTATCTTCAGTTTTGCATCTGTATTTCAGAGAATGGTAGGCAGAGTCTTCGCAACTGTACCACCAGGGAAGTCCTCTGTGTCTTCAGGTGGTCTTCTCTCCTCTTCTTAAAGGAGGTCGTAGAAAAGGTAAAGAGTCTGCCTGCTAATGCAGGTGATGCAAGAGACACAGGTTTGATCCCTGAGTCGGGAAGATCCCTGGAGGAGGAAATGGCAACCCACTCCAGTATCCTTGCCTGGAGAGTCCCATAGACAGAGGAGCGTGGTGGGCTACAGTCTGTGTTGCGAAGAGCCAGGCATGACTGAGAAACGGAGCACAAAAGCAAAGCAAAGGCTTCAAAAACTCAGATTTGATACAATTACACAAGGCTTTGTCAAACTCTCTGAACCCAAGTGCCTGATACTTAAAACGGTAAATGATATATCCCTTTCTGGTTTTTGTTATCAGTTTCTCCCCTGCTTCTTACCCATCCCCAGCTTTTTGTCTTGCCAAACCCCCTGAGTTCCCAGAACACTGGCCTGCCATGCATTACGATTCTCTGTCTTTGCTGACGTTCTTTCTCTGCTGTTTGTGACATCCTGTCAGCTTCTATCCTGAGTGTGTGGAAGAACTGATATTTATCCTTCAAGACTTAGTTTACTTGCTCTCTCAGTTATAATTGTTTGTGACCCTTAGTTTTGCATCCAGAGCAAGAGGTTGAAAGATATCAACAATGGCAGTCTCCCCTTCCACTTGGGGTCTCCTGAGGTCAAAGAGAATTTTTAATCATCTCGTTATTTCCAGTATCTATCACACATAATACCTGCTGCTGCTGCTGCTAAGTCGCTTCAGTCATGTCCGACTCTGCGACCCCATAGACGGCAGCCCACCTGGCTCTCCCATCCCTGGGATTCTCTAGGCAAGAACACTGCAGTGGGTTGCCGTTTCCTTCTACACATAATACCTAATAGTTTCTAATTGAATAGCAGTATTTAACTGATTTGAACTGGAATGAATGAAAATAAAATGGATTGATAATACCCTACTTTCCCAGAGCGGCTCGAAGGATAAAATAATGCATAGGTATTTAAATACTGACTCCATCTCATATAAACTGCAGGGTCTTGGTCAGATTACATAACTTTGTTTTAAAGTTTACATCTATAAAAAGAAAATAATCATAATAACCTATCATGGCATTCTTAAAGGATCAAATGAGAATAAGTTTAACAAAATGCACAGTCAGACGTTCCCGGGACATCATGGATTATCACTATCTAAGGACCCAAGGCATGAATCTTGCAGAGACATGGCATAACTTGCTCTGGATTTGGTTTTCCTTTTCTGTGTTATCACTAGTATATTTTTAGACAATGATCTAAATGTATTTCTTTAAATGGGAGATAACATAGCACCATTAATAATAATTTGCAAATATACATTAATGACCCTTGACAGGAAAACAACAACAACAACAACTGTATTCAAGTTGTCATTTAATTCTTTTTAATTGTCACAATCATCTTTTAAGCTAATTTGAAAATTTTTCTTGTTGGTAAACCTTGGGATATACTAAAACAAAACAGAAGAAGAGTTTGGAAGTTATCACTTCCATCCTCACAGTAAGATAAAAGCTGAACAAACTGAAAATCGATAACTTTTCTTGGACCCTTTGGAGAACTGAGGTTTCAGGGTAAGCTGCCACTCTGAAGTCTGGAGGGACAGGTGAACACAGACCATCACAGCCAAGATCAGCCCACCTGGAGCAGAAGTTGCTGGAGCCACAAGCTGTAAGAACACGTAACAGCAGTTTCTATGAACTGCTGAGGGCTGAGCTGGATGAGCGTGAGGGTAAGAACCTGTGGGGAGCTGCTGTTGTGGGGGGTCCCTACACTTCATGGATTTTACCCACAGGAACTTTGCCAGTTTCTCCTGGGTAGGACCAGAGAATGGCCCAGTGCTGGCTCTAGGGCAGGGAACCAGAGGATTCTCCATAACAAAGACCTACTTGCCAGGGAAAAACTTTATCAGAGACTCTCCCACCTGGGAAGGGGCATGTCACCAATTCCAGACCCTTCTAGATTTCCCATTTCAGCTAACCTAGGGGAGGAGGGACCTAAGAAACATCTTTGAAGAGCAAGGCCCAGGGACTCAGTCACACTAAAACTCTGAAATGTAATCATGAGGTTTTCAAGTTTGTAGGGTCAAAGAACATGTCCCCTCTCTGGAGCATTAAAACCACAGCAACGGGGCTCCAACGTAATAACTGAATGTTAACTGAAAAAGTTGCAAAACTAGTGATTTTGAAGCCTTGGCACCTACACATACAGCAGACATTAAAACACAGCCAACTCCAAGCCAGATTAGCAAAACCTCACACTGAAAGTCTATTTACCTCAGTTTCTATTACTTGATGTAGCATGCTTTCTTTAGAACAACAATGACAAAAAATGCAGGTCATGGTAAAAATACAAAGAAAAGCAGTCAGAAGAGACAAGACAAGCATCAGCATTTGTCTTGGATTTTAGAATTATCCCATAGGAAATTTAAAATACCTATCATTAATATTGGCTTCCCAGGTGGCTCAGTGGTAGAGTCCAACTGCCAATGCAGGAGATGTGGGTTTGACACCTGGGTCTGGAAGATCCCCTGAGGAGGGCATGGCAACCCACTCTAGTATTCTTGCCTGGAAAATCCTATGGACAGAGGAGCCTGGTGGCTACAGCCCATGGGGCCACAAAGAGTTGGGATATGATGGAATACACAGCATATCATTAATTATTAATATACAAAGGGCTCATGAGAGAAAAGATAGGAATGTAACCATAGAAATAGAAATTCTAAGAAAAACTCAAGAGGACATTCTACAAATAAATAATGCTGTAGTAGAAACGAAGAATGTTTTTGATGGCTTTAATAGCAGACTGGACATATCTAAGCAAAAACAATGTATCAATGAGCTTAAAAGCAATCAATAGAGCCATGTCAAAATGCAAAGAAAGAGGCATTTAAAACTAGTTCCTCATATTTCCCCTCCTAGTTTCATTGAGTACTTGATACAATTCAATTCTATTAATACTCTTAGCAACAGAAGCAGAGGGTACACTATTCCAACTCAGTGTATGAAGCCAGCAAAACCTTAATAGTAATAACAAAACCAGATAAAGACATTGAAAGGAAGAACAATAGAACAATATATTCCATGAACTTTGATGCAAAAATCTTCAACAAAATATTGGTTAGTTACATCTAACAATATAGAAAAAAAATTGTACACTATTATAAAGTGGAATTATACCAGATATGCAAAGCTAGTTATCTGTGTTTCTCACTAGTTAGTTTGTATTCTTGGTTTCTCACCTATTTCTTTTAACTTTAACAATAACAGCAACAACAACATATCTGTGACAATCTCATAATTAGATACTTATTTTTCCACAGCTGAGGCAAATCCAGTGCTGCTAAGTTTCCCTGCTTATCATTTTAGACATGCCATCAAGAAAATTAGAGGAGAGATTGAGGGAACACAGAATCTTATCTTGAGGATGCTTTGCCCAAATCTATTCTTCATGGTTTTACGATTGTTATGTTTTCCATAAAATCGATCTCCATGTAGACCGTTATGGTGAATTTCACAACAACTAATACAATTACCCCCAAATGGAGAGAGGAAGCACTGTGAGAAAGTGTGATCTTAGTGCAGAAAGAGTTATCTGGGGGGTCATACCAGTTTCCAGTCTTTTCAAGGAGCTTGGAGTGAACATGTGTTGGAGGTGAGAATTATATTGAGGAGTCTTCATTAACAGCTGTTTTTGATCAGGGATTTAGAAGTTAGCACCTGTAAGAAAGTGAGAATTGAATTTGGAATGGATTACCTACCTTAAGTAGAAGTGTTGTGGGGTGGAGCTTAAAGCATTTGCTGAGAGGTCTGGAGGAAGTCCACCGGAAGGGCTGTCCTTCTAGCTGGACAGCCCCGGGGCATCAGGTTTGTCACCTTTCTGTTGTATAAGCTTGAGCTGACAATTTACACCTCTGAAGGCTAAACCCCCATTAGCCAATGGTAGTTATAACACTGACCTGGCAAAACTGATGGAAACAGTCAATCTAATAAGAATATAAGGCATCTAACACAGTCTCTAATACATAGGAAAAACACTGAAGTTACTCAAACACTCCCTATAAAAGTTTCCTATTTCAGCTCACTGTAATAAACACTTCTTGAAATATCTAGAGCCCTAAAAAGTTATTCCAGAAAATATGGCTTGAAGTCCTATTGTAGAAAATCTTCTATTATTATCTTAAAATGACTGTGTTTTTTAAAATCTTATTTTTAATTGGAAGATAATTGCTTTACAATATTATTTTTGCTTCTGCCATAATTGAAAAACTCAGGGTGATTGGAGCACAGATGGTAACCATAGTCCTCTTTGAGTTCAAACACATGAATTTAATAAAATATTAATAACAGGGTCTTTATGGCTTACACAGAAAACCAAGTCAAGGAGATGCCCATAGCATAAAAGAAGGAAGAGCCCAGATAGCAGGTGAGGAGCAACTGTGGCACCTGACCAGGTGCTGATGTCAAGGAAAGAAAGAGAACACCAAAAGGAAAAGGATGTATAAAACCGCGAGATGCTGGGATGAATTCTACGTGAAAGGAAGGTTTAGAGTCTCGTTTTTTTTTTGTTGTTATTTTCTAGCCGAGAATCGGAGAAGGCAATGGCAACCCACTCCAGTTCTCTTGCCTGGAAACTCCCATGAACGGAGGAGCCTGGTAGGCTGCAGTCCATGGGGTCGCGAAGAGTCAGACAGGACTGAAGCAACTTAGCAGCAGCAGCAGCAGCTGAGAATGGGAATTCTTCGGAGACATGTTCAATCTCTGCTCTTAAGGAGATGAAAGTCCAGCCGGGAGATAGATAATGGATGATGACCACTGAACTGAATCTGTTCACATGCAGTCGTGAGCATAGGACCCTGAGTGCCGTGGCGCTCCAGAGGGGACGGATGCTGGCGGATGAATGTGAGAGAGGGGAACAGAACTGAGGTCCCTGATTGGGGCGCTCCAGTGAGACAAGCCCTTGTTTGGCCTCATGAGGACCTTTATGATCCGACTGTTCCAGTCAGAAAATGCTGGTCTAATTGTCTTCTTCAGCATAGCGGGTAGAATTAACCTCCAGTCGATATGGAAGCCCACCAGAATTTAACTCCCCAGAGGCAGAGCGTCATTCTGGTTTACATGGGTACAGTGTGCAGTGCACAGGTTTACTCAATCAGTTCAGTTCAGTCGCTCAGTCGTGTCCGACTCTCTGAGACCCCATGAATCACAGCACGCCGGGCCTCCCTGTCCATCACCAACTCCCGGAGTTCACTCAAACTCATGTCCATCGAGCTGGTGATGCCATCCAGCCATCTCATTCTCTGTCGTCCCTGTCTCCTCCCGCCCCCAATCCTTACCAGCATCAGAGTCTTTTCCAGTGAGTCAACTTGTCGCATGAGGTGGCCAAAGTATTGCAGTTTCAGCTTTAGCATCAGTCCTGCCAACGAACACCCAGGATTGATCTCCTCTAGAATGGATTGGTTGGATCTCCTTGTAGGCCAAAGGACTCTCAAGAGTTTTCTCCAGCACCACAGTTCAAAAGCATCAATTCTTCAGTGATCAGCTTTCTTCACAGTCCACCTCTCACATCCATAGATGACCACTGGAAAAACCACAGCCTTGACTAGATGGACCTTGGTTGGCAAAGTAATGTCTCTGCCTTTTAATATGCTATCTAGGCTCGTCATAACTTTCTTTCCAAGGAGCAAGCGTCTTTTAATTTCCTGGCTTCAGTCAGCATCTGCAGCGATTTTGGAGCCCAAAATATAGTCTGACACTACTTCTACTGTTTCCCCATCTATTTCCTATGAAGTGATGGGACCAGATGCGATGATCTTTGTTTTCTGAATGTTGAACTTCAAGCCAACCTTTTCACTCTCCTCTTTCACTTTCATCAAGAGGCTTTTGAGTTCCTCTTCACTTTCTGCCATAAGGGTAGTGTCATCTGCATATCTGAGGTTATTGATATTTCTCCCGGCAATCTTGATTCCAGCTTGTGCTTCCTCCAGCCCAGCGTTCCTCATGAGGTACTCTGCATATAAGTTAAATAAGCAGGGTGACAATATACAACCTTGATGTACTCCTTTTTCTATTTGGAACCAGTCTGTTGGTCCATGTCCAGTTCTAAAACGTTAGCGGTTGTTGAATAGAAACCCTTATCAAAGATGCTGCTGCTGCTAAGTCACTTCAGTCGTGTCCGACTCTGTGTGACCCCATAGACGGAAGCCCACCAGGCTCCCCCGTCCCTGGGATTCTCCAGGCAAGAACACTGGAGTGGGTTGCCATTTCCTTCTCCCATGTGTGAAAGTGGAAAGTGAAAAGTGAAAGTGAAGTCGCTCAGTCGTGTCCGACCCTTAGCGACCCCACGGACTGCAGCCTACCAGGCTCCTCCATCCATGGGATTTTCTAGGCAAGAGTACTGGAGTGGCTTGCCATTGCCTTCTCCAACAGAGCTATGGTAAACTGGGAGACTCGAGTTTCTCCCCCAAGGACCATTCAGCCTTAACTCCAGGAGGCCAGTGCAATGTAGGAAAAGCACAAATGTTAATGGAGGACCTTCTGTCCATTGGAAATCTGCTTAAATTTGGCTTAACCGCACTTCAACGGACTGCTGATAAAATGCTGACTTAGCATTTCTGTGAGGTCCTGTTTCCCTGCTGAGAAACAGAAGCCAGGTGAGAAGCCTGGCCCATGTTTAGGTCTGCACAGTGACATGCACATAACACACGCATACATACTTGCGTGCATGTCTGCACACATACCAGCCGGAGTGTCCATGCATCTGGGATATTTGCTCACGTGCCTAGGCCGGTGGATGAAGTTGGACGCATGTGTCACTAAGTTTTTCTAAACTCAGGTGCTTGTGGGCCACTTTAATAATAAATCACAAGAACTTTAAAAATAGCTTCACCAGGATGGGCCTTTGCTTGTACCTGCTGTAACATATGTTACCTGCTATCACATAACATGAGTAACATATTCCCACCAAGAATTGTTAGCGTGCCAGGGATCCCATTTTGCTCAGGGATTCTTCTCTAAGAGTTTTCTGCCCATCTTCCCTCTGGACGCAAGGTGCCCGCAAGGTCACTTGGTCTGTGTCTCAACAGGGCCATGTGGCCACCCCCCTCCACCAAAGGGCTGAAATATAGACCAGATGGGTCTATGTTAACAGCTGTGGACCTCTTTGCAGTTATTGATGAGGTGAAGTGACACTGAGTATATTAGAGAATTAAATTTTTTAAGAACTTATTCAATTAGAGATCATCATTATGCAAATGTTTTTGACGATTTGATCCTAATAAGATAAGAATAGCTATTTTGACCCTATAAACTAGATGCCAAGAAAACTGCTGACACCACATGTTTAGAAACACAAAAAGTTAAAAGAAGTTTATACTGACATTGATTAATTTTGTCTTAAATATTTGCTAGGACGGATACTCTTAAACTCAACTTCCCAGACTGCATTTTCATACAACACAAACAAGTCATTTCTATTTTCTCTCCATTTTGCTTTTACTGAAGTGCAAGTAAAGTTGACTATTAAAGAAATACCATATGTATTTTAAAGTGAAGGTTTAGTATATTTATATTTTAATGCAAAGCCAATTTATAAAATATAGATATAGAATAGAAATCATTTTCCTAAGTTTACTTTTTCAAGAAAATTTTAAAGATTTGTGTCTGCCAAGAAGTTTTTATTGTTTTATTGCTTTTTAAACAAGTATAATTTATTTTCTGTTATTTCAAATGTATGCTTTTTCTGAAGCTTTTTTTTTTTTTCAGTTTTTAATGTTATTAAGATATAAATAGCAGGTTAGTTGAAAAGTTGGTTCAGGCTTTTCCCTAACATTCTTGAACCCACTTTTAAACCAATCTGATACTTAGGCAGTTCTTCTGTCTATAATAATTTCACCATGTTCCATTTTAGCTATTGTCTATAATAATTACACCATGTTCCATTTTAGCTATTATTCATCCAATTTTTTTTGAAAACCTTTAAGGCAATGGCAAGCCACTCCAGTTCTCTTGCCTAGAAAATCCCATGGATGGAGGAGCCTGGTGGGCTGCCGTCCATGGGGTCGCTAAGGGTCGGACACGACTGAGCGACTTCACTTTCACTTTTCAGTTTCACACATTGGAGAAGGAAATGGCAACCCACTCCTGTGTTCTTGCCTGGAGAGTCCCAGTGACAGGGGTGCCTGGTGGGCTTCCGTCTATGGGGTCACACAGAGTTGGACACGACTGAAGTGACTTAGCAGCAGCAGCAGCAATAATAGTCACTATACATTTTATAGAGGCTGATAGTATCCATTTACTTATTGATGTGAAAAAGAGAAATCATTAGAATGGCAAAGACACAGGATTGGAGGGCATGTTGGAGCAAGAAAAAAAAAATTCCTCTCCCCCATTTTCCACACGTCAGTCATACCAGACGGTTGCGATTGCCAGGGGTGGCCCCCACTAGCCTCCACATTTTCTGTAGGAGTAAAACAACATTTTCAGGATTTAAACCATCAAATGAAATGCTACAATCACAAAGTAGCTGTCATTGCAGAACAGCAATTAAAAAGAAAAAAAATATAAAGATGCAGGTGATTTATATTTGCTTGTGTGACTGCTAAGTCACTTCAGTAGTGTCCGATTCTTTGTGACCCTCTGAACCGTAGCCCACCAGGCTCCTTTGTCCATGGGATTCTCCAGGCAAGAATGCTGGAATGGGTTGCCATGCCCTCCTCCAGGGCATCTTTCCAATCCAGGGATCGAACATGTGTCTCTTTCATCTCCTGCATTGGCAAGCTCCTATTTCAAGCCAATGATACATCTTTCTGGATCCACTGTCTATGCTGACAACTGTTAGTGTCAGAATTTTGCCATTTTTCCACCACACCCATTTTCTGGACTTCTCTGACTGCTCCAGTGAACTCCAGCAAGGACATCTCTCTTGTCCCTTGAGGAAATGGATGATAGCAGTGGTTATTAGTGGATGTTTATCACCTATCCTTTAAAAAAGCCACTTCTGTGGTCTTTGCCAATTTCTGCAATACAAATGCTCCCACTGTTACTGAATTCAAACCACCAATTTGACCTAATTTGAAGCTGAGAAGAAATGCATACCTCACTGGTAGAAGCAGACTCCAGCCACACTGAGGGCTGCCAGCTTCTTCATCATTCTGGGAGGTGATGAGATGAGAAGTTCATCAGAGGAATAGGGACTCTTCCCCGATGTCTGGAGGGGAGAAGGGAAGGGTGGTGCTGGGTAAGGTAGAATATTATGTTGGACTCCGGAGTGAACATTTTAGGGTGAGCTCCCAGGTGCTGATGGAAGAGGGTACTAAGCATATTGACCAGTGGAAATCAACTTTGAAGTTTCAAGTATATTTCTCAGTTATTTTTAAACTCATCGTAAGAATCACATAGAGGCTCTTTTTTAAAGTGCATACTTGGTTTTAACGCAGATGAACTGGATTAGTCCTTCTAGGGAGATGCTTGTGAAATGATAGTTCAGCAAGTGAGCAAGATTGGGAAACAGAATTTGAATCCTTGACTTGGAGTGTATTTACCTAAGGGAGACCGAGCAGAATGGTGTCTCCCTACCTTCGCTGTGACTGAATCACCTTGGGAAATGGACAAATTCTGTTGCTTAGCAGCCATCCCATAGATTCAGATTCCACTTGTTTGGACTGGGAGCCGGGGGAGATTGGACATGTGTAGGTTTCAAGAGCAGCCCCTGGTGGGAGCCACGCCTACAGGTTGACTGAGACTAGAGGTGCACTCAGAACTAGAGGAAAATTAATGTTTTAAGTGAAAGCATAAAATATCGCAACTGCAGCTCATAGAACCAGGAGTCTGTGTGACTCAATAAACTGCAGCCTCCCTCAGAGCTCCTGTCTGCTTCCCTTCTGTGTCCCCAGCACTTAGCCGGTGGTTGGCATATGGGAATCCTACAATAAATGTTGAGTGAGTGAGTGTCCTAATTGGCTTACCTCATTAATAACTTGGTGATAATGTGTTGATTAATGCATTATCTTGTTCTGAGTATCATATTTACATTTCTACAGGACCATCTGCAGACAATGACTTAACCCAAAGAAATGCCTCTCCTGCTGGGAAGGCAGGTGGGGAAGGCATTTTTGATTATGCTTTCATTTCATTCAAATTGTATCGTGTGGGTCGCTTATTACTATTCAGTGAAGTCTAGTGTCCTGGCATAGTTTATTTTTTAAAGTGCTTATGAGACACCAACTTCCCAGCTGCAAGGGACAGCCAAGGCTTTTGAAAGAGTTATTTTAGAAACAGCTCTAACATAGATATCATGTACGTATCTATTTTACTTTTATCAGAGTATAATTGCTTTACAAGGTTGTGCTAGTTTCCGCTGTACAACATGAATCATCTGTGTGTATACATATCTCCCCTCCCTCTTGAGCCTCCCTCGCAGCCCCATCCCACCCCCCTAGGTCATCACGGAGCACTGAACTGAGCTCCCTGTGCTATACAGCGGCTTCCCACTAGCTTCACACTATTATACTTACACATACTAGTGTACATACATACACTCCTATGTACAATCCTAGCTCCCAGTTAACCCCACCCTCCCCTTCCCTGCTCCTTGTCTATATATTCATTCTCAATGTCTGTGTCTCTATCCCCACCCTGGAAAGAGGTTCATCTGCACCCTTTCTCTAGATAAGCAGTTCAAGACATTTTAGTGTTCAGTTCAGTTCAGTTCAGTTCAATTCAGTCGCTCAGTCGTGTCCGACTCTTAGCGACCCCATGAACTACAGCACGCCAGGCCTCCCTGTCCATCACCAGCTCCAGGAGTTCACTCAAACTCATGTCCACAGAGTCGGTGATGCCATCCAGCCACCTCATTCTCTGTCTTCCCCGTCTCCTCCTACCCCCAATCGCTCCCAGCATCAGAGTCTTTTCCAGTGAGTCAGCTCGTCACATGAGGTGGCCAAAGTATTGGAGTTTCAGCTTTAGCATAAGTCCTTCCAATGAACACCCAGGACTGATCTCCTCTAGAATGGACTGGTTGGGATGAGAGATTATTTCATAATTATAAACATGGATTTATTCCAGCATAGATTTCTCATTCTTGGTATACACTGGCTTTGGAGTCTGAACATAGAAGATATTCAAAGATGCTCCTGGCACCTGTGGTTTACTTGATAAATAGCACGAATCATATTCTGCACGCTGACTGTCAATTACAAAGGAATCAGGGCCTGCCTGCTTTCAGTCTGCTTCTCCCACGTGTCTTGCCTTTTCCTACACTATTCTCTTCATTTTCTCAGTGACAGTTAGAATGGAATCCAGTGAGAGAGAACGGCTTTTTGCTTACTGCCAATCGTTCTGCTTTGATTACTTTAAAGTGAGCAATCACCTGGTCCCTGGTGCACAGGAGATATGCCCTTGTGGGGGTGTATCTGTGTCCCTCAGCCTTCTCCACCTGGGTTTTGAGGGAAGGCTGACTGGATACCCGCCTGTGTGGATACAGGTTACATCAATCTACGCATACGTCCGCCTAGATCCAGACCATGTGTCTCTGGTTGCCAACTCATGGTGACTTTGTACTCGGGGAGCGTTGGCCAGTATCTGGAAATGTTTTTGGTTGTCACACTTGGCGGGTGAGAAGGGACTACTGGTATCTAGTGGTGGAGGCCAGACACAATGGAAAACATCCAGCATGCTCAGGACACCCTCTGAAAATGAAACTCTGCAGCCCCAAACATCAATAACATGAGCAGCTGGTGGATATCTGTGTTCATGTCTATCTCTGTAGATCTCAAAGTGACACGTCCCTGAACAAGAGCTGCAAACAGTTCTCTCCGTCTCTGCCTCCTCTGACCCAGTAAATTCCTGGAGGGCAGAGATGGCCTCACATTGTTGGAACTGCCACATAACCTAGCACCGCTCTTTAGACAGAGATACACTGTGAATGCTTCTAGAAATGAAACCTGAGAACCCAGCGGAATTTCTGCCCTCATCACCTCCCCCATTGACCTCACCTTGCTATGTAAAGTAATTTCTTTTGTTTGGCACCTTGAAGGCTCTATAAAAGTAGACACGGTGCCTTCAGGATGGATCATTGTAATCCTCTCCCAGCACCTTGGCTTAAGCCACCATGCTGTCTAACTACACAACACATCCCTGAGTCAGATGAGATATTCTCTGACAAAGACCAGAGTGAGAACTTCACAGCCGTCCTTGAAGTCCTCTTTCCTTCCAGCACTCAGCCTACAGCTAGGCTTCCCCAGCTCTGGCTCTTCTGTTTGCAGTCTCACCCTGCCTGGCAACTAGCAGGTATCAAGCAAACAAGGCAGGCAGCCGTCAGTGGTCCAGCCCTGCCCCGTTTTGTTATTTTTTCCCACTGCGGATGGATGGCACACACTCCTCGTGTGTCCCACACACCACAGAGTTGCACACCTCTCGACTTTTACACCTGCTCTTGTTCTAGAGGTGCTGCTCTGCTGCTTTGTTTCCTGATTATTGCCATGTCCTCTGTCAGGACACTACTCCAATTCCATATCCTGGGACGACTTGCCTGGTGGTCTTGGTCCAGGGAGGTGAGTCGTGTCCGATTCTTTGCGACCCCAAGGACTGTAGCCTACCACGTTCCTCCATCCATGGGATATTCCAGGCAAGAGTACTGGAGTGGGTAGAAATTTCCTTCTCCAGGGGATCTTCCCAACCCAGGGATAGAACCTGGGTCTCCCACATTGTAGGCAGACACTTTACCATCTGAGCCACCAGGGAAGTCCATGTCTTAGATTGGCAACCCTATTCTATTCTCTTCCCCATGAAACCTTCCCCCCACCCCCACCCTGCCCTGAGCCCATCCGCTCCTGAGTGAACAGTGACAACACTTCAGCATCCATCACCTCAGTGAACGGTAACAGTGGCACCAGTCAACTTGGCCTGGCCCACAGTGGTGTCCACACACATATACACACACGAACAAAACTCTGCCTGGTTTCTGAAGGACTAGTGACCTATTAGGAAAATGAAACCACTGTATGAACTTTCTTTGAAATGCAGCGCGGATCGCTAAGAGAACAGCGATCACTGGTGCATTTGTGCATTATATTTTCTTACAGCAATTATCTTACAGTTAATCAAGACAGTGGGAGGCAGAAGGAGAGAAAGTAAAAGTCTTGCCAATCTGGGCTGTAAAGCATGAACAGGGACTTTAAATACCTTCCACCCTACTCCTGAGTCTTGTCGGCATGCTCTGGAGACCAGATAGATCCCTCGGGTTCTGCACAAGGGTTCACTCACGCAGGTCTTCTGTCAGACAGTCAACCACACTCCACGCACGTGGAGGAGGTGGGGACAACACACGGAGGGAAAGCCGCGTGCCTCCGGGGTCTGGCTGTGTCCGCAGAGGACACGCTTTTGTCCAGGCCCCCTGGGTATATTTCCAGGTGTCCAGGTACTGCATAGAGGAGGGCAGGATGACTCATATCACACACTGTGTGGTCCAGGCTCATAAACAGGAATGAAAATAATATTAATTTTTTTTCTCCAAAGAAGCAGCATCACTGGGTGGAAAGGGTTTGGAATCAAACAGCTTTATCTCCCTAGCTTTCTTGGTGATATTTTATCCTCAGTTCATTAACTTGGGGCGCCAGTACTCTTGCAGGACTTCTTAGAGGGCGAAGTGAACAATGGAGACACAGTTTAGCTGCTCTTTGTGACCCCATGGGCTGCAGCACGCCAGGCCTCCCTGTCCATCACCACTCCTGGAACTTGCTCAGACTCATGTCCATTGAGTCAGTGATGCCATCCAACCATCTAATCCTCTGTTGTTCCTTTCTCCTCCTGCCTTCAATCTTTCCCATCATCAGCGTCTTTTCCAGTGAGTCAGTTCTAAGCATCAGGTGGCCAAAGTATTAGAGTTTGGCAAGGAACACTTTCAGAATGCTTCCTGCCCTTAACTGACATTGTAGCTGTTTTCTTTAGTCGTTCAGTTGTGTCCGACTCCTTTGTGACCACATGGACTGTAGCCTGCCAGACTCCTCTGTCCATGGGATTTTCCAGGCAAGAATAATGGAGTGGGTTGCCATTTGCTTTGCTAGGGGATCTTCCCAACCCAGAGGTTGAACCTGCATCTCCTGCATTGGCAAGCAGGTTCTTCACCACTGAGCCATCTGGAATTAGCTACTATTGCTACTATTAGGGGCTTTCCTGAGGGTTCAGATGGTAAAGAATCTGCCTGCAATATAGGAGACATGGGTTCGGTCGCTGGGTCAGGAAGATCTCATGGAGTAGAAAATGGCAACCCACTCCAGTATTCTTGCCTGGAGAATTCCATGGACAGAGGAGCCTGGTGGGATCCTGACCATAGCGTTGTAAAGAGTCGGACACGACTGAGCAACTAACACACACACTCACACACACACACACACACACACACTATTATACCACTAGCACTGCTCTTCAACCATAATGTAAGAATGGGGAAAGGATGTCTCAGTTCAGTTCAGTTCAGTTCAGTCGCTCAGTCATGTCTGACTCTCCACGACCCCATGAATCACAGCACGCCAGGCCTCCCTGTCCATCACCAACTCCCGGAGTTCACTCAAACTCATGTCCACAGAGTCGGTGATGCCATCCAGCCATCTCATTCTCTGTCGTCCCCTTCTCCTCCCGCCCCCAACCTTTCCCAGCATCAGAGTCTTTTCAGTGAGTCAACTCATCTCTCTCAATCACAGGCTTATTGTAAAGAGATCTGACATCAAATGTCGTCATTCTCAAAGGGGTAATTTTGCCCCCGGCCCCCTGGGAGAAATTTGGCAAAATCTGGAGACGTTTCATCATTGTCACAGTTAGTGGGCGCTGCTGGCACCTAGTAAGTGGAGGCAGGGATGCTGCTAAGCATCCTGTAATGTGCAGGGTGGCTGCCACCTTGCACAACTGTCCAGCACAGCCGTCCAGTGCCAGGTAAAGACATGCTGATGGAAGCTGGCTGTGCTGGACCCACAAAACAGAGTGAATGGTTGCAGCCCTGCTCTCATCCACACCGACACCTCCTCAGGCTCACCGTGGCTGTCATCACACCTCGAGCACTACTGTTGCACTACTGTTTCTGATCGGGGCTGATGTTCAGGGACAAAAAGCAATAACAATCAGCTTGATGCCATCAAACTGCTTTCGTTGGAAGCCTCCTGTCCCCTGGGACCTGGGCATCTTGCCTTTCCTTTTCTCCTCCTTCCAAGCCACTTGGGGAAACCAGGTCCTCCTGAGTGCAGCTGGGACTGGGGAGCAGGTCACATTGGCGCCAGAAGCCAGCAGGGCCCAATCCCGGGGGGTAGAGGGTGGGGGGGGGTTGCTGGGAGTCATGGCCCGGGGCCTGCCGAGTGCAAAGTCCCCAGCAAGTCTGCTTCCCAGGAAATCCTGCTGCTGAGCCCACACTTGGAGCAGAGGGGCCAAGTGCCCAGGGCCACCCCACCCTGCCCGCTCCTTCTGCTGGCATCCTTCTCAGGCAACCAAGGCTGCCTCGACGGGGGAATGAAATACAACAAATTCAAGTGAAAAACAAACCCACCTAGCTCTCCCATCCTGGAAGATGGCAGCTGGGTCACCTCGGAAATACCTTGGCTTTGGATGCTGCCAAGTGAAGCAACGACCTTCCCCCTTCCCACCTCCCAGGAGGCACTTGTTGCCCTGCGAGCTCCTGGGGGACGGTGGGTGTGCCACCTGGCTTCAAGGGAGAGGGGCACAACCCAGTAACCTCTCCAGCCCTCGGACGTGAGTTTCAAAGGCCATCTTTTCTTGGCAGAACTTGTGAGCGGGCATCCCGTGCCCCTTCAGAGATGCTGATAGTATTAACAGCAATGATTGTTGGCCCTTGCCATGTGCCAGGTTAGTTCTAGACAGCACTGCAGAGATAAACTGATTTCACTCCATGGTACCGCAGGTAGAAAAGTGAAAGTGAAGTTGCTCAGTCATGTCTGACTCTTTGTGACCCCATGGACTGTCACCTACCAGGCTCCTCCATTCATGGGATTTTCCAGGCAAGAATACTGGAGTGGATTGCCATTGCCTTCTCTAGGGTATCTTCCCAACCCAGGGATTGAAGCCGGGTCTCCCACATTGCAGACAGACACTTTATCGTCTGAGCCACCAAGAAAGCCAAGTGGAAAGCATGGAACTAAAGATTCCACTTGATTTTAGAGTGTGAACAGCGCTCCATATACTCAGCGCCTGGCTGGGATGTTGAGTTAACCATCCTTTGACAGTTACCTGAGTTTAACACTCATGAAGAAACTTTAAGAAAGTGCAACTAAAACTGACCTACCTGGAAGCTTTAAAAATCCAACTGAGAAAACCATGTTCTAAAAGTGAACCTGGGATCTAGATTTTTAATCTTGTTGATTTAGATACGGCCTTCTCTGCACAGTGGCTTTGTGTAGTTGGGTGATAATCAGTTGAGATCAGAAAAAAGTCCAAACAGAAGAATTTTTGGATGAGTTTTTTTATTCCCTCTGAGAGTTTTTTAGTGAAGCTGAATTTGTACTGGGTTTGCACGAGTTGAAAATAATTTTTGATTAACTTGACATCAGACAAGCTCTTGTTATTTCCTGTAAAAGCTACTTTTTAAATCCTTGAAGATGGTTTTATAGAAAAAGACAGATAATTTTCCTGTATTTGCGCTGAGTGTCCCATTCCTAGTTAGTGAAATCTAAACCTGCAAGTTAGGAAGAAGCTATTTGAGTAAGGTCCTCAAAACCACCCACCATCCCTTTCCAGGCCCTGCCCTTTCACAGACACCATCAGGAGGCATAACAGAATCACAAAGCTCATACAGGACAGCAACACAGTCAGATTCAGGGGAAGAGCAGGCCTACTCCATCCATCCTGGTGCTGAAGCAGCAGCAAGGTACCCAAAGCTCAGGGGAAGTACTTAACACACAAATTAAGCTCTAGCAGCTCTGGCTGTATTGCATCAGTTAGCACTCAATTAGGCTGAGGCACACGAGCCCTGAAGCAACTGGAACTGCACTTTGCAATAAGGAGAGGGTGTCTTGAACACCTGCGAAAGATCAAGTCTGTGCACTTGAGCTTGTCTTCAGCAGAGAGGATGATCCTGACAGGGGGAGGAGACAGAAAACTGTCTGGGCTGCTGGAAAATGTGGGATCTTCAAGGGTGGAATCTTAGGCAAGGTCATTATACACACCTCATCTGTGCATTAGGGTAAGGACCTGGATCCTCACTTCTGATCCCACCCAAAGTGGTCTGAGTCTATGGCGCCACTTTCCACTGTCAATATAGAAGAATCCGGCCAACTGTACCAACTGGAAAATGTAGCTGAGAAAGAGTTTTTGAAAAGTCATATAACTAGTATGAAGTAGACTCTTACATACATCATTTTCTTATCTGATACCAAATCCCAACTCTCTTCACATCTGTACTATTTAATAAATGCAACAGTAGAGAAAAATATGGAAATATGTACAGAGAAAATAAACAAGAAAAGTGTCTAAAGGAAGATAATAAGAAAGGGAATTACCTTTCCCAAGAGAATATCAGTTCAGTTCAGTCATTCAGTCATGTCTGACTCTTTGCGACCCCATGGTATGCAGCACACTAGGCTTCCCTGTCCATCACAACTCCTGGAGTTCACCCAAACCCATGTCCATTGAGTCGGAGTTGCCATCCAACCATTTCATCCTCTGTCATCCCCGTATCCTCCTGCCTTCAATCTTTCCCAGCATCAAGGTCTTTTCTAATGAATCAGTTCTTCCCATCAGGTCTATGTACTGGAGTTTCAGCTTCAGCATCAGTCCATCCAATAAATACTCAGGACTGATTTCCTTTAGGATTGACTGGTTTGATCTCCTTGCAGGCCAAGGGACTCTCAAGAGAATATACAATTTTGAAATTATTAAAGTCTTACATTTTTAACCAAAACACAAAAGAGAAAATCCTTCAAAGTGTAGTAAACAGGCTGAGCTATCTTCTGAACTCTTGCTAACACAGCACGTATTCTAAGGAAGCGGATAGACATTGGTCAAAACACACCCCAGGCTCTTCTTTTCTTCCTTTTTTTACTTCAGTATTTTATTCATTCATTCCTCTGTCAATCCTTTTTTTTTCTTCCAGTTTTGTCAAGATAATAGTTTACTTGGGAAGTAAAATATAGGAGGGAAGTAGTGGACAGCAAGTTAGAATGATAGTCTGAGCCCCAGAGTTATGCCGGCTGGTGGGTGAGTTTTCCAGGTGGTGCAGCATTAAAAAACACACCCACCAATGCAAGAGGCACAAGAGATGTGAG
The DNA here is from genome assembly GCF_049115385.1 of Moschus berezovskii. Classification (NCBI taxonomy): domain Eukaryota; kingdom Metazoa; phylum Chordata; class Mammalia; order Artiodactyla; family Moschidae; genus Moschus; species Moschus berezovskii. Next base: position 15,471,425 of record NC_142470.1, read on the forward strand.
TTTGATCCATGGGTCAGGAAGATCCCCTGGAGAAGGAAATGGCACCCCACTCCAGTATTCTTGCCTGGCGAATCCCATGGACAGAGGAGCCTGGCAGGCTATAGTCCGTGAACCCGCAAAGAATCAGACACGACTGATCACAGGCAAAACAAGGTAAGCAAACACATGGCAATAGAACCCAATTAGCACAACAGGACATGCCTGTAATTCTGGGGGTCAGAGAAGACTCCAAATAGGAGTGACTGAGCTGAGATTGACAAGGGTTCAGAGCTGCCAGATGGAAGACACACTGTCCTTAAGCTACGCCCAAAGAAGAAACATGTCGTTTCCATTTTAGCCACTAAAAATAAGCCATTTCTAAAACAAGGAACCGAGTCACCTTTATTCCATTTGAACAGTGGCAGGACCATGAGTCCAGGGACTGTAAATGACTATTCATCCCTGAACTTCCTTCTCCCAGTTCATCTTTGCCCAGAGTAGATGTTTAGCACTTACTTAGAGAGTAAAGGAATGTTTTTCTTTATCTGTTTTCAGAAAATCTGGTCTGTAAAGAACAAATCAGTGAGACTTTTGATGCTAAGATTGGGGCAAAGGAGGAGAAAATGAATGAAAATAAACACATGTATTAAAGTCAAACTGCATCTTCTCAAAACTAAAGTCAGTTGTCATATTGAGGTAAGTGGTTTAAGAGAGATAAATTGCCAGTCTCCCTGCCCATTAAAGACAGAGCTATCTATGGCTTGCGTCCTGAGCTCCGTGACTATAAAACTCTTGTCCTGGGCCATAGATGAAATACAAGTGAGCAAGAGTTTCCTTAGCTAAGCATGGGGATACACGGTCAAGTAGCACACCATCATGGAAGTTCACGTGAAGACCAACAGAAGAACTTGCATTTTTGAAGTGTGAGAAGTAAGCACACAAAATCCAATTCATTAGCCTTGTTGATATTAGCCCCATGCTTTGTTTTCCTGTTAATTCCTGCTGACCTGGACCCAGGATACCTCTAGAGGAGTTGATCCCTGCACCTACCTGAGCAGCTCAGATTTCATGTCCTTTATCTAGGATACAGCATCTTTAGTTCTTTAGCATCTTCCCTATATTCTATAATATCCAGTATTCTTGCCTGGAAACCCCATGGGCAGAGGGTTTTCTTCCAGAGGCCTTTCTTTGCAGCTCAGAGAGACTGACTTACCCAAGATCACGCAGCAAGTAAGTGATGAGGCTTTGAATTGCCTGAAAATTAATCCAGGAAATGCAGTGGTTCCCAGAAGTATAATATAGAACACTTAGAGTTCCAGGAACGATGGCTCATAAAGATGTGAAAAAATAAATGGATGATTGTGGAAGCTGAAGATTAATGGAAGTTAATAATAAGATTGGAGATTGAAGGTGGGAGGAGAAGGGGACGACAGAGGATGAGAAAGATTCATGGCATCACCGACTGGATGGACATGAGTTTGCGTAAGCTCGGGGAGTTGGTGACGAACAGGGAAGCCTGGCGTGCTGCAGTCCGTGGGGTCACAAAGAGTCAAACACGACTGAGTGACTGAACTGACTGAATAATAAGATAAATAGAAGCACTGTCAATTTGCTCGCAAATACTTGACTTTGTAAAGAGCAAGCAAAATTCATATCAACCAGTGTTTATTATGTATAAGAAACTTCAGCTGACGTTAAAAAAACAAAGATGTTTAAGCACAGGCTTTCTTACCAGTGTTAAAAAATGAGAGCGTGTTTATAGACTATAGAACTTAGAGCATAGGATCCAAGAAGAGATTTTATATATTATATATCTTCAATGAAGCAGAAAGATATTATACTAGTGCTAATATTTCAGTAACAGTATAAAATAGCAGCATTTCAATAAAATTTTATTTTTTGAATCTAAAATTTTAAGAAAGTAAGTTATTCTAAAATTAAATCATTTTTTGATATTTGATTCACGTGCCTTAAACAGATAACATAATTAAAGACCAGATCAAGTAGCTTCTGACTTATGGAAAGTGCACCTTAGTTTAGGGGCTTCTCTGGTGGTTCAGATAGTAAAGAATCTGCAATGTGAGAGACTCAGGTTCAGCCCCTGGGTAGGGAAGATTCCCTGGAGAAGGAACTGGCAACCCACTCCAGTGTTCTTGCTTGGGGAATCCCATGGACAGAGGAGCCTGGCAGGCTAAGGTCCATAGGGTCTCAGAGTTGGAAACTACTGAAGTGACTTAGCATGCATGTATGCACTTACAAATATACATTTACATACATTGATATATATTAAAAACATATGCATTGATTCAATTGTAGATACACTTGGGTTATAAGAGAATTATAAAGTGATACATTAGAAGATGAATGAAACATCAAGTTAAATATTTTCTAATTTTACTAACTTCTGGAGGTTATTAACAAGTACTTAGTCATAGTAGATATTCGAAATAATACAGTAAAGAATAATTAAAAATCAACTTATCTTTCTCTTCATATATAAACAGCTTATTTTCTTTATTCAAGTATGCATTTTTATTATATTTCCATTCAATTAAACATTACTTTGAAAAAAAATTTAACGATTTGTGTAATGATTCACTGTGTTTATATCTAATTTTGTACTTTTGGTTAATAGAGTTATTAACCTGTTTGGGCTTCTTAGCAGACAGAAGAGCACGAACCAGTGAGAAAGAGCGTTAGGAAATTTGGATGGAAAGGAGATGGTATAGGACTTGCAGATCCTAAAGTAGAAACTTCGAATCTGAGCATGGGTATATATTTGTACACTAGCTTGGTAATTTTTTTTTTAAAACAGCAACAAACTGTTCTCTGTTTCAAAAATTCTAAATTATAAAAAGCTGATTTTCTTAACTATATTCTTTAATGTGAATCTCTGACTTTTGTCTTTATTTCTCTTATGTACATTATATATCTCTTATTTCCTATTGACAAATTAACTAACATTCCTGAATCTGTGCCCTAATCTATATGAGGAATTAAATAATGTACCTATTTAATAAATAGACTACCTATATATCCATATGCTATATATATACTTAGTATATAGCACTCAATTTTTAACAACCTTCTACTACAATAAGTCTAGCACTTTATCTATTGCTTTATAAATTAACTGATAATTACAGCTATCAATAGCTGATGTTGATAATTATTTTAGTATTTTTTGCATAAAACAATTTTATTACTATGTCTTTCTTTATCTTAAAACCAGATGGAGTCGTACTTCATTATTTAAGTGATCTGTTTATAGAGAAATGAAAGTATTCTTGATAAGCACTGTGTTTTTGGAGCTTGTGTTAAATAGCTAGCACTCAATGAGTGATAGCCTTCAAGTCTGAAAGTGAAAGTCGCCCAGTCATGTCCAACTCTTGCGACCCCATGGACTATACAGTCCGTGGAATTTTCCAGGCCAGAATACCGGAGTGAGTAGCCTATCCCTTCTCCAGGCGATATTCCCAACCCAGGAATCGAACCGGGGTCTCCTGCATTGAAGGCAGATTCTTTACCAACTGAGCTATGAGGGAAGCCCTGAAAATGCCTTGCATGGTAGGCGAATGCTCTCTATGCAGTGGTGAGATGACATGTGAGAAGCAGCAATCTCTCATAAATTTTCCACTGAAATTAGCAAGTAAAAGAAGTCACTGTTATTCCAAGTTTTCAGACAGGTAAGAGAGGAGCAAGCCCATCATGAGGGGCTTTTTGGAGAACTCGTCCTCCTGTGAGTCACACTGATTCTAAATTGTCTGAGGGTGAACTTGAGACTTCCTGGCACAGTAACCCCACCTGCAATGTGCTGATAATTAAATCCCTCTGACAATTACATCATGCATTAGTAGGCTCAGCCCGATCCATTACTCATGATCACGGTCTTGGGCAAAACAAAATGGGCACACAAGGGACCATCCATGGAGCAGATGCTCTTAGGAAAGAAGGTGGCCCAATTCTGTTTACGTAATGTGATCTGTGGAGGGTGGAAGCGGGGGTCCCTTCACCTTCCCCAGTGAGAACCAAGCTCATAGAGACAATAACACATAACCTTGCCCTCTTCCAGTGTAAAGCAGAATGTGGCAGAGAGCTAGTAGTCATGGATGATCCCAGCATATCCCAAACGATTTCTAGTAACTGTGCTGCTATCAAGAGGCAGCCAGAATTCTCCATTTAGAAAGACCCAAGCTCTTTAAATATTGGATTTAAATGTCATTTTGCATTTAATAACTTAAATGTAATGGCAAAAGGCAAATTAATGCATCATTATGATCTTGAATTATAAGAATTTTATCTCCAAAACATACTTTTGGTATATACACCCACACACATGCATACACACATGTATAACATACTTTAAATTCTCATGTATTTAAACACAAGAAGTTAAGACTTTTCCTTTAAATTTCTATAGCAATATGATTTAAAAAATTTGATTTACCAGATACACACTAAAAGGTCAAGTAGTGAAAATTGTCAGTTAGACAGTTTTCTTACATTAGACCTTTAGAATAGAAAAAGAAATAATAAACTCTGAATATATTCGTATTAAAAGTCAATGAAAAAGCAAGTCAATTTTTAAAAATCAATTTTATCCCGGGTTTATTAGCTTTCTACTTTGATCAACATATTTAACATATCCACTCTTATTCTTAGATAGTTGTCTGTAGTTTTTCTAGGGAGTGCTGATATCCAACCAGTGTGTATTTATAAGATTAAACCAGTTATTCTGTAGTTACATACCAAAGCAGCTCTCATTTGATTGGTGGGCATGCCTGCTTTATTGGTTTTTAATATTTTGATAAATATCTTTGCCTCTAAGCTACAATAAACATGTTAAATATTATTCACTTTCATTATAACCTATTAGCTTAGCAAAGGTCATGAACTCATATTTTTAACATTGTTTCTAAGGAAAACATGGGCTTAAATCACTGTCAGAAGTTCCCCAACTGGAAGAAGAATCGTTGGAGCAGGCTCCTCCCAATGGGTGCCTTGCGCATAAATGCCTGGGAAGCCACCTGTTGATATGTGTCGCCTGCACATTGAGGAGCTCTCACTCTTCTCTGCTTCCTGGAGACTGAGCTGGTCCCCTTTCTGAAGGAATCCAGAAAAGAGTGCTGATTATGTATATGGCTGTGGGGTATATGGCTATGGGGTATATGGCTGTGATTTCAAATCCTGGTCCCACATTTTGCTCATCAAATGACCTAAGCTAAGTTATTCACCATGTACACAGCATGGCTTCTCCTCTTTGCATTACTCAGGACAGACCGCTGCTGTAATAAATGCATCTCAGAATCCTTGTGCCTTTACATGATCAATGTTGACTTTTGCTCTTGGAACATCCAAAGCATGTCAGAGTCCCCCAGGACAGCCATGCTCCACGTGGTGACTCAGAGACTCAGACTCCTTCCATCAGAGGAGGCTGCTGAGTATCATGAGAACATCTTGCACTTGTTTTAACTGCCCTGACTGAAAAGGATACACAGGACTCTCTGTAGGCTGGAGTGACTCTGATGGCTTCAAAGTCGCTCAAAGAGAAGCTGGAGGGTCCTTCTAAATGTTAAAAAATACAGAAGATCTGGATATCAAGAGGACTAGTAACTCCACAAACTATCTCACAGGGTAAAACTTAGAAAATAGTATCTCCAAGCTGTTGACACCCTTCTCAACTCTTATTAATGCAAAAAATGATAATACCAATAATAACTAAAATAATTATTATTATATTGCATGGCAAAGGCACGAGGGACTCATTTACCACTTCCCTTCTGCATCCTGCCATTGATGACCTCCTTGTCTTTCCAGGACCCCATTCTGACTTCTAGAATCACATGAAGGTGACAGCTAAGGTCAGATGCTTCTTGTGAGGTACTTATGTCATCTATAGAGTGACTTTCCCCCTTTACTGACCAGCCAAAGCCATGTGCTAAAGCAAGTGATGGTTTCCTGCCTTCCTTGTTAGTGTCAACCCTGGTGACCTCATCCCAAACCTCCCTGGACCTGTGGGAACCCAGGAACACCTCTCAGCTCACCTGTTCCTTTCATCTCCTCAGAGTAATTTGAACCCAGACTCCCAGTGTGACCTTCCACAGGTTTGAGAGTCCAGATTCTAATGAAAACTTGGAGATGAAGGCAAATGAGATGGGATTCAATTTTGAATTAGGTAAAGACAATTATTGTGAAAATACTTTGGTAGGGAAGGCAATTGAGTTGGCATGGGCAACCTAGGTGACAAATAACCAGAGAAATGTGAGAGTAGGATTAGAGTAGATAAGCTGGGAAGAAACAAAAGCTGTATGGCTGCAGACGGTGTGGCTTTAACCTATGTCTCACCCCTTCTAGTCTCCAGACCGACTTAAAGTTTATTCTGATAACTTCCTATTAAGTTATGAGTAGAGTTGGTTATAATTGCAACTAACAGATCAATAGCCTATCCTGTCCTTGTTGACTAGCCCTTTGATGGACTCATGTTAATACTAGGCAACCTGACATGCTGGTAAGAGAACCATCTCACACCAAGCTGATAAGTCTTTAGAATCACAGGAGAAGGAAAAGAAAGAAAAAGCACAGGTGAAAAAAAAAAGTAAGAAAGTAGTAAGGAGAAGAGGAAAGAGGAGAATTCCAACCTTGTAGGCAGTTCTGTTTTTTTCTAGACTTTTGATTGTCTTTATTCCTGGTCTTACAAGCATGCTCAATTGTGGAGGGTAATTATTTCTCTCTTCCTTACCAAGGAAGCCCAGAGCAATCAGATCAGTCGTGTGCTCTCTAAATACCTCCTTTGAAAAGCAATGTGTTTTAGGTTCCATTTATTTGCTTGCCAATTCTTAACATTTTCCCATTCAAGAAGTTTATGATGAGCAACAGGCATCAGTCTCAGAAACCTAGTGTCTAGAACCATCTCCCATGGAGGCTGTCATGGATTTTAAAGAACACTGCAGAAACTTGGTCCTTTTAAAAGCTGATATGGGAATACACAATGTTATTATTTTATGCTTTGCATTTGTCCGTATCAGAGTGACACGTGTTTAGCAAGCTGTTTGTATGAACTGGGTGCTACACCAAGCATGTTTTGTGCACCATCTCCTTCATTTACAGCACGAATCTATGGCATAAGTGTTATTTCATCCCAGATACAGAGCCAGAGAAACAGAGGATGAATATTTAGTGATCTTCTCAAAGTCGCTCAGATGCAGAACTAAAAGTTTCTACCCTAAGAGCTCTCAGATTTGCTTCAGTCTAGACCTATAAGCCTTGGTTTGTGAGTTAATTCCCAGTTAATTGTAGGAAACATGCAAGATGCCTCCTGTCCTTTCTGACTTTAAGTAGAGGGCTTGTGCAACCCAGTGGCAGACTATTCACAGGAGGCTGAGGGTCCCCAGGCTGAAAACCAGAGGTATGTAGCCTCTGAGGTGGGAAGAGACTCTTCTGCTCTTTTTGCCAAACCATAATAGAGCACAGGCTACACACTTACTTTTGCTGTAGTCCCAATAATACTACACAGTTGTCCCAGGATATATCTCAGATGAGGATGGCGATGGTGATTCCACAGTTCTCAGGGGGAGAACTGAAGCTGAAGCTCCAATACTTCGGCTACCTGATGTGAAGAGTCCTTGATGCTGGGAAAGACTGAGGGTGGAGAAGCGGGTGACAGAGGATGAGTTGGTTGGATGGAATTGCCGACTCAACGGACATGAATCTGAGCAAACTCTGGAGACAGTGGAGGACAGGGAAGGCCGGTGTGCTATAGTTCACGGGGTTGCAAAGAGTCAGACACGACTTAGTGACTGAACTAGAACAACAACAAAATTAATTGTAAATTATTGAAATCTTTCCCCATTTTTCCATTGTTCAATATTGTTCAGACACACAGGCGCTGCCTACAGAATAAAAGATGAAAGCTCTAGAAGTCAAGCAGCCTCACAGCCTGGTCAAAGACCCTGATGTCTCTAGTCTTGTCTCCTGTCTCTTTCTGATCCACAACAGACATGCACTGTGTACACAAGGATTCGTGCTATTAACAAGCCATGGATCCTTACACACCCTTGATTTTAATGAAACTGTTTCTTATTTACTGACACACATGGCTTCAGTTCAGTTCAGTTCATTTCAGTCGCTCAGTCGTGTCTGACTCTTTGCGACCCCGTGAATCACAGCACACCAGGCCTCCCTGTCCATCACCAACTTCCAGAGTTCACTCAAACTCATGTCCATCGAGTCGGTGATGCCATCCAGCCATCTCATTCTCTGTGGTCCCCGTCTCCTCCCGCCCCCAATCCCTCCCAGCCTCAGAGTCTTTTCCAGTGAGTCAACTCTTCGCATGAGGAGACACATGGCTTACACTCCTCAAAACTCAGCTCAACTCTGAGTTCCCTGAAAATGATCATTAAAGGCACCAGGCGGCATCCTCTGGGGCACTCAGCCGATGCCGGTGATCTCTGCATCCACTGCCCTATCTCCTCCTCAGGGCATGAAGTCCTCAAGCCATCAGACATGGTTCTGTGTCCTCGGTGACTCTTCAGGATCACTGCTCTCAAAGTTCACTGACACAGAGAGATGGAAAACCCCAAAAGCCTGACTGAAAAACTGGCCAAATTCTAGATGACCACAGGGTAGTGAAGGGTACCTCTCAGGTTAGCCGGTTCATTCCAACATTTTTTATTATTCATATAGTCGTGGCACCATGTTACATGTAACACGTGTACAATATAGTGATTCACAATTTTTGTGGGTTGCCCTCCAGTTTTCTAAACTACTGGCTATATTCCCAGTGTTGTGCCATGTGTCCTTGTAGCTTCTCTCATAAATTCTACTTTGTACCTCTTAATTCCCTGTCCCTTTCTTGTCCCTTCCACTTTATTCCACCAGTCTTTTATTTTTTTACTGAAGGATACTTGCTTTACAGAATTTTATTGTTTCTTGTCAAACCTCAACACAAATCAGCCATAGGGATACACATATCCCCTCCCTTTTGAAAGTGCCTCCCATCTTCCTCCCCATCCCACCCCTCTAGGTTGATACAGAACTACTGTTTGAGTTTTCTGAGCCATAGCATACTCTAACACACATATATGGAATCTAGAAAAATGGTACTGAAGATTTTATTTACAGGGCAGCAGTGGAGAACCAGACACAGAGAATAGACTTATTCCACCATTTGTGATTCTCACTGATGTCTGGAAAGATAATAGAGATGCCTTTTTAGGGAGTATGAATGAAAAGGGTGACCGCAGATTGTCATCGTAAACCCAGCTCTTTGTCCAATACTTGGGCCACCTCATGTGAAGAGTTGACTCACTGGAAAAGACTCTGATTCTGGGAGGGACACAATGCGTGTCTGTTGTGGACCAGAAAGAGACAGGAGACAAGACTGGAGACATCAGGGTCTTTGAGCAGGCTGTGAGGCTGCTTGACTTCTAGAGCTTTCACCTTTTATTGTGTAGGCAGCGCCTGTGTGTCTGAACAATGTTGAACAATGGAAAAATGGGGAAAGACTTCAATAATTTACAATTAATTTTGTTGTTGTTGTAGTTCAGTCACTAAGTTGTGTCTGACTCTTTGCAACCCCATGAACTACAGCACACCGGCCTTCCCTGTCCTCCACTGTCTCCAGAGTTTGCTCAAATTCATGTCCGTTGCTTCAGGATAGAAGTTTCAGTTTTGGGAGAGCAGATGGTGGGTGCCCCGAGTGTGAGACCTCACCTTTGCCTGCCCTCTCTCGGTCTCAGGCAAAGGTGAGGTCTCACTCGGGGCACCCACCATCTGTTCTCCCAAAACTGAAACTTCTATCCTGAAGCAATTTCATCTGAAAGGTTCGCGGTGATGCCAACCAGCTCCCCAATTTAACTTTGCAGTTCTTGCCTCTATTTTGACAACCAGGTTGAGACCGTCAGAAAAGCCTGCCTCACACCCACTTCCCTTATTTAATTCCGAAGCCTGTTCCATGGGTCCTAAGACAACATGCCACAATCTTCTATGGGAGCTGAGCGGGGTGATGCCTGAGGTAGCCTGAGCATCTTCTGGAGCTGCAATGTAATTACAGGCGATAAGACACAGGCGATAGTTCTCAGAAGGGCTGGAAGCTGAGAGGCACTGTGAACTAGGAAGGTTCCAAAAGAAGTCACTCACTGCCTTCCCAAACCTTGGAGAACTGAGACAGTGCCAGCCTTTGGTCTCCGAAGCAGGTCCTAGTCCAACAGCAGTGAAGGTGATTAATAGCTCTCGGGCTTGGGACGGTAACAGCCACAGTCTTCGGGGAGCGGCTGGCTGGTTGGAGCACATTTTTGCCCATCTGCTGTCTAGCACCAGTTCTGAGCGAATTAATGGGGGAGATTGATGAGATGTACAAATGACTGCCAGTGTTTTTAATGTGACAAGAAGGCATATGGGAAGGACTCAGAGGATATTCCTGTACACATTTAGATAGAAAGGAAAGCCAATGTGAAATCTACTCCCCAAACCCCAAGTCTGCACGAAGTAACCTTTCAAATCAAGGAAGAACCACTGCAGTTATAGCTTCATTCATCTGGCACGTTTGGGGAAAGGAGGATTCCACAGAAATGGATTCCAGGACTGGCACAGTCAGTCAATCAGTGTTGGTCGCTCAGTCGTGTCCGACACTTTGCGGCCACATGGAGTGTAGCCCACCAGGCTCCTCTGTCCATGGGGATTCTCCAGACAAGAAGACTGGAGTGGGGTTGCCATTTCCTTCTCCAGGGGATCTTCCTGATCCAAGGATTGAACCTGGCGGGTCCCCCCCGCATTGCAAGCAGATTCTTTACCATCTGAGCCGCTCAGTTCTCCATGCCATCCCTTCCTCTGTGGTGAGTGCCTCTGTACCGCCTACACAGCCACGTGGACAGAGTGCTCTTTTATGAGGCTGAAGCATCTTCTCTGCCATCGCCCCGCCTCCACTCCACATGCACACACCGTGTTTAATTGGTCAGTTTCTCAGATCTTTAAGATCTCAGGTTAAATATTAATAACAACCCCTTAGATGAAACACCACTGCTTCTCACGCTGACTTACAGACTAGTTAGGTAGCTGCATTTGCCATGTAAAAATGTCTCTCACATTTATTTAATTGCTTGTCTAGTACCCAGTTTTGTAGTTAAATATAAATTCTAAGCCATAAGGCCCGAGGCTGTTCAATGCACCCCACATCTCCAATGTGTGGCAGAGTGTGTTGATGAATATTTGCTGAATGTTGCTTAGGCATGCCCTTGGTCACGTGTGCCTAAGACTAACCTGATCCCCATGTGTCCTGTCTGACCCTCTCATTCCAATACATTTTCTCCATCAAAACCAATGTGGTCTGTTTAAAACGAAAATATAATACTATCCCTGGAATAGTTCTCGTGGTAATCTGTTGATGTGTAATGAATCACTCCAAAATGTAGTAGCGTAAAATGAGAGTAATGAGTGGTTTTGCACATGGATCTGCCATTTGGGCAGGGCTTAATTTAACTCACTTAGAAACCACTCCTACACATATTCCCCCAGGATGTCAGTGTAAATTGGCAGAATCTGGCAATTCTTCTGGCATGCATTGCATCTGCTCCTGGGTACTGTTTCATCCCCGTTTCTTCAGGAACCACCTGAACTTGATTCTGGTTATAGGTGTAGAACTATGGTTCCCAAACTCTGTGCCAGGGTGCCCCAGGGCACCACAATAAATCCCAAGGATGAAAAAAGGTATTTTAAGGGAAAGGCAGAAACTCATACTCTGCCAGACACTTTGTAAGTTATGAGCTTGAAGGATGCTGCGATCTTTTCAATGATGCTTTATCTTTTCAAAACTAAGATCAGCAGATATGATAAAACACAAGTACCATGTAAAAAAATAATGTACAGTATGAAATGGAGTCACAGTGTCCAAACCCAATTCCAAGATTTGAGAAACTGTGCAGTGTCTAGCAGTGTACACGTGCCGTTACTAAGAAAGTGTAGCTACCTGAGAAAGAAGTGAAAACATTTTTTCTTGCAGTTCTGTGTACCGTTTTCTTTCAAATTTCTACTAAATGGTTATACATGAGTCAATGAACATTGCGAGCCAAACTCCCTTTTTCATCCAGCTTTATTGAGGTATGATTGACATGTAGCCTTGGATTAGTTTAAGATGCAAAGTGTGACTCTTTGAGACACGTGTACTGCAAAATGATCACCACGGTACGGTTAGTTAACACACCCTTCCCCCCACATGAACACCATTTAGTTGTTGTTGCCATGCTGAGAGCCTTAAAGACCCACTCTTGACTCTCCCCAGCCCTCTGCCTCTCCAGCCCAATTGGATGTTCAAGCCTACTTTGTTGGTCAAGAAACAGTGGTTTCTGCATAGAATGATTCAGGACTAGAAAGGGCAGAAAGGGAGGGGAGAGAAGACAAGAAGGTTTGGGAAAAGAGGAGAGAAGGAACTCCTGCAGATGTCTGTAAATATTTCATGTATGCATTTTAGCTTTTTATTTTATAGCGGGGCTCAGTGGATTCACAGTGTTGTGTTAGTCGCAGGCGTCCAGCAAACATGATTCAGTTATACATATACACGTATTGATTTTAGTACATGCTGCTCTATTTAAAACAGACAACCTACAAGGACCTACTATACAGCACAGGAGACTCTGCTCAATACCCTGTAACAACCTAAATGGGAAAAGAATTTGAAAAAGAATAGATACATGTGTATGTCGCTTTTTTGCAGATACACTTTCTCAGGTGATGGACTTATCCTGGGTTTATTCTATTACCAAGCAATTATTGGTAATTATTCTATTACAATAAGTAATTATTCTATTACTGAGACCTATGTGTGTGTTTCATACGAATGCATTAGAAGTTTTGTTAAAAACTTTCTCTATCTATCGATTATTCTCATATGCATTTTCTCATTTTCATGCTGCGACGAGTTGACTCACTGGAAAAGACTCTGATGCTGGGAAGGGTTGGGGGCGGGAGGAGAAGGGGACGACCAAGGATGAGATGGCTGGATGGCATTACCGACTCTGTGGACTTGAGTCTGAGTGAACTCCAGGAGTTGGTGATGGACAGGGAGGCCTGGCGTGCTGTGATTCATGGGGTCGCGGAGAGTCGGACACGACTGAGCGACTGAACTGAACTGAACTGAATGGGATAAAGTTGTCTTACTTTTTTAGGTTTACTAAATTAGCTTTTTGTACCCATTTCTATTTTTCTTTTAAAAATTGATGTGCTGTAGCTTTTATGTAATCTGGTTGCCATATAGTCTGCTGTTTTCACATAGTCTGCTGTAGTTTTTACTAGTTCTCTGCTGTCCATTGTGTCACAATTTTTTTCTCCCATTTGGTGACTTGTACTCTGCTGGTCTGTCTCTATACATTTATTGATTTCTAAAAGTTAAATTAGGTTTTCCTTTCTGAAGGGTGAGAGATGTAATTGCATTACATTAAATATTGTTGCATTTATTGCCCGTATTCTAATAGTTTTCCACCTGTGTCAACATTGGTGATATTTATCTGTAATATTCCTTCATCACTGTGCCCTTTTCGTTATTTCTCTTTTACTAAAGTGATCATGATAACCTTATAAAATGAGTCATGGAAAGGGCTTTCTCATTCTCCAGCTTCTGGAAAATTTTGAAAGCTTTAAAATTGCCATTAAATAATTGACAATATGGCTGGTGAAGGCTTTGGGCTTCATATTTTGTTTGTGAGATATTATTGCAGATTCGTGGGGTATGGATGTGAGAGTTGGACAAACAAGACTGAGAACTGAAGGATTGGTGCTTTTGAACTGTGGTGTTGAAGACTCTTGAGAGTCCCTTGGACTGCAAGGAGATCAAACCAGTCCATCCTAAAGGAAGTCAACCCCGAATATTCATTGAAAGGACTAATGCTGAAGCTGAAATTCCAATACTTTGACCACCTGATGCAAAGAGTTGACTCATTGGAAAAGACCCTGATTCTGGGAAAGATTGAAGGCAGGAGGAGAAGGGGATGACAGAGGATGAGATGGTTGGATGACATCACTGACTCAATGGACTCAGGTTGAGCAAACTCAGGGAGATAGTGAAGGACAAGAAAGCCTGGCATGCTGCAGTCCATAGTGTCACAAAGAGTCGGATATGATTTAGCAACTGAACAACAACTTCAGATCCAGTGATTTTATTGGATTCAGGATTATTTAGGGTTTCCTGTTTTTTTTCTTGAGCTAGCTTTATTTGTTATCTAGGAATTTTTCCATTTGATATAAACATTCAAGTTGACTCAAAATTAAAAATATTCTACTCATTTTTATCTTTTTAATACCAATTGTATTATTCCTGACATTTGTTATTTTTGGCATTGCAGACCAGATAGGAGAGGATTGTATTTTCAACAATATCCTATTAAATGAATGGGAAAGTACTTTTTGCCTATTATGATCATGGAAATTCAAATTAAAACTGTAGGACACCATGATGGGTATATATTGAAAAGTCTCCAACATCAAGTGCTATGAAAAGTGGAAGACTGGGAACTCTGACACTCTACTGATGAAAATAAAAGTTAGTGCAAACACTCTGGATAGCCTGTTGGCATTACGTAGAAAAATGAGATCTATGATCCCAGCAATTCTCTTTCTCAGTGTATTTCTCAAAGAGCCACTTTTTTGTTGGTTATCATGATAATATGAATAGGGAAGGTTGAATATGAGCCGCATATGAGCCGCAGAGACTGCTAGGAGCCTAAAGAGATCTGTATTTGGGCTGAAAGTCAAGACTTTCCAGACTTTCCAATACTTTGTTGTTCCCTGAGAGAAGTTGATTTGTGTAGTTGTGGGTGCATGTGTGTCAACGTAGTCTCCTTGGTTTTGGTCACAGCTCAGGGACATCTTTTTGCCTTTTCACACTGTCCATGGAGTTCTCTCAGGGAGAGAACTTCTCTCAGGGAACAATGGTGAAATTTGATTACTAGCAAATTAGTTATTTTTCTAATCCCAGAATTTGGTGCTTAAGTGAGAGACTTTCAATTTGTACCAGGGCCGAAAGTCAAGACTAACCAGATGTCCCTATTATTGCTTTTTCTCCTTGCTGTTATTCGATCACTAGGTCATGTCCAACTCTTTGGGACCCCATGGACTGCAGCTCACTAGTCTACTCTGTTCTCCACTACCTCCAGGGGTTTGCTCAAATCCACATCCCTTGCTATTTAACCGGTGATGCTATTTAACCATCTCATCCTCTGCTGACCCCTTCTCCTCTTGCCTTCAATCTTTTCCAGCATCAAGATCTTTTCCAAGGCGTTGGCTTGGTGGCCAAAGTATTGGAGCCAAAGTACTGGAGAAGGAAATGGCACCCCACCCCAGTATTTTGGCCTGGAGAAGCCCATGACAGTATTAAAAGGCATAAAGATGTCCCTGAGCTGTGACCAAAACCAAGGAGACTGTGTTGACACACATGAACCCACAACTACACAAATGTCTGCATTAAAAATGATTGTAGGTCAGCTTAGTGTAGAAAGTAATAAAAATCAATGATAAAAGTATTTAATTTCCTCCTATGTGTCTCCAATTGCTTCCTACATGTTCCCTATAACCCTTTGTAATAAGAATAATGTATAATGTGAAAATCTAATTAAGCATTTTATAAATTAATTACAGGTGTTTTTTAATAAAGTTACCAAATGTTAACTTCTCTCAAGGAACAATGTTGAAATTTTATTTCTAGCAAATTAGCTCTTTTTTAATCCCAGAATATGCTCAATTATATGATATTATTTTGTGCTTGGTAGTTAAGTGAGAGAAAAAATAAAATTACTCAGTCATTCCAATTTCATGATTATAATTCATCAAAGCATATTTAGGAGTGACATCTCCATGATTTAATAATAACAGAAAAAGGACTGAGATAATGTTAGATATGAGTTAACATCAGGGATAATTTCTAGGTGCAGAGTATTACATGTTCACTGTGTGTGTTATTTACTCAGCCATGTCCAACTCTGTGACCCCCTGGTCTGTAGCCTGCCAGGCTCCTCTGTCCGTGGGATTCTCCAGGCAAGAATACTAGAGTGGTTAGCCACTCCCTTCTCCAGGGGATCTTCCTGACCCAGGGATGGAAACTGGGTCTCCTGCATTGCAGACAGATTCTTTACTATCTGAGCCGGGTTCACTATGCACAAATAACAATGACAACAAAACTAGCATATGCCTGCTCCTCTGGACTTTGAAGCATATTTTAAAACCATTCTCCACTTTGATCATCCTGCTGACACTGAAAGGTACATAGGTAGACTTCATTCTCTGAATGACAAGCTGGAGGCTGAGGGAGGTTAAGGAACTTTCCCAAGGAGCTGCATCTAAAATACGCCAGCCTAGGATTCTGACCTCGAAGATCATTTTCCCTTCCACTTTACAGCGCTATTCATGGTTCATTAACAACTGGATGCCTTCCCCCACCATTGCCATGCCCTCTTAGGGGGTGATCCAGCTCTCTGTGAATGCTGCTGGCCTGGAGACCATGCAATGTGAGCTCACCTGGGCCTCAGGGTACTCTCATTGCTTGGACTTCTTCTCCCAGGAAAAGAATAAGCTCCTGTTGATCCTATAAACTTTTGAACTGTTGTGTTGGAGAAGACTCTTGAGGGTCCCTTGGACTGCAAGGAGATCAAACCAGTCCATCCTAAAGGAAATCAGTACTGAATATTCATTGGAAGGACTAGGAAATCAGTACTGAATATTTATTGGAAGGACTAACGAAGAAGCTGAAACTTTGGCCACCTGTTGCGAAGAATTGATTCATTTGAAAAGACCCTGATGCTGGGAAAGATTGAAAGCGGGAGGAGAAGGGGATGACAGAGGATGAGATGGTTGGATAGCATCACCGACATGAGTTAGAGCCAGTTTAGGGAGTTGGTGATGGACAGGGAAGCCTGGCATGCTGAGGTCCATGGGGTCGCAAAGAGTCAGACACGACTGAGCGACTGAACTGAACTGATCCTATAAAAGTCTCCACAGTATTGTTTTTCTGACATCGTGCTTTCTGATATTTTTAAACATTTAGAAAAACCACATGTGTCTGAAAATGCTCAAGCACGCTGAAAGCAGAGCTTTAACCCCATCGATGTTTGTTCTCTTTGATTCTTGCAGCCTCTCCCTCACCCGCATTCAATATGTCCCAGCCATCTTAATTATACCGTCCTCTGAAATGTTTTTAGTTTTGCTCTTATTTTATGTGTAATATTCGTAATTGTATGTTTTAATGACAGCATACTTTGCTTAAGGAACTAAGTGAGGTCAGGTTTTGTGTCTATATACAACAAAATATTTGCCACAGAGCAAATGTTCTAAATTGATTCATAAATCCTGTGTGTGTGTTAAGGAAGGAACGAAGCAGTTATATTTTGGGAGAGTAGTGTATATTTCTGGAATATAATGTTTGCGTTGATATCAGAAAAAGTTGGGGATAAAGGTTACTGTGGTATATTGGGAATCACCAGATACATGTCTGTGATGAAAAATGAGAAAAGCAAAGCTTCATTAGACCAAATAAATTCATGCGCGTAGAGTGAAGATGGAGTGGTACCTTTGTAGTTTTTTAAATAAGAAGAGTCTCAGTGGTCAAGTCCTATGACTTTAGAGTCAGACCTGGAATTAAACCCTAACCCAACTTTACTAATGAATAAATATGCAATCTTAGAAAATTATCTTCACTTTCTGAATATTCACTTTCACATACAAATTCCCTCATGTATGAAATGAAGACAATAAAAATTCCTGTCTTATAAAATTACTTGAGAGGCCAGTGATAGAATAAATATAAGGAGCTTATCAGGGGGCTTGGGAAACAGAAATAGTTATGACTAAGTAGCTATCAACTCCACCATCATCATTACACTAATATTGACCACACTGCTTTAAAATGTACTCAGCTTCATCAAGGTAGTGGTTCTAACTCTGATAGCACTAAATGCACTTCAAATTTATTCATGCCGTGGTGGTTCTAAGTTTCAAGGGCATGTGAAAGCAAGCAGGATACTTCAAGGGACTTTCCAGGTGGCACTCCTGGTAAAGGACCTGTCTTTCAATGCAGAAGACGTAAGAGACTCAGGTTCTGTCCCTGGGTTGGGTAAGATCTTTGGATTTTGAATCATCTAGTGAGAGGCTTTTTGTTGCTGTCTAACATACATATTTTTATACATTTATATGAGCCTGGGCAATCTGAGAAAAGTCAGAATGCTCAAAATCAAGTCCCTGGTAGAGGATCACGCCCAGCTCTGGTAGACTCCCACTGCCTTTCTCTTTCCACTAAATATATGTAGAGGTTTTCACTATCAGCAAAGAACTACTCACGTCTAATCTGAGCTAAAATACCAGTGAGTTCCATTCTTGTCCTGTGAATGGAGGTAAAATGAATCAGTACTCTAAAGGGCCAGCGTGCTGAGGTCAGTTGAGACCATGCTACTTAGGAAAAAAGAGATACAGCACATGCTATCTCTCTCCCAGCTACAGTGCTTATCTCTAAGTTCGATACATATTAAGGGCGGATGTTTCAAAAGAAAGAGGCCTGCAGCTCTAGACACTGGTCCAGCATGAGCCGAATCACCAAGCACCGCTGGGCTTCAGCCATTCTCTTCTCATTCTTCTTGATGAATGTAAGACGTCGCTGCTCAGGATGCAATTAGGGGCAATAAATGAAGGTCTTTGCAAACATCCCATGCATTTTAAAGCTCCCTATAATTACAGCAGCAATATAATTAAATACAAATTTTAAAAACATACAGCAGAGCAGTGAATGTATTACCATAGGACCTTGGCTCCAAAATCATATCCTGGCTTGTTCCAACTTTATGGCTCATTAACTTTACTTGTGCTTTTCACGTAAACATGAGTCTTAAGTGCTGAGCAGGTGCAGAGTCTCCACACTGGATGCGGTGGGCTGTGACCATGCTTGCCTCTGCTCACCCTGCGTGGAAGAGAGCAGCAAGAAGTTGGGAGAGGAGATGCTTCAGCTATTTTCTCCAGCTCTCTTTTAAAAGGGTCCAAACTGTATCATTTTGAAGGAAGATTCAAGCACTTCTGATTTCTCCCTAGGCCACTGGGCTATCATGTGTCTTTTTTTTTTTTTTTTAACTGTTAGTTGATTAAGAAGTTCAGCTTTTATCTTAAGATTTACAGATTCAAGGACAATCCTAGATCATAGCTTCTGAAGGGCCTGAGTGATAAAAGTAAATGTATCTTATTACATCTCCTGCAAATAGGTATAGATGTATAGACATATGGGCCTTCCAGGTGGAGCTAGTGGTGAAGAGTCTGCCTGCCAATGCAAGAGACATAAAGATCCCTGGGTCAGGATGATCCCCTGGAGGAGGGCACAGCAATCCACTCCAGTATTTTTGCCTGGAGAATCCCATGGACAGACGAACCTGGTGGGCTACAGTCCATGGGGTTGCAAAGACTCAGACACAAATGAGCAACTAAACTGAAGAAAGGGAAAAGGATGCAGGAGCAAAGGGGAGCATACACACCTCTGCATCCAATTTCCCGCAGCCTGAAGCGTGGAAACTCAGCCCCAGGGCACTGGGAAATAAAACTGCCTTTCTGCACCCTGAGCATAGTCCCTGGCGGCTGTGTCACCCACCGCGCTTCCTCTGCTTATCAGGGCCCTTCAGTTTACCTTCACGGTGTCTTTTCCCCATCCACCAGCTTCCCTGGTGGCTCAGATGGTAAAAGCATCTGCTTGCAATCCAGGAGACCCAGGTTTGATCCCTGGGTTGGGAAGATCCGCTGGAGAAGGAAATGGCAACTTACTCCAGTATTCTTGCCTGGAAAATCCCATGGATGGAGGAGCCTGGTGGACTACAGTCCATGGGGTCACAAAGAGTCAGACCCAATTGAGCAAATTCACAATTCCTATCTTCCTGAACCCTCTTGCTTCCTATCTCTGCTTTGTTAAGCCTCAGATCTCCTTCCCTCCTGGAAGGAGCCTCTCTGAGCCCTCCCCTCCTCCTGTATGAACATCCTCCCCGTCCCTCCCACCCATGATCAGTCACTTTTGCCATCTCTGTCTTTAAAATGTGGGTCCTTCAAAGGAGGGACAAACTTTTTCATCTCTTGTATTTCGGTGTTCCGGGTATAGAACTATTTATACCTGCTCTGCTGTGCAGATCACATGGGTGATGCCATTCAGACTTTACGATAGGCCTGTGCACCTTGTGCTCAGCTTTCACGGGGAAAACCCAACGCTGTCTCCGGGCATTTGGCCTGGTCCATATGAGGAAGCATCGTTCATCTTAGCTCAGCCAGCTGCGATTCACTGAAGGAGGCCTGATGGAAACTGCGGGAAATGTGTGAGGATGTATTTTAGCCGATGTTGGCAATTTGGAGGCAGTTTGACCTTTCCTAGTGTCCTCAGTCATCTCAAGGGCTGCGTCTCTTCACAAGGTAAGTTTCATTGACCCGATCATTTTCACATGCAGATCCCTCCTGCAAAGGCTCCTCTACTGTGCTGAGTGCTATACTCTAGAAAGTAGAGAAGGGTTGCTTGAACATTTGCAGCATGCCTTTCCAGGAAACAGCTCCACATAGGTGTTGACTTTGCTGTGGCAGATCCATAAAATATAATGCTGTGTGTTTTGATTTTGAAGCTGTGGTGCTCTCATTTATAAAGATGTCTTTGCCTCCCCTGCGCTCTGCACACAGTAACTCAGACAGAGGGTGCCGGGTTCACTGGCAGTCAGGCAGCCGGCCTCTGTCGTGTGCTGTTGAGCTCACACTCAGCGTGCTGTGTGTGGAGACTCAGAGAGAAAATGAGGAGGTGTTTCACATGCTGGCACTTCCCTACATGAGATTCTTTCTGTGTGAATGCGAAACCTCATATCATAGTTTTCCTGCACCAACCTCCATGCACAAAACATTTCACAGAATAATAAAGACCATCAGTTCTTCACAAGTCCATTTTAACTGAATGTTAGTTGAATAATAGGATTGAATTCAGCAACCACAGGAACTGGTTCAGGGAGGGTCATGTGACCAAAGCCTGGTCAGGAAGGCCTCTCATTCACTTCTGCTGAAAATATTAGAAAATGACCATTCTCCTTGTGCTGAGGCTTACTCGCTTTAAAGAATATAAGCTTGGAATTGCTGACAGCCATGGATGCTATGCTCGGATAAGGTCTACAGGGAAAGAATCTAACCAGGAAGAACAATAATGACCACAGCTGAGCACCTGGACCCATTGAGCTTCTTCCTCAGACATCTCCATTTCTTGATTTAATGTATTTCCTGTTTGGTTTAAACCAAACTAAGTCATTTACTGTCATTTGCAGTGAAGAGAGTTCTGACTGACACCTATCTTACATATCCAAGACACAGCCAACTGTGATCTGTGCCTGGTTCACAGTCCTTCTGACACTTGTACTTGGTGTTAGAAGTTGGCATTCCCAGGGCCTGTGTCCTGATCTCTCACTGGGGACTTGGACTTGAACACAGGTTACTGGTTTCTGTAGTTAAGTATATTCTGAAGAGCTGATTCTATTCTAGGCAGTTTCTTGAATTCAGAACTCCGCTTTCGTGACTGCCCTAGTCCCACAAAGGAGGCTGCTAACACATTCCAAATACTCTGGTACCAATATTTTCATAGTCAGTCGTCCTCATTATAGCGTCATAGAGATATGAGTGCTATCGCTCTCTTTCTCTGCCAACTGTGAAGACTTGCATTAGCTTTCTAATACAAGAGTGCTGTAATTGTAGGTTTCATGGTGCAGCATAGCACCTTAGGATGCATGTGGTCTTTGTCCCTTACAACATATGTGAGGACTTACTTCCTTCTGTAACCCTAACAAGGGAAAGAAATAAAAGACATGCAGACTGAAAAGAAAAAAAAAAGGAAAAAAGCTCACATGCAGACGGTATGTTTCTCTATGTAGAAAATCTCAAGGAACGAAACACCAAAACTACTCCTAGGACTGATCAGTGAGTTTTGCAAGGTTAGGGCTTCACCATGTGAATTTGGGAGGAATATGATCAGCCCATGATGTTAGCCATTAGTGCAATAGAAGCCATAAGCACAGTGGATTTTCTAAGGAAGTGGGTCTCAATGTTTCCAACAAAAACACACACACACACACACACACACACACAAATGGTACCTATGTGATGTGATGGATATATTAATTAGCTTGATTTGGGATATTATTTCAAAATGTGTATCTATATGTATATAGATATGGATATGTATATAAACATCATGTTGTATACCTTAAGCAAACACACTTTATTAGTCATCATACTTCAGTAAAGCTGGGGAAGAACTGCAATGATAGATATATTATCACACACCTATGAAAATGGCTAACAAAATTAGTAACAACACCCAGAGAGCGAATGGTGAGGATGTTAATAGACTGCTGGTGTGAATATAAAATGGTGTATACACTCTGAAAGGCAGTTTGGGTGTTTTCCTTATTGTTGTTTGATCAAAACCGCTACTACTGTAAGACCCGGTAGTTGCACTTGGGCCTTTGTGCCAGAGAACTGAAAAGCCAAGGCCACACAAAAACGCATATGCAAATGTTCATAAGTATTTGTTCATAACAGCCAAGAAAGGAAACAACTGAGAGGTCCTTAAACAGGTGATGGTTAAACAATCCCCGGTGGAGCCATACCATGGAAGACCACTTAGCGATAGAAAGCAGACTATCAATGCCCGTGACGACCTCGATGCATCCCCTGGGAATCGCGCCAAGTGAATAAAGCCAGTCTCCAAAGGACTGTAGGATTCCATTCATATAAGATCTGAAATGACAAAATTGTAGAAATGAAGAACAGATTATCCCCTGCCAGGATTAAAGAGAGAGTGGGGACAGGAAGGTAGAGCGTGTGACTGTGAAAGAACAACAGGAAGAATCCTTGTGGGGATAGAAACATTCTCTATCTGGACTGTGTCCATGGTGACATCCTGGTGTGGTTCTCTGTAAGAGTTTCCAAGATGATACCATCAGAGAAAGTTGAGGGGAAGGTGGAAGAAATCTTCATTATTTCTTACAGCCACATGTGAGCCTACACATATCTCAAAAGTATAACTAAAATATTATTGTATATATAAAGGAACTGCTAAAGAATATATTTCATCAATAAAGACGTTGACCTCAAATGGAAGCGGATTAAGAACCACAGAGCAAAGGGGAAAGTATGACTTACATTTTTTGGCCAAGGTTTGACCTGAAATTAACCCAGTCCCCTGAGAGACAGCTGAATGGTGCCTGTACTCAGACCTGCAGGTAACTTTATGGGTTAAAATGGAACAGTACTGTGAGGGTGAGGGGACAGAAATCCCTCAATTAATATGTGCTCTTTGGGTCAATTTTTCAAGCCGTGGATGATCATCCTCAAAATGCTCTGACTCATCTCACACGTCACGAGGTTGACCTAGATTCATTCTTTCCTCTCTGCACTTAGGTTTGTTGCAGTCAAACATTTTCCAGAACTTTCCTGCCATCATGGGTACCCACAGGCTCTCCTCCCCACCCCCACCTGAAATCCTCTCCCTCACATTCTCCTTGGAATCTCCTACTCGTCTTTCAAAACAAGCTCAGACTCTTCTTCTGTCTCCCTTCCCTCAACTCACCGTCGCTGTTTATATCTGTCACCTAATGAACGCGGGCACTGCATTTTAATGATTTTTGTGTGTTTCCATGCCACGCTCTTAGAATCTTCAAGAACAAGGGCTACTTTTTTCTTATTTCCAACATTTGTAAGCATCTAGTAGATTGACTACCATTAGTAGGATTAATTTGCTAAATTGTAGGCTAAGACTCTGACTTTATCCTGCACTGACAAGACAGAATCCCCCACCCTGACACCAAGTCCTTTGTTCATTTCAGTCTGCCTTAAGGGGACTGTTTCTTGGCCCCTGAAGCTTAACTCTCCATAGGTATGAAACAATGGAGACTCAAGCTATGAGCACTTGGCTAGAATGCTGAGGACCTCAGGAGTATCATAGCAGGGCAGGAGTTACCTGGTTAAAGCCACAGAAAAACCGTGACTATCAATTGGTATTCTGGTTCCTTGATAGGACGTTCTTATTTAATAGAAGATGACCAGCTGGGTAAGCTAGGTATTCCTGAGTTCAACTATCTTCTAAGACAGTCCCCTCCCCGTAAGCATCATCAAGTCACAGCTTAAAAATGATCTAGCAGGAAATAAAACACCTCACAAAAATGTTCATTGTTGATTTTAGTAGGAGTTACACAGAGTCTGTGAGGGAGAGGTAGGCAGGTAAATGAACAACAGTTTGTGTCCTGTGATTAATGTGCTTTTCGTTGGTGACATTTTTGTAGTTGACACAAAGTTCAGGGGGGATTTGTGTTCAGAGAAAGATAAATGCAAAGGCCAAATGTTCTCTGCATTTCTATCATATTCTCTTGTTCATTTTTTTCATAAACACACTAGAGGTTATGTTTGCAAGAGACCATTGAATGCAACCATTTTTATATCTCTTAGACTATTCCCAGGGATGGTTTTTAAATGTTTTTCTTTTATTTCAAAAGCCTTTAGAAAATAGAATGTCACAGATTTTGAAGGAGCTATAGAGTTCATCTGACTTAAACTTATTCCCAAAAGTGATGGTGCTGGTAAAAAACAATTGACTGTAATATATGTGTGTATATATATGTATACACATTTTTTTCTTTTGAAAGTGGAGGAGAAAACTGCAGCGATGGAAATGCATATGCATATTTTCTCTAATGCAAAAATAGCCAATGTGTAATTGATATAATAGCATGATTGCATGTTATGCACTTAGATAACACCTGAAAAGATGCTTTAAAAAAGACAAGTGAACCATTGAATATGACAAATAATTTTCTTCATTGATTGAATTTTTAGTCTATTGTTCACTCATTAAGTTCTGTTTGACTCTTTATGACTCCATGGACTGCAACACGCCAGGCTTCCCTGTCCTTCACTATCCCCCAGAGTTTGTTCAAACTCACGTCCGAGAGAAATCCAAGAACACTTCTAAGAGGCACATTTTGGGTGATCAATTTGAAATTAGAAATAAAGGGATGGAAACTAATGTTGACCAACCATGAATTAGGCTATGTGCTGAATACCTTTACATACATTACTTCACCATGTATAAAGGATTTCTGTCAACATAAAGTAACGTGGGATTCTTTCTAAAATGTTTATACCTATACTCTGTATATTTTGTAACCCAGATTGAGTAGTCAAACTGAGGCTCTGCAATCTCACTTTGTTTAACATAGAAATTAGTGGCAGCTTCTAAATATTTTATTTTAAATAGCTTATTAATACTATATTGATTATCTACAATTTATCTTACAGTCACTATTGTATAAAGAAATGAGGTAGAAAACATTTTCCTCGATTAGATAAGCTACCTTGTTTAGATTACCGATCTTCTCATAAAAAGCCTATGCCAGCTAATTGTGTATTGTTTACATGAATTTGTGCTTATTATACCAGAGAAAGCTTTGTATATGAAGCAATTAGTATTTGATGCACCTTGGGCTCAGAAACAAGAATGACCTCAATACTTACATGGAATAGCAATGGAATGAAAGCAAAAACTAACCAGGGAGAATGGCAAGGCTGCAACCATGCCGAACATATATTCTCTAGCCGTACAAATTGGTGCAGTCTGCAAAGATATGATAAACAGGGCTATATTGTATGTTCTTACATAGCATGCATTTCCCATGTACAGTTGTGCAACAATTGCTTTGTTAAATGCTCTGGATGGAAATTCAATCAAAGTAAACATAATTTTTGTGCTTTGAAAATTTATAGCATATATTTTTTGAAATCTGGTTTTTATCCATTAATCCCCTTTTCTGTATTTATTTATTTCTTAGCTCTAGTAAAGCAACTCTTTTTAAAATTTTTTTTATTGGAGGCTAATTATTTTACAATACTATATTGGTTGGTTTTGCCATACATTGACATGAATCCGCTACAGTTCAGTTCAGTTCAGTTCAGTCGCTCAGTCATGTCTGACTCTTTGCGACCCCATGAATCACAGCACACCAGGCCTCCCTGTCCATCACCAACTCCCGGAGTTCACTCAAACTCATATCCATCGAGTCAGTGATGTCATCCAGCCATCTCATTCTCTGTCGTCCCCTTCTCCTCCAGCCCCCAATCCTTCCCAGCATCAGACTCTTTTCCAGTGAGTCAACTCTTCCAATGAGGTGGCCAAAGTATTGGAGTTTCAGCTTTAGCATCAGTCCTTCCAATGAAAACCCAGGATTGATCTCCTTTAGAATGGACTGATTGGATCTCCTTGCAGTCCAAGGGACTCTCAAGAGTCTTCTCCAACACCACAGTTCGAAAGCATCAATTCTTCGGCGATCAGCTTTCTTCACAGTCCAACTCTCACATCCATACATGACCACGGGAAAAACCATAGCCTTGACTACACGGACCTTGGTTGGCATAGCAATGTCTCTGCTTTTTAATATGCTGTCTAGGTTGGTCATAACTTTCCTTCCAAGGAGCAAGCGTCTTTTAATTTCATGGCTGCAATAAGCATCTGCAGGGATTTTGGAGCCCAAAAAACTAAATTCTGACACTGTTTCCACTGTTTCTCCATCTATTTCCCATGAAGTGATGGGACCAGATGCCATGATCTTAGTTTTCTGAATGTTGAGCTTCAAGCCAACTTTTTCACTCTCCTCTTTCACTTTCATCAAGAGGCTTTTCAATGCCTCTTTACTTCTGCCATAAAGGTGGTGTCATCTGCATATCTGAGGTTATTGATGTTTCTCCCGGCAATCTTGATTCCAGCTTGTGCTTCTTCCAGACAAGCGTTCCTCATGATGTACTCTTCACATAAGTTAAATAAGCAGGGTAACAATATACAACCTTCACATACTCCTTTTCTTATTTGGAACCAGTCTGTTGTTCCATGTTCAGTTCTAACTGTTGCTTCCTGTCCTGCATACAGGTTTCTCAAGAGGCAGGTCAGGTGGTCTAGTATTCCCATCTCTTTCAGAATTTTCCACAGTTTTTTTGTGATCCACACAGTCAAAGGCTTTGGCATAGTCAATGAAGCAGAAATAGATGATTTTCTGGCACTCTCTTGCTTTCTCCATGATCCAGTGGATGTTGGCAATTTGATCTCTGGTTCCTCTGCCTTTTCTAAAACCTGCTTGAACATCTGGAAGTTCACAGTTCATGTCCTGCTGAAGCCTGGCTTGGAGAATTTTGAGCATGATTTTACTAGCGTGTGAGATGAGTGCAATTGTGCGGTAGTTTGAGCATTCTTTGACATTGCCTTTCTTTGGGATTGGAATGAAGACTGACCTTTTCCAGTCCTGTGGCCGCTGCTGAGTTTTCCAAATTTGCTGACATATTGAGTGAAGCACTTTCACAACATCATCTTTCAGGATTTGAAATAGCTCAATTGGAATTCTATCACCTCCACTAGCTTTGTTCGTAGTGATGCTTTCTAAGGCCCACTTGACTTCACATTCCAAGATGTCTGGCTCCAGGTGAGTGATCATGCCATTGTGATTATCTTGGTCGTGAGGATCTTTTTTATACAGTTCTTCTGTGTATTCTTGCCACCTCTTCTTAATATATTCTGCTTTTGTTAGGTCCATATAATTTCTGTCCTTTATCAAGCCCATCTTTGCATGAAATGTTCCCTTGGAATCTCTAATTCTCTTGAAGGAGTCTCTTGTTTTTCCTATTCTGTTGTTTTCCTCTATTTCTTTGCATTGATCACTGAGGAAGGCTTTCTTATCTCTCCTTGCTATTCCTTGGAACTCTGCATTCAGATGCTTATATCTTTCCTTTTCTCCTTTGCTTTTTGCTTCTCTTCTTTTCACAGCTATTTGTAAGGCCTCCTCAGACAGCCATTTTGCTTTTTTGCATTTCCTTTCCATGGGGATGGTCTTGGTCCCTGTCTCCTGTACAATGTCACGAACCTCCGTCCAGAGTTCATCAGGCACTCTATCTATCAGATCTAGTCCCTTAAATCTATTTCTCACTTCCACTGTATAATCATAAGGGATTTGATTTAGGTCATATCTGAATGGTCTAGTGGTTTTCCCTACTTTCTTCAATTTAAGTCTGAATTTGTCAATAAGGAGTTCATGATCTGAGCCACAGTCAGTTCCTGGTCTTGTTTTCGCTAACTGTATACAGCTTCTCCATCTTTGGCTGCAAAGAATATCATCAATCTGATTTCGGTGTTGACCATCTGGTGATGTCCATGTGTAGCGTCTTCTCTTGTGTTGTTGGAAGAGGGTGTTTGCTATGACCAGTGCGTTCTCTTGACAAAACTCTACTAGCCTTTGCCCTGCTTCATTTCGTGCTCCAAGGGCAAATTTGCCTGTTACTCTAGGTGTTTCTTGACTTCCTACTTTTGCATTCCAGTCCCCTATACTGAAAAGGACATCTATTTTGGGTGTTAGTTCTAAAAGGTCTTGTAGGTCTTCATAGAGTTGTTCAACTTCGGCTTCTTTAGCATTACTGGTTAGGGCACAGACTTGGATTACTGTAATATTGAATGGTTTGCCTTGGAAATGAACAGAAATCATTCTGTCATTTTTAAGATTGCATCCAAGTACTGCATTTCGGACTCTTTTGTTGACCATGATGGCTACTCCATTTCTTCTAAGGGATTCCTGCCCACAGTAGTAGATAAAATGGTCATCTGATTTAAATTCACCCATTCCAGTCCATTTTGGTTCACTGAGTGCTAGAATGTCTACATTAACTCTTGTCATCTCCTGTTTGACCACTTCCAAATTGCCTTGATTCATGGACCTAACATTCCAGGTTCCTATGCAATATTGCTCTTTACAGCATCGGACCTTGCTTCTATCACCGGTCACATCCACAGCTGGGTATTTGTTTTGCTTTGGCTCCTTCCCTTCATTCTTTCTGGAGTTATTTCTCCACTGATCTCCAGTAGCATACTGGGCACCTACCAACCTGGGGAATTCCTCATTCACTATCCTATCATTTTGCCTTTTGATACTGTTCATGGGGTTCTCAAGGCAAGTATATTGAAGTGGTTTGCCATTCCCTTCTCCAGCGGACCACATTTGTCAGACCTCTCCACCATGGTGGCCCCACACGGCATGGCTTAGTTTCATTGAGTTAGACAGGGCTGTGGTCCATGTGATCAGATCAACTAGTTTTCTGTGACTATGATTTCACTGTGTCTGCCCTCTGATGCCCCCTCGCAATACCTACCATCTTATTTGGTTTTTTCTTACCTTGGTCGTGGAATGTCTCTTCACAGCTGCTCCAGCAAAGCGAAGCCACTGGACCTTACCTTGGACTTGGGGTAGCTCCTCTCGGGCACGCTTCTGCGCGTGGTCGGTTGGGCTGCCAGAGCCGGCGTCTCTCACCTTAATTATCCATTTTATGTGCAGTATCAATAGTGTATATATGTCAGTCTTCCGATTCTTCCCACCCCCACATCCTCCTTGGTATCCATACGTTTGTTCTCTGCATCTGTGTCTGCATTTCTGCTTCACAAATATGATCCTCTAAGCCACTTTTCTAAGTTCCACATAGATGCATTAACATGCCATATTTGAGCTTCCCTGGTGGCACCAGTGGTAAAGAGCCCATCTACCGAAGCAGGAGACATAAGAGAAGTGGGTTTGATCCCTGAGTCGGGAGGATCCCTTGGAGGAGGGCATGGCAACCCACTCCAGTATTCCTGCCTGGAGAATCCGATGGACAGAGGAGCCTGGCAGGCTACAGTCCATGGGGTCACAGAGAGTCGGACGCGACTGAAGGGACTAATGTGCCCACGCACACACATGGCCTTTTCTTTTCTCTTTCTGTGCAGCACTCTCTAGGTCAGGAAGTGAGTAAGAACTCAGGGAGATGCAGCTAAAATAGCTGCTATGATGGAAGTAGGTGCTCCTGCTGTGCCGCACCTGGGAGGCTTCACTGAGGGTGCTGGACCTCAGCGGGGCCAGGGCTGTCATGGTCACCACAAACATTCTCATTTTGCTTTAATTTAGGGAGTCCCTCTTAAGTCCGCGCAGAAGGCGTCAAGATGCCATCCTGAGAAAATGAGTCACTTCTTGTGAGCTTGACCTTCCCGGATGCATCTGGCCACCCTGGGCTGACTGTGTTGCCTCTTCCTTCCCACCACATCGACATCCCCTATATCCCTGTTACCCTGCCTGCCTCGAGCCTCTGCAGTACCACCCCTGTCCAACTCTTCAAGTCCTGCTTCTCACAAGGGCCACACTTGAACCATGGCTGGGTCCTGAATCAGCTCCACAGTGTTTCCTGGGCAGGCGGATTCTCAGGTCTGCAAATTTCATCTCATGTCACCTTCTGCAATTGGACAGTTTAGGCTGACATCATGACTGTTCTCTGATTCAATAACAGGAATAGGTCTACCCGTCTGTCAAGTAAGCCGTTCTTGTTCTCACAAAACGGGAGCAATAATTTTGCTTATTCATTTAACATGCATCTTGTGTACAGGTAAGGGCTATTCAGAGAGGTCCTTTCTCTTGACCCTGGAGGTTCTGGAGGAAGATATTCCTGTCATTAAATGGTACAAATGTGCAGAGATATTTTAAATAGCTGAAGCCAGGAAGCTATTGATAGGGAGTAAGATTTCTTCACGGATTTCAAGATATACGCTTGTTGGAACTCAGACTAGAAGACAGGGGCTCATTGGCCAAACTGACAGCTTGGGGAAAATAAACAGCCTTTGCTGTAGGTGGGGAGTAGGGAAATTAAAAGGACAAGGTCAGCGACTAAACAGAGTTTGTGTGTGGACAGCGGAGTCTCAGGAGTGTCTGTGAGGAGCAGATTCCCATCCGGCAAATCTTTTAAGCACATTCTCAAACTGAAGGTCAGCAGGTTTGCACAAAGGGGTCATCAGTTAATGTGTTTACCTAACTTGTTTATTTTGATCCTAGGTATATTTCTAGGAAGCAGGTATTTTTTAATACATACACGTATCTAATTTGATTATTTCTTAAATTTTCAATTTTACACTGCAAGGCAGTTTATTAACAATGTTGTGTTTGTTTTAGGCGGACAACAAGCAGATTCAGTTACACACTCGTGCTGTTGCTCTGTCACTCAGTCATGTCCCTCTGTTTACTACTCCATGGACTACAACATACCAAGGCTTGCTGTACTTCCCTGTCTCCCAGAGCTCATGCAAACTCACGCCCATCGAGTCGGTGATGCCATCCGGCCATCTCATCCTCTGTCGTCCACTTCTCCTCCTGCCTTCAGTCTTCCCCAGCATCAGGGTGTTTTCCAATGAGTCAGCTCTTTGCATCAGGTGGCCAAGGTATTGGAGCTTCAGCTTCAAGCATCAGTCTTTCCAATGAATATTCAGGATTGATTTTCTTTAGGATTGATTTGTTTGACCTTCTGGCAGTCCAAGGGACTCTCAAGAGTCTTCTCCAACATCACGGTTCAAAAGCATCAATTCTTGAACACTCAGCCTTCTTTATGATCCAACTCTCACATCCATACATGACTACTGGAAAAACCATAGTTCTGACTATGCAGACCTTTTTCGGCAAAATAATGTCTCTGCTTTTTAATATGCTGTCTAGGATTGTCATATCTCTTCTTCCAAGGAGCAAGTGTATGAACATATGCTTATGTGTAAGCTAAGTTGCTTCAATCGTGCCTGACTTTTTGTGATCCAGTGGACAGTAGCCCGCCAGACTCCTCTGTCCATGGGACTCTCCAGGCAAGAAAACTGGAGTGGATTGCCATGCCTTCCTCCAGGGCATCTTCCTGACCCAGGGATCCAACCTGTGTCTCTTATGTCCCCTGCACTGGCCAGTGAATTCTTTACAAGCAGCGCTGTCTGGGAAGCCCTCAGTTATACATATACATGTGTCTAATCTTTATCAAATTCTTTACCTATTTAGGTTATTACAGAGTTTTGAGCAGACACAGGTATGATTCAATGCATTTCTAAAGATTATAAAAAACAGAAACTAATGAAAAGTATATAAATATATGCAATGTATACTGTTTATATATATATATTTATACACTATTTAGAGTATATTTATAGCATATATATGTATATATGGTATATGTGTACATGTACATAATGTACATATACGTGTGTGTGTCTGTACACACACACACACACACGCACACACAAGCTCACATGGTTGGTATGTGGAGAGAGCAGCATTTAAGTCTCTAACTGAAGGTGTGTCAGAGCCTCTCAGAACAACACAAATTACACCAAAGGCCTCAGAATCCTTCAGTGTAACTGTTTGGCACAGAAATAGCGGTATATTCTGCACTCTTTTCTTCTGTCTACTTGGGAACTGTTCCTAATAATCAAGATGCTTAAAGAATGTTTTAAGTTCCCCTCATCTTAGAAAATAATAGCTGCATTTATTTTGAAATGTGCCATATTCTTTAAAATTATAGATGATGTATGCCATTTGCTCCCCTCATCAGGAAGAACACTGCTCCCAGGAAAGGAGATTTATGTTTTATTTTCAATTCTGCTTCCTCAGGCTATGTCTTGCTTCCATGCACAGGAATGTCTGTCCCCTTTTATTCCATTTCTGTCTATGAGATTTTGAGCCACACCACTCCCTGGTCACCCATTCTTACATCCAGCACCCGTTGTATTTACAAATAGTTTGTTGTTCTTTTTTTTTAGTCACTAACTTGAATGTTTGTAACCCCATGGACTGTAGCTCACCAGGCTCCTCTCTGTCCATGGGGCTCCAGGCAAGAATACTGGAGTGGGTGGCCATTCCCTTCTCCAGGGGGTCTTCCTGACCCAGGGATTGAACCCACATTCCCTGCATTGACAGGTGGATTCTTTACTACTGAGCTACATGGAAGCCCCATTTACATATAGTATTTGTCAGCAATTGTCTTTTTCCTTTATCTTGCCAAGAGTCTGCCCCCAGCAATATCATCTAACTTCTTGGATTGTCTTTCACTATCGTCTCCTCATTAATAGATATTAATATATGCTAACACATCAGTTAAATGCATCATCCTGTCAAAAAGATGTGATGTTGATGGAAAGACAGTCAATTGTGGGCTAAGTAGAAAGACTGCCAGATCCATAATTTTTTTGAAAATCCTACTTTACTACTCAGTACCCAGATTTTCATATGCCAACCTCTCCATCTCTAACTGTAGACATTTATTTCCAATAGCAACTTCATTTAAACTTTCAAAAACACAACCAGCAGTTCCAAGAAGTAACTCTTGAAGACTTGTCAAACATCTCCTTTTTCAACTAGTTAATGTCTCTTCCACTATTGACTCCAGTCAGAAGCCTCCCTCTTCCTAATTTTCTCCCTAAAGACCCTTCTTTTTGCATCGTTTAATAATCTCATAGTAATGAGATTCAAACTAATAAATTCAAACTAATTTATGAATATTATTCTACCATTTAACTATATTTATTAGTTCAGTTCTTCTGTACTTTATGTCTAATCTCATCAACAAACACAACACACCCAAATTCCAATCTTTTTTTTTTTTTTTTGGCACAGCTGCTGCTGCTGCTACTGCTGCTAAGTCGCTTCGGTCGTGTCCGACTCTGTGCGACCCCACAGACGGCAGCCCACCAAGCTCCCCCGTCCCTGGGATTCTCCAGTCAAGAACACTGAAGTGGGTTGCCATTTCCTTCTCCCATGCATGAAAGAGAAAAGTGAAAGTGAAGTCGCTCAGTCGTGCCCGACTCTTAGCGACCCCATGGACTGCAGCCTACCAGGCTCCTCCATCCATGGGATTTTCCAGGCAAGAGTACTGGAGTAGGGTGCCATTACCTTCTCCAGCAGTCGCTGTTAAAAACATTAAATTGAAAATACATATTTCTTCTCCTTAAAAACTTCTTGATCGCTCATTGGTCACTGTATAAAGTCTAAACTCCTAAGAAAAACATAGGGCGCCTAAGCTTCCGGTTCTAACTTACACACAGAGCTGTGGACACCCTCCTTCTGAACATCCTGTCCTTCAGTCATCCACCCTGAAAAGCTCCTTTTCCTAGAAAACAAGTATCACTTGACCATGCCCAGAAGGAAAGAGACTTGTCAGAATTCTAGACATAGGGACACCAAGTAAATGTATATTAAGGCAAATAGTTTATTAGGATTCTCTACCATCTCTGTTCAAATTCACACACTTTCTCAAAATCACACGGATTGTGGACATGAGACTCTTAAGTTTGCAGAGAAAAGAGGCTCTCTGTGCACATTGAAACGGATGTTGGCCATTAATTCCTGTGACAGGTGATGGGTGGTCTCCTGAATACAAAGGTCTGATGTGGCCAAGCAATCAAGAGAGGAGAAGCTGAGAGGGTGGATGTGATGGTTCAGAGCCATCTGTGGGACTTGGAGAGTTCAGTTCAGTTCAGTTCAGTCGCTCAGTCGTGTCCGACTCTCCGCGACCCCATGAATCACAGCACGCCAGGCCTCCCTGTCCATCACCAACTCCCGGAGTTCACTCAAACTCATGTCCACAGAGTCGGTGATGCCATCCAGCCATCTCATTCTCCGTCGTCCCCTTCTCCTCCCGCCCCCAACCTTTCCCAGCATCAGAGTCTTTTCCAGTGAGTCAACTCGTCGCATGAGGTGGCCAAAGTATTGAAGAAGAGCCTACCTTTTCCAGAGTGCCAGGGACCACCAAGAACTTTCAGATGTACAAGCTGGATTTAGAAAAGGCAGAGGAACCAGAGATCAATTTGCCAACATTTTTTGGATCATAGAAAAAGCAAGGAAATACAAATAAATACTAAATGTTTTAAATTTTAAGTCTACTCCTTATAAATATGTATTCAGTCAAATAATTTGTTTAAAAACTGGGGTAATCGGAGAAGGCAATGGCAAGCCACTCCAGTACTCTTGCCTAGAAAATCCCATGGATGGAGGAGCCTGGTAGGCTGCAGTCCGTGGGGTCGCTGAGGGTCGGACACGACTGAGCGACTTCACTTTCACTTTTCACTTTCACACATTGGAGAAGGAATTTTAAGTCTACTCCTTATAAATATGTATTTAGTCAAATAATTCAATTTGTTTAAAAATTGGGGTAATACATTCATTATTGAATAACTCTGAAAACCAAAAATGCACCTGGGAATTCCAATGTGAGGATTGTTCTTTTTTCTTCCCATTTTGAATTCCTTTTGTCAAATGGCAGTCTATAGGCTTCTCTGGAGAAAAAAAAAATCCTGAAAGATTTTGTGGAAAAATAGCAATGTAGGCTTGAAAAATGGTAATTATTCGCAGATACCCACAATTTCAGTAGAAAAGTAACTTTAAAGAATGAATCTTGTCCAGATTTTGATATTTATCATTTATTTTAATTATAGCCATCTCATTCCTTAGAATATATCTTTCCACTATTGATTTACCAAACTTTAATGTTATTTCAGATAAAGATGCAAAACGGAATTGATTTCTCCTTTTGTTGCTATTTCATTACGTGTAAACATGTGGGGGATGTTTACAAAAATAACTGGCAGTAAACATTTCTCGACTGCCATTTCATCTTCCAACACTTTGGACAGTGAACATTCTATGTGGCTGCATGAACGATGTTTCAGTTCACTTGTCGGGACACAATGACATAAACCAAATTACCTTACTTCAAAGCAACAGTAACAAAATAGAAGCAAACAAACCAAAGCTCTTCAGCAAGCGCCTGAACTTGGGCCAGTTACTCGAGCTCTCTGAGTTTGCTTTCTCCTCAGCGGTTATGTCTTAGGTTGTCTTAGGACAAGAACTTAGGACTAAAGAACTCCATGTGAAAGTGCTTCAAGGAGCTCATGACACCAAGTAAGCACCTAATGTGTGCTAGCTGAAACACAAAGTTGAAAGACATCAGTTGTGACAGATTACCTTATTTAAGGTTCTCTTTGCTCTTTGGTCTTGAAACTTTTAGAAAGTTTCCATTACGTGTGCTCTTTAGATACGAAAGACAGAGAAGGAAGTAAGCTGATAGTGCCTGGTGGCTCAGCAGTAAAGAATCTGCCTGCCAAGCAGGAGTCGCAGGTTTGATCCCTGGGTCAGGAAGTTCCCCTGAAAGAGGAAATGATGACCCACTCCAGTATTCTTGCGTGGGAAATCCTGTGGACAGAGGAGCTTGGTGGGTTACAGTCCATGGGGTCATAGAGGGTTGGACACGACTGAGCAACTCAGCAACAACAACCACAGGTTTATGATGAGGATGGAGTTCAGACACCAGATGAGAAAGAAGAGGTCAATGGGAGAGGTGTAGACCTGCTTCTGTTTGAGATTTTAGGAGCATAAATGTAGATATGCGGAGAAGGCAATGGCAAGCCACTCCAGTCCTCTTGCCTAGAAAATCCCATGGATGGAGGAGCCTGGTGGGCTGCAGTCCGTGGGGTCGCTAAGGGTCGGACACGACTGAGCGACTTCACTTTCACTTTTCACTTTCACACATTGGAGAAGGAAATGGCAACCCACTCCAGTGTTCTTGCCGGGAGAATCCCAGGGACAGGGGAGCCTGGTGGGCTGCCGTCTATGGGGTCGCACAGAGTCGGACACGACTGAAGCGACTTAGCAGCATGTAGATCTGTGGCATCATAGGAGTGTTATTTGTATCTGATGGATAAACACACTAACACATGGACACTCACAGGGTGAGTATCTTGGAGACAGATCTAGAATTTAATTCCAAGTTTTTTGATGCTAAGTCAGATTTTCCTTCATCCTTTATAATGCCTGCCTCTATACACATGATCGTATTACTCTGTACATATATTTTATATTATTTTCTATCTACATAGGTATATTTTGGTAACTAAAATGTTACTATTCAGCGGGCCACAACACAAAAAGCATAATTTTGGTCAAATAAAATACAAAGTAAAAAGTAAAGGTATATTTATTCAGCAGTTCCCAAACTTTTTGGCACCAGATTCTGTGGAAGACGGTTTTCCACATATCAAAAATGATTCAAGTGCATTACAAATATTGTGCACTTTATTTCTAATCTGATGCTGCCACTGATCTGACACGGGTTACTGGTCTGAGGGTCAGAGTTGGGGATCCCTGTATTAACTGATATGATATACCAGGGGGAAACCTTTTAAAACTCCTGAAATGTAATAGAGTGAATGAACTTTCTAGTGCCATTTTCTAGTATTTGTATACATTTTAGATAATAGAATTGCATATGTTCTAAAAATATCCATTAGCTATGGGTGTTCTCATTTGCATGCAATATATTAGTAAGTAGCTTTCAGCTTCCCTCATAGCTCGGTTGGTAAAGAATCCACCTGCAATGCAAGAGATCCTGGTTCGATTCCTGGGTCAGGAAGATCCACTGGAGAAGGGTTAAGCTACCCACACCGGTATTCTTGGGCTTCCCTTGTGGCTCAGCTAATAAAGAATCCACCTGCAGAGCGGGAGACCTGGGTTCGATCCCTGGGTTGGGAAGATCTCCTGGAGAAGGGAAAGGCTACCCACTCCAGTAATCTGGCCTGGGGAACTCCATGGATTGTATAGTCCATGGGTTCGCAAAGAGTTGGATACGACTGAGTGGCTTTCAAAAATAAAAAATTTGAGATAGCAGCGCTGTGCAAATTATTTGCATGAGCGTGGAGACATTTCAGTAGTAGTTACTGTCAGCTCATCTGACTTTGTAAGAAAGTTTCCTAAGCAGCAGTCTGCCTTCATATGTAGGAAAACAGGGCTAACTGAGTGGCTCATTTCTCAGAGCTTCTGACAGCCCCGGGGCTCAGCCATTCTGCTTTAATCCTGCTCTGCAGATAATGATCTTCATTTTGGCAGAACCTCAAAATGACCTTGATGTTTACAACAACAGGAAAAAAATGGCGAGCTGACTAATGGCATTAAGACCAACAATTAATAGCAGAGAAGAAGGAATTCCCTCTTCTTTGAATGCACACATATTCTTTAGTAAAGGTAAATATTCATGATCCCTTGCTGCAAAAAGTGTGTGCTTTCAACTTCTCATCTCAATACATTTACAATACTGGACAAAATGATTTTCAGGTTTTTAAGCATACAAATAATGCTCTTTTTTCTTTTTGAAAATAGAGGTTGGGAACAGAGAGCTGGAAAAATATGATTCAGAAATATAGTACTATATGTAGATTGTGCAATAGGATATTCATTTCATGACTTCAAAGCAAGGCTTTTTTTAACCCCCTTAGGAAAACCTCCCTTAGAGATGAAAAAATATACTTTCAAGTGTTTCTTTAGAGTTTCTATTAACCATTCTAATTTTATTTTTTATCCAATAAAAGAGATTCTTAAAACTACCCATAAATTATTCCAGAAAGGGAAAACCACCCTTAACCATGTAAATCAAGTGAGGATTAAATCATGCTTGACTATTCATGATAAGCTTTGGCTGGGCATTATCCAAAATGAAACTAACATACACTTCGACTTTTCTCTGGTGTAATTTATAGAAATGTGTCCTTTTTATGACTTCCATAGCTTTTATTCTTTATTTTCCATTGATTACGAGTCAGCCCAGTTTGCCTTGGGACATGCAGTTAGTGATGATTCAGAGTCAGATCTGTTACCCCTATATTCAGCTATGTAAAGAAAATAAAACAGATGACTCTCAAGAACTACTGAGAAAGCACCAGCTAACCTGAGCTAATTATGCTTGTTTATGATGCATTATGGCTTTGATAATAAAAGCCATTAACTAATGCCCACTCAGCTGTGATCACTGTATAGCAGAACCCATTTCAGAAAAGCTTGTGCTCTCTCTGTGTGGGTCATGTCCTAGAAATTAGTACAGCTGAAAGACAAAACCCTTTTTGTAGAATCAATAGGTCATCGACACCTATTTATTAAAATACAGCTATATACTATAGATTATATAGGTTGTAAATGGAGAGATTAAATTAAATATATAAAATTCATAGAATATATTATAAACATTTTATTCATCCAACTCTGCAGTATATAAAGAGATTGAAAAGTTAAAATCAACATTGGCTAAACACTGTTAAGGTAAGAAAAGGTAGAGAGTCTGTAATTATATTGACAGTTATGATAGAATTTGGGGGGTCAATTGCTCAGTCTGAACCACTCTAAAGAGCTCAGGAAGCAAGACAATAAAATCAGAATCTCTTTTTGATCTTTTCTCTTGTGAAAACAGACCAACAGTATTAATAATTTTATTCACATAAACACAAATAAAGCAACTCATTGTTCTTGCAAAAGGAAAATAGGATCAATAATGTGCAAGCTTAGTCATTCAGTCATACCTGACTCTTTTCTACCCTACGGACTGTAGCCCACCAGCCTCCATGTCCATGAAATTTCCCACGCAAGAATGATGGAGTAGATTGCCATTTCCTTTTCCAGGGGATCTTCCCAACCTAGGGATCAAACCCATGTCTCTTGAGCCTCTTGCCTTGACAGGCAGATTCTTTACCACTGCACCACCTGTAAAGCCCATTAGTAATGTGCTCCATAATTATTTGAGTTTTCCCCCATTTAAAAAGTTATTTAAAAAAAATGGTACAATACAAATAAACTCAAAAAATTTATGATCCCTATTTTTATAGTTACACTTACATGTGACTCTCCTAAAGAACAAATACAAATATAGGAAAAATTTTGCGAAACACATTGCATCTCAACTTCATGTAGATTAATGAAATATTGGAAACAGCCTATGGTTCCAGCTGCAGGAGAATGATAAAGTATATTTTGATGTCTCTATTTAGTAGAGTAATGTGCAGAAGTGTTAAAATAATATTTATAGAGAGTTTACAGTGCTGAGGAAATGTATATGGTATATGTATAGAAAAGTACAAGAAACACAAACCTTTAGATAAAATGATGACTCTCTAAGTGCTAAAAGGATTACAAATCAATAGAAATACTACAAAGAAATGGTTGTCTTTGAGTAGTGAATTATAGGTAACTAGTTTTTTTCCCTTTTTGTGCTTTTCTGTATCTTGCAACATTTCAAACAATATATACCACTTTTAATGGGAGGAGATTTATAAAACTTTTGTCATTTTGATTGGGACGCAATAAGGCACTTGGGCTTCCCTGGTAGCTCAGTTGGTAAAGAATCCTCCCGCAATGCAGGAGACCCCGGTTTGATTCCTGGGTCAGGAAGATCCCCTGGTGAAGGGGTAGCCTACCCACTGCAGTATTCTTGGACTTCCCTGGTGGCTCAGATGGTAAAGAATCTGCCTGCAATAGAACCTGCAACCCAGGTTTGATCCCTGGGTTGGGAAGATCCCCTAGAGGAGGGCATGGCAACTCACTCCAGTATTCTTGCCTGGAAAATCCCATGGACAGAGGAGCCTGACGGGCTACAGTCCACGGGGTTGCAAAGAGTCGGATATGACTGAGTGACTAAACAGCAGCAAACATCCACTTAAAGAGAAATCAAATGCAGCACAGTTAAATTCATTTCAGCTCATCAACTGTTCCCACATGTAATTACAGCTACCGTCTGGGGTTGTGCAACGTACAGGAACTATAAGCTATAAAGAAAGGAAAATAAAGGCGTGCAGGAACTGGGACTAGAGAATGGGAAGAGAGCCGCCCTTTGATAGTGCTGTGAAGAGGCTCTGCTTTGAGCAAAGGGGATCTCTGAAGTCTCTTGTGGGAGAGAATTCCAGGCAGGAAAACCCAGAGCACACTGGTTGCGGGCACCAAAGGCAGGACAGGTGAGGTCTGGTCTGGAGACTGGGAGCAGAGTTGAGAACAGGAGAGCCTTCTGTGGAAGAACAGATCCTTGAGTTAATTCCTATAAAAATGAGTAGGTTTACAAAGCAGAGAGGGAGAAAGAGAGAAATAAAGAGAATGAGAGAAAGGAGGGGTCCAGACAGGCCAGAGGCCACAGTCTCTGCACGCGCGCGCGCGCGTGTGTGTGTGTGTGTGTGTGTGTGCGCGTGTGTGCGTGTGTGTGTGTGTGTGTGTGTGTGTGTGTGTGAGGCTGGTGCGGGAAGGTGCGGAGGAGAGCGGCAGGGTGTGCCTTTCACAGGAAGCTGAGCTTTTACCCCTCAGGTAGTGGGAAAGCACTGAAGACCCATGAGACCCCAGGCAGCCTGGTGTGTGAATCTGAGATCGGCTTTGGAAGCCAGAGGAGGCAGAGTCTCAGGTCACGTTCACAGTAACCCAGAACATGGTAAGAGAAGAATGGGCCTGAACCCGGGGAGCACAGGAGGTGATCTGAGAGCCACTAAGGATAAGAAACCCACAGCTCTGGGCCGTCAGTGGGACACTCAGACATAGGAAATGGCTGAGAGGATGTCGTCCATGAGACCCCGAGGAGTCTGAAGGTTGCCCACGTTCATTTAGAGACACGGTGCACGCGAGTTTGCTTTTCTTAGTATAAGAGGTGTGAAGGGCAGATGGCAAAGCCCACTGGGGAGTCACATGCAAGAGAATCTCCCATAAAGCTGGGACTCTTGTGAGAACCGGTCAACAGCCAACTTTCTCTCCACCTCCACCGTGCACTGTGACCAAAAGGAAAGCTTATGTCCACTTGGACACAGTCTTGTTAAAATGCAGAAAACCAAAGGCAAAGAGAGGATCTCTAGAGCAGCTAGACATGACTCATCTGCCAAAGAAGAAACATGGCACAATTCTTAGTATCAATAATGAAGCAGATCGCTAAGAAGAACAACTGCCAGCCTACAGACAATAATAATAATAAGACCATGCCAAGGCAAAGAGCAACTGGGATAATTTATTCCATCAGCAAATCCGCCCCAAAAGAAATTTCAAAGGTTATATTTCTGATAGAAAGACATAACCCCAGATTGGAAGTTCTAAGACACGACAGTGAATAAACAGTAAAGATTGTGATAAATATGCAAATTTACATGGTTAAATGTAGCTTAATTTAAAAGAATGTAAATAAGCTCTGACATAAAAATAACATTTTACCAGATTAAAAATGTAATGTAGATAAAATCCACAAAACAATTGTATATAATCAAGAAAGGAATAAAAGGGACTAAAATATTCTAGGGCTTTTCTGTTTTGGAAGGAGGATAAATGCGCCTACAAATTTTATGCTCTGACCAATTAAGAACACAGTGTGTAAGTTCCAGGTTAAGTACTAAAAGAAGAGAAAGGGTGAGTATAGCTCCCAAAGTCAAAGTAGAAAAGAAAAAGATGACAAAAGCAGTCAATCCGAAAAAGGCAAGAGAGAAGAAGAAACGCAGGCAGCTGTGAGGGACACCAGAGGAGATCGAAGATGTAAATCCAGATCATGAGACTGAAAGTAATGGACTGAACCTAGCAGTGAAAGCACAGAGTCTGACTGAATTATTTAAAAAATCACTCGATTATTTTAGCAAGAAAACCCTCTAAAAAGTAGAGAAAAAAATAAATCCTGGCAATTTCACTGAGACAAAGTTGGTGTATAAATTTTAATACCAGACAAAGTACACGTCATGGAAAATAACTATCATTATGAAATGTACTTCCTCAATGTTGCAGTGTCAAAATTGTTGAAATGATATAACAATATTGTGTGCAATATCTATATATCCATATTGATCTATCGTCTACCTATAACCCAACAGAAATGCAATGCACCTAGCAGTGTAACTAATGCAACTCTGCATGTGCAGACCAAGTGTAGAAAGTGGGTGTTTCCGTCATTGCTGCCCCCAGACTGGGTGGTACCCAGCGAACACGTCCCGCGGGAGGAGGGATCAGGCACCCACAGGGCTCAGCTGGCTTCCAGAAGGAGAAGGGAGTGAACCTGGTTTGTGAAAGTCAGTGACATCAGAGAAAACCACCCGCCGCAGGGCACTTGGAGTTGGGAGCTCTCCTTCTGGGGCTTCCGCTCCCTCTCAGCTCCGGCTGCAACCCCCTGCCTGCACCCACAGGGGCCCCCTTCCTGCCCTTGGCCCTCTGGTTTGCCAGATCTTTGGTGTGAGTTCTCACCTGGGGACGTCTCGGATGTACCCATCTGCCTTATGAAGAAGCAGGTTCCCTCCTGTCAGGTTCATTGCCGGCCCCCCCAACCTCCCACCGTGCCCCCAGGACAGACAGCTTTGCATCTGAGCCTCCCTACAAGCAGCAGGCACTTTTTCATGCTCTGGGCCTGGGGGTCTCCTTGCCTCTCCTTAGCCTTTTAGCACCCTGGCCATTTCTGGGAGGCTAGGGGTCTGGCCCCCTTGACGGGCAGCCACCAAGCAGCACCTGCGCCACTGGGAGTGCACCTGAGCGGGGCCCGCCGTGGGTACCAGGTCCCAGTTACTCTGCGTGGTGACCTGCCCGCACTAGGGCCGGAAGTCCCTAAGGATGTGCGGGCGGCTCTCTTCGCATCAGCGCCCTTCAGCTCCCAGACTCTGCAGAAGGAAACCGGCGTCCTGTGTCCGCGTCTCCCTGGTGGCTGGTCAGCTCTGCAGTGGACTGGGAGGTGCGCTTCTGTCGCTGGCAAGCTGTGTTCTCCCTGATAGGTGTGAGCCACTTTCTCTGGCTGCACTTTACCTCCGCTACAGACAGATTCTCCCTAGATGTTTCTGGAACGAGCGTTTTCAAGCATGGGGTCCCTTATTCCTCGTTCATAAATTCAGATTCATTTTATTAAACAGACCTGTACGTCAAGACCAATGTTGTGCTGAAAGAGGCTGTTTCTTGAGAGAACTGCTGACCATCCTAAGATGTTCTGTGTTCCCTCAAATGATCTGGAGATGCCTGGATTTCACCAGGACACAGAAATATTCTTAAACCCAGCTTCTAAGAGGTCCTCAGTTATCAGCTGCCCTCTGTGTTCCTGTTCCTGGGGTTGGGGATGGTTGAAGGGCAGCATTTTCTCTTTTGGGAATAAGGAAATCTTATAAAGAGTCAGATTCTTTTGTCTCAGGGTCCAGGGTGATTGTGTCATCTGCTGAAGTCTATACTGAGTCAAAAGGCACATCATTTATAATAACTCACATTCATTGGCACACCTAATTGTGTCAGGCTCTGCACAAACTTCTTGGTTGCCAAGGAAGAAAGAGTCTCAGCGACCCTTCTCAGAAGCAGGCCGTCAGGGTTTGGACACGGATGTCTGTGCCTCTACCTGCATCCTGCATCCTCACTCATGGCCCTGCCTCACATGGTGGTCACTGATCTGGGGTCTGACGTGGGTGAGAGGCAGAGCTGAAGCCCAGCTGGGCCCATCGAAGCTGTTATCAGTGAAAGCTTTCGCCCCTGTCTCGGCAAAAAAAAAAAACCACCTTTCCTCAAATCATAAAGAAAACTGAAGTGGGTTGTGCTTTTTCTTATAAAAATAAACAGATGACCACAGATAAAAGGCTTTAAGCTCTGCACTTAAGGCTAAGTGGAGGGAGAGGTTATATTTTTTTCATACTTAGGTGTCCCCATGGTAACCAGAAAAACCCTTTCTACCCTGCAAACCACCCTTGTGCTATCAAGACTCCCCAAGAAATGTTTGCCTGTTTGCAATCTGAGGTTAAGGAAAACTAGACCCATATATACAAAGCTTGTGAATGTTTACCTTTGAGAGCTTTTATTCCAGAAAAATCAACTCTGTTATCTCACGCCCAAGAGTAGATAAAGCTGCTGCTACAAACCTGCTCAGGGTCAGATGATTAACATCTGGAGGGCATTGGATGTGGGGGGCCGGCTGGCGCGGGGCTAATGTTTATCAGCCGTGGGTGCTAGCCTCGGAGAAGCACTATGCTAAGTATCCAGTGCCAAAAACGAAAGCCCCAGCTTTGATGACACAAAAAACAGAATTGCAATAATATGTGGTCAGAATCATGGGAACTATAGTGGAAAAGGTACATTTGAGAGAGACGTCATTTTTTGTTGTTGTTTGTTTGTTTGTTTA
This sequence comes from Moschus berezovskii, assembly GCF_049115385.1. NCBI lineage: Eukaryota > Metazoa > Chordata > Mammalia > Artiodactyla > Moschidae > Moschus > Moschus berezovskii. The sequence goes on from NC_142470.1 coordinate 15,516,167, forward strand.
GCAAGTGTCAGCAATTCTGTGCAGCCCAGACTCTTTCTTTAAAAGTCCTAACAATCATGTTGTCCGCAGATACGTGGAAGCTATAAGTTAACATAGCCAAGAAGGAACAGATAAATGGCTATTACTTTGCTCATTCAAAACAGGAGATCCAACTGTTCCTATTTTTGTGTACTTTAAAAGCCAACAATATATTTTTAAAAAAATAAGAGTCAGAGAAGAATCGTTCCACAAACTGTAATGCCCTGGTAATCAACTTTTTCCAGCCTCTCCCAGGGCTGCGCAGTCAATAAATACTAGCATAAGGCAAGAAAGAGAGGGAAGAAGGTGTACACAGTCAGGACCACCTCTTGCTCAGATGTGCCTGCAAAGGCGCTGTCCTCTCTGTGACCTCACAGACTCCACACACCAGAGGCCCTGCTGTGGCTCATGCAACCACGTCGCGGAAACTGTGAAGTCATGGGTGGCTCCCGGTTTATTTTCCTGTAGCCAGAACCCAGCCTGTCACCTGGAAGGCGGTGCCCCCTTGATAATTCTAAGAAAGTGAAAGTGAAGTCGCTCAGTCATGTCCGACTCTTTGCGACCCTGTGGACTGTAGCCCACCAGGCTCCTCCGTCCATGGGATTCTCCAAGTTAGAAGCAGCAACGAGAAACACATGCTGCACATCCTCTGGGTAGATTTGGTGACAGGCACATCATGGAGAAGGGAAGGGATTCCAATTGCCTTCCTTGGGCTTTCTGCAGGCATGATGCATTGAGCTTTCAGAAAGAACAGCCCTGTGCAATGAGAATTACTAGCTCCTTTTTTCTTTTTTTTTAATGAGGAAACTGGGGCTCAGAACGGTTAGGTGACACGGGACCAAGATAAGTGATGAAAGGGAAGAAGGATGAGGAGGTGAAGACACACAGATGTGCTTCTGGTCATGCACAGAACCCCTCCCCCACCAACTTGAGAATGCCAAGTGGAAAGCCTGGATATCAGCTGGTTTGGACCATGGTTCTTTCACTTAGTAATTGGGATTTCAATAAGTTCAACAACTTGTGCTTTTTAGGTCCTTTATTCAAATAAAGAAAGCAATACTTACCTCAGAGAGCCCTCTGTAAATGAGATGAACGTGTCTACCTGGCACATTGGGGTAAAGACCATACTTCATAAGCAGGAAAGATTTGTCACTTGCTACAAGTTATCACCATAGGAATTCATCTCATCCACAAAGGAGCCATCTGCAGAATACTGTGGCACAGTAACTGGTTTTAGTGACACTCTTCACAAGAAAAACACAATACAGTTCAGTGTTGTGTAATATTTGTAATGAATGTTGTAAAATATCTCTCCAAATTCTAAATGTAATAAAAACCTCTGTGAGCCTATGCTATCAGAGAACATGTTCCCTTGTTCCCTGGTGTGAGTGTAGGCTGGTCATGAGACCCTGGTGTTTCTCCGAGGATATTGTATCCTGATGAACTTGATGGCACGTCTTCAGGTGACCACACGCAGCTTGATGTCTATTGCATGACTTCACCGGTGGGTTTCCAGTCTTCAGGTTTTGCTGATTTGTATCTGCACTCTGGCTTGTTGTTGTTCAGCAGCTAAGTGGTGTCCTACTCTTTGTGACGCCATGGACTGCAGCATTCTGGGCTCCCCTGTCCTCCACTGTCTCCCAGAGTTTGCTCAAATGCATGTCCGTTGAGTCGGCGATGCCATCTAACCTTCTCATTCTCTGCCGGGCTCTTCTCCTTTTGCCTTCAATCTCTGCAGTCTGGCTACATCTGCTTATTTCCTCACCAGATTGTCCATCACTATCATCTCATAATTCAACATTGACATTGAGACAAAATCTTGCAGATCTGGGTACACATGTGCAGAGCAGGCTTTTTAGCAAGAGCCACTATAGTGAAAGGTGTTCTTAGAACACTTGTGTTTAATACAATTACAGGAAAAGCCCACAACAGTGCTGGGAGGGATGAGAACATCAGGTAGTTTATTATTAAAGCAATAATATGGGAATTCCCTGGTGGTCCAGTGGTTAAGACTCCACGCTTTCACTGCCAAGGACCCTGGGTTCGATCCCTAACCAGGGAACTAAAATCCCACAAGCTGTGAGGTGCAGCCAGAATAAGTAAACAAACAAATGAATAAGGTAGCCAAGTTTGTTCAAGAGCTGTGTGTGCACTCAGGAGGTAGTTTCTGGGAAGGTGTCTGAACACAGTAACCAAGGAAATAGTCAGATGAAGGCTTGGGGCAGCTACCATAGTGGCAGCTCCCTAGATTGTGTAAGAAGTGCACCTATGACATTCAATTCCTGAAGGAGGACCACTGCTGCCCATGCAAGGAGCGTGGTGGGCTGGGGTCAGGGCATCTGCTGGAGCACGCCTCCGAAACTCAGAGCAAGCTTTCCTGCTCTGGAATGCCTTCCACCCACTGCCCTTCTCAACTCGCACACACCCCTGAAATCCGAGCTTCAATTTCATTTGCAGGTGGAAGAACTTTTTGACCCTCCGGAAAAAATCAATCACACCACCTGCATTGTTTCATTGCCTTGTAAATACTACTTTTGACATATTTATCACCATATATTGACGTTTATTTGTTTAGAAGCCTATATGGAGTATATACAGTAGATATCCAGTAGTAACTTGTTGAATCAAATAATACTTTTTCTCACAGGCGGTGATGTGGTAAGTAGCCTTACGTGGATGAATGCTTAGACATTAAGACTCAACTCGTAAGAAACGGCTTCTTTGATCTTTATTAATTTATTCAATCGTCCAATTAAAAAAACTGTGTGAACACCCATTACATGCCACATATTAGGCAAGCCTTTGAAGACGAAAAAATGAATTAAGCTTTCTAATTCTATGCATTAAGCTTGGTAAAAATATTTTAATTTAAAAAAGTTTTTGAGAACACATCCAGAATTTTTCCTAGGAAAGCTTTTCATAGTGTACATTGACTAAGATTTTAATGTAATCACTCTTCTAAATAAGAGTGTAAATATTTTGCTTTTAGAAAGAGGGACTTAGCAAGTTTATTCCCTTAAAGATATAGACAGCTTTAAAGTCATTATGAAGATATAACAGCCCAGAGCCTGAGAACAGAATTCAGTGTTCTCAAGCTCAAGCTGAGAATCAAATGCTACTCAAGGATGGGTGGGGGTTGCATCCTAGATGGGGGAGCTGTAACTGAAAGCCCAGAACATAAACAAAAGAAGCAGTATTGTAACAAATCTAATAAAGACTTTAAAATTGCCCACAGTGAAAATAAACAAACAAACAAGAACCAAACAAGAAAGCACCAATGGGTCCAAGGACCACACTTTGAGAACTGAAACTATACATAATGGGGTCAAACTAGATGAGAAATTCTGGTTCCATGTCCTAGTTTCCTTTCTCACCAGTAAAAATGTACTATAGTAAATAATTTTCTCCATCTAAATTTTTCATGTAAACTTTACAAGTTTACATGAAAGACTCGTTTGAAAAGACCCCAATGCTGAGAAAGACCCTGATGCTGGAAAAGATTGAAGGCAGGAAGAGAAGGGGATGACAGAGGATGAGATGGTTGGATGGCATCACCGACTCAATGGACATGAGTTTGGATAAACTCCAGGAGTTGATGATGGACAGGGAGGCCTGGCGTGCTACAGTCCATGGGGTTGCAAAGAGTCAGACACGACTGAGCAACTGAACTGAACTGAACTGAAGCTTTACAAGTATTGTGTTCCCTTGTGGAGTTCAAGCTTTCTTAGGGCACCTGTTCATCAGGCCACATCTATTCTTGGGTGAACAAAGTAAGTGAGAAGCAGAAAAAAATCTGTAAAAACTCAGATATACTCAATATAACTTTATAAATGACCACTGTTGCCTTTATAGCTTAGTATGTAAATTCTGGGTATAGACTTTGCCTGAACTCCCTTTAGATACTAAAACTTTTCCTGATTCTTTGCCCTGTAATCTCTATTTTTCAGCTCATGAACCACTTAACAGGCCTTGCTTTTAAAATGGGAGATATTCACAAGAGTTTTACTATAATGTTTTTTCAATTATATTAAGGGAGACAGCAAATCCCAAGAAACTGCCTTTTCAAGTGTGTATCCCTTTGCCAGCTCTTCTTTTGTATCTTTTTCTTATAATTACTGAGGGGTATTTACCCTTGACAATGTATGAATTTCTTCCAGGACAGAAAAACTGTATATTCAAAACTCCCAAATTATTCTCTTAGACTAACTTTTCAGTTGTTCAATAATAACCTATTTTTCTTAATGGAATAGTTTTGATAATGGATCGTTTGGTTCTTTCTCAAAGACGTAGTGCAAAGATCTTGTGTGTGATTCATTGTGAGATTAGTAGACTTGAAGATCAGAGAGAAATCAACATTTTCATGCACCCATGATGTTCAGTTAAGTTCAATTCACTTCAGTTGCTCAGTCATGTCCGACTCTTTGCGACCCCATGAACCGTAGCATGCCAGGCCTCCCTGTCCATCACCAACTCTCGGAGTCCACCCAAACCCATGTACATTGAGACAGTGATGCCAACCAACCATCTCATACTCTGTCATCCCCTTCTCCTCCTGCTCTCAATCTTTCCCAGCATCAGCGTCTTTTCAAATGAGTCAGCTCTTTGCATCAGGTGGCCAAAGTATTGGAGTTTCAGCTTCAACATCAGTCCTTTCAATGAACACCCAGGACTGATCTTCAGGATGGACTGGTTGGATCTACTTGCAGTTCCAGGGACTCTCAAGAATCTTCTCTAACACCACAGTTCAAAAGCATTAATTCTTTGGTGCTCAGTTTTCTTTATAGTCCAACTCTCACATGCATACATGACCACTGGAAAAACCATAGCCTTGACTAGATGGACCTTTGTTGACAAAGTGATGTCTCATGATGTACCAGATCCTCAACACACTTCACAAAACTGACATACACAACTGGTAGTTGGAATGTCTGTTACCATTTTCCAGAGGAGGAAATGAGGCAATGAGGGAAAGAGTAACAACCAATCTCACAGCCAGAGAGGACAGGTCAGGGACTCAATTTGGGAGTGTCAAGTTTCTGAGGCTCCACTGAGTGCTTTGTTGTTTAGTTGCTAAGTGGTGTCCTACTCTTTGTGACCCCATGGACTGCAGCACACCAGGCTCCTCTCCTCCACTATCTCCCAGAGTTTCCAATAATAGCAAATGAAGCAACTGACAAAGACTTAATCTCAAAAATATAGAAGCAGCTCATGCAGCTCAATTCCAGATAAATAAATAACCCAGTCAAAAAATGGGCCCAAGAACTAAACAGACATTTCTCCAAAGAAGACATACAGATGACTAACAAACACATGAAAATATGCTCAACATCACTCATTATCAGAGAAATGCAAATCAAAAACCGCAATGAGGTACCATCTCACACCAGTCAGAATGGCTGCTATCCAAAAGTCTACAAACAATAAATGCTGGAGAGGGTATGGAGAAAAGGCAACCCTCTTACACTGTTGGTTGGAATGCAAACTAGTACAGCCACTATGGAGAACAGTGTGGAGATTCCTTAAAAAAACTAGAAATAGAACTGCCATACGACCCAGCAATCCCACTGCTGGGCATACACACCGAGGAAACCAGAATTGAAAGAGACACATGTACCCCAATGTTCATTGCAACACTGTTTACAATAGCCAAGACATGGAAGCAACCTAGATGTCCATTCGCAGACGAATGGATAAGAAAGCTGTAGTACATATCCACAAGGGAGTATTACTGAACTATTGAAAAAAAAAACACATTTGAATCAGATCTAATGAGGTGGATGACACTGGAGCCTATTATATAGAGAGAAGTAAGTCAGAAAGAAAAACACCAATATGGTATAATGATGCATATATATGGAATTTAGAAAGGTGGTAATGATGACCCTGTATGCGAGACAGTATAAGAGACACAGATGTAAAGAACAGACTTCTGGACTCTGTGGGAGAAGGTGAGGGTGGGATGATTTGAGAGAATAGCATTGAAATATGTATATTGCCATATGTGAAACAGATCACCAGTCCATGTTTGATGCATGAGACAGGGCGCTCAGGGCCGTTGCACTGGTATGACCTTGAGAGATCGGATGGGGAGGGAGGTGGGAGGGGATTTCAGGATGGGGGACACTTGTACACCCACGGCTGACTCATGTGAATGTATGGCAAAAACCACTACAATATTGTAAAGTAATTAGCCTTCAATTAAATAAATTAATTAATTTACAAAAAAAAAAAACTCCAAGAACAAACAAAAAACCCTGGAAGTCATCCTTGAAAAAATAATTCATGCCCATTGAGTCGGTAATGCTAAGCATTTATCCTCTGCCGCCTCTTTCTCCTTTTGCCTTCAATCTTTCCCAGCATCAAGGACTTTTCCAATGAGTCAGTTCTTCACATCAGGTGGCCAAAGTATTAGAACTTCAGCTTCAGCATCAGTCTTTTCAATGAATATTCAGGACTGATTTCCTTTAGGATGGACTGGTTGGATCTCCTTACAGTCCAAGGGATTCTCAAGAGTCATCTCCAGCACCACAGTTCAAAAGCATCAATTCTTCGGTACTCAGCCTTCTTTATGGTTCAACTTTTATATCTGTACATGATGACTGGAAAAACCATAGTTTGACTATATGGACCTTTGTTGGCAAAGTGATGTCTCTGCTTTTTAATACACTGTCTAGGACTGAGTTCTACTCTAAAGTTAAATATACAATAAGACGCATAGTATTCAAGGCACTCAGTCATATTTTTCTAACTATATCCAGAAAAAAATTACTTGCCCTGCCTCTGAACATTATAATCTCTTCCATTTGAATTTGAAGATGTCTCTATTAGTCAGTCAAAAAGATGCATGAGAATGAACCATCTCCATCAACTAACAGGTAATCAGAGTTTCTGCATAAAAATCATGTTTCTGGTTCCAGGTTTCCCTCAGCATGAAAAACCATAATTCTCTCTTTTTCCCTTTTTCTTTGGTCACATCCTTCAACTTAAAGTCTCAAACCTGCTGCCCTTTCTTGCCGTGATAGTCACTGGAAGATTCAGGTCACTCTTTGGCATTTGCTGAGAATCTCCCCGGTGTATGATTTTCACTCAGGTGCCATGGCAATGCAAACATAAACAGGAGAAAATTTCTGATCTTAGTACACACCAGATCATAGGAGGATGTGAAATGAAGACTATCTGTGATTATCAGTTATTGAGTATCAGCTACTATTGCATTAAAGTAAACATTGTCACAAATGAAATCATGTAAAAGGCCATTTAGATGAAATAATTCAGACTGGCAGATCAGGGGCATCTTAATGGGAGGAATTAGCCTGTGTGCTGTGTGTTGTGCTGTGTCTTTAAATGCATACGCACCCACTTCTGACAGGTGCAGGGTGACTCACGATGTTATAGAAAGAAAATATTAACTTTACCATTCTATTAATTGTATGCAAAATAAAAGCGTCTCTTTATTAATATCGGGTTTACTATGAATTCTGACACTTTTATCCAGAATCACAGGTCATATTTGATGCTTGAGTTGTTCCTAGAGAAGGATGAGTTTCCGGGACACAGAAGGACAGAAACCTTGCCTCCACTGGCTCATAGGTCCTACATGCATACATCACAGAGCACCTGGTTAATAGGATTTACAGATTAGGGTATTTCCTGTTAATTAACAGGGAAAGGTAACAATATTATCATGTCCTCAGTAAGAGCAGGGCAGAACTCACATTTCTTCCCTTCCTTGTTCAGGTTCTGTTCTAGTCCCATTGTAGACAAATACAGCCTAAAACCCAAAATGACCAGGAAGACTTTCAATTACAGGTTAATTGTAGCTCATTTCATATTTCACCATAAATGGATATGGTGAGCTTGTGTTTCTAGCATATAGATACGTATATGTATAATATATTGGTGGATGGATAAATGAATAACTAAAACCTAGAATTCGGTTTTATTTACAATCTAAGTAAACTGAGACTAAACATTAAATGATTTAGGTCAATAGAGAAAAAGAGGCTAAAGATTAAGACCCAAGTCTTGAAATTTTGCCTTGCATCCCTCAAAGTACAAATTTGTGAATGTCAAGGCTTAGACTCTTCGAAAAATCAATTTAAAAATATTAGCTTATAATGATAGTATATGTATTTATTTTTAAAATAAATGTACATGTAGCACAGGGTGTGAACCAAGGATGTTTAAACAAACAAAGTTACGTGAAGTTTGGAGATAATTGTCTAAAAGGATGGGCAAGATTCCATACTCTAGTGATCACCATAATGATCCAGAATAATTCGCATACAACCCAGGGTACCCTGAAGCCTATTCAACATTGCATATCACACCTAGTAAAGACAGTTATTTTAAAATTATCAAGTGTGGTTAAAATAAAATAGGTACACATATATTATTTGAAATAGTTTATAATTTCTTTTAAAAAAAGTTACTTGAGAAGTGCAAAATTGCTATTCTAGTTTGCCAGTAAAATGAACATTGAAATGACTTGTATAAAAGAAGCCAGTGTTAAGTCTTCCAAAACGTATGTATATATTTACATAAACTGCATAAAATAATGTCACTTGGTTAAACAGTTAAAATTATATAAAATATACTTTTGTATCTTCTTTATTTTTTCTTTTATAGTAATAGTTTAACATCAACATCATAATGTTACAGTAATTACTTGTTTTAATTACTTTAGGCCATGAATGATATTTATACCTTTTTAACAGCAAATTCTTAATTAACATATTAATCAAAAGATGAATAATTTACAAGTTCAGTAACAGATGAATTATTCTAAAAGAGGCCCTGTCCATTAAGGGTTCAGAAAATTCATCAATTTTTTGAGTAGTTTCTGGGCATCTAACCAAGAGTACCACTAGCTATTCAATGGGCTATGAAGAAAAATGAGCGTAAGGATTTCAGTAGGTCAAGGACGTTGAAAAGGTCACCCACGCTCTCTGATCTCTTACTGAGCTCTGTCTGAAATGCAAAGCAAAAAGGAGAAGCAGTTATCCCCAGATTAACCTTGAAACTATGAGTCAGGCGCATCCTGAGCTGGTGAGATAGACGGTCGCCTACCTCAACCCAATGCACCCCGGACCTAAGAAGAACAGCGCTGTGCTCCAAGTGCAGCTAGTTATGTGAGTCTTTGTCAAGCTCACGCGTAAGAGCGTGAGGACAATGTCACTGAGTTTATAATGAGGTGTCTTCCGTCTGGGCCAGTGCCGAAGGATGCAGGGCCTTACAAGCCAATAGGATGGCTTCTCGTCTCCAGATGCATTTTTCTATCCTTGACACACGTTTTTCACCACTACATATACACGGACAAGGCCACATACACCTACACATATACAACACACGCGGCAACACACACACACACCATATACACGTAACATACATAGACACATCACTACACACACACACACACACACACACGCTCTCTAGGAGATGTCTAGCCTTACTACTGGTCCACTCCCTTGCTGCTGGCGTTCTCCAAGCCCAGCTTCCCAGGTGCGAAGCCCCTCCCTTGCCTCTGGAGTGAGAGTCAGGTATAGAGGTTCTTAGCAAGGACACGTTCCACCCCTGAACTCCCCGAGTGCTCCCTAGACATCTTGGGGGGATGTTCTCAGCCGTCCTTAAAATTTCTACGTTTGACCAATCTCACAATTCACCTTGGTGGTTTCCATCTTACAGCCTCAGTCAGAGTTGCTGTGGCAGCCTCCTGTCTCAAAGATGCCCTGGGCATGCACACGCAGTGATGGAGGGTGGGGAGGGGTGCTCTGGGGACCCGAGACCTGCTTCCCCAGCTGCTCTCCTTCTGGGCGCTCATATCTCCAGACACACACGTAATAGTAAGTTCACTCAACTTTCTACCATCAGAAATGTCCTTTTTCAAAGACCGCCCATTAAATGTATACGGTCAAATCAAAACCAAAGATGACCTTCAGATATTCTGGACATAGAAATCGGCAAAAGGAAACTCAGTTCAGTAAGACTGCGTGTTGAGTACATTTGATTATATTCTAGTTCTTCGAAAATGAATGGACCATATGACTCAATGAAAATCTCTTTATTCCTGGGACAGACTCACACAAATTTTAGGGCAAATAAATAAATACAAATTTTCTGCCTTGAGGCAAAAAGTTAAGGGTTTTCTCTACAGGGAAAAATAATATAACTTTAGGGAGACCAGTTTTGGTACTCCACTACAGAATTACATCTGTTTAACATACACTATGTTGGTAACAGAATAGATGAACTAAAATATATAGCGATTTCACTAAACATGTAAAGGACAATGAATCATTGTCTTTTACTATCTAAACTCAGAGAAGCCAGAACAGAATATAGACACACACGTCTGTCATTTTTTTAACCAGTGTATTTATGAGACCTGATTTTCATTGTGATGACTTATTTTAATTTCTGTTCTGTGATTTGGAGTAGATCATAACATTGTCCTCAATCATTGTTTACATAACGAAATTCTGTCTCTGCAGTTCATTTTAAGGAAGAGTAAACATGAAATCTACATTCCTAAATCCAGAGGCAAAAAAAATTCCAACTTGAAAAAAATTCTGAGTAAGAAATATTTGGTCTTTTAAAGTATATCTAAGTGAATTTTAAGGGACTTTCCTGGCAGTTTAGTGACTACAACTTCACCTTCCAGTGCAAGGAGGTCTGAATTTAATCCCTGGTCAGGGAGCCAAGATCCCAGATGACCTGGGGCCAAAATAACAAAACATAAAATAGACGCAATATTGAACCATCGCTTGTGTCTCCTGCATTGGCAGGTGAATTCTTTACCAACTGTTCCTGCCATCTGGGAAGTCTATAAATATATATATATTTCTAATATAAATATAATAATAATATATAATAATATATTATTATATAATAATGTAATCTACTATTATTATATAATCTATTATTGCATGTTATCTTATATTATATATAATATAGTATATATTATATATATTTACGTCATATATATGTGATAAAATGGGGCTTGCCAGGCGGCTCTAGTGGTAAAGAATCCATCTGCCAATGCAGGTTAGATGTAAGAGATGCAGGTTTAATCCCTGTGTCAGGAAGATCCCCTGGAGGAGGGCATGGCAACCCATACCAGTACTCTTGCCTGTAGAAACCCATGGACAGAGGAGCCTGGGAAACTGCGGTTCATAGGGTCACATAGAGTTGGACATGACTGAAGCAAATTAGCACGCACGCACATATATAATAAAATACTTTGGGAAAAATGCATTTAATATTTTAGGAACAGAATACTTCTTTATTTATATATTCATCATTTTTCACCAGGGGGTATCTATTTTTATGAACAGTTTTAAGATGAACTAATTTTTAAACCAAGAATCTAATAAAAGAAATACGGTAAATCCAAGAATTATTAGGGAAAGTGAAAGAAAACTTCCCTGATGGCAATCACTTTTCAAAAGAGCAGGTCTACTGCATTTTAGAGGGCATCAGAATGATGAACATGCTGTATGATTATGGGGAATATTTTTAAAATACTTTCATACACATAATTTCATGTTTTTCACCAACCTATGGGGGTAGATTGAGGTAGATTTTATATTTCCTATTTCACATGTAGGAAATAAAAGCTCAGAGAGGTAAAGTGACTTGCCATGGTCACACAGCCAGTGAATGTTACAGCTGGGACCTGAACTAAAGTCCTGAGGTCCAAAGGAATCCTATTCCCTCTGTGATACTGTCCCCAGACTACAGTACTCCCTGCAGGAAGGAAGGCGAGGTGATGAATAAGACTGGCTCTTAGGAAACTGAAATTTGGAAGGCTTTCTGATTCCTGGTGTTTATTAGTTTGTTGGGGAAGAAGCACTTTTGTGCACTAAAAGCAGATATAGAAACTTACAATATCTGCCAAATTCCCTTTGGACAAAGCTATTAACTGTAATGCGGATACACCCTTTTACCTAGAAGTTGAGCTCTTAGAACTTATCTTGGGGATTTACTCACTTGCATTCACATTGAGACAAGTCCAGAAATGTTTACTGCAGCTCTTTGCAATTGAAAAAGAGTGGGGAAAATCTAAATATCCATTAACAGGAGACAACTGCAATAAATTATGCTATTTCTATTCAGGAGATTTACTGAAAACAAACAAGGTGGACCTATGAGTCTTTGAGAAACTAAGCCTACCACATAGTCCTACATGAAAAAGTACTTAGGCAACAATTTTTGTAGAATAACATCACTTGTGCAAAAAAACAAACAAAAAAACAAATCCATGAAATTTCTATATAATGTTTAAGCTCAGTAGCTTTGAACGTGTGCGTGCTTGTGAGCATGTTCAGTCACTATCATGCAGGACTCTTTGCAACCCCTTGGGCTGTAGCCCACCAGGCTTCTCTGTCTGTGGATTCTCCAGGCAAGAATACTGGAGTGGGTTGCCATTTCCTTCTGCAGGGGGTCTTCCTGACCCAGGAATCAAACCTGCCTCTCCTGCATTGGCAGTCAGATTCTTTACCGCTGAGCCACCTGGGAAGTAGCTTTGCATGAGTTGAGAATGCTCTGCTTATGTTTCCAGATCCATCTGTCCCTGCACTCTCTGAACGCTGGCCTGTGGCACTGACCCACAGGGATAGGGGCCCTGCCCTCTGGCTGCCAGTTGGATTTGGCCAATGGGGATGTCCTTCCTGAGATGGGAGGGATGCAGAGGGAAAAAGGGGGTCGGGTTTTTGTTTCTCCAGTTTCCCTGCCAAACCAGGCATCTCCTCTCTGAGCTCCTGCCCTCTGGCCCTTGGCTCTGGGCTATGGTAAGAAGGAAGGAAGAGGTGATGTCTGGTTTCCTTGTATCCCACCCAGGCCTTTGTGGACAGAGCCTGTATCAGATCCTCCTCAGAAGACCCTAATTTAAAGGATCCGTTTGTTTCCTGCTGAGAATCTGACTGTAGCTATATATTTAGATCTCTGTGTGTGTTTATATACATACACCTGTGCCTTACAGTGGGGTGAACTCTGTTTCCCCAAAATGTATGTTCATGTTGTCAAACCCAGAACCTGTGAAAGTGATCTTATGTGGAAAACAGGGTCTTTGCAGATGTCATTAAATTAAGTACCTGGAGATGAGATCCTCCTAGGTTTAGGGTGTACCCCAAATCCAATGACTGGCATCCTTATAATGGAAAGTTGGAGAAAGATCTGAGCCACATTAGAGACCCTGGGAGATGACCGTGTGAAGATAGAGACAGAGATTGGGGGATGTTGCCCCAAGCCAAGGCACATCTGAGGCCACCAGAAGCTGGAAGAGGCAGGAAGGCTCCTCCCCTTCCAACCTCCAGAGAGAAAGCAGCCCAGTTGACACAGGATTCCACACACATGGCCTCCAAAACTGGGAGAGAATAAATGCATCTTATTTGAAGTTATTCAGTTTGTGGGTTATTTAATTTTGGAAACCACAGGAAATGAATGCATACCTTTATTTGTCAACATTAATATATTGTTAATATAAGCATAGAAAATATCTAGAAACATGTGGTTAATACTCATGTCGTTTTCCTCTGAGAATGGAAGTCTACTCTTCATTCTGTGTGTGTATATGTGTCTGGTTAGAATGTGTCTACTTTGATAATTTATAAAATATCCTAGGAAAAGAAGGAACTAGAGCCTAGAATCCCTTGGAAGAGTGTGCTTGTTGGATGACAGTTACAAACGCTCAACAGAATGAGTCTTCGCACAGCACTGAGGACTCCGTTTACCTGTGTGAGTGGGGAGACATCACAGGACAGAAAAGACATGTTTTTTTTCCCTTTCTTTTCTCATGTGTGATATTTGTACAGCCACCCTTCTCAGACCTTCACAAATGTGAGACAAAGAAGCTGGTTTAGAGCTTTCAGTAAGGAAATTCTACTAACCATATTCTTGGAAATATCTTTACTTTTAGTTAAAATGAACAAACAAGCAAAAGGCAGATTCATTAATGATACATCAGCGAAAGTCGATTATGCATCGTTAGCCATATAAAACAGTCCACAAGATCATGCTGCTCTGTTTCTAGCCCCCATTTTTTTTTCTAAATCAGTGCAAACCTCTGCAATATTGAAGAATCAGTATTCATTGCCTTGTGGCTTTGTATGTATGATTGGTCTTCTTCACACACACACAAAAAGTCTTGGTGTGCAATTTTGTAGCAGACTGTAATTTAGGGAGCATTAAAATGAAGCCCAACATTTTTATAAAAAATGAGCACTGTTGTGTTCAACAGGAAATAGCTCTGGCACATTGTCAGCCAATTCCAAGTAGAAGAAAGATGTCATACAGAAAGAGAATTGCACAGCACAATGCTGTTATGTCCACTTACCTGAAAATAGTGCTAACATCTCACACCACTTAATTTTCACCATGCATCCTCTTTCTTTCAAAACAGTATTTTATTTTATTTTTGCAGTTTTATTTAACGTTATTCCAAAGAAAAAGGCTCTTTCAACTGAGTCTACTTTGAAAGGAAATTAACTTTGTGCTCATGGTACAACAATGAGGATATTGTTGATACAGGTTTAAACACATCATTGAATTGGAGATCATTAAGGAAACAGTGGTTACAGCGTTAGGGTAACCTAATAGACACAGTCCATTGCTGTAAAATGTCCAAACGTGGAGCTGAAGAAAGAAAAAGATCAATCCTCTGGGTGTTTTTCTCAGTCTCATGCTAAATAGCATCTTTGATTTCTTTTCATTGGGTTGATTATTTTTCTCTCCGTGGTTGTTGCTTCATTGTGTTTTCATCGTTCAGTTGGATCGATGTGGCTCTGGTGTAGTCACTGCTTCATCGTTTTCTTTTCTAATCAGCTGTGATGTCCAGTTCCTCTGCCAGACGCTGAGGAGACTGTAGTGGGGTGAGGGGGGCTGAGCAATGTATCGTGTTGTCTTCGCCAAGGGATTTCTGAAATGCCCTGTCCTGCAGTTCAGGCTACAAAGTAAACAGGACCTTTGCACCAGCTCCTCAGTCTCCTTCCTCTGTCCTTCTCCCAGGCCTGAGGGTCTTTACCCTGCACCCAAATTAACACTCACTTTTTTTATTAACATGATGGTTGTAGACTCCTCAGCCTCAGTGAAACTCCTGCTGGTGATGTAATAGAAACGGCTCCTACTCTAGTCTTGTTTTCTTTTAATAAACTTAAAAAAAAAAAAACTTTTAGAACAGTTTTAATGTCTAGGAGAATAATAAAAATGGTACAGAGATTTTTTTTCCTATGCCCCACACCTAGTTTTTCTGATTATCAGTGCCTTACATTAGTGTGGCACTTTTGCCATTGAGCTTCCCTGGTGGCTCAATGGTAAAGAATCCACCTGCCAACGCAGCAGACATGAGTTACATCCCTGGATCAGGAAGATTTCCTGGAGAAGGGCGTGGCAACCCACTCCAGTGTTCTTGCCTCGAGAATCCCATGGGCAGAGGAGCCTGGAGAGCTACAGTCCATGGAGCTGCAAAGAGTCGGACAAGACTTAGTGACTGAAAAACAACAATATCATGTTGACATAGTTTATTAAACAAAGTCAAGAATTATTCATATTTTTCTATTTTTTTTACCTAATACTCTTTTCCTGCTTTAGAACACCATACCGCAGGTAGCTGTTATATTTCTCTTGGCTCTTCAGACTGTGTAAAGTTCTGAGATGTGCCTGTCTTTGATGACTTTAACAGTTTTAAGAACTGATAGCTTAGAATTTTGTGGCATGCCCCTGAATTGGGATTTTTCTGATTTTTTTTTTTTCATGATGATCAGATGGAGGTTAAAGAGCCTCTTGATGAAGGTGAAAGAGGAGAGAGAAAAGGCAGGCTTAAAACTCAACATTCAAAAAACCAAGATCATGGCATCTGGTCGTATCACTTCATGGAAAATAGATGGTTAAACAATGGAAACAGTGACAGACTTTATTTTCTTGGGCTCCAAAATCACTGCAGATGGTGACTGCAGCCATGAAATTAAAAGACACTTGCTCCTTGGAAGAGGAGCTATAACCAGCCTAGACAGCATGTTAAAATGCAGAGACGTTACTTTGCCAACAAAGGTCCATCTAGTCAAAGCTATGGTTTTTTCCCAGTAGTTATGTACGGATGTGAGAGTTAGACTATAAGGAAGGCTTAGCACCAAAGAATTGATGCTTTTGAGCTGTGGTGTTAGAGAAGACTCTTGAGAGTCCCTTGGACAACAAGGAGATCCAACCAGGCAATCCTAAAGGAGATCAATCCAAAATATTCATCGGAGGGACTGATGCTGTGGCCACCTGTTGCAAAGAGTCAACTCACTGGAAAAGACCCTGATGCTGGGAAAGATTGAGGGCAGGAGGAGAAGGGGGTGACAGAGGATGAGATGGTTGGGTCGCATCACCAACTCAATGGCCACGAGTTTGAGCGAGCTCTGGGAGGTGGTGAAGGGCAGGGAAGCCTGGCGTGCTGCAGTCCTTGGGATTGCAAAGACATGACTAAGTGACTGAGTGACACAGTGGAGGCTATGATCTGGGAGTGAGAAAGACAACAGAGGTAAAAGGGCCTTCTCAGCACATCGCATCCGGGGGAAGCAAGTAGTAAGTAAGCTGTTAGTTTTTCAGTGTGTCTGACTCTTTGGGACCCCTTTGATTTAGCCCGCTAGGCTCCTCTGTCCATGGAATTCTCCAGGCAACAGTACTGGAGTGGTAGCCATTCCCTTCTCCAGGCAATCTTCCCAATCCTAGGATGGAACCCAGGTCTCCTGCATTGCAGGTGGGTTCTTTGCTATCTGAGCCACCAGGGAAGCCCCATATCCAGGGTACTTGTTATCAACACAACTCATCACTGAGGGCGTTGGTCCTTATCACCTGGCTGAGGCCTTATCTGTACAGTGTCCTCACTGTGATCCTGCTCTTTTATCCCCATCATGGTGTCCTCTTTGGAAAGAAATCACTGTGCTTATTGACTCGGATTTTAATCTGAGTCTGGAACCTATTACTTGTCAAATAGTTCAACTCTTTGTTCCTATTCTTCCCATCTGTAAAATGGAAATAATATTTGCTTTGAAGAGTGGTTACAAAGATGAGAAATTGCTTACTTTGTGTCTGGTCTGCCACTCTTGAATTGGTGCCTGGTAAAAATTGCTGTTTCATAAGCAATAATTTTCCTAATTGGTTTCAATAGGTCATAGCGTACCAAGTACAAATTGAAAGTCATGCTTATTTTTTATAAAAATATCATAACTTCAAATATCGAAATATACTAAGATGTATCTATAAGTTGTTTATTTCTTGATATACTTTTTTGCATTCAATTGTTTAATATCCAGTTTGAAATTAGACATCCCAGAATGTGTTCATTCTTAATATGTCCTGAAGCATTTGGAAAGATAGATTGTGATTAGCTTTTTGATGTAATTTCTCAGACACACACACACATGTACTAAGGGTGTTACATTGCTTATAAAAATATTACCAAGTTGTTTTATACTGGTCAGGCTGGTTTTGAAGTTAAACTTATGAAGTAACATATTTGAGGGAAGTCTAAGGCCCTCAACAAAGGAAAGGTAATGGTGTCTACTTGATTATGATTTTATTAATAATTATAAATATTTACACAAACATCTTTATAATAAAAACCAATAACCGATTATAGTTTTAATATACTTTTATGTATCAT
The DNA here is from genome assembly GCF_049115385.1 of Moschus berezovskii. Taxonomy (NCBI): domain Eukaryota; kingdom Metazoa; phylum Chordata; class Mammalia; order Artiodactyla; family Moschidae; genus Moschus; species Moschus berezovskii. Next base: position 15,533,826 of record NC_142470.1, read on the forward strand.
GGTATAAACGATGCATCCAAGCAGATTACATGTGCTCAGTAACATCCCTGGTTTTCTTAATAGTAACCCCGCTTTATGCAGGTCAGGAAGCAACAGTTAGAACTAGACATGGAACAACAGACTGGTTCCAAATAGGGAAAAGAGTACATCAATGTTGTATATTGTCACCCTGCTTATTTAACTTATATGCAGAGTACATCATGAGGAACGCTGGGCTGGAAGAAGCACAAGCTGGAATCAAGATTGCAGGGAAAAATATCAATAACCTCAGATATGCAGATGACACCACCCTTATGGCAGAAAGTACAGAGGAACTCAAAAGCCTCTTGATGAAAGTGAAAGAGGAGAGTGAAAAGGTTGGCTTGAAGCTCAACATTCAGAAAACAAAGATCATGGCATCTGGTCCCATCACTTCATGGGAAATAGATGGAGAAACAGTGGAAACAGTGTCAGACTTTATTTTTTGGGACTCCAAAATCACTGCAGATGCTGACTGTAGCCAGGAAATTAAAAGACGCTTACTCCTTGGAAGGAAAGTTATGACCAATCTAGATAGCATATTAAGAAGCAGAGACATTACTTTGCCAACCAAGGTCCATCTAGTCAAGGCTATGGTTTTTCCTGTGGTCATGTATGGATGTGAGAGTTGGACTGTGAAGAAAGCTGATCGCCGAAGAATTGATGCTTTTGAACTGTGGTGCTGGAGAAGACTCTTGAGAGTCCCTTGCACTGCAAGGAGATCCAACCAGTCCATTCTAAAGGAGATCAATCCTGGGTTTTCATTTGAAGGACTGATGCTAAAACTGAAACTGCAATACTTTGCCACCTCATGCAACGAGTTGACTCACTGGAAAAGAGTCTGATGCTGGGAGGGATTGGGGGTGGGAGGAGACGGGGATGACAGAGAATGAGATGGCTGGATGGCATCACTGACTCGATGGACATGAGTTTGAGTGAACTCCGGGAGTTGGTGATGGACAGGGAGGCCTGGTGTGCTGTGATTCATGGGGTCGCAAATAGTCGGACACGACTGAGCGACTGAACTGGACTGAACTGAACCCCCTTTCATGAAATAACATCAGTGTGACTTATGCTCCAGGGCTTTACTACTGTGTTCAGTTCTCACAACCTGTGAAGTAGGTGGTGTCACCTTCATTTAGATCTGGACTGGGGCTCACGGAGGATGTGACCTGTTCAAGGTTGGAGAGCAGGTGAGGAGATCTACCCGTCAGACTGTCTCACCTGAGCCCCCAGGGAATGCCTCCACTCTTCTGTGGTCTCTGATGTCCCCCGCGGCGATGCGCCTTACACCCTGAGAACCTCCCACTGGAGAAGGCTGGTGATTTTTCTGCAGAGGAAATACTTTCTTCACTTTCCATTGTTTACCTTGGCTAAGACTGAAAAGTACCTCTTGGAAACTCTCGTAAATTTTATGTTTGGAAAATTGAAAGAGCACATTGAGAATAAGCAGAAAACCAGTCTGGTCTACTTTTCAGAGCAGTAACAGGGCAGAAAAGATAACTATACTTTTATTACTAAATGTTGGCCTTTTGATGCATGCTTTTCTACATTTATCTTACTTCCCAAATAAAGGGTAAACTATTTTATATCAAATTAATATATAATGAAAGATTTGTGAAATTTCTGTAAAAAGAGTAAGAGAAAATAATACCAGTAAGTATTCTCCCAAACCTTGCTTAATTTATTTGACAAATATAGATATCAATTTGACAAAACATTTTTTTCTTAGAATAATACCATGAGGTGGAAAACCTTATTACTAGATTGCAGTCACGTTGCATCAGGCTATAATTATCTTGTGATGTAATGTGTAGCAAAAGATATAACACATAAACCTTGGTTGCATATTTTATTAGGCCATTGATTTAAGTATACTTTCATCTTACTAATGACTTAGTGTTGTTGGAAAAGAACCTCAAAGTAATTGTACTTTGTCCTTTCCCATATTTATTGGTAAAGGGACTATTATAGTAAACTATCATGAAGAAAGCACCTCTCTTAAATGTCAGCTGCTCTGAGATATACAACAATATAAGGTCGCTATGACATATAATTAAAACCTGGGCACATCCTACTAAGACTGAAACTGGCAGAAGTGAATTATAAAAGCCAGCTACCCATGTATTAGACATTTGATACTGGGAAGAAACTGAAGCAATGTTGTATCACCCATCATTGTTGCCGTTGTTGAGTCTCTCAGTGGTATCCGACTCTTAGCAACCCCATGGACTGTAGCCCACCAGGATCCTCTGTCCGTGGGACTTCCCAGGCAAGAATACTGGAGTGGACTGCCATTTCCTTCTCCAGACGACCTTCCCGACCCAGGGGTCGTACTCATGTGTCTTGCATCTCCTGCACTGACAGCTGGATTCTTTACCACAAGTGCCACCTGGGAAGCCACCATATTCTGCATGTGGAAGTGTCTCAGTCGTGTCCGACCCTTTGCGACCCCATGAACTACACAGTCCATGGAATTCTCCAGGCCAGAATACTGGAGTGGGGAGCCTTTCCCTTCTCCAGGGAATCTTCCCAACCCAGGGATCGAACCCTGGTCTCCCACGGTGCAGGCAGATTCTATACCAGCAGAGCCACCAGGGAAGCTCATATTCTGCATATGAGGCTTTTATCTGATACATGATGTGTCTGTAAAGTCTCCCAAGGCTACTGTAACAAAGCGTGACAAAATGGGTGGCTTAACCAACAGAACAATATTGTCTCACAGTTCTGGAGACAGGAAGTCTAAAATCAAAGTGTCTGCAGGGTTGGCTCTGTCTGAGGGCTGCAAGTGGAAAATCTTTTCCCAGATTCTCTCCTTGACCTGCAAAACACCATCTTCTCCCTGTGTCTCTTCACACTGCCTTCCTTCCATGTGTGTGTCCAAATTTCCCAGTTTCTTAAGAACACCAGTCTTCCTAGATTAGCGTCCACTCTGTTGACCTCAGTTTAGCTTGGTTAGCCCTCTAAGGATCCCTTTTCCAAATAAGGTCACATTTGGGAGCACTGGGAGCAATTCATACATTGCATATGAATGCGGGGTAACAATTCAATTCATAACAGTTTTCAAATGTTTCTTCCCAGCCTCTTGTGGTCTGAATACTTCTTTCCCCTCGAAATTCATATGCTAAATCCGACTGCTAATGTGATGGTATTAGCAAGGGAGACCTTTGGTGGTCAGTATTTCTCGAGGGTGGAATTAGTTCCTTTATAAAGGAGACTTGAGAGAGCTTCTTCACTCCTTCCGTCATGTGAGGCTACAGTGACAAGGCCTGAGCAGTGGGTTCTCACCAGACACAGAATCTGCTGGGGTCTTGATCTTAGAATTGTCAGCATCCAGGACTGTGAGAAGTAAATATCCATGTGCAAGCTGCCCAGGCTCTGGAATTTTGTCATAGCAGCCCAAATGAATTAAGATAAATTATATGACTTAGCATGCACACACACATATACCCTATCTTTTCATTAATTAAGTGGTATCTTTTAAAGTGCAAAGCTTTTTTCTTGTATATGTACAGTGTTCTTGCCTGGAGAATCCCCATGGACAGAGAAGCCTGGTGGGCTACAGTCCATGGGGTCACACAGAGTCAGACACAACTGAGCAACTAAGCACAGCACAGCATATGTCCATATTTATATATATATACACATATACATATATATGTACACACACATTGTTTGCTTATGTAATTTACAGCTTCTTAATTCCAAAATCAAAGTATTTTTGCATGTTAAAACTACATTAAATTATTTGAAAATATATAAAATACATTGAAAACATACATATTAAATACTTCTCATTGCATAGTCTAAATAAGAAAATTTTTTCACTGAAAACTAACTTTAGAAGCTAAATTATAAAATTGAAATTAAAAATTAGAATTATTATTTTTTGGTCTTCTTTCTATAAATGCACAACTGCTAAAAGAGGTAGATGCTAAAATGACAGCCATGCCAATTAATCTAAAGGTAACTGTGTGTGTGTGTGTGTGTGTGTACTCATACACACATACGTATGTGCATATTAGAGAGAGAGGGAGAAAGCGTAAGAATTTTTCCAAAATTCATTACTGAAGGATATAATGTTTATAAATGAACTTTCCAGTTTTAAATGTACCCAGAAGTTGATAAGCAGTGCAAGATACTGAGTCTGCAGTTCTAGTACATCGTGTTCTAAATGCAAAGGATTTCAATCAGATCTGGGATATTTTCTATTAAAATTGTTCCTGAGGTGAATGCCATTTCTTCATTTTTTTCTCTTTGCATACTGACATTACTACACGTAAAGGGTAGACATAATTTCCTTTTCACACACATATGTATCCTAGAAGTAGATTATCTTATCTTTTTTCTTATTCTTTATAATTATTTGTGAAGATCACAGGGCTTCCCTAGTGGCTCAGACAGTAAAGAATCTTCCTGTAGTGTAGGATATCTGGGTTCAGTCCCTGGGTTGGAAAGATCCCCTGGAGAAGGGAATGGCTACCTACTCCAGCATTCTTGCCAGGAGAAGTCTATGGACAGAGGAGCCTTGTGGGCTCTTCATGGGGTTGCAAAGAGACAGACATAACTGACTGACAAACATTCCACTTCATGAAGATCCCAAAGGGGAAAAAAATCCCATAAAATCAGTCATTTGGAAATAGATCTAATAGAGAGAAACTATCTCCAAGAATAGAATATATGTCCTGCCAATCACAGTGGTAAATGCACAAACTCAAAATTAGTTGTATTCAGGTCTTAAGAAAATTCATTATTTCAGCAGTCTGAAAAGTCCACTAACTTTGGATTATTTCAAGAGTAATTACCTAGAAAAAGAATCAAGTAAAAAGTCAGCAGTAACTTGCTCATCCCTTTATCTTTCACTTGTGTGTGTCAAACACAACTGTGTCTGTCAGTAGTGTTCAGTTCAGTTCAGTTCAGTCGCTCAGTTGTGTCCGACTCTCTGAGACCCCATGAATCACAGCACGCCAGGCCTCCCTGTCCATCACCAACTCGTGGAGTTCACTCAAACTCATGTCCACAGAGTCGGTGATGCCATCCAGCCATCTCATTCTCAGTCGTCCCCTTCTCCTCCCGCCCCCAACCTTTCCCAGCATCAGAGTCTTTTCCAGTGAGTCAACTCATCTCATGAGGTGGCCAAAGTATTGCAGTTTCAGCTTTAGCATCAGTCCTTCCAATGAACACCCAGGATCGACCTCCCTTAGAACGGACTGGTTGGATCTCCTTGCGGTACAAGGGACTCTCAAGAGTCTTCTCCAACACCACAGTTCAAAAGCATCAATTCTTCAGCGATCAGCTTTCTTCACAGTCAATAGTATAGTACTGACTTATATTCACGACATGTAATAACCATTTTATTTCTCAATCGGATGCATGGGTTACAGAGGACAATCTCAAAATGTATCATTCTATGGCAGGAGCCTTCACTGTGGTGGGCGTTAGTAAATATCACACCTTGTCTCTTATTTTTCTACACGTGTGTGTCCCACTTATATGGCACCTGGACTGGAGAAGAACAATGCCCAGTGGGATCTTTCAAGAGACCACCTTAATAAATAGTGGCCTGTGGAATGCATTAGGAGGGCCATAAGACAAGTGTATACTTATTTTCACATTTTAATGGCTTACCTTGATTCTTCCTATAGTTCCTTTGGAATTGAATTCCAGAACAGAACAAAATGGGTTTTCGAAATGTCTCTGTTCTCCCAGGCTAACAATGGAAGGATATAAATGTTTTGAGTTACACCATTTTCTCCATTGGCTGAAAGACCTTGTTGAATATTTAAAATAAATGTATTGTTAAGTCACATTGGCTGCATTGGTTTAAATCAAATTTAATTTTAAAAGAATGACTCTGAAAGGAGAATATATAGATCAAGTTGTTGCCTCCTCATATTTAAAGTAGCTGAGTTATAGACCTCAAATAGCATTTTGATGGGAACGTAGATATGTCCTGCCACCTAGAAGCCTTCTGAGTGCTTCAGTGATATACAGGGCCTGAGGATGTCTAGAACGTTTGCATACATGTGCTTTCAAGCAAACAGATTGCTGATTTACCAGGTTTTGTTATTAATGCAGAATCTAAACATATGCCTGTCAGGTGAGACAGACTGGAAACATTCAGAAGGACCATGATCCTGTACAGGAGTGCTTCTCAGATTTTAATATATATGCAGAACACCTGGGATCCTTTTAAAATGTGAATTCTCATTCAGTGGGTCTGGCCTATGGACCAAGAGTTTACATTTCAAGCAAGTGCTTAGCTGATGTTAATATTCCTGGTCAACTGAAACAATTTGAGAAGCAAGAACCTAAAATAATACAAAGGTTTTCAATAGTACTTCATCTATGAAATACAGTGTCTGTAGGGTTAACAAAGTGTACACTAAGGTATTTTGTTAACTACCAGTGAGTGAAATGGATGCATATCTACAAGATTTGTTGTAAAGTTTATCATGACAAGTTTTTTTTCCAATAATGCTGTCATAAAAACAATTTTCTTTGGAGGAAAAAAAAAGACTTGTTAAATACACAGAAATATATCAGAATTTTAGAAAGACGTTCAAAATTTTCATTTAAGCTAAAAAGCAGAAATTATAAAATATCTGCAATTTTATACAATGCCTTAGCCATTGTCAATAATAACATGGCACTATTCTAATAAACAACTGAAAATATCCCACTGGTAAAGAAATATCTGGTATGGGGATTATGGTGCTATGGAAACAATGAGAAAATTGGACAAAATATATAAAAGAATTGTTTTTAGATATTGGACTACATGCAGTGCTAGACTGTAATTCCTGAGATAAGGGAAATTAATGATGGGATACAAACAATTGTTCCAGCTTTCTGCCTGCAGGAGATTTCTGGGCAGCGCTTCAGGAATAAGAAATCCCAGCAGAGACACATCATCTTACTAATACAGAATTAGGACATCAGTGAGGCTGTGGAAATTGGAATTTGCACGGCAAATATCAAAGAGAACCAAGCTACATGGGGGAAAAAAAACTCCATAAATTTGTATAATATTCTGGGGAAAACTGAAGGCAAGAGGAGAAGGGGATGACAGAGGATGAGATGTTTGGATGGCATCAATGACTCAATGGACATGAGTTTGAGCAAGCTCCAGGAGATGGTGAAGAACAGGGAAGCCTGGCCTGATGCAGTCCATGTGGTCACAAAGAGTCAAATGATGTCTTGGATCTAATACTGTCCTGCTCATATATAGAGTGGGCTTCTCTGGTGGCTCAGATGGTAAAGAATCTGCCTGCAATGCAGGAGACCTGGGTTTGATCCCTGGGTTGGGAAGAACCCCTGAAGGAGGGCATGGCAACCCACTCCAGTATTCTTGCTGGGAGAATCCCTATGGACAGAGAAACCTGGCGGACTATAGTCCATGGGATCACAGAGTTAGACATAATTGAGTGACTAAGCACATATATACAGTAAAGCTTCACAAGTCCAGACAAAGGGCCACTGCTGAATGGCCGTGGGGGGATATGTTTGACTTTGTTACAGCTATACCCAGAGATTGTATTAAATACCCAAGGTAGTCAGAAGATATTCCAGAATGTTAGAAGACCTTCTCTAACAGACCTTAAAAACAAAACTGAAAGGATTACATTGATCTGAAAATAACATCTAAACAAACTTTAAATCTTTAAAGAGGACAATTAAATCCAAACATTCAACCATTTTACATTCAAAATCTCAGGACGAAAACAAAAAGTTAAAAAAAAAAATCAAAATAAAAAGTCATCAGAAGGTAAACCACATCTTACAGCAAAATGAGTCAATAGGGTCAAACACATCAATGAAATAGATGATGGAATTAGCAAACAATGGCTTTAAACCAGCTAGTAAATAATTAATTTTTAGAAAGTGAACATAATGAGGCGTCAAATGAAGGATAAAAAATGCATGGCACTTTTAGAACTGAAGAGTGTAATATTTAAAATGAAAAATAGAGCCAATAAAATTAGTTGAAGAATAGACACTACAGAAGAAATAATTGTTAAACTTGAAAACACTGCAATAGAAGTTAGCCAAATTGAAACAGTTTTAAAAAATGGCTGAAAAATCAAAAAATGAAAAAACCTATGTGACTATAAAAAGGCTCAATCATTTAATTGTCACACAAAATGAAGAAAAGAAGAAGAACATGGCACAAAATTTAGAAATAAGGAATGGATAAATTTTTTACAAATTTCATGAAAATTCTCCACTCATAGAGTCAAGAAAAAACTCCAAACAAGCACAAAGAATGCACGAGGAAGGTATATGATGCTCAGATTGATAAAAATCGGTGCTAAAGAGATGATATTTAAGACTGCCTGAAGGAGAAAAAAAGATATGTATAGATTGTTTATACAAAGTGTATTGCATTTATATACAGGTAAAAAGCTATAAGAATAGCCTTACAGTTTTCATCAAAAACAAAGCAAAGAATAAGAAACTTGAACATAGTTTTGAATTGCTATAAGAGGACTGTCAAGTAGAATTCTACATAGAGTGATAATATCTTTCAAAACTAAAAGTACAATTATTTTTTCATTGATTCGAATGTGAGAAAACTTGTCATCAGTAGATCTTCACTTCAGGAAGTATTAAAGAAAAGTTTTTCAGTAATATAATAAAATGAAATAAAGGATACCCAAAAGACACACAGATGTACATTTAAGGATAAAGAACACAAAAACTGGGAAAAACGGTATACATATGGATGTAAATATATTTCTATATAAAAATATAAAATGATTTCTTTTTCAGATTTTAGCTAAAAATAAATAATGCAAATCTTCACCTTAAGAAATCTGGAACCATTATTTCAGGTCAGAGCAAATAACTTTCAGAATAGAGATATCTGCAAAGATAATCATTTACACTTTGTAATATGAAATGGTTAAATCAAGAACACATTGAAATTCTAAATACAGGAAACAGATAACACATAAAGAAAGCATATAAAGTAAAACTCATAGAAGTGAAAGAAATAGAGAAAAATCACCATTACAGTAGAAAATTTCAGTATTTCTCTCTTAGTGATTTATAGGACAAATAGATTTTAAAAAATTCTTAAGGAGACTACAAAAGAGTCTCTTTAAGAGTCTACAAAAGACTTATAAAACACTATCAACCCGCTTTACTTAATTAATATTTATAGAACACTGAACCCTGGAACAGAAGAATATATATTTTTTCAGCTATACATGGAAAATTTACTAACAGACTTCATAAAAGATCAGAACAAAATTATTTCTAAATATATAAAAGTTGAAATCATAAAGAAAAAACTGACTGATCTTAGTGGTATTATATAAAAAGTAATAACAAATAAATCTAGAAAAGTTTCCAAATATTTGGAAATTAAATACATACTGCTGGCTAACCCATGAGGTTAAGATAAATATTTAAAAATAGAAGATATTTTGAATTGATTAATACTCCAGTGGAATTTCACAGTGGAGAAGGGAGTGGGATAAACTTGAGAGCAATCACAGAGTTTCAGTTCATGTATTTTAGAGCATTTGTTATGACTTGGGCTGTGGACAAGAATGAGGTTTAGAAAAGCAAACCTGGAAAAGTGATCTTGGGTGAGTTCAGAATCTTGAATTTAACAACAACAAATATATGTTTATTCTGGAGGTGATCAGAATTATTAGTTTTAGAAAGGAAACATTTCATGGACTTTTGCAACTGTCTGATATCAAAAGGCACATTATTATACCTTGAATGACTAATCAATTTCCATATTAATGCTTTCCATATTTCACCAATGATTGATATGTACATTAGTGTCCGATAGAGGACCCAAATTGCACTGGTAAAACACGGTAGAGGAAAGGAACAGAGGAGCCTGCAGGGGTGTTTGTATCATAGGCATTAACTGATATCAGACCTGAAACAAAATAAGAATTCAGAAACCTTGTCTATAAACTAAGGTAAGACCAATTGCTTGATTGGTAAATCCACTGAAGAAACATAAGAAACATATCTCTTTTATATCAAAGGACCTTTGATTAAGTATATGTTATGATACACTTTCCATATAGTAATTGAACAGTAATTCAGCACACTTTGTTTGTCAGACAAGATAGATGCCTGGCCCTGTCTTATAAGACTCAGCTTTAGTAGATTCATAGAAAGAGCTTCTCAACTTTTCTGGATTTATTACTATTGTTTTTTTTCAGATAAGAAGCATATTGTGTGCTGTTTAGTATATGAATAATGCTGAACTGCTTATTGATTTTCATTGTGTCTAGAACGTTACAAGGGATGAATTAGCATCAGGAGGATTATGCTCAGTGTTTTTCCAAACTACGAATGTCTAATATCAAAAAGTTAAATAGAGCAAGCACCATCAATTCATTTCAGAGGTCAAGTGATGGGAAAAGTTCTTACCATAACTTTCTTCCAAAGATGACAAATATGACTCACCTTTCTCCTTAAATCAGTGTGGGATCTCTCCATCACCATCACTGTTCTCTTTATCCCGCTGCTGCTGCTGCTGAGGCGCTTTAGTCGTGTCCGACTCTGTGTGACCCCATAGACAGCAGCCCACCAGGGTCCCCCGTCCCTGGGATTCTCCAGGCAAGAACACTGGAGTGGGTTGCCGTTTCCTTCTCCAATTCATGAAAGTGAAAAGTGAAAGTGAAGTCGCTCAGTCATGTCCAACTCTTAGCGACCCCATGGACTGCAGCCCACCAGGCTCCTCCGTCCATGGGATTTTCCAGGCAAGAGGACTGGAGTGGGGTGCCATTGGCTTCTCCTTCTCTTTACCCTACTGAGAGGCAATTCAGTTATAATAGTAGAGATTAAAATGTACAAAAAAAAAGCCTCTGCATTTACAGAATAAGTAAAATCATGGATAAATATATGTTTTGAAACATCCCTGTCAACATAGCCCAAATACATATTAAAGAATCTTATTTGAATATTGTCAGCATAGGGACATAGCTTATTAAAAGGTTTAAAACCTTGCTGATCTTTCTTTGAAACAAATGTAGAGCAGATATTATATTATTAAGCGCATTAATTCTAAAAATAATCTGATTTGTATGTACTTCTGCCTTGCAAATCACCAAATACCTATTGCCCGAAGAAGCACATTCCCATAACAAGCTAACACTTGGGGGATTCTCTGCCTGTTAGCAGTGCTGCTGCAACCAGAAACTGAGTGGTCACCAGATTAGGGTCAGTACAGAATATTTTTTTCCATTCTATGTAATTTTCCCTCACAGTGTAATAGAAAAAACTCAGTATCTCAATGAACCTGATATTCTTGCCAAACTGACTCCTTTTTTCTTTTTTTTAAAATCAAATGGTGTTTAATTATAGAAAATATAGTCATTCACCAGCAGAAAAAATAAAAACTCTTCTAGGATATTTTGAGTTTGAAGTTCTTATTGGCTTCACTGTGATTTCCAAGAAGCTGACCTATGAAGATACAGCATAAAAGGAGCGCTCAGCCAGTACACTCATGAACCTCTATGCTAGAAACAGCCGGGAGACCTCTTCACCTTCTGCCTTCCTGCACCACGTGGCCTTCATCCACCCAGTTCACCACAGCACAGCAAATGATGGCCTTTTTAGATTCCACATGTCTCTGTTTGAATTACGTTTTTCTCTGGATAGATGCCCAGGAGTGGAATTGCTGAATCATATGGTAGTTCTGGGCTTCCTAGGTGGTTCAGTGGTTAGAAAAAAAAAAAAAAAAAAACTCACCTGTCAATGCAGGAGACACAAGAGATGAAGTTTTGATCCCTGGTTTGGGAAGACTCCTGGGTTGGGAAGATCCCCTGGTGAAGGAAATGGCAACCTGCTCCACTATTCTTGCCTGGGAAAATCTCATGAACAGAGGAGCTAGACAGGCTATAGTCCTGTCTAGCTACAGCTACAGGCTCCTCTTTGAGCCCTGGGGTCGCTAAGAGCCAGACAAGACTGAATGCACAGGCACCCACGCATGGTAGCTCTATTTCTAGTTTTTTAAAGAAACCTCCATACTGTCCTCCATAGTGGCTGCACCAGCCTACATTCCCACCTATTTACAAAGTAGAAATAGAGTCACAGAAGTGGGAAAGGCGGGGAGGGATAAATCAGGAGATTGAGATTGACATATACACACTACTCTATATAAAATAGATAACTAGTAAGAACCTACTGTATAGCACAGACAACTCAATACTTTGTAGTGACCAAATGGGGATAGACTCTAAAAAGAGTGGACATCTGATATGTATAACTGATTTACTTTGCGGTGCAGCAGAAGCTAATACAATATGACAAATCAACTCTAACGCCAATAAAATTAATTTAAAAAATTGCCTTTGGTTCCCTCCTCTTTCATCTCTGTGGTGACTGCCTGCTTCAAATACAGTTTTCATTTCTCACCTTGCTGTTGGAATCCCTAACGTCAAGCACCAATGCCTCATAACATTAGATTTGGCCAGTATCAGTCAGTCAGTTCAGTCGCTCAGTCGTGTCCGACTGTCCGCGACCCCATGAATCACAGCACGCCAGGCCTCCCTGTCCATCACCAACTCCCGGAGTTCACTCAAACTCATGTCCACAGAGTCGGTGATGCCATCCAGCCATCTCATTCTCCGTCATCCCCTTCTCCTCCCACCCCCAACCTTTCCCAGCATCAGAGTCTTTTCCAGTGAGTCAACTCGTCGCATGAGGTGGCCAAAGTATTGCAGTTTCAGCTTTAGCATCAGTCCCTCCAATGAACATCCAGGATTGATCTCCTTTAGAATGGACTGGTTGGATCTCCTTGCAGTATAAGGGACTCTCAAGAGTCTTCTCCAACACCACAGTTCAAAAGCATCGATTCTTCGGCAATCAGCTTTCTTCCCAGTCCAACTCTCACATCCATACATGACCACGGGAAAAACCATTGCCTTGACTAGACGGACCTTGGTTGGCAAAGTAATATCTCTGCTTTTTAAGATACTATCAAGGTTGGTCATAACTTTCCTTCCAAGGAGCAAGCGTCTTTTAATTTCATGGCTGCAATCAGCATCTGCAGTGATTTTGGAGCCCAAAAAATTAAAGTCTGACACTGTTTCCACTGTTTTTCCATCTATTTCCCATGAAGTGATGGGACCAGATGCCATGATCTTTGTTTTCTGAATGTTGAGCTTCAAGCCAACTTTTTCACTCTCCTCTTTCACTTTCATCAAGAGGCTTTTTAGTTCCTCTTCACTTTCTGCCAGAAGGGTGGTGTCATCTGCATATCTGAGGTTATTGATATTTCTCCCAGCAATCTTGATTCCAGCTTGTGCTTCTTCCAGCCCAGCGTTCCTCATGATGTATTCTGCATATAAGTTAAATAAGCAAGGTGACAATATACAACCTTGACGTACACCTTTTCCTATTTGGAACCAGTCTGTTGTTCCACGTACAGTTCTAACTGTTGCTTCCTGACCTGCATACAGGTTTCTCAAGAGGCAGGTCAGGTGGTCTGGGATTCCCATCTCTTTCAGAATGTACTTGTTCCTAAATCTTCAGGTTACTAAATCAGCTCCCAGAAACAGCTTGGATTCATCTCCTTCTGCACTAGAGTGCTTCCTCAAATCATTGAAATCTATGTTTAAGTTCCACACTACACTTAAGCATTTTGTTTATGTTACTAAATCATATTGGCTTGTAGATTATATCAAAGTCTTATGTCACAGTATGAATTTCTCCTAAATTATCAGTTATTCAATTTCGGGAAGCATAGATTGGATGACAAGTTATTTGGTCTTTTGTTACTGAATCTAAGTCTAACTGGCTAGCAAATAGATTGACTTGCTTTTAAACAGTCCATCAATCAAATGGTCTTAAGTGTTCTGATGTGTAAAAGTGATGACTCACATTAATTATGTCCCACTGAATTGCTGATGTATAAATTCTGTCTGGTAAAGCCATGTAATACACACATCTACTCAATGACCAGTCATCAATTTCAGGAAGTGTTAGTTCATTTCAGTAAAGTTCAGTTCAGTCTCTCAGTCATGTCCAACTCTTTGTGACTCCATGGACTGCAGCACATGAGGCCTCCCTGTCCATCACCAACTCCCAGAGTTTACTCAAACTCATGTCCATTGAGTCGGTGATGCCATCCAACCATCTCATCCTCTGTCATCCCCTTCTCCTCCTGCCTTCAATCTTTCCCAGGATCAGGGTCTTTTCCAATGAGTCAGTTCTTTGCATCAGATGGCCAAAATGTTGGAGCTTCAGCCTCAGTCCTTCAATGAACACTCAGGACTGATCTCCTTGAGGATGGACTGGTTGGATTTCCTTGCAGTCCAAGGGACTCTCAAGAGTCTTCTCCAACACCACAGTTCAAAAGCATCAATTCTTCGACGCTCAGCTTTATTTATAGTCCAACTCTCACATGCATACATGACTACTGAAAAAAACCATAGCTTTGACTAGAAGGACCTTTGTTGGCAAGCAATGTCTCTGATTTTTAATATGCCATCTAGGTTGGTCATAACTTTTCTTCCAAGGAGAAAGCATCTTTTAATTTCATGGCTGCAATCATTACCTGCAGTGATTTTGGAGCCCCCCAAAATAAAATCTGTCACTGTTTCCACAGTTTCCCCATCTATTTGCCATGAAATGATGGGACCAGATGCCATGATCTTAGTTCTCTGAATGTTGGGTTTTAAGCCAACTTTTTCACTCTCCTTTTTACTTTCATCAAGAGGCTGTTTAGTTCTTCTTCATTTCTTGCCATAAGGGCGGTGTTGTCTGCATATCCGAGGTTATTGATATATCTCCCAGCAATCTTGATTCCAGCTTGTGCTTCTTCCAGCCCAGCGTTCCTCATGATGTACTCTGCGTATACGTTAAATAAGCAAGGTAACAATACACAGCCTTGATGTATTCCTTTCCCGATTTGGAACAAGTTGGTTGTTCCCTGCCCAGTTCTGAATGTTGCTTCCTGACCTGCATACAGATTTCTCAGGAGGCATGTCAGGTGTTCTGGTATTCCCATCTCTTGAAGAATTTTCGACAGTTTATTGTGATCCACACAGTCAAAGGTTTGGCATAGTCAATTAAACAGAAGTAGATGTTTTTCTTGAACTCTTTTGCTTTTTAGATGATCCAACCAATCTTAGCAATTTGATCTTTGGTTCCTCTGCCCCTTCTAAATCCAGCTTGAACATCTGGAAGTTCACAGTTGAACTTCATGTACTGTTGAAGCCTGGCTTGGAGAATTTTGAGAATTACTTTGCTAGTGTGTGAGATGCGTGCAATTGTGTGGTAGTTTGAGCATTCTTTGGCATTGCCTTTCTTTGGGATTGGAATCAAAACTGATGTTTTCCAGTCCTGTGACCACTGCTGAACTTTCCAAATTTGCTGGCATATTGAGTGCAGCACTTTCGCCTTATCATCATTTAGGATTTGAAAGAGCTCAACTGAATTCCATCACCTCCACTAGCTTTGTTGGTAGTGGTAGTTCCTAAGGCCCATTTGACTTTGCATTCCAGGATGTCTGGCTCTAGGTGAGTGATCACACCATCATGATTATCTGGGTTACGTAGATCTTTTTTGTATAGTTCTTCTGTGTATTCTTGCCACCACTTCTTAATATCGTCTGCTTTTGTTAGGTCCATACAATTTCTGTGCTTTATTGTGTCCATCTTTGTATGAAATATTCCTTTGGTATCTCTAATTTTCTTGAAGAGATCTCTAGTCTTTCCCATTCTATTGTTTTCCTCTATTTCTTGGCATTGATCACTGAGGAAGGCTTTCTTATCTCTCCTTGCTGTTCTTTGAAACTCTGCATTTAAATGGATATCTCTTTCCTTTTCTCCTTTGCCTTTTGCTTCTCTTCTTTTCACAGCTATTTGTAAGGTCTCCTCAGACAACTATTTTGCCTTTTTGCATTTCTTTTTCTTGGGGATGGTCTGGATCCTTAACCTCCTATACAATATCATGAACCTCCATACCTAGTTCTTCAGGCACTCTGTCTATCAGATCTACTCCCTTGAATCTATTTGTCACTTCCACAGGTGTATAAACATAAGGGATTTGACTTAGGTCATACCTGAATGTTCTAGTGTTTTTCCTTAATTTCTTCAATTTAAGTCTGAATTTGGTAATAAGGAGTTCATGATGTGAGCCACAGTCAGCTCCTGGTCTTGTTTTTGCTGTCTGTATAGAGCTTCTCCATTTTTGGCTTCAAAGAATGTAATCAATCTGATTTCGGTATTGACCGTCTGGTGATGTCCATGTGTAGGTTTGCTATGACCAATGCATTCTCTTGGCAAAACTCTGTTAGCCTTTGCCCTGCTTCATTCTGTACTCCAAGGCCAAATTTGCTTGCTGCTACAGGTATTTCTTGACTTCCTACTTTTGCATTCCAGTCCTCTGAATTATGAAAAATCTTGCTTATGGATGTTAATACATGGATGATTTTTGTTGTTCTTTGAGCCAAACATTGTAATAGTGTGGGATAAAATAGTATAACATTTATCAAAAGACTGGATTTCTTTCATAAATTTTACCACAGTTTTTAATATAACTGTATTAATCAGAGTTGAATATGGAAATCAGAAACATGGTAGATATTCTTAGAAAAAAGTGTTCTAAAACATAAATGATGCATTTACAGAATAATTGAGGAGGTTTGACTAATTGATACAGTCATGTATGGGTCTGAGAGCTGGACTATAAAGAAAGCTGAGCACTGAAGAATTAGTGCTTTTGAACTCTGTTGTTGGAAAAGACTCTTGAGAGTCCCTTTTACAGCAAGGAGATCCAACCAGTCCATCCTAAAGGAAATCAGTTCTGAATATTCACTGGAAGGACTGATGCTTAGGCTGAAACTCTAATCCTTTGGCCACCTGATATGAAGAACTGACTCATTGGAAAAGACCCTGATGCTGGGAAAGATCGAAGGCAGCAGGAGAAGGGGTCGACAGAGGATGAGACGGCTGGATGACTTCACCAATTCAATGGACAGGAGTTTGAGTCAGCTCTAGGAGTTGGTGATGGACAGGGAGGCCTGGTGTGCTGCAGTCCATGGGGTGGCGTAGAGTCAGACATGACTGAGCGACTGAGCTGAACTGAACTGAACTGAACAATTGATATTAGGGCATCAGTGCTTGAAGGCTTGTTTTAAAAGTTACACAATACTGTCTGAGATTATTATCCGAGAACAAGGAAGAGGTTTGCACTGGTTCTTAGCAAATATGAAGCCAGTGTCCCTCTCACCATAAATAATCTATCTCCGCCAATGTCTATGGTCTTTTATATTTGTCTCCGGGTAACCTTTATTCTACTTCTGACTCAATTCTACTTTGACTTCTTGTTCATGTGTGCGTGCTCAGGCACTAGTTGTGTCTGAGGCTTTGTGACCCAGTGAGCCACAGCCTGCCAGACTTTTCTGTCTGACTAAATTATACACTTGATCACCATGGTCATGGCTGTCTCTTCATAGATATCAAAAGGGAGAAGCAACCAAAGACATAATTATTTACATACGTGTGTGGAACACAACAAACGAAAATGTGTGTGTAGTGTAGGAGAAATAGTGCTCACTCAGCGTGATGTTTCTTGTGTCCCTGCATGCATTCAGACTCTTTTGAGTCAGGTGGAGCCGTATAACTACTTCATGGACTAGAGTTTGTAAGCTGCAGTGGTGAACTTCACTTCAAATCCAGGATTCAGGATGCTGATGTGAGTTCTCCATACTCTTTCTTCGTTTCTTCTGGAAATTCTGGAAGCCATGTGTCTCCAGTGCTTACACCTCAAGGAAGCCTTCCAGGCAGTTATCCTGGAAAATGGCTGATCTGCAATGACCTTGGCATCAGCCAAGTGATGTGTTAAATCATGGAGATTTCCAGGAACTATTTTGTCCCAACCAAACCTGGACTTTCTTAACTAGGTCAATATTACAACTTTGATATCTGCCATCGGGAGGTGTAGTTTTCTACTGTTACTATCCATTTTAATGTGCCTTTTGCCCTCAAACATTTAGCCTGAGCAGAATTCTTTACCTAGTATGAGGGAGTAAAACTTCATTTCGATCTATGTTGGGTTGATACTCTCCCATGAATTGTTACCATTATAAAGTACCAAGGAGTGCAGAGTAGTACCCAGCCATTTCCCTGGTTTCCAGATACAGACTTCCTTTTCTTCCTTATGTATTAGCAAACTAATCCACTTTGATATCCAGAATCAATAATTCAGGGAACTCGGTATTTTCTTTTAGTCTCAAAATAATGAAATGACAGTCCCGACTTCTGGTTTAATAAGAAAGTTAACATGTCTCCTGGTGAACGTATTTTTCCCATGAGCATGAAGACCTCTAAACAAGCAGAGCATAAAGTCATGGAGAGGAGGTAATGTTCACAGGTGGATTATTAGTCATAAATGTGGAAGATTCTAGGTCCATTCCTGCACCTTAGTTCTGCATCCAGGAGGAAGAATAAGAGTAATACATTGGTCAACAGTTGACAGCACATTACATACCTTGTGGGTATCACCCCAGTGTTAATGTGCTGTATCCAAACTGCTGTCATCACTGAGTGTTCCCTGATTCACTATTTTCTATGGACATTTATGTACAAGCAATGGAGAATGTGGTCAGCAGTGAATCTCATGGCTTCCACACATGGCCTCCTAAGTTTTGCACTGAGATACATCACTTGATCAAGGCAGTATCACGTGGGATAACTGGTGGTGAATGCGGCATTCAGAAAGTCCACAGCTAGTTGTGCTGTTTGAAGTTCACCCCTGAAAGGAGTTCCCTCCTTCCCTTCCCTCAGACTTGTGGAGTCTATGACTGTGCTTTTCACAAGTGCCAGCATGGTATACAGGACGACTCACAAACTAGGCTCATATTTCAATATCATATCCATAAAAGTCTTTCCACAATATCATACATATGGGTGGCAGAAGTGGACACAATTGGTCTAGAAATTGGTGAGAAGATGTGATGACTCGAATCTACTCGTCTATTTTAGCCCAAAAGACTTATCCTCTGAGACTTCTGGGTAAATCATTCTCTTTGAAATTAGAGAGGCTATTCAGATGGTAATATTGCCATTCTCCACTCATAACCTAAAGAAGATAAGTACTCATGTGCTCCCAAGAAAAATGACTGTCCACCACTTACTGACCTACTTCTTACTAACTTTGCGGAAGATGATTATCTGTGTCTTCTTGGGGCCGACATTCCTGTGTGGAGGGTGAATCCCACCTCCTTCTTAAAAGGTTCATGTTATTTCCCCACATTTTCCTCTTCATTAAATCTTGAACCAGCCTTCTGAGACTCAAGGGAAGCTGAAGCAAAACCTCAAGGGTGGGGAGCTCATAGACCCAAGAGGGTCAGAAAGGGTGCTGTTTGGTTTCCTTAAGTCTGTTCAAATGTTCAGTTTCTCACTTGTTTTCATTCAATGCACTTGACCCTGTGCTTGTGAAATCAACCTTCTATTTTCATGCCTCAACACCTCTATTCACCACCTCTGTGAAATGGGAATATGGGAATTCTGGGCAAATTGATCTCTAAGCTGCCATGGATGTTCCATGGTATATACTATAAGATAAAATATAAAAAGTGGAAATTATATGTGTTCTAAACAAAAATCTACCCCTTGGTGTTCTTTGTTTATGTAAAACTATTTCATTCATCCATTTAAAAGTTCACTCATCCATTATTTTCCATCTATCACATGTAATGAACTGCTGCTGTTGTTCAGTTGCTAAGTCATGTTCGACTGTTGTGACCCCATGGACTGTAGTCTGCTAGGCTCCTCTATGGGAATTCCCACACAAGAATACTGGAGCAGATTGCCATTTCCTTCTCCAGGGGACCTTCCTGACCCAGGGATGGGACTTGCTTGTCTTGCATTGGCAAACAGATTCATTACCACTGAGCCACCAGGGAAGCCTGTAATGAACTATATGTATCAATAGTAGGATACTTTACCAATTAGTTGTAGTTAGTACACTCTTTTGTTTAGATGACTGTCAAAATATATCTCAGAATTCAGTAAAACACATTTATGGCCATAAAAGAATTTTAGGAAAAAATAATTCAATTTCAAGATGAATAAAACATCCAAGTGTTAGAGTGGATGCAAATCACCAAACACAGTTGATAGAGCTTCTGATTGATAATATATATCAAGAGGGCTCAAAGAAAGTGAAGCAGAAAATAAAATTACTACTGTTGGATGCTCCTGCTTTATATTAATGCAGGCTTCTTTATGTCAAAATCCATATTAAAGAAATGCATTCTCCATGAGTTTTTCAAGAATCTTCATACAACTATTTGCCCTTTATTGATATATACATTCCTTTGATAAATGTTTATAAAGTTTAGATTAAGTTTGCTATAGCATATTGGAAAGTATAAATTCACTACTTTGCACAATATCTAAAAATAAAATTTCCTCCCATTTTCTTCACCTCCCTCCCTCACCCCCATTGGTAAGAGATATTCAGTTCCATGTTACAGAAATTATTCTTCTTATATTCTTGCTCATCTCAAACGTACTGTCAAGAAACAACATTCAATAATGAGTTGCATGCTTAAGACCTGAAGACAAACAAGAATGTAATTTACATGCACACTATATTAGATGGTCTAATTTCAGCAAAATCAAGGAATATTGTTTAGCTGGTGTACACAAGGTGCTCAAAACAAAAAAAATAATAAATTCATTTTAATGAGCATTCCACATGCTATGTAATTCACACATAATTAATCTGTGAGACCCAAAAATCACTTAAAGAGAGATTTTGAGGATTCAAAGGATATATTTAGCTAACAATCCTATTGTAACTTAAAACTTAGGACTTTGTATAATCAAAGTGCTCTATGTTAGAATAAATTAGAGGCTTAACATTTCTTAAAGATAAAGGTCACCACCACTTTTTTTTCTATTATGTTCTTACATGATTAATAAACTAGTATTTTATTTTATTCCATGAAAATCATTTGATTTAGGAAATGTATCCTTAATGATCCTTAAAGTTTAGCATTTTTTTTCTTAAAGAGACATTTTTATCCAATAATGCTTAATGATTTGATCAAGAAGTAGGATCAATATTTTCTACTTTTGAATCTGGGTAGACTTTTGTTGTTATCTTGACCAATAAAATATGGCAGAAGTGATGATACATGATTCCTGAGACAAAAGCATATAAATTACACAGATTCTTCCTGTCCCTTTTCTCTCCTGGCTCTTGCGCTAGGACAGCCCTAAGCCAAGGTATAGGAAGTTTAATTATTCTAAACCCCTCCATGCTGGAAAAATCGTGTGAGGACTGTACCACATGGAGATGGGAAGAGGTTCCAAAGAGCTCCACCTGTTCCAGTACTGTGAGTCTTCTGGGCCAAGTCATCAGCTACACTGATGAAGTCTTCAAGATGACCACTACAACATCAAGAGGTGTCACCCCTGCATTCAAGACTAAGAGAAATTTGAACAATATTAACTGATATTTGTTGTCTTAAATCTCTAAGTTTTGGGGTGATTTATTATGCAATAATAGATAGCCAGAAAAGATTTTTAAAAATATTCTATTATTTACTTACAATTTCACTTCATGTGTATGTTTGTTTGTTTTTTTCATTGAAATATTGTTGATGTATAACATGAATTCAATCTCTGTGTCAGGAAAATCCCCTGGAGGAGGTTATGGCAACCCACACCAGTATTCTGGCCTGGAGAATCTCCATGAACAGAGGAGCCTAGTGGGCTACAGTCCATGGGTGGCAAAGAGGCAGACATCACTAAAGCAACTGAACATGCACGCATATATTATTTCTCAGATTCTTTTTCATTATGGGTTAATGTCAAGATATTGAATTTACTTCTCTGTGCTATACAGTAAATCCTTGTTTTTTATCTATTTAAGAAAGATTTTGATACCATATATGGAATACTGCCATGGCAAAAATCTAAGAATATGGCTATTTCTTCAGGACTAAATGACAGGCAGAAATAGGAAGAGGGTGCAGACACTGTTAGGGCAATCTTGGTATCCTTCTAGGATGCTCTTGGTGATTATTTAAAAGAGGGTTAAAAAAAAAAGATTTATTGGGAATTGGAAGAGAAGGAAACCTTGCTATCTAGCAGTGGAAAGTTTTGCACCACTATGGCCTGCTTTCATATGGGAAACAAAAAATATACATAGTATATGTATTTATATACCGATATATAGGTGTATCTTTCCTAAAGGTAACCTGATGAAGTTCTAATGGTAACTGTGCACAGTAAATTGTATTGCATTTTATTGCCATCTCACAACAGTTGTGGAAAACAAATATGAATACATGTAACTCCTTGTAAGAGTAAGGAACTTGCCATACAGTTAGTACAGTTGAGCCAGGCCCTAAACTCAGATATATCTGACTTTGATGACTACGTCTTGAACATTATAATAGAAATTCTATATAAATCCAATTGGCGTGCTGCTAAGTCGCTTCAGTCGTGTCCGACTCTGTGCGAGCCCGTAGACTGCAGCCTACCAGGCTCCTCCGTCCATGGGATTTTCCAGGCAAGAGTACTGGAGTGGGTTGCCATTTCCTTCTCCTTTATTGGCTTCCGTTCCGTTCCATCGCTCAGTCGTGTCCGACTCTATGCGACCCCGTGGACTGTAGCCTACCAGGGTTCTCCGTCCGTGGGATTCTCCAGGCAAGAATACTGGAGTGGGTTACCGTTTCCTTCTCCAGGGGATCTTCCTGACCCAGGGATCGAACCCACTTCTCCCGCATTGGAGGCAGACGTTTTAACCTCTGAGCCACAGGAGATTACAAAAGTAATTCCTTTTTTCAAGAATTTTAATTGGATGGCTACAACAAGGTACACCTGGGGAACCCCTCCTAGTGCTAGAATTGCAGTCAGCATGCTAAACCTGTTCCCATGTTAAGACTACTTGCTTACTTTCATTCCTCCTTATCCTCACCTTGCAAAATATTTGTTTTCTCTCTCGGTTGCACAATAACAGAAAATAAAACTATTTAGGAGTTAAATGGAGAAGGAAATGGCAACCCACTCCAGTGTTCTTGCCTGGAGAATCCCAGGGATGGGGCAGCCTGGTGGGCTGCCGTCTATGGGGTCACACAGAGTCGGACACGACTGAAGTGACTTAGCAGCAGCAGCAGCAGGAGTTAAAAAAAATTAAAAAAAATATATATCCACTAGCTAACATATTGGAAAAATAATATGTGAACTAAATATTAAGGATTAAAAGAATGATTCATAAAGAGTGTACACATAAATTTTCTTTAAGATCTGTTGGAAATATTGTTCTTGCTTGTGTTCATCAAATAAGTAAATTCTATGGGAGGTTCACAGAGATGTCTCCCACAATTTACCAGGCCCAGAATCTAAAGCAAGAAGTAGCATTCAAATAGCTTCTAGATAATAGCCCAATCCCCTTCAGGGCTGTGAGGCCTGAGGTATAATGAAAACAGTGGAAATGAAATTTCTTGGAAACAGGTGCATTAATAAAATGCACTAGTAATATCAGGTATGTATACGAAACTCAGCTGCAACTTCCAAACTGACCCATTTTTTAAAAATATTGCTATATCTCATTTCTGCTTCAGTTCAGTTCAGTTCAGTTCAGTCGCTCAGTCATGTCTGACTCTCCGCGACCCCATGAATCACAGCACGCCAGGCCTCCCTGTCCATCACCAACTCCCGGAGTTCACTCAAACTCATGTCCACAGAGTCGGTGATGCCATCCAGCCATCTCATTCTCCGTCGTCCCCTTCTCCTCCCGCCCCCAACCTTTCCCAGCATCAGAGTCTTTTCCAGTGAATCAACTCGTCGCATGAGGTGGCCAAAGTATTGCAGTTTCAGCTTTAGCATCAGTCCCTCCAACGAACATCCAGGATTGATCTCCTTTAGAATGGACTGGTTGGATCTCCTTGAAGTATAAGGGACTCTCAAGAGCTTTCTCCAGCACCACAGTTCCAAAGCATCAATTCTTCGGCGATCAGCTTTCTTCACAGTCCAACTCTCACATCCATACATGACCACGGGAAAAACCATAGCCTTGACTAGATGGACCTTTGTTGGCAAAGTAATGTCTCTGCTTTTTAATATGCTATCTAGGTTGTTCTGCTTACGTTTCCTCAAAGATTTGGACCCCCAAACCTATTCACACACAGGAACGAAATAGCCATGTTTTTCCTTGTTTTATTCCTTGTAGTTCTCCAAATCCCCACAACCTCAATATGTTGTTGCTGTTGTTCAGTCGCCAAGACGTGTCTGACTCTTTGCCATCCCATGGACTGGAGCACGCCTGTCCTTTGCTATCTCCTGGAGCTTGCTCAGACTCATATATGTTGAGCCAGTGATGCCACCCAACCATCTCATCCTCTGTCACACCCTTCTTCTCCTGCCTTCAATCATTCTCAGCATCAGGGTCTTTTCTAATGAGTCAGCTCCTAGCATCAGGTGGCTGAAGTATTGGAGTTCCAGCTTCAACATCAGTCCTTCCAATGAATATTCAGGACTGATTTCCTTTCAGTCAGTTCAGTTCAGTTCAGTCGCTCAGTCGTGACTGACTCTCCGCGACCCCGTGAATCACAGCACGCCAGGCCTCCCTGTCCATCACCAACTCCCGGAGTTCACTCAAACTCATGTCCACAGAGTCGGTGATGCCATCCAGCCATCTCATTCTCTGTCGTCCTCTTCTCCTCCCGCCCCCAACCTTTCCCAGCATCAGAGTCTTTTCCAGTGAGTCAACTCGTCGCATGAGGTGGCCAAAGTATTGCAGTTTCAGCTTTAGCATCAGTCCCTCCAATGAACATCCAGGATTGATCTCCTTTAGAATGGACTGGTTGGATCTCCTTGTGGTACAAGGGACTCTCAAGAGTCTTCTCCAACACCACAGTTCAAAAGCATTGATTCTTCGGCGATCAGCCTTCTTCACAGTCCAACTCTCACATCCATACATGACCACAGGAAAAACCATAGCCTTGACTAGACGGACCTTGGTTGGCAAAGTAATGTCTCTGCTTTTTAATATACTATCAAGGTTGGTCATAACTGTCCTTCCAAGGAGCAAGTGTCTTTTAATTTCATGGCTGCAATCAGCATCTGCAGTGATTTTGGAGCCCAAAAAAATAAAGTCTGACACTGTTTCCACTGTTTTTCCATCTATTTCCCATGAAGTGATGGGACCAGATGCCATGATCTTTGTTTTCTGAATGTTGAGCTTCAAGCCAACCTTTTCACTCTCCTCTTTCACTTTCATCAAGAGACTTTTGAGTTCCTCTTCACTTTCTGCCATAAGGGTAGTGTCATCTGCATATCTGAGGTTATTGAAATTTCTCCCAGCAATCTTGATTCCAGCTTGTGCTTCTTTCAGCCCAGCGTTTAGGATTGGCTTAATCTCCTTGATTAAACCTGACTGTTTTAATCTCCTTGCAGTCCAAGGGACTCTCAAGAGTCTTCTCCAAAACCAGTTCAAAAGCATCAATTCTTTGGCTCTCAGCCTTCTTTATGGTCTAACTCTCACATCCGTACTTGACTACTAGAAAAACCATAACTTTTACTAGATGGACCTTTGTTGGCAAAGTAATGTCTCTGCTTTTTAATATGCTATTTAGGCTTGCCATGGCTTTTCTTCCAAGGAGCAAGCATCTTTTAATTTCGTGGCTGTCACCATCTGCAGCGATTTTGGAGCCCTTCCAAAATAAAATCTGCCACTGTTTCTACCTTTTCCTCTTCAATTCGTCATAAAGTGATGGGACCAGATGTCATATGTTAGTAAACCCTCATTTCAGAAAATGCTGGTCAAATGTCTGAATATTGCTGTACTCTTCCTGTTACTGACTTCCCTCGTGGCTCAGACAGTTAAGTGTCTGCATACAATGCGGGAGACCCGGGTTCAATCTCTGGGTTGGGAAATTCTTCTGGAGAAGGAAATGGCACCCCACTCCAGTATTCTTGCCTGGAAAATTCCATGGACAGAGGAGCCTGGTGAGATACAGTCCATGGGGTCTCAAAGAGTCAGACACGACTGAACGACTTCACTTCACTTCACTCCCATTTAGACTACATTCAATCAAGATGTGGCAGTAAGTTTGGAAAATAATGTAGGATGATTAGTAGAAGTAGTCACAAAAAATTGCTGTGGATTCATGGTAGTTCTTTTAGTGAATAATCTTGTGGAGCTCTGTTCCCCACTGTTAAGAGAAATGAAATAAAACTCAAGTCACTAAATTTGCTAAGTGAAACCAAGATCGTTTGAGATTTGAATAACCTGCTTTTTACTCTTACCCAACCAGTATGTTTTATTTTTCTTACCTTTCAATTTCTCCTCTCTTCACAAATCAGAAATGTCAAAATGCTGTTATAGTTTATTATCACTGTATCTGAGAAGAGCAACTGTTTAGCAAGTGCTGAAAATAACTTTCAAATATCTCTTGGTTTGACAAAACCCTGGAGGAATTTTTACAACACCTTTGCTTCCTCAATTAAAAAAGATCTGTATTTTAAGGAAAATTTAATGTTTCTGAAGCGGATCTTCCTGACCCAGGAATCAAACCGGGGTCTCCTGCATTGCAGGTGGATTCTTTATCAACTAAGCTATGAGGGAAGCCCTGATTTACATGTATAAGATTAAATAACATTTTGTAGGGACCACTAGATCTATGGAGCCCTTTATTTATTTTCTATGAAGACTATTTTTTATCTTTAAACCTTATTCACTGCCATGAAGGAAGAGGAAACTATGTAGGTTAGCAGATATGCCAACCCTGAAAAATATGAATTTACTTATAATCTGGGAAGACTCTGCTTTGAACCTCGATAGACATAACTAACAAGGGGATCCAAGATATAGGGCTTAATAACTCTAGACATTAAAAAAATTAATACCAAATAATTTTTACTATTTATAAGTTTATATTAGTAGGAAGCTGTCTTCACTAATCACAACCTTTATTTGGCCTTTGCTGCATCTGGAAATAATTTGAAAGGCTGTCTTTCAATTCTTACAGAGCACAAAGTATTCAAGATGTCCACATTTCCCAGTATGGACAGGTCCTACCACTGGTGTGAGAAAATATTCTTATTATACCAAGCAGGGAAGTTCAAAAATATCTCTCATGCCTCTTCCCCAACAATCATTTATTGTTCCAAACTTAAACAAAATTTTCTGCTATTTTTTCTCAGGATGAGCAGAAAATGTATCATCTCAGGTAGGAGTGTAAATGGAGGTCCCCAAATCTCAACAAAGCATGTCAGCCAGGGGAGCAGGAGAATCTGTCTCATGTCATCACAGGCAACTCTAGCGCAGCAAGAGCCCAGCAGACTTAAATCTGAGAGTGGATTCTCATACTGATCCTGACTCTAACCATCTGTGGTTTCACTTTCATAAAATCAAATGAAATGCACACATGGCAAAATCTGTTCTAAAATTCAAAGCTTACCATTTGAAAGAAGAGTGAAGAAAAATAAATACAAGGAGTATCAGGTGAACCCTGTAAATTGAAAGTCAGGAGGTGGAGGCTGACAGTCCCATCTGTGCAGGTGAGTGAGTGAGTCTGGGATGGTGTGATGTAGGTGTCCAGAGTGAGGTGGCACACCCGTGGCATCATCCTGTCACATACTCACCCCATGACTACAGACATAATGGAAGATACTTAGTTACTAGTAAAGATTTTGCCAGAATCCAGCTTTTCTGATTCCAAAGCCTGTGTCTTGCACTCTACTTCATTCTAACTATTGATACTACTTCATTCTAACTCTTGATTAGGAAGGTCCATTAGGTTTAAATATGTCTTAATCCCATGGATGGAGGAGACTGGTAGGCTGCAATCCATGGGGTCGCTGAGAGTCGGACACAACTGAGCGACTTCACTTTGACTTTTCACTTTCATGCACTGGAGAAGGAAATGGCAACCCACTCCAGTGTTCTTGCCTGGAGAATCCCAGGGACGGGGGAGCCTGGTGGGCTTCTGTCTATGGGGTCGCACAGAGACGGACATGACTAAAGCGACTTAGCAGCAGCAGCAAACTTGGTAAAGAGTAAACCTTCAATGCAGAGTACATCATGAGGAATGCTGGGCTGGAAGAAGCACAAGCTGGAATCAAGACTGCTGGGAGAAATAGCAATAATCTCAGATACGCTGATGACACTACCCTTATGGCAGAAAGTGAAGAGGAACTCAAAAGCCTCTTGATGAAAGTGAAAGAGGAGAGTGAAAAGGTTGGCTTGAAGCTCAACATTCAGAAAACAAAGATCATGGCATCTGGTCCCATCACTTCATGGGAAGTAGATGGAAAAACAGTGGAAACAGTGTCAGACTTTATTTTTGGGGCTCCAAAATCACTGCAGATGCTGATTGCAACCATGAAATTAAAAGACGCTTACTCCTTGGAAGGAAAGTTATGACCAACCTTGATAATATATTAAAAAGCAGAGACATTACTTTGCCAACAAAGGTCCATCTAGTCAAGGCTATGGTTTTTCCCGTGGTCATGTATGGATGTGAGAGTTGGACTGTGAAGAAAGCTGATCGCCGAAGAATTGATGCTTTTGAACTGTGGTGCTGGAGAAGACTCTTGAGAGTCCCTTGTACCGCAAGGAGATCCAACCAGTCCATTCTAAGGGAGATCGATCCTGGGTGTTCATTGGAAGGACTGATGCTAAAGCTGAAACTGCAATACTTTGGCCACCTCATGCGATGAGTTGACTCACTGGAAAAGACTCTGATGCTGGGAAAGGTTGGGGGCAGGAGAAGAAGGGGACGACAGAGAATGAGATGGCTGGATGGCATCACCGACTCTGTGGACATGAGTTTGAGTGAACTCCGGGAGTTGGTGATGGACAGGGAGGCCTGGCGTGCTGTGATTCATGGGGTCGCGGAGAGTCGGACACAACTGAGAGACTGAACTGCACTGAACTGAACTGAAACCTTCAACTAATGCTTGAACAAAGTGTTTTAGTCTCTGTTAGAGTGTTTTGCGTGTTTTGGAAAAGGAAATGGCAACCCACTCCACTGTTCTTGCCTGGAGAATCCCAGGCACAGGGGAGCCTGGTGGGCTGCCGTCTATGGGGTCGCACAGAGTCGGACACGACTGAAGAGACTTAGCAGCAGCAGCAGCAGAGTGTTTTGAAAA
Source organism: Moschus berezovskii (assembly GCF_049115385.1). Lineage (NCBI taxonomy): Eukaryota > Metazoa > Chordata > Mammalia > Artiodactyla > Moschidae > Moschus > Moschus berezovskii. The sequence continues at coordinate 15,562,943 of NC_142470.1, forward strand.
CATAAGCAGCAGGTATAAGGCTTTGAAAAAAGCTCATTTCAAACACAACTGCCTAAAAAAAATTTAAGGGAGGTCCTGTGACATCAGGAATTAAAAATATCTTGAAGATAATCTGTGCAGTTTAGACCAATAGCACTGAATCAAGAAAGCAGTATTTTTCCCATCAGCAGTGTTTTATTTAATTGCTACAACTCTGTACAAACTCAGTTGACAAATCTGGATATCGTAACTTTCTCCCAGAAGTTTTAATATATAACTCTAATATATATACATTATATATAATGTGTATGTATATATATATAAATCTTGTATATGTGTATCATTTCTGAAAGGACTGTATTTAGAAGCTCAAAGATAGAAGAATCTCTTTGAAGAGACTTCTTATGTTATAGGGAGAAAAAGAGAAGGTAGACTAAGATTAGACAAATACTTTGAATTTCTACCAAAACGAACACAATAAACACCATACATGTTTTATAATTTGCTTCATTTAATAATGTATTTTACTTATTTTATATTTACAAATGTATTATAATTACCAAAATAAAACATAGATATTGCTGTTGTTTAGTCAGTAAGTAGTGTCTGACTCTTTTGCGACCCCTTGAAATGTACCCCACCAGGCTCCTCTGTCCATTAGATTTCCCAGGTAAGAATGCTGGAGTAGGTTGTCATTTCCTTTTCCAGGGGATCTTCCCCATCCAGGGATGTAACCCACGTCTCCTGCATTGAAAGGTGGATTTTTCGCCACTGAGCCACCAGATAAGCTCAGATTTAGGCTTATACATATGCTTTATAAAATTTATTAAATTATACTTCAGTAAAAATTAACCCCATTCAGAGTACACATTCCAACTTCAAACGACTTTTAAAATAAATGATATAAAAATTCGTAAGACTAATTTCTTGGATAGTTCCTTGCTGTTATGTGATATTAATGTAAAATTTAATTGAATTCTTAAAGAATACCCTAAGTTTGTTTCTGAAGCTCATCTCAGTGATCTATCTTTGGATGAAGATCAGATGCCTCGTGACCTGCATCCAGGACTAAAAAAAAAAAAAAGGACATAATTTAAAGGACTGTCTCCAACGCTGGATGGAAGGACTTTTTTCAGAAGAAACTACACTACACCAGGATGAGAAGATGACGACATCAGAGGTAGACAGCTTGCCCAAGATGCTGGACCTGATTCGTATAATCTTGACTTCTTAGCCCTCTTCATATAAATCAAACGCTTTTCTACCATAGGCCTGATACTATGCTAGTTTTAGAAATTAATCCAATTGTCGGGTTTGTGGACATGTAAAAGCTCATTCTGCTTATACAAAAACTCTGTTAGACTTGTGCCATCCTAATGTCCTTAAACCATGGCAACAGTCTGCTTCTAAATTGGAAAATTAAAAACAATAGCTGGAAATCAGAGTCAGGGCTATGGGAAATCCAAGATGGCTGCTTGGCTTTTCCCAGCTCCCTGACAAACCTCATTTTTTATTTGATGGGTTAAAGCCTCCCTGGCTACAGGGCCTCCATAATGAAAAATCACAGAATATTAAGTTTTGTAAATTGTTAAATTAAGTTTCTAGTTTTGTCAATGTCTAGTGTTTACTAAGACTCACTGCTGAGACAGTTCCTTGTTACGTGATACTGCTAAAAGATTTAATTAAGTTATTAAAAAGGACACTCTAGGTTAGTTTCTAAGGCTTATCTCAGTAACCAATCTTCAGATAAAGGTCGGATGTTCCATAATGTACAACCAGGAGATTAACACCAGACTATAATCATTTAAGGAATGAAGTCAGGTGACTTGGGGTATACCAGGCTTTATCTAATGAAAGTTCTTGACTTATAATTCTTATTTTACTAATAACTGCTAGCTATGGCTATATTATTTTCTATGTCACTTGTTTCACTGAGCCTGTGATATAATGCTGAACTGACAGCTCCATATGAGATCAATAATTGTAATAATGTGACTCTGGGTATGGGAAAAAGCAACAAGAGGAAATATTTTCCTGGACCAGGAGGCTAGTAAGACAGTGGTCCAGAGACTTTTGCTACTTGCAAGGCCTGCTCCAATTTTAGCACACTGAGTGGCCCATCACTTCCCTAGACCTAGGAATGAGCCTTCCCAGCACCAAGGGACACAATGGCCATGAAATGGTGTCACATGGTCAGATATGTGGCTATGAAGGGACCCTGCTGACTGGAAGTTGGTACGTGCCAGCTGCCTCTACAAAGATTACATCATGACCGTTGCAAGCTGCTGACCTTCAACACCCCCTGAAAGAAGTTCAGGGTGAAAATCAGGAATGAGGCACTCTGTGCTCTGAAAAAAAAAAAAAAAAAACTGGCAGAACAGGCCTTCAGATAGTTAGATCTTTTCAGAAAAAGGTTTTATGAGTTCCAATTCTTGCATCTTCTCATACCTAGAAAAACATTGACGTCATTAATGGTGACATCTGATTTGGCTATTAAAAAAAAATTTTTTTTTTTTTTTACAATGAAAAGTCAAAATAGAGTAGCTATGGTTCAGACATCCTGGGAAATAACTATTTCCCAGATATCCTGAAAAATGATATTATGGGTGTGATTTCAGATTAGATGCTGTTACCTAATGTAGAACTTAATGCTCCTGTAATGCATTTTTGCTTCTGTACTTTGCTTGCTGCTCGTAAAACCAAAGTTACTCCATTTTAAGATAAGGTTGTTTTTAAGTAAAGATTCCTAAAATTGTTTTTGAAAAAATAAAAATAAATAAATAAATTTAAAAAAAAATAAAAATTCTTCAGCGTACTTCAGGCTCTCATGGAGGCTTTTTAAATCTAAATTTCTGTCCCATCCACCCAAGATTCTGATGCAGTCCATGCAAGGCCAGGCTCAGTGATTGCATTTCCAGCAAGTTTCCAGATGATGCTATATTGTTGGTCCAAGAAGCACATTTTAAGAATTGCAGCTTTAAAATATAAACTCAGAAGCTTAACAGCACACTTCTAAATAGCATATGCTATATGTGAAATAATTAACATTAAAAAATAATTATAATAACAATAATAATAAAGGTTCAGTTCAGTTCAGTCGCTCAGTCGTGTCCGACTCTCCGCGACCCCATGAATCACAGCACGCCAGGCCTCCCTGTCCATCACCAACTCCCGGAGTTCACTCAAACTCATGTCCACAGAGTCGGTGATGCCATCCAGCCATCTCATTCTCTGTCGTCTCCTTCTCCTCCTGCCCCCAACCTTTCCCAGCATCAGAGTCTTTTCCAGTGAGTCACCTCGTCGCATGAGGTGGCTAAAGTATTGCAGTTTCAGCTTTAGCATCAGTCCTTCCAATGAACACCCAGGATCGATCTCCCTTAGAATGGACTGGTTGGATCTCCTTGCAGTACAAGGGTGCCACCTACTAAAATCCTCCTAGTGAGGATCTTATGAGAATATTGGAAGCATAGATGCTTATACTGGGAATAAGAAAGGCTGGAAACTCATAGGGCAAGCATTCAGTGCAGAAAGTAAGGAAAATAGCAATAGAGCAAACTCAGAGATGTAGAAGAAAGGAAGCAATAGCATGAAAGCAGAGATTCATAAAATAGGAAACAAAGATGCAATTCAGAGGATTCACAATACTAGGTTAGTTGTTTTGAAAGTGATGCTTGGGGCTGGTGTGCGGGGATGACCCAGAGGGAGGATAAGGGGAGGAGGGAGGTGGGAGGGGAGTTCAGGAAGGGGAACTCATGTACACCCGGGGTGGATTCATGTCAATGTATGGCAAAACCAACCCATATAATATTATAAAATAATTAGCCTCCAATAAAAATAATTTAAAAAAAGACAAAAAAAAAAGTGTAATAAAACTGACAAACCTCTATCAAGGCCAGTCAAAAAAAGAAAAGAGGAAATGTTCAAGCAATCAAAATTCTGTGAAAAGAAATTATCACTATGTGTAATAAAGATTAATAAGATAATGTATCCTAAACTGCATGCATATATTTTCTTGAAAAATCCTCAGGTATTTACTTAGGTTCCTCGTGCAGATGTGAAATAAAAATGAAAACTTTATTTGAACAGAAAAATAACATATTTAGATCTACATGCTGATTTATCAGGGCATGTACTTCTAAGCAGACTTATTTTCTGAACTGTTGAAATGCATTATATATCCTACAAATAAATTGCTTTACACTACTATATGAGAAAAGTTAAAGTGTTATCATGGAATATTGGATGTACATAGACGTAAAGAGAATTTCTCATCATTTCTAAAATCAGGTATAATAATAGTCAGCCTTTATCCAAATTGTTACTTTAAAAGCCTATCTAGAAGTTTCTCCCAATGAGCTCAATCGTTTTCATGATCATAATTTAAGTTTGAGCATCACATCATGTATTAAAACAAGATTCTCATCAGCAAATGCGACAAGGCTTAATTTTAAAATATCTCATTAATTTGCAGTAATGAGATATAATGAATATTTATGGAAGGTTTTATCTGTACCTATTAATTTGCCACGATGTGTCACAGACAAACCAATCCTCTAAGCTGAAACCGAGAAACAACAAAGTGAAAAGCATATAAAATAATGCCTTATAACCACCTCTTGAGACTGCAGCACCCTGTAAAAGATAATATGTTTCCTGCAAATGAAAGTTTACTGCATAATTCACTGAATACACCGCAGGGAACTAAGTCATTTTCTCTGCACTCACAGTTTATTACTTTTAAATATCTTTGCTCTCTTCTTCCTCTCCCACTTCACCCATAAGGAGGGAAAACAATGACTTTCTTCAGCAGAAATTGTTTTTGCTTCTAGACATTGGATTAAAGATCATTTGTATTTCAGATCCAAGAAAAGGGCGTGTCTGCAAATCGTCAGCATGTTCTACTGAAGGGTGTAGTTCGCTGCCAGTCGCTCAATGGGCGGAGAGCATCTGCTCGGGTCACTGCGCCTTCTTGGTGTGGCAGCAGCATGAGCGGTCACTGGGCAGTGGTCACTGGGCAGCCTTCATGTGCATGTCCTCCAGGGCACCTTCATTTGCCTCAAAGAGGCACATGAAATTACTTTCTCCCACCAGTGTACTACAGAAAAGCAAACTTCAACAAGCTGAGCGTCCGAAAATGTTCTTGATTGATGAGCCATGAAGCTAATTCCTTCTTACATGCTGAGGTCTTAAACCCGTTACCAGTTTAAAACAGACTGAGTTCAGTCCAATTCAACTTAACCATTCCCTCAAGTGCTGTATTCATGTTCTAAGTAATCATCAGGGTCAGGGTCAGAGGACTCAAAACTTTGTACCAAGAAGTTGTAAAATTGTTATCTTCAGGGCTTAAACTTTTTGTTATAATGGGGACATTTTCAAGTAAGTCACAGAGATCTGAACTACCCACGGCAAAGCAGGGATACATTCTCAGTAATTATTAATTGTGCAAAATAAGGACCTGTATGTTCACTTATTTTTGTTTCTGTTCAGGAAAAATTACATCATTTGGAAGGGTCGTAGTATCTATTTTCAAATATGAAGATAGTAGGGTTAAAGCTTTTTAAAGTTAATTTTTCAGTATGAAAATATATCTTTCATTACAAGGTTGAAAACATAAGAGAAAAGATAATTATAATGGTTAAAAAAAACAAGGTTAAAATATAAAAATAAAATTAAATGTGTAAAACTACTGTGATAGAAATATAAATGTATCTGAAAAACCACAAGAATAAGCTAGAACAAATGGCAAGCTATCTCATATAACACTTCCAGTGTCAAAGAGAAAAACAGATACAGACTTAACATCAGAGAAGTTAAGAAAATATCCTGAAATGTTAAATTAGAATTTAAATATGACTATAAGCTCAGGTTCTTTCGTAAAACGTAACTTTCTAGTTCTATCAAAGGATCTAAAAGAAATAAACCTTTGAAGTAGTGGGAACCAATGGAATCTAAATAGTTGTTTCTAAATACCATTTTCCAACAAAGGAAGTAAGAAAAACTTGGAGCAATTCTAGGACAAGGGAGGACAATGATAGTCTGAAACGACTTGTGCCAGAAAGCAACAAGGGCCCCAAGACGAAGGAGGGAATGTGTAGAAGACAAAGAAGTTACTCTGAGATTGCTCTTATTGGCCAAATATGGGATAATTACAGCATAAAAAATGAACACTCACTGTAGTTTATTGTACCACACTGAATCAATAAAAATCCATGTGTCCATAGCGATGTGAGATTGGTGTGGGTGGAGGGGGCACATTGTTTGGCCTCATTATTGGTGACAACTAAATGTTTTTCCTGCTTTTTTAGGCAGACTCACAGTGGTTCACTCTAAGTTCATGGGGGAAAGTCTCTGTATTCACAAAGAACAATTCAACAAATGTGGAAGGAATTAGAAAACACCATGTTTCAACCCCGAAGAAAATAATTGACTCAGTCAAGGATCATCAATCATTAATGGATTCTAAAGTCATACAGTGAAGTTTTGTTGAGGAGGATACTTCCAAAGTGCTGAGGTTAGTCCCAATAATCACTTGTCAATTGAAAAGCAAGAAGAAACAAAAGCAAATAGCAATGGAGCAATGCAACTTAGACCAGTTTATCAAGTTTCAGTTCAGATCAGCTGCTCAGTCGTGTCTGACTCTTTGTGACCACATAGACCATAGCAGGCCAGGCTTCCCCGTCCATCATCAACTCCCAGAGTTTACTCAAACTCATATCCATCAAGTCGGTGATGCCATCCAACCATCTCTTCCACTGTCATCCCCTTCTCCTCCTACCTTCAATCTTTCCCAGCATCAGGGTCTTTTCCAATAAGTCAGCTCTTTGCATCAGTCCTTCTGATGAATATTCAGGACTGATTTCCTTTAGGATGGACTGGTTTGTTCTCCTTGCAGTCCAAGGGATTCTCAAGAGTCTTCTCCAACACCACAGTTCAAAAGCATCAATTCTTTGGTGCTCAGCTTTCTTTATAGTCCAACTTTCACATCCATACATGACTACTGGAAAAACCACAGCTTTGACTAGATGGACTTTGTTGGCAAAGTAATGTCTCTTATCAAGCTTAGCATAGCAAATAGTGAGACCTCTAAAAACAAGTGCCCTGAAATGTGGTATAATTTCACAGCATTGTCTGCTTACAGCATTAGCTTCCTAGAGCTGCCTTGACAAAATGTCATCAACGGGTACCTGGAATCAAGGTGCCAGTAAGGACCGGACCCTTCTGACACCTGTCAGATAGTTCTTTCTTCTCTCTTCCTGGCTCTGGTGGCTATTGGCTTTCTCAGCATCCCCTGGTTTGCAGCTGCCTCTGTCCAATTTCAGTCTTCAGCATCAAACTGCTTTCCCTGTGTGTCTTTGTCAAGTAAAATAAACTATAATGATAAATAAAGATGGGGGATGTTCTAGGCTTATTCTCTAAATAGAAATAAAAATCAAATGCTACAAATGAAATTTAGTTGGACACTTGTTTATAAATATTAAAATAGGCATGAAATATAACTTCATATAATTAGGAACATTTGAATAGGTCTGGATATTGTACATTGTAAAATAATTATTCTTAGTATTCTGTGGTTTAAGATTCATGTTGATGTTTGTCAGAAAGCAACAAAATTCTGTAAAGCAATTATCCATCAATTAAACTATAAATAAATTTTTAAAAAGAATGATAGTGGAGTTACTGTAGGCAACTATTTTTAGGACTGTCAACAATTTCAAAGGGTTCAGCAGGGAAAAAAACACATAAATAGATCAATAGATAGAACAAGTGTGGCCAAATATTTGAGTCTAAGTCATAGACATCTTTACTTTTTGTTGATTGGACTCTTTCCTCAACTTTTCTTGATGTTTGAAAATTTCAAAATGTAAAATTGGAGAAAAAAATCATTACTAATAATTTTAATTTTAATGCCTGCAAGATAGTCTTACACTACATGTAAGGTGACCATGACTGTGACCCTAGCAAACATGTGAAGGGAAACACTTCTTACGTATCATTAGTGTTCCTAAGGGCTGTTCCTGGAGAAGAGGCAATCCACATGCACCCAGAGGTACTCTCTTGATAGGAGAGGTGCTATCCAATAGCCAGATGCCCTGGTGACCCTCAAGCACATTTAAACTCGGGTTCAGAAATTATAATTGTCCAAGGTAACATTCTGTTTTACTCATTAAAGCCAGTTTTAATAAATAACTCATAGAACCAAAAAAAAGAAAATACAATTGTAAATGTAGGAAAACATTTTGGAATTTGTTGTTTAAAGATTATGAAATAATTTAAGACAAAAATCCTTACGTGTTTTGTGTGCTTATATATTAAAAGTTAAGGAAAGTGGATCTATTAGATTTTAACCTCCTGCTGTTTGAAATTTGATTTATTATTTATTTAATTCTAATAATTAAGAATGAGGTTGATATGCTTTTTCATGGAAGAGAAATTTGAAACAGAGAATTTAAGTATTATGCCAAAAATTCACCATCTAGGAAATAGTAATAGAGGTGACTCTGAAATCCTGAACCCTCTGGTTCTGGAGTTCAGTAGTGATGAAGGCTTGTCAAAAGTCAAGAGAGGTCAAAAACTAGGCCTCTTCTGCCAAATAGCTAAGCGGTGAATGCAAAGGAAAAAATTCTTGATGGAAATGAAGAGTGCTACTTCAGTGAACACAGGAATGATAAGAAAGCAAACCAAATGTATTACTGATATGAGAAAATTTGAGTGTCCTGGATGGAACATCAAACCAGACACAACATTCCCTTAAGCCAAAACCTAATCTGGAGCAAGGCCTTCAGCTCAATTTACTTCAGTTCAGTTGCTCAGTCCTGTCCGACTCTGTGACCCCATGGACTGCAGCAGGCCAGGCCTCCCTGTCCATCACCAACTCCTGGGGTTTATCCAAACTCATGTCCATTGAGTTGGTGATGCCATCCAATCACCTCATGCTCTGTCATCCCCTTCACCTCCTGCCTTCAATCTTTCCCAGCATCACAGTCTTTTCAAATGTCATCTCTTCACATCAGGTGGCCAAAGTGTTGGAGTTTCAGCTTCAACATCAGTCCTTCCAATGAACACTCAGGACTGATCTCCTTTAGGAAGGACTGGTTGGATCTCCTCGCAGTCCAAGGGACTCTAAAGAGTCTTCACTAACACCACAGTTCAAAAGCATCAATTCTTCAGTGCTCAGTTTTCTTTATAACCCATTCTCACATCCATACATGACCACTGGAAAAACCATAACCTTGATGAGATGGACCTTTGAGGGCAAAGCAATGTCTCTACTTTTTAATATACTATCTAGGTTGGTCATAACTTTCCTTCCAAGGAGCAAGCGTCTTTTAATTTCATGGCTGTAGTCACCATCTGCAGTGATTCTGGAGTCCAAAAATAAAGTCTGCCACTATTTCCACTGTTTCTCAATCTATTTGCCATGAAGTGATGGGACCAGATGCCATGATCTTAGTTTTCTGAATGTTGACCTTTAAGCCAAATTTTTCACTCTCCTCTTTCATTTTCATCAAGAGGCTCTTTAGTTCTTTTTCACTTTCTGCCATAAGGGTGGTGTCATCTGCATACCTGAAGTTATTGATATTTCTCCTGGCAATCTTGATTCCAACTTGGGCTTCTTCCAGCCCAGCGTTCCTCGTGATGTACTCTGCATATAAGTTAAATAAGCAGGTTGACAATAGACAGCCTTGACGCTCCTTTTCCTATTTGGAACCAATCTGTTGTTCCATGTCCCGTTCTAACTGTCGCTTTCTGACCTGCATACAGATTTCTCAAGAGGCAGGTCAGGTTGTCTGATATTCCCATCTCTTTCAGAATTTTCCATAGTTAATTGTGATCCACACAGTCAAAGGCTTTGGCATAGTCAATAAAGCAGAAATAGATGTTTTTCTGGAACTCTCTTGCTTTTTTGAATATCCAGCAGATGTTGGCAATATGATCTCTGGTTCCACTGCCCTTTCTAAAACCAACTTGAACATCTGGAAGTTCATGGTTCACATATTGTTGAAGCCTGGCTTGGAGAATTTTGAGCAAGGCTTTAACTCTCTTCAATTCCATGAAAGCTGAGAGGTGAGGAAGCTGCAGGAAAAATTAAAAAAAAAAAAAACATTTTAAGCTAGCAGAGGGTGGTTCATAAGGTTTAAGGGGAAAATGTATCTTTACAACATCAAAGTGCGAAGTGAAATAGCAAATGCTGTTATAAATGCTGCAGGAAGTTACCCAGAAAATTCTACTAAGGTAATCAATAAAGGTTGCTACACCAAACAACAAGGTTTCTCAGGTGGTGCTAATGGTAAAAAAAAAATCCACCTGCCAGAGCAGGAGATGCAAGAGACATGGTTTCGGTCCCTGGGGTCGGGAAGATCCCCTGGAGAAGGAAATGGCTCCCCACTCCAGTATTCTCGCCTGGAGAATCCCATGGACAGAGGAGCCTCGTGGGCTTCAGTCTATAGGGTTTCAAAGAGTTGGACACAACTGAGCAACTAGGGACAGAATACCTACACTGAACACCAGATTTTCAATGGTTCAGATCTAAAGGATCACCCTCTGCTAGGCTAAGCAGCTCAGACTGTGTTGAAATCTGTGAGACAGTCATGGAAGGACATGTTTTCACAGAATGAACGTCACACAATGTTTTACTCTTTTTTTTATTTCTTTTACTTTTATTTATTCCCATGATCTCAGACAGCTTGTGTGAGGTCGAGTGTTGCCACTGCAGTATAATGTCAAGGAGTTGCATCTTTTTACTGTTTCCCATTTGTCTGTTGTCATGGACACGTTAGATATATAGTAGTGGATACAGTGAATGTCACTCCAAAACACACAGTAAAACTGACCATAAAAGCAAAAGTAATCTCATTGTTCTGAGCTCTGGCCAGAGGGTACAGCCTGTCTTGCAGGCAGCATTGCCACGTAGTTGATGATTATAGTGAGTGATGAGGTAAAGAATTACAGACCAAGGAACTTCTCCAAAAAGCAGTACCCTTTGCTTTGGCAGAAAACAGATGAAGTAAAAGGCAAGGAGGATTGTTACAGTTGAGTGGTCCTATTACAGAAGACACTGCTTTTTCTATTCATTTTGTAATCAAGAGTCCTGAGGTCAGTCACTGCTTTGTTTCTAAAATATGAAGGTCTCCTTTTGCTGACAAGCTATCTATAATCAGTTCAGTTCAGCTCATTTCAGTTGCTCAGTCATGTCCGATTCTTTGTGACCCCATGAACCGCAGCACATCAGGCCTCCCTGTCCATCACCAACTCCCGGAGCCTACCTAAACTCATGTCCATTGAGTCGGTGATGCCATCCAACCATCTCATCCTCTGTCATCCCCTTCTCCTCCTGCCTTCAATCTTTCCCAGCATCAGGGTCTTTTTCAAATTATTCAGCTATTCACATCAGGAGGCCAAACTATTGGAGTTTCAGCTTCAACATCAGTCCTTCCAGTGAACACTGAGGACTGATCTCCTTTAGAATGGACTGGTTGGATCTCCTTGCAGTCCAAGGGACTCTCAAGAGTCTTCTCCAACACCACAGTTTAAAAGGATCAATTCTTTGGCACTCAGCTTTCTTTATAGTCCAACTCTCATATCCATACATGACTCCTGGTAAAACCATAGACTTGACTATTTTTTGGCAAAGTAATGTTTCTGCTTTTTAATATGCTATCTAGGTTGGTCATAACTTTCCTTCCAAGGAGTAAGGGTCTTTTAATTTCATGGCTGCAATCAGCATCTGCAGTGATTTTGGAGCCCCAAAAAAATAAAGTCTGACACTGTTTCCACTGTTTTCCCATCTATTTCCCATGAAGTGATGGGACCAGATGCCATGATCTTAGTTTTCTGAATGTTGAGTTTTAAGCCAACTTTTTCACTCTCCTCTTTCACTTTCATCAAGAGGCACTTTAGTCCTTCTTCACTTTCTGCCATCAGGGTAGTGTCATCTGCATATCTGAGGTTATTGATATTTCTCCCAGCAATCTTATAATAAGATAAGAAACCAGTCCAGCCTGGAGGAAGGATGAACATGTGAAGTGAGCTGGACATTCTTTTAAGTTATAATTTTAGAGGAGATGGGAATTGCCTTACCTCTAGATACCTCTTGCACACATGAGGTTCTAGGAATATTATCAAGACCTCATGTAAAAATATCTACACTCCCCAAAGTAAAAATGAAAGTGACTTCTTTGCAAAAATAGCAAATGTTAAAATAAAGGGCTTACCCCTAACTAAAGTGTCCCACCACAAACAACCTCAGCAGACATTGTATAATAGAATTCTCAGGGATAGCAAGCGTTTGATTCAGCTACATTTCCACAGTCATTGTGTCTGCATTCTGATGTCCAATTTGAAGTGGCAATATTTAATATTGCATAGACATTTTGCTTGCCTAAAAGAAAAAAGAAAATTACCAAAATATACATGGGTGAATGAATCTATTTTTTCACTAAGAGAAAGATACTTCAATAAAATGTGTGTTGAAATTAATCTCCTATTTTACTTCTGAAACCCTGGTGTGTCGGAGGATGTGGCTCACATTCCATGAGAGGTAATTCTACACACACAGGAATGCTCTTCAGCTCTGTGAGTCTCCCCACAAGCCAGTGAAGATGGTTTCTGTCTCTTTGTCATTAGTAAGAGAAATAGAGTCAGAGAAGCTCAGAGGTCCATGAACCCTGAGCATTTAAGAGACAGAAGACACATCCACTTGTATAGACTCACCAGACCACCTGACCTGCCTCCTGAGAAATCTGTATGCAGTTCAAGAAGCAACAGTTAGAACTGGACATAAAACAACAACATGGTTCCAAATTAGGAAAGAAATATGTCAAGGCTGTATTTTGTCACCCTGATAAATTAACTTATATGCAGAAGACATCATGCAAAATGCCAAGCTGGATGAAACACAAACTGGAATCAAGATTGCCAGGAGAAATATAAATAACCTCAGATATGCAGATGACACCACCCTAATGGCAGAAAGTGAAAAAGAACTAAAGAGCCTCTTGATGAAAATAAAAGAGGAGAGTGAAAAAGTTGGCTTACAACTCAACATTCAGAAAACTAACATCATGGCATCCAGTCATATCACTTCATGGCAAATAGATGGGGAAACAGTGGCTGACTTTATTTTTGGGGGCTCCAAAATCACTGCATTTGGTGATTGCAGCCATGAAATTAAAAGATGCTTACTCCTTGGAAGAAAAGCTATGACCAGCTTAGACAGCATATTAAAAAGCAGAGACATTACTTTGCCAACCAAAGTCCATCTAGTCAACGTTCTGGTTTTTCCAGTAGTCATGTATGGATGTGAGAGTTGGACTATAAAGAAAACTGCGCACTGAAGAATTGATCCTTTTGAACTGTGGTGTTGGAGAAGACTCTTGACAGTCCCTTGGACTGCAAGGAGATCCAACAAGTACATCCTAAGGAGATCAGTCCTGAATATTCATTGGAAGGACTGATGCTGAAGCTAAAGCTCCAATCCTTTGACTACCTAATACAAAGAACTGACTCATTTGAAAAGACCCTGATGCTGGGAAAGATTGAAGGCAGGAGGAGAAGGGGATAACGGAGGATTAGATGGCTGGATGGCATCACTGACTCGATGGACATGAGTTTGAGTAAGCTCCAGGAATTGGTAATGGACAGGGAGGCCTGGCGTGCTGCAGTCAATGGGGTCACAGAGTCAGACACAACTGAGCGACTGAACTGATGGATAATTTTATGTGTCAATGTGACTGGGTTACTGGACCCATATAGTTGGCCAAACATTTTTCTGGATATATCTGTTAAAGCATTTTTTGATAAGATTAACATTTAAATCAGTTCAGTTCAGTTGCTCAGTTGTGTCCGACTCTCTGCGACCCCATGAATCACAGCACGCCAGGCCTCCATGACCATCACCAACTCCCGGAGTTCACTCAAACCCATGTCCACAGAGTCGGTGATGCCATCCAGCCATCTCATTCTCTGTTGTCCCCTTCTCCTCCCGCCCCCAACCTTTCCCAGCATCAGAGTCTTTTCCAGTGAGTCAACTCGTCGCATGAGGTGGCCAAAGTATTGGAGTTTCAGCTTTAACATCAGTCCTTCCAATGAACACCCAGGATCGATCTCCCTTAGAATGGACTGGTTGGATCTCCTTGCAGTCCAAGGGACTCTCAAGAGTCTTCTCCAGCACCACAGTTCAAAAGCATCAATTCTTCGGTGATCAGCTTTCTTCACAGTCCAACTCTCACATCCATACATTTAAATCAGTAGACTATAAATAAAGCAGATTACCCTTCCCAGGGTGAATTTTTGCTGTTGTTCAGTCTCTCAGCCACGTTCAACTCTTTGCGACCCCATAAACTGCAGCATGCCAGACTTCCCTGACTTTCACTGTTTCCCAGAGTTTGCTCAAACACCTGTCCATTGAATCGGTGATACTATCCAAACATCTCATCCTCCGTCATCCTCTTTTTCTCCTGCCCTCAATCTTTCCCAACATCAGGGTCTTTTCTAATGAGTCAGTTCTTTTTATCAGGTGGCCAAAGTATTGGAGTTTCAGCTTCAGCATCAGCCCTTCCAATGAATAGTCAGGGTTGATTTCCTTTAGGACTGCTATCCAAGGGACTCTCAAGAGTCTTCTCCAGTACCACACTTCAAGAGCATCAATTCTTCAGCTCTGAGCCTTCTTTATGGTCCAACTCTCACATCTGCACATGACTACTGAAAAAATCATAGCTTTGACTTTAAGGACTTTTGTTGGCAAAGTGATATCTCTGCTTTTTAATATGCTTTTTGGATTTGGCATAGCTTTTCATCCAAGGAGCAAGTGTCTTAATTTTATGGCAGCGATCATCTGCAGTGATTTTGGAGCCCCCAAAAGTGAAGTCTGTCACTGTTTGCCTTTTTCCCCCATCTATTTGCCGTGAAGGAATGGACCTGATGCCATGATTTTAGTTTCTTGAATGTTGAGTTTTAAGCCAGCTTTTTCACTCTCCTTTTTCACCTTCATCAAGAGACTCTTTAGTTTCTCTTCACTTTCTGCCATCTGTTTGCAGTCCAGGGACTTTCAAAAATATAGATAGGTAGATATCCTATTGTATCTCATTGGTTCTGTTTCTCTGGAGAAGCCTAACTAACACACCACACTTCCTATTTGGTTAAAGGAACTGAAAAGAGAAGCATTCATGACAAGCCTATTTAGACAGAACCCTCTCCAGTTGGATGCCAGAGGTGGAGTTCCTTTTGTATTTGTTTCTGACTCACAGGAGAAAAATTCATTGAAGCTGGCCCTGTTCGGGGACTCTTTCCTTCAGTGCTCACGTTTTCACTTGCACAGCCAGCCTCCTTGTCCGTGTCCCCTTCTCCACCATCTTTGGAGTGAAAGCATCTGGGCAGCACAAGGTGGGCAGCTACGGTGGAGTTGAGCAGACAGCATTCTGGGAGCCTTGAAGTGGGTGCTGCGTGCTGGAACCAGACCGCTGTGAATCAAAGTTAAAAAGAATTTCTCTTTTGTTCAAACTTAAATTTTTTTTTTTGTATTGGGGGGTTTTCCAGGTGGTACTAGTAGAAAAACTTGCTGCCAATGTAGGAGGTGTAAGAGATGCTGGTTCCATCTTTGGGTTGGGAAGATCCTCTGGAGGAGGGCATGGCAACACACTCCAGTATTCTTGTCTGGAGAATGCCATGGGGTCACAAGGAGTTGGACACAACTGAGGCGATTTAGTAAGCGACTTCACTTTTCACTTTCACACATTGGAGAAGGAAATGGCAACCCACTTCAATGTTCTTGCCTGGAGAATCCCAGGGACGGGAGATCCTGGTGGGCTTCCGTCTATGGGGTCACACAGAGTCGGACACGACTGAAGTGACTTAGCAGCAGCAGCAGCAGCCGATTAACAGTTTTGTGGTTGTTTCAGGTGAATACCGAAGTGACTCAGCCATACACACACATGCATCCGTTCTCCTCCAAACCCCCCTTCCATCCAGGCTGCCACATGGCACTGAGTAGAGTCCCATGTGCTATACCATATATGTCCTTGTTGATTATCCATTAAACCCAGGTTTCCGTATTTACCCCACAGCATGGTGGTTTACCCATGGTGATAATACAAAGAACATTTCAAAACACCCAGCCTCTCTTCCTGTAGCCACAGATACACCAGCTTCAAAGGTTCCACATGTGAGGCAAGAGTGCCGGGAGCCATAGCTAACTCCACAAATTCCAGTAAAATTCTAGAGGCCTTCATTTCTCCAACCTCTGAGCCTGGGAGACTGTCTCACTTATTTCAAGGGAATAGAAAGAGAAGTCTCTTTCTATTTTAAATTGCATTTTAAAACGTCAGGAAGCGTAGTCTTTGCATTTCCTATTTGGCTGTATTGAAGCGTATGTTGGTGATCTGTTTAGAATGGTGGTTCCAGAGAAGGCTGGGCCATGAGCACCAAGAAGAACTGAGATATCAGCGCTTGAAGTGGATGACACCATCTCCGCCACTTCAGGAGTCTGACTGACTCTGCCCACTTGAGCCCATCAAGTAAGCAGCATTATTTGAGGGAGTCCAGTGGGGTCCAACAGTCATGAGTTCAATTCCGTTACTGCCAGTCAAAGCTGTGTGATTCATGACACATATAGAGCCTTGAGACATGGACTTTCTTTTTATAAAATGAGGGAGAGAAATGCTAGAAGATTATGTGTTTGTTAGAGGATTATGTGTTTATGAATGAAATCAGAACGTGTATGCCCGTGACGTCGCATGTTCAAGGAATATCAGACTCCCCCCACCCCGCCCGCCAACTTTATTTCCTGGGGGTAAGTCTTCAGTAACAGACTCCTCGATCACTAGTCTAATTTCCTATTTATCAGGGAGACTATTTACACAAAAATCTAGAGAAGGACTAAGGTAAAGTAGATTTATCACCATAGATAAGTAGAACAGTGACATTCTACCTGATGAAAGTAAGCTGATCAGTTACAGAAGTACCAGATAACCTGTGATTCTTCCTTTGTAAGGTTCTATCTTTTACACTATCAGCACTAAAAGCTCTTGGAACATGCAAGGCACACTCCCCATCCGAGTGATTATTAATAATTCATCCTTGCATAGAACTTTCCCATTTACAACACGGGGTTCACATTCATGACCTTCAGAACAACTCCTGAAAGAGAGAAGACGGCTGTGGATTCTGTTGGTTTCCTACCCAATACCCGTGGCTCTCTGCTCTCAGCACATTCTTTTAGTTTCTGAAGCTCTATGATCCCTGGTGGCTAAGGTAACAAGAGCCCCAGGGGTGGATCTTTATTTGTTTACACCCATAATGATAACTGCATCCCCTTCCTGTGGTCACTTAAGAATTGAGTACAGAGTATGATACAAATACGATGTTTTAGAACAGTTAGGCGAACTGTGATTCATGGGGGTCGCAGAGTTGGACATAACTGAGCGACTGAACTGAACTGAACTGATTCAACATCCACTGGATCATGAGAAAAGCAAGAGAGTTCCAGAAAAGCATCTATTTCTGCTTTATTAACTATGCCAAAGCCTTTGACTGTGTGGATCACAATAAATTGTGGAAAATTCTGAAAGAGATGGAAATACCAGACCACCTGACCTGCCTCCTGAGAAACCTGTATGCAGGTCAGAAAGCAACAGTTAGAACTGGACATGGAACAACAGACTGGTTCCAAATAGGAAAAGGAGTACGTCAAGGCTGTATATTGTCACCTTGCTTATTTAACTTATATGCAGAGTACATCATGAGGAACGCTGGGCTGGAAGAAGCACAAGCTGGAATCAAGATTGCTGTGAGAAATATTAATAACCTCAGATATGCAGGTGACACCAGCCTTATGGCAGAACGTGAAGAGGAACTCAAAAGCCTCTTGATGAAAATGAAAGAGGAGAGTGAAAAAGTTTGCTTAAAGCTCAACATTCAGAAAACGAAGATCATGGCATCTGGTCCCATCACTTCATGGGAAATAGATGGGAAATAGATGGGGAAACAGTGGAAACAGTGTCAGACTTTATTTTTTTTGGGCTCCAAAATCACTGCAGATGCTGATTGCAGCCATGAAATTAAAAGACGCTTACTCCTTGGAAGGAAAGTTATGACCAACCTAGATAGCATATTAAAAAGCAGAGACATTACTTTGCCAACCAAGGTCCATCCAGTCAAGGCTATTGTTTTTCCAGTGGTCATGTATGGATGTGAGAGTTGGACTGTGAAGAAAGCTGATTGTCGAAGAATTTATGCTTTTGAACTGTGGTGCTGGAGAAGGCTTTTGAGAGTCCCTTGGACTGCAAGGAGATCCAACCAGTCCATTCTAAAGGAGTTCAATCCTGGGTGTTCATTGAAAGAACTGATGCTAAAGCTGAAACTCCAATACTTTGGCCACCTCATGTGAAGAGTTGACTCATTGGAAAGGACTCTGATGCTGGGAGGGATTGGGGCAAGAAGAGAAGGGGACGACAGAGAATGAGATGGCTGGATGGCATCACTGACTCAATGGACATGAGTATGAGTGAACTCTGGGAGATGGTGATGGACAGGGAGGCCTGGCGTGCTATGATTCATGGGGTCGCAAAGAGTCGGACACGACTGAGCAACCTGAACTGAATTCAGGTTCAGCAAAATGCTGAAGACCAAGTGACTTATAAACACAGACAGCTATTTGTCACAATTTTGCATTCTGAAAGTCTGAGATCAGGGTGCCAGCTTGGTTGGGTTAGGGCTGTCTCCTGGGCTTCAGATTTGTTGAGTCTTTATATGACTGAAAGTATGAGGGGGCTCTATGGGGTCTCTTTTATAAGAGTGCTAATCTCATTAAGAAGGGGTCTACCCTCATATCCTAATCACCTCCCCAAAGCCTCATCCCCTGGAACCTTCACACTGGGGTTTAGGTTTTAAGATATAAATTGGGATCAGGGGCAGTGTGCACAAATATTCAGGCCGTAGTGTCTGCTCAATAACAAATCAGAGAAAATTCTTGGCAATGAAAGAGGAGATACTGATTTCAAGAACAGTTTGCTGCCACAGCAGAAAACACACAAGGAACACCTTCTCTTGTTTCAGGCATTTCTGGGTGAAGGTTACTTTCCAGGAGGTGTTACAACAATCTTGTAGCAGTGAGAGAAAAACTTGAGGGTAAAAGACAGTACGGGAAGGGTGGAAGAGTAAAAAGACCAAAAGAACTCTGAAAACGTTATTACTGAGCCACCAAATTCATCAACCCCAGAGTCAGGCTATACTGGAGAAGCTGAATGTATGAGGTCACATTTCCTGTAACAAAATTCCTGTCTTTTTAGGTCACTTCTAGTTCCTAGTTTGATCAAAAAACCTGTCTATCACATGTCAGAAATCCCCATCCTCCACGATCTAATGCCTGATGTTGTGGGGTGGCCCTAATGGAATAATAATAGATATAAAGTGCACAATAAATGTAACGTGCTTGAATCATCATCACCTTCACCCCCTTGTCCATGGAAAAATTGTCTTCCATGAAACCAATCCCTAGTGCTAAAAAGGTTGGGCACTGCGGATTTATTGTATTCAGCATTCATTCAGAAAGCATTAATTGAGCACCAACTGTTTGTCAGATATTGAAGGAGACGCTGGAAGTATGAAAATAGTATGCAATGTCCTGGGGAAGACTCTTGATTCAAACTGTGGTGCTGGAGAAGACACTTGAGAGTCCCTTGGACAGCAATCCTAAAGGAAATCAACCCTGAATATTCATTGGAAGGACTGAGGCTGAAGCTGAAGCTCCAAAACTTGGGCCACCTGGTGCGAAGAGCCGATTCATTGGAAAAGATCCTGATTCTGGGAAAGACTGAGGTCAGGAGGAGAAGGGGGTGACAAAAGATGAGATGGTTGGATGGCATCAGTGACTCAATGGGTATGAGTTTGACCCAACCCTGGGAGATACTAGAGGACAGGGAAGACTGGTATGCTGCAGTCCATGGGGTCACAAAGAGTAGGACACGACTTAGTGACTGAACAACATATCCTAGCAGACTGCCTGTGAGCTTTTACTTTTGTTTCATTGGTGGCTGCTGTGTGCCAAGAACAGTGCAGGGGATTTATGACTGTTCTCCATATCTGTAGCCATTCAGTTCCGTCAATCAGTCACGTCCGACTCTTTGTGACCCCATGGACTGTAGCATGGCAGGCCATCACCAACGCCCCGAGTTTACTCAAACTCATGTCCATTGAGTCAGGGATGTCATCCAACCATCTCATCCTCGTTGTCCCCTTCTCCTCCCGCCTTCAATCTTTCCCAGCATCAGGGTCTTTTCAAATGAGTCGACTCTTCGCATTAGGTGGCCAAATTACTGGAGCTTTAGCTTCAGCAACAGTCCTTCTAATGAGTATTCAGCACTGATTTCCATTAGGATTGACTGTTTGGATCTCCTTGCAGTCCAAGGGACTCTCAAGAGTCTTCTCCAACACCACAGTTCAAAAGGATCAGTTTTTCGGTGCTCAGCTTTGTTTATAGTCCAACTCTCACATCCATACATGACTACTGAAAAAACCAGAGCTTTGACTAGACGGATCTTTGTTGCAAAGTAATGTCTCTGATTTTTAATATGCTGGCTGGTCATAACTCTTCTTCCAAGGAGTAAGCATCTTTTAATTTCATGGCGCAGTCACCATCTGCAGTGATTTTTGAGCCCAGAAAAATAAAGTCTGACACTGTTTCCACTGTTTCCCCATCTATTTCCCATGAAGTGATGGGACCAGATGCCATCATCTTAGTTTTCTGAATGTTGACCTTTAAGCAAACTTTTTCACTCTCCTTTTTGGTTTTCATCAAGAGGCTCTTTAGTTCTTCTTCACTTTCTACCATAAGGGTAGTGTCATCTGCATACATGAAGTTATTGATATTTCTCCCAGCAATCTTGATTCCAACTTGTGCTTCATCCAGCCCAGCATTTCTCATGATGTACTTTGCATATAACTTAAATAAGCAGGTTGACAATATACAGCCTTGACATACTCTTTTTCAAATTTGGAACCAGTCTGTTGTTCCATGTCCAGTTCTAACTGTTGCTTCCTGACCTGCATGCAGATTTCTCAGGAGGTAGGTCAGGTGGTCTGGGATTCCCATCTCTTCAAGAATTTTTCAGTTTGTTGCGTGTTTTCCCACCTTGCACAAAAACTGGTTTTTCTCCCAGCTTTTTATAAAGTACCAGAGCAAGTATATTTTATTTAGTATAGATTTCCCATCCTCTTAATCATACATACATATTTGTGGTTAATTAACAGAACCTTCTCTGTGTTTCTCTGTTATTTTTTAAAATAGTTTCCATATCATACTCTACGATGTTTTGCTGTTGGCTTCATCACCTGTGAGTTTCAGGTAACAAGAAACCCAGCTTATTCATGCATTAAAATCAGGAATTTATTTAGGGTACAGATCATGCAATCTGTTTTTGAATTTCCATATAGAGACGCTATATATGACACATAGTCTGGCTTAACATTTATGAAATGAGAATGTGGAATTTGTTTTAACAAGGTATCATTTTTATACATAGTTTTTTTTCAACCCCTTGAGATTAACAGTCTCCAAAAGTCAACAAGTTCAACAAATTTTATTAACACAAGTTATGCTTGATTGACAAATAAATGCACATATTGGTCTATTTGATTAAAATTCAACGTAATCAAATCTGCTCTAATTTAGTTACAATTGACCCTTGGACAACCTCTGCTTCCACATGGATTTTTCAGTAAGTCCATGCTATAGTACTATCTGATCCAGGGTAGTCTGAATGCCCAGATGCAGAAACACAGGTACGAAAGGACAGTTGTGAAGTTACAGGAGATTTTCACCTACTCAGAGAGTTAGCCCCTAGCCACCATGCTGTTCAAAGCTTCACATTCTCAGTATTTTTATATAATTTTTAATTAGCAGAGCTACTTCCTTCCTTCAAATAACAAAACAAACAGAAAAACCAGTAAAGTTACTCTGATCCCAGCCCAAGTTATCTTTCCTATCTTTATTTTGTAATGTTTCATTCAAGGACTTTCTTCACCCATGGGACTTGGAAAATTTTATATTGAAGCTTTCTGGGTCACCATTTTTTCATACACTATAAAATAAACAAACACCTCTTATGTAATTATTATGAAGATTAATTGATGCAACAGACTAATAATAACTAAAATTTTTACTTTAAATAAGCATTTTTCAAAATATGTTCAACAAGCTGCTTCTCCCAGGTTTGCAATAAGATAAGGAAAATCACCAGGAAATAAATGAACTCTATCACTGACCTCTTTCAACTGTGGTGTTGGAGAAGACTCTTGAGAGTCCCTTATACTGCAAGGAGATCCAACCAGTCCATTCTAAAGGAGCTCAATCCTGAATGTTCATTGGAAGGACTGATGCTAAAGCTGAAACTGCAATACTTTGGCCACCTCATGCGACGAGTTGACTCACTGGAAAAGACTCTGATGCTGGGAAAGGTTGGGGGCGGGAGGAGAAGGGGACGACGGAGAATGAGATGGCTGGAAGGCATCACTGACTCTGTGGACATGAGTTTGAGTGTACTCCGGGAGTTGGTGATGGACAGGGAGGCCTGGCGTGCTGTAATTCATGGGGTCACGGAGAGTCGGACATGACTGAGCGACTGAACTGAACTGAACTGATCACTGACCTCAGCATTTACTTCTGCAAGCAATATTTTTTAGAGGAGAACTTTATGAAGAAGACAGAGTGTTGCTTTTCATTTCTTTAGCAGAAAACTATTTGGAAACCAAAATTTAGAAAAGAATTCCATGTATAGCATCTGTAAATAATGAAATCCTTAGGCATATATCTAAGAAAACATATGCAAGGTACATAAGCAGAAAATTAATGAAAGGAACCCAAGATGACTTCCCTCCATGGAAGAAGAAAAATGAATCAATTCTCCTGAAAGTTATCTGTAGCAGCAATGCAATTTATATAGAAAATTAAAGGACCTAAACAGACAAAGCAACTTTTAAAAAATAAGAATTAATGTTGGAGAAATCACTTTATCAGATTTTGACTATGAAAGTTACACCAAAAAAGACAGGGTGATTTGATGACCTGATAAACACATGTAACAGCAGAACAAATGGGAGTTCAGAAATCTTCAGTCACTCAGTTGTGTCTGACTCTTTGCTACCCCTTGGACTGCAGCATGCCAGGCTTCCCTGTCCTTCACTATCTCTTGGAGTTTGCGTAAACTCATATTCATTGAATGGGTGGTACCATCCAACCATCTCATCCTCCGTCATCCCCTTCTTTTCCTGCCCTCAATCTTTCCCAGCATCAGGGCCTATTCAATGAGTCGATTCTTTGCATCAGGTGGCCAAAGTTTTGGAGTTTCAGCTTCTCCATCAGTCCTTCCAATGAATATTCAGGGTTGATTTCATTTAGGATTGACTAGTTTGATCTCCTTGCTGCTCAAGGGACTCTCAAAAGTCTTGAGACTAGAGCACCATAATTCAAAAGCATCAATTCTTTGGTACTTAACCTTCTTTATCTGTTCAACACTCATATCCACAATATGAGAGTTGGACCATAAAGTCCAGAAATAGATCCGCACAAACATAGTCAACTAAATGTTGACAAAAGTACAAAAGCAAATCAATGAAGAAATAGCTATTTTCTTTCAACAAATGTCTTTGGAACAATTGGGGATCCATATCTAAAACACACACACACACACACACACACACACAAAATAAAACAACAACGAAAACAATTTAAACCTCTTGCCTTATATATAGATTAACTAAAATTTGATAATGGATATAAATGTAATACATATAAATACAAAAAAATTTAAGTAGGATAAAGTCTTCTTGACTGTAGGGTTAAAAATAGTGTTCTTAGAGATGATACAAAAAGTCTTACCTTTGCCAGTTCACTACATACTAAAGAGCTTCCTTTCCTCACCCCTTTCTTTCCCCTCATCCTGGTTCACTGGTCAGTGCAGTAGTTAGCACTGGAGGAAATACATTCCAATCTCACTTGTCCATGACCCCACCTCCCCTTCCTGATGCAGGTCACAGGACCACAGTGCCTACAGCATCCTTTCCCTGCCCTGAGGAAGCACCTTCCTGTGGATTGTCCAGAAGCAATTCGTTGAAAGGACCTAATGGATAAAGACACAGAGGAGAGAAGAAGCCAGTCTAGCCGGAGCTGATGAATACAAACACCCACTGGAGAGACAATTGAGCCAGGACTCAGGGCTCAGGGAGATGTCACAGGCTGGGAAGTCAGAGGAGGAGCCCAGTAGCTGAGAGTTCCAGGTTCTCAGGCGGCGCCCGTGCGTGGCTGGTATCTGCTTAGCCACCCATTAAGGAGAGCTGACTGTGGGGTCTGAGCACGCACATCCTTGCTCAGAGACGGTGTGTTAATGGACGTTCTCAGAGGGCACAGTGTTGACAGAGTAATTACACATCTTCCAGAACATTTGTCAAAAGAAGATTTCAAAATTATGACTTTAAAATGCACAGGAAGAACAATTTACCATCTCAAAAACACTTGAAGGAGACTAAAAACCATGCTCATTTCATCCATTATCTGATCAAGTGGGGGTGAGGGCTCGTCCCCCACCCCCACCCGACAGCATCCTCTTCAGCCTGAGGGACCACGGTGGTTCTTTCATCTTCTGTGTCCTTAAGCACGCTGCTGCTTCTATGGTGTCTTGATGTTTCTCAGGAGACGGCTGTGAGGTGTTTACAAATAAGCCCGGCTCTCATGTCAATGTATGGCAAAACCAACCAATATAATATTGTAAAATAATTAGCCTCCAATAAAAAAAAAAAAGTTTTAAAAAAAATAAAACCTAATTATCCTTAAAAAATAAAAAGCTAGGCAATTTAGAAAGTAGTCTACTTTTTTTCTTATATTAGAAAGTGATACTGGTGCTATTTAATGTGTGGGTGCCCTAGCAGAGAAAAGTCATAAAAAATATTACCAATTATTGGCACTTCGGGAGGCATGAAGATTTCTGAAGACTTTTAAAGTATCTGCTCCGAAATGCCTATATCAGCTTGCAAGTGTGAGTAACACATTGAAAGCTGTTTTAAAATGAAATACAAAAGGTAGGCAAATATATCTAGAGTCTTTAGAATCCCAGGTAAATGACAAGACTGTAAGTAATCAGAAACATGAAACAAGGCTTGTTAGTTTCAGCACATCATAATTCTATATGAAGTATATCTTCTGAAAAAACAGTCCTAATTTCTCTTTTATTAATTAATAATAATTTATTATTTTGATAAAGTAGCACTATATAATATAATAGATCAGGATTTCTTTTGAAGACTGTTAAGAAAAATACAGATTATTGTTTTACTGATATCATTCCACGGTCCTGTGTGTGTTACCTTAAATATTGCAGGAGACTGACCATTTAAGCATAACATTTATTCTTTTTATCATTTCTTGGCCAGACTCTGTTTGTGTTACAGAATACTCTTTAGTTAGTGTCTGAAAAAATAAAAATAAAAAAACCTCACACATTGCAAACTACAGAAGGACGAGTCATGAAATGTATTACTTTTGGTGGCTCCTCAGGTTCTAGCTTGATCATCAGAATTCATTAATTCATTACCAGAAGCTAGGTAATCCTGAAAGATTAAGTAGAGCCCTCTGCTAACTTCTGTCTGCTTTATTCTTAGTCAGATAACAGTAGGATAAAATAATATAATAACTTTTCCTTCAAGTTGAGTAAAGGTTATCAACTTGACCAGGCAACAAGAAAGTGGTCTCCTAAGATTTTATACAAAGGAAGCATTGTTCCATTAAACATCAATTATTTACTTAATCTGATACATCTGCACTCTGCAAAAATCAATAGGTATGAAATATAAATGTATGCATACACACATGCATATATGCATGAATGCATATCCCTTAGAACAATGAAGGGTCCGCTCATACGCACAGGTGTTGTAATTCATCTACTTCAGGGTACTCCTTGGAGTACCTGGGAGCAGGCCGGTGGGCTGGGGTCTTCCCCAGCCTCTCACACGTGGATAGAGCCTGAGTCCGGAGCGTGGGGAAGGGCTGAGCTGTTAAAGGGGCACTCTGTGCCAGCTCCACGCAACAGAGGGCATGTCTGCCCAGACCCATTGTCTACAGATTGGACCAATGGTAGTCTTTCTCACACAGGAAACACCCCAAGCTGACCTGTAGGGAAACAAGATTGTCTGGAAGAAATTCACAGAGAGAAGATCACAGAGCTAGAACAGAGGCAGAAAAAATAGGGGGAAAAAATTGCAAAATTAGAAAATATTCTCATTTTTTATTTGAAGGAAACATTTATTAGGATCCTGCTATGTGCCAGGCCTAGTGCTAAGTGCTGGATATAAAAGAAAATGTTGGTAGAAAAATAAAACAAGGACCCATGGCACTTAGGATGGAACAAGCACAGACTTGCTCAGGGAGACACTCACCAGGTCCTTTGCTGGAATCCAGGGATTCTCTCTCTTTGTTCCTTCTTTTATTTGGAGCGAGAATTCATAGAGGCAGATTTAAAGTAAACAACACAGCACATGTGAGTTTGTATATGCTTTTCCTTTTCCAAGTGATTACCCAAAGAAACTACACCCTTCTTCCATTAATGCTGGAGAGCAGACTCTTAGGACAGTGAAAATACTCTGTATGATATAACGATGGGTTTATATTATTACACATTTCTTCAAACTCATAGAATATATAACATTAAAAGTGAAGCCTAACGTAGACTTCGTGATGTGTCAGTATAAATTCATCCTTGGTGAAAAAGTACCATTCCACTTTTCTGGTGAGAGATGTTGATCATGGACCAGGGTGTGGAAGGCGGGTGGTTAGGGGGTGTGATGTGTGGGAACAGAGTATATGGGAATTCTCTCTACTTCTCTCTGTTTTGTTGTAAATTTAAAACCGCTCTTTTAAAAAAGTCTTACGTTTTTAAAATTATGTTTATGAACACACACACACACACAAAATGTTTCTGGAATTTTTCTTAGAAAATCTCTGTTGTGGTCATCTTATTAACTACACGGCACAATCAGGTATCACTGCCTTTAAAACTCAAGGCTATTCCCTCCAGCTGTAATCACAAATCTTTCTAGGGGTCCTTGCTCAATGCTTTTTTGGTATTTCTAGAAAGCATACTTATCTTTGACAACAACAAAAATGTAGAAGATGTCATCTCCTTCAATCATAGAAATAATTCATTCTGATTGGAATTCCAGAAGAGAAGGAAATTATCCTACAAAATCAGAAGAGACACATCTTACTAGAAAACAATTCACAAGGTGAGCACTTTCAGTTCTTTGCTGTAATCTTTACAACCATATATTTTATCAGTAACCTATGGATCTCTCTAGAACAGATCCTGAGAGGTTTAGTAACCAATCAATGAGACATTAGGATGACAATACTAATTTAAAAATCCAAGAAAACCGTTCTCAAAATTCCAAATAATATTCAGACTGACAACTTTTAAAAATTTTTATTTGTTTATTCGATGGCCTCAGACCTTAGTTTAATCACACGGGATCTTTAGTTGCAGCACGAGAACTCTTGGTAGCAGCATCTAGTTCCCTGACCAGGGATTGAACCCAAGTCCCCTGCATTGGGAGTGCAGATTCTTAACCACTGGACCACCAGGGAAGTCCAGGTGGTCTTTAATTTTGTTAGTACTTCCTCCAAATTTATAAACCACTCTTCTTCTTTTTTTAATTTTTAGAAATTATTTTCCTGTCTTTGTCCTTCTTTTGCTTTATCTTTTTATTCATTGTTAATTAATTTTCTCTTTCAGGAAATGTGTGATATTTTATCAATTAAAATATCTGAGAATAAAGTTTCACACAAATAAATGATTAAGTCATTTACAATGAAAGAAATAAGTTTTTTTTTGGCAGCTTGCTCAAGAAATGCATTTAACATTAACTTAATTTCCACATCTGTAACATGTATTCTTGGCCTGTTGCAGACATTGTTCTGGAAAAACCTTCTGGAATATTCTGTCTAGAAGCTATCTTATTAGAGCTTGGCTTTGCTAAATATCTAGGCATGTCTACAGCCTGTTATGCAAATAAATTATATGTTGTTGGAGCAACTTCCTTCTTTAGTTTTACCAGGAAATACTTACTCTTATATTCTTTATGCTTTCTGTAGGTCAGAAATCTACTAATTTTCCAGACACAGGAAAAAATAAGTTAAACCATATGTTCGACAAATGTTTTCCGGACTCATAATCTTTGACTTGAAACTGAGTTTTATTGTTGCTGAAAACTGTCCAGGGGCTATGACAGGTGATGCCAAAATATTTGAAAAATATGACGGGTGCATGGCGAAGCTAGGAGAGAGTCCAAGAAGGTCGAGAAACAAAAATTCTGGGCAGACAGAGCTGCAGATAAATTCCCCTTGGTCAAGTCAGTGGTTCTGGAAGTCACTGCCAAACAGCAACAGGCCTTGGCACGTCTTAACTAAGGTTGCTTCTATAACTAAGTTCACTTCTATTCTTGGCTCTGGCCATTCATAATCTATAATTTGTTTTCAGTGGTTAGTATTCTGTCCTTTCTAGATTCAATCAACCTAGCATTACTGGTGTTCCTTCTTTTTTCGTACTTACTAATAATTCTGATCAGGATCTGGCCAGCAGAGAGCAATGCTCACACTGTCCTGGAAGGAAGGGTGTGGACCCTCTGCTCCGCTCCCCTTTCCTCCCCTCCCCCTCCCCTTTCCTCCCCTCCCCCTCCCCTTTCCTCCCCTCCCCCTCCCCTTTCCTCCTCTCCTGTTCTTTTCCTGGGGATCTACTGGGCACATGCCAAGTGCTTCTCTGAGATCTGTGATTACACATTTCAAGCAAGAACAATTCAAATGGTTGTGAGAGTTTTCAACAGCAACATTTTGCTGCTTGGTATAAGAAGATGGTTTCCACTGGCAGGAAAATATGATAGTCAAAGGAATGTGTAAGGAAGTTTAAGATGTTTTTAAGAAAGTCGTTTATCCAAACCATGAGGTCTCAGAGGAGCCAGAAAGAACAGGCAAAGGTGGAGGTAGTGAGTTGAATGCATTCAGCTGAGGAACAGCTGGAGGATCAACCCAGCTGGAAGAATACGAGACGGGAGTAAAAATGTAGATTTCTCAAAATGAACGTTTCAGAAATGGCTCAGCTGCTGGTAACTGCAAGTCTGTTGTCTGACATGAGGCTGGGCTGCTGAGATGGAACCAGGGATGACCAAGAAGCAGAGAAGATGCAGACATATGGAAATCAGATAGAAGTCTAGTGCTGGGGGATCCTCATATGATGTTGAAACCACTGTGGGGCTATGATTTGGTCTGCATCCAGCCTGGCTGTGTAGTGGTACACTACACAAAGATGCCAGCCTGTCTCCACTCCCCAACTATTGCAAATGAGGCTGCTGTCTGCCCAGGGGAGGGGCTCGACTTTCTCAGACATCTGAGCATGGAAGTGCATTTCCTAACTTGCACAAAGGTGACATAATCTCATTTGAGTTTTATACACTTGACTTTGCACAAGTGTCAGGAGGACAGTAAAATCGGGGGAATGCCTAAATTAACACAGAGCCTTCCACTCTCCTGTTGAACATCACACCTTAGAAAACAAAATGTGTATTTGCAGCATTGGATTTAGCCCATGATATTTAAATACATTTAACGATTTGTACCGCTTTTATAGACTTTTATAGCAGTTTTAGTTCACAGCAGAAGTGATCAGAAAATATACAGTGTCCCTATACACTCACATACCCTTGCCCACTATCAACATCATACAAGTGTGAAACATTTGTTATCAACGATGAGACAATATTGATAAACTATTATTAACTAAAGTTCACAGTTGACATAGGGTTCACTCTCAGTGCTGGGTTTGCACAAATGTACGGTGACGTGTGTCCACCATCACATTCTACACAGAGAAGATTTACTTTGCTGGAGATACTCTGTGTCCTGCCTATTTATTCCTCCCTCAGCTCATTGTTTCTTGATATAAAATAAGGAAAACAGCAAATGTTTACAGAAAGAATCAAGAAAGATTCTTGCATTTCAAGAGTAAAGTCCTTTCCCCATATCACCTCCTCTTATTTTGGGACAGGTCTTGTGCTTCCCAGAGCCCTCCCTGGAGGGACCAACTGGCTGCCAGCTCCCTCAGGGTTCTCCTCAGTTGCCCAGCACTGCTTTGTCCAAATCACGGGTTCACAGAGCCAA
Organism: Moschus berezovskii; assembly: GCF_049115385.1. Lineage (NCBI taxonomy): Eukaryota > Metazoa > Chordata > Mammalia > Artiodactyla > Moschidae > Moschus > Moschus berezovskii. Next base: position 15,593,112 of record NC_142470.1, read on the forward strand.
CCACACCCAAGGACTGGCTGCAGAAGGTATAAATGCCCAAGTCACTTAGGGAGAACTCTACGCATGATGTCTGCCACCAAGTTCTCCGTGGGCATGCTGCTGCTGCTGCTGTGCTTCAGTCATGTCTGACTCTGTCCAACCCCATAGACAACAGCCCACCAGGCTCCTCTGTCCAAGGGATTCTCTAGGCAAGAATTCTAGAGTGGGTTGTCATTCTTTCTCCAATGCGTGCATGCATGCTAAGTCACTTCAGTCGTGTCCAACTCTGTGCAACCCTAGGGACAGCAGCCCACCAGGCTCCTCTGTCCACAGGATTCTCTAAGCAGGAATACTGGAGTGGGTTGCCATTTCCTTCTCCATCTTCTCCATTAGGCATGGAGAAGCCTTATCTCGCTGTCAGTGAGGTTCCCTTCTCTCTCTGACCAGTCCTGCTCCCTGCCAGATGTTCAGCTCCAGGAAACATCCCAAATGGCAAGCTCAGTCTCTACAGCTGCTCATGAGAACCCCAGTGGTGGTCCGTATTACAGAGGAAGATTGTCTCCTATTTTTTTCAGTTTATGAATGAAGAAGCTAGGTGTCAGGACATCCCTGCAAAACCTCAGGATTAAGTGATCAGCAAGTGGGAGAAGCATTTGTGGAAGCAGGAATCTGAGCTCCTGAAAGTCTCTTGAAGGAAGCCTCCCTGGAGACCTTGAAGCAGAACAGCCAGGCCAACATGCTGTGCTGTCTAAGGCCTCTCCTTTCTTCCAGAGGGACAAATGGGGGTCTTTGCAGAGTGTGGATGAGAAGAAGAATTTGAATGTGTTACCATGTGTGACCATGAGTCCCCAAAACCAAAAGTTGCTCTGAGCTCCCCTCTGTGTTATATTCCCTAATGTGTGCATTTTTGACTTTCTGAAAAGTTCCATGAGAAAAACAAAAAATGAAACATAGATCTGAATTACTGCTATTTCTAAGAGTGGTAACTAATCCAAACAGAAGTTGTTTTCTAGGTTAGAATTTTTAAAAGAAAAAATAATCATTAAAGAACATTCTATATTGGTGTTTTTCTTTCTGGCTTACTTCACTCTGTATAATAGGCTCTAGTTTCATCCACCTCATTAGAACTGATTCAAATGCATTCTTTTTAATGGCTGAGTAATACTCCATTGTGTTTATGTACCAAAGCTTTCTTATCCATTCGTCTGCAGATGGACATCTAGGTTGCTTCCATGTCCTGGCTATTATAAACAGTGCTGCAATGAACATTGGAGTACATGTGTCTCTTTCAGTTCTGGAAATACAGTATACTAACGCATATATATGGAATTTAGAAAGAAGGAAATGACAACCCTGTATACGAGATAGCAAAAGAGACACAGATGTATAGAACAGTCTTTGGGACTCTGTGGGAAAGGGTGAGGGTGGGATGATTTGGGAGAATGGCATTGAAACATGTATATTATCATATGTGAAACGAATCGCCAGTTCAGGGTCGATGCATGTTACAGGATGCTCAGGGCTGGTGTGCGGGGATGACCCAGAGGGAGGATAAGAGGAGGAGGGAGGTGGGAGGGGGGTTCAGGAAGGGGAACTCATGTACACCCGGGGCAGATTCATGTCAATGTATGGCAAAACCAACCAATATAATATTGTAAAATAATTAGCCTCCAATAAAAAAATTTTTTTTTAATTAAAAAACAAATAAAGAACATTCTAGGTTTAAGGAAAATAGACAACTCTGGTATTCTAAAACTTAGTTATTGCTGACAATATTGCAACAAAGAATGTTTTTGAATATTTAAAAAATTATTTATTTATACTCAAAAAAATAAAATTTGAGATAAATGAAAGAAGTATTTTGTCAACAAGGCCCTGGAATACAGTGGCATAGAGCCAGTGCCCTGCCCACATGCGAGTGGGCCTTCAGTTACAGAGTTAAATCAGTCACCAGAGGAACCTTTTCTGGTGTCCCTACAAAGATGACCGTGCAGTGGGCAGAAGCTGAGCGGGCCTGCTGAGTTCCAGGGACACTTTATGACCCAGATGATCCCTGCCTTCTCGTGCTTTGATGATGACAGCCAAAGTCTCCTCTTGGGGAATCAGTTATATGGATTCCACAAGGCATTATTAAGCCCAAACCATCTCATTCAAAATGTGTAACACAAATCCACAAAAAGTCATTGTCACATCATCATGGTACATCAAGTCTCATACATATGGAGGACTGTATGATTTTCAAAACATTTGCAATAATAATAACCTAACCTGGCTGAGAGCGAGACCCTGTAAAAATAGCCTGCATAGGCCAGGCCAACCAGATAGACACATTGTCAAGGTAGATGATTTCTTTGGCACAAAGAAGGCATTCTATCTGAAAATCCAAATTCCAGCATTATTGGACTTTGAAAGCTTGGTGTTTCAATATTCTGGTGATCCCTCCTGAAGTGCAAATATTCCTGAAAGACTAACAACCTTAAGACACTAGCACATATGGATATGCTATCACTTCTGGATATAGGGGAGCCACACACATTTACTTACACACACACATACACACACATACACGATAAACGACAAAGAAAATGTCCTAGATGAAGAAAAAGGCCAAAATTAATTTAGAAGGCTGAGTGCTGAAGAAGTGATGCTTTCCAATTGTAGTGCTGAAGAGGATTCTTGAGAGTCCCTTGGACTGCAAGGAGATCAAAGCAGTCAATCCTAAAGGAAATCAATTCTAAATATTCATTGGAAGGACTGAGGTTGAAGCTGAAGCTCCAAAACTTTTGCCACCTGATCCAAAGAGCCAACTCATTGGAAAAGACATTGATGCTGCGAAAGACTGAGAGCAGGAGAAGGGGGTGGCAGAAGATGAGATGGTTGGATAGCATCACTGACTCAATGGACATGAATTTGAGGAAACTCAGGGAGATAGTGAAGCACAGGGAGGCCTGGCGTGTTGCAGTCCATGGGGTCCCGAAGAGTCAGTTATAACTTAGCGACTGAACAACAGCAACAACAAGCTTACAAAAATCTAGATCAGAAATACCTGATGTCAAGAGCTCAGTAGCTAGATCAAGGGCCAGGTAAAACTTGGCAGTCAAGATATAAGATGGTTAGAACAGGAGAACGGGGAATGTAACTCAAGAAATAGATATAAACACCATCAAGGGATGGGTTATAGAAATGCTTTTATTTTCTCAGACATTGCAAAAAATGATGGAGAATCTATGCTGCTGCTGCTAAGTCACTTCAGTCGTGTCCGACTCTGTGTGACCCCATAGACGGAAGCCCACCAGGCTCCCCCGTCCCTGGGATTCTCCAGGCAAGAACACTGGAGTGGGTTGCCATTTCCTTCTCCAATGTGTGAAAGTGAAAAGCGAAAGTGAAGTTGCTCAGTCATCTCCGACCCTTAGTGACCCCATGGACTGCAGCCTACCAGGCTCCTCCATCCATGGGATTTTCTAGGCAAGAGTACTGGAGTGGCTTGCCATTGCCTTCTCCGTGGAGAATCTATAAGGAATGTTTAATCAACCTACGGAATACCCAGGTTACCCTAGCAACATGCTAACAATATGGTAACACACATGATTTTAGTCATCTTTTATTTAGTTCCCCTCTTGAAATAGTAACACAACAATGGTGAAAATAATTCTAGCCCCACGATTAAATTGACAAGAGTTGAATGTGTTTTTCTAGCAAAAGACATTTATTATTCTAAGTCTCATGAAATATGAAAGAAAAAAAGCCTAACTTTTCTACATGTGCAAACACTTCAATTGTGGTGTTCTCTAAATGTCTACAATGGTGATAAGCATCATAATGATGGTGATGGTGATGATAAAAAGTGAGCCATGCCCTCTGGTGATGCTTTTTCAGGTTCCAGCTTGTAGTTCGCCCTCCCCTTGCAGGGGGATGTGTTATCTGAGAGATCCGCAGTGACATGTTTCACAATAGATGAGCATCTAGGCTCCTCTCATGACAACGGCCTTGTAAACTCTTTTTCATAACATATGCTTTTACATTTATCGCCTTATTCTTATGGGTATACTCTGTCGGAATGATGAAAAGGTGAAAGACACTTGATCCATGCTTTAAAAGCATGCTTTTCTTTGGATATTTGGAAGTTTCAAAACACTGTGTCTGCAGGAAGTGAGGTTTCATATGTACAGGAGAAAATTGGATGGAATTCAGAGCTGGGCAGGAGCAGTTCAGAGCCCCAGAGGGAAGTTCTCTGTGTCAACAAGAATTGATGGCTCTATTTTAACTTCTGATTCTGAACCAGACAAAAACTGGATGTTGATTCATGCGCTGAACCGTGGGCCTGTGCTCATGGTGATGGCCACGGTGGGTGCAGTTGTGAATCTGGTATCAACAGAGCCCCCTGTGGTCACCTGCAGTCCCCGGTTATTATGGTCTCAAATAGCATGACTGGCAGCAGGTGTGGCCTGACTTTTACCTGTTTGAGGTGAGTGAGGTGATTGCACTGAGGATTCATCAGGAAGCTCTGCAGAAGCAGGTGAGGGAAGGTTAGAGAGAAGCAGAAATCAGTTCAGTTCAGTTCAGTCGCTCAGTCCTGTCCGACTCTTTGCAACCCCATGAATCTCAGCACGCCAGGCCTCCCTGTCCATCACCAACTCCCAGAGTTCACTCAAACTCATGTCCATTGAGTCGGTGATACCATCCAGCCATCTCATTCTCTGTCGTCCCCTTCTCCTCCTGCCCCCAGTCCCTCCCAGTATCAGAGTCTTTTCCAGTGAGTCAACTCTTCGCATGAGGTGGCCAAAATATTGGAGTTTCTGCTTTAGCATCAGTCTTTCCAATGAATATTCAGGACTGATTTCCTTTAGGATGGACTGGTTGGATCTCCTTGCAGTTCAAGGGACTCTCAAGAGTCTTCTCCAACACCACAGTTCAAAAGCATCAATTCTTCGGTAATCAGCTTTCTTCACAGTTCAACTCTCACATCCATACATGACCACTGGAAAAACCATAGACTTGACTAGGCGGACCTATCGTTGTATTCTGGACATGATGATTTGGTGCCCATTATCTGGTGGCTCAGATGGTAAAGTGTCTGCCTGCAATGCGGGAGACCAGGGTTCAATCCCTGGGTAGGGAAGATCTCATGGAGAAGGAAACAGCAACCCACTCCAGTACTCCTGCCTGGAGAATCCCACGGACGGAGGAGCCTGGTAGGCTACAGTCCATGGGGTCACAAAGAGTTGGACAGGACTGAGCGACTTCACTTTCACTTTCATTTTCATCCTCGAAGTTATTTTTCCTATTAACTTCTAGCTCACATCTAGACTTTTAGATTGAATCAGCTGTCACTCACCTGATCTCTAATGAGTAGGATGTATATTCTCCCTCATTGTGGTTGCTTTTAAGATTTACTCATTATTTTGGGTTCTCAGCACTTTGCCTCTTATGTGCCCAGATGGTGTTGTCCGTGCATTTGCTGTGCTTCAGCTTTGCTGTCTTTCCTGCATCTCTGCGTCAAGGCCTTTCATCAAAGAATGCCAAGAAGTGTCATTATTTAGGGATGGCATAGTTGTAGATTTAGAACATTAAAACATCTCCAAAATTGATAGAATTAATAAATGGCTCGAGGATGAATGTGGGATGCAATGTCAAATACTAAAAGCACTATTAACTTCTGTAGCAGAGATAAAAGATCGAAAATAAAAAATTTTAAGCCAATATTTTAAAAAATAATGTCAAAGAATGTCAAATGTCTGTTCTGTATTTGAAATATATTTTCTTCATTTTCCTTTTATGAAAATGAATTTATCAAAAGTTCCCATTTAGACTTTTGATGTGTTTAACTTTCGTCCAGAATAAAATTTTTATTTCTATCTTTCAGAATGTATTATAGAAATCATTTCATTTCACCTAGTTTCTAAGAAGTTCCCAGAAAAACAAAAATGTTTCAAAAATACAATGGTGCTCCTTAGGTAAAATTTTGATTGCTTAGATCAGATTTCTTTCTGTGTCTGATATGTGAAACACTGGTGTCTCATATGTAGTTAGCGTATACATTTAGGGGCTTCCCTGGTGGCTCAGATAGTAAAGAATCTGCCTTCAGTGCAGGAGACCTGGGTTTGATCCCTGAGTTGGGAAGATACCCTGGAGGAGGGCATGACAACCCACTCCATTGTTCTTGCTTGAAGAATCCCCATGGACCGAGGAGCCTGGCCATATGTAGTTAGTATAAACATTTAATATAATTTAATTTGTGCTCAGTCACTTCAGTTGTGTCTGACTCTTTGTGACCCCATGGACCGTAGCCCACCGACTCCTCTGTCCATGGGATTCTCTAGGCAAGAATACTGGAGTGGGGTGCCATGCCCTCCTCCAGGGGATCTTCCTGACCCAGAGATCGAACCTGCGTCTCCTGCATTGCAGGTGGATTCTTTACTACTGAACCACTGGGGAAGCCCATTATTTAATTAAAAATAGTATATAAGCAGATATTCTGTTTAATTTTAGTAATCATATAATCACATATAGTAGAAAAGCATATTCATCACCTCAATATACAATATTTTGTGATGATAAAATTTTCATTTCAGAGTAGAAAATTTTAAAGTAAAAAGAATCTAGTCTAATGAAAGAAAATATAAATGAAATCACAGCATTCTGTACTCTTTTATGTGGCCATGTGTTGTTAATGAGTCCTTGAAACATGGGTAGTGTTCTATGTTGAAATAATATTTTTGATGTAATGCATGATATAAAGTTTCTAATGAAAATGCACTATCCATTAGTTTACTTTTAAATTTTTTTAAAATCTTTTTTCTCTTTTTGGCTTTTTGATTTAAAAATTTTATGTTTTTTTAATGTAGCTATTGAGATTGCATATGTCAATTATGTTACATTTCTAAAGAACAGTTCTTCTGTATGTATAATTTCAACAAAGCACACATTGTGAAGATGATACACCAAAGCCTGATGTTGGAGAAACACAGGCCTAAATTATATTCAGAGAAATTCTGTGATGGGATGGTCCTCACGTGACAGGCCGCAGGCCAGGACTAGATGGCTGGGGTTCATGCACTCATTCATGAACCCAGAATCTCACCGGATGTTTTGTGTGCAGCCTGGAAATATTAATAAATGGCTCCAACCAAGAACACTGATCGGTGCTGGGCTCTTCAGGGGCCTGGTAACTCAGTTTTGCTCCTCGCTCACCTCTGCCTGCAGCTGTCACAGTGACGAGGGTCGCGGCTTTGGCTACAGGCCCTCACTTGCACTGGGTTTTCCCTGCCACAACACTGGAGCCTGCCAGGACCGTGGATGATGTCTTTGCCTTCACTTTGCCTCCAAGGTTCTCTCTTAGGGGCTCCCCTGGGCCTTTCAGGGGGAGGCTTCCTGTCTTTGCCTCTGGCTGTTTGGGGTTTGGACTCTGTACCTATGTAGTCATGCAGGGATTTAGTGATCCTGTGGTTTGCGGCTTCCTTCTTGCACTGCTCCCTCAGATTCTCAGTCCTCTTTGGACTAAGAGATGAGGAAAAGAGGTGAGAGCTTGAGTGTCTTCAGCTCCAAGAGGAACCGTGACCTCTTGGTTCCCCTTGGCTCCAGCTCCTCGTCTACCGGCGAGCAGTACCTTGGTGGGACGTGAACACATCTGAAGAAATCAGCCGCTGCAAGAGGATCAGGCTGTAAGGTTTCCTCCAGCATGCACAAGAGATGGCCATGCTTTCACCGGGTTTCTTTTTGAAATGTCTATGATATTTAGAAAAAATGTCAGTAGAGCCCTACACTGCAATAGTGGGCTATTAACCGTTTTTCTCTCAGCTACGGTGGTAACACTGCTTGGTTGATTTTAATGCAATTGAAAAGTTGAGGGAAAAGGGTCATGATGAATGGCATCTGTTTATGTTGAAACAGAGTCCATGACGGCAGCTCTCGTTCATTTTGCTAAGAGTTCATCACCTCCTTGGTAGACTTACCTCCTATGCCCCTGCCAGACACTCAAACGGCATCATTAGTGCTTGACAACAAACTCAGAATCTCCAAAAATGTTTTGAGGGGTTATCTGGTCCAAGTGATTCATTTTTTTCCCTGCCTCACAGAGACAGCTTGAGTTGTATAAATTATTTAAAGGAGCGCATTAAAGAACATTCAAATAGCAGCTTCTCAGGAAATCTAGAAATATGTCACTCGAGGTAAGCATCAATGAAACAAATTAATATTTTAATGAAAGAATTACAAGCTAGACATAAGAGAAAAGTGGAAGACCTCTCTCAGCCCTTCGCCTATTTATAGTAACAGCACAATCTATGCTCAGAATTAGCAATTCTTTCCCCCATTCACATCATAATCACTACCAGATGCACATTTAAAAAATGCAGTGTTTAAATCCCCAGCATATCCTGTCTGAATTCAGAGGAGGAGCATTGAGAAACGTTGGTGTTACATTTTACTACTGTGCAATGTGTACATCTTGAATATCTTGCTTTACAACAAAAATATGTTTTTTGCTTGAAGCCTATAAATTCTATTCTTTACAATGAATATTTCACAGACATGAATATTTCATATGATGTTGCTGTGACCATTACAGACAAATAAATAAATAAAAAGCATTCATTTCTTTTTTCACCTTCTGCTTTGCCATTTGCTCTGAGTGACCTCACAGAAAATTTTATGAATACAAGAATCTTGAAATAGAATCACTTTCACACCTGGAAATGTTTCCTCGCCTTTCCTCAGTACAAGAGAATTAAAATATAGGACTATGACTACTCCTTTCTGCTTAGACATATTTGATGTTTTCTCTCAAATCAAATAGACTAATATTTTTCTCAATAATTCCAGTTTTACAACCCTTGCGGTTTCTAATTTTTATTAATTTTGGATTTTCACCATAGGCTACCAGCTTATATTTTTAATTACACATGCACCCATGAATGCTTCTGCACTTTTTCTGGGCTGAGGACTCTCTTACTCAGTAGAGCAGGAGGCTAGTGTGATTGAAGGCTATGTCATGGCTTCTGCTCTGTTTCACCAGCTTCATCTGCTGATCCTTCCGTAAACAGAAAGCCAGCTTCAGAGTTTACAAAGAGCGGCGGTAGGTCACTCAGCTTTTCAGTGTTCTTCCTTCCTTAGAAGCAGGATTTGTTTATTGTTGTATTCTGTAAATTCTAACCAGCCTGATGAGAATAATTGCTCATGAAACACACACACTGAATACCATGCTACAAAACAAATGCGCACACCCTGCAAGCAGAAAGAGCATCTTATTATGGATTTCAGGGTCCACTGGCAGTGGGCACTCCGCTCCCCGTATCTCTGGTGAATCAACCCCACCCTCCTTCACCCCCTCTTCCCATTGCCCAGCCAGGGGACACACCTCTCCCAGCGTGCCTCTCTCCTCCAACAGGAAGCCTGCCTGGGGCCAGAGCCATACATCTGATCCCAGCACAATGAGGCGTGAAGTTGCCCAGCGCAGGAGCTCTGATGTGTCAGAGGCTGAAGGGCATTTCATTTGTTAACTCCCAGGGGCCTTTCTGCCTCTCTGGGTTCATATAGTATTTATTTTAGGCGTTCGCATCTCTCTTCTGGGATATTTGCACCATATGTACAATGAGGAATGGCATCCCTGTTTTCAATGGAAGGCACCAGAGCAGCTGGGGCTGGGAGGGGAGAGAGAAGCACTGGGTGATGAACTTTGTTTTCCTTCCTGAGAATCCAGAGCCAAGAAGGCTTGTGGCCAGAGCAGATGCCCTGGCGTCTCTCTGATCAAATGAGAGCTGTCACATTGGATGCAGACTCCTCTGCGCCCCAGAAAGGGCTGGCTTTCCTTGCAAGTGTTTCTTTTCTGCTCTGTGCTCACCACCAGCACACATTCTGTGGTCAGCATGTACCCTCCAAATGCATGTGCGCTCTGCCTCTTTGCAACCCCTTGGGGTCCCAGGCAAAAATACTGGAGTCGGTTGCCATTTCCTTTTATAGGAGATCTTCCTGACCCAGGGATCGAACCTGTGTCTCCTTTTTGGCAGGCAGATTCTTTACCACTGAGCCACCTGGGAAGTTTTTCCCCTAATACCTTCAATAATAAGATAGGGAAGGGTAAAGCGATGCTCCAGTCAGGCTTCAGGTATGTTTCCCAACCCTAGCACCTAGGCATAAAGATGAATTTCTAGAAGGAACTGATTACAAAATCCTCCCAGAAAGGTCAGAACAGCAAATGGACTCATACAGCATAATGAAGGCACGCATTAGGCTGTTATTGCTCTGTTGTTTGGCGCTTGCCACAAGGCTCAGATGGCAAAAAATCTGCCTGCAATGCAGAAGACCTGGGTTTGATCCCTGAGTCAGGAAGATCCCTTGGAGCAGAGCATGGTTACCCACTCCAGTATTCTTGCCTAGAGAATGCCATGGACAAAGGAGCCTGACAGGCTACAGTGCATGCGGTCTCAAAGAGTCAGACACAACTGAGCGACTAATACACACACACACACATACACTTCCTCTGTTGTGTGGGTTTCCCAGGTGGCTCAGTGGTAAAGAATCTGCCTGTCAATGCAGAAGACTTAGAAGACGCAGGTTTGATCCCTGGATTGGGAACATAACCTGAAGAAGGAAATGGCAACCAGCTCCAGTATTTTTGCCTAGAAAATCACATGGACAGAGGAACCTGGCAGGCTACAGTCACCAAAGTCAGACATGACTGAGCTACCAAGCACGCAGTCTGTGATATAGACATTGTGTATAGCATGTGTGAACAGACATTGAGCATCTTAAAGCATTTGGACATCCCTTTCTATGAAATTGACTGGAGAATCTCCATGGACAGAAGAGCCTGGCGGGCTATAGTCCGTGGGGTTGCAAAGAGTCAGACAAGCAACTAACACTTTCACTTTTTCATTCTATAAACAGCCGCCAACACCAGGACTGCCTGGAAGGAAGAGCACTGAGGCCAAAGTCGTATAGGGACTCAGACACCAGGTGCATTGCAGCTGCTTGGGGGGCAGCTCCTTGGTGCTTCCAGACCTGTGTGCAGAGCAGGACCACCTGCTCTTGGCGGCACCACCTTTCAGACCCTGGTCTCATTAGAATACTGACTCCGTGCAACCTTTTGCAGGAAACATCCATATCCGGGACTACAACAGGACCGTTCACCCAAAGCCCAGCTTTGCAATTCAGTGCACCGATGGGGAAAACCGTTCTCCTATTACACTGGGCAATCCTCAAAGTTAAAATCAGTGCCAGAGCTTTACTTGAGTTGAAGTTCACCCTGTGCTCAGAATAGCAGCTTTCCTTTTTCCCTCATGAGAATTGCTGGAACAGGAGCCCAGGATCTTGTATGAATATTTCAACAATGAAAGTGTTGCTGGCAGCAAAACATGTGATTCATAACCAGGAGACCAAGAGTCCCTCGTGAAACAGAGAAGGAAGGAAACATTCCATCTCAGTGCAAAAAAAAAAAAAAAAAAATTCAATCTCTTACTCTAAAAGGTTGACTTGAATACTGTAAGGATATTAGAGACAGACATGGTTTGTAATCCAAGAGGTTGTTCTTCATGGCTTGAGTGACTCCCACTACTTAAATGAGAAAAAATGCTTCCTTAGAATAGAAATCATTTTAATGCATTTTCGACTAACGTTAAGTCAAAAACAAGCCTGGCTTTTATCTAATAGCCATGCATGCATGCTCAGTCATGTCCAACTCTTTGCCCCACTGTGGACCGTGATTGAGTGAGTGAAGTCGTTCGGTCATGTCCGACTCTTTTCGACCCTATGGACTGTAGCCCACCAGGCTCCTCTATCCATGGGATTCTCCGGGCAAGAATACTGGAGTGGGTTGCCATTTCCTTCTCCAGGAGATCTTCCTGACCCAGGGATCGAACCCAGGTCTCCCGCATTGCAGGCAGATGTTTTAACCTCTGAGCCACCAGGGAAGCCCCCTGTGGACTGTAGTCCACCAAAAATGGTAGAGGTTTGTCCTCAAATGCAACCTTGGAACCTGGGTTATAAAAACCTATTTCTGATCTAGGCAGAGCTCCCTAATTTTCTCAGTAATTAAATGGTACAACAACGAATCCCAAGTCCAATCAATAGAGAGCAATTCCAGCAGCCTTTGACCCCACAGAATTAGCAGGTAGGATCCAAAACTTCAAGACTTACCTTGTGAATTTAATTCACTTTGCTGTCTTAATGTGTTAACAAACTAGGTCTCTGAGAAACTATCTGAGGAAACTGGGTATTTTCAAATTCCCAAAATTTCCACTACATATGGTTTATTACCAGAACTTTAAAAAATTAAAGGAAAAAAAGGAAAATGTCCTTCTCTTAAGTACTCATTAAGTGGGAAGGTATTAAGAAAAATTATGTAAGTATCAGTTTCCTGATACGCGCCAGACTCTGTATAATGTTGTCTCAGATAAATGACCGACTTTAATCTTTACAACAGACCCAGGGGCTGAGGTTTAGGTCTCAGTCTGCCTCTGAATCTGAGATCTTTGGAAGAATTCGTTTTTAAATTTTTGCGAACACGTTTATTAAGTGCCTTTACTAGACGCTACTTTGTAATGTGGAAACAACGTGGAATGCGGTGAATAGTTTCTTCTTGGAAAAAAACTCAAGAACTTAAGACTGAGTCCATTAAAAATGTTAAATCTTTATCCATTTATAGCCAGATCTTAGAAAAATACCAGAAATACTCATTAACAATAACAACATCAGCAGCATCACAGAGTAATAGTCTCTGTGTTGGTAATGGGTGGCGGGAAGACAGACAAATTCTAACGTGTGTAAGTATGTATTAGAATGGTGCTCTACTGAAGTATAATTGCTTTATGGTGCTGTGCCTGTTTCTGCTGCACAGTGAAGTGAATCAGCTGTATGTATACATATATCTCCTCCCCCTGAGCTTGCCTCCCATTCCCCATCCCACCCCTCTAGGTGATCACAGAGCACCGAGCTGAGCCTCCTGTGTTATACAGCAGGTTCCTACTAGCCATCTGTTTTACACGCGGCAGTGTATAGATGGGGCTTCCCCAGCAGCTCAGTGGTAAAGAATCTGCCTGCGACACAGGAGCCACAGGAGACGCAGGTTCGATCCCTGGGTCAGGAAGATCCTCTGGAGGAGGACATGGAAACCCACTCCAAGAGTCTCGCCTGGAGAATCCCATGGACAGAGGAGCTTGGCGGGCTACAGTGCATAGGATCTCACAGAATTGGACACAACTGACATGACTTAGCATGCACTCAAGCATTGGAAAAACACAGGTGATTCCTACAGGAAAAGTGATGAATCTTGCATTGTAAATAATGAAATATCACAGAGATATAGTTAAAAAGCTTCCCTGCTGAATCCTACCATCCAGTTTTCTCAAGGAAGCTGGCATTGAATCCTACTGGATTCAATCCTACTGGATTCAATCCTAGTCAATGCCAAGCTGGCATTGAGTGCCATTCAGTAGTTGTCTCTATACTTTTTCTAACATATATACTCATATATACATGAATATATTGATTTAACTTTTATTTGTTCTTACAATACTATACAGTACTACATGCATTATTCTGCAATTTGCTTTCTCAGTGTATATGGCTATGCCTTGATGTCAATAGGTACAGAGATAATCCATTTTAAATACCTGTATATGATTCCACAGTATGAACTTAATATGGATAAACATATGTCTTCTAAACATTTCCCTACCAACAGATAATAAGGCTGCTGCTGTTCAGCCTCTACAAACAGTGCTGTAACAAACATCCTGGTGCCTGCTTCCTGACACCCTGTTGCAGTAAGTTCTATATGAGTTTCCCAGAATGCAATTGTAGAATCAAAAAAAATTAATAATCTGTGTATTTTCCATTTTAATAGTTTTGACTTGAAGGAGCCAGTGCTCAAGGAATAAAATGGAACCTCATGATCTTTGTGGATTTTTGCTTGTTGTTTTTAATATCTCTTTGAGTAGCAAAGGCAGTATCAACCCGTTCTTTATGCTGATTTCGCTGTCTCTGGGCAAACACCAGCACACAATGTCTATTTCCATCACTGTACTGTATAAATACCACGTTTTCTTTCTCATTGCTTATTACCCTCTCAGGGTCCAACACAGAAATAAGACTAATTTTAAAACTTACAATAATCCTATTGATATTTCCAAATTTAAATATGCCTAATATTACACAAATAAAGAGAAAACCTGAGGTCAAGTTCCAATCTTTCTTGATATACAACTGCTCCTATGCAAATGGATCATCATAGGAAAAAACCTTCATGCTGTCCCTGAAATAGTTTCATCACACATAAAAATATGTCATTTGGAAAGTGTGTGTAATTACAATGCCCTGACAATCTCATGATATTGCTATAAAGGAAAATTGAGACAACATATTTTGAAGAACGTACATTACAAATTATAATGCCAAATGGAAAGAAGATGCATTACTTTTATTATATCCTCCTAAATTGATATTCTGCTAAATTGAGTACACAGAAATATCTTCCAAACAAATTATCTGATATACTAATATGATACTATTGGGTCATCATCTTATTATATTATATATGTATTGATTTTAATCAATTATAATAATCTTACTCTGGATTTTTCTGTAAAAGTTAGTCCCATTGAACTTGACACAGATATTGCTGAAGGCTATGTTGATTTAACAGGTAGCAATAGGGAATTTCACATGGCAATTTCTTATAACAATTTTCTAAGCTAGAACTTAGTGAAACCATTTTCTGAGGGACCAAACTGATATCAAAGTATATAATATTCCAGTGGGTGTGCCTCATGCAAGACTAACCTAGATATTGAAATCATAGAGGAAGTTTTCTCCAATAATGTCATTTAACAGATTTCAAAAAAACATATATTTACTTTCTTCAGTGTGAAAGAGAGTCTTCTAAGAAATCAACTGTTTCAGGCAGATAGTTGATAAAAGAAAAATGATAAGGCAAATTTGTAATCAGCCTATATATCAATGTTCTTTGAATTCTGCGATAAGATGGCTACTTGGTGGGGCAGGATGAATAAAAGATGACATGTTTTATTAGTAGTAGTTTAGCTGCTTCCACAGAGTACTACACAGTAAACAGTGACCTGATCCCTTTACAAAAGCATTGGCTGTTACCTGTTATTATCAGCATCATGATCCACAATACAGGCAAGTATTATACACCCATGGTTTTTATTAGGAACTGACATTTGAACAAATTATCTCTGCTAAACGTTTTTATTTCTGATTTAGGAAAATAACTAGCTCAATTTTTAAGTTACATGAAATAATTGAGAAATCCAGCAAGTTCAGACTTAGGTAATGAAATAAAACAGAAGATAAACAGAAACAGAAAATCTAACATTTAACCTTAGTTTCCTTGCATTTTTTTAGTATAAGATTTGAAAAAGGAAATCAAACACTAACAAATGTCAACTTTTGAAAGAAAAAGCCAACATTATAGGTAGTTGTTTGATTTTGTGTATTTGGCTCTTGCCAAATAGCTGTGAAAAGAAGAGAAGCGAAAAGCAAAGGAGAAAAGGAAAGATATAAGCATCTGAATGCAGAGTTCCAAAGAATAGAAAGGAGAGATAAGAAAGCCTTCCTCAGCGATCAATGCAAAGAAATAGAGGAAAGCAACAGAATGGGAAGGATTAGAGATCTCTTCAAGGAAATTAGAGATACCAAGAGAATATTTCATGCAAAGATGGGCCCGATAAAGGACAGAAATGGTATGGACCTAACAGAAGATATTAAGAACAGGTGGCAAGAATACACAGGAGAACCATATAAAAAAGATCTTCACGACCAAGATAATCACGATGGTGTGATTACTCACCTAGACCCAGACATCTTGGAATGTGAAGTCAAGTGGGCCTTAGAAAGCATCACTATGAACAAAGCTAGTGGAGGCAATGGAATTCCAGTTGAGCTATTTCAAATCCTGAAAGATGATGCTGTGAAAGTGCTGCACTCAATATAACAGCAAATTTGGAAAACTCAGCAGTGGCCATAGGACTGGAAAAGGTCAGGTTTCATTCTAATCCCAGGGAAAGGCAATGCCAAAGAATGCTCAAACTACCACACAACTGCACTCATCTCACATGCTAGTAAAGTCATGCTCAAAATTCTCCAAGTCAGGCTTCAGCAATATGTGAACCGTGAACTTCCAGATGTTCAAGCAGGTTTTAGAAAAGGCAGAGGCACCAGAGATCAAATTGCCAACATCTGCTGGATCATGGAAAAAGCAAGAGAGTTCCAGAAGAGCATCTATTTCTGTTTCATTGACTATGCCAAAGCTTTTCACTGTGTGGGTCACAATAAACTGTGAAAAATTCTGAAAGAGATGGGAATCCCAGACCACCTGACCTGCCTCTTGAGAAACCTATATGCAGGTCAGGAAGTAACAGTTAGAACTGGACATGGAACAACAGACTGGTTCCAAATAGGAAAAGGAGTACGTCAAGGTTGTATATTTTCACCCTGCTTATTTAACTTCTATGCAGAGTACATCATGAGGAATGCTGGGCTGGAGGAAGCACAAGCTGGAATCAAGATTGCTGGGAGAAATATAAATAACCTCAGATATGCAGATGACACCATCCTTATGGCAGAAAGTACAGAGGAACTAAAAAGCCTCTTGATGAAAGTGAAAGAGGAGAGTGAAAAGGTTGGCTTGAAGCTCAACATTTAGAAAACAAAGATCATGGCATCTGGTCCCATCACTTCATGGGAAAGAGATGGGGAAACAGTAGAAGCAGTGTCAGACTTTATTTTTTTGGGCTCCAAAATCACTGCAGATGCTGATTGCAGCCATGAAATTAAAAGACCCTTACTCCTTGGAGGGAAAGTTATGACCAACCTAGATAGCATATGAAAAAGCAGAGACATTACTTTGCCAACAAAGGTCCGTCTAGTCAAGGCTATGGTTTTTCCAGTGGTCATGTATGGATGTGAGAGTTGGTCTGTGAAGAAAGCTGATCGCCGAAGAATTGATGCTTTTGAACTGTGGTGCTGGAGAAGACTCTTGAGAGTCCCTTGCACTGCAAGGAGATCCAACCAGTCCATTCTAGAGGAGATCAATCCTGGGTGTTCATTGGAAGGACTGATGCTAAAGCTGAAACTCCAATACTTTGGCCACCTCATGTGACGAGTTGACTCACTGGAAAAGACTCTGATGCTGAGAGGGATTGGGGGCAGGAGGCGAAGGGGACGACAGAGAATGAGATGACTAGATGGCATCACTGACTCGATGGACATGAGTTTGAGTGTACTCCGGGAGTTGGTGATGGACAGGGAGGCCTGGCGTGCTGTGATTCATGGGGTCGCAAAGAGTCAGACACGACTGAGCGACTGAACTGAACTGAAAGGTTTTAAAGGCTTATGGCTAGTATCACATTGAGTATATGCTTTCTTGTGGGAATCACCATAACAACTTGATTTGCATACATTTGAAGCTACCTGGAGGTAGCTCAAGCAGTAATGTATCCATCTGCTAGTGCAGGAGACACAGGAGACTTGGATTTGATCCCTGGGTGGGGAAGATCCCCTGGAGAAGGAGGTGGCAACCCACTCCAGTATTCCTGCCCAGAAAACCCCATGGACAGTGGAACCTGGCGGGTTACAGTCTATGGGGTCATGAAGAGTTGGACATGACTGAGCATGTAAACAGGAAATAGAACCTCAACAGCACAATTTTTATTTTAAATTCAAGTTAAAGTTCTTCTATATAAAATAAAGGTATTTCCTGAAAATGAAATACAAGTAAGAGCTCAAATCCAAAGCAGATAGTTGGACTCAGAAAGAGGAAAATCCCACCACTGATGCTTCTTGTGAGAGGTTTTGGGCAGCCCAGGGGAGCCTGTGGGACTGCCAGCTTTGGGGGGAGGAGGTGGGAGGGGTAGGAGCAGGTGGAGGGTAATGGGGGGCGAGGGAGTGGCATTCCAGAAGAGTGCTCTGACGTCACAGCTGAAGCCTTTTCACAGATGAGACCCTGCACGGTGGGGCTAAGGGAGCACAAGGAATCTGTGAAGTCAGCAGCACTGTTTACCCTTAAAATCAAGAACAGCGAAGAAGAGATTAGCAACAGTAACAGGAGAAGAAGAAAAGGACAAAGACAAAAGCCAACTGAACTGAATCAGGAAATCAGCAGCCAGCCTCACTCCGGTCTGGCTCCATTAGAATACACTTCATTTTTTTTTTAAATTTTATTTGAGCATAGGTGCTTTACATGTTGTGCTAGTTTCCTCTGTACTGCAAGACGAGTCAGCTATACATACGCACATATCCCCTCTTTTTTAGATCCTGTTCCCATTTAAATCACCATGGAGCATTGAGTAGAGCACCCTCTACAGTTGGCTCTCTCATGAGTCTGGTTCTCTAGCAAGCTTTAGTTCATCCTTCCGGGTTGGTCCTGCAGATCAGGTCTGTGGACACCTTCCTAAACCTCCTTCCAAGTAAGGTGCTCCCTTGCCTCTGTTTCTGTGCTATTCCGTATGCCTGCTGAAGTGATAGACCCTGAGTTGTAGGTCCTTGTATGTGTGTCCACGTGTACCATCCACTGCAGCTTCCTGAAGCCAGGTGACACTGTCTTGCTTACATCTGAGCACTCAATCACCAAACCAGACGTTCGGTGGGTCATACTGATTTGACATTTATTAAATCTCATATCCTCATTTTGGCAGGCGCCTGATGCGTTCGTGGCATCTGAGCTCCGTGATGGCCTATATTCTTATGATAAATGGCAAGTGACATAAAATCATCATGGAGAAGGAGACACAAGGACACTTTTATCTGAAATCTGTGTCCTTGTGAGTTACTTTCTCGGAGAAGCTTAGCCAGGCTCCCACTTTCTTCTCTCTAAGCCTAGGTGGAGTTTGATGTTGATTCTGTCCTTCATGTTTGGTGATACACCCAAGAATTTCTCAGGAGACAGCTATGGATTTACCAAACAATGTTGATGGGTCATTTTCAATACATGGATCAAACATCAGTTCTCTAGCTCTATGTGCAAGATGGGGTCAGAAAAATATCAAGTTAAAATGGCTCTGTAAAAATAAATACAAAAGTAAATCTGAGTCTGGGGACATTTTCAAACAGTAAAAACTATTTAACTATGAAAACACTTTCCCAGAAGGAGTGAACAATATAATTTTGAAGATATTTTAAAGTACTTTAAAATAAGCTTGTCAAAGCCAGAGCTGGTGAACTAGCTCACCAATTCAAGTGCAAGTGAGGTGGCGGAGAATGCAGGCAGACCCCACCATCTGGTTTGTAATCAAGGTAGCAAGGTGTCAAGGGTGATATTGACTTCCTCTGTATCTATTTTTTAAGTAGAAGGACGGAGTGTGTGAGTCAGGTGAGAAGGGGATTAGCAGGAAAGAAAATAGAAGTCCATGTTACCAAAAGGTGAATGCCCTAAGTCAAACTCACTCTCACATCTTTAACGGAATTCCTTACTTAAAAAAAAAAATTCTCAGTTCCTTGGTTTTACGGTAGCAGCTGTAAAAGGTATGAGTGGACAGCTTGAGTGGACAGCTTGGAAAATACCATCAGAACCTGTAACTTGACAGATGTCCACTATTTGACAAAGCTTTAGTGCCCAAATTATTTTCAGATTCCCCTGCACAGTGCAAGTAATAAAACAGAGTAATGACTCCAGCTCCGTTATTTATTCATCTTACACGGAGCCTGAAAAGCCATAAACCTTGCACTGATAGATGTAAATCGTCTCAGACAATTAGGTCCAATTGTCTGATAGCAAATTTGAGCTCTCTGCAGTTTAATAATCAGAAAGCCTTGGAACTCACATGGAAGTGAAGTCGGGGGAGGAAACCAGGATGCTGATTGGGAGGCAGATGTGTAAGGAGTGGACTGCGCCTGAATAGAGTGTTAGGAATATAAATCAGCAACCAGGGACACCTCAGCACAAACAAATGCTACACATCAAATGCAGACCAGAGGCTTTTATGTGTCCTCTTGGATGATAACAAAATCCTGGCTTTAAGTAAGGGCAAATTCTTTTTCTTCCTTGAATGCCTTACCCAAGCTTCTTCCAGTAAGTAGGAGATGCTGCTTGGAGAATAAGTGGCTTCTATTCATCTCAGTAGCCTGTGAAACACAAAACCAAAAGGTCTGTATGAACATATCATAGTCTTCCAGATGGGAAGCTTTACTGCGACCCTGGTACAGGTGTGTTCCAGGGGATTTAGCATGGACCAAACCTCATAAAGAAAGTTGAATGCCAAAGAATGGATGCTTTTGAACTGTGGTGTTGGAGAAGACTCTTGAGAATCCCTTGGACTGCAAGGAGATCCAACCAAAAGGAAATCAGTCCTGAATATTCATTGGAAGGACGGATGCTGAAGCTGAAACTCCAACACTTTGGCCACCTGATGTGAAGAACTGACTCCTTGGAAAAGATCCTGATGCTGGGAAAGATTTAAGGTGGGAGGAAAAGGGGATGACAGAGGATGAGATGATTGGATGGCATCACCAACTCGATGGACATGAGTTTGAGAAAGCTCTGGGATTTGATGATAGACAGGGAAGCGTGGTGTGCTGCAGTCCATGGGGTTGCAAAGATTTGGACACGACTGAGCGACTGAACTGAACTGAAGCCTAATAAATGTGTAAAATTTGTAGGCTCACTAATGTAGGTAGCATTTTGGGTGAGGAAAGCGTTTTACTTTTGGGTTTTTCTAAGATTCTATTTTGTTGGAGAAGGAAATGGCAACCCACTCCAGTGTTCTTGCCTGGAGAATCCCAGGGACGGGGGAGCCTGGTGGGCTTCTGTCTATGGGGTCACACAGAGTCGGACACGACTGAAGTGACTCAGCAGCAAGATTCTATTTTAGAAAATGATGAGCTGAAAAACCTTCAGAGTTTTAGGTGACAATCCTAAAACCCATGTCTGAATCCCATGTTGGTCTCCTTCAAAGTATGTACACTCACAGGTTTGAAAAAATAGACGCGCTGATGTACTGGACCGGACTCACTAGAGAGAATGAAAAAACAAGATGTAGAGAAGTAAGCCCTGTCCACAGAAGTTATTACAGCACCTGGATTATAAGAACCCCAAGAGGTCCTCCATTTCAGCCCCTATTTTCTGTGTAACTGATACATAGTCACACACACACACACACACACACATGCACACAGAAGCACACACACACTTTCTCAGACACATGATGGTTAAGCTCTGCTTGTTCCTCCGTCTCACCCATGAACTCACTTATGCTGAGCATCAATCAGTTCATTCTCAGCATCACTGAGAGTCAGTGACAGGACCCTGCTTCCTCCTGAGACAGTCTGGTCCCATTTGGGAATCTCTGTTAGGAAATTCATGTCCCTGGGACACAATCCATCTCCCTCTAGTTGGGCACTAACCTCGGGGGCTGCGGAGAACTCTTTAACCTCTGCCTGTGACAGCCTTCACAAGCTTGAGGACAGCCCTCCTGAAGCCCTGAATCTTCTATTCTCCGGGGAAATGTCTCAGAAGCTTTTGCCTTCTGAGACAAAAGCTGGGTACATCCAGCTTTTCTGTGTTCTGACGTGTGGCAGCCAGGAAGGAGTACTGAGCTCCAGGAGAACACACGCATTGGGAAGAAGTGAAGGAGGGTCCCAACCATTGTCTGTTCATGAGATAGGCAGAGTCTGCCTGCTACAACATCACTGCCTCAAGTAGGTATCTAGTCATAGAGAATTTTTTAGGAAACCTGTTTCTAGCGTAGCTGGTGCTACACTTGAAGCTGCCAAGATTATTGGTATTTCAGAACCAAATATATGTATGGAATATATAGTGTGATATATGTGTTATGTTGTTGTTTAGTTGCTAAGTCTTGTCTGACCCTTCTGTGACTCCATGGACTGCAGCCCGCCAGGCTCCTCTGTCTATGGGATTCTCCAGGCAAGAACACTGGAGTGGGTTGCCATTTCCTCCTCCGAAGGATCTTCCCGACGCAGGAATGGTACATTTGTCTCCTGCATCTCTTGCATTGCAGGTGGATTCTTGACTGCTGAACCACCAGAGAAGCCCCGTGAGCAATGCAACAATAGAAGAAAAATAAGGAAAGCAAATCTGGCAATAATAACAATAGCGTGAAAGGTTTAGTCAACTCTTTGGCAATAATGTACATAGATTGAGCAGTGTGTGTGTGTGTGTGTGTGTGTGTGTGTGTGTGTGTCTGTCTGTCTGTCTGTCTGTCTGCCTGTTTGAAAAGGAAGAAATGGAGCCCCAATCACTAAATCAGGAGCAGAACTGTAATTGTGAAATTTGGACACCTGTGTCTACAGAGATAGCTGGAATTAGTTAAAATGCCTAAGGTAAACCATTTAGTGAAATGTGAATTTATTTCACTCATGCTGTGATTTAATTATTCTTTGATAATTGCTTTGTCTCTGAAATGCCAGGCTGAGAACTCTGCTTAGTAATTATCTGAAGGATAGTACCCGCACCCAGGTGAGCCTTCTTGACTATCTCATTCCCCTGGCAAGAGTCCATCAAAGATAGAAATCAAGCTGACACTCTGGAGACGGCTAGGGACTTGCCAGCCCACCTAGAGAATATTCTAAACAGGCCACCCCACAGGGAGACAAGTGTCCACACTACACCTCACAGCTATCTTTTGTTAGTACCGCTGTTGGCAGGGTGACTGCCCGATGACAGACTTACCTAACTGTACATCTCATTTTCAAGACAACATTACATGCTGTAAGCTGTGAAATGGGTGCCAGCTTTATGAACACACAGAACATCAATACGCCCAAGAAAGCACCAGCCACAGACTTCTGAAATTATTCCCAGTTAGTAATTGTTTCAAGTGACCTTTCCTCTCTCTGTTCATTTAATGCCAATATGCAAAATGATTTTTCACATGGAAAGGAAACACAGCCAATAAAATAACCTAATGTTGCCTTACTTGTCTGGTGTCTTTTTTTTCTTTTATAATTAATTTTCCACATTTCATCAGATGCAGTATCTTATAATTTTCTTTGCCAGGTAAATGAATTATTGAATGAAGAAGTCATACTCCAATATTTCTGTAAGTGACTAGTCTTGAATGATCATATTGACTTCTATAAAGAAATACAAGTTACCAATGGACTGCACCTGCCAGTCAAAAACTTTACTAAGAAAACGTAAAGGCTTCATAAACATAAGGGGGTGTGAAGGAATCTGGAGGCTGAAAACTAGGTCCACTTTGAACTATAACTCGCCTGTTTGTATGGAGCTTCATATTAATTTATAAATATAGGAAAGCCTGAAAACATGTGGCATTATAGTTTATCAATTTTGAAAAAGAGCTTTAAAGAACAAGTCCTTTATACCAGGGATCCCGCAGTTCGGCGTCTGCGCAGCGGACGCGGGGCTTGAGCGGGGCGGCTGGGGAGGCGCAGGATGCGCGGCCGATGCGCAAGCTCGGGGAAGCCGGGGCTGGCCGCGGTGGCCGGGCGCGCACTCTCCGGGTGGAGGGCGAGTGCCCGGCATCTCAGGCGCGCTCCTGGGGCCTCCCTGCTGGGGGCGCCGGTGGGGACAGCCCGGGGCGCGGGGGATGGGGGTTGGTGGTGAGGCAGGGGCCGGGGGCTGAGGGGGATGAGGGGAGGTGGGGGTGGGGGGCGGGGGGGACCGCCCTCCCCGAGCCCTGGCAGCATGGCCTCACTGATGGGCACGAATTCCTTCAGCCCAATGATGCCTGATACCGACATCCCCTTTATCAGTGATAAACCAAGTCAAGTTTGAAGATGAGCCAGATTTGAAGGATCTTTTTATTACAGTCGATGAACCTGAAAGTCATGTTGCTACAATTGAAACTTTTATTACTTACAGGATTATTTCTAAGACATCTCTTGGGGAATTTGACTCCAGTGAAATTGAAGTTAGGAGATGCTATCAAGATGTCCTTTGGTTGAAAGAAACACTTGAAGAAGCACACCCGACTCTGATTATTCCATGTAATAATTCCAACTTTTCTGCCAGAAAAGTTTATAGTGAAAGGAATGGTGGAACGCGTTAATGATGACTTCATTGAGACACGCAGGAAGGCATTGCACAAATTTTTGAACCGAACTGCTGATCATCGAACTCTAACATTTAGTGAAGACTTTAAAATTTTTCTTACTGCACAAGCTTGGGATCTCCCTTCTCAGAAGAAGCAAGGGTCTGGATTACTTAGCAGGATGGGATAGACAGTCGGAGCGGTTGCATTGTCAATGAGAGGAGTTAAAAGTTGTCCTGAGGAGTTCATGGAAATGAATAACTTCATTGAAATATTTAGCCAGAAAATAAATTTGATAGATAAAATATCTTAGAGAATCTACAAGGAAGAATGGGAATATTTCGATGAAAGAATATGGCCCAATTCATATTATGTGGTCGGCATAGGAAAATCTGGCTGATACTCTAAAAAGTGTTGCTAGCTGCATTGACAAATGCTGTAAGGCCACTGAAAAACGGATGTCTGGACTCTCAAAGGCCCTGCTTCCTGTCCTACACGAGTATGTGCTTTATAGTGAAATGTTAATGGCTTTCATGAAAAGAAGAGACCAAATAAAATGCAGGCAGAACTAGATTCCAAAGTTGAAGCTTTGATGTCCAGAAAGGCAGATACTGATCTGCTTATGGAAGAGATTGGAAAACTGGAAGATAAAGTGGAGTGTGCTAATGATGCCCTGAAAGCAGATTGGGAAAGATGGAAACAAAATATGCAAAATGATTATCATGTCAGCATTTACAATTATGACTGAGGAGAACATCCTCTATTATGAACAGTGCCTTGCTACATGGGAATCCTTCCTTACATCACAGACAGATCTCCACTTGGAAGAAGCCTCTGAAGATAAATTGTAATCTCATTGAAGACCTCTATGTGACCTTTGGAAGATAATGTCTGTTAACCAAAGTTATTCTTTCTCAATGGGCTGGATCCTTTCTAAAGTGGATGAAAAATATTTCACACTATCTGGAAAACCAACAGCTTAAAGCTCAGGTGTTCCTGATCATTGATATAAATTTGGATATATATATATATACATATAAATATTTAGCTTATTTTTAACTATGTTCTTAAATTTGTATGCCAATAATTATAATTATACATAAAAAAGATTTTTTTCTTAAATATTTGTCTGTTGAACATGTCATTTTAAATATATTGTAAAGACTCAGTTTTAATAAAAAGTTTAATATAAAAAAAAAAGAACAAGTCCTTTATATCAGTGAGAACAGAGAAGACAAAGGTTTGCTGTGTTCTCTACCTTCCAAGACCTTGGCTCCAAAGACAGCGCCAGACATAGTACTGATCCATCTTCTTCGGTTTCCTTAATGTATTTTAAATTAGACCTGTCCTGTAATTCTTTGAAAATGTTTTCATAGAGCTTTTCACATCAAAGAGGATTCTTTCTCTTTATTTCCTAACTTGTCTGAGAAAGTTTACCTGTTTATCCATCCTGACAGCCGGAAGATAATAAAGGAATACCTGGCTTTAGACCTCTATCTGTCCTGGGCCAAATGCACTTCAGGACGTTATGTAGAGGCCTGAGTTTAAGCCCAGACTTTCTAAACAAAAGGTACATGACTCAGGCCAGCCTGTGACCATGTTTGACTTCCCTCACGTGTAAAATCGGGATTATGAGATTTCATTCATGGGGTTTCAAGGAATAATCAAGTGACGTGATGACTGTTAAAATGCTTTGTAAATAGTTGAAGGGTAGATACAGATTCGGTTCTGTGTTTCTATCTCTTCAAAGACTGGATGGAGGAGGAACCGGTCGATTTCAAGTGGTGACTCACACCTTCCTCTTGAAGGTGGGAACCTTGTGGAGGGCAATTAATAAACAGCTCATTTTCTGCAATTGTCTAAAGCAGGCCCCCTCAGTGACCCAGATGTGGATTCACAGTGCCCCACCTAGAGAACTCTGAGTGAGCACTATTTGGCATCAATGTAGTAATTAAATACAGCGACAAAGCAGATCAGGTCCTAGGAATGTTAACCTCATTATCACCCTCTCACAGCGACTAGCTGAAGAGTTAACAGCCATTAAAGCTCCGCTGCTCATCCAATCAGAATCTTAAATTAATCAGTGCCTCCCTGACACAAATATCATGGATGGAGTTAATCCTTTGCTTTGTACACATCAAAAAGGATAAGCAGAGGCTTTGGACAAACTTTCTAATATTTTTCACCATTTTAATTATTTGACGTAGGGTTTTGTGAGGCCATTTTTAAAGTCTTTCTTTAATTTGTTATAATATTGCTTCTGTTGTTTATATTTTGTTGTTTTGTTTTGATTTTTTTGCTTGTGAGGCCCGTGGGATCTTAGCTCTTGGACCAGAGTTCCAACTGGTTCCCCCTGCATTGGAAGGCAAAGACTTCTTGCAAAAAAAGATGTATGTTTGATGCAAGCAATCTTTGCAAATAATAAATGCTGCCACCAGTTGATCTATATTCCTATGTCTGTGTGTACCTGTTGTAGTCATCTTTAGTCACTTAGGGAAACTGATTAAGGTTCAGTCCTCTGGAGAAAGCAATTATACCATCTTCTATCTGCTAATAAATCACATCATACTCTCAGGGAGAAAAAAACAGTGAACGAAATGTTGTTTGACAGAGGCCTTTGCCCCAGTTCTGTTATGCTGGTTGCAACTATGTCATGATCCCGTCAGCATTAATTATGCCTGAAAGATAAAATGTGGACACATAAACTGGGCTGTGCCTCTGTGTTTAGCTGCATGTATTTATCTGCATTTGTTCATGTTGACTAGAACAGAATGGTTAGCAGTTTAGCAAGCCCCAGAACTCTAAAATGAATGAATAAATATTTTCCTTTCATGAGTACTTTTTCCTAAGAACATTGTACCTGACTGTCCATAAACTAACATGGTAAGAGTACCATATGGACAAATAATTGCTGTTTCCAATCTAGAGTAAAAGCCTGGAAAAAAAATCAGATCCACACTTGTTCTAGTCTACTTATATTCATTGGCTAAATGTGCATGTTTTCTGTTAATTGTGATTCTGAAACTAGAGAGGGCTTCTTGGAGGTGATAGACAAACAGCAGGATATCATGAATATGGATGGTGTGTCTGAGAAAATAAATTATCAGGGGCCAGCCACTCCAGTGACCCACTTCTGCTGCCAGCAATGAGAGTGACAGTGAAGGTCTGGACTGTGTGAATTTGCATGACAGAATTTCCTCCCCATCAACTCATTTACTTCCTGCGTTTGGATTATTTTAAGCACTACACAGCAGTCAGATAATCAATCACTAAATCACCAATCCTGACATTAAGGAACACGCAATACATTATTGCTGATTACCACTTAAAAGTGGAGCTGGTACAGCTCCATCTCGGAAGGTAGCAGAGAAGGAATGGCTCTAACACATGGACTCCCCAGGGGCGCGTTGATCCGGGTGTTGTTGGGAAGATGACAAGCTGATGAAATTCCCCTCTTCATCCTGAACCATCTAACTTCACATCTGAAACTTATCTTTTAAAAAATGTGTAGTCCTTCTAAATGAGACATATTAACCTAGCCTGAAGCAACACATAGGAATTGTCTTGGTAACTGTGATAAAAATAATTACTTATTACTTAGTTACTTGGGATCAATGTGGTTCTTGGCTTGAGTCACCAGAATAACTTATAAGAATACCCCCAAACATGATCATTCTAGGGTTTAATAATATAAATTACAATGTCACCAAATTTGTAGAATAACCAAAAACTGATATCTCTTGCATGAATTTTTTTATTTATAACTGAAGAAGGAAATGGCAACCCACTCCAACATTCTTGCCTGGAGAATTCCATGGACAGAGGAGCCTGGTGGGCTACAGTCCATGGGGTTGCAAAAAGAGTTGGGCATGACTGAAGTGACTTAACATGCATGCATGTCTCTCTATTATTCAGAAACGGTGAATGTTTCCGTTACTGAGGGCAGAAAAGATGTCTTATTCACATTTCTACCTCTAGCATCTGGCCCAGCTCCTGGGATACTGAAGCATTTAACAAATATTAGTTCTCTATCAACTTTACAGAATCAAGAGAATTAGGAATACAGTAGATTATTCAAAACAAATACACACTATTTGCCCACAAGAGGAGAAGAGATAAGAAAAAGAACCTGCTTAGACTTTGAACTGAGACGGATTTTTGAATCACAGCCCCAGGCAAGGAACTTAATTTTTAGCAGTCTAATTTTTCTCATCTTCCAAATCTCTGGATTTTCTTATCATCTGTAACATAGAGAAATTAATATTTGCCTAAGAAAGCAAGCACAAAATAAAAAGTAAAATGCTAGCATAAGAACTGGCTCATATTAGGTAATTGATACATTGCAGCTATTATTAGTAGAGCACAAAGTATAGAAAAGAGTAAAGGATCTAAAAAAAAGTATTTGGGAGACAACACCTTTAAACTTTGTAATTCATGGAATGTAGAGAAAACAAGACCCGACAGAGCCAACTGTGGCCATCAACACGTCATTTTGAGACTGGAAAGGTGGTAATTTTACAGACTAACATAGTGACATAAGGAAAGAAAGACATATATTGGGAAATACAATTGCATTTCATTTGGGCTGGACATCTGTGAAGTGCTTAGGAAAATACAGTGGGCGATGGGCTGGGAGGCGAGTTTCTTGTGTATCTGCAGCCCTGGGGAAAATCTCTAGCCTGGAGATACATTTGAGAAGAAACAACAAAGGAAGCAGGCACAACAGTGGCTATTATCACAGAGGACAGGATATAAGACGGATGAGCAGGGGACTGAGAACTCTGAGCAACCTGCGCATTTAGAAGGATGGCAGGACCTAGAAGAGCTGCTGCTGCTGCTGCTAAGTCACTTCAGTCGTGTCCGACTCTGTGTGACCCCATAGATGGAAGCCCACCAGGCTCCCCCTTCCCTGGGATTCTCCAGGCAAGAACACTGGAGTGGGTTGCCATTTCCTTCTCCTATGTGTGAAAGTGAAAAGTGAAAGTGAAGTCGCTTTCGACTGGCAGGACTGCAGCCTACCAGACTCCTCCATCCATGGGATTTTATAGGCAAGAGGACTGGAGTGGCTTGCCATTGCCTTCTCCGAGAAGAGCTGCTAAATGAGCAGCATAAACGACTGTGGAGATATGACAAGAACCAGCAAGAGGTGGCATTCCAGAAACAAGAATGCTGAGCCTTTCACAAAGGGGATGGACAATGGTGTCAAATAAGTCCTAAAATAAAGACTAAGAACCGTACGCTAGAGTTGACAATAGACCATCAGTGACCTTGATGAGTGAAGAAGGGCAGAAGGGAGATGTCAGTGGATGGAGGTGATGGATAATAAATTGAATAGTAGACAGGTGAGAAGAACTCGCTTAAAATGTTCCATGGAAGAGTGGATAAAGAAAATGTGGTACATGTATACAATGGAATATTACTCAGCCACATAATAGAATGAAATAATGTCCTTTGCAGCTGCATGGATGGATCTAGAGATTATCATATTGAGTAAAGTAAGTCACAGATAAATATCATTTGATACTGCTTATATGTGGAATCTAAAAAAAAAAAAAAAACTGACACAAACAAACCTATTTACAAAACAGAAATAGTCACAGAAATAGAAAAAAAAAATTATGGTTACCAAGGGGGAAAGGGGAAGGAAGGGATAATTTGGTAGATTGGGATTGACACATGGACACTACTATGTATAAAATAGAAAACTAATATGGACCTAGTGTATAGCACAAGGAACTCAACTTAATACTCAGTAATGATCCATATGTGAAAGGAATCTCAAATTAGTGGATATATGTATATGTATAACATTCACTTACAGCAATACAGCAGAAACTATAGTCCCGTAAAATTAATTTTTAAAAATATTTGAATATGAAGGTTGATGAGAAACTTGGAGTCAAGACAGGGGTCATCAACAGACTTTAGGTATCACTTTTGTGGCCAGCGGTGTGTTGGATTCTATTGGATTTCAGAGGGGAAAATGTCCATGAGGGGCTAGTTTTATATATGCTAAAAATACCAATGGAATGCCTACAGGATGCCAAACCCTGTGGGACAGTGACCTCCACTCACAAGGTCCTTTCTTATCACTTGTTTTTCTGCTCATATTTAACTTCATTAACAAGTATGTGGCTCTGAGTGAGAATTCTGACTTGAGAGTCCCTCGTTTGGATGGTGAATAATAGTGTCTCCTTTTGATAAATTTAGGACTTCCCTGGTGGCTCAGACAGTAAAGAATCTGCCTGTAATGCAGGAGACCTGGGTTCAATCCCTGGGAGGGGAAAATCCCCTGGAAAAGGAAATGACAACCCACTCCAGTATTCTTGCTTGGGAAATCCCCTGGACAGAGGAGCTTGGTTTACTACAGTCTAGGGGCTTCCCTGGTGGCTCAGAGGTTAAAGCATCTGCCTGCAATGTGGGAGACCTGGGTTCGATCCCTGGGTTCAGAAGATCCCCTGGAGAAGGAAATGGCAACCCACTCCAGTATTCTTGCCTGAAGAATCCCGTGGATGGAGGAGCCAGGTGGACTGAAGTCCACGGGGTCACAAAGAGTCAGACACGACTGAGCAAGTGACTTAACTTGACTTAACTTATGGCATTGAAAAGAGTCAGACACAATTTAGTGACCAACACTTTTCACTTTCACCTTTGATAACTTTATAATCCTGGCAACATTTTAGTAAAGGCATAATGAAAAATGGCATATAGCATGTTCCATAGCTATTAATATGTCAGACTCAGAGGCTGTGTTGAATGTTGCTATTTTTCAGTCGTTAGTTCAGTTCAGTTCAGTTCAGTCGCTCAGTTGTGTCCGACTCTTTGCAACCCCATGAATCACAGCACGCCAGGCCTTCCTGTCCATCACCAACTCCCGGAGTTCACTCAAACTCAAGTCCATCGAGTCGGCAATGTCATCCAGCCATCTCATTCTCTGTCGTCCCCTTCTCCTCCTGCCCTCAACTTTTCCCAGCATCAGGATCTTTTCCAATGAATCAACTCTTCCCATCAGGTGGCCAAGTACTGGAGTTTCAGCTTCAGCATTAGTCCTTCCAATGAATATTCAGGACTGACTTCCCTTAGGATTGACTCATTCAATTTCCTTGCTGTCCAAGGGACTCTCAAGAGTCTTCTCCAGCACCACAGTTCAAAAACATCCATTCTTCGACATTCACGCTTCTTTATAGTCCAACTCTCTCAGGTGAATCTGGCTTAAAAAATTGATTTCTAAAAGAAGTGACCTTATAGCCACAGCAAAGAAAAATCCACAAAATCTTGGGCAAATACTGTTTTTGTTTGATTGAATTAGTCTTTCCCGTTTAACTTTGCTGTGTGATTTTGTGTGATATGACATCAGGGTGTATATTTTCCCACATCTTTGGTGTTGGGCTATGAGTTACCCTGCCTTAGCAGGTGAGTTTTAGATGGAAGCGTCCCTTATGCTCTGCTATTAAAGGAACACAACCCGTGTGACTGCTAGACCAAAGAAAATAGGAGACTGTGTAGCAGTCCTGAAAGCAATCCATAGCCTGAAACAAGACCAGCTCATCCTAGGCGAGACCAGGCAAGCCCCTGCAAACCACAGCCTCTAGAAAGACAATCAATATTTGTTTATAGTAAACCATAAAGGGTTTTGAGGTTTGATGCTATACCATAAAAAATGATCAATATAGTGTTAATTATATTAAGGTAAAATAGGCAACGTGAGGATGACTAAATATTATGGAAAGAAGATATATCTAAACTGCACTTACATAAACTTCTTGGCAAAACAAATTTTGATGACAAAATCATTGATAAGAAATACAGATCACTCTGCTTGTTTGTAAATGTTTTTAAATGTCAGATGTAACTTACATTTTCTTCCAAAGGAAATAAGAGGGAATAACTTATATTTTCCTCTTATCCTCAGTTTCGCTTACCCATGTTCTGAAATTGTTAAATGGAAATTTCTAGCATCAAAAAATTTAGGTTTTAAACTAAGCGCCATTCTGAGTCACGATGAAGTCTTGTGCAGCCCAGCTCTGCTTGGCCCAGAACGGGGACCCTGCCACTGCCCGGCACATCCCCCTCCTAGTCGCATGGTTAATATAATCTGGGGGAACAGGATTGGTCAGACTCTGAAAGATGATTCAGTGTAGCCTTTCCTCATTCGATACCTGGTTCCTTCCAATAACATCACTGCATATTGCCCAGCTTCTGAGCAAAATATTTGCCACCTTTCAAAGCTGTTTTAAAAAGTCTATCCTTATGTTTAGACGTGAATACATTTCCCAGTGTTCATAAACATTTAGTGTCATTTGAACTCCTACTTAGATAATTATTTGGAAATAACAATCATGAATTCTTAGGTCTTCTTTTCTTTTATTGTTTTGGCTGTGCCACCTGGTTTATGAAATCTTAGTTCCCCAATCAGGGATGGAACCTATGCCCCCTGCAGTGGAAGTGAGGTGTCCTAGACACTGGACTGTCAGCAAAGTCCCAGGTCTTCTTTTCTTTCAAGTAAATATTCTCAAATTTCTAAAATACTTTTATGGCATGTTAGTATTTCCGAGGCATAGAGTCTGGTCTCCTTTTTCCCCCCTATTTTCAATATCATGTGATATGTTTTCAGATCTCCACCTTATTAGAATATCTGTAGTTATGTGAGGGTGATTCACAAGTTTTCCAAGTGTTCTGAGTCCAGAAATATACTATGGGGTCTTTTGAATGTGAATGTTTTTGTTCAATGAAAGAGAGGAAGAGCCAACTGTTTCTACTCTAGACTCTTATCCTTGCTTTGAACCAAGATTTAAAGAACAAAAGTAGTATTATGATTTCTGATTCTGAGATTTGGTTTTCCTCACCATGTATACTCAAGATTCTTCCAAAGAATCCTTTGCATAATACTATAGTTTCTTCTCTTCTTGCACCCATATCCCACTCTTTTATAGCTGATGACTATGGTGTTACAGGGCCTTCCCTGGTGGCTCAGATGGTAAAGGATCTGCCTGCAATGCTGGAGACCTGGGTTCAATCCCTTAGTCAGGAAGATCCCCTGGAGAAGGGAATGGCTACCCACTCCAATATTCTTGCCTGGAGAATTCTATGGACAGAGGATTCTGGTGGGCTACAGTCCATGGGGTCTAGTCTATGTACTAAATAGACAAATTTCTCAAGAAATGTCTGGTGTGCTGGAGGCAGGCCTTGCCAATTTGTGACACCTGGTTGTGGAAGCTAGTTTTTAACTATTCAAGAATGTTGTGAGCTTTTTTCTTAAGTATTTGGTGAGTTAACATCGGCCATGGTGGAGTATTTGCACCATGGAAAGCAGCAGGTGCAAGCATCCCAAGGCTTTTTTCCCCTACCACAGAGAGCCGATTTACTAACTTACCACTGGTTGTTGACATATCTTTCAACAATTATAAACATCACCTCTCTCCACGAGAAAATTCAGTCTAATGCTATGAGGTATCCACCGTAAGTAAGGAACTGATTCGTCTTCCATGAACTGAAAATCACTACTTATATGTCATGACTGTAGAATTGAGGACTGCTACTGCTGCTGTTAATTCGCTTCAGTCGTGTCCGACTCTGTGTGACCCTATCGACGGCAGCCCACCAGGCTCCCCCGTCCCTAGGATTCTCCAGGAAAGAGCACTGGAGTGGGTTGCCATTTCCTTCTCCAATGCATGAAAGTGAAAAGTGAAAGTAAAGTCGCTCAGTCATGTCCAATTCTTAGTGACCCCATGGACTGCAGCCCACCAGGCTCCTCCGTCCATGGGATTTTCCAGGCGAGAGTACTGGAGTGGGTTGCCCTTTCCCTCTCCAGAATTGAGGACATAATCATTCAAATCAATTTTGGTGAGGCTTAATTTTTTGTTTGTTTGTTTTTTGGTATAACCGTAGTTGAAGAAGGGGCTTTCCAGCTAGCTCAGCTGATAAAGAATCCACCTGCAATGCAGGAGATCCCAGTTCAATTCCTGGGTTAGGAGGTTCCCCTGGAGAAGCGATAGGCTACCTACTCCAGTATTCTTGGGTCTTCTTGGTGGTTCAGATGGTAAAGAATCCTCCTGCAAGGCTGAAGACCTGGGTTTGATCCCTGGGTTGGGAAGATCTCTGGAGGAAGGCATGGCAACCCATTCCAGTATTCTTGCTTGGAGAATCCCCATGGACAGAGGAGCCTGGTGGGTTACAGTACATGGGGTCACAGAGTCGATCACGACTGAGTGACTAAGCACAGCTAGTTGAGGAAAGCTAACCGATTGGTCAAACAGAGAGTATAAGCCAGTGGTTATTATTACTGATGCACACTAGAGTCACCTGGAATATTTTTTCTTTTTAAATGCAGATGTCTCGGCCATACTGCAAACCAATAAAATCAGCATCTCTGAAATAAGCATCAAAATTAGCTGGTGGTTTTGAGAACCACTGCCAAAAACATTAGAGAGAAGGGATGGCAGAGCTGTGTGTTTTCTCAAAGGATGGAGGGGGTTGGGGGTGTTGATGAGGATCCAAGGCTTATTGAGGAAACACTGACCACGTGACACGTTGTACTGAATTCATTTCTGCTACAGTTGTGGGGAGTAGAAATGTCTCCTTTCCTCTCTCGTAGATGCGTCTCAGATTAGGAGCCCTGATGGAACAGGATAACGAGTTCCTGGTAAGTAGAACCATCCCCAGCAGCAGGGGTAGCAGCTGAGAGTCTCCACGTCTCTACAGGAGGCTCCCCAGCAGCACCTCTGGTCCCGGAGCAGATCAGTCCTTCCTACCAGGCGTCTTCCACCTTAATTCCTTCTCATCTCTTCTCCAGATCTGATTAAAGTCATATTCATTCCTAAAGACTCAATTCCGGTGCTAACCTTCTAAAAACCTTTTCTACTTGGTCTCTTCTCTTCTGACTCAGTTATAAAACTTTGATGTGGCTCTTGGAGTCCAAAGTGAATATCCCCCTCATGAAATTTTCCACATGACTGTGCAATCCCTGTGCATCAGGACTGCATTTTATCTCTGAATCTTCAGACCAGAGCGTAGGTGGTCCACAGTATGTGCTCACCAGATATATGTTGAATAAGTTAGTATCTGTTTCACTCCAAAAAGCTTATACTGACAAAGCATTTTTAGAGGGGGATATATTTCATCATTATGTATATATATATATATACTATATATATAATAATAATACGTCATTACACTTCCATACATTCATATATGTGCCTGCGTGCATGCTAAGTCGCTTCAGTAGTGTCCAACTCTTTGAGACCCCATGGACTGTAGTCCACCAGGTTCCTCTGTTCAGGGGATTTCCCAGGCAAGAATACTGGAGTGGGTTGCCCTGCCCTCCTCCAGGGGATTTTCCCGACCCAGGGGTTGAACCCAATTCTCTTGTGTCTCCTGCTTTGTCAGGAGAGTTCTTTACCACTAACACCACCTGGGATGCCCAAATACATGTGTATATTTCCTGGATGAAGAATATTTACTATGATAAAGAATATTGGCTTCATTGGAAAAGAATGCTCGCAACCCGTAATACCAAAATAATCACATATTCTGACAAAGTTTAAAACTCTAAAAATATTTACCACAAACTCTCATTAGAGCAACACTTAAAGAATACACATCAGAAAAAATAAAATTGATCCCCAAAAGGGGAGTGTAATACCAGAAGAAAATGTGAGTCAAAAAACCTGGCAAATTATAAATAAATATTGACTTTAGCACATTAAAATAACAACAAATTAATTCTGTGGCTAAGGAAACACAAAGGAATTAAAATCCTGAACAAGGATAACATTTTAGACAAGAAAATCAATACCATACTGAATATATTCTTTTAAAGAAGGTAATTAAATTAAAAATCAATAATATAGAGTCAACTCTAAAAAACATATAGTTGCAAGCATTAAAAATGTATTTCTAAAAATGTCATGGATCAAAATAAAAATAATAAATGTTTCAGATAGTAGTAATAAAAATGACAGTGATAATACTGCAATGCCAAACCTGTAGGATGTGACTAAAGAGGTTTATAGAAGGAAATTTATAATTATAAACATTTTCATTAGAGAAGAAGGGCTGAAAATTGATGAGCTAAGACTGCAATTCAAGGGGTTTGAATAAGAACAGCAGACTAAATCCAAATAAAGGTTAAAAATAATAAATGATATCAAACAAAGAGACTGCCATTGGAGATTCATATAGCCTAAACCTCAGCAACTCCACTCCAAATATTTAAGGAACAGAATTCCCCACAGAGGTTTCCAGCCTTCTCTTCAGGCTATCCCTTCCACCTAAAGAACAAACCAAGATTCCTGTATATGTCTATATCTAAATCTGTTTAAAATGAGCTATTTTAGAGATAAAACATATTTCAACATATTTATGCATTGATAAACGTATAGAGATTTTAGTTTTTGTTTTATATGTTTGTGTGTGTGTTTGTATGACAACCTGATTTTGTAGCACTTTAACTGTATTGTGATGATTAAAGATCAGGGGCCCCATTAAGGACTAGGCTTCTGGAACCTGTCTTGGATAAATAAGAGAGACTCAATGTTTGCTCTCAAAGGACATGATGCTCTGGCTGGACATCGTGCCCACACCCTCACCTCAGGGGGACTTGATGCCTCTGTGGTTTCCCATTGCAGGAGGTCAAGGTCAGAGAGAAGCTCAAGGAGAGGGCGATCAGGCTGGGAAAGGACTGGCTACCTTGGTATCAGAACGAGCAGGGAGACTGGGAGTGTTCATCCTCGAGGCTGACCTCACAGCCGCCTTTAAATGCACAAGTCGGAAGGGATGTCGGCATTCCATGCATCTTCTGGGTCACAGCTGCAAGCGATGATGAAAAATGACAGTGGGAGTATGATAAAAAGTGAGGAGTGGGAGAAAGAAATATCACAAGTCTACACTAACCAATTTTAAGATCCTGGGAAAATTACTGAAATCAAACTTTTGCTTCCTCCTCTTAACAAAGAGAAAATAATTACTCATTTTGTGGCTTGCGAGGAGGTTTGCATGAGATTAGACATAGAGTCCTTAGTGCAGAAGCTGACACAGAGCTATGTTACACATATTATCCTTGAATGTCAACCAAAAGGACTTTATAAATTTAATTTCTGACAGTTCAACAACTTAGAACAAGCAGAAACCTGGTACAATCCCTGTTAATAACCAGTGGCCTGTATGTCCAGCCTGTTTTTGAAGGCACTTATGACCTTGCTAAAATCAACAGCAATGAAAATAAACAAACGAGGCCCCCTGAATACTCCAATTTTACAGCAAAAGCCTTTGGGGAAAATATTGACACAAGGAAAGTTTGTATTCATCTTAACTCTTGAATTTGGCAATTTCTTACTGTGTCCAGTTGCTGTGTTGTGTCTGACTCTTTGTGACCCCATGGACTGCAGCATGCCAGGCTTCCCTGTCTTTGAATATCTCCCAGAGTTTTTTTACTAATAATTTGCTAATAACTAGTTGTTAATATCTAATTAACCCCGGCAGTGCAGAGGCGACGCGAGAGACGCCGCCCCCGGCGGCGCAGACGCGACGCGAGAGACGCCCGGCCCGGCGCAACGAACCACGCAAAAAGGTGCGGCCGTGAGGAGCTACCCCACGCCTGAGGCCAGGCCCGGCGGCCAAGAGGAGCTACCCCACGTCCAACAGGCGGTGGCTGCGCGGGCGCAGGAGGGCCGAGAGGAGCTACTCCGCGTTCAAGGTCAGGAGGGGCGGCCTTGAGGAGATACCCCTCGTCCAAGGTAAGGTACAGCGGCTGCACTTTGCTGGAGCGGCTGTGAAGAGATTTTCCACGACCAAGGTAAGAGAAACCCAAATAAGACAGTAGGTATTGCGAGGGGGCACCAGAGGGCAGACACACTGAAATCATAATCACAGGAAACTAGCCGATCTGATCACATGGACCACAGCCGAATGTGGTCCACTGGAGAAGGGAATGCAAACCACTTCAGTATACTTGCCTTGAGAACCCCATGAACAGTAACAAAGGGCAAAATGATAGGATACTGAATGAGGAATTCCCCAGGTCGGTAGGTGCCCAGTATGCTACTGGAGCTCAGTGGAGTAATAACTATAGAAGGAATAAAGGAATGGAGCAGGAGCAAAAGCAATACCCAGTTGTGGATGTGACCAGTGACAGAAGCAAGGTCCGATGCTGTAAAGAGCAATATTGCATAGGAACCTAGAATGTTAGGTCCATGAATCAAGGCAAATTGGAAGTGGTCAAACAGGAGATGGCAAGAGTGAACATAGACATTCTAGGAATCAGTGAACTAAAATGGACTGGAATGGGTGAATTTAACTCAGATGACCATTATATCTACTACTGTGGGCAGGAATCCCTTAGAAGAAATGGAGTAGCCATCATGGTCAACAAAAGAGTCCGAAATGCAGTACTTGGATGCAATCTTAAAAATGACAGGATGATTTCTGTTCGTTTCCAAGGCAAACCATTCAATATTACAGTAATCCAGGCCTATGCCCCAACCAGTAATGCTGAAGAAGCCGAAGTTAATCGGTTCTATGAAGACCTACAAGACCTTTTAGAACTAACACCCAAAAAAGATGTCCTTTTCATTATAGGAGACTGGAAGGCAAAAGTAGGAAGTCAAGAAACACCTGGAGTAACTGGCAAATTTGCCCTTGGAGCACGGAATGAAGCAGGGCAAAGGCTAATAGAGTTTTGTCAAGAGAATGC
The DNA here is from genome assembly GCF_049115385.1 of Moschus berezovskii. NCBI lineage: Eukaryota > Metazoa > Chordata > Mammalia > Artiodactyla > Moschidae > Moschus > Moschus berezovskii. The sequence goes on from NC_142470.1 coordinate 15,631,743, forward strand.
ACTGGTCATAGCAAACACCCTCTTCCAACAACACAAGAGAAGACTCTACACATGGACATCACCAGATGGTCAACACCGAAATCAGATTAATTATATTCTTTGCAACCAAAGATGGAGAAGATGTATACAGTTAGCGAAAACAAGACCAGGAGCTGACTGTGGCTCAGATCATGAACTCCTTATTGCGAAATTTAGACTTAAATTGAAGAAAGTAGGGAAAACCACTAGACCATTCAGATATGACCTCAATCAAATCCCTTATGATTACACAGTGGAAGTGAGAAATAGATTTAAGGGACTAGATCTGATTGATAGAGTGCCTGATGAACTCTGGATGGAGGTTCGTGACATTGTACAGGAGACAGGGACCAAGACCATCCCCATTGAAAAGAAATGCAAAAGAGCAAAATGGCTGTCTGAGGAGGCCTTACAAATAGCTGTGAAAAGAAGAGAGGCGAAAAGCAAAGGAGAAAAGGAAAGATATAAGCATCTGAATGCAGAGTCCCAAAGAATAGCAAGGAGACATAAGAAAGACTTCCTCAGTGATCAATGCAAAGAAATAGAGGAAAACAACAGAATAGGAAAAACAAGAGACCTCTTCAAGAAAATTAGAGATTCCAAGGGAACATTTCATGCAAAGATGGGCTCAATGAAGGACAGAAATGGTATGGACCTAACAGAAGCAGAAGATATTAAGAAGAGGTGGCAGGAATACACAGAAGAACTGTACAAAAAAGATCTTCACGACCAAGATAGTCATGATAACGTGATCACTGACCTAGAGCCAGACATCTTGGAATGTGAAGTCAAGTGGGCCTTAGAAAGCATCACTACGAACAAAGCTAGTGGAGGTGATGGAATTCCAGTTGAGCTATTTCAAGTTTTGAAAGATGATGCTGTGAAAGTGCTGCACTCAATATAACAGCAAATTTGGAAAACTCAGCAGTGGCCACAGGACTGGAAGAGGTCAGTCTTCATTCCAATCCCAAAGAAAGGCAATGCCAAAGAATGCTCAAACTACCGCACAATTGCACTCATCTCACACGCTAGTAAAGTCATGCTCAAAATTCTCCAAGCCAGGCTTCAGCAGTATGTAAACCGTGAACTCCCAGATGTTCAAGCAGGTTTTAGAAAAGGCAGAGGCACCAGAGATCAAATTGCCAACATCCGCTGGATCATGGAGAAAGCAAGAGAGTTGCAGAAAAACATCTATTTCTGCTTCATTGACTATGCCAAAGCCTTTGACTGTGTAGATCACAATAAACTGTGGAACATTCTGAAAGAGATGGGAATCCCAGACCACCTGACCTGCCTCTTGAGAAACCTGTATTCAGGTCAGGAAGCAACAGTTAGAACTGGACATGGAACAACAGACTGGTTCCAAATAGGAAAAGGAGTACGTCAAGGTTGTATATTGTCACCCTGCTTATTTAACCTATATGCAGAGTACATCATGAGGAACGCTGGGCTGGAAGAAGCACAAGCTGGAATCAAGATTGCTGGGAGAAATATCAATAACCTCAGATATGCAGATGATACTACCCTTATGGCAGAAAGTGAAGAGGAACTCAAAAGCCTCTTGATGAAAGTGAAAGAGGAGAGTGAAAAGGTTGGTTTGAAGCTCAACATTCAGAAAACAAAGATCATGGCATCTGGCCCCATCACTTCATGGGAAATAGATGGAAAAACAGTGGAAACAGTGTCAGACTTTGTTTTTTTGGGCTCCAAAATCACTGCAGATGCTGATTGCAGCCATGAAATTAAAAGACGCTTGCTCCTTGGAAGGAAAGTTATGACCAACCTTGATAGTATATTAAAAAGCAGAGACATTACTTTGCCAACCAAGGTCCGTCTAGTCAAGGCAATGGTTTTTCCCGTGGTCATGTATGGATGTGAGAGTTGGACTGTGAAGAAGGCTGATCGCCGAAGAATCAATGCTTTTGAACTGTGGTGTTGGAGAAGACTCTTGAGAGTCCCTTATACTGCAAGGAGATCCAACCAGTCCATTCTGAAGGAGATCAATCCTGGATGTTCATTGGAGGGACTGATGCTAAAGCTGAAACTGCAATGCTTTGTCCACCTCATGCGACGATTTGACTCACTGGAAAAGACTCTGATGCTGGAAAAGGTTGGGGGCGGGAGGAGAAGGGGACGACGGAGAATGAGATGGCTGGATGGCATCACCGACTCTGTGGACATGAGTTTGAGTGTACTCCGGGAGTTGGTGATGGACAGGGAGGCCTGGCGTGCTGTGATTCATGGGGTCGCGGAGAGTCGGACACGACTGAGCGACTGAACAAGAACAAGAACAAGAATATCTAATTACTAAAACTGTTGTTAACACCAGAATCAAACTAACTTCCGCGAACATTGGCCCCTGCTTAACACTTTAGACCATGACTTGTCCATCCAGATGCTGTTGACAAGTGGGGCTGAGCAATTCCCTGCAGTGAGGCTATCCCTTGCATGTAAGATGCATAGCAGCAGCCCTTCCTGTACCCATGAGATGCCAGGAACCCCTTTTCCAAGTGTGACAAGAAAATCATGTCTTCAGACGTCACCAGTGTCTCCTCCTTCCAGGTGAAAACCAGTGCTCTAGACAAACAAAAACTTATATCTTTTTCCTTAATTTGCATCTGATACCTGGTGGCTCAGACAGTAAAGAATCTGCCTGCAATGTGGGAGGCCTGGGTTCAGTCCCGGGGTCAGGAAGAACCCCTAGAAGTGGAAATGGCAACCCACTCCAGTATTCTTGCCTGGAGAATCCCATGGCAGAGGACCCTGGAGGACTATATAGTCCATGAGGTGACAAAGAATCGTATTTGATTGAATGATTCACACACACACACACACAGTGTGGATTGGAATACTGAGATTTTACTGAGTATTTGAAGAAAACAGAAAGATTAGAGTCAAAAAGAGCACCATGAAATTAAGTGAATGCACTTTAAAATGCCCATGTTTTTATTCATCTCCATCTTGAATTTCCCCTCAAATTCAAGGAAAGAGACTTCCATGACCCACAGCCCAATTTTGGAATAGAAGCCATGCATCCTTACCACATACAAACATCCTCAAAACTATCTGAAACACTCCCCAAATACTGGATCAAGGACCTGCATGAGACAGTATCTCATAGCCCACTGAAAGTCAATTTCAAAGGGTCATTTGTGGTAAAAAATTTTCTTAATTGTCAACAATCAATGTCAGGAAATTCTACCTTATTCACAGAAATTCCCCTTTACTTTCCTTTTTCTCTGTGGCATCAGTGGGACAAATCCTTGTGGACATTATGGGACAAAGCTCTTAATATCTTGAAGAAGTGCATCCCTAGACGTGACACAGCAGAAGAGAAAGACTGTCTGCCGGGAGACCCTGTAACCCTATGCTGACGTACTGGCAAAAAAATGGTACATGCTAAGCCTCCTTGCTCTTTATAAATATGTCATTTTCAAGGGTCTTCTGGTTCATATCAAGGTTTCCTTTAGCGTCCAATGTAAAGGGTTTACCGTTAGTATATATGCCTCCAATAAGGGTTAGCATTTTAATGATCATCAAATATCTCCAATCCTATGAAGGTACTTAAATTTCATGCACATGGCCCCATCCCGAAACTGACGTCTTGAAGCATCAGATTGTAATATGTGTGTGAAAGTCGCTCAGTCATGTCCATGTCTTTGTGATTTCCCGTGGACTGTAGGCCACAAGGGTCCTCTGTCCATGAAATTCTCTAAGCAAGAACACTGAAGTGGGTTGTTGTTTAGTCACTCAGTCGTGCGCGACTCTTTGCAACCCCATAGACTGTAGGTCACCGGGTTCCTCTGTCCATGGGATTTTCCAGGCAAGAATCCTGGAATGGGCTGCCATTCCCTTTTCCAGGGGATCTTCCCACCCAGGGATCGAACCCAGGTCTCTTGCACTGGAGGCAGATTCTTTACCATCTGAGCCACCAGGGAAATCCAGCTGACTGTAAAGTCCTCCATTATTTCAGACACTCTATGAGAAACGTTATACTGATAGGTAGAAACCAACTTACTTTCTTTAGAAAATACAAAGTTAATTTTTTTTTCCAGGCAAGTTTAACCATTTTCATACATGCTCTTGTACTGCATTGAAGGCTGTGTTCTTTAATTTGGTGTCTTAGTTTATGCAGGGAATGAATATTGTTCAATGCAACAGCCAATCTGAAAACAATTTTTTCCCTTTTTTAAGCTTTAAAAATGGTCGATTTAATGTCTGAAATAGCAAACACACTGAAGCCATTAAGAGTTAAATTACTCAAATATTTTTCAAATAAGCTGCTCAGAAGCCTTTGATCCTGTTAGCTGACAGCAGAATGGCAGCCCAAGCACAGCCTCTTGAGAAGGGGTGAGGGGGCAGTCTGCTGATGTGTCCTGCACCCTGAGGCCTGGAGCCACGCTGGGAGCAGAAGACAACTGGAGGCCCTGAAAGGAGCACTCACCTGCACAATCCCAACACCCAAGGAGAGGGGAAAAGTAGTCCTTTTATCGTTTTGGATGAGTGCTGTCCTCGAGTTTGCTCCAGATTCTATTCATTGTTGCCAAACTGTTTTATTTAAAAAATAGCGTTTTAGAAGAGCACTCTAAATGAGCTTATAGTTATCAGTGGGGAGGGATAGTTAGGGAGTTTGGGGCTGATGTGTACGCTCTGCTGTATTTAAAATAGATAACCAACAAGGACCCGCTGTATAGCACAGGGAACTCTACTCTATGCTCTGTAATAAACTAAATTGGAAAAGAATTTGGAAAAGAATAGATATATGTGTGTATAACTGAATCATTTTTCTGTACACCTGAAACTAACATAACATTGTTAATTAACTATATAGTCCAATATAAAATAAGAATTTTTAAGTAAAGCATTAAAAAAAATTCTAACCTCAAAACCTAGATCAAACAAATGGTCCTGAGAAAAGAAAGTCCCCAGGCCTCCTTCCTTTCCTCCTTATTGAGGAGTCGTAGTAGGCCTGTTTCTGAGTCTCTCAAAATCCTCCTGGAATGATTAGGGCCACCTCAACAAGTCCAATCCAGAGTTAGCAGCTAGTAACAGATTAATCTAGAAATTCATGGTAAGAATTGCAGCTCAATGACAGCAGAGCAGGAAGATGCCACCTTTCAGATTCCCCCATCCGATAGGTATGCTGGGACCCTCCCCTGCCTGCAGGTGCCACATATACAAATCCAACACTGAAGCTTGAAGCGTGCCCACCCGGGAGCAGCTGTCATGGACTGTGGTCAGGGCTGCCATTTACCGTTTGTCTGGAGCACCATGTCTTGAAAGGCTGGGTACCATAGAAGTCACAAGGGGACCCCTCAGCATGCAATAGGCTTCCGTTGGCACCATGCCACCCTGAGGGTGCAGGGTCCCTCGCCTTTTAGCAGGCAGATGTAACACTGCGGGGGAGAGGGACAGCGGCTCCATAATTCAGCCGTCTGCTGCTTTATCACAACTCTCGGCAGCTCTCTAATGAATGTTTCCGCATGCATGTTTCTGACTGATAATCAAACTCAGAACAAGTCCTAATTGGGTTTTCCAGTGATAGAGGAGGGTCTATATTAGCTTGGCAGATGTCCCACTAATGTTAAATTAAAACTATAAACATGGCATGCTTAAAAAAAAATCCTGCTTTGGTTGGATCTGAAACATATACAGAGAGCTGGATTTATGGATGTTCACACGTTCAAACAGTTTTTAACTATGGTCTGTCCCCAAAGAAAAAAGTCAGAAAAATGCCTGGCTTAGGGGAAAATGCTAGTAGAGGTATCTTAACTTGCACATAGAGAGTCAGGAAGATGAAAGTTTATCAGAAATTTGAAAGGGGGGAAAAGTCTTACTACTTATATTTAACTAAAATATTTCCTAGCTAGGCTTGTTGCTTTTCTTTAATCATTAATGTGATTCATCAACCTCTGGCTCTCACTTGCAGCCTCCACCTTCCCTGGCTAGAAATTTTACATTAAATTTAGGGAGCTTAGAATAAAACTTGCACCTCTCCTGGCCCTTCACTGTGCCCTTTAAAGAGCTAAATTGTCTTTGGAGCCCAGGCCGATCACGCTGCCTGGCCAAGAGTATGTCCTCAAAACAATGTTTGTTAAAAATAGAATGAGTAAGTAGGACTCAGAGGAGCTTTGGGGAAGCAAGACTATTCTGTGTGATGTTCTAATGGTGAGTATGTGACATTAAACATTTGTCTAGACCCATAGAATGAGTGGAACTAAGAGGGACCCTGATGCAAATGATAAACTTTAGGCAATGATTGTGTATGGAGGCGGTTCATCCATCGTACAAATGTACCCTATGGTGGGGACAATGGTAAAGGGGGTGGCTGTGTGGCAAGTGGGGCAGGAGGTGTAGAAAAACTTTTGTGCTTTCTGCTCCATTTTATTATGAATCTAAAACTGTTCTTTAAAAAACAAATCTGGATTAAAAAAAATTGACAGCACTGAAAAAATTGAGTTAACAACAGTTAAATTAAAACACAAGTAAATTCATTTCCATAATGTATTTTATCAAATTTTGAATAAGTCTTTGATAAAACAGATGTGTGTACTTTTGAATTGATATCATTAATTCTCAGATCTAAGGTCGTCTCAGATGGCATGTGATTTAAGGTTCTCTTTTTTATGTACGTGCAATCTGGGGCCCTATGAGTGCTGGCAGTTTGTTCTCAAAAACACAGTGTGAACCCAGAATTCCTTACCTGGTCCTTCGATGCAGCTTTCTTTCCTATATCTGTTCCGTGCCCTGGCCAGTGAATCCATCAGCAAAGTCAGAGGGGCCTGCGTGTGTGGACATGTCCCTAGATGTCTGCAGACCTTATCCCCAGGCCACTCCCCCAAGTGAGGCCAGTCCAAACAAGAACAAGTTCCAATTTCTACCCCTTTGATAGGTTAACCTCACATCTCTGGCTGTTCACTCAGATGGGGAGCTGATTCTTCACTTAGAGGAGGACGCGTTGTCATCTTTGAACCTTCCATCACAGTTGGACCCCTTCTTTACCCCAAACACTTTAAAAGCAAAACTTCTCAGCGAGGCCTGGGGTTCTCCTGCCCCATTCTCTCCACCCACCCTGCTCCCTGCTCCGTTACCCACCCATCTCATCCTCAGAGGAGGAACCAAAGCAGAGATGTGTTTTCCCGGGACCGCCTCAGAACTGCTGGCTAACACCACTTCTCCTCTGGGGGGTCTTGGACCACAGCTCAGCTCCTTCTGGGGAAACTACCTTTTTTTCCACATCCAGGACCCCATGCTGAAGGCTTTAACGGAATGCAGTCCCCCCATCCCTGGTATTTTGTTGCTATTTTGAACCACTCACAATATTTTCCTTTTGGAACCCTTGGATTTTTTAATCTGAGTGTCTGTCTTTATCTCCATCATAATAATGTTTTTATAGACTAGGGATTGGACCCACATCTCTTGTGTCTCTTGCACTGTCAGGTGGGTTCTTTACACAGGTACCACTTGGGAAGTCTTTTGAGACTAGAAGGATCCCATATATTCATTTATGTAGGGCTGAGTATTTGAATTACTTTTCAACTGTTTTTGCAAGGGAACTGAAATATAAAGAAGCTCCTGGCCAACCTAGACAGATGATGAAATCTCTGAACAGAGTCCTGAGGATCAGACCTGCTCCACCACTCCCCTTCCTCCCCGGGAAGGTCTAGCACCATGATTTCCACAAAAGACCATAAACTACAAACACGGATTTGTGGTTGACCAGGCAAAAGGGTAAGACATGACTTAGCAACTTTAAAAAAGCAACAAATATATAATTTAATTTACTAAGACTTGATTTAGCCACTGCAGATGGAGAAAAGGTTATTTGGGGCTCCCTCGAGTCTTCAGTTGTATCCTGATTCATATTTTACAATTTAAAGATTTTATTTTTTATGATTTTTTTTGCCATATTTTATGATTCATTTCAACACATGGATCTTCTGACATCCATCTTCTGACATGGTTAAGGCAAGCTATAGACAAGCCCATCACGAGAGAAATGAGAAACTAATGGGGATACAGGGTCAGAAATCCCAGCTCTGGGTCCACTCTGGGATGTGTGGCAGCCTCATGGCTGATAAGGCCTCTGAGAATGTGGGCAAAGCTCCCAAATCCATTCCACTGATAGCCCTACTCTCCCACTTCCCTGCACACAGCCTGCTGAGGGAAACTGACTTTATGGAAGCTGGGGACTGAAAAGTTGGCTCCTCCTGCTAGTGTGGGATCAGGTAGGACTTTACTCCTGCACAATCCAGGCCTGGGCACTGGGAGGAGGTCTGGAGTCTAGTCTATTCCATGGCACCTGCAGACCTGGCCTTCTTCTCCATGCATCCAGGTTGGTCTGTTTTCAACATGGAGGGAAGGGGAGGGTCAACTCTTTTAATGTTGTAATATTTCTTCACTAATAAAGGTAAAAAGTAATGCAAACTGCAGGTAGGTTCAAGAAAGGTAGTAACAAAAAGGAGTGAACAAGACATGAGTTACGTTAGAGGACCAGAGCCTAGTAGGTGCCAGCTGGGGCAGCCGGCCATCACAAGGGGACTCTTGGTGCTATTTTGTCTAGTTCGGGCCAATGTTCGTTACATCTCCGACTTCACTTTTTGTAACTACAAATAGGTGATGCTGTTGTTGTTGTTTAGCCAATAAGTCCTGTCCGACTTTGCAACCCTATGGACTGTAGCCTACCAGGCTCCTTTGTCCGTGGGATGTCCCAGGCAAGAATACTGGAGTGGGTTGTCATTTCTTCCTAGAGGGGATCTCTCTGACCCAGGGATAGAGCTTGTGTCTCCTGCATTGCAGGCAAATTCTTTACCCACTGAGCCACTTGGGAAACCCTGCAAATAGGTATGTCTGAGCATTTTCAAAGGTTTCTGAATGATAGATTTAATTTGATGAGAAAACTTTAATTATTACTTTTAACAGAAACAGAATTTGTCTTTATTCTGCTGCTGCTGCTGCTAAGTCACATCAGTCGTGTCCGACTCTGTGCGACTCCATACACAGCAGCCCACCAGGCTCCCCCGTCCCTGGGATTCTCCAGGCAAGAACACTGGAGTGGGTTGCCATTTCCTTCTCCAATGCATGAAAGTGAAAAGTGAAAGTGAAGTTGCTCAGTTGTGTCCGACTTTTCGCGACCCCATGAACTGCAGCCTTCCAGGCTCCTCCGTCCATGGGATTTTCCAGGCAAGAGTACTGGAGTGGGGTGTCATTGCCTTCTCTGAATCATGCTTAAATGCTTTGAAAGCACATGTATGACTTAACAACTTCTCTTTAAATTACCATCTGTATTTCATTGCATAGCAAAAATTGTAGAATCTAATAGTATAAACATGAAAATTAGTTAAAACCTGTTTTCCATTACCAAGAAGAGATATCTTCACCTGTTCTGTTCTGTTCTGTTCCGTCGCTCAGTCGTGTCCGACTCTATGCGACCCCGTGGACTGTAGCCTACCAGGCTTCTCGAACATCCATGGGATTCTCCAGGCAAGAATACTGGAGTGGGTTACCGTTTCCTTCTCCAGGGGATCTTCCCGACCCAGGGATCAAACCCGGGTGTCCCGCATTGGAGGCAGAAGCTTTAAACTCTGAGCCACCAGGGAAGCCCATGGGATAGCTATAAAACAACCCAAGTGTGTTAGTCGCTCAGTCACATCCAACTCTTTGCAACCCCATGTGCTGTAGCCTGCCAGGCTCCTTTGTCCACGAAATTCTCCTGGCAAGAATTTTGGAGTGGGTTACCATATCCTCCTCCAGGGAATCATCTTGATCCAGGGATTGAATCCTGGTCTCCTGCACTGCAGCTAGATTCTTTACCATCTGAGCCATCAAAGAAAGAAAAATCACCGCTGCCTGGAGCATAATTAGTTATTGGGAGTCCAGAAAATTGCTCTGATGAGTAACTACTGCAAGGACGCAACACGTCCCGGGTCGCACGCACGAGGCACAGAGGAGAAGCCTGAAGCACCTCCACGTTCATTTCTCTGTATTCGAAATGTGCGTTTTAAGCCACTCCATCAACGTCCTCTCCGTCAAGATCTAACTGTTTGTTTCAGCTTTCTGAATTGTTCTAGAGGATGTATGCCTTTTTTTCCGAAATCAGAGCTGTTGGCCCAAGTGGCAGCACGGATGACAGGCTGGGTTATCCGCAGGAAATGGCCTGGAAGCTGCCCTGTTGGGAGGATTTTCTTATCAGCTTCTCCCACCCACTTCTAATTCATGCTAATACCATTTCAGAAGATAAATCTTGCCCAGATCAACTCTATGAGTGGGAGTCAGAGATGAAAGCTTTATTCAAATTTTCTAACATTTACAAGAAAAGTAGGGGGAAGGGGCACACCTGGAGAATAGGTATACCTCCAGAAAGACAGAGGAAAAATACATATTATTGGTGAAAATGCAGAGGATGGAGTTCATTTTCTGCCTGACGGCTAGATTACCAGCATCAAGTCTGTTGAGCAGCTTTAGTAGTGAAGACAGAGCTCTGTGTGCTGCCCGGCCAGAGCTGGGAATATGCTTTATTCTGACCCACAGACTGCACACATATCAGGGTCTGCCCTTGGCAGCCATGGAAGGTAGCCCTTCCCTAACTTTCCACACTCTGGTACCCATGAAAAATAAGAGTATTTGCACAGATCACTAAGTTAGCCATGGACTCGTCTGCCCCCTGAAGACTGAGAGAATCAATATTAATACTTCAGCATAAACTAACAATCAATACTTTCAGATTATGGTGCTGGAGTAAACTCTTGGAGAGTCCCTTGGACTGCAAAGAGATCAAATCCATCAACCCTAAAGAAAATCAACCCTGAATATTCATTGGAAGGACCGATGCTGGAATTGCATCAGTTCCAGGTGGCCACCTGAAGAGCCAACTCAGTGGAAAGAGCCAACTCATTCCTGATGCTGGGAAAGACTGCGGGCAGGAGAAGGGGGCAACAGAGCATGAGATGGTTGGATGGCATCACCAACTCAATGAACGTGAGTTTGAGCAAACTCCGGGAGACACTGAAGGACAGGGAAGCCTGTCACAAATAGTCGGACATGACTTAGTTACTGAACACCACCACCAATGATTAGTAATATTGATTGAAATAACACGATTGACTGGAGTCATTTAATCTCTCCTTGCACTTACATGTGCGCATGTATGTGAATAGTGAATCTAAGGCTTACCACATCATGAATTTGCGTAAAGCCGCTGCCCTTCTGAGAAGACAGTTGAAAGCACGTACTCAGATTCTGAGAGTTTTTCAGAGTTTCATTGTATGTGCAGAATGGTGTTTGCTCATCCTGAGACTTCTAAATACAACTGCCACAACTCCCGCGACTGCACCAGATTACAATCTCAGGGCTCGCTGTGACAGCCTTGCTGGCTTGTGGGGCCATCCCTCTCCCCATTTGGGTTTGTCTGGTCACTGGCACCTGCCATGATGTTACTTCAGGTCCTCACCCTCCTGGGTGCCACACAGCCCAGTGCCTGCATTCCCGGTCCTGCACCATGACCTTCAAGGTCAGCATGGCGTCAGCCTCACAGAGGACCGCAGTAGCCTGTGCCCCATCTTACAGCTGAGGAAGCCAATGCTGGATGGATGCCCTCAAGTTTACAGAGCTGCTTCCTGGATGGTTGGCCAAACCGCTGTTCTATTTGTTCTCCAAGCCTGTGACGTTAGGGCGGTCGACATCCACCATCTTCCTACGTTGCCTCAGGCAGGCAGCAGCCCCACTCTCGTCACCACTTGCCTCCGTTCTTTCCACATTCTCATTAGTTAAGGTCTCCTTCCCAACCCCCAGGTAGGAGGAGGTAGGGTGAATAATCTTCATTTCAGTTCAGTTCAGTCACTCAGTCATGTCCAACTTTTTGCGATCCCATGGACTGCAGCACGCCAGGCCTCCCTGTCTATCACCAACTCCTGGAGTCTGCTCAAACTCATACCCATCGAGTCGATGATGCCATCCAACCATCTCATCCTCTGTCATCCCCTTCTCTTCCAGCCCTCAGTTTTTCCCAGCGTCAGGTTCTTTTCCAATGAGTCAGTTCTTCACATCAGACAGCCAAAATATTGGAGTTTCAGCTTTGACATCAGTCTTTCCAAAGAATATTCAGGACTGATTTCCTTTAGGATTTAGGAATCAATCCTAAAGGAAATTCAACCAGTCTATCCTAAAGGAATACTCTTACATAAGAAAATTTTATCACTTTCACAGTAAGTGGACCCAGAGGATTCCCTCCTCCTCCCTACAATGGGAAGAGATCTGGTCAGAGATATGTGCATTTGCTAGTTTAGAGAAAGGTCACCAGTGACATTAGAAAATGAGAAATGTTCAGAAACTTTAATTCACATAGATACATGCACCCCAGTGTTCATGTAGCACGGTTCACAATAGCCAAGACATGGAAGCAATCTAAGTGTCCATCAATGGATGAATGGATAAAGAAGATGTGTCACAAATATACAATGGAATACTACTCAGCCATAAGAAAGAATGAAATATTGCTATTTGTAGCAACATGGATGAACTTAAGAGATTATCATACCAAGTGAAGTAAGTCAGACAGAGAAACACAAATACCATATGATATCACTTATATGTGAAATTTAAAATATGATGCAAATAAACTTGTTTACAAACCAGGAATAAATTCACAGACATAGAAAACAAACTTAGGGTTGCCAAAGGGAAAAGACTTGTGGAGGGATAAATGAGGAATTTGCAATTAGCAGACACAAACTACTATATATAGAATAGATAGACAACAGGGACCTACTGATAGTACTGGGGACTGGATTCAACACCCTGCAATAAACTACAATGGAAAAGGATATGAAGAAATATATATAAATATGAAAGTGCTAATCCCTCAGTCATGTCTGACTCCTTGCAACCCCATGGTATGTAGCTTGCCAGGCTCCTCTGTCCATGGAAACCTCCAAGCAAGAATGCTGGAGTGGGTTGCATTCCCTTCTCCAGGGGATCTTCCCAACCAAAGGATCGAATTTGCATCTCCTATATTGGCAGGTGATTTTCTACCACCACGCCACTTGAGAAGCTATACATATGTACATATGACGAAATTCTTTGCTGTACACCAGAAACTAATACAACATTGTAAATCAACTATTAAGTTCAGTCGCTCAGCCGTGTCCAGCTCTTGCATGCCAGAGTTTCCTGTCCACCACTAAATCCTGGAGCTTACTCAAACTCACGTCCATCAAATCGGTGATGTCATCCAACTACCTCATTCTCTGTCATCCCCTTCTCCTCCTGCTTTCAATCCTTCCCAGCATCCGGGTCTTTTCCAATGAGTCAGTTTTTTGCATCAGGTGGCCAAAGTATTGGAGTTTCAGCTTCAGAATCAGTCCTTCCAATGGATATTCAAGACTGATTTCCTTTAGGATTGACTAGTTTGATCTTGCAGTCCAAGGGACTCTCAAGAGCGTTCTTTAACACCACAGTTCAAAGGCATCAATTCTTCAGCGTTGATCTTTATAGCCAATTCTAACATCTGTACAGGACTACTGGAAAAACCATAGCTTCGACTAGATGGACCTTTATTAGTAAAGTAGTCTCTGCTTTTTAATATGCCATCTAGGTTGGTCATAGCTTTTCTTCCACGGAGCAAGCATCTTTTAATTTCATGGCTGTAGTCACCAGCTGCAGTGATTTTGGAGCCCCCCAAAATAAAGTCTGTCACTGTTTCTATTGTTTGCCCATCTATTTGCCATGAAGTGATGGGACCAGATGGCATGATCTTAGTTTTCTGAATGTTGAGTTTTAAGCCAACTTTTTTACTCTCTTCTTTCAGTTTCAACAAGACGCTCTTTAGTTCTTCGCTTTTCTGCCATTAGGGTGGTGTCATCTGCATTTCTTAGGTTATTGATATTTCTCCTGGCAATCTTGATTCCAGCTTAGCATTTCTCATGATGTACTCTGCATATAAGTTAAATAAGCAGAGTGACAATATACAGCCTTGACATCCTCCTTTCCCTATTTGGAACCAGTATGTTGTTCCACATCCAGTTCTAACTGTTGCTTCTTAACCTGCATACAGATTTCTCAGGAGACAGGTCTGGTGGTCTGGTATTCCCATTTCTTGAAGAATTTCCCACAGTTTATTGTGATCCACACAGTCAAAGGCTTTGGTGTAGACAATAAAGCCGAAATAGATGTTTTTCTGGAACCCTCTTGCTTTATCGATGATCCAGCAGATGTTGGCAGTTTGATTTCTGTTTCCTCTGCCTTTTTTAAATCCAACTTGAACATACTGTTAGTTCACAGTTCACATTCTGTTGAAGCCTAGCTTGGAGAATTTTTAGCACTACTTTGCTAGTGTGTGAGATGAGTGCAATTGTGAGGTAGTTTGAACATTCTTTGGCATTGCCTTTCTTTGGGATTGAAATGAAAAATGACCTTTTCCAGTCCTATGGCCACTGCTGAATTTTTCAAATTTGCTATACTATAAACTTCCAAATCAACTACACTTCAAATTAAAAATTTAAAAAGAGTAAAAATGATAAATGTTCTGATTGCCAGCTCTTTCACAATTGTGAAATCTACCTTCACTCAAAAATTCATTTATTAGGGGACCTGTGTACTCTCAAGATTGTGCTTTCCCATACATTACCCACCAAATCCTGACTACTACCCTAAGAGCAAATATTTTGCCTCTTTTGAAGGTGAGGAAACTATATCCTAGAAGCATAGATTGTTAGGTTGGTGAGATCAGTATTTCTGCAGTGAAGATGAACAGAAAGCATGGATTTGTCCAATGTAAATAAACAACAGTACAGTTCAGTTCAGTTCAGTCACTCAGTCATGTCTGACTCTTTGCGACATGACAGGCCTCCCTGTCCATCAACAACTCCAGGAGTTCACTCAAACTCACATCCATCGAGTTGGTGATGCCATCCAGACATCTCATTCTCTGTCGTACCCTTCTCCTCCTGCCCTCAATCCCTCCCAGCATCAGAGTCTTTTCCAGTGAGTCAACTCGTCGCATGAGGTGGCCAAAGTATTGGAGTTTCAGCTTTAGCATCAATCCTTCCAATGAACACCTGGGACTGATCTCCTTTAGGATGGACTGGTTGGATTTCCTTACAGTCCAAGGGACTCTCAAGAGTCTTCTCCAATGCCACAGTTCAAAAGCATCGATTCTTCAGCAATCAGCTTTCTTCACAGTCCAACTCTCACAACCATACATGACCACTGGAAAAACCATAGCCTTGACTAGACGGACCTTTGTTGGCAAAGTAATGTCTCTGTGTTTTTTAATATGCTGTCTAGGTTGGTCATAACTTTCCTTCCAAGGAGCAAGCGTCTTTTAATTTCCTGGCTGCAATCAGCATCCGCAGTGATTTTGGAGGCCAGTCTGACACCGAAACAAGCTATAAGACAAAGGCAAAGGGACAGATATACTATGATCGTCTTCAAAACTGCATTATTCTCAGAGATCCCACATAAAAAACATTTATTTCAGATTTTAGGTAGGCACTCACAAACATTCCATACTCTACTATTTCTCAATCTTTTTTAGGATCAAGTTCTTTTAAAGCATCTCAGTATAAGTGCACATTCTCCTAAGAAAAGGACAGAAGATCCAAATGCTATTGCTTCCCTTCTTCTTCCTTCCAAAAAGCACAAGAAGAGTGGGTGTGCCCTGGAGGCATGGGCAGAGGAAGGAGCCCTGGGTGTAGGCAGCAGGGAAATCTTGGGCATTTGCTCTGAGCAGGGGCCGACTGAGGTCAACTGCTTGGGAACTGCAATTGGGAATCATGTTTGTATTAAGAAAGAGTTCGGATCCCATGACCTTCTGACCAAAGCAAGTGCACTTGACCTCAAATGGTCACAACTTCTCCAGGGTGGGTTTCAGAACACTCAGAGGTGCTGCTTCCTGCTGGACAGAGGTCTAACCCTGGCTCCTGGGTCAAGCCTGCAAAGTTGCCCTATTAAAGAAACGCTAAAGTGCCTACTCTTTTGCTGTGCCAAGTCCCAAGTTTCCTGTCATTGTGTCCCTCCAGGGGTCTCTCTCTCAAGTCCCTGGTGCTCCTTCCCTGATCCAGAGTCTCATCTTTTTGTCCTGATTTCTCCTGCAAATCTACAGACCCAGGGATTCCTCCTGACTTACACAGGGATAAATTTACGTTTTTCTTTCTCCCGCAAATCACTGTGTCCAAATCACATGCATGTTTTCATTTAGTAAAAGTCCATATTTTGAAGATAATTTGAAATATGGAATTCTAGAACAACCTTATTTGGAGTTTAGAAGGAGAATGCTTCCTTGTACGTGTTAAGTTGCTTCTGTCCTGTCTGACTCTGTGTGACTCCATGGACTCTAGTCCACCAGACTCCTCTGTCCATGGGATTTTCCAAGCAAGAATACTAGAATGGGTTGCCATACCTTCCTCCAGGGAATTGTCCTGACTCAGGGATCGAACCCACGAGAAGGAGAATACTGAAAATGATAATTCAGATTCAGATCAGTGTTTCAAAAAATCTCTAGTCAACAGGGTCTGACAGGCAACATAAAGACTAATAACTCCTCATTAAACCATTTCCACTCAGGATGGACATCCTGCTGCCGTATCTGGTTGTCACACCCAAGCTAGTTTCCGGTCCCCTCCAGGAGGCAGATTCTAGCATTAGAGCAGTAGCCCAGCTGTAAGTCTTACAAAACAGGGTTTGCAAACTAAAGTCAATTCACTCCCTGGAAGGAAATCCCCACCCCTTAGTTGTGCCACACATGAAAAGAGTAACAATTTTTCATGTTTCTGAAGTGTCATTTGAGCAAGGAAATAGGATGTTAGATTTGTTTACTAGGTCCCCTGAAGCTCAGCTTCAATCCAGGCTGTCATGAAGTTGAAGGAACTTCAAGTGAGACAAAATGAACCTCACCTAAATGCAACACGACACATCTCTAAAGAAAAACCAAAGTACCAGCATGTCCACCTCAGACCCACCACAGCCCAACAATCACAGTGTCTGCAGATTCAGGACATCTTCTTTCTTTCTAAAGAAAAAGACCACTTGACTAAAGATAAGGCTTCATTATCCAAGGACTATTTTGTTTACTACATTATGAAATGTGTTTCAATGTTATGTATTGTATATCAGTTTAATTAGCAACTACCAAAATGTCACAGTCTGTGAGTTGAATCCTGTCAGAGGGAAGAATAGTGAAGGAAATGGGGATCAATCAGAAATGAGAAAACAAATCCATTCTTGACCTGTCTTTGACCTGAATTCTAGAATTTTAGAAACTCAGAGCCAGAGAGGAAGAGAAATCATTTAGCTCAGGTGTGGGTATCTTATCAGCTCTGAGAATCTCTGCTATTTCCTAAGGCCCAGGGAGCCTTATGGCTGCTGCTGCTGCTGCTAAGTCACTTCAGTCGTGTCCGACTCTGTGTGACCCCATAGACAGAAGCCCACCAGGCTCCCCCGTCCCTGGGATTCTCCAGGCAAGAACACTGGAGTGGGTTGCCATTTCCTTCTCCAATGTGTGAAAGTGAAAAGTGAAAGTGAAGTCGCTCAGTCGTGTCTGACCCCTAGCGACCCCACGGACTGCAGCCCACCAGGCTCCTCCATCCATGGGATTTTCTGGGCAAGAGTACTGGAGTGGCTCGCCATTGCCTTCTCCGAGCCTTATGGCAGGAAGTGTTTATTTCTATTAAGCAGGCTAGACTTGCTAAATAAAAATTTGGTTGGTATTGCAATTATATGAAAATAAGTTGAAAGGTTCTATGAAGACCTACAAGACCTTTTAGAAATAAAAGGTGTCCTTTACATCATAGGGGACTGGAATGCAAAAGTAGGAAGTCAAGAAACACCTGGAGTAACAGGCAAGTTTGGCCTTGGTGCACAGAATGAAGCAGGGCAAAGGCTAATAGAGTTTTGTCAAGAGAATGCACTGGTCATAGCAAACACCCTCTTCCAACAACACAAGAGAAGACTCTACACATGAACTTCACCAGATGGCCAACACTGAAATCAGATTGATTATATTCTTTGCAGCCAAAGATGGAGAAGCTGTATACAGTTAGCGAAAACAAGACCAGGAACTGACTGTGGCTCAGATCATGAACTCCTTATTGCCAAATTCAGACTGAAATTGAAGAAAGTAGGGAAAACCACTAGACCATTCAGATATGTCCTAAATCAAATCCCTTTTGATTATACAGTGGAAGTGAGAAATAGATTTAAGGGACTAGATCTAATAGACAGAGTGCCTGATTAACCATGGATGGAGGTTCCTGACATTGTACAGGAGACAGGGATAGAGACCATCCCCATGGAAAGGAAATGCAAAAAAGCAAAACGGCTGTCTGAGGAGGCCTTAGAAATAGCTGTGAAAAGAAGAGAAGCAAAAGGCAAAGGAGAAATGGAAAGATATACCCATTTGAATGCAGAGTTCCAAAGAATAGCAAGGAAACATAAGAAAGCCTTCCTCAGTGATCAATGCAAAGAAATAGAGGAAAACAATAGGATAGGAAAGACAAGAGATCTCTTCAAGAAAATTAGAGACACCAAAGGAACATTTCATGCAAAGATGGGCTTGATAAAAGACAGAAATGGTATGGACCTAACAGAAGCAGAAGATATTAAGAAGAGGTGGCAAGAATATACAGAAGAACTGTACAAAAAAGATATTCATGACCCAGATGATAATAATGGTGTGATCACTCACCTAGAGCCGCCAGACATCCTGGAATGTGAAGTCAAATGGGCCTTAGGAAGCATTACTAAGAACAAAGCTAGTGGAGGTGATGGAACTCCAGTTGAGCTCTTTCAAATCCTAAAAGATGATGCTGTGAAAGTGCTGCACTCAATTTGCCAGCAAATATGGAAAACGCAGCAGTGGACACAGGACTGAAAAGGTCAGCTTTCAATCCAGTCACAAAGAAAGGCAATGCCAAGAATGGCAATGCAAGAGAATGCTCAAACTACCACACAATTGCACTCATCTCACACGCTAGTAAAGTAATTCTCAAAATTCTCCAAGTGAGGCTTCAACAGTATGTGAACCATGAACTTCCAGATGTTCAAGCTGGATTTAGTAAAGGCAGGGGAACCAGAGATCAAATTGCCAACATCCACTGGAGATTCGAAAAAGCAAGAGAGTTCCAGAAAAACATCTACTTCTGCTTTATTGTCTACACCAAAGCCTTTGACTGTGTGGATGACAACAAACTGTAAAATTCTGAAAGACATAGGAATACCAGACTACCTGATCTGCCTCCTGAGAAATCTGTATGCAGGTCAAGAAGCAACAGAGCTAGACATGGAACAACAGACTGGCTCCAAATCGGGAAAGGAGTACATCAAGGCTGTATATTGTCACCCTGTTTATTTAATTTATATGCAGAGTACATCATGAGAAACACTAGGCTGGATTAAGAACAAACTGGAATCAAGATTGTCGGGAGAAATACCAATAACCTCAGAGATTCAGATGACACCACTCTTATGGCACAAAGTGAAGAAGAACTAAAGAGCCTCTTGATGAAAGTGAAAGAGGAGAGTGAAAATGTTGGCTTAAAACTCAACATTCAGAAAACTGAGATCATGGCATCTGATCACATCACTTCATGGCCAATAGATGGGGAAACAGTGAGAGACTTTATTTTTGGGGTGTCCAAAATCACTGGAGATGGTGACTGCAGCCACAAAATTAAAAGACGCTTGCTTCTTGGAAGGAAAGTTATGACCAACCCAGACAGCATATTAACAATCAGAGACATTACTTTGCCAACAAAGGTCCATCCAGTCAAGGCTATGGTTTTTCCAGTGGTCATGTATGGATGTGAGAGTTGGACTGTGAAGAAAGCTGAGCACTAAAGAACTGATGCTTTTGAACTGTGGCATTGGAGAAGACTCTTGAGAGTCCCTTGGACTACAAGGAGATCCAACCAGTTATTCTAAAGGAGATCAGTCCTGGGTGTTCATTGGAAGGATTGATGCTAAAGCTGAAACTCCAATACTTTGGCCACCTCTAGCAACGAGTTAACTCACTGGAAAAGACTGATGCTGGGAGGGATTGGGGGCAGGAGGAGAAGGAAACGACAGAGAATGAGATGGCTGGATGGCATCACCGACTCGATGGACATGAGTTTGAGTGAACTCTGGGAGTTGGTGATGGATAGGGAGGCCTGGTGTGCTGTGATTCATGGGGTCGCGGAGAGTCGGACATGACTGAGCGAAAGAACTGAACTGAACTGAATGCGAAGAGCTGACTCATCTGAAAAGACCCTGATGCTGGGAAAGATTGAAAGCAGGAGGAGAAGGGGATGACAGAGGATGAGCTGGTTGGATGGCATCACCAACTAATGGACATGAGTTTGGGTGAACTCCGGGAGTTGGTGATGGACAGGGAAGCCTGGTGTGCTGCAGTCAATGGTGTCACAAAGAGTTGGACACGACTGAGTGACTGGACTGAACTGATATAATTATACTTTTTGGGCTTCCCTGGTGGCTCAATGGGTAAAAGAATCTGCCTGCCATGCAGGAGAGCCTGGTTCAATCCCTGAGTTGGGAAGACAGCCTAAAAAAGGAGAAAGCAACCCACTCCAGTATTGTTGTTGGAAAATTCCATGGACAGAGGATCCTGGCGGTTGACAGTACATGGGGTTGCAAAGAGTTGGACATGACTGATCAACTAACACTTTCACTTTCATATTTGTATTTATAATTATATATACCTATGTAATTAAAATTATATATTTTCAGTTATACTTTTTAAAATATAATTGTGATTATATTTTGTCACTAGTTATAATTGTATATGTAGATATAATTGTTGTTGTCTTCAGTTCAGTTCAGTTCAGTTCAGTCGCTCAGTCGTGTTCGACTCTCCGCGACCCCATGAATCACAGCACGCCAGGCCTCCCTGTCCATCACCAACTCCCGGAGTACACTCAAACTCATGTCCACAGAGTCGGTGATGCCATCCAGCCATCTCATTCTCCGTCGTCCCCTTCTCCTCCCGCCCCCAACCTTTCCCAGCATCAGAGTCTTTTCCAGTGAGTCAACTCGTCTCATGAGGTGGCCAAAGTATTGGAGTTTCAGCTTTAGCATCAGTCCCTCCAATGAACATCCAGGATTGATCTCCTTTAGAATGGACTGGTTGGATCTCCTTGCAGTATAAGGGACTCTCAAGAGTCTTCTCCAACACCACAGTTCAAAAGCATCGATTCTTCGGCGATCAGCTTTCTTCACAGTCCAACTCTCACATCCATACATGACCACAGGAAAAACCATTGCCTTGACTAGACGGACCTTGGTCGGCAAAGTAATGTCTCTGCTTTTTAATATACTAGTAATGTCTGATTCTTTGTGACTGTAGCCTGCCAGGCTCCTCTGTTCATGGGATTTTCCAGGCAAGAATACTGCAGTGGGTTGCCATCTCCTTCTCCAGGTGATCTTCCCAACCCAGCGATCAAACCCACATTTCCTGCTTGTCAGGGAGATTCTTTAACACTGGGAAACCTATTGTTGTTTTTGTTCAAACACCCAGTCATGTCTGACTCTTTGCAACCCCATGTACTGCAGCACACCAGGCCTCCCTGTCCCTCACCATCTCCCAGAGTTTGCCCAAGTTCATGTCCATTACATCAGTGATGCCATCCAGCCATCTCATCCTCTGAAGCCCTCTTCTCCTTCTGCCCTCAGTCTTTCCCAGCATCAGGGACTTCTGCAATGAGTCATCTGTTTGCATCAGATGACACCAATACTGGAGCTGCAGCTCAAGTATCAGTCCTTCCAGTGAATATTCAGGGTTGATCTCTCTTAAGATTGACCAGGTTGATCTCCTTGACTGTCCAAGGGACTTTCAGGAGTCCTCTCCAGCACCACAGTCTGAAAGCATCAATTTTTCAGCTCTCTTCTTTCTTTATCATCCAGTTCTCACAACCAGACATGACCACTGGGAAGACCATAGCCTTGACCACATGGACCTTTGTGGACAGAGTAATGTCTCTGCTTTTCAACACATTGTCTAGGTTTGTCATCGCTTTCCTGACAAGAAGCAATAGTCTTCTGATTTCATGCCTGCAGTCACCATCTTCAGTGATTTTGGAGCCCAAGAAGAGGAAATCTGTCACCACTTCCACCTTTTCCCCTTCTATTTGCAATGCAGTAATGGGGCCTCTTGACAAAAGTGAGAGAGAGGGTGAAAAAGCTGGCTTAAAACTCAACATTCAAAAAACAAAGATCATGGCATCCGGTCCCATCACTTCATGGCAAATAGATGGGCAAACAATGCAAACAGTGACAGACTTAATTTTCCTGGGCTCCAGAATCACTGGAGATTGTGACTTCAGCCATGAAATTCAAAGACACTGACTCTATGGAAGAAAAACTGTGACCAATCTAGATAGCATATTACAAAGCAGAGACGTTAGTTTGCCGACAAAGGTCCACCTAGTCAAAGTTATGGTTTTTCCAGTAGTCCTGTGTGGATATGAGAGCTAGGCTATAAAGAAAGCTGAGTGCTGAAGAACTGATGCTTTGATCTGTGGTGTTGGAGAAGACTCCTGAGAGTCCCTTGGACTGCAAGGAGATCAAACCAGTCTATCCCTAAAGGAAATCAGTCCTGAATATTCACTGAAGGACTGAGGCTGAAGCTCCAATATTTTGACCATCTGATGTGAAGAAACGACTCATTGGAAAAGACCTGATGCTGGGAAAGACTGAAGGCAGGAGGAGAAGGGGATGACAGAGGATGAGATGGTTGGATGGCATCACAGATTCTGACGTGAGTTTGAGCAAGATCTAGGAGTTGGTGATGGAAAGGGAAGCCTGGCATGCTGATGTCCATGGGGTTGCAAAAATTTGGATATGACTGAGTGACTGAACTAAACTGAGCTGAATGGGACCAGATTTCATGATCTTTTTTTTTTTAATATTTAGTCTTAGCCAGCTTTCCTCCTTCACCCTCATCAAGAGGCTCTTTAATTCCTCTTCATTTTCTGCCATTAGAGGGATATCATCCACAAATCTGAGGTTTTTGATGTTTTCCCCCCATCTTGATTCCAACTTGTAACTGATTCAGCCTGCATTTCTCAAGATGTGCTCAGCATACAGGTTAAACAAACAGGGTGACAACAGACAGCCCTGTTGTCCACCTTTCTTGATCTTGAACCAATCAATTGTTCTGTAGAGGGTTCTAACTGTTGCTTCTTGATCCACATACAGGTTTGTCAGTGGACAGGCAAGATGGCCTGGTATTCCCATCTAAGAGCTTTCTATAGTTTGTCATGATCCACACAAAGTCTTTCAGTTCAGTGCAGTGCAGTCGCTCAGTTGTGTCCGACTCTTTGCAACCCCATGAATCACAGCACGCCAGGCCTCCCTGTCCATCACCAACTCCTGGAGTTCACTCAAACTCATGTCCATCGAGTCGGTGATGCCATCCAGCCATCTCATTCTCTGTCGTCCCCTTCTCTTCTGGCCCCCAATCCCTCCCAGCATCAGAGTCTTTTCCAGTGAGTCAACTCTTCACATGAGGTGGCACAAGTATTAGAGTCTCAGCTTCAGGGTCAGTCCTTCCAATGAATATTCAGGGTTGATTTAACTTAGGATGGACTGGT
This sequence comes from Moschus berezovskii, assembly GCF_049115385.1. NCBI lineage: Eukaryota > Metazoa > Chordata > Mammalia > Artiodactyla > Moschidae > Moschus > Moschus berezovskii. Next base: position 15,655,340 of record NC_142470.1, read on the forward strand.
TTGATCTTCTTGCTGTCCATCCTACATACACACACACACACATATGCCAGTCAAAGTTCTTTCTGATCCTGAGATAACTGTACCAGGCACAATGATAGAGGTACAGGAGACCCCATTCATGCTGATCCTGCATCTACACCAAGCATCTTGCTCACCTGCAGATGTAGACCCTGTGCTGGGCCCTGGCCTTGGAGGGTCACTCCGTATTTCTAGGTCTCGAGTCACCTAGTAGTAAAATGATGACTCAAAAGAGATTTCAATTTGTGTGTGTGTGTGTGAAAACTACTCAATATATAATAGACACCTGGTGAATTTAGTTATCATCAGTTCAGTTCAGTTCAGTTCAGTTGCTCAGTTATGTCTGACTCTTTGCAATCCCATGAACCGCAGCACGCCAGGCCTCCATGTCCATCACCAATTCCCAGAGTCCACCCAAACCCATGTCCATTGAGTCGGTCATGCCATCCAACAATCTCATCCTCTGTCGTCCCCTTCTCCTCCTGCCCTCAACTTTCCCAGCATCAGGGTCTTTTCAAATGAGGCAGCTCTTCGCATCAGGTAGCCAAAGTATTGCAGCTTCAGCTTCAACATCAGTCCTTCCAATGAACACCGAGGATTGATCTCCTTTAGGATGGACTGGTTGGATCTCCTTGCAGTCCAAGGGACTCTCAAGAGTCTTCTCCTGCACCACAGTTCAAAAGCATCAATTCTTTGGTGTTCAGCTTTCTTTATAGTCCAACTCTCACATCCACACATGACCACTGGAAAAAACCGTAGCCTTGACTAGATGGACCTTTGTTGACAAAGTAATGTCTCTGCTTTTTAATATGTTGTCTAGGTTGGTCATAGCTTTCCTTCCAAGGAGTAAGCATCTTTTAATTTCATGGTTGCAGTCACCATCTGCAGTGATTTTGGAGCCCAGAAATATAAATAGCCACTGTTTCCACTGTTTCCCCATCTATTTGCCATGAAGTGATGGGACCGGATGCCATGATCTTAGTTTCTGAATGTTGAGTTTTAAGCCAACTTTTTCACTCTCCTCTTTCACTTTCATCAAGAGGCTCTTTAGTTCTTCTTCACTTTCTGCCGTAAGGGTGGTGTCATCTGCATATCTGAGGTTATTGACATTTCTCCCAGCAATCTTGATTCCAGCTTGTGCTTCTTCCAGCCCAGCGTTTCTCATGGTGTACTCTGCATATAAGTTAAATAAGCAGGATGACAATATACAGCCTTGACCTACTCCTTTTCCTATTTGGAACCAGTCTGTTGTTCTGTGTCCAGTTCTAACTGTTGCTTCTTGACCTGCATACAGACTTCTCAAGAGGCAAGTCAGGTGGTCTGGTATTCCCATTTCTTTCAGAATTTTTCACAGTTTAAGGTGATCCACCCAGTAAAATGCTTTGGCATAGTCAATAAAGCAGAAATAGATGTTTTTTCTGGAACTCTCTTGCTTTTTCAATGATCCAGCGGATGTTGGCAGTTTGATTTCTGGTTCCTCTCCCTTTTCTTAAACCACCTTGAACATCTGGAATTTCATGGTTCACGTATTGCTGAAGCCTGTCTTGGAGAATTTTAAGATTTACTTTACTAGTGTGTGAGATGAGTGCAATTGTGTGGTAGTTTGAGCATTCTATGGCTTTGCCTTTCTTTGGGATTGGAATGAAAACTGACCTTTTCCAGTCCTGTGGCCACTGCTGAGTTTTCCATATTTGCTGTCATATTGAGTGCAGCACTTTCACACCATCATCTTTGAGGCTTTGAAATAGCACAACTGGAATTCCATTTCCTCCACTAGCTTTGTTCATAATGACGCTTCCTAAGGCCCACTTGACTTCACATTCCAGGATGTCTGGCTCTAGGTGAGTGATCACACCATCATGATTATCTGGGTCATGAAGATCTTTTTTGTACAGTTCTTCTGTGTATTCTTGCCACCTCTTCTTAATATCTTCTGCTTCTGTTAGGTCCATACCATTTCTGTCCTTCATTGAGCCCATCTTTGCATGAAATCTTCCGTTGGTATCTCTAATTTTCTTGAGGAGATCTCTTGTCTTTCCCATTCTATTGTTTTCCTCTATTTCTTTGCAGTGATCGCTGAGGAAGGCTTTCTTATGTCTCCTTGCTATTCTTTGGAACTCTGCATTCAAATGGGTATATCTTTCCTTTTCTCATTTGCTTTTCACTTCTCTTCTTTTCTCAGCTATTTATAAGGCCTCCTCAGACAGCCATTTTGCCTTTTTGCATTTCTTTTTCTTGGGGATGGTCTTGGTCCCTATCTCCTGTACAATGTCAGGAACCTCCATCCATAGCTCATCAGGCACTCTGTCTCTCAGATCTAGTCCCTTGAATCTATTTCTCACTTCCACTGTATAGTCATAGGGATTTGATTTAAGTCATACCTGAATGGTCTAGTTGTTCTCTCCACTTTCTTAGCTATCATCACATTGACCTAAATGAATTCTAGGTAACAGCAAACACAGCGTCACTCACTTCTGTCTGCTTTCCTATTCTAACTGGAGTCTTTCTCGGGCTTCCTGAAATATTGAGAAGAGTGTGAGGATGGGCATCACTTCACCTTCAAACCCCAGGTCACAAGGCTGGGGATAGATCTGTTCTACACTTGGTATGTTAGATGAGGAACACAGAGCAAAATGAAGCTCAGGGACGTCACGTGAGCCTCCCAGACCCCAGGCTCCAGGAGGCAGCCAATAGGACAGTACTAGGTTCAGGGGCTCCAGAACTGTGGATCTGCCAGTAACAACAATACAGCAAGTAAAATGTTCCCCCCCTTTTTTTTTCCCAATTGGAAATCACACATCCCTCAGAATTAAAATCTTAAAGGAAAGACTGGAGATGCTCCTGCTCACTATGAGAATATATTTGTGCAAATTTAATGTTTATCATGGACTTTGGGCTCCTGCATCTTTTTAAAAATTTTTATTGATGTATAGTTGCTTTAAAACATTGCATTAGTCTCTACTGTACAGCAGAATGAATCAGCTATAAGTATACATATATCCCCTGTTTTTTGGATTCTCTTCCCATTTCAGTTCAGTTCAGTCACTCAGTCGTGTCCAACTCTTTGCGACCACATGCACCACAGCACGCAAGGCCTCCCTGTCCATCACCAACTCCTGGAGTTTACTCAGACTCATGTCCATTGAGTTGGTGATACCATCCAACCATCTCATCCTCTTCCCATTTAGGTCACCGCAGAGAACAATTGAGAAGAGTTTCCTGTGCAGTACGGGAGGTTCTCATTTGTTACCTACTTTATGCATAATATCCATTGTGTATGTATGTCAGCCCAATCTCCCTGTTTATACCACCCACTCCCCCTTTCCCCCACAGCCCATTGTATCTTAAGACATGGATCATGACTGGCGCCTGGAAGTATGAATGCGTTCACGGGAGATGGTTTCAAGCTTATTTTCTTTCTTCACCATCGTCCATTTCCTGGAGCCTGCTGTGGTCAGAGGAGGTTTTGTTGCAATTAGACCCCTCCTCACTCAAGTTCTTATAAAGGGTTGCATCCCAGCCCCACTCTGTCCTCAGGCCCAGAAATACAGGGGCAGCTGGACTCTCAGTGGTCCCACTGGTTGCAGGTTTTTCTCTCTGACCCTTCTCTGACTTACTGGCCTCCGACTGCTTCCATTTCCTGTTATCGCTTCACACAATATTGAATATGCAGTGCTCATTTTGGAGCTCAGATTGTTTATTTGCTCAGAGCTTACTTTTTCTTGAGGTTGTGGAGGGTCAGAATTTACTAGACTCTACCAGACATAGCGGAGAAGGAAATGGCAAGCCACTCCAGTACTCTTGCCTAGAAAATCCCATGGATGGAGGAGCCTGGTAGGTTGCAGTCCATGGGGTCGCTACAAGTCAGACATGACTGAGCGACTTCACTTTCACTTTTCACTTTCACACATTGGAGAAGGAAATGGCAACCCACTCCAGTGTTCTTGCCTGGAGAATCCCAGGGACGGGGGAGCCTGGTGGGCTGCCGTCTGTGGGGTTGCACAGAGTCGGACACGACTGAAGTGATTTAGCACCAGACATAGGCACAAAGCTTTATAAGCCAGATGGTTGTTTTCTGTTTTGATTTTTGCCACTATTTACTGTTTCCTGAGAAACCAACAACAGCGCCGATTACCACCCTGCAGAGCTGAAGTGCTGAGGTAAACGTGTATCTGAGGCTTCTATCTTCTAAGACTATAAGCATCTCAGGTCCCGTCATTCAGCATCATGAGAAAGAGGAATAATAATAATAATAAAAAAAAAACAGATGGATGACTTCATGAGTGAGATTTACAAAGTAATGTCATTTTATTCTTTCTTTACAGTCTTATTCCATAGAATGATTGGTGGTGATGATACATGCATTGGCTTTAAGAGAACACACAGACAGGCCAAGGAGGCAGAGCTATTTACATTTGTGATGTTGAGTAATCTAGAGACAAGGTAACATGCTCTAACTCCCTTCCTAGAAACTAATTTCAGCAAAAACTTAATAGAGAATGAGCAGAGTTGAGATGCCCTTTGCGTCTCCACATGGGCGAAGCTGGCTCAGCAGGCAGCAGACCTCTGGGGTTCCCATCAGAGCTACAATAGGGGGAGTGGGCTGAGGCTGACCCAGGGTCAGTTGGCTGTCATGGTGGCCTTCACCACGCCCATCTCCCTGCAAGTTCCTTGAAGAACTTTCCTAAGGTGAAAATTCCACCTTAGGGAGAAATGTAGACTTCAGAGTTCAATGGAAACCATTTCGGCTCTATCCACTGATGGACGGGAGAAAGACTAAAACCCCAGGGTGTTATTTTGGATGGATGCTAAAGGCTTAAGTGGAAAATTGTTTCCCTCTTGTCATCACATATGTCACTTTGGAGGAATCGTTTGTGATTAAAGGAATCAAATTGTGATTCAACTGTCCTTGGGAGATCACAGCCTGCTAGAAAAATTAAAATCACAAAGCAGGCACTCCATTAAAAAACTGTACTTGCAAAACCCATTACATCACTTGCTTTACCTTGTGCCCTGCAGGAGGCTGGACAGATATTGTTTTCTGACTTTGCAGCTGAGTACCTGAGGTGGCGGAGGGCTAATAGCAAGTCCCACAGTGGTGGCTGGGAGTGGTGCGCTGTGTAAGAGCCCTGACCTCAGCCTCAGGGTCCTCCCCAAACCAGCTGCACAAAGTGAGACAGGTACAAGCAGCCTCTGAGATGCAGCTTCATCACAGCAATACAATAGCATCTGATTTATGAAGTTGTCTTGAAAATTAAGATTTAATGTATATAAAGCACCTTTCATAATATTTGCATTTGACAAGCTGATATTATGTTGTTATATTATTATTTATGTCCAACCAGAAATACAACCTGAATCGCTATACTACTAACTTTATATTTTTTCTGATTTACATGTTGGTTACCTAGTAAATGATAGTATATCTTGGTTACACATTCTAAGTTGGCATATTTGCATAGTTGGCTATTAAGTAGAAGCACAAGAGTAATAATTAGATATATATGTGTGTGTACATTGTTGTTTAGTCGCTCAGTCATGTCTGACTCTTTGCGACCCCATGGACTGTAACCAGCCAGGCTCCTTGTTCATGGAATTCTCCAGACAACAATGTTGGAATGGGTTGCCATTTCCTATTCCAGGAGATCTTCCCAACCCAGGGACTGAACCCGAGTCTCATGCACTGCAGGCAGATTCTATACCGATTGAGCCAGCGTTTCTCCTTAAGTTTGGAAAATTCATTATTTATCCCGTGGAAAGGCAATGGCTCTGCTATTTGGTTTTAATCACACAAAGTGAAGGAGTTAATGACCATTTTCTCCCTTTTAGAATCCCTGACCAAAAGGGCAAAACAAAGGCACCTTTGTCCTTGATTAGGCAAAGGCAATAAGACTTTATCATATCCAGAACGAGGCTGCATTTGCTCTCAGAGAGCTGACACAGTGGTTCAAGGACGAGTGCTTTGAAGGGATGTCTCGGTAGACTTCATGGATGGGCACCAACCCCAGGTCCTCAAGTGCAGGTGTAAAACCTCTTCCCCGGGGTTCTCACCTCGAAGCCGCTGTCTGAGTCCCAGGATCTCCTGAGGAAAGAGGTACCACCTGTCCTGAAGTTCAAGGGCACTTCTAAAGTCACATAAGACTTCACTTGGTCAGGGAACAAAGGGGACAAGGACACTTTTAGTTCAAACTTTTTCTACTTGAAGCAGGTGATTCTTTGAAAACAAATGTTAAACATCATACTAAGAAATTAGAACCTTAGCAGTATGATAAAAGCAATTTTTTTCCCTGAAATTCTAAAATCTGTTCCTACCCAGTAAAGTATTTTTACATAATTGAAATCATATTGCAAGGGCAAAGTACAGATTTCCTCTACCTTAGATGCATTTTGGTATAAAAAGTCAGAGATTAGTTCTGATTTTGCTGAGAGGTTATGTGACCCTGGGAAAGCCAAAATTTCTTAGACATCACATAAAAAATTACTATATATTGTCAATGATTTTCTCTGCCACTAGTAAAATATAATTTGACAATTACAATATATATATAATAATATATAATATAATAATATGTATAATAATACAATGATATATATATAATACTTATCACTAACAAGCACAAATGCTGTGAGAAATATGAATGCCAGACATTAAAGACATATGCAATCATTAAAAGTAAACAAATTTAGCTTAAAATGAGAGCAAAAGTCCTGCCTCAAATATGCTTCATCCCCAGAAATCCATTTTTTAACTCCAATCATATAAGTTGCTCTTCTGAGAATACACTATTCATAACATATATGACAGTTTAAGAACAATTTTTTTCTTCCCCTGAACAGTTTGTTTTAAACAGATGTTTTATTATAAAGACTCTACCAGAAAACTACTAGAGCTAATCAATGAATACAGTAAAGTTGCAGGATATAAAATCAACACACAGAAATCCCTTGCATTCCTATACACTAATAATGAGAATATAGAAAGAGAAATTAAGGAAACTATACCATTCACTGTTGCAATGAAAAGAATTAAATACTTAGGAATATATCTACCTAAGGAAACAAAAGACCTGTACATAGAAAACTATAAAACACTGCTGAAATTAATCAAAGAGGACATTGATAGATGGAGAATTATACCATGTTCGTGGATTGGAAGAATAAATATTGTGAAAATGAGTATACTACCCAAAGTAATTTATACATTCAATGCAATCCCTATCAAGCTACCAATGATATTTTTCACAGAGCTAGAACAAATAATTTCACAATTTGTATGGAAATACAAAAAACCTCGAATAGCCAAAGCAATCTTGAGGAAGAAGAATGGAACTGGGGGAATCAACCTGCCGGATTTCAGGCTCTACTACAAAGCCACAGTCATCAAGACAGTATGGTACTGGCATAAAGACAGAAATATAGATCAATGGAACAAAATAGAAAGCCCAGAGATAAATCCCCACACCTATGGACACTTCATCTTTGACAAAGGAGGCAAGAATATAAAATGGAGAAAAGACAGTCTCTTTAATAAGTGGTGCTGGGAAAACTGGTCAGCCACTTGTAAAAGAATAAAAGTAGAACACTTCCTAACACCATACACCAAAATAAACTCAAAATGGATTAGAGAGCTAAATGTAAGACCAGAAACTATAAAACTCCTAGAGGAGAACATAGGCAAAACACTCTCCGATGTAAATCACAGCAGGATCCTCCATGACCCACCTCCGAGAATATTGGAAATAAAAGCAAAAATAAACAAATGGGACCTAATTAAAATTAAAAGCTTCTGCACAGCAAAGGAAACTATAAGCAAGGTGAAAAGACAGCCTTCAGAATGGGAGAAAATAATAGCAAATGAAACAACTGACAAAGAATTAATCTCCAAAATACACAAGCATCTCCTGCAGCTCAATTCCAGAAAAATAAACGACCCAATCAAAAAATGGGCCAAAGAACTAAACAGACATTTCTCCAAAGAAGACATAAAGATGGCTAACAAAAACATGAAAAAATGCTCAACATCCCTCATCATCAGAGAAATGCAAATCAAAACCACAATGAGATACCATTTCACACCAGTCAGAATGGCTGCTATCCAAAAGTTTACATGCAATAAATGCGGGAGAGGGTGTGGAGAGAAGGGAACCCTCTTACACTGTTGGTGGGAATGCAAACTAGTACAGCCACTTTGGAGAACAGTGTGGAGATTCCTCAAAAAACTGGAAATAGAACTGCCATATGATCCAGTAATCGCACTCCAGGGCATACACACCAAGGAAACCAGAATTGAAAGAGACACATGTACTCCAATGTTCATCGCAGCACTGTTTATAATAGCGAGGACATGGAAGCAACCTAGATGTCCATCTGCAGACAAATGGATAAGAAAGCTTTGGTACATATACACAATGGATTATTATTCAGCCATTAAAAAGAATACTTTTGAATCAGTTCTAATGAGGTGGATGAAACTGGAGCCTATTATACAGAGTGAAGTAAGCCAGAAAGAAAAACACCAATACAGTATACTAATGCATATATATGGAATTTAGAAAGATGATAACCCTGTATATGAGACAGCAAAAGAGACACAGGTGTATAGAACAGTCTTTTGGACTCTGTGGGAGAGGGCGAGGGTGGGATGATTTGGGAGAATGGCATTGAAACATGTATATTATCATATGTGAAATGAATCGCCAGTCCAGGTCTGATGCATGAGACAGGATGCTCAGGGCTGGTGCACTGGGATGACCCAGAGGGATGGGATGGGGAGGGATGTGTGAGGGGGTTCAAGATGGGGAACACATGTACACCCGGGGTGGATTCATGTCAATGTATCGCAAAACCAACCTATATAATATTGTAAAGTAATTAGCCTCCAATAAAAAAATAAATAAAATAAAAATAAACAGATGTTTTATTATTTCAAAGCAATTTAGGTATTTCAATAGTTTAAAAAAATAGAGATTTTATAAAGGCAATATAGAACTCCCCTCCTCTGGTGGAGTTAAAATAATTCTCCAAAATTGGTTCCTCTCTTAAAGTAATGAGAAACACAGCAAAAATGCTGATACCAAATTTTTAAGATCTCTGGAAATTAACAATAAGCTTATAACCATTCAAGGAGTGTTTATTCAAGAAAGATGTTTTTCTACAAATGTTCTTTCTTTTCCTCTTTCTCTGGGACTCCCATTATGTACGTGTTTGCTTGCATAGAATTTTGGTTGAGAGCATTTTACATCTAAAACTTCAGAGATGTTGCTTCATTGTCTCTCCCCTTCATCATTTCAGAGGCTTCCCTGGTGGCTCAGACTGTAACGAGTCTACCTGCAATGCAGGAGACCCTGGTTCTATCCCTGGGTTGGGCAGATCCCCTGGAGAAGGAAATAGCTACCTACTCCAGTTTTCTCACCTGGGAAATCACATGGATAGAGGAGCGAGGCAGGCTACAGTCCATGGCGTTGCATAGAACTGCACACGACTGAGCAAATAGCAAACACAAACTTCACCATTCCTAACAAGAAAGCTTCTATCATTTTTACACTTTTCTTTTTTTGCAATGCATATATTTTTCCTCTGGTTGATGTTAAGATACTGTTTTTCTCACTGGCTTGAACAGTTTGATGATAAACTGCATCTGTGTGGGTTTTTTAATATATCTTGCCCTGGGATTGGAGAAGGAAATGGCAATCGACTCCAGTATTCTTGCCTGGAGAATCCCATGGACAGAGGAGCCTGGTGGGCTACAGTCCATGGGGTCACAAACACTCGGACATGACTAAGTGACTAACTCACTTTTCTTTGACCTGGGATTCATCGGACTTTTGGGTCTGTGGATTATAGAAACCTTGAAACATTTAGTTATTAATTATGCAAATATTTTTCTTCCTCCTATTCTTGGCTCTCCTTCAGTGACACCAACTGTATGCCTTTTAGGAGTTTGCCCACTACTCACAGGTGCTAATTTGTTTTTCCAACATTGCTTTTCTCTTGCTGCTTCATTTTCAATTCTGTCTTTTGCTGTATATTCAAGATCACTATTTTTTCTTAAACATTTAAACTGCTGGTAATCCTATCAATTATTTTTATCACAAACATTACAGTTTTCTGTCTAAATATTCAATATTTCTTGTTGCTGTTCAGTCACTAAATTGTGTCTGATGCTTTGGACCCATGGACTGCAGCATACCAGGCTTCCCTGTCCTTTACTATCTCTATGATAGTAAACTCATGTCCACTGAGTTGGTGATATTATCTAACCATCTCATCCTCTGCTTTCCCCTTCTCTTGCCCTCAATCTTTCCCAGCATCAGAGTATTTTTCAATGAGTTGGCTGTTTGCATTAGGTAGCCAAAGAATTGGAGTTTTAGCATCAGTCCTTCCAATGAATATTCAGGGTTGATTTCCTTTAAGATGGACTGGTTTCATCTCCTTGCAGTCCAAGGGCCTCTCAAGAGTCTTCTCCAGCACCACAATTCAAAATCATCAATTCTTCAGCACTCAGTCTGCTTTATGGTCCAATTCTCACATCCATAAATGACTACTGGAAAAATCATAGCTTTGACTATATGGACCTTTGTCGGCAAATTAATATCTCTGCTTTTTAATATGTGGTCTAAGTTAGCCATAGCTTTTCTTCTAAGGAACAAGTGTCTTTTAATTTCATGGCTGCAGTCACTGTCCACAGGGATTTTGGAAAAATAAAGAAAATAACATCTGTTACTGTTTACACTTTTTCCCCATCTATTTGCCATGAAGTGGTGGGACCAGGCGTCACGATCTTAGTTTTCTAAATGTTGAGCTTTAAGCCAGCTTTTTCACTCCCCTCTTTCATCCTCATCAAGAGGCTGTTTATTTCCTTTTTGCCCTCTGCCATTAGAGCTTATATCTTCCATGTTTCTACTGAGCTTGAACATGTGGAACACAGTTCTAGTAACTGTTCAGTGTGCTTGTCTGCTAATCCCAGCATCTGTGTCACTTCTGGGCTTTGACTGCTTCTTTTCCTGTTATGGAGAAGGCAATGGCACTCCACTCCAGTACTCTTGCCTGGAAAATCCCATGGACAGAGGAGCCTGGTGGGCTGAAGTCCATGGGGTCGCTAAGAGTCAGACACAACTGAGTGACTTCACTTTCACTTTTCACTTTCATGCCTTGGAGAAGGAAATGGCAACCCACTCCAGTGTTCTTGCCTGGAGAATCCCAGGGACGGGGGAGCCTGGTGGGTTGCCATCTATGGGGTTGACCATGCTTTCTTTTCATGCTTGGTAATTTTTGTCTGAACACCAGAGTTTAGGTAACTTTCCTGTGCACAACTATATATGAAACAGCCTGAAATTGTGCCAGAATTTATTGTCATGGTGTTACCAAATTCAGGTCAGCTGCTGCCACTCAAAAGCCAATACTTGAGAGATGAGTGTTTGTAGGAAAAAGATTGTTTTCTCAAGAGACTGGAGAGAATAGCAACCTGAGGGGAAGGTAGACTTGTGTCCAAGGAGAACTTCCAGCTGCTGATTAGGGGGCAAGAAGTTTTAAAGGGGATTTTCAGGGGTGTTCAGATAGAGGGAGGGGGCTGTGTGCACAACAGTCAGTTCTGACAGTCATCTTGATACGGGTCATTCTGCAGTCTTATCAGTGTTATCCTGATTGTTTTAAGCACAATTAACCCTCAACTTTGTTCATACTGTTCATGGGGTTCTCAAGGCAAGAATACTGAAGTGGTTTGCCATTCCCTTCTCCAGTGGACCACATTCTGTCAGACATCTCCACCATGACCGGTCCATCTAGGGTGGCCCCACACAGCATGGCTTAGTTTCATTGAGTTAGACAAGGCTGTGGTCCATGAGATCAGATTGGCTAGATATCTGTGATTATGGTTTCAGTCTGTCTGCCCTCCGATGCCCTCTCTCTGTGCCTTCCCTCTTACTTGGGTTTCTCTTACCTTGGACATGGGGTATCTCTTCACGGCTGCTCCAGCAAAGTACAGCCACTGCTCCTTACCTTGGAGGCGGGGTAACTCCTCTCGGCTGCCACTACTGACCATGGATGTGGTTGTGGATGTCACTGGTGATAGAAGCAGAGTCCGGTGCTGTAAAGAGCAATATTGCATAGGAACCTGAAATGTTAGGTCCATGAATCAAGGCAAATTGGAAGTGGTCAAACAGGAGATGGCAAGAGTGAACATCGACATTCTAGAAATCAGTGAACTAAAATGGACTGGAATGGGTGAATTTAACTCAGATGACCATTATATCTACTACTGTGGGCAAGAATCCCTTAGAAGAAATGGAGTAGCCATCATAGTCAACAAAAGAGTCCAAAATGCAGTACTTGGATGTAATCTCAAAAACGACAGAATGATCTCTGTTCATTTCCAAGGCAAAACATTCAATACCATGGTAATCCAAGTCTATGCTCTGACCAGTAATGCTGAAGAAGCTGAAGTTGAATGGGTCTGTGAAGACCTACAAGACTTTTTAGAACTAACACCCCAAAAAGATGTCCTTTTCTTTATAGGGAACTGGAATGCAAGGGAAGGAATTCAAGAAACACCTGGAATAATAGGCAAATTTGGCCTTGGTATACAGAATGAAGCAGGGCAAAGGCTAATAGAGTTTGGGGAAGAGAATGCACTGGTCACAGCAAACACCCCCTTCCAACAACACAAGAGAAGACTCTACACATGGACATCACCAGATGGTCAACACCGAAATCAGATTGATTATATTCTCTGCAGCCAAATGGAGAAGCTCTATACAGTCAGCAAAAACAAGACTGGGAACTGACTACGGCTCAGATCATGAACTCCTTATTGCCAAATTCAGACTTAAATTGAAAGTAGGGAAAACCACTAGACCATTCAGATATGACCTCAATCAAATCCCTTATGATTATACAGTGGAAGTGAGAAATAGATTTAAGGGACTAGATCTGATAGATAGAGTGCCTGATGAACTCTGGATGGAGGTTCGTGACATTGTACAGGAGACAGGGACCAAGACCATCCCCATGGAAAAGAAATGCAAAAAAGCAAAATGGCTGTCTGAGGAGGCCTTACAAATAGCTGTGAAAAGAAGAGAAGCGAAAAGCAAAGGAGAAAAGGAAAGATATAAGCATCTGAATGCAGAGTTCCAAAGAATAGCAAGGAGACATAAGAAAGCCTTCCTCAGTGATCAATGCAAAGAAATAGAGGAAAACAACAAAATAGGAAAAACAAGAGATCTCTTCAAGAAAATTAGAGATTCCAAGGGAATACTTCATGCAAAGATGGGCTCGATAAAGGACAGAAATGGTATGGACCTAACAGAAGCAGAAGATATTAAGAAGAGGTAGCAAGAATACACAGAAGAACTGTACAAAAAAGATCTTCACGACCCAGATAGTCATGATGGTGTGATCACTCACCTTGAGCCAGACATCCTGGAATGTGAAGTTAAGTGGGCCTTAGAAAGCATCACTACGAACAAAGCTAGTGGAGGTGATGGAATTCCAGTTGAGCTATTTCAAATCTTGAAAGATGATGCTGTGAAAGTGCTGCACTCAATATACCAGCAAATTTGGAAAACTCAGCAGTGGCCACAGGACTGGAAAAGATCAGTTTTCATTCCAATCCCAAAGAAAGGCAATGCCAAAGAATGTTCAAACTACCGCACAATTGCACTCATCTCACAAGCTAGTAAAATCATGCTCAAAATTCTCCAAGCCAGGCTTCAGCAATACGTGAACCGTGAACTTCCAGATGTTCAAAGTGGTTTTAGAAAAAGGAGAGGAACCAGAGATCAAATTGCCAGCATCCACTGGATCATCAAAAAAGCAAGAGAGTCCCAGAAAAACATATACTTCTGCTCTATTGACTATGCCAAAGCCTTTTACTGTGTGGATCACAATAAACTGTGGAAAATTCTGAATACCACAATCACCTTACCTGCCTCTTGAGAAGTCTGTATGCAGGTCAGGAGGCAACAGTTGGAACTGGACATGAAACAACAGACTGGTTCCAAATAGGAAAAGGAGTATGTCAAGGTTGTATATTGTCACCCTGCTTATTTAACTTATATGCAGAGTACACCATGAGGAACGCGGGGCTGGAAAAAGCACAAGCTGGAATCAAGATTGACAGGAGAAATATCAATAACCTCAGATATGCAGATGACACCACCCTAATGGCAGAAAATGAAGAAGAACTAAAGACCCTCTTGAAAGTGAAAGAGGAGAGTGAAAAACTTGGTTTAAAGCTCAACATTCAGAAAACTAAGATCATGACATCTGGTCCCATCACTTCAGGACAAATTGATGGAGAAACAGTGGAAACAATGGCTGGCTTTATTTCTCTGGGCTCCAAAATCACTGCAGATGGTGATTGCAGCCATGAAATTAAAAGACGCTTACTTGGAAGAAAAGTTATGACAAACCTAGACAGCATATCAAAAAGCAGAGACATTACTTTGCCAAAAAAGGTCTGTCCAGTCAAGGCTATGGTTTTTCCAGTAGTCATGTATGAATATGAGAGTTTATTGTAAAGAAAGCTGAGTGCTGAAGAACTGATGCTTTTGAACTGTGGTGTTGGAGAAGACTCTTGAGAGTCCCTTGGACTGCAAGAAGATCCAACCAGTGCATCCTAAAGGAGATCAGTCCTGGGTGTTCATTGGAAGGACTGATGTTGAAGCTGAAGCTCCAATACTTTGGCCACCTGATGCAAAGAGCTGACTCATTTGAAAAGACCGTGATGCTGGGAAAGAAGGAGGGGAGGAGGAAAAGGGAACAGTGGATGAGATGGTTGGATGGCATCACTGACTCAAAGGACATCAGTTCGGGTGAACTCTGGGAATTGGTGATGGACAGGGATGCCTGGAATGCTGTGGTTCATAGGGTTGCAAAGAGTCGGACATGACTGAGTGATTGATCTGAACTGAACCCTCAACTCTGGGATTCCCTAGTGGCTCAGTGGTAAAGAATCCACCTGCAATGCAGGAGATGCAGGCAGTGTGGGTTTGATCTCTGGGTCAGAAATATACCCTGGAGGAGGGCATGGCAACCCACTCCAGTGTTCTTGCATGGAGAATCCCAAGGACGAGGAGCCTGGCAGTCTACAGGCCATAGAGTCACAGAGATGGTCATGACTAAGTGACTGAGCACACATGAGCGCACAGTCCTCAACTTCAGGGTCCGTTTGTTCCCATTTACTTGAGGCCAGTTCTTGGAATTATGCAAGATGGAACACAAGATATTTTCAAGCTTGTCTCTTATTTATTTAAACATTAAACGTGGTTATTTTTTTATTCCCTGGCTAATCACGCTAATACATCAGAACTTGATAAGATATTTCTTTGTGTCTTGTTTTTTTGATTCTTAATCACGGTGTCTTGTTTCCTTGTATATTAGTTATCTTTGACTTGAGTTGTGATTATCTGTTCAAAATTAGTTGAAGGTATAATTTGAGGGTTATAATACTGTCACTTTTTCCAACAGATGATATTTATCTGCATGTACCTGGCAGGCAAGTGAGAGTCTTCTGGTCTGGGACAACCTTTACACAAATCCAGGTTTGAATGTTCCTGGACAATCAGGTGTTTCTGCTGATTGCTGTTTTTCCGTCAGGTCAAGGTCCTCTTATCTGGACAAGACTAGCCTAAAGTAGGTTGTGCTTATCAGAGCACCCACACTGCAGATCTCTATGAATTTAACCTAACCTACTTGCCCTCCTAAGTTGGCAAAAATGCAACTTATCTTTATAGCTAATTCTTCCAGGTTCTCAAACGCTTTCAAGTTCTAAGTAGATATGAGCTTTGAAAATTTATCTCTCTTCTAGGTGTCTTCTCATTTTTTTGGCCCTGTAATTTTTCACTATTTGGTTAACCCTGGGATATATTTTTAGATTTTTTTTTTTTTGTAATTTCATTCTTTTATTTAGGAAAGTTGGTCTAAATTATCTATCATTTCCAGAAATGTTAAGTCTTGACTAGCTTGTCATTTCTACCCCTAATATGAAGAACAGTCTTTGGGACTCTGTGGGAGAGGGTGAAGGTGGGATGATTGTGGAGAACGGCATTGTAGCATGTATATTATCATAAGTGACCAGTCCAGGTTCGACGCATGATACAGGATGCTTGGGGCTGGTGCACGGGAATGACATGGAGGGAGGATATGGGGAAGAGGGAGGTGGGAGGGGGGTTCAAGAAAGGGAACACATGTACACCCGGGGCGGATTCATGTCGATGTATGGCAAAACCAACCAATATATTAATGTAAGGTAATTTGCCTCCAATAAAATAAATTTTAAAAAAAAGACAAAAAAAATTCATTCTTTTATTTAGGAAAGTTGGTCTAAATTATCTATCATTTCCAGAAATGTTAAGTCTTGACTAGCTTGTCATTTTTACCCCTAATATGAAGTCTTCATTTAGATCTTCATAACTTTCCCATAAGAAATATTAAAATGACTTCATAATTAATGCTCTTTCAACCAGCTTGTCCTTTTATGAAGCCCACATTATGTGCTAGGGACTGTGTTATGATTGTTGATTATCTCAGAGCTACCCTGAAGTAGAAACTATTACTGTCTCATTTCCAGGATGATAAAGATGATTCACAGTGATGCTAGTAATGCTCTGGGGGCAGCAGCAATGGAGCAGGACCTGGGACTCAGGCTGTCTGACTGAAGAGCCCTTCTCATGACCCCCACGCCTTGCTGGCTCCAGCTGCCACACTGCTGTGCTGTTTCGCATTCCTGGCACTGTAGCCTGAAAGCTGGGACACAGGGGTGTGCTCTCCTTTCTGTATCCATGGCACGCTTATCTTCACAGGGAGTAAGAATGAAGAGGCTGAACTGGTCCTCACACCACCGGATGGTGCATGCTCCATCTTTTATCTGTCAGGATTCAGCTTATCAGCCAGATTCTGGATCTGACCCTGCACTAGCCACAGGAGGACAGAACTGTGACTGCTCTTTCCAGAAGAGAGGAACCTGGGATCAGAGAGAAAGTGCCACACTGAGGGTGCCTCTGTGAGGCACTGGGGATAGTAGATAGGACACAACTTGCACAATGTCATCTTGACAGTTTTACTCAGACATGAGGAGCTTAGATACTTTTGGTTTTTTTTTTTTTTTTAACAACAGTTACCAAGAATTCCAAGATTCAGTTCAGTTCAGTCGTGTCTGACTCTTTGCGACCTCGTGGACTGCAGCATGCCAGACCTCCCTGTTCATCACCAACTCCCGGAGCTTACTCAAGCTCATTTCCATTGAGTTGGTGATGCCATCCATCCATCTCATCCTCTGTTGTCCCCTTCTCTTCCCGCCTTCAATCTTTCCCAGAATCAGGGTCTTTTCAAATGAGTCAGTTCTTCACATCAGGTGGTCAAAGTATTAGAGCTTCAGCTTCAACACCAGTCCTTCCAATGAACATTCAGGACTGATTTCCTTTAGGATGGACTGGTTGGATCTTCTTACAATCCAAGGGGCTTTCAAGAGTCTTCTCTAACACCACAGTTCAAAAGCATCAATTATTCAGCACTTAGTTTTCTTTATAGTCCAACTCTCACATCCGTATGTGACTATTAGAAAATCCATAACCTTAACTAGAAGGACCTTTGTTGGCAAAGTAATGTCTCTGCTTTTTGATATGCTGTCTAGTTTGGTCATACCTTTCTTCTAAGGAGTAAGTGTCTTTTAATTTCATAGCTGCAGTCACCATCTGCAGTGATTTTGGAGCCCCCAAAATAATGTCTTTCAGTTTTCACTGTTTCTCCATCTATCTGCCATGAAGTGATGGGACCAGATGCCATGATCTTTGTCTTCTGAGTGTTGAGCTGAATGTTGAGCTGAATGTTGTTTTATGAATTCCAAGATTATCTTATAGAAATAACAGCCCACTCCAATTTGTTGCCTGGAAAACCCCACAGACAGAGGAGCTTGGCTCGCTATAGTTGATAGAGATGCAAAGAGTGGGACAGGACTTAGGGACTGAACAACAGCACAACACATAAGAAATAGTTCCTCTGAGGCCAAACATCAAGGAAATAACCACACATTCATGCTTCTTCATCAAGGATCCATTTCTTGTCAGAGGGGTTCTTCAAGCTGCAAATGTGGAAGCTTACTTTGTCTTCTGGTTTTTTACTTAGGTCAAGTTCTTCCTTTCTTTTAAGTCACAGGGATAGGCAGCCAGTAAAGACAACAAAGGGGGAAAAAAAAAAGGCTGCATTTTGACTTTCCGAGGGTTGAGAATGTTCTTTACTGTTCAGTGTCTTAAAAAGACCCTACCTCAGCTCCCCTGGAGTCTGGGTGAGTGTCCACAGGGGGTCTGAGGAGCGTCTTTTTGTGCGGAATCCTTTTATTCCCCAAGTGGTCTCTTTTCAGTGCTTTTCCTCACCATCTCCACCCTTCCACAGTTGCAGGACATGAAGAAAGAACAATCTGGTGCAATTCTTTTCTGTGAGCTTCTCATGCAGAAGTACCCGGCATGAGAAATTCTGCAGGTTTGGACTCCTACATGTGAATTTGATCTCTAAAAGTACATAGGCTTTGACTAACTCTAGGAAAAACAGAGTCTTCTGAGAGAGCTGCTTCCTGGGCAATGGATGTCTGTGAAGGGTGAGCTAAGTATTTACAAAGGACTTAAGCTACTGACGAAAAGCTTAATCTCAAGTGAATTCTCAGTGTTTAAGTAAGTTTCTCCTAAAAGAAAACTATGTCTTGTACTTTGTTTCTCACTTTAGGGGCTTGGAATTCTATCCTCACATGCAGACTAAGATAGGAAAAATGAATTTCTCTGCTAACTTACCAAAAGTCCATTTTTATATGAATAAGATTACAGACTTGTCTGAAGGGCATGTCTTCAACAACGGGAAAGGCATGAACTTTAAGAGCCAATGATCTAGTCTGATGAACTTAGCCCCTGAGTTACCAATAAATTCAATGAGTTTGGCAGTCTCTGCTGTTTCTCTGTACACTATGTGTAGGTACCACTGAGGTGTATTTTTTGATGTTGATTCTATGCTCACAAAAAGAGCTGTGAGCAAAGATGTGAGTCATTTTTAAACTCAAACTCCTCAGATGAACTACAACTCTCTTGAATAGAAAAACAGTGATTTTGTCCCCAAATCGGCTTACTGGGAATTAAAGCACATTAATTTCTTTGCTTTTCTGGGTTTGGGGTTGTCTGTTTTATCTCTGAGTAACCCTTATGTTGGCATTTTAAGAGTCATCTTGTGCGTTGCATGTGAAAAGTGAGCATGGCCCTGGCACATGCCTCGTTCACTTGCACGAGCCTGGTGAAGAATGGAGAAGAGCGACAGAGCCCCCTTTGTCCACTGACTGCTCACCAGAGTGGCGGAGCGCCCCTTCTGCACAGCGAAAGCCAAGGGGTCAGGAGGAGATCAGCGTTAAAGAAAACAAAAGCTCCATGACCTTGATGTCTAGAAGTCTTGTTTCTGTAAGAAAGACAGTCATGGGTTCCGTAAGAAGGGTGATGGGCCCCTTTGGCCAAGCCCACTGCCGGAGCTCCTGTGACAGAGATACACCCTCATCAGAGCTCCAGGAACTGAACACATCCTTCTCATCAATGCAGCACCCTGACCGCATTATGCTCAAACACGTGCTTGTCAGGCCTTGCTTTTTGCTTCTCTGCAGTGGTCCTTTTTCTTGATGTGTGTTAGCCCAGTCCTCTGGGCTATATTTTATTTGGGGTGAGCCCGTCCATGCAGCTTGTCAGGTGACCCTAGTGTTAAAGAACCCACCTGTCAGTGCAGGAGATAAGAGATGAGGATTTGATCCCTGGGTTGGGAAGATCCCCTGGAGGAAGGCATGACAACCCACTCCAGTATTCTTGCCTGGAGAATCCCGTGGACAGAGGAGCCTGGTGGGTACAGTCCATGGGGGAGCAAAGAGTCAGACATGACTGAAGTGATTTAGTACAAACATGCACCTCCATGCACCATCATCCCCTTGGTGTTTTGATCCCATTTGCTGTGTAACTAGGAGGATGGCCTACAGATTCCAGCCAGAAGACAAGAGGAGGCCAATTAGAAAACTAACCACTGGATTGAAATGGCTCCTTCATGAGAAGACCATATTGTCAGTTCACATGGAACACGGCTTCAGCACAGAAGGTCTGCTAAGGTTGAATATTCTGCAGGAACACATTTGAAGTAAGCAATAAATAAACATAATCTCTGCTTCAAAAAGTTAGAAGCAAGGGTTAGAAGGAAACAGAAAAATGAAGCCTTTGTAGAAATAATGATTTCTTCCCTTTTGCGTTGACTACTTGATGACTATGTGGGTCTTTTTCTTTTTTTCCTTTCCAGAGGGAAGAAAAGATTTGAGTTGTCTTGAATCCCGTTAGAAAAACTAGCTGGAGACGAGCCATCTGTCACAGCTGCTGCCTGCTCTAACTGCCACTCTAATTGACAATGAACTCAGAGACCTGCGATAATTGTGGCTGCCCAGTGACTTAGGCAGGTAATGCCTTCCTTTTAGGATCCATCAAGCCCCATCTGTGCTGCTCAGGGCCTTTCTCCCGGGACCCTGCTCTCTGTGAAGTGGCAAAGCTTCTCTCAAGCCTGGGGTTTGCCTCATTAGGGAGGCTCTATGGGCCTGCGGGATGGCCAGCCCAGGATGAAACTGCAAACCTCCTACAACTCGTCCTGAGATTTTAATCCCATCGCCAGGCGTTCACAACATCTGCCATTCATCCTGAGTTGTTTTGGGGAAATTTGCGCCAACTGCTTTTTCTTCTGCTTATTTTATAGAAAAATAGTCATTTCCGTGAGTTTTCTCAACCAGTGTGTTTTGGTAAATTTTCCTTACATATTTTTTTTTTTTCTTTTTATGTCTGGTTGCCTTTAAAGTGGAACAGTGACAGAATTTTTTTTTCCCCTTGGGCTCCAAAATCACTGCAGATGGTGACTGTAGCCATGAAATTAAAAGATGCTTGCTCCTTGGAAGAAAAGCTATGACCAACCCAGACAGCATATTAAAAAGCAGAGACATTACTTTGCCAACAAAGGTCTGTCTAGTAAAGGTTATGGCTTTTCCAGTGATCACACACTCACTGGAGACTAGCCTGAACATAGCAATGAGGTCAGCAAGACAGCACATTGCATCAACTGGAACCAGGTGTTGCTTTGCCCATTGGCAAGTATCCTGGAACACAACTTGAATCCCATGCACTGGACTTGATTTTTCAGAGATATTTCCTTTAGAGTTGATATTCTGACTTAAAAACATACCTTTTCATGAAACATCACTGTTGCTCCAGTGATCCTGCAGGCATTTCTTTCCAAGCCTCTTGGTGAAGCAGCAATGACCTGGTGGAAGGACCAAGATGCCATAACCATGGCCAGGAAGGTCAGTCCTCTGCAGAAAGGAAGATGTCCCCTCCTACTGAAGGGCAAACTGTGTTCGCTCTTTTCTCCTTGATCCAGGCAGAGGAGATTCCGTTCATATTTTCACTCATTTCAGCTGATAGACTTCCTGCCTTCATTGGAAAACAAAAATAAAAGCTAAACCTGATTACCTCGAAAGCCCCTTCAAATCAAGCTTTGCTCAGCAAGCCTGAAGCACTTATAAATCAAAGATCCAAAGTGACAAGCTCTATAATGGTCTTGCTGGGGAGAAAAACATAACGGAGAATATCACATGGTCTCTCAGACTGGCAGGCTCCGTGAGATAAATACACAACAAAAACAAAACACGGCACATCCCCCGACTTTGGGCTGTGGCTCTCATTTGCTGCATGTGACAACACACGTGGGGAGGCGGTGGAAAAGCAAAGTTCAGGGAAAGATGCTTGCTCCTTGGAAGAAAACTTATGACAAATCTTGACAGTGTATTAAAAAGTAGAGCTATCATTTTGCTGACAGAGGTCCATCTAGTCAAAGTTATAGTTTTTCCAAGTAGTCATGTACTGCTGTGAGAGTTGGACTATTAAGAAGGCTGAGTACCAAAGAATTAATTCTTTTGAACTTTAGTCCTGGAGAAGACTCTTGGGAGTCCCTTGGACTGCAAGGAGATCAAACCAGTCAATCCTAAAGGAAATCAATCCTGAATATTCATTGGAAAGAATGATGCTGAAGCTAAAACTCCAATACTTTGGCCACTTGATGCGAAGAGCCAACTCACTAGAAAAGACCATGATGCTGGGAAAGATTGAGGGCAGGAGGAAAAGGGAGAGACAGGATGAGATGTTTGGATGGCATCACCAACTCAGTGGATATGAGTTTGAGCAAACTCTGGGAGATAGTAGAGGACAGGGAAGCTGGCATGCTGCAGTCCACGGGGTCATGAAGAGTCCAACACAACTTAGTGACTTAGCAACAACAAGCCTCACTGGACCTGTTCAAGCAGAACCTCTGGGAGAAGGTTCCCAGAGTCTGTGCTCTTCACAGGTATCTTGGGTGAGTCCTACACATGAACACAAGTCATTCCTGCGAAAGATTGTTGGAACCATTGTAGAGGCTCAAGAGAAGAATGAAGCCTGCAGGCACCTAAAGTGGAAGTGTTAGTTGTTTCATCTGTGCTTAGAGTCTGTGCTCAGTCACATCTGACTCTTTGGACCCCATGGATTGTACCCCACTAGGCTCTCCTGTCCATGTAATTCTCCAGGCAAGTATACTAGTGTGTGTTGCATTCCCTTCTCCAGGGCATCTTCCTGACCCAGGGATCTAACTCAGGTCTCCTGCATTGCAGGCAGATTCTCTACCATCTGAGCCACCAGAGAAACTCCTGTAGGCTCCCCCCATGAGGGCCTTTCTTATAACTTGTTTTTTTACTCATGCTTGCCTTCATGGACAAGTATGTTGCTCTGAGTGAGAACTCTGACGAGATTTTCATGTTTGTATGGTGAATAATAGCATCTCTTTTGGATTTTCCCTGGTGGCTCAGACAGTAAAGAATCTTTTAGGGAGATTTCTTAGACCAAACATAACATGGATATGAGAAAATACAGCTCACGTCTGACTAAAAGGAATTTCTTGCTTTGGCTGGTCTTTTTTTTTTTTAAGAGGAAAAATTAAAACTTTAGACAGAAAACTCCTTTGAGATGAGATGGTAAACATTTCTTGCTGTTGTTCAGTCACTTAACTGTGTCTGACTCTTTGCAATCCCACGGACTGCAACACTGGAGTATGAAATGGCAACCCACTCCAGTATTCTTGCTGGAGAATCCCATGGACAGAGGAACCTGGCAGGCTACAGTTTGTAGGGCTGCAAAGAGTCGGACATGACTGAAATGACTTAACATGCATGCACAGACGGCAGCACACCAAGCTCCTCTGTCCTTCACTATCTCCCAGAGTTTACTCAAACTCAGGTCCATTGAATCAATAATGCTATCTAACCGTCTCATTCTCTGCTTCCCCTTCATCCTTTTGCCTTCAGTTTTTCCCAGCATCAGGGTCTTTTCCAGTGAGTCAGTTCTTCACATCAGGTGGCCAAAGTATTGGAGATTCAGCATCAGCATCAGCAGCAGCATCTGTCCTTCCAGTGAATATTTCAGGCTGATTTCCTTTAGGATTTAGTGGTAAAAAGTAGCTTGTTTGCTGATCAGATACCCAGAAAAGTGATGCAGTTCCTCCCAGATCAGACCTCAGATTGAACTTGTACTAAAACCAGTCCTGCAGATCTGGGAGGCCTCTTTCCAGCAAAGCAGCCTCTTGTGGTTTGCAGATCATCTGTTATTGAAACTCACAGTCAAGCCATCCTTGCCTGAAGGGATGTTCCCAGTCTAACTTTGTCTGCTCCTTCTGCAGCTCTGGATTCAGATGCCCACTTCCTAACCTTCTGGGACACATTCTAACATTTAGGACCAAAGACAGTGGATTGCTCCTTTCCTGAAAAACTCTGCTGCTCAAAATGGGATGTCTGGGGCTCTGCTGGGTTAACTGCCAGCGTGTTGGCACTATCTCCAAACACTTGGAGACAATTTCCCCTTCATTCTTATTATTTTAGGTTTCACCCCCATGATTTCATGATAATTAGCTCTTCTCACTCCAGGCTCTTCCCACCGTTGTGTTTAAGCTGCAGCCCCCTCCCTCAGCCAGACCTTAGCCAAGCTGAAGACTTGCTCCTGCTAAGTTTACTCTGCTTTAAGCCAACCTTTCCATCTCCTTAATCATTATCATTGCAGTCTGGACCCCTTCCAATCAGTCTACATCTTTAGGAGCTTAAAAGAAACTCAACACTCTGAAAATAAGCCAGGCTTTCTGTGTCTAAGACCTGCCTGTAGTGTGCAGAGCCCAATATTGATATTGATTTGTAGTTCTTTCATTCTCTCCAATGCCTGCCTTTTCTTATGCTTTTGTCTTTTTACTCATATGCATGAATATTTTGAAATTTATTTTATTCAATTGTAGTTGATTTATAGAGCTGTATTGATTTCCCCTGTATAGTGTGATTCTGTTATACAACTGTCTACATTTTTTCATATTCTTTTTCATTATGGTTTATCCCAGGGTACTGAATATGGTTCCCTGTGCTATGCAGTAGGATCTTATTGTTTGTCCATGCATGTGTGATTTGAACTTTTTTTCCTATTTTAAATTTTTTTTATTGGAGTATAATTACATTACCATGTGTTAGTTTCTGCTGTATATTAAGGTGAATCAGCTAAATGTTTACATATATCCCCTCCCTGTGAGCTTCCCTTCCACCCCACCCCCATCCCCCCAAACTGAGCAACTATCTGGAAAACACTGAGTTAAGAATTAAAACAGAATTCTTTATATTATTAATACAGCCCATTAAGCCTTCTTGGTGCTCACATTTGCTGTGAATGTCTAAGGAAGAGAGAATGCACACAGCCTTACTCACGTTTACCTGAGTCGGGGAGACTTATCCCTGGGCAGCTCTCCAGGCTAGTGCTCCCTCGATTATATTCTGGGCAATGCCTGCCTATACCTCCCTTCTCCAGTCTTCACATGCTAAATATGGAAGTGTGCATTTATTTATAGACGAGCGATCTCATTCAGTCATGGAAAATGCAGACAGTTTAAAAGGACTTCTCAGCTGTCTCTGCAGGATTTAAAACCTGCAAGTCATTTCTCACTCTAGTCTCTCATCGATATTTCCTGACATGTCTTGTGTACATTCTTACTTAAATCTTGGGAATGAAATGACTAATAATTGGGGAATTATAGCCCTCATGTTATGCAGACGAGTGTCTGAGTTTAGTTTTTAGTGGGTCGTGGAGACGACCACCACCCCAATCATGGGAGGTGGCAGCTTGGTTTTCTCTGGAAACCTCCCATCTGGTTTCTTAATCTTTAAAAAGACACAGATGGGGAGAAAGCTGTGAGCCCTGATCACCAAGAACAGGGATCTGATTACTGCTTATGGAGAATTCTATCTCCTAATTCCATTTTTCCTGCAGTATAATTATAGACTTGTTACTAAATATTTGTTGTTGACGTTTTAATCTGGCAACGATATAGTAAGAACTGTTAGGAAGAGAATGTTTAAATTACTTTTAAAATGTGTTGGACCCCACCATGACACTGTGCTTGCTGATGAGAAGGGACTTGTTTACCTTCTTACTTAGAGGAAACATCAGAAGCAGAAGCACGTCTGAATTTAGTTATTTGGAAGCTGCATCCCAACGTTTTCAAAGGATATAGACAGAGTGAGAGAAAGAGAGTGTGTGCCTAGTCACTAAGTCGTGTCCGACTCTTTGTGACCCCATAGACTGTAGCCCACCAGGCTCCTCAGCAATGGAATTCTCCAGGCAAGATTACTGGAGTGGGTAGCCATTCCCTTCTCCAGAGGATCTTCCCAACCCAGGGACCAAACCCAGGTCTCCTGCATTGCAGGCAGATTCTTTGCCCTCAGAGCCACCAGGGAAACACCGAATAAAATCAAAAGCATAGTTTATAAGCTCTTAGCTAAGGAGGGTCTAGCAAGTGATGGTCAGAGCTGCTATGACTCCAGCTGGACTAATCTAATCATCTAGGAAAAAATGATAGCAAATTCAAACCAAGAGGAGTCAAGAGAGAAATAGACTTAAAATATTTTATTATCTTTGATTTATTTTTTTAATCTAGGTTTTCCTGCAGATCAGTGGACAAACTTTTGCTTTATGGGTGTATTTCTACTAAGGAAAGTCAAAACAAAAATAAGAACTGGAGAGGTACAGCTTAGGTAATACCTGAGTGGTTTACACTTACTGATTCCTCTGTGAACACCTCCCCACCCATGTGAGGACATGCAGAGGCCCAGGATTTCCATAGCTCATCAGAAATTTCATAGACTTACTCATCCTACATTTCACTTTCTTCTTCTGTCTCCTCCCTCCACATTCTTTGCACTATTTATACTTTCACCTAAGTCCCTCTAAACCTATGACTGTGTTTCTTCTACAGTTCTGTGCTCCATTTAGACCTCTGCAGAGAAGACTCAAATATATCAGGGTTCTGATCCTAGCTTCTCTAATA
This sequence comes from Moschus berezovskii, assembly GCF_049115385.1. Classification (NCBI taxonomy): domain Eukaryota; kingdom Metazoa; phylum Chordata; class Mammalia; order Artiodactyla; family Moschidae; genus Moschus; species Moschus berezovskii. The sequence goes on from NC_142470.1 coordinate 15,681,779, forward strand.
AACAGCCGTGGAACTTTGAATAATTGTCTCAAGCTCTCTGAGTTTCAGTTTCATGAAACACGAGGCCATCATTACATGGGAGGTTGCTGCAGAATCAGATGAGATAACACACGTACACATCGATATCTATCTGTATCTGTGTCTGTATCCACACTTGATGAAAGGTATGTCTACATTCCCCCCCAGCCAACCGCTGTGCCTCATTATCTCCTCCTCACCTGTGTCCATCCCTTCATGCTGCCCATCACTCTCTCTGCCTCCTGGACCCCCCTGTGTCAGAGCTCCCTCTGTCTTCCTGCTCCTTCAACAGGCCTCGGCTTAATCTTCACTCCCTAGGGGAGCCTTCTCTCACCTCCCGTCCGGTTCGCGTCTCACCTTATTCTCTTTGACCTCTGTGTGCCCCATGTAGCATTTTTCACAGTTGTCCTCTTTCCTTTGATCCTATGAGGCTGCAGATTCCATGACAGGGGCTTCTTCTGGCTTATCCCCACCGCCTCGCACGGCGCCTGGCAGACAGTAACCCAGATAAGTGGTTAAATAAGGAGACAGCCTAGAGAACTGTCATTCTGTGAATGTCGTGATAAACAAGACAAACTCAGCAGTGGATCTCTAGCATTTAGAGGCATCCATGCCAATGAGTGGAGAAGGCAATGGCACCCCACTCCAGTACACTTGCCTGGGAAATCCCATGGACAGAGAAGCCTGGTAGGCTACAGTCCATGGGTCGCTAAGAGTCGGACATGACTGACATGATTTAGCAGCAGCAGCATGCCAATGAGCAGCAGGGTGAAATTCAAATTTAGGACTTTTGTTGTTAATACCTACAAGTGCTTTCCACACACGGTTTCCCCATTATATTTTATATCCTTCTATGATTCATTAAGGTGGCTCAGAGGTTAAAGAGTGTGCCTCCAATGAGGGAGACCTGGGTTCGATCCCTGGGTCGGGAAGATCCCCTGGAGAAGGAAATGGTAACCCACTCCAGTATTCTTGCCTGGAGAATCCCATGGACGGAGAAGCCTGGTAGGCTACAGTCCACGGGGTCGCAAAGAGTCGGACACGACTGAGCGACTGAATGGAACGGATGATTCATTAAACAGATTGCTGTTGTTGCTCAGTCATGTCCAACTCTTTGTGACCCCACAGACTGCAGCACACCAGGAGTCTCTGTCCCTCATTATCTCCCAGAGTTTGCTCAAATTCATGTCCATTGAGTCGATTATGTCACCCAACCATCTCATCCTCTGTTGTCCCCTTCTCCTTCTGCCCTCAATCTTTCCCAGGCTCATGGACTTGTTCAACGAGTCGGCTCTTCACATGAGGTGGCCAAAGAATAACATTCTTAATACTGGCTTTCATAAACCTTGACTATTCTGCAGGTATTTGAGGATTCAATTTGTTAAAGACATGCATTCTCTCCATGTGAAATTGTTAAGCTTAGTGTTTAAAAGGCTTATATATTTGGTTCTCCTTTCCCTTCCTAGTACCTACAGGCACATTTCCCTGTGTATGCTTGAAATGTGAAGTAGCAGTAATGTGAGTCAGAAAAGGACCTCCAAGGCAAGAGTCCAGGAGCTGTAACAGCAAGAGTCTGCCTTCATAGTTTCAAAAGTCCTATTAATGGAAAATAATAGCTTGTTTGTGTGACAGATATTTGGGAGAGATGAAATTTATGTGAAGGAGACTCAGGCTTGCTGCAATAAAAATATCATTTAATTCTTCTCGATAGTAAAAGGAAAACTTTCAGTAAAGATTAATTTTTCAAATTGCAAACCAAATTTAACTGTCAGTGGTTCCTTTCATCCAAAAGCTCACTCAAAAGTGAGATGACTATCTGGTTGAAATTAGCTGTACATTTAAATGATTATTGATTGAGCATTTGAGCCAGGCTTAGGTAAAAATGGGTCTTTGAAAATGCAGCTGGAAAATTGAATCCATATCATTGATTAAAGGACCCACTAGAAATAAAATGAAGGTTTTGTTTGGTCCACTGATTTTTGACCTTAGTTCTGTGAGGCATGATATTTCTGTCTCACGATTTCAGCAAGGAAGTGAATGCTTCCATGAATGTGATCCCCTGTTTATATAAGAACATAAAGCAAATTATAATGGAACTGGGAATGATTTTCACATGTTTATGCAATAATATTGCAGAGATTGAAATGTGTAACTAGGCAAAGTTACACAGGTGATTTAAATGAGTAAATCTGATTTCAGGCTGTTTATTAATAAAAGTCATTATACAGGGTTGATAAAAGCAATATTGTCTTTGAAATATCCTTAAAGTTAGAATCAGCATAAAAATGTGTAGCACATATAGTTTATGTGGCCTTGACTGTTACCTAATGATGCAAATTGAAATAAACTCACTTTCTGGAGATACAGCAACATACCCTTTCGTACAGAGTTGAACATAGAAGAAGCAAAGTGCTTTTCCATGTCCCAAGATTTCTTTGGTCCAAGAACATGAATTATTGAACAGATTTCTGAACCCATGGAAACTTAGGTTTACTCACTTGTCTAGCCTGAGAAATAGTGATTATTGTTGAGTATATTTTGCAGAGCGCTTTCTTTTTTTAACAAAGAAACAAAAAGAAGTCAGAATTGAGTTAGTCCTTATTCTAATCTGATTTAATATAGCTGTTTCATATTCAAGTAGCTATTTTTCTTTTTTAAATTATGAAAGTATGATAATACATTTACAGGCGACTTGGGAAATACAGAACAAAATTGCATACAGTTCCACTGTATATTTCAATTATTCTTTAAGTAAATAAATTAAGATTTTTAGTTGGAGCTTCAATATCAAATGGAGAAGGAAATGGCAACCCAATCCAGTATTCTTGCCTGGAAAACCCCAAGGACAGAGGAGCCTGGCAGACTACAGTCCACGGGGTCACTAAGAGTCGGACATGACTGAGCAACTTCACTTTCAATATCAAACTCTCAAAAATTAAAAGAATGAATATATCCTTCTACCTTTCTCTCTATTCATTCTGTTAATTTTTCAAGTAGCTATTTTTCTGTTATGGAACCCCAGTAACTATGTTAGAACTGCAATGAAAACCCAAGGACATGAGTCTGAGTGTGATATCGCAGGATAAGTGGAGCCAGCTTTATGACACAAGATTTTCCATGTGTCCTAAGATATTCTCCTGGCTGGGAGGAGCTGGGGAACAGGCAACTCAGGGGAAACCCAGAGACAAGACTGGAGACCTAGTTCTCACTTGGCTGCACCAGTGACAGTTGGGAGACTGAAATTCAAGGTCAGGGAGCAGTCCTAAAGGTGCTCTCCGGAGGAAAAGCCCTGAAATCACTCAATCTGGAAGCTGAAGATAGCATTGAATTCTTGTCACAGGCCATTGATCCCAGTCAGGAAGAGGGATGGAGCTGGCGACTAGGGATGAATGGTCAGTAGCAGATGGCCTGGGGAGAAGCTCTATGCTGTGCTCATGTCAGGAGTCAGGTTGGTTCTCCCTCCAAAATGGCCTGAAAGTGGCTGAAACTGTTCACTTCCTTAGACAGGGTATAGAGTGAGTCAGTGTGTGTGTATGTGTATGCACGTGTGCGCATGCCAATAGTAGTTTAATGAAGGCAGATACTTGAAAAGAGGCAAGAGAAAGTTGATTTCTTCCAGTGGAAGGACTGTTACCTTGAAGTATTTGTTGTCTGTTGTGTAGTCATTCAGTCATGTCCGATGGCTACAGTCATGGACTGCAGCCCGTCAGGCTCCTCTGTCCATGGGATTCTCCAGGCAAGAACACTGGAGTGGGTTGCCATTTCCTTCTCCAGGATATCTTCCCAACTCAAAGATCGAACATACATTTCCTGCTTGGCAAGCAAATTCTTTACCATTTAGTCACCAGGGAAGCCCAAATATGAAATACATACTCATGTATGGTTGTGAGAGTAGGACTATAAAGAAAACTGAGCACCAAAGAATTGATGCTTTTGAACTGTGTTTGGAGAAGACTCTTGAGAGTCCCTTGGTCTGCAAGGAGATCCAACCAGTCCATCCTAAAGGAAATTGGTCCTGAATATTCATTGGAAGGACTGATGCTGAAACTCCAGTACTTTGGCCACCTGATAAGAAAAAACTGACTCATTTGAAAAGACCCTGATTCTGGGAAAGATTGAAGGCAGGAGGAGAAGGGGATGAGACGGTTGGATGGCATCACCGACTCGATAAACATGAGTTTGGTTGAACTCCAGGAGTTGGCCTGGTGTACTACAGTCCATAGGGTTGCAGAGTCGAACACGACTGAGTGGCTGAACTGAAATGAACTAAATTCCCTTCTATTTGAGTGAATATTTTCTTTTAAATGATTAGACTCACTAAGAGGACGTGTTGCTCAGAGTTTTCTCAGGGTGGATATGTTTTTGTGACAGAGCAAAAAATTACTTTTATTATTTTTATATCGGGTTTGATAGTTGTGACATCTGTCCCTCAAATAATAATATATTTAGTACATGCTTTATTGCTAGGAAACATCCCAGTGTTTTCTGAGACCAAGATGTATGTTCAGGGCAAAAAGAAAAAACAAAATGAAACCCTTCTTAGATGAATCTGTATATTAAGTGGGATGTGTTTTTCTCCATAAATGGATCACAAAGGAGATCAGTCCTGGGTGTTCACTGGAAGGACTGATGCTAAAGCTGAAACTCTAATACTTTGGCCACCTCATGCAACGAGTTGACTCACTGGAAAAGACTCTGATTCTGGGAAGGATTGGGGGTGGGAGGAGACAGGGACAACAGAGAATGAGATGGCTGGATGGCATCACCGACTCAATGGACATGAGTTTGAGTGCACTCCGGGAGTTGGTGATGGACAGGGAGGCCTGGCATGGGGTCGCAAAGAGTCACAACTGAGAGACTGAACTGAACTGAAAGATCTGACAACGACTTTTGAATCATGCTCCCCTGCATTGGTATCAGAGAGACTTAACCCCTGGACCACTGGGGAAGTTCCTCATCTTGTTTTGGATGCTCTGCAGAGTGACAGGGTCCACGAAGTATCCTTGGTTCTACTGAGCTGCCGTGATTCTCTGAATTTCTACAATTACCCCCAGTTCCTGGAGCTTAAGTTCTGGAGATTCTGTGTTTCCTGGCACTTAAATTTGCTCAGGAGCTCACCCAAGTTATGGGCATGTTCTCCTTCCTCTGCAAGGAGTAAGATCCTGAAGGACAATTCATGGGGGGAAGCTAGCATCTGAATGGGTTTCAGGGAGAAGCCTGAGTTGGCTGGAGAACTTCTCAGCAATGGGGCAGGGGTTCTCCATCCTGAGCTGGCAAAGGTGAGGAAACCTCAACTCTGACTTTGCCAAGCCTATTTCAAGGAGGAGAGACCAGGGAAACCCTGAATTTCATGGCCTTCCATGGGGCTCTGGAATTTGAACTGCCTTTCTTTTATGTCTTAATCAAGTCTTTTTAATTGAAATATATTTGATATACAATACTATGTTAGTTTAGGGTGTTTTGCTTGATTATTTGACATTTGCATGCCCTGTGAAATAATCACCACAATAAATCTAGTAACCATCACTGATCAAGTCTTGAGATAAGACCCAGATCAGAAAATATTGAAACTGGAAGCCTTCCAGGTTTAGTGAAAAGATATCCAATGGATCGTTAAGAAAACTTCCAAAAAGATACAAATGAACTTATTTACAAAGCAGAAATGTATTCACAGACATAGGAAACAAACCTAGGTTACCAAAAGGAGAAAGGTAGGGGGAGGGATATATCAGGAGTTTGAGATGAACATATCCACCTTTGTATAGAGAATAGACAACCAACAAAGACCCACTGTGTGTTCAGCACAGGGAACTACACGCAATATCTTGCAGCAACCGATCAAGGAAAAGAATCTGAAAAAGAATACATATATGGACTGCCTTTCTAAAGACCCCCCCCACACACTGACTCCTGTTCTTGCTCACAGGCACATCAATGCAGGGAACACCTTAGAATCACCTACCCCTGGGACCCACAGACTTTCCGATTTGATCACGACATGTAGAGCACGAGAACCCGAGTCCCAGAGAGGGCAGGTGGGCGAGGCCAGGACGGAGCCATGGTCCCCACATCTGGCACGCCCCACCCCCGTGAGCCCCTCACGTAGACGTGTCAGTGCACAAACAGGGTGTCCACTGGAGCTAACAGAGTGTGACAGCAGGCAGACTCCCCAGCAGTTCCAGGCATGCTCAGCTCATAAAGGCACCTGAACGCCCACAACAGCAATGGGAACAGCCCTGCTGCGGCTCCCTGTCACAGACCAACATCACACTGCCTCCAGGGAGTTCAGCTGGAGTGACGTGTAGGAAGGCGGATGTGTCAAAACCTCTGCCCAAGTCCCTTCTCCTCTAGGATGAGTCATTTCTTGCCTTGTCCTCTGAGTCACAGGAGGACAGACACGCTGCCTCACCCAGCTGCAAAGGGTGCAGGAAACACTGCGTCTGGGCTCCAGCCCACAAGCCTGGTGTGGCTACCATATCTTCACTACATGATGCGATGCCAGTACTAGGAGACTTACGGTAGCAGAAGCGGACTCACAGACATAGAAGACAACTCAAATGTTTATAGAAACAACTCAAATGCCCATGGAGAGATGGTTGGTTTGAGAAGCTATGGCATATATGTATATATAATATATGCCTGCATGCTTGCTAAGTTGCTTCAGTCATGTCTGACTCTTTGTGACCATATGGACTGTAGCCCACCATGTTCCTCTGTCCATGGGATTCTCCAGGCAAGAATACTGGATTGGTTGCCATGCCCTCCTCCAGGGGTTCTTCCCCACACAGGGATTGAACCCGCATCTCCTGTAGCTCCTGAACTACAGGTGGATTCTTTACCACTGAGTCACCAGGGAAGCCCCAATGTGTGTGTGTGTGTGTGTGTGTATACATATACACATATATATGCATACATAATAAACTGTTAGCCATAGAAAAGAATGAAATATTGCTATCTGCAATAAATGAATGAGTCTAAAGAATGTAGTATGAAGTGAAGTCAGACAGAGAAACTTATACCTGGAATCTGAAATGCAATATAAATGGATCTATGTACAAAACAGAAATAGACTTACAGACATAGAAATCAAACTTTTGGTTACCAAAGGGGAAATGGTGGTGGATAAATTAGAAGCATGAAATGTACAGACACAAACCACTACACCTAAAATAAATAGCAAGGATTTACTGTATCGCACAGGGAACTATATTCAAAATCTTATAAAAATTTATAATGGAAAATATGTATAAATACATATACCTGAGTCATTTTGCTAAACACCTGAGACTAGCACAATGTTGTAAATCAACTACACTACAATTTTTTTAAAAAATTAGAAAACAAAAATCAGAGCCAAAAGCAAGAGAGATTAAGAGCAAATGATGATCGAAGAGTTTGATGGGAAGAAATCACAGATCTGCCAGCCCTAAGAGACAGCATAGGGGCAAAATCTGATTGTAAAGGTGTTTCTCAGTTCCCTTAGAGCCCAGTATAGATGATTAATATTACCACTTTACTGATGCATAACTTCACTCACTACAGTTAAAGCAAAATCTCCGGCAGCTAGATTACATCACAGATACATGAAATCATTTAGCCTCAGTGGAATTTCTCACTCTTTTCACCACTGCTATTCAATATCATCACCATCATTATATTCATTATTGCCTTTAATGTTGCTGCATGTCTTTGTGGCATTTCCACTGATCATATTAACTCATTCACTCAGTGCATATTTATTGAGCTTCTACCCTGTGGTCAGAGACAAAGAAGAGAGTCCTGTATCCTGGAAGTCCGTCAAGTAAGATATGCACATGAATACATATAAAAAAAGCAGGTCATTGGAGGGGGTGCATCTTCTAGTAGATGTGGACAGAGAACATGAGATTTGAGTCAATTTTAAATGCCGACGGAAAGTTGATTGTTTTGAGGAGAAATGAGAGCTCATTCTTGGCAGAGACTAAGAGTTGAGAGATAAAGGAATGGGTGAGAAGAATTTAAATGGGCTGTCTTCCCAGATCATACACAGTGAGGTGGAGAAAGGCCCAGGGGAAAGTAAATGAGAGTCGGATGATGGAGAACCTTGTGTCCCACGTGAACTTGGACTTCATCTTTGACAGGACACAGGGCTACTGAGAGCCTTGTCTTGTGTGGTGTCCAGAATGTTCACTCATGGGTGGTGAGGACAGCATGAAGCCTTCTGAGGCTGCGTCCCCGCCAGTGATGGGAGAGAGCCACTGGTTTGCTCTGACCAACCTCCCCACCAGACAGCTGCGTGTCCAGCCTGCAGGTCTTTGACCAAAGAAAACACTGCCATCAAGGGAATGCCTTTCAGATTTCCAAAGGCTTCATCGGTTGACCTGTGGGAGCCAATTCTGCCTAGAGAAGCTGAATCTGGGAGGCATATTATCATAATACATCCAGAGATAAATATTTAACCTTTCTGATGCTAAATGATTTAACAGGTGCCTCTGCCGTGTCTGAGGAAACGGACTCCTTCAGGCTCTAATAAAAATAATCATTGTTTCCACAGGAGTACACAGTCATAGAAGAAATAAGGGCTTCTATTCATACCAGCTGAGTGTCTTCTGCGCCGGGGGTAGGTCCCGGCAGAATCTGGAAACGAAAGGGAAACGCTCACCAGTCACCCCCGGCTGGTAAGTTTCATGCTGAGGCAGCTGATTCACCTGCTACCTCAGGGTTCATGGCCCAGATGTTCCGGAGGACTGGTTACAGCATCTCTTTTAGTGCATGATAGATTAGCATCCCACTTTAATGAATTCCCATAAATAAAAGATGATGAAATGCCAGTGTTTTGCAAACTGTATAAGGTTAGCTTTATCTCACAATCTGGCTGCAAGATTTCTGCAGCCAGCCTTTTTTTCTTTTTTTCCTTCTTTGACTTTATTTTCTGAGATGAGGTTTTGGCATTTAATGTGTAAGAAATGAATGTCCCTTTGATTATGAGAGGGTAGGATTGAATCCAGTCTTTCACATGGGCTAAGTGTCCCTTGGCACACTGGAAAAATTGATCAGTGGAGGTAAAGAAAGGTCGCCTCTTGTTTGTCAGGTGTAGTATTCTGTCTCCTTTATATATCTAGCTGTATGCCAGCTAGCTGATCTCAGAAAACCATTGGCAGAAGAACCAACTCTAGGGAAAAAAGTTTATTTACGCCTTTCTAGGGAAGCACTTAATTAAGTGATGTTTATCATAGAAACATGCTACATTTTAGAATTCAAAAATTCTTTGCACATAGAAACTCAGTTACATCAGTGATTGGACAATGGGGTGTCTTGGTTGTTTGTACCTTCAGGAGTTGTAGAAACTGGCCCTTGAAAAATTCGTGCTCACAGAATAGAGCCTCACTTTAAACTACGCTAAGAATAGGTTGGTCCTTGTGATGGTCAGCTGCTGGATGTGCCCCAGGCAGTGGTCCTCACCTACGGTGGTCACATTGATAAGACCCCTCTACTGCAGGAGGGGTGCCTTTCTGCGTGGAGGTGACAGCACTGGCACTTGCATCTTCTTGCTCTGGCCCCCACTGAGGTGAGGCCAGCAAAAGCGCTGTGAGCCATCCACCTGGCAAGGAGCTGAGGCCTCCACCCAACTGTCCCCAGGAACCGAGTCTTGCCAACAGCCACTGAGCAAGCCGAGACTCAGAACCTGTCTGAGTCGAACCCTAGGAGCACTGGGCCCAGGTGATATAGCAGACTTGACGGCACCCCATCAGAGTTCCTGTGCTGGGACATCCAGCCAAGACCTGTCACATTTCCTGAACTCAGAAACTGTGAGATAGAAAGTGTGTGTTGCTTTAAGCCACTCATTTACTTCACACTTTGGGTGATAGAATTGGTAGCAAATTACCCTAAAGAACTTCCAAACTGACACTGTCTGAAAGTCATCCTGAAAAATACGTTTCATTATTAACACATAGAACAAGGATGGAAATAGAGTGTAGTTTGCTGTGTAGATAAAAGTTGAAGAGTTTAATATCCAAGACCCTAGATCAGCAGTGTGTAAACTGTGGCCACACTGGCCCACATTCTGTTTTTGTAAATAAAGTTTTATTTAAACACAGCCATGACCATATATTTACATGTTGTTCTCAGATGCCTTTGAGGGAAACCACAGAGGTAAGCAGCTATCTCTGAGATTACATGCACTGTAAAGAGATTGTATGCACTGTAGAGACTAAAATGTTTATTGAAATAGCTGGCCCCTCTCTCTCTCTCACACACACACACACAATTGCTGACTCCTGCTGCTGCTGCTGCTAAGTCGCTTCAGTCATGTCCGACTCTGTGTGAGTCCATAGACGGCAGCCCACCAGGCTCCCCCGTCCCTGGGATTCTCCAGGCAAGAACACTGGAGTGGGTTGCCATTTCCTTCTCCAACGAGTGAAAGTGAAGTTGTTCAGTCGTGTCCGACTAGTAGCGACCACATGGACTGCAGCCCACCAGGCTCCTTTGTCCATGCGATTTTCTAGACAAGAGTACTGGAGTGGCTTGCCATTGCCTTCTCCGTGCTGACTCCTACCATAGCTTAAACTTATTCAAAGAAGCTGTGCATATTACAAATGAAAAATATCATCCTATCACAAGCATAAAGGAAAAAGTCAAGCTCTAGGAAAATAAAATAAATGAAACATGAGAGTGTGAAATACTGCTAGTATTTAAACACACCATTGTGATTTGGCAGAGGGAGCATGAAGCCCTTTTGTTTATTGTAAATGGTACCCCACCAGCTGGTGAAACCAGCTCTGTTCTGATTGTATCTGCGTTCAGGAATTCTAAATGTTTTAACAGAGTGTTGCTTTGTTTTATTTCATATTTCCAACTGAATTGCAAGCTCCTAGAAAGAAGAATTTTAAAGCTAAACCGGACTTTGTGCTTCATTAAGTCCAACATCTTCCCTTTGCCAGTGAGAAAGCTGAAATCTACATGTGCTGTGTGACCTACCTAACACATTCACCATTTAGTGGTAGAGGCTGAAATGGAAGTTCTTTCTCCTCCCTTTTGACATCCTATCTTGCAGCCTTTAGAATCTGTCATAGTGTTCCACAGTCTTCAAAGCACAAGCCTGATTATTTCTTCCAGCTCAATTCACAATATCTCAGTGCAGGAGTTACTCTTAGCGCTCACCAAATAGCCACGTGCTCTTGGCTTCTTGGGGCCCCTCTCAGTTAGGTTGGGTACAGGAGACTGGGGTCAGGCCAGTGGGAAGTGAGCAGAAAGAAAGCCAGCCACTTACAAGGTTGGCCTTCTTCACCACACTTTCATCCTGGGGAGCTAACAGTTCCTATGACTTAACTGCAAGAGGACCCACCATGGGACTCTTCTGCTCAGTGCAGAGCCCGTAGGAGAATCTCAACTCGCCCTAGACCAGGAGATGAGCAAGAAATAAACCTTTGCTGTGTAGAGACACTGATATCCCAGAGTTTGTTTGCTGTTGTAAGCCTGCTATTTGTAATCAGCAATTTGGCAATCGTTTTTGATCAGTTTAAAAAAGAGGATAAAGAAATAAGCCAGGACTTCCTTGGGGGTCCAGTGGTTAAGACATCACCTTTCAATGTAGGGACTGCAGATTCAATCCCTGATCAGGGAGCTAATACCCCACATGCCTTGGGGCCTTGGGGCCAAAAATCCAGAACATAAAACAGAAACAATACTGTGACAAATTTAAGAAAAACATTAAAAATGGCTCACATTTAAAAAAAAAAAATCTTTAAAGAAGCTAAACAAGAACTCTGAAAAATAAAAGCAAATATTATAAGGTCACTCAAGGTCATTCACTTTGCCTATAAACCAATCTGCTTCTTCTCCAAAGCCACATAACACACTCTATGCACCAGGCTAATGAAGCCACCCAAGTACCACAAAGCGATGCTTTGTAACAGGTTTTGTTCATGCAGGCTTCCTCAGTAGCGCATAGTAGACACCAAAGAATTATTTGTGGTTCAGTTCAGTTCAGTCACTCAGTCGTGTCCGATTCTTTGCGACCCCATGAATCACAGCACGCCAGGCCTCCCTGTCCATCACTCAAACTCATGTCCATCTAGTTGGGTGATGCCATCCAGAATAAATCTGATGATGTGATTTTCCTGCCAGCAACATATTAAATAAAAAAGAGGGTCAAAACGATGGTGGGATAACAAAGAGGAGAGTTAGAAATAAAATGAAAGGGCTGCAAGGGCACAGCAGGTAGGGTCTACTGCACCAGCCTGCCAGCGTGGCTTTGTTCTGGACCAGGAAAATAGTGGGTTCCATGTCAACTCTGTCAATGGTTCAAGCCTGTTTTGGGGTGATGTTTGCTCAGTTACGGAGTGAGTGAAAAAAAAAAAACAAAACTTAGTCCTTATCATCAAGGAGCTCCCAAGATTAGCAGAAGAGAGTAGTGCTTAGGAGGTAAAATCTGGGGTGTAAAGGCAAGTGAACAAAAATGGACTGGAATGGGTGAATTTAACTCAGATGGCCATTATATCTACTACTGTGGGGCAGAATCCCTTAGAAGAAATGGAGTAGCCATCATAGTCAACAAAAGAGTCTGAAATGCAGTACTTGGATGCAATCTCAAAAATGACAGAATAATCTCTGTTCATTTCCAAGGCAAACCATTCAATATCATAGTAATCCAAGATTACACCCCGACCAGTAATGCTGAGGAAGTTGAAGTAAAACGGTTCTATGAAGACCTACAAGACCTTCTAGAGCTAACACCCAAAAAAGATGTCCTTTTCATTACAGGGGACTGGAATGCAAAAATAAGAAGTCAAGAAACACCTGGAGTAACAGGCAAATTTGGCTTTGGAGTACAGAATGAAGCAGGGCAAAGGCTAATAGAGTTCTGCCAAGAGAACGCACTGGTCATAGCAAACATCCTCTTCCAACAACATGAGAAGACTTTACACATGGACATCACTAGATGGTCAACACTGAAATCAGATTGATTATATTCTTTGTAGTCAAAGATGGAGAAGTTCTATACAGTCAGCAAAAACAAGACCAGGAGCTGACTGTGGCTCAGATCATGAACTCCTTATTGCCAAATCAGACTTAAATTGACGAAAATAGGGAAAACCACTAGAACATTTAGGTATGACCAAAATCAAATCCTTTACAATTATACAGTGGAAGTGAGAAATGGGTTCAAGGGATTAGATCTGATAGAGTGCCTGAAGAATTATGGTCGGAGGTTCGTGACATTGTACATGAGGCAGGGATCAAGACCATCCCCAAGAAAAAGAAATGCAAAAAAGCAAGATGGCTGTCTGAGGAGGCCTTACAAATAGCTGAGAAAGAAGAGAAGCAAAAGGCAAAGGAGAAACGGAAAGTTATATCCATTTGAGTGCAGAGTTCCAAAGAATAGAA